>NC_064920.1:211153128-212403128 GCF_023897955.1 Schistocerca gregaria | reverse complement strand
CATATCTCCCATCTCATCTTCACCTACGTTCTGTTCCATTTCCATACTATTGGCCATAATATGGGGTACACAAGGTATAAATAGTCAGTACATTAACGGAGCTATCATTTGTACTGATGTGCTTCATTTGAAAACGTTTCTGGCGTGATTGTGGCCGCACGACGGGAATTAACAGACTATGAACGCAGAATGGTAGCTTAAGGTAGATGCGTTTCGGAAATTGTTAGGGAGTTCAATATTCCGACGTCCACATTCTCAAGAGCGTGTCGAGAATACCAAACTTCAGGCATTACCTCTCACCACGGATAACGCTGTCACCTACGGCCTTAGCGACCGAGCGCAACAGCGTGTGCATAGAGTTGGCAGTGCTAACAGACAAGCAACTCCTCGTGAAAGAACGTAGAAATCCATGTGGTACGTGAAACTAACCTAGCCATTAGAACAGTGGGGGGAAATTTGGCTTTAATAGGCTATGGCATCAGACGACTGACGCGAATGCCTTTGCTAATAGCACGACAGAGTCTGCAGAGCTCTTGGGCTGGTGACGATATTGGTTGGACCCTACACGACTGTAAAACCGTGCATGGTCAGAAATGAATCGATTTTAGTTTGTAAGAGCTGATGATGTAAGTGTAGGCCCCACGAAGCTGAAGGCACTGTGCAGAATGGTGGGAAGTCCGTAATGGTGTGGGTTGTGTATACATGGAATGGGAGGGATCTTCCGGTCATACTGAACCGATGATTAACTGGAAATAGTTATGATCGACTATTTGGAGACCGTGGAATTCATGTTTCCAAACAACATGCACCATGTCACCGAGCCACAGTCTTTCGCGATTGCTTTGAAGAACGTTCTGGACAATTCGAACGAATGGTTTGACTACTCAGATCGCCCGAGATGAATACTGCGAACATTTATGGTACATAATCGAGAGGTCAACTCGTTCACAAAATCCTTTATCGACAACACATCGCAGTTGTGGTTGGCTATAGAGGCAGCGTGGCTCAATATAGCGCCAGGGGAATTCCAACGACTTCGAGCTGGTGCACTTCTCCGGGCAAAAGGAGGTCCTA
Organism: Schistocerca gregaria; assembly: GCF_023897955.1. Classification (NCBI taxonomy): domain Eukaryota; kingdom Metazoa; phylum Arthropoda; class Insecta; order Orthoptera; family Acrididae; genus Schistocerca; species Schistocerca gregaria. Next base: position 212,402,054 of record NC_064920.1, on the reverse strand, counting down.
CAAGACATTAGGAGGTTCCCTATGACTTCTGCCGCCTCGATGTATGCTGGCGACACGAAGCTCAATCATTTGCTATGTGTAGGGCTATATGAAACCTGCACACTACATGTACATCCACATTAATCTCTGCAGTCTTGTATGAAGTCCATGGCTGAGGGTACTTCACATTGCACCACGCAACTCAGTTTCTTCCCGTTCCACTCGCTTATGATGAGCGGAAAGAATACATTTTTGAATATTTCTGTGTGTCCCTTACATGTAAGGATAACACACACTTGGAACATTTCTAGAAAGAGTCACACGAAATTTTTGTAGACAAATTTCTTTGTTGATGGATTACATTGCCTCAGAATCCTATGGACTGATGCCTTCCAGCTGCTTTACCTACATGATCAATCCACTTTTATTCCAATAAATTGTTACAAACAAGTATTTATATCAGTTGACTGATTCCAGTTCTGACTCTTTTCGTCCTAGTTTATGGTATCACGTATGGATACCATCCCAGAGGCGTCGAAATTGGCAGTGGAATTGCCAGTTTCCGTCAGCCAATAACGGTCGTGCGGCATCCAGCAGACCCACCTGCTGAGCCACGCCCCCAGTCGCTCCATACTATGAGCACCGTCTGCCACAACACTATAGAACATCGAGTGGCAGCTAGACGGCCCACTTGCGCTTGGAGCCACTTCACCATGTCACGCCAAGTGGACGCTGCCTGTCACAGATTTGACACCACCGTTCATGCTTAGTTCAGAGAGTCTCATCCTTGTTGCTATTGTAGCAGCTCGACTATGTTTCTTGCTGCATTATTTGTAATGAGTCTTCATATTCATGGAGAAATACAACTTAAGTAAATCTTCTGATTGTTGTGTAAACTTCTTCGCTAATTATTCCTGCTCCTGGCCAGCTTTCCTACGATGGCTGTTGCTGCACCACTCTACAGGGTGAAAAGTATTTAAGCCGACAAACTCTGGGAGGTTGTAGAGGACATCAAAAAAAATTTTCCCTAATGTCATTTTTTCCTATGAGGAGGTTTAAACCGGTAGAGGAAGATTTCTCTGGCACCGTATTAATTAAAGCAACAAATACTTTTCCATTTTTTTATGACCAAGAGACAACAACTAGGTAACAGATACAGCCCAATTAAACAGTCTCTAACAACAGCGACCCACACATTAACGAAGAACCGCACTTGATGAGCGCTAGTAACTGCGGCATGTGGGTTATCCTCAGTCCAAACATGCTAACTGTACATGTTCAAGGCTCCATCAGGCCCGAACGTTGTTTCATCGGTAAACACAGAGGCTGGAAACGTAGGATGCATTTCACACTGTTGCAGGTACCACTGGGAAAACTGTGCTTTGGGAGGATAATCAACTGATTCCACTTTATGGACACGCTGTAAGTGAAATGGACGTAACAATTGCTCTCGAAAGACTGTTCTTACATTCGTCTGATTCGTCCCGATGTTACGTGCAATTGCACTAGTGCTGATTGAAGCATCCCGCTCCACATGCTGCAAGACAGCTTCCTCAAATTGCAGCGTTCTTACCGTGCGACGGCATCCCTTTCCAGGTAATCTGCTAAATGACCTGGTCTGACGCAGACGTTGGTACACAGCATCAAAGGTCGTATGATGCGGGATACGGCGATTAGGGTATTGTTGTTCATAATTCCGCAGTGCAGCTCGCCCGTTGTGGTGCGCTACGTAGTACGCACCAACCATATCAGTGTACTCACTCCATGTGTATCGCTTTATTAGTTAACAGAGACAATGCACTGGTGGACAGCAGTAGCCTACAACTGAAAAGCGTAATACGCCCTCTAACAACTGAAGGTCGTAATGCGGCCTCTATCCGCTGAAGAGCGTAATACGGCCTCCAACGGTTTAAATAATCCTCGCAGGAAAAAATGACATGAGGGGAAAATATTTCTTCCGATGTCCCCTACAACCTCCAAGAGTTTGTTGGTTTAAATACTTTTCACCCTGTATAGTCCATCTCAACTACAACCTCCCAGAGTTTGTTGGTTTAAATACTTTTCACCCTGTATAGTCCATCTCACCTTACCATGGCATACGAAGTGATACACGACATAGGATACTATGTTTTTACGTTTTGTGAAGTGCACAGTTTTGTATTCTTGAACTGTTAAAGCAAGATGCCCAGATTTTGCAGCTCTTCTGCAGTGTTATGAGGATCCGACTGAGTATCTGTGATGCATTTTGTGAGATTGTACTTCGTTAACTGAATTGTCTCCAAGCAGTCTGGTGTTACTATTAGACTAGCCTGGCAGTTCGGTGACGTACAATATGGGTAGTTAGAGGCATTACGTATTTCCGAGAGTTGAGTCAGAAGTTTCTTTTACATCTGATGATTTTCTTTGAATAAAACATGCTGCGACCTCGGTATTAAGAAAATCTAATTCAATCACAAATATATTTTGATACCTGTAAAACCTGCGAAACAAGAGTGTTACGTTTGCCTGAATGATAAAGCCTTAACGTAGGTGCAACCTAAATGGAAACATATCTACGGAGAGATCAGGATAATACGCAGTTACTGTGAAGAGGCAGTAGCCTTTTCATTAGTGCTCGGGTTAACAGTCTATATCTGACCTTGTAACGTTAGTGAAGTGGCTTTGGCTTTTTGGTATTATAAACGGCTGAAAATAAGAAACTACAACGCTTATGAAACTTCCTGGCAGATTAAAACTGTGTGCCCGACCGAGACTCGAACTCGGGACGTTTGCCTTTCGCTGGCAAGTGCTCTACCAACTGAGCTATCGAATCACAACTCACGTCCGGTACTCACAGCCAGTATCCGTCTCCTACCTTCCAAACTTTACAGAAGCTCTCCTGCGAACCTTGCAGAACTAGCACTCCTGAAAGAAAGGATACTTCGGAGACATGGCTTAGCCACAGCCTGGGGGATGTTTCCAGAATGAGATTTTCACTCTGCAGCGGAGTGTGCGCTGATATGAAACTTCCTGGCAGATTAAAACTGTGTGCCCGACCGAGACTCGAATTCAGTTGGTAGAGCACTTGCCCGCGAAAGGCAAAGGTCCCGAGTTCGAGTCTCGGTCGGGCACACAGTTTTAATCTGCCGGGAAGCTTCATATCAGCGCACACTCCGCTGCAGAGTGAAAATCTCATTCTTCTACAACGATTATGTTTCCCGAGCATATATGGCGTCACTTCAAGGTTTCCCCCTTCAAGTTATACTTCATTCTTTGTGGTTTTTTAGTTTGACGCTTATTTTGTGAGATATTTGGCCCTGTCACTATCAATGGACCACCCTGTATATACGGTGCTCCCTCCAATTCTGGTTGCTGCACCATTTTGCCTCTGAAAATGTCTCCCGCAGTCGTGGATATAGCGTTAGGTAAAATTTTTTATACATCGGCCATGGCTTGTCAGCCTAGAAGTTTCATGCGTAGTTAGTATTTGGCCCCGAAAGCCTCATTCCACGGTAAATGAAACAGTTTACTGCGTCAGAACCTTAATAATAAATAAGTGACAGATGCTTTGAAGGCCGAGTAAATTGCAAACATGTTATTATTATTGGTACAGAGTCAATCGCAGAGTTGTGATTACCTTCAGCGACTGGAAGACAGATGGCGAATCAACACAGACAACTCAAGTTTAATATCTGTCTTGTTTCTGTTCGTAATCGCTTCATTAAGTGTCACATACAGATGAATAGCGTGTGGCAGTTTTCCACTGGTAACAACAATAGAGTGCACGCGGTTACTGTCTCCTAAACACAATGGTGTTGATGTTATGGCCAGGTAAACAGTTCGCTTTGCCTGGTGGTACGCAACTTCTGAATAAATTCATAAACACAAAATTAAAATGTAATTATTTTTCCCTCGCTTCTGTTTACAAAAAAAAAAGGAAAAAAAGATTCAAAGGGCTCTGAGCTCTATGGGACTTAACATCTTAGGTCATCAGTCCCCTAGAACTTAGAAATACTTAAACCTTGCTAACCTAAGGACATCACACACATCCATGCCCGAGGCAGGATTCGAACCTGCGACCGTAGCAGTCCCGCGGTTCCGGACTGAAGCGCCTAGAACCGCACGGCCACCACGGCCGGCTTCTGTTTACACCAAGGCACTTTCTCCAAAATTTTCATGTTTGTTAAGCTATTCGTAAGTTTGACTCTAAAAGATAAACATAATACTCGTATGAGGTTAACATAAATTCCTGATTGCAGTCAAAATCATGTAACAAAAACAATGGTGCGAATGTACCAATATATCAAATTTTCGATGATCTCAGTGATACATTTCTATCCCGCTGAGAACTTTTCACCTTTCCTTCGACTTGCTCATTGTTGGGTCATGGAGACTTTTAGCATGATAAAGATAACTGCGCTGTCAGCCACAAGGAAAAACTCATTTTTTTAAATTATTATGAAAGGAACGAAATCTGAAGTATCATGTCTCCGCAAGCACCACTTTTCTAGTCCTAAGGTTTCATGAATACTTGTAGAGAGATTGTTCAAGCGCCGCAGGATTCCGTACCACTATACCGTCGGAAATCATCGTATAGCCCAAGTCGTAGGACTTAGTCTGGCACATTAGACACGTACTCGTCACATTATCGCATGTTTAGCGAAAGTTGTACTGAGAGGGTGTCGATTTGGGCACGGGTAAAAACGAGGGGGGTGTCAAACTGACCGAAAAAAGCAATAAAAAAAGGCAATTTAAGAGCTAAGCAGTAGAGGTGAGTAATTTCTTCTGTCCTCGTGTTATTATCTCCTGCCTGCAACAAGAAGCCTGTGACTGTAAACACACGCTGTTATCACTATGTCATTTCTATAGTCATTTAAGCCAAGCAACATAATCTGACTATTAGCGAGCAGATGTCTATCACTAAGATGTTTTAGTTGCAACAGAGTGGGTGGTTAACTTGGCTCGCTTATGTTTAACGTTGGATTTCTTACTACTACTTCTGTAATGTATTGTAGGATCACAAAGTTCGGCGAACAGATCTTGAATCAAGTAAGCTGTTTATTAGCAGATGCTTATCCAAATCTCGCAATAGCTGGGAAAAAATGGTTCAAATGGCTCTGAGCACTATGGGACTTAACATCTGAGGTCATCAGTTCCCTATAACTTAGAACTACTTAAACCTAACTAACCTAATCACATCACGAACATACATGCCCAAGGCAGGATTCGAAGCAGCGATCGCAGCAGTCGCGAGGTTCCGGATTGAAGCGCCTAGAAACGCTCGGCCATTACGGCCGGCAATAACTGTGAAGATAATTATGCCAATAACAGTGACTGCAGCATCTTGTGAACACGGATGCAGCAAATTGAAGATGACTTAAAAACGGCTTAAGGTGTGGCTGAAATCAGACACAGTGCTGAACTTGATGACATAATCAGTGAGTTTCCTTCACTCAAAGCAATGAAATTCAAAGTTCAGTTCTAATAAAAACATATTGCTTGAAGGGAATATTGTCTCAGTTATTAGGATAATCTTTTTTATTTATTTGTACTAAATAATTCATGTATTCTTCAGTTAAAACTTACGGTCTGAGAGGCCGTGGTCGATGTATAAAATTCCCACCTAACGTTTCATCTCCATCTTCATGATACACTTGACGATACTCAATTGCTCCAAGCACTTTATGCAGAAGGAGGTGATATTTGATATTGGAGTTAATGTGCGTAACAGCTCTGCTTGCAGTAGGGAGAAAAATCTCGTCTGCCATCAGGGAAACATAAAATAAAAAACAAAATAAAAGATAAATGTGGACATGTTTTGAATGGGTAAATTTCAATTAAGATTGTCACAAGCATCCTTTTCGCTGTTCAAGAGTATCCTCTCAGGCTACAAGTACGGCAAACTCTCCAGCGCATGCTTTGTCGTTGAGGTGATCACGATAAAAGAGCTGAAACGTCTCTGTGGAGTCGTTTCATAAGACGCTTGTCTCACTCGATTCTGTGCATCCTATTCTGTACCCCGCCTCATTGCTGTTGAATTTATTAACTCTCCCAGAAAGACTGAGCAATCAAACTGAGACTTATTGAATGTTATTATATTTGATTTTTTTGTGTTCCATAGGAAATCATGACCTGTATTTATTACGTTTTTTCCTTCACCCTACCCTATGTGTGCGTGAATGTGACTGAACGGGTGCTTTTATGAGTGGTTTCGAGTTTCTTTTATGGGGACGCTGAGTTGGTTGTCGTCTGCTAGGAGCAGGTGATGTTTCCTTCTCGTTTGGAGGGTATCACAGGATGACCAACTTAGGATCCCAGTACCTGGACAGAGGTTTACCCCCTTTTAGTCAGACGTTAGTTTGTCTGTCAGATTGATGGCGGAAACCTACCCCTCTTGTAGCTTCCGTTGCACCGGTAGTTAGGCGAAGCTCGGTGGAGAAAGGACACACTGCAGCTAGCGGTTGGCGATTACTGTTCTTAGCTCCTAGAGAAGGTTTCTGCTGATAGGAAGTAGGTCGAATTAGAACTTCGATATGTTAAACTCATGGAATATATAAGTACTTCAGCTTAACAGAAGTGTGTGTAGCTATGTATTTTCGGAACGTGGCATAATTATATTGTTAAAATAGTCGACGATGATGATGGTTGAAATTAGAAGTGCGGAAGATGCTTTGTTCCTTTCGGACATCATCGTGTGGGATTTCTAGCAGTGAATATATTTAGGAAGAGGTAGTGAACGTGAGAATAATATTGTTTTCGAGCGAGTGTGATTTTTATTGTTTTTATTTTCTGTATGTTCGTGAAAGATGCTTTTGCCTCTTTGTCTTTGAAGCGTACCTCGTGTTTGGAACCGATAATCCTTCTGGTCTACTATTGCACTGCAGTAGGTTTTCATATCACCAGTTTAATTGTTTCGTGTTTTATAATTTTAGTAAAATATCAGTTTTACGTGTGCATAGAGAAAATGTTTGTAACAATTTGTTTCTGAACGGATAACGTGTAAGTTGAAACCGTTGGGGGAGTTTGTGCCTTGGCCCTTTCGTGATGGGAAAATCATTCTGGTATGAGACCATGAAAATTTCTTACATTTGTGCTAGATCTAATGTCTAATTTCTGAACAGTTAACTCGTAATCAACTACATGCTGAAGTTCGGCCGTTCGTAAACGGCAGGCGCGGTTTCCATGTCGCGTATCTACTCTACAAAACCTTGCGAATCGGATAAACCTCTTTCCAAGCTTGTGTATGAGCACAATAGTGATAGGTATCTCTCTGAACTATTTCTGCCGTGGGTATGTAGATGAAATGATTGCATTATTGTGTTCCACTTCACTTTGGTGTGTTTTTTTCCTTTTTAATTGCGTTATTCTACCAATTTTGGCAAATTATTTAGTGAAATTTTTTTACTCATGCGCCAGTCATGTGTATTCATAGGATGTGCAGCAAATTCAGTCATGAAATAAATGTGCTACGTAAAAGACAAATTCTGCTTCCTTTACCTTTCTCATTGATGCCACTTTTCACTTTAATATTCTGTTCCCTGATTTAAAAAAAAATAAATATGCTTCCTTATGATGAACCAAAATAGGAAAAATATCAAAGTGAGCGGGTGTACTGTCAGAAAATTAAAGCATTAACGATCAATTATACAAGCTCACTGATGTAAGACATACAATGCTGTTCATCTTGTTAGTTTCTTTGAAAAATTTGCATTCTGATAATAAAATTCTTAAGTTAATTAAACTGATAATTTACGGTTCAGTCCTTTCATAATTGTTAGGAAGGGCGTGAGCTGGTGGCGACCCTGTTATTTGTAAATTTATAATTGTCCTTGTGAGGTAGCTTAACCAGAAATTGCGCACAAGGATTACGTCTCCATTAATCTTGGTACGTAACGTATGTCGAGCCTTGGCTAGGATCCATTTACGGTTCAACATACGTACTTTACAGAGTTTCTGCAGGTTCTTTGATAATATGCTGAATAGGTATTGATACGTCTTCGGTAAGGCGGGGGGGGGGGGGGGGCTACTGAAGTGATTTTTCTTGTGTTGTAGTAATTGTCAGTCCGAAGGCAGGCTTGATACAGCTCTTCACGATAGCGTATCCTGTGCAAGCCTCTTCACATCTGCCGTAACTACTGCAACTTACAGTCACGTGAATTCACTTCCTGTAGTCAAGTCTTGATATCCCTCCATCATTTTATCCCCAAATTGAACTCCATTTATAGATAGTCGATTCTGTGAAACATCTGGTTGTGTTCTGATCACTTGTGCTATAAGATTTCGTAATCCACAATTCGATTCAGTGCTTATTCATCAGTTATCTGATGTCCCCATCGAATATTCGTCATTATTCTAAAGCACCAAATTTTAAAAGCTCTTCTTGTCTTTTTGTTTTTAAATATTTACTATCGACGTGTCACTTCCCTGCAAATATAGTCTAGGATTAGCATAGACTTCTTCACACTTAGATTCACGTGCTAAGACATTTCTGTTGCTGTGAAATGTTTTCCTTGCTATTGGATTTACGTTTCCCAGTCTAATTCCCTCAACATCCCCTAATTCTTTACGACTACATTTTACAATCCACATTTTTTTTTTTTTTTTTACTTTGGTTTCAGTTCATCTTATAACCCATTTCTCAACCATTACCCGTTCCGTTCAACTGATCTTCCAAATCCTTTACCATCAGTGACAGCATTACAACGTCATTCAAAAAATCTTTATTTCTTCCCCCTGAACTTCAGTTCCCTTTCTGTATTACTTCTTCGTTTCCTTTACCGGTTGCTCAATGCACAGATTGTACAATATCGGGGATAGGTAACAACCCTGTTTCTCTCAAGTACTGCTTCTTTCCTGCTCTTTGACTGTCATAATCCCAGTCTACTTTCTGTACAAGTTATAGGTAATGTGTCACTCCGTTCATTTTATCCTTGCTACCCTCACAATTCCGAACTTTCTTTTTCCCACTGCGATATTCCTCACGAACTATCGGTAAGTAATTATGTCATTATGGCGTGTACTGCATTGACCATTCGCATCCTGTTCATTTTATCGTCATTTAAAGAAACTGAACTATATGTTTACCAACCTCCAGCGTGATGCAGAGAAAGGGGCTCATCAACTTATCTTTATAAAAATTACTATTAGTAATGCTGTCGAAATTTCAGTTCGAATCATTTATTAGCAGTGACTTCCGTGGTAAAGGACGTCATGTCTGAAACTAGTCACCGCTAATAAAGAATATTTCTCATTTGCAACTTCGACAAAATTACAAATAATAATTTTATACTACATAAATTATAATGGTGGACTCGTCTCTGCAGGAGACTTGTCCACCTCGAGACCTCCCTTTATGTTGTGGCCAAGAGTCACTGGACGGTGATCCTGAACCGGCACGTGGTCCTACTACGGCTCTCGAAACCTGATCGGCTACTTGTCCGTCGAGAGGGTCCTCAGACGTCCCTCATCAGACTGAGTGGACGCCGCCCCCTCTACACCTCCCCCCTCCCATCTCTCCCAGTGGTGGACCCTGAGCTTGAGTTGTGGAGTGGGAGGGGAGGGGCTCACATAGTTCATCACTGTTTCTCCATTCCCGTCCCCCACCCTGCAAATATAGCTCTGTGTGATATCTACTTTTAACGTGTCACAGATGACTCTAGTTTTCATATTAGTGAAAGTAATAATAATAGGTGGCAGGGGTAAAATACAGGGAGCGAAAGGCTGTTTACAATTTGTACAGAAACCAGATGGCAATTATAAGAGACGAGGGACATGAAAGGCAAGCAGTTGTTGGGAATGGAGTGAGACAGGGCTGTAGTCTCTCACCGATGTTATTCAACCTGTATATTAAGCAAGCAGTAAAGGAAACAAAAGAAAAATTCGGCGTAGGTATTAAAGTCCATGGAGAAGAAATAAAAACTTTAAGGTTCGCCGATGACATTCTAATTCTGTCAGAGTCAGCAAAGGACTTGGAAGAGCAGTTGAACGAAATGGACAGTGTCTTGAAAGGAGGATATAAGATGAACATCAACTAAAGCAAAACGAGGATAATGGAATGTAGTCGAGTTAACTCGGGTAATGCTAAGAGAATTACATTAGCAAATGAGACACTTAGAGTAGTAAAGGAGTTTTGATATCTGGGGAGCAAAATAACTGATGATGGTCGAAGTAGAGAGGATATAAAATGTAGACTGGCAATGGCAAGGAAAGCATTTCTGAAGAAGAGAAATTTGTTAACATCGAGTATAGATTTAAGTGTCAAGAATTCGTTTCTGAAAGTATTTATATGGAGTGTAGCCATGTATGGAAGTGAAACATGGACGATAAATAGTTTGGACAAGAAGAGAATAGAAGCTTTCGAAATGTGGTGCTACAGAAGAATGCTGAAGATTTGTTGCGTAGATCACATAACTAATGAGGAAGTATTAAATAAAATTGCGGAGGAGTTTCTCGCACAACTTGACTAGATGAAGTGATCGGTTGGTATGACATGGTCTGAGGCATCAAGGGATCACCAATTTAATGTTGGAGGGCAGCGCCGAGGGTAAAAATCGTAGAGGGAGACCAAGATATGAATACACTAAGCAGATTCAGAAGGATGTAGGCTGCAGTACGTACTGGCAGATGAAGCAGCTTGCACAGGATAGAGTAGCATGAAGAGCTGCATCAAACCAGTCTCAGGAGTGAATACCACAACAACAACAACAAGAGTAAAATATATCAAATATTTTAATAACACAGTAAATTATTTAATTCATATCCATACATATCATAAAAGTTAACGTATACGTTTATGTATGTGTATAACCTCAATATCTCCTTCTAAACCATTGATCTGATTTGAAGCCAGCTTGGTACACGTGCCACTTACTGTCTGTAAAAATCCCTGTGAGGGTAAGAACCAGCTACCTGATGGGGTCGGGGGTAAAAAAACAGTGTACCACACGTCGGAAGAGTACCCACAGTTTATTCATCCAGCATTTAAAAGAGAGAGAGAGAGAGAGAGAGCGAGAGAGAGACCATGGTGACTTATAACAACCTTTACACACAATTTCAAACCATTATGAAATGTTTTCTCGCTGTAAACTCCCCAAAAATAATTAAATGAAAAATGTTTGTCGTTTACTAGATTCTTGCTATGTATTCAGATGCATGGCGTTCGAATGTATTACTTCTTTGCTACTAACTGTATTGTCGACACATTTTGCATCTCCAGATGTACCTCAGAATGTATCAGCAAAATTATATCATTGCGTGAAACGTATCTAAGGAGATATGAAAGACTGAGATCCATGAAAATTTGGGGCACCATTTCTGACGTTTAAATTCATTGCTTCTTTACTACTAATTGTATTTACAACACGTTCGGCAGATGGTAGACACAGGTATCCGCCAGCTTCCACAGGAGTCCGCTCATGTAATTAGGATGGAAACAGCTAGGATTTTATGTACGTATGAGACACCTAACAGTAATCTGTCGCAGGCACAAAGAAAGGCGCTGACGGATATTAAAGCAGATAAAAACATTATTGTTCTTACTGCCGATTCGGATAATGCTACCGTAATATTGAAGACTGAGCACTATCATAGAAATATTGACAAGTTAAAGAAATTGAGCGTGGATCCGAACGATATCCTCGTGTTGTTGTTGTTGTTTTGGGGGAAGAGACCAAACAACGAGGTCATCAGTCTCATCGGATTAGGGAAGGATGTCGGCCGTGCCCTTTGAAAGGAACCATACCAGCATTTGTTTGGAGCGATTTATCGAAATCTCGGAAAACCTAAATCAGGACGGGCGAACGCGGGATTGGACCGTCGTCCTCCCAAATGCGTGTCCAGTGTGCTACCACTGCGTCACCTCGGTCGGTGATATCCTCTTGTGTTTTGATATCCTGTAATTGTTTACCATGATTCCGGTAAACGAAGCTATCTCATCCATTGCGGATAATTTTCCTATCGATATGGTGCATTATTCTGACACTGCCTCACCACAAGCTGCTTTCAATACAAAAGTGACTTTTATGAACAGGTTGACGAGATGGCTATGGGCAGTCTTTTTAGCCCTGCTGTGGATACTTCGTTTATGGAGACTTTTCAACAACCGGAGTTGCAGACTGTCAGTAAGAGACCAGCCAGATGGTATCGCTATGTCGATGACACTTTCGTCGTATGTACACACAGAGTAGAGCAGCTGGATGCCTTCCTCACACCTCTAAACAGCATTTATCCGAAAATCCAATTTACTATGGAGACGGAGAGTAATGGGCAACTAAATTTCCTGGATGTGTCCGTGACTAATCGAAGGGACGGAACGTTGGGCCATAAGGTGTACAGAAAGACCACACATATTGATCGTTATCTGCATAAAGAGTCTAGTCACACCTTAGACAAAAAAGAGGTGCAATAAAAACCTTGGTAGACATGGCGTACAAAATTTGTGAACCTGTTTATTTAAAAGATGAGTGTGAACATCTACGGTCGACGTTCATGAAGATTGGCTATTTTAGCCAGGAGTAGATCGAGCACTTGGTTCGAGGCAGAGAATCAGGAGCAACGACGAAAAACAGATGCCTAAAGACAAGGTTTTTTTTTCGTTCATTGATAAGGTCACAGATCGCATTATGAAATTGTTAAGTGGGTATGGGGTGGAAACTACACTCCTGGAAATGGAAAAAAGAACACATTGACACCGGTGTGTCAGACCCACCATACTTGCTCCGGACACTGCGAGAGGGCTGTACAAGCAGACACACCAGGAACCGCGGTGTTGGCCGTCGAATGGCGCTAGCTGCGCAGCATTTGTGCACCGCCGCCGTCAGTGTCAGCCAGTTTGCCGTGGCATACGGAGCTCCATCGCAGTCTTTAACACTGGTAGCATGCCACGACAGCGTGGACGTGAACCGTATGTGCAGTTGACGGACCGGCTGGACGTACCGCCGAATTCCTCAACACGTGGGGCGTGAGGTCTCCACAGTACATCGATGTTGTCGCCAGTGGTCGGCGGAAGGTGCACGTGCCCGTCGACCTGGGACCGGACTGCAGAGACGCACGGATGCACGCCAAGACCGTAGGATCCTACGCAGTGCTGTAGGGGACCGCACCGCCACTTCCCAGCAAATTAGGGTCACTGTTGCTCCTGGGGTATCGGCGAGGACCATTCGCAACCGTCTCCATGAAGCTGGGCTACGGTCCCGCACACCGTTAGGCCATCTTCTGCTCACGCCCCAACATCGTGCAGCCCGCCTCCAGTGGTGTCGCGACAGGCGTGAATGGAGGGACGAATGGAGACGTGTCGTCTTTAGCGATGAGAGTCGCTTCTGCCTTGGTGCCAATGATGGTCGTATGCGTGTTTGGCGCCGTGCAGGTGAGCACCACAATCAGGACTGCATACGACCGAGGCACACAGGGCCAACACCCGGCATCATGGTGTGGGGAGCGATCTCCTACACTGGCCGTACACCTCTGGTGATCGTCGAGGGGACACTGAATAGTGCACGGTACATCCAAACCGTCATCGAACCCATCGTTCTACCATTCCTAGACCGGAAATGGAACTTGCTGTTCCAGCAGGACAATGCACGTCCGCATGTATCCCGTGCCACCCAACGTGCTCTAGAAGGTATAAGTCAACTACCCTGGCCAGCAAGATCTCCGGATCTGTCCCCCATTGAGCATGTTTGGGACTGGATGAAGCGTCGTGTCACGCGGTCTGCACGTCCAGCACGAACGCTGGTCCAACTGAGGCGGCAGGTGGAAATGGCATCGCAAGCCGTTCCACAGGACTACATCCAGTATCTCTACGATCGTCTCCATGGGAGAATAGCAGCCTGCTTTGCTGTGAAAGGTGGATATACACTGTACTAGTGCCGACATTGTGCATGCTCTGTTGTCTTTGTCTATGTGCCTGTGGTTCTGTCAGTGTGATCATGTGATGTATCTGACCCCTGGAATGTGACAATAAAGTTTCCCCTTCCTGGGACAATGAATTCGCGGTGTTCTTATTTCAATTTCCAGGAGTGTATTTACAGACCCACCAAGAAAATAAAACAATATTTACGATCGGCAAAAGATGCACGACGTCCATTGGCTTCAGCGGGGGTATACAAAATTCCTTGTAGTTGTGGACAGGTTTGCCGCGCGGAGTGGCCGTGCGGTTTAGGGCGCCATGTCACGGACTGCGCGACCCCTCCCGCCAGAGGTTCGAGTCCTCCCTCAGGCATGGGTGTATGTGTTGTTCTTAGCACAAGTTAGTTTAAGTAGCGTGTCAGTGTAGGGACCGATGACCTCATCAGTTTGGTCCCTTAGGAATTCAAACACATTTGAACATTTTTGGACAGGTTTATATCTGTACCACAAAGAGGAATGTTAACAGCAGTCTTGTTAAACATAAGAGGAATTGCCTCTTGGGTCACACGAATAAATAGGCTGTAGCAGAACATGTTTACCAGGAAGTTAATCACGAAATAAAATTCAGCGGAACGAGCGTCATATCTAAAACCTCGGACTGTCATCTGCGCATGTATAGAGACGCTATCGGGATTGATAAACAACGTAATAATTTTAACAGGAAAGACGGAGGTGTTAAACTGGATAAAATTTGCATTTCAGCGTTGCACCGGTAGGGTAATGATCGATTACTTTCAATCGAGAATGTTACCAGAGACAGTCTCGTAGCCGACGCCTCAGCACCTCCTATTGAATCAGCGCTCTCTCGAGTTCTCCCTGCAGTTCGCTTCTTCACCTCGGAGGGTTCTCCCGCAATCGGAGACGAAACGTCAGGGGAGAGTTTTATACGTCGACCACCGGCTATCAGCACGGAAGTTCTTAAGTGACGACATGTGAAGTAGTTTTAATATAAGTGATATATGTTAGACATTTTGGTTGGTGGCCAAAGTCATCCTAAACATGTGGAATGATTTCAGTCAAATGTGGTACTATATTAGTTACATCCTGGAAAAGAATACTCGGGAGGGGGGATAAAACCACCACCAGCGGCCTGTTGGGGGTAAGCGTGCTAACATCGAGAGAGAAGTGGGGGAAAGGAGATGGACAGACAGAGAGGAGGAAAGAGGAGACAGACACAGGAAGGAGGGGAGTTGCTGGTCAGAGAAAAGGAAAAGAACGAGATGGACAGAGAAAGGCGAGAGAGAGAGAAATAGAGAGAGAAATAGAGAGAGAGAGAGAGAGAGAGAGAGAGAGAGAGAGAGAGATGGACAGAAAAAGGAAAGGGGTGGAGATGGACATGAACAGCGAGAAGGGGAGACATAGATAATCAGGGAGAGGTGGAACAGGAGATGCATATAGAAGTGGGGGAAAAGATAGGCAGAGAGACAGAGAGAGAGAGAGAGAGAGAGAGTGGAACAGATGGGTAGTAACAAACTCTCGCAAACTGAACAGCGTCATAATGCACTTAATATAAAATGAAACCTAGTACTCACCAATATTTGTATTTCACTTCCTCTGACAATTGTGAACACAGGTTTGGACACCATGTGAGTGTGTAAATAAGTGGAATGCTGTTCCTTTCAGTCGTTTCTGTATATATACAGAAAGATAGAATTGCTGATTTTTTTTTTCTTTCTTTAGCCAGAGTATTTTGGACTTCAGGTGTTTTATTGCAGCACCATCTGCAGTTCAGGACCACAACCTGGAGATAAACGTGCGAGCTGCCTGCTAAATCCTGATGCCACGTGCAACAAACCTGACAATGACTCTGCCATGGAGGTGGGGCTTACGGCTACAGCCGTCGTCGTAACAGTTCTCACGCCCGCCAACAGTCACATGTGGTCCAAGTAGCTCTAACTTTGCCTACCAGCATCATCAGCTTCACTTGTCTACCTGACTCTGCAGGTCTCAAGCCAGAATCACCAAGCGAAGACCACTTCTAAGGTTTCCTTGTCTGGCAATATGGGCGATTCCAAGGGGTCCTGGGTTCAGTGCAAAACACCCGTGTTCCTGCCGACTGTTGGTAGTAGCTGGCCACCAGGTGCACGCCTGCCGCCTGCCGGACACCTTGTAACCTCCAAACAGAAAAAAAATATTTAATTATACTTATAACATTCACATTTAGTGTAACCTCCGAACAGTATATCATTCCGTAACCTCCCAATAAAATATGTGACTCATATATAACCCCTCATGGCCCTGAAAGATCATTCTGAGTAATTTGAAAATTCTTACCTCAATAAGGTCGCCGGATAACGTGTATATATATGCTCCTATAACACATTTTTCTGCCGCAGCCCAGTGCAATGCTGGCCGCTAAATTTGTAACGTATGAAATGAAACAACTGATTTTTCTTTACGATAATCGGAATGACCATGGATTGGAGAAATTAGTAAATTCTTTAAATTCAGATGAATTATTGTCAAAAGTTAATTTTATAAGAGAGATTATTATTGAAAGAATTTTAAAAACATTTACATGGGACTTGATATGACAATAGTACACATTTAGTTGTAACAAACTGGATGTGCTGGCGGCTGTTTTTACCTTATACTACATCGCTCAGGCACGACCGGCCCAATCGCCCGACTCTCGAGCTACCACCACTACAGCCGAAACTACAACTACTGCAGCCGACACTGCTCTCAGGTCTGCAATTCTCTTATAGCTGACATATCGCAGGCAGTGCGTGAGAAATCCATCGAAATTATATCTGCTCCGGTGCGCTAGCAATAAATTCCTTAGTCATGGATCTCTTACAACCTTTAAACGTTGTTCGTTTGCCAGGCTGTAACAGCCCCTGGTGTTTCGCTCTGGCAGCACTGCTTGGCCTTGCATTCACACACACTGCAGTGAGCCGAGTGAGTAAGGTTCCGGGCCTCATTCAGTAAAAAGGGAACCGTTATAGGATCTGTGTGCTGCCCGTCTGTCTGTCGGTCCTTCTGTCCGACTTTTAAAAAATCCTTTTCAAAGAACGGGTACACGTATAATGCTGAAATATATGTCACATTCTAAGGAGTATGGTCCGCTGGTGGTGTAGCAAACATTGGCTTCCAAGTGAGTGCAACCAAAAGGTACGACTCTTTATGTCACATATTTTTACACCACAAGCCTTCATCAATACCGATAGGGTACTTCCTGTTGATCCACAATGATGAAATTTGGCACGAAGCAAGTTTTCACAAATAGAAGTAAAGCAAGAAATCCGAAAATTTTTAATCTGTGTTACATCTCTATTTTCATTTTTATCCTATAAAAAAACTTGAAATTAAAACTATCAGCAGTTTGCATTTAAGCTGAATGTGTCGCAGTGTTAGAAGTCAACCATCAGGCACAGAATGACTGCGTTGCTCATATGACACATTTCAGAATTTATTCATCGTGAGACACCCAGAAGCGATTCGTGCACTTAGTTATGACGTTTCAAGTTCTATGTGAAAGAAAAATTTGCTAACTAGCTTCTGATACAACTACGTAACGACGTACAGCACTCGCTTCTGGGTATCTGATGATAAATTCCAAAATGAGTCATATCAGCAATAATGTCCTTCCTTGCCTGATGGTTGACATTTACCATTGCAATCTGGTAAGCCTGAATGCAGAACTATTGATTATAATAATAATGATCAGTGCCTCCTGTATAACTTCATATCACATCAATATTATTGAAATTCACTCGCAAAGATCTTGAAATCTCTGAGACGGATGTCTTGCCAGTATCAATAGCAGGGAAAAATCGTTGCGATTTTCGATCCCCGTTGTGGATGAGCTGCCTACACACATAATTAAGTTTGTACGGAACACTCGGCGGGCGAGTCCCACTCGTAACTGGGCAATTACTTTTTTAAACCAACTTCCTCGAGCTGACTTTTGATTTCTACTCATTTATTTCTCACATTCATGCACTCTCAAGTGCAATGTGAGATCTCAAAAACGTCCAACATGTCTAATGACACGCCATCATTGTAATAATATTTACATGGTCATATTATCCATGGATCGTATTAAAGGATATGAGTAGATATCGAAGACCCATAATATCAGAGAAATAATGCGTAAAAAAAAAACATTATAGAACTGTCATGTTTATTTGGCAGACAATATACTGCTGTGGCCTGCTTTCATCACGTCCATACATCGACTGTTGTTATGGTCACATAGCAACCGCTGTCTGGACTGCCACTCGTGCCACCGAGAATGCTTTGACAGCCTCTCCCCTGCAGTCTTGCAAACAGCTTTTAGGATGGTAAAAATTACAGTGTAAAATCGAGTCCGCTCCAATAGCAGACTATATTAGTGTCTCCTGCAGCAAAAGATGAAAACCATGTAACAAGCAGGTACAGTTCTCCCGCGAACCGTTAGGTGCAGATCACCATATGTTAATACAATAAAATACTACAAAATTAATTCGGCAATGCATTTTCACAGTTGCAATACCAAGTGGAACTTCGAGAGTACTACATTGCTATAGTTAACGTCTGCGCGTGAAACTTTTAACCTGACATCATAAGAGACGGTTGTGTGTGGCCAGGTATCACATTTTCAACTGAGTAGGCTAGAGACCTTATAGTGGAAGCCTTAATCATTTTAGAAATAAACTGATTTAGTCGAGCTGTCTACGTACCACAGATGGCAATAATGCTCATATTTAGAATAATGATTGCCTGCAGTTGGCTTTGCCTTACAAGTCCTTCACTGATAGATCAATTATGTTTTAAGGTCGCTGAATCACACCGGTAAAAACTATTTGAAACACGTAGATGAAACTAACAGTAATAAAATAAAGTTGAATATTTACAATGTAGAAGTTATGTCAAAGATTTTAGTCATACTGTACAACTTGTCTTTAAGAATTTTGGGTACTACAATAGAAGTATATTTGTGTTGTAAAAATGCAATGTCACATCTTTACAAATTAATAAATACTATGTAGCCTGTCGAAATCTGACTACAGCCTATGTCCATGATGCCCCACATTTAACAACACCTCTTTCATAGTATTGATTCTTACTGGTCCTCTTCTTTTTTGCTATGTAAAGTAATTGTTTATGTGATGACCTGATAGCTACAGCTTCCAGTAACAATAAACCAAAATGTATCAGTGAAATATGACATGTTCTGTGTCAGAGTCTGGTCTGCTATTATTACTCTGTTTAAAATAACGAGATTGGCTATGCGTCTTCACAACTGCTAAAACTCTCCTGTAGGCATCCACCTGCATATTGTGAAATATCAAACCTTCCAATATATAACTTTCTTTTTCAGATCAACTTTGTATAATACCGTAAAAATTGTCTGTGGAACACACACAGGTATACGTACATACCTTCTACAAAACATTATATCATTACCAGTTAACAACTGCAATTAAGTAATTCAGTAGCACTGCCTAAGTTTAACAACAACCCGTAGCCACATAGTATAACACAGAAAAGATTGTCTTTGCACTATCACACAGTACAAAATTAATGGATCCGCTGTACATCTCCCCTATGGACACATTATCTGTTAACAGGTAGTGAGTATATCGCGATAACAGAAAAAAAAAACAAATTACTTTGGACTGTGTGAAACGTCCCCTTAGAAAAATTATTGCATTTCTCTGTTGGTAAACCCCTTATGTTATTTGATTTTCAAACGGCTGAGCAGAACTGAACGTACTCAGACATTTCGCTCTTTACTTATTCTGATCAACACTAAACTGACACACAATATTTTTTAGCGTAACGCAATCTGACTTCCAATAATCCCTGCAAAAGAATGGCCCCGACTAACAATAACTTATACTTTACATGAATCACTTACCTCACAAAAATCTTCGTTACTCAGACTACTGCAATACAGCGAGCGCCAATACTGCCAGCTAAATAAAAGATTCTAACAACTGAAGGCACTAACTGCTGATAGGCATAGTTAACAAATGAAACATTTTGATAGAGAACAAACAATGTATTTACCTTAATAGTGTTCAAAAGTGATAATGTATATATCAGTTCATGACATCCAGTCTTACAAATTTACTCTCTCTGACTGACACACGTCCATATCATCCGCTCTCTAAACCCCGCCATCTCACTCCCCACATTCACGACTCCTGGCGGCTCACCTCCAACTGCGCAACGCTACGCGTTGTTAACAGCCAACTGCCAAAAAGCAAATTCCAACAATGCAAACCAGCCACAGACTGCATACAACACAAGTCAGTGATTTTCATATAGGGCACTACATGGCGTTACCAACATAAAAATGTAAACAGCCTACTTAAATGTGTAGAAAAGCATAAACAATTTTAATAAATTTTTATTCTACGCTCCGTGATTATGCATGCCATTTATCGAAGTAGACTGAGTAGTTACAGTGCTTTGTGAAGACGTTAACAAATAATGATACAACATTATGTTTGGTGCAAAATATATGCATATGGCTTATGGGACTGAACAACAAACTCTATGTAAAATGTTATATTATAAAATAATTTTCAGATATTAGGTGATAGTTCTGGAAGTTCTAATGGTTTGCAATATGTAAAAAATGGAGTGCCTACAGGATAGTATGGGGAAATTTCTGTATCGGAATGATTATATCTCACTTTCAATGTGGTAATATGAACTGAACTGACCGAGAAGATGATTCTGCATTTTCATGCATGTATCTGATCATACTTGCCGATAATGAAGCTCACTACTTCATACATGTTCTTTTTTTAAATTTTACTCTTTATGCATACAGTTACATAATATGGATTAATACCTCCAGGAAGTGTTATCTGTTAATTATGAGGAGATCCATGGACAATCACTACATTTTAACTCTTCAATAATATTAATACTATGGTGCAGGCTATTGAAATGCTTTGCACTTTTGTTGTTTATTGGCTGTGGAGGAGAAGTATACAGAATCTATTAATTTTCTACTGTGTGTAAGGTCACAATCCATATTTCTTGCGTTATACTGTGTAACTGATTTATTATTAACTTGACAGTTAGCACAACTGAATTATGTAACTGCAGTTGTTAATGATATGTTGTAACATTGTGTAGATGATAAGTAATATCCCTGTATAGATTCTATTGACAATTTATTTATTATGTCTTTACAAAAAATTGATCTATTAACAGAAAAGACATGAGTATAGAACGTGTGTTCTTACTTCGATACACATTTGTTGATCTTAATTACAAGCTACTGACATCAGCTCATCAGATAAGCACTTACGTAATTGCATTTATTTGCTTTTAAAGATAAAGCACGGTATTTGCACAACACAGATACACTTGTGATATTTCAAACTAAATAAGACAAGTTATATGTAAGAACAAAAACTTTTAAACATGTGTCATTTTGTAATTTGTAAGTTTAGCTTTATTAGTGTTAGTTATACATGTATGTTCCACATTGTTTTTATCGATGTTATTCAGCTACCTTAAAATATATTTCGTCTATTAATGAACGACTGGTAATGTAAAGCCTGGTGAGGGCAGTCTTTAGTCAAATCATTAGCTTTGCTGGAATCCATGTTATGCTAACAGTTCGATTAAATCATTAATCAGTATATCTCCTCTATGTTTAAGCCTCCCATCATACTTTCATTGACCTACACAGTTCAAGCCCCCCGATGAACCATGGACCTTGCCGTTGGTGGGGAGGCTTGCGTGCCTCAGCGATACAGATGGCCGTACCGTAGGTGCAACCACAACGGAGGGGTATCTGTTGAGAGGCCAGACAAACGTGTGGTTCCTGAAAAGGGGCAGCAGCCTTTTCAGTAGTTGCAGGGGCAACAGTCTGGATGATTGACTGATCTGGCCTTGCAACATTAACCAAAACGGCCTTGCTGTGCTGGTACTGCGAACGGCTGAAAGCAAGGGGAAACTACAGCCGTAATTTTTCCCGAGGACATGCAGCTTTACTGTATGATTAAATGATGATGGCATCCTCTTGGGTAAAATATTCCGGAGGTAAAATAGTCCCCCATTCGGATCTCCGGGCGGTGACTACTCAGGAGGATGTCGTTATCAGGAGAAAGAAAACTGGCGTTCTACGGATCGGAGCGTGGAATGTCAGATCCCTTAATCGGGCAGGTAGGTTAGAAAATTTAAAAAGGGAAATTTATAGGTAAAAGTTAGATATAGAGGGAATTAGTGAAGTTCAGTGGCAGGAGGAACAAGACTTCTGGTCAGGTGACTACAGGGTTATAAACACAAAATCAAATAGGGGTAATGCAGGAGTAGGTTTAATAATGAATAGGAAAATAGGAATGCGGGTAAGCTACTACAAACAGCATAGTGAACGCATTATTGTGGCCAAGATAGATACGAAGCCCACACCTACTACAGTAGTACAAGTTTATATGCCAACTAGCTCTGCAGATGATGAAGAAATTGAAGAAATGTACGATGAAATAAAAGAAATTATTCAGATAGTGAAGGGAGACGAAAATTTAATAGTAATGGGTGACTGGAATTCGAGTGTAGGAAAAGGGAGAGAAGGAAACATAGTAGGTGAATATGGATTGGGGCTAAGAAATGAAAGAGGAAGCCGCCTAGTAGAATTTTGTACAGAGCACAACTTAGTCATAGCTAACACTTGGTTTAAGAATCATGAAAGAAGGTTGTATACGTGGAAGAACCCTGGAGATACTAAAAGGTATCAGATAGATTATATAATGGTAAGACAGAGATTTAGGAACCAGGTTTTAAGTTGTAAGACATTTCCAGGGGCAGATGTGGACTCTGACCACAATCTATTGGTTATGACCTGTAGATTAAAACTGAAGAAACTGCAAAAATGTGGGAAATTAAGGAGATGGGACCTGGATAAACTGAAAGAACCAGAGGTTGTACAGAGTTTCAGGGAGAGCATAAGGGAACAATTGACAGGAATAGGGGAAAGAAATACAGTAGAAGAAGAATGGGTAGCTCTGAGGGATGTAGTAGTGAAGGCAGCAGAGGATAAAGTAGGTACAAAGACGAGGGCTGCTAGAAATCCTTGGGTAACAGAAGAAATATTGAATTTAATTGATGAAAGGAGAAAATATAAAAATGCAGTAAATGAAGCAGGCAAAAAGGAATACAAACGTCTCAAAAATGAGATCGACAGGAAGTGCAAAATGGCTAAACAGGGATGGCTAGAGGACAAATGTAAGGATGTAGAAGCTTATCTCACTAGGGGTAAGATAGATACTGCCTACAGGAAAATTAAAGAGACCTTTGGAGAGAAGAGAACCAAGTGTATGAATATCAAGAGCTCAGATGGCAGCCCAGTTCTAAGCAAAGAAGGGAAGGCAGAAAGGTGGAAGGAGTATATAGAAGGTTTATACAAGGGCGATGTACTTGAGGACAATATTATGGAAATGGAAGAGGATGTAGATGAAGACGAAATGGGAGATACGATACTGCGTGAAGAGTTTGACAGAGCACTGAAAGACCTGAGTCGAAACAAGGCCCCCGGAGTAGACAACATTGCATTAGAACTACTGACGGCCTTGGGACAACCAGTCCTGAGAAAACTCTACCAGCTGGTGAGCAAGATGTATGAGACAGGCGAAATACCCTCAGACTTCAAGAATAATATAATAATTCCAATCCCAAAGAAAGCAGGTGCTGACAGATGCGAAAATTACCGAACTATCAGTTTAATAAGCCACGGCTGCAAAATACTAACGCGAATTCTTTACAGACGAATGGAAAAACTGGTAGATGCAGACCTCGGGGAGGATCAGTTTGGATTCCGTCGAAATGTTGGAACACGTGAGGCAATACTGACCTTACGACTTATCTTAGAAGAAAGATTAAGAAAAGGCAAACCTACGTTTCTAGCATTTGTAGACTTAGAGAAAGCTTTTGACAATGTTGACTGGAATACTCTTTTTCAAAATCTAAAGGGGGCAGGGGTAAAATACAGGGAGCGAAAGGCTATTTATAATTTGTACAGAAACCAGATGGCAGTCATAAGAGTCGAGGGGCATGAAAGGGAAGCAGTGGTTGGGAAAGGAGTGAGACAGGATTGTAGCCTCTCCCCGATGTTATTCAATCTGTATATTGAGCAAGCAGTAAAGGAAACAAAAGAAAAATTGGGAGTAGGTATTAAAATTCATGGAGACGAAGTAAAAACTTTGAGGTTCGCCGATGACATTGTAATTCTGTCAGAGACGGCAAAGGACTTGGAAGAGCAGTTGAACGGAATGGACAGTGTCTTGAAAGGAGGATATAAGATGAACATTAACAAAAGCAAAACGAGGATAATGGAATGTAGTCAAATTAAATCGGGTGATGCTGAGGGAATTAGATTAGGAAATGAGACACTTAAAGTAGGAGTTTTGCTATTTAGGAAGTAAAATAACTGATGATGGTCGAAGTAGAGAGGATATAAAATGTAGACTGGCAATGGCAAGGAAAGCGTTTCTGAAGAAGAGAAATTTGTTAACATCGAATATAGAATTATGTATCAGGAAGTCGTTTCTGAAAGTATTTGTTTGGAGTGTAGCCATGTATGGAAGTGAAACATGGACGATAACTAGTTTGGACAAGAAGAGAATAGAAGCTTTCGAAATGTGGTGCTGCAGAAGAATACTGAAGATAAGGTGGATAGATCACGTAACTAATGAGGAGGTATTGAATAGGATTGGGGAGAAGAGAAGTTTGTGGCACAACTTGACTAGAAGAAGGGATCGGTTGGTAGGACATGTTTTGAGGCATCAAGGGATCACAAATTTAGCATTGGAGGGCAGCGTGGAGGGTAAAAATCGTAGAGGGAGACCGAGAGATGAGTACACTAAGCAGATTCAGAAGGATGTAGGTTGCAGTAGGTACTGGGAGATGAAGCAGCTTGCACAGGATAGAGTAGCATGGAGAGCTGCATCAAACCAGTCTCAGGACTGAAGACAACAACAACAACACAGTTCAAGATGTGATAATGTTCTGCATACAACTCTCTGTGATGTGAGGACATAAATGTCATGTATAGACAGTTAACAACAGTAATGCAACGCTCTATAAGTTCCATTTGGTACTGCAGCTGCGTGAATGCATAGATGAGTTACTTCTGTATTAATATGTTATGGCATAAACGTTATATCTGTACACACAATGGTTACCTATTAGAAATGTACTCTCTTGGTATCTGGTTTTCTACTTTTGATGGAGGAAACGCTGAAACATGGCACTGTGATCAGCAGGAATGCCACCGTTCCGTCATAGTGTCACTTTTAATGTGTACTGTCTGTCAATAACAGTAAGCGATTATGATAGAAGAAAATGCGATTGTTGTACAGGCAACGAAACGGAAGTTACAGCAAGGAGAGAATCAGAATTCAGTTTGATATCGATCATGAGGCAAGGCCTCACAGATGGCGGTGTGGCTGTGCCGAATGTTTCCTGAGTGAGCCGAGTTGAATGTCGGCGCGAGGTCGCAGTGACTTCTGCGAAGCAGGAGCCATAGGAACATATACATGGTAGAGGCGAACAAACATTATAACGCAGTAACTGTAGGCAATGGGAACGCGTTGCGAAAGGTGTACTTTTCCTAGCAGCGCCATCCGTCAAAAGCAAAATAGTTTTTGTATGTCCACCCTGGTCATCAGTGGTCAGGGGGACTTCGGCAGTTCACTTATGTAAGAGAATAAACACCCACAGCCGTCCGTATGATTTCATTTATTGTATGGCTACCAGTTTTGGTGCTTCAGTTTCATCATCTTCAGGCCTCAGCTGATACTAAAGGGGTTAACATCACCTGTATATACAGTGCATAACTGGTTTACGCAGACTACCTGTAACTGTGATGTTGTCTCTCCAACCACCAACTATCAGCTATTACGTTGGTGGTTGTAGAGACAATATCACAATTTCAGATAGTCTACGTAAGCCAGTTATGTTGGCCACTGATGCATTGTGTATGTGGATGGTGTTAATCCCTTTAGAATCAGCTAAGGCCTGATGATTGTGCACTGAAGCATCGAAACTGGCATCCACACAATAAATGACATCATAAGGACGGCTGCAGGTATCCATTTTCTCACATAAGAACAAAATAGGTCTATTAGCAAACACTTAAGGTAAAGTAGGGAGCAGTGCCAAAATTACATAAAGCATAATTCAGAAATTCGAATGGTAGAAAGTCCACGTGGAGGAGAGAAATGTGAGCAGGTTCCGTTTTACAGAAAAGATGGTGGCTGATACCACAGCCTTGCATAGAAAAGGAGGGGTTGCACGAACTCCATTGCTAGGGTCTTGGAGTTATGGCGATGGGCGGGTCAGCTTCTCTAGCCCTAATCCCGTAAATAAGCTTTGCAGTCTCAGACGGAGCCAGGTGTGACCAGTAAATTTCGCGTAGGTTCTGAAATTTTGTAACAGTGAATTTAAGTTTAATTAGGACTCTGACGATGACAGGGACGCAGACAAACGTAGTTCACATGGGAAGGCTTATTCTGCGCAACAACACTAATGCAGTCGGAAATGGTGGGTCAGGTGCGTTTTAGTCACCCAACGAATGATGGTAATCTGTTGGTAACGAGGATTACTAACTTAAATTGTGTGATGTTGGTGGAGCTGGACGGTGTAGTTCCGTATGTTCCCATTGGAAAAGTTGTCCGCCCCTGGTAGCTGAGTGGTCAGCGCGAAGGGAATGTCGTGCCTAACGGCCCAGGTTCGATTCCCGTGTGGGTCGGAGATTTCCTCCGCTCAGGAAGTGGGTGTTGTGTTGTTCTTATCGTCATCATTTCATCCCCATAGACACCTAAGTCGGCGGCGTGACGTCAACTCGAAAGACTTGCACCAGGCCAACAATCTGCCAGACCGGTGGCCCTAGCCACACGGCTTTTCCATTTCCATTTCAATTGGAAAAGATCCCGGAATGTGTAAAGAAGACCGATGTGGCAAATAGAGCATTATTTTCGCGAAAGCGCAACTGGGATTACCCTATTCTGACAAGACTTAAAGAATATAGCAGAACTTTGTTATTTGTTTTTAGGAGAGGTAAACATTCACTTCCCTTCATTAGGCTAATGATTTGGCAGAGATGCAGAATCTACGTGGTGGCGAACAACGCATGAGTGGTTGCACTGCAGGTACGTCAAGTAGGTTACAGGTGGAAAAAGTAGGGAGGTTGTTTTCGCTGAGAATGTTCAGGTAAGTCATAGACGGGACCCGCCCCGCACGCCTGTAATACCATCGCTTACCTACAGAGCCAGTCAAGTTGATTTCGGTGCGTTATTATGTACAAAATTTTATTCAGAACTGGAACGTTGTCTTTGGCCAAACAGAAAGAGTAGAAAGTTCCCCTTCAGAGAGCAGCCCCTTCAGAGAGCAGGTCGTAACAAAGTGTTACAACCCGAAGATGGTCACCTGTTAGACCAAAATTGATTGTCCGCAAAAACAATCAAAAAGAATTCTGGTACAACTGTGAGTTTTGAAAGGCAGTTTTATGAAATAATGTTATTACTATTTGACGTCTTCTAATCCCGCACTTGCAGTGATACTGGTACAGCATAGCATAGTGCCCTGCACTCGCCATTCTGGGACAGAATGGGTGATGATAGTGGCATAATTGACAGATCCATTAAACTTGACTTACTCAGCTTCCTGTGCTTTCCCATCTCTGTCTAACGACTCACGAAATGTGTTAAATGCCTTATTGTCAGCCGGTTGGTCAGGCTGTGAAAAACGTGCGGTTGTTCCTGGCTGCAATTTTACCTGTGCAGCGACAAGCAGAGAAATGTGTTATATTGGGGATTGGATCAGGCATCATGAATCCCATTATGCCTCCCCGCTACCCCGTTGCCACACTTGGATGAGCGACAAGTCTCTCAAACTCAATGGGAAACATAGTGAGGGTAAAAGTTGGTTATTCATAGTGGCATAAGAACATTCGGATCACAGAACCATGAAAGCAAATATAATCACTTCCTCTCCGCTCTTTGTAAGTACGAACCATCTGCTGTTGTCTTGCAGCTGAATATTTGTTTCATGCGGTTGCACAAACTTTAATAGATACATGTAGAAACTACATACAATGCAGTGTAAGCCGCAGTATTTCGCATATTGGAAAACTACAAAGGTCTGTTTTCCTTTAAGAATTCCCGTTGTTCGCTTTATTCATATTTGTTTTAATCGAATCTGTTAAATACGCTTATCAACTGGTGGTTTTCCTCTAATCGATTTTAATTTATAAGCTGAGTCATCACTGATCACCTCCTTGCTAATCAGCAAACTTGACATCGATTGAATGTGACCTTCGTAGGAAATCATCGCAGTGATCTAAAGCGATTTGTCAATCGTGATTGGGAAATAATTATTTGTCTTTGTGTAAGTCACGTTCTTGTGCTCGATGCATAAACTACTGCAGGTGACGGGTATTCGTGAGGTGATAAAAGCATGGTGCATGAATATCGGTATTTGTTACAGACGCGTATCGTGCTGTTTATTTGCAGAAGAGCGTCTCTCATAAAAAATATTACAAAAAATTAACACGGCAGTCGTAGCACAGACGATGGTTATGGACGTGGAGAAAGCCACGTCAACAGCAGTAAGTGTCGATAGCTGTCGCCTTTTATCTGCCAACACTCTTCATTAGAACTGTGCTTGCGAGTTCGGTTATTGGCTGCCGCTGCCAGATGCCTGAAAATGTATTCTAGTTATCCCAAAATACATTGCACGTGAGTTAATAAATATTCAAAGAGAAGTGCCGTACAGCCAAGCTCATTTATTGATCAAGTGTCAGATATTACAGATGAGAACGGCACTTTCTATTGTCCTATGAAATCTGCAACAGGCTGTTGACCATAGGGATGGCAAATACGTTGTTTCCATCAGCAGAGTATTTGATAATTTCAGGAGGCGAATTTTAAATATCTGAAGCTACGCAAAGCTGTATAAACCTCGTTCAGAATTGACTGTGGTGACATAGTACTGACGTAGACATTTCGTGATACGCCAAACTAGAGATAACAAAATCATACTCTCGCTATTTTTCATACAGTCTTTTACAGAGTACAGTGACGGAGCAAATGTTGTAAATGACAGACGAGTGTGTGGTTGTCCATGACGAAGTTGAGTACGCCAAGGTAGTTCTCCAAGATTTTCTGTTAACAGTGTAATTCAGTTAGAAGAAAACTTAAGACAGCTCTATTTTTGATTCCCCAATGGTGTGACTGAAACACTTTTAGCACTGCTGCAAAGAAAGATGTTTCGTTTTGCCGGAAAAAAAGTTGACGAAACCAATAATCTTTATACATTGGTGTGCGTAAGTCACTCACGACAGTAGGAGGGCGTGCCGGAAAGGAATGCCTCCGAATTTTTTTATATGAAACACTCAAAACCTTTTAAATAAAACAAACGTTATTAACATTCTACATTTTTATTCTACGTGTCTTACTTATTTGCAGCCTTCTACCGCTAGAGGGCTGCAAAATGTAGCGTATAGCATGACGGTGCATAATTTGTCTACGTCGATGAGTGAGAAACAGTGTGCTCTAGCAGAGTTTAGAATTCGGTTAATTTGTTCATACTCTGAGCTTCCTCTCCTTCAGCATAGCACTGCTGGATCGCACGGGAGGTCTGCGACATTTGCAACAAACTGACGTCTTGTGTTCACTGTCATCGATCATTTTCCACAGAGTCCCGACTTTGTCCCAACCGATTTCCATCTGTTTCCAAAACTTAAAGAACACCTCCGAGGACTTAATTTTGATAATGATGTAACGCAGCAAGCAGAGGTTGTGCCTGCGTCAACAAGACCAAACATTCTAGAGCGACGGTATCAAAAAAGTAGTCTCTCATTGAGGAAAATGTGTTTGCCACCAGGGGAACTATGTAGTGATATAAAAATACAGACGAAGAATAAAGGTGTAGAAGACTAATAACGTTTGTTTTATTTGAAAAGCTTTAAGAGTTTCCACATAAATAAGTCCGCCAAGTGCCACAGATCCATGAAACGTGGACCATACGAGGAAAGAACTACCACAATGTAGTACAGAAGGTAACTGACTGAGGCACGCAAGGAGATGAACAGAAAAGACATTTTTACTCAAAGACACTACTTACACTGAAGTCACCGCCGTTATGAGGTCCAGAAGACGTTAGAAACGGGGGGACACGAGTCTTATTAGGGTCTGTGACCACCAAGGACGCCAAGGGCATACTCTCCAATGTGCTCCCATGCTGTCCATGAGGTTGATAACTTCTAGTGGTAAGTCGTGCCATCCCTCTACCCATACCGTTGACAACTGCTGCATGGTCATTGGTGAATGGCGACGTGTTGCAATACGTCGACCCACAGCACCCTACATGATTTAAGTCTGGGGAAGGGTAGGCATTCCATTCACAGAATTTCGTTTCGTTCCAATGGCTCCTTCCTCAGGCATTGCTAGATGCGGTCAGGATCGAGCGTACCCGTAAGGAGTCACAGTCTATGTGAGTGTACTTTATTCCAAGATTTTAGGTTCAGTACGCCCATTATACCTGGACCACAAACCGATCATGTTGAATATGATTCTGGACGTTTCCTCATATGGCGACAGATGGGAGCACGTAACGCACCCAGGAAAATTGTCTAACATGATCGTTTTGATGGTTCGGTCGGTATGGTGGGTGGAAACATAATGTTGCTTGGGCTTACCGACCTCTAAATCTTTGAACACTGTACACTCACCAGTCAAATTTACTGTGATACTGTACTCCTTCCTCCTGTATGACTCTTCATAAGTGCATTCGGCCCTGACTGCATTTTTATGGATGAAAATGCGTGGTCGCATCGAACAGCGGCGATGGAGGAGATGCTGGAACGATAGGATATTCGACGAATACTCTGGCTGCCCATTCGTCCGGCTTACGGCCAATAGAGTACGTGTGGGATTCCTTGGGCAGACATATGGCAGCTCGACAGCAGTTGTCAGATGTGGTGGTGGAGGAACGGAACGACTTACCGTAAGAAATGCTTACCAAACTTGTGGCCAGCATGCACTACCATTCATGGCGATAGCACACTCAATTACGAACCATGTCTTGCCTTTTGTAATTTCCCGAGGAACGCCAAGTATCTCACTGACTTCACAGCAATTATTGACTTTGAATCAAGGCATCATTTCTGTTCGTCTCGTTGAATATTTCTTTCAGTTGCCTTTTGTACTGTACAGTAACAGTTCATCCTATAAACGGTTCAAATTTCGAAGAGCTATGTTACTGTGAAATGACACATCATGCGAGTGTTACTTTCATCCATAATTTTTGCACACCATTTTTTAGGATTTTCGGTGTTTCAGTGGTAGAACTATGATAAGATATTTTGTGTTATATTTCTATGGGGCATAGAAACGAGTCATAATACAGCCGACAGGTTGATTGCGACATATATTTGATACATACACACTATGATAATTATAGTATATGTATAGTACATATGGCACTTATTCATGTGTACAGCAGCTACAAATCTGATACTCCGTTGCAAAAAATTTTCTTCGATTTGAGATGCACTCGTATGTCAAGTGTCGACTTCACCTACATGAATTCTTCTCACACGCTATACATACATACAGTTAGTTACACGTACAGAACAATATATATAATCGCAGGCTGAGCTAACAACATTGCACTAGTAATGAACTGCAATTGGTAACGCATACCACACTATGGGCCTGAAATTAGTGAATACAGAAATTACAAAACCGAAAAAGTCGAGAGAAAAAACAACTTAGAGGATAACACTTTAAACTACAGCAAATATATTACATAGTTTTTTTCAAAGATACAAGCAGAAACAGTTGTTGCTCTGTACCTCAACAATCACGAAACTGTGTCACACGATCCTCAAAAATTGTAAAGTAAAATGGAAACTAACAATTTTAATGCAAATAGCATACTTACAAATGAATATTACGAATATTCTGTGTGTAGTCGGGAACAACGGTTCGTTTAAAAATATATCCGAAATGTTACTGACGTTCACCATTAAGGGAAAAGATGATTTTGGTCCAAATGGCTCTGACCACTATGGGACTTAACTTCTGAGGTCATCAGTCTCCTAGAACCTAGCACTACATAAACCTAACTAACCTAAGAACATCACACACATCCATGCCCGAAGCAGGATTCGAACCTGCGGTCGCGCTTTTCTAGACTGTAGCGCCTACAACCGCTCGGCCACTCCAGCCGGCTATGATGATTTTGAATAACTACACAAGTTTCACAGCAATCTCTTGTATTTGTATTAAAAACTTCTATTGGAGACTGTGTATTTTTACTCTTACAGCATTATACAGCAAACAGCATCAGGCACACAGTAGGTGCTTCAACAATACATCTTCTTCGCATTCTTACAGCACCTTACACTACAGCTCTGCTCGTTAGGTAGGGGAAACGCTGGAAAGCGAACGCTAAAGCGGCTTTCGTTATAAAGTAGCAGTAACGGTTACTCACAGAACTTGGGAATAGTTACGCAAATAGGAGTTCCGCAAACAGCATGACGCTCAAAGCTCATTATGTAAGTCCGTTAAGAGCTTGACAGTCAGCAGCAATTAAAACTTGTGAGAGTTCTTCTGGCCCAGCAGCAAAGTTACAGCTATAAAACAAACGTTTTCAGCTAATTATGGGACTTAAAAAATGTTTTCTCTACGGAGCAAATTATAATGGCGCCAAGGGCGCTGAAGTTTCACTGAGTTACCTTGTCCGTTGCAGGTGTCAGCACAACCAACATATTTGCTTTTCGTGCCGTCGCCTCTTATCTAGCAGAGTAAAGTGACATGGTCATATAGACATTAGGGAAAAGTTTTGTTGGAATTCTTTGAATACAACAGAGAAATTTTTAACTGAATGAGCAAACGTTGGATTGACGAACAAACAGAAGTATTTGTAAAACCTATTATGGCATATCGCACTAGTAATCTATTTTACCAACATTAAACATTTTAAAGCACAGCTTCATTCTAATAATTCAATTGACTGATAATCGATTTTCACTGCAATTTCACTTTCCTCCTCATGTTCCTATCCCACATCCAACATTCCGCACTTGCTCGTTCTAACTCCTTTCATCATGAACAGAGCATAACCCGCTAGTTATGATCTCACTGACACGTTAACAAATCACAGTTGTTTAGCATATGTTTCTTCGATCATTCTCTAGTATTCAATAACGCGTGCCATACCTGTCCACTATAGCATGTCTTCATTTGAAACTACATCTGCAACGATAAAATTTAATATCCTACTGCTGTGTCACATTTGAAGCCCTTCCAATCATTTCATTTCTTTTCAACTTTCAGTTCCATACAATTCTGTGCTTCCAACAGAAACGTCTTTAATTTTTTGTCACTGTTCAAAATAACAGTCTTTATTTCTCAAAAATATATTTCTGTTTGTGTCAATCCGGAGATTACTTTTTACTTTTTTATTTATTAAGTATCAACTTCATCCAATCATTGGTAAAAGATACAGCATTTTTATACGTTAAAACTGAGTTTAAAAATCATCATACATCACAGTAAACTTTAAATGAACGCCAAAAAAAGCTTTAAGCATGTAATACAGTAAAATAACATTATGTAATATAATAGACTAAACTAAAAGTGTAGTTTATAGTGCAATATGTATCAAAAAATCTTAGATACATAAAGAATGAGGGAAATAATTTAAATCTATTGGAACAGACAATCACTTACGCTATAATAGTATGTATCTTGTAAATGTGTTTCAGATCAATTTTGAATTATTGTATTCCATTTAAAGCCTTGAAGTGTTGACTAAATTTATTGTAAAATTTTTTCCCAGTTTGGAGCTGCCCATTATGTCTGAGAGTTTGCATACTCAATGTGAAGAGCCAACTTTCTCCTAGTATTCTGTATGTGGACTGCTTGAATTGTGCATAATAATTTGTTTTCTAACTTTTGAAAGTATGTTATACAAGCAACCACCTCAAAAATGAGGAGACACAGCAACGGTACGATCTGGAGTGGTTTGAATAGGGGTTGGATAGAGCTTATGGCTGCTCCATTTTGAATTGCCTTTATGATTCCTTGTTGTGCTATGAAACGGCTTTCTGTATTGGCGAGTTGTCAAAAAATGTACTGCATATCACAGAAGTGATTCTGCTTGTATATAATAGAAGCATAATATAAATTTTTACTCTATCTTTCGCTGAAGGCATAGCAAATACTTTTATGATATAGAATATTAGTTTCCTGCTGATATCATTGATGTGTGTGTCGCATTTCACATTCTCCTGACTCTACATTTCAAGATATTTTGTGTGGTTTACAGTTTCCAAATTTTTATTAAAGAGGTTAATAGTTGGGTATAATAGACGTTTGTTTTGCATGAAATTAAGGTTCATTGCAACAGTTTTTTCTGTGTTTGCAACCAGATTATTAGTGGTGAAGCATTCTGGAATGAGTAAGGTGAAAATTTGTTTGTCATATTTTACTGCTGAAACAGTTTAGCCTTCTACCAATACATTTATGTTACCTAAAAATTTTATAAATTTCTGGGAATTGCTGTATGATTATACGTTACTGATATATCTGTAATAACACTATCCCCAAAACAGAACCTTGGGGCACTTCTTTTCTCTTAGAATCTTAAGTGTACATAGTGTTCATTTCCTGATAGATGATTTTTGCTATTTGCTCCATGGTTTTCAGCTATGGTATCACCCATTCATATGCCAATACCCTAGTTCATTCACATTATAGTTTATGAGTAGCAAATATGTTCTATCATATCAAAAGCTTTTGTGAAGTCCATAAACTGATACATGTTCCCAAATGATAATTGTTTTCTACTGGATATAGAATTTAACTTATACTGAGCTCTGAGGCTCAATGAAAGATGCTGTTTGCTCATTAACATTTAACTGAATTTTATTTCTGATCACTGTAACATCTGGTAACTATTGGGGTACAAGCTTACTATCTTTGGACATAGATCAAACATGCTCAACATTAAAATTTAATTTTAGCAAGATAAATGAATTTTTTTCTTTTTAAATTCAGGCAAAATAATTTATACACTAATTGCACAGAAACAAAAAAAATCGAGATGAGCCAATCAGCATTTCACATGCTCCAATAAGGAGATTAACCATAAACAGTTATCTAGAATGTAGAACCACTTACTTCATATAGGAGCTAGGATCACTGCATGGTAAAGTGCGAGTGGGGTGGAACATGCGGATTGAATCGGGAATAAAGCACTTGATCGCATATACAAAAATGAATTTAGCAGGAAAGAATCTACCACACTCCTGTATCTACAGGGGTCCTGTATGTAATGGGTCGTAGTAGTTGAGACAATTCTTTAAAAGTGAACTGGAGGACAGATGGACAAGACAGGGTGGCAGCTATTCGGTTCAAATGACAGTTCACATCTCGTGCCAGCAGCTACCTAAGCCTCTCATAATGGACCACATGATGTCTGTGCTTATGAGTTTGGCTCGTTCATCACCCTGGAATAGGTAGCCTCATTTATAATATGCAGAGCTCGACAGTACTGCACAGGTAAAAATCTTAGTCTCATCTCGTTATTGGTGTGCATCAAGTTACAGAATGGACAGATGTAGACTTCTTGTATATTTTCGAAGGTTACGGAAACTATCTTTTCTTCTCGTTGGTAAAGCCTGACGAGTGGTACTGCATGCGGCTCACATTCACACAGTGTTTCCACGTCCGTAAATGCTAAGGTGTGGCACGTATTTCAATACTGGGCTACGTGTATCGATAGCGACCCTCTCTTCTCATAACTCTCTACAAGGAACTTTATTTTCTCACACATCGACATAGTTTCCAAGCACACCATTGTGTTACACACTACAATTTGGATCTCTCTAGCGGGAAATGGCTGACACTTAATTCAGACGATGCAGAATGTTAATAACAAATGTTTATTTAAGAAGTTTTGCGTTGGAGACGTTAAATTAAGCTTGCCCTCCTACTTTCGTTCTTAACGTTGGCACACCATTGTATAAGGTTTCTGTTTTCGGCAACTTCTTATCCAACAACAAGCTGACAGCTAAACAGCTTTATCTGCAGCAATGTTAAATTTATTTAGTTCACACTGTAGGCAAATCAAAGGTAGAGCTGTGTTACAGTTATTTATGTCTGAAGTACACTATTTCCATGAAAATCTTTAGAATTACCTTGGCGTATGCAACTGCCCTAAGGACCATCACACACTTTTCTATAATTTCCAGCAGTTGCCCATTCACTGCATCCTGCAAAAGACTGTGTGACGAATGTCGTGGGTATACTTTCGTTCTTTCTGGTCTGACGTCTCATGAAACGTTTACGTCAGTATTCTCACACCACAGTACACTCTGAACCAGATTTACACAGGTTTGGGTTGCTTCAATTATTTAAAATTCGCGAATGTTGAACGTCTTCTGAAAGTACCAAGTAATCTGACGATGGAAATAACTTACGCTGATCAGCCAGAACATTATGACCACCGAAGTGACAGTAGAGTCACTCGCTAGTCAGACACACGTATGGTGCATGTAGTATCATTGAGCGCGCTGTCTGTGTGTAGAATGGGGAAGGGGCGCGATCTGTACGACTGGGGGCAGACTGTTATGGCCCAGAGGTTTCGCATGAGCCATTCGGAAACTGCAAGACTTGTCGGGTGTTCGAAGAGTGCTGAGGTGAGTGTGCCAATGTTAACACCACGACATCGGCAACTACGGCTGAGATGGCCACGTGACCAACGGTAATGGATGTTGGCGCAGTTACCTTTTTCATCTTGAATATTATAATTAAAAAAATAATACACACACATATGAACGGAAAAAATTAATTTAAAGTGTATTAAATTGCATTATTACAATTGCTGTGCTTGTACGATTTTTGTCTAATCGGACTTCCTCTCTTACATTTCAGTTGTAAATACAGGCATTAGATTTCAAGGACAACAGTGTGTGTGAAAAATCAGAAAATCCTCCTTCCTTTGTTCCACTTCAATAAAAAATACTTAATACTGATATCAAGTCTTATTTCGCCACTTAGGTGATACAAAACACTCGTAGCCCGTTATGCTCCAAGCCACACATCTTAACCGAAACAAAATCATGTGCAAGGAAAATGATTTTTTTTCTGTTTTTTCATTTACTTGCTCCTTACCACGCATTCATAATTAACCGTCTTTGCCAACGCTTATGATCGATCGGTGTTACATTGTTTGTTTTTAATAAATTTTAACTTTACGATATTCTGGGGGTCTTTCACCAAGTACCTGCACAATTGCCCCACACTATACGTTAACATTTTTTTTTCGCATTCCTATATACATTTGCTGGTAGGGGTCGAAGCCCTTTATTTGTCGGCTTTCTTTTTATTTAATGGAATGGATATGTCAGCTTATCCTATGTATGTTAGAGTTCTACAAGAAATTAAAAGATTCTATACATAATATGATAGTGCATTAGATATTTGAATTTAGCGCACTGACTCTAATGTTCAGTTTGATTCGGCCTCGCTGCCGGGTTTCGCGCTTGCGCACTGGCAGATTTGGCGGTTAAGAACTAGTTGCTAACGGTCAACATGTTAGCTGCTACCGTCGAACGTGCGTGCACTCATCTTGGTGTTGATTTTAACATTGATTGTCACCGTTTCACCTGAGTATCAAATGTTGAAGAATTGCCGTGGCGTTTGTCTTCATTCTGGGTGCAATTGGTGTGTGTTTATTGTTCAAAATCCGACGCTGTGGCCGAAGATCTCCACTTTTACTGTCCGGGTGTCATTATTACCCGACGTACTCGAATTTTCGCCGGAGGAGTGGCCGAGCAGTCTGAGGCGCCATGTCACGGACTGCGCGGATACTCCCGCTGGAGGTTCGAGTCCTCCCTTGGGCATGGGTGTGTGTCTTGTTCTTAGCATAAGTTGGTTTAAGTTGTGTGTAAGACTACGGACCGATGACCTCAGCAGTTTGGTCCCTTAGCAATTCACACACATTTGAAGATCTGAACTCGCATTTTCAGCGGAGAGAACCCTGGTCAACAGCATCCGTCGACCAGGTAAATATTGGCTCGAACAACTATAGTTCACTTATTAATGCATCAAGCGTTGTCAGCCACGATACTCAGAAATTTTTTCGTTGCACACGCATGTTAAAGTCACCGAACGTGAACATCCACTTGTTGAAAGACACATATAACATGACAGCATATACCTATGGCTGACATTCCATTCATTCGCTTATACTACTAACATAGATTTCTTATCTTTTAAAACGTCATACAATTTTCATTAACTGGGTTCTGTCACTACCGTTTGTTTGTTAGTTTTAACTTATCCTGGTTCACATCCAATATACAAATTAATTACATACATGTTTATATGTAGGCATAAGATACATTTATACTTAATTTTATAGATAGGCTTTTCTCACTTACGGGAGCTCATTTCTTCCTTAGGTAAACTGGATTTTGTTTGCACAGTTTCTTTGTCAGTTTTAACGTATCTTCTTTCACATCACACGCATAAATTAATCATACACACATTATTCTGATACAACACAAGCACATCATACATTTATGCTTAATTTTTCAGATAAGTTTTTATCAATTATGGGAGCTTATTTCTTCCTTAAGCAGAGGAGGGAGAAAAACATTGGAAATACGACTAAAACATTATGCATTACTGGCCTAGCTGCATAGAAACTTTTGTTTACTGCTAATAATGTGCACTAACTAATCATTTTCGTAGTATCATGTTGTTTCTTCATGTGTTAGTGCTGTTTACTTCACTTTACGTGTAGCTTAGTGTGAAATATTAAGAAGTTTTATCGTACTCTTATCTTCCTCGAATACCTGGAATGTCATTATTCAAGGATTCATGTAACACGATAATTTTTTTTAAAAATCACATGCTTAAATGTTTATGTGTACTCTGCAGTGAATAGGTACTGAAAAATGTCACTGAGATATACTTCGATGATGCATATTTTCATTTTTATTATCCCTATGGCCTTTGACTAAATACCCTAATAACCTAATTGTTTACTCGAGATGCGGCCCGTTTCTTCATTTGGTACCTGCTACTCCCGACGTAATTCTCAAAACTAACCTAAGACTAATTGCATTACGTAGCTCGGTGGCCACTGATACATTTGATCATTACATCCGTCCGCAGAATTTCCCATACTTTGTTTAAATTCATAGATGTTCGTTTACTCTGCTACCCTTTATGATTATTTAGACTGCCAATAAAATTATTAGACATTTTTCGGTATTTTGTCATTTCTGCTCAGCTTACACGTCCCGTATAATATTTCATAATGCTTCCTTTTGCTTGAAAATATGTTGTATTTGGTTTAGTATTTAATTAAATCTCTGTGTACATATATCAAAAGGTTCCATAGTTCTTAGATAGTAGACGCAATTGCTTAGTATTTCCATTTACTTTGTATTTCAGTTAAGTACTTGTACATATTGCATTCCTGTTTGGTTGCGCTTTCTGCAAGTCAGTCACGCATGTGCACAGGTCAATGCCTCCTCTCCTACTACTGACGTCAGCGCGTATTGTTGAGCGAAGACTGCTCAGCGATTAGCTAATTTTGTTTACACTTTCATTTGGCATGAAGCGGTGTATTACTTCCAATTTGCTGTTAATTTTGTGCCTGCGTGTACAGATCAAAAGAATTACTTGTGTCTATACACACTACCTTATCTTGAAGTACACTCCAGAAGAAAAATTACGCTCAGAGCTATGTACACTACGTACATTTATCTTGTGAGAGAAAGAAATAATGCTAACTAGCTTCATCATTCTATAAAAGCTTTCATCTTTGTGAGGTCGGAGAGCGTTGTTTCTCCCTGTTTCCTCATAGGCTAGTCTGTACGTCCCATGATATGATATTCTGGAAATTATATATGGTCCTGAATAGAGCAATTGCCACTTCTTATTCGGTTTGCCAAATTTTGTCGATTTAGGGTGCATCCGTAAGAGGAGTCGTTGCCCATTAGAAAACTGTATAACACGTTTCAGTTTCTTATTATAAGTTTTCTTTCTATACTGGACTCTGTTCTGTAGTGTAACCATGGCTTGTTTGATTTTGTCTTGTAGTGTCATTTCTGTAGTGCGTATCTTTGGTACAGGCGACTCCCTATCATTCGTGCGTTTTGTCTGGAACATCAATTCGTTGAGTGTAAAACCTATTGAAGAATGTGGAAGGTTATTGACGACTTGCATGAAAAGAGTTACGTATTCTACCAATCGGGTGTGTTTGTGAGGGGTGTATGTCCTAATAAGCCGGTTAAATTCTTTAAACACTCGTTCTACTGGGCTTGTTTGTGGATAAAAAGTACTTCCTAACATATGTTTTATGACCTGTGAGGTAATAAATTGTTTCCGCTTCTGCCCAATGAAATATGAAGCATTATCAGTTAGTAGTAGCTTTGGTTTACCTACTCTTCTCAAATAGTCTCCCTCAATTATTTTTCTGATATTAGTGGCTGTTGCATTTTTAATGGCATACAATTTGATATGTTTCGAGAAAATATCGTATAGTGCTACTACATATCTTACTCCTCGTTTACATGTCGGATATGAACCAGCTATGTCCGGGGATACTATATCTACAGGTTTTTTTTGTGAGTATTGCGTTTAGCTCAATAATTTAGACACCTTGGACTGTACTGATTTTCGACATATTGCACATTTTCTTAATACCTGTAGGACTCGACTTCTCAAATCTCGAAAAATAACAAAGTGTTGAAATTTTTTCAGTACATTTGCCTACTCCATAATGTCACCATTCTTCATGTGTTGAGTCCTACAAATCCGTCGATATAATCTTCAAAAATACACACACTCTATTGATAAGATATTTCATGTTTCCTATGAAACAAAAAGCTCTTCTACTCCTGACATCACTACTTACCTTCACATCTTCATCTTTCAAGGTTTTGCATGACTTTACTCAATCTGAGATCTTGCTGTTGTATAATTTTCATTTGCTTACTAAACTTATGGTAATCAGACTGTTGTGTTGTACCTTGCATCAATAACGTTCTGAGTTCAGCATCTTGCTGTGTTAATTCACCAAATTCTTCTAAACCTTGTTGTAACCTGAACAAGACACCTGCAATAACTTTCTGACTTCCTGCAATATAAATGAGCTTGAAATTGAATTCTTCTAAATATAGACACCACCTAGCTAATCTACGGAGCAATGATTCACATTTAAAAGGAAATGACAGTGACTGATGGTTACAATAAACTTTGGTATTATTGCCACACAAAAAATATTCAACTTTTTAAATGCCCATATTACAGCTAAA
This sequence comes from Schistocerca gregaria, assembly GCF_023897955.1. Taxonomy (NCBI): domain Eukaryota; kingdom Metazoa; phylum Arthropoda; class Insecta; order Orthoptera; family Acrididae; genus Schistocerca; species Schistocerca gregaria. Next base: position 212,360,896 of record NC_064920.1, on the reverse strand, counting down.
CTTTCCAATTCTCCCTCTGTTAATGTACGACTTGCAAAACTTCTATACCTTCTTCTTCTCGCATCTGGAACAAGCATGCACTGGCATAATCTTATGAGCTTGACGGGGGGGGGGGGGGGGGGGGGGGCGCACAGAAGCAGTCAAGTGAAAACACATTCAATGAGAAATAAGAAAAAGAGACAAAATTTGACTACACAAATAGGCATCTAATTTATGAAGAAAATTTAGTAAGATTCAGTATTGAATATGTACATGTACTTCAGCACGATTTGGCGAACCTGTGGTAGAATGTTGGCAGACACGTTTTATTAGGTTCCCGCCTTTCTTTTCTTACCTCTAAGAATCAGAAAAAAAAATTCATTGTCCATCCACCATTTACTGCCCTGACGACACATCCCATGCAGCTCCGTTTGATTTTCACCACTTTTAAAAGCATAATGACGTGTGCAACTCCAATGTATTCCCTGATGCATTTGTTAGTTTTCGTTCTAAACACACTGAAATTCTTTTTCTTTACTTTACGCGATCAGACCCGGAGGACCGGGCGCTGCTACAACGTTCCACCACCTCTGGGTTCGGTTTCCTGTTTTGTGCTTCCTGGCGCCAATCAGTCTCTATTGCAATCTTCAGCAAGTCCTGATGGATTCCATCCCTCCATCTCTTCTTTGGTCTTCCTAGTGGGCGCTTTCCACAGGGAGTATAATCCATATCTTTCAAAGGCCATCGGCATTTATCCATCCGGCTGACATGTCCTACCCATACAAAGCACTTGGTTCTCATCAGTCCTACAATGTTTGGTCTGTTGTACATTTAGTCTGGTTCAGAATTATGTTTGATCCTCCATTCTCCAATGATCTCATCTTGTACCTGACCAAAGATCTGAAAGCTTTGTTTTAAAAATTTTAATTTCTCATAAACACTACAGACCATTTCTCTCTACTTTTTATTTGTTTTGTCGTCCACCTAGTCATTTTGTACAACTGCCCGAATACAAAAGCTGAGTAACTGATTCTGTTGTAAGATGACCGTAGTTGCGAAGACCTCCGACATCACTTTCTGCTTCCTTCAGTGAAAACCATTAAACACTTTATATGTAAAGTAACATGTAAATTTATCTCGAAATCAAACGCCATAGTATGTAGGAGTTTCATTAGGAAAAAGCACCTCTCAGAAAGCGAGAGGATATCATCCTGCAGAGTGACTCCAAGCAGAGAAACTTGTGACTGGATGTGAGTGAGTGACAAATTGGTATCACACGTGAGAGTGAACATTGACAAGTGAGGTTGAAACACGTGAAAAAAATAGTTTGTTAATTAACAGTTTTGGGCCAGAATTCTGGTAACGGCAGATAGAGCTGAATAATGAACACAAAAGTACTCGAAAAAGTTTAATTTTGACAAAGTACTACATAGGGAAAACATGTGGTGCAGTTGTTAATAACAGTGTAAGTAGCAGTTAGCGTCATAATTTAACAGTATAAATAATAAGTAATATTGCAAAACGAATGAGTATAGGTCTACAGATTTATCACAAGAAACAGTAGTCACATTCAATGGCAACCGAGTCTCATAGTAACTTAAGAAATAATTGATTTCTAGAGCATGAGTAACAGTATAGAATGAGATTTTCAGTCTGCAGCGGAGTGTGCGCTGATATGAAACTTCCTGGCAGATTGAAACTGTGTGCCCAACCGAGACTCGAACTCGGGACCTTTGCCTTACTTGGGCAAGTGCTCCACCATCTGAGCTACCGAAGCACGGCTCAAGCCCGGCACTCACAGCTTTACCTCTGCCAATATCCCGTCTCCTACCTTCCAAACTTTACAGAAGCTCTCCTGCAGGAGGCAAAGGTCCCGAGTTCGAGTCTCGGTCGGGCACACAGTTTTAATCTGCCAGGAAGTTTCAGTCACAGTATAGTTCTTCAGACACAGAAAACACATTTTGAAGGTAAGCTCTTGGGAATGTCACTCTTGCCTGCATGTTGTGAACTGTCAAATAACTTTCCTTGCAGTCAGATTCCATTCGTGACCACAGTTAGATTACAGAAGTGGACAGATAAATGATCTCCGTTGCAGATGAACATTAACGTTTTCTTCTGAAACGTCCAAGTATGAAAAAATGGGCATGTTATATAACTGCAGCTTTGATATTTTTACCGATTTTTTTCCGAAATGATGGCTATACATCATTTTCCATAGCTAATTCCCGGAAATATATCCATTATTAATAACTTGTGTTTCCGAATCATCTCTTAGACCATTCAGACATTGAAAGAAATTTCTCTGTTGTTGATCATTTTGCGATCTACCAACTGTTGAAATTAGTTCTTTTTTAATGTTGGTCATATTGTAACTATCTTTAAATGTATGCTTTATTATATTTTCATTACGTTTCCTGGTATTTTTTCAACATTTCCTAATTTTATTTTGATTCAGCACATTATGTCATGTTCCCATTAACTTGATAACCTCTTTGATAACGTTGCAAGACATGCTAATCGTGTGCAGACCGAGTGATGTTGCAATAAGAAAGTTTAACAACGAGTGTAAAATTTATTTCCGGAGTGGACTGGTAGCCTGCTGATGGCTGACACCGTCCAGTGGCATCAGGGAAAGCAAATTATATATTGTTTTCTACACTGTCACTGTTTCATAAAATATTTAAATTAGCCGTCTACCACCAAACTATTTTGATAAGAGCTCTTGCCAAACATGGTCGCATAAACGTCAAATTTTGCTACTCCGCAGATACTGTGCTATGTGAGAGAGCTTGGATGTGGGGTATTCTAGCATGGGGCAGACGAGGACGAGAAACCGGTTCGCTGCTTCTCTGCACTCAGCCGGGCTCTTCAGTGACGTCATCCGGATAATATCAAATCTAATAAAATCAGTTTGGCTCTCAGAACCTCCTTGATGTCGCTGAAATTTCGCCAGCGGGGAACTTATTAGATGTAACTTGCTTTAACGTAATGTAATAATTCGGGAATAGCGCCTTAATTGAGTTCTACTTCTCGGCAACTTAATTCATTACGGCACCAATTTACCTCACGCCCCTCCTCTCCATAACCCCACATGCGGTACTTGTATTTGGGAACTCGGGTAGAACTTGTTTAATGTTAATTCTGTCTTTGTTGATTAGCAGTTAAGGAATCCCGTGACACATGTTTCCACAAGACTCTCTAATAAAGAACAATATCATTTCTCTACACAATTCCTGTAACTAGAACTCCTTTACAATTTTAACCGCGCGTACTGACCGCGTGGTTCGAGGCGTCATGTCATGGATCGAGCAGTTCCTCTCCCGGGGGTTCGAGTCATCCCTTGGGCACGGATGTGTATGTGTGTGTGTTGTTCTTAGCATAAATTAGTTTAAGTCTAGGGACCGATTACCTCAGTAGTTTGGTCCCTTAGGTATTCACAAAAATTTGAACATTTTTTTTATATTAATGCGATAATTTTGACTTCCGTTGGCTTTCATATTTTACAGTTTTCTTCTTTGCTCTTTGCTTATTGAAATGTCAAGCCAGCCTGGGTGGTCGAGCGGATCTAGGCGCTTCAGTCTGGAAACGCGCGACCGTTACGGTCGTAGGTTCGAATCCTGCCTCGGGCATGGATGTGTGTGATGTCCTTGGGTTACTTAGGTCTATGTAGTTCTTTCTAGGGGACTGATGACCTCAGAAGTTAAGTCTCATAGTGCTCAGAGCCATTTGAACCATTTGAACGAACTGATTCACCTTCCTTATGCATCGGAAGGTTCTGTGATAATTCCGTTCGCGCTGAATAGGTTTCAGTCTTGCGCAGTGTCCTACCTTCCTCAAATTGTCAGAAACTGATCAGGTACAGAGTGCAAACTGGTTGTGCAGATCAATGTCGGATGAAAGAGCTATATCATTTTTTCGTGGAGATATTCCACGTCGAACGAGATTTTTGAATTATCATTTACTCATTGCGAGCATAAAAGCCACGACGAAATTGCAAAACAACTATCAGACATATTCCACAAGATTTCGGGATTGAAGCCGGATCTCGTCGACTTCTTTCCACGATATTTCGGCTGACAACCATACAGCCATCTTCAGGCGAGTGTTTGACACCGGAGATTCCTAGTTTTTTTTCTTTATTGTAATTTTAAACCCTGTACAACAGGCAGGCTGTCAGCATCGTTCTATGCTGATCTTCAGCCATAGGATACACAATGAGAAAGAAACGGAAAGATTACACATAGGTTAGAGAACGGTGGGCAAGAAAACAGTCGACACAGAAAGACAAACACGGAGCCGTTCACACTCGACGATAATCCACACTTGAAACTGTTGACACGATGCACAAACACTGAAGACGGCGATGGCACAGGTGAACGATGGAGTGTGACAGTGAACACTGAACACTAAACACGACGGCGCACACGAGACACTGATGGCGATGATCTCTGCCAAGAGGGGGAGAAGGGCGTGTGGTCTGACCAATGTAGACTTGCCCACACTCGCGAGGTATTTTATCAATTCCAGCCTCATCCTTGGCTGAGCCCAGAAGAGCACGGCTTTCAATTGAATAAGGCCTGGGACCCGTTGATTTTTTTAATATCAACCAAAAGAAAACTTTTTATGCCTTCTGACATGTCGAGCGACAAGTAAAATTAATGATAATATTGAAATTTTGCATTTTATTGTTTTGGACACGTCTGCCAACAGGGGGCGTGCAGGTTTTACTTGTACCACGCATTCGCTTGCGCTGCATAGGTGCAGTAACATTGTAGAGGGCCTCGGAATCGACAGGTGGCGCGCATGCAACGGTAACTTAAGCATGCGCGTCTTGCGGCACTTTTACGTATAAATAGAGTGACATGGGGCCATTCTCCGGCGGTATTCCATAAAGTTACCGCCCTTCGATTGTGCAGTCCCCGCACTAATCGAAACGCTACGGTTTCAGGTGCCAGCCAGCCAGCAAGCAGCCAGCCAGCCAGCCAGCCAGCAGCAGCAGCAGTAGCAGTAGCAGCAGCGGTCCAGCCTGTAGCAGCCAGCCACCCCTCCGGCAGCAGCGGTCTGGCTAGCCAGCCAGCCAGCCAGCCAGCCAGCCAGCCAGCCAGTCAGCCCGACCTCCAGCAGCAACAGCAACAGCAGTAGCCCCGGCCCTGTCCGCGGCAGTGGCGCCAGCTGCGGCATTCCTGCCAGTCGGCGTCAGATTCAGCTTCCGCGCCAGCAGCGTGGGACTCTGGTCGTCGCCCGTCTTCGTCTTCGTCCATCTTCGTCTTCGTCCGTCCCCAGTTTTCTTCTTCTTCTTCCCCTTTCCATTTTGTCCTTTGTACTTTTCTATATCCTTGTCATCATGTCAGCTCCCACCACCACTACCACCACTACCACCGCAGCCATAGTCTACACGTCCCCCTCTGCCGCCACCACCACCATTACATGGTGTGTCCAGTCACACCCCCCTCTTTCTATCCCTCCTCTTCTCACTCTCCCTTCGCCTTCGCTCTTTGTCGCCCCCTCTCCAGCTTCTTCCTCCCGCTCCTCTCCCTCTGATCCTTTCCCCCCACTCCCCCAGCCTGTTACTGCAGCTCCAGCTGGGGTGGTAACCCGTTGGGCCACTGCTCACGCCCAACTCTCCCCATCGCCTTCGCCATCACCGCCACCGCCGTCGCCTTCACCGTCACCATCACCGGCGCCGTCTGCTGCGTCCACGCCGGGACCTGCCCGTTCCCGCCACCTCCGTATAGCTCCTATCCCTCATGGCACCACCCACCCTTCTGCCGCCGTTAAACGCCCTAGTGGCACCGCCACCTCCTCTGCTCCAAAAAAGGCCCCGCCCCGTCCTCCTTCCCCCTCTCAGGATGCCATGGATGTCGCCCCACCTGCCCCTGCTTCCTCCGCTTCCTCCTCCTCCTCCCCCCCTTCTTTATACAAATACCTCCTCTCCCGTCCAGATCCTTCCCTTCTCGAGGCCCGGAATCTCTCCCTCCTCCTCCGTCAACACGTCCCTGGGGCCCCCGTCTCTCTCCTCACTCCCAGACGGGATTCCGTTCTCATCTCCTCCCCCAGCCCTACCCTCCATACTGACATCCTCTCCCGCCTCCCCATCACCCGTTTTGGCCCCAACACTTCCCTCGCCCCTGCTCCTTCTCCATCCCCCAACGGCAACCCTAACCCCCGCGTCGCCCGGTGACCCTCACCGCTGTGAACACTCGGCTCAGTCCGACGATCACGAAGGAGGAGGTGTTGGCGGAGCTCAAGGCGCATCCCACACTGGAGGTGCGGACGGTCTGCCGCATTTTCAACTCGTCCGGCCCCACCCGCCTTATGCGGGTTTTCTCTGAGGACGCACGCTCCATTGACCGTCTATTGAAGGAGGGTGCCCTCCTCTTCCACCCCTACCGTTCTCCTCCTCAATCCCTGCGTCGCCAGAGGTGTCTGCGCTATAACACACACCCAACAGCTGAGTGCCACGAGGCCCACACCTGCCCGCATTGTAAACAAACGCACTTCCTCCGGCAGTGCCCTAACCTACAATCCCCTTCCTCCTGCAATACCTGCAATCTCCCACATCCCACCTACTCCCAAAAGTGTAAGCCCGCCCCCCTCCGACCACTCCTGAACTCACTGTACCTGTCCATCCTCTGGACGCTCCCACCCCTCCTGGCAATTCCGTCCCCCCCCCCCCCCACCGCTGAGGTCATCATCAGGTTCCTCACCATTGTCTTACAAAACGTCCAACCTTTCCAGTGCCCTCACACCCTTCAACAGGTCTCCCTCGGTGCCCGTTCCATTGTCCACTTGAAAATGTATGCCACCTACTCCAACAATCATGCCCATTTCACCTACTCCCGTCTTGACACCCTTGTCTAAATCCCTGTCATGGCGCGACAGCACCATATCCTTTTCAACAACATCCACTCCCTTCCCGCCAACAAGAACCTCTTCCTGCACACCCTTGCCACCCACTGCATGGATGCCTTCCTCCTCAATGAAACTTTCCTCCAACCCCACCACACCGTCCTTATGTTGCCCTACCTCTTTCACTGCTCCGATAATCCCCTCCCGATTGTGCGTGGCGGAGTTGCCATTGGTCACCACCGCCAGATCCCAGTAGAGCTCCAACCTCTCCTTCCCGACCCCACCGAACATCTGATCCTTAGTCTCTTCTTCCCTGGCCTTACCGTCACCTGCACCACCATCTATGTCCGCCCTAATGTCCCTATTCCCTTCGACTTCCTCTCCCTCATTGACCGTACCTGCTCCTCCTACGTGATCGCCGCCGACCTCAACATCCATAGTCGTTCCGCCGCCCAGTTACGGCGGTGGCATTGGTTCCTCTCCTCCCTTCAAGGGACCTCATACCCATCCCCCAACTCCACTCCCGATGTTATCCTTTCCTCCCCTAACCTCCTTGGCCGCATAACGGTGGATGTCCTGGAACCTATTGGTAGCGACCATCTCCCTGTCCTCCCCACCGTTTCTGACGGTCGTCGCACCCGCCCCAACCCTCGTAATGACCCTCCCCCAAAGTATATCCATGACTGTTCCCGTGCCAACTGGAATGCCTACCGGGATACCCTCTCCACCCAGGTCGATAGCCACCCCTTCACCTACCGCCACCCTGACGATGTAACCCATGTTGCCTCCTTTCTCCAACAGACCTTGTCTGAGGCCGTGGAGGCCCACGTCCCTACTGCCGCCATCCATCCCCACCATCCTACCTTACCTCCACAGGCCGTCCTCCTCCTCTGTGAATCCCGTCATCTCTACCGTGCCTTCCTCCACACTCGTGACCCAGACACACTCCGACGCCACTGGCAACTCCAGCGACACATTCGTAATTTGCTCGCGGCCAAGAAACGCCGGGACTGGCGACAGACATCCACCCGTTTGAATGCCACCCTACCTATCAACTCGTCCAAGTTCTGGTCAGCCTTCCGTCGCCTTACCGGAACTAAACCCTCCCCCTACTATCCTCTCCTCCATGATGATCACCCATTCCCTGACACCCTTAGTAAGGCCAATCACTTTGCCTCCTACTTCTCCGATGTCTTTTCCATCATCGACGATCCCCAGGTCGATTATTCCCTCTTCCCGGATGTCCGTGATCGAACTGACACCTCTGTCCCTCCCTAGCGCCTGGTTTCCAGTACTTGGACAACACTGCACACACAGAACTCAATGCCCCTATCACTACATGGGATCTCATTGCTACATTCTGCACCAAACGCAACACCACTCCTGGTCACGATCGTGTCACCTACCGTCACCTTTGTGAAGCTCCTGTCTCTTTCCTCTCCACCCTGGCCAGGCTCTACAATGTAGTCTTGTTCACCGGTTACTACCCCGACCTGTGGAAAACCTCATGTATCCTGATGTTCCTTAAACCTGGTAAACCGCCATCCATCGTCTCCTCCTACCATCCCATCAGCCTTACCTTGGTCTTCAGCCAGGTCCTGGAATCTATCCTCACCCGCCGCATCCACCAGCATCTCCGCCAGCACCGCCTCCTTCCCATCACCCATGTGGCTTTCGGCCATCCTTCTCTTCCGATGTCCTTCACCTCACTCATCTCCTTTCTGAACAGCTTAATTCCCGTCGCTCAGCAATCTTCCTCTCCCTGGACCTCGAACGTGCTTATGACCGCGTATGGCATTCTGGTCTCCTCTTCAAGGTCCAAACCTTCGCCCTTCCCATTAATTACGTCCGTCTGATCGGCTCCTTTCTCTCCCGCCGTCCTTCCTATGTCACCATCCATAACACAGATTCCTACACCTTTTTTCCCTCCGCCGGTGTGCCCCAAGGCTCCGTCCTCTCCCCCCTTCTGTACCTTTTGTATAAGGCGCACATGCCGCCGCCGTCACCCCCGTCCACCTTCTCCAGTTTGCCGATGACACCGCCTTCCTTGCCCTTGCCACCACCACCTTCTCCAATCACATCTTGTACAAGCAATGATCACACGCACGGCACAGCGGACACACCAGGAACCGCGGTGTTGGCCGTCGAATGGCGCTAGCTGCGCAGCATTTGTGCACCACCGCCGTCAGTGTCAGCCAGTTTGCCGTGGCATACGGAGCTCCATCGCAGTCTTTAACACTGGTAGCATGTCGCGGCAGCGTGGACGTGAACCGTATGTGCAGTTGACGGACTTTGAGCGAGGGCGTATAGTGGGCATGCGGGAGGCCGGGTGGACGTACCGCCGAATTGCTCAACACGTGGGGCGTGAGGTCTCCACAGTACATCGATGTTGTCACCAGTGGTCGGCGAAAGGTGCACGTGCCCGTCGACCTGGGACCGGACCGCAGCGACTCACGGATGCACGCCAAGACCGTAGGATCCTACGCAGTGCCGTAGGGGACCGCACCGCCACTTCCCAGCAAATTAGGGACACTGTAGCTCCTGGGGTATCGGCGAGGACCATTCGCAACCGTCTCCATGAAGCTGGGCTACGGTCCCGCACACCGATAGGCCGTCTTCCGCTAACGCCCCAACATCGTGCAGCCCGCCTCCAGTGGTGTCGCTACAGGCGTGAATGGAGGGACGAATGGAGACGTGTCGTCTTCAGCGATGAGAGTCGCTTCTGCCTGGGTGCCAATGATGGTCGTATGCGTGTTTGGCGCCGTGCAGGTGAGCGCCACAATCAGGACTGCATACGACCGAGGCACACAGGGCCAACACCTGGCGTCATGGTGTGGGGAGCGATCTCCCACACTGGCCGTACACCTCTGGTGATCGTCGAGGGGACACTGAATAGTGCACGGTACATCCAAACCGTCATCGAACCCATCGTTCTAGCATTCCTAGACCGGCAAGGGAACTTGCTGTTCCAACAGGACTATGCACGTCCGCATATATCCCATGCCACCCAACGTGCTGTAGAAGGTGTAAGTCAACTACCCTGGCCAGCAAGATCTCCGGATGTGTCCCCCATTGAGCATGTTTGGGACTGGATGAAGCGTCGTCTCACGCGGTCTGCACATCCAGCACGAACGCTGGTCCAACTGAGGCGCCAGGTGGAAATGGCATGGCAAGCCGTTCCACAGGACTACATCCAGCATCTCTACGATCGTCTCCATGGGAGAATAGCAACCTGCATTGCTGCGAAAGGTGGATATACACTGTACTAGTGCCGACATTGTGCATGCTCTGTTGCCTGTGTCTATGTGCCTGTGGTTCTGTCAGTGTGATCACGTGATGTATCTGACCCCAGGAATGTGTCAATAAAGTTTCCCCTTCCTGGGACAATGAATCCACGGTGTTCTTATTTCAATTTCCAGGAGTGTATATTCTAATTTTTACAACACACAATCTGCTACGAAGTCAGTCCTAAGTTGCAGTTCTTCGTTTAAAAACATATATTTTCTCATAGTTTACACCTCCACGTTCGCCCACATTGTACATTCCCTCAATAACAACCATAATAAGTATAAAACTTGCGGCCCATTGTTGCAGAACGGAAAAGTCAATAAACAGTTGTAAATCCCCACGATAGTTATCAGTTTTATAATTTCGCTCAATACTACACGGTTAGGTGCCAGCGCTGCATTTATATGAAAAGTATTGTACGAGAAAGGATGAAAGGATCGAAAGATGGATGACTGAAATAAAAAATATGCCAAGGAAGAAACTCAAAGTATCTAAAATTCTGAGGACGTTGTTTATGCAAGCCCTCGATCATTTATCCAAACACTCCGCTTCGGAGATACTGTAACTTACAACATTTTGGAAAAAGTACTCCAGCATGGAGAAACAGGTCCCATCGCTACAGACTCTGAGTAGCGGGCTCTGTTAGACGGTCGGGTGCAGATATCTACCACCTGCACAACAGGTGAACGTTCTCTATTCTGACTCGCTGGGACATTCTCTAGTCAACGAGATTCATAGCTCTTCGTCAACAACAAGGTAATTTCCCTTGTTCACGAGTCCCCAATTCCAAGTTTTCTTTAACAATTTTTCAAACTTGCAAACGTATTTCTAAACCACATTGAAAACAAAATATTCAACGAAATCATACATCCAAGCAGTACAAGATTATATACCGGTACCGATACGCAGATGACATCATTTGCTTGACTGATGAAACACATAACCGAATAGAACGATTACACAGTGACATAAATCCATTTCACTCAAAAATTAAATTCACCATTGAAACAGAAGAGGAAATGAAGCTTAATTTCTTAGCCATAACAATGCACAGAATCAACAAGAAACACAATTTTGGAATTTTCATGAAACCTACAGCCACAAGTACAACCATTCACATCAACTCCAACCACCCACAAGCACACAAACTCTCAAGTTTCAGACACATGCTACACAGGTTCAAAGGGTTCAAATGGCTCTGAACACTATGGGACTTAACATCTATGGTCATCAGTCCCCTAGAACTTAGAACTACACAGGTTCAAATGGTTCAAATGGCTCTGAACACTATGGGACTTAACATCTATGGTCATCAGTCCCCTAGAACTTAGAACTACTTAAACCTAACTAACCTATGGACATCACACAACACCCAGTCATCACGAGGCAGAGAAAATCCCTGACCCCGCCCGGAATCTAACACGGGAACCCGGGCGCGGGAAGCGAGAACGCTACCACACTACACAGGTTCAACAAAACTCCACTGCACAAACTGAACTACACACAGGAACTAAATAAGATACACCAAATAGCCAGAGAGAATGGGTACAACAAACAAGTGATAAACAAACTCAACAACAAAATTAAGATCCAAATAAAAAGAGAGAAAACGATCAACTAATCACCAGCCGCAAAAGAGAAGCAAGTTACCAGGAACACCCTACCACTTGTGTTAACGTTCCGCAGCAATGCCTCTGCGACGTGCATGACGTCGTCGCTGGCGTCGCAGCGTACCTGTCTATCGCAGTTTGAAAGACATTAATATTGACCTTGCTGGTCAATTTAATAAGCAGCAGTTGATTGGAGGTCCAAATGTATTTCGTGGACTCCATCTGAACTTTACCTGTGATGTTCAAGCACACACTAAGATACAACAACAAAAACGGACACAGGGCGGGAGACATACCGAAGAAACAAGGGCTGCAAATATCATTCAGCACAAATAACACAGTACAGAAGAATCTAACAACACCTCGGCAGACAAATTCTCCAAAGTTGGAATATATAACTTAACCTGCTGTTCACGCCAGTCTGTCTACATAGGCCAAACATGCAGAAATTTCAAAAAGAGGTAGTGATAGTACACACTCCACTTTTGCAGACCATCTAATACAAGAAAACCACCACGCAAGAAACATGGAGACTGATCTTAAGATCCTCAGGGAAAGCCACAGCCTCCACCAAAAGCTCACACTGGAGGAGAACTACTACATACAAAAAGCAATAATAGAGGGAAAGAGTCCTGAATGAACATACAACACTGTGCGACAAAACACTGTTTGGAACCCTCAATGAACTACACAAAAGTGACTCCCTACAAAAAACATAACAAAAAAAGAAAAAAAAAACTTCCGTGTTCTTGATTCTCCCCGCCACCCCTCTTTTCCATCTCACTCTCCCTCCCTCCCTCCCTCTATCTCTCACACTACACACACATACACACACACACACACACACACACACACACACACACGAACACACACACACATTCAAAATCAGCGCCATAACACAAGACCAACGATGTACAAGTGAGCAACAACAGTAACATGACACATTTCTCTGAGTGAATTGTCAGAAGTGTCTGCTCAGATCACAATTGGCCACATTTTGTGTAAGTGCATGTAAGGTGAATTAGTGAGCGGAAATTTATGAAGAACTGGGTGAAATCAATGCACTAAATAGTAGCTGATTGAGACACCAACCAGGGACACGAAACAGGACGGAAAATTAAAGTACAGAAACGTACATAACCTCTAACCTCGAAATAGCGCTCCACAAATACGCAATATTTTTTTCAGTGATCGTTTGCAGATGACATGCTGTGAAAAAACGACGAATACGAGCACCAAAATGGATGTGTAATAATACAGTTCAATTAGCGATGTAATTTTAAGGTGAGGGTCCAAAGTAGCAAATTGCAAATATTGTATTTCTTGGGCGTACAGTAGTTAATTTACTACAAATATGATATTGTACTTTGTTGTTGTTGTCTTCAGTCCTGAGACTGGTTTGATGCAGCTCTCCATGCTACTCTATCCTGTGCAAGCTGCTTCATCTCCCAGTACCTACTGCAACCTACATCCTTCTGAATCTGCTTAGTGTACTCATCTCTCGGTCTCCCTCTACGATTTTTACCCTCCACGCTGCCCTCCAATGCTAAATTTGTGATCCCTTGATGCCTCAAAACATGTCCTACCAACCGATCCCTTCTTCTAGTCAAGTTGTGCCACAAACTTCTCTTCTCCCCAATCCTATTCAATACCTCCTCATTAGTTACGTGATCTATCCACCTTATCTTCAGTATTCTTCTGTAGCACCACATTTCGAAAGCTTGTATTCTCTTCTTGTCCAAACTAGTTATCGTCCATGTTTCACTTCCATACATGGCTACACTCCAAACAAATACTTTCAGAAACAATTTCCTGATACATAAATCTATATTCGATGTTAACAAATTTCTCTTCTTCAGAAACGCTTTCCTTGCCATTGCCAGTCTACATTTTATATCCTCTCTACTTCGACCATCATCAGTTATTTTACTTCCTAAATAGCAAAACTCCTACTTTAAGTGTCTCATTTCCTAATCTAATTCCCTCAGCATCACCCGATTTAATTTGACTACATTCCATTATCCTCGTTTTGCTTTTGTTAATGTTCATCTTATATCCTCCTTTCAAGACACTGTCCATTCCGTTCAACTGCTCTTCCAAGTCCTTTGCCGTCTCTGACAGAATTACAATGTCATCGGCGAACCTCAAAGTTTTTACTTCGTCTCCATGAATTTTAATACCTACTCCAAATTTTTCTTTTGTTTCCTTTACTGCTTGCTCAATATACAGATTGAATAACATCGGGGAGAGGCTACAATCCTGTCTCACTCCTTTCCCAACCACTGCTTCCCTTTCATGCCCCTCGACTCTTATTACTGCCATCTGGTTTCTGTACAAATTATAAATAGCCTTTCGCTCCCTGTATTTTACCCCTGCCACCTTTAGAATTTGAAAAAGAGTATTCCAGTCAACATTGTCAAAAGCTTTCTCTAAGTCTACAAATGCTAGAAACGTAGGTTTGCCTTTTCTTAATCTTTCTTCTATGATAAGTCGTAAGGTCAGTATTGCCTCACGTGTTCCAACATTTCGACGTAATCCAAACTGATCCTCCCCGAGGTCTGCATCTACCAGTTTTTCCATTCGTCTGTAAAGAATTCGCGTTAGTATTTTGCAGCCGTGGCTTATTAAACTGATAGTTCGGTAATTTTCACATCTGTCAGCACCTGCTTTCTTTGGGATTGGAATTATTATATTCTTCTTGAAGTCTGAGGGTATTTCGCCTGTCTCATACATCTTGCTCACCAGCTGGTAGAGTTTTGTCAGGACTGGTTCTCCCAAGGCCGTCAGTAGTTCTAATGGAATGTTGTCTACTCCGGGGGCCTTGTTTCGACTCAGGTCTTTCAGTGCTCTGTCAAACTCTTCACGCAGTATCGTATCTCCCATTTCGTCTTCATCTACATCCTCTTCCATTTCCATAATATTGTCCTCAAGTACATCGCCCTTGTATAAACCTTCTATATACTCCTTCCACCTTTCTGCCTTCCCTTCTTTGCTTAAAACTGGGTTGCCATCTGAGCTCTTGATATTCATACACTTGGTTCTCTTCTCTCCAAAGGTCTCTTTAATTTTCCTGTAGGCAGTATCTATCTTACCCCTAGTGAGATAAGCTTCTACATCCTTACATTTGTCCTCTAGCCATCCCTGTTTAGTCATTTTGCACTTCCTGTCGATCTCATTTTTGAGACGTTTGTATTCCTTTTTGCCTGCTTCATTTACTGCATTTTTATATTTTCTCCTTTCATCAATTAAATTCAATATTTCTTCTGTTACCCAAGGATTTCTAGCAGCCCTCGTCTTTGTACCTACTTTATCTTCTGCTGCCTTCACTACTTCATCCCTCAGAGCTACCCATTCTTCTTCTACTGTATTTCTTTCCCCTATTCCTGTCAATTGTTCCCTTATCCTCTCCCTGAAACTCTGTACAACCTCTGGTTCTTTCAGTTTATCCAGATCCCATCTCCTTAATTTCCCACATTTTTGCAGTTTCTTCAGTTTTAATCTACAGGTCATAACCAATAGATTGTGGTCAGAGTCCACATCTGCCCCTGGAAATGTCTTACAACTTAAAACCTGGTTCCTAAATCTCTGTCTTACCATTATATAATCTATCTGATACCTTTTAGTATCTCCAGGGTTCTTCCACGTATACAACCTTCTTTCATGATTCTTAAACCAAGTGTTAGCTATGATTAAGTTGTGCTCTGTGCAAAATTCTATTAGGCGGCTTCCTCTTTCATTTCTTAGCCCCAATCCATATTCACCTACTATGTTTCCTTCTCTCCCTTTTCCTACACTCGAATTCCAGTCACCCATTACTATTAAATTTTCGTCTCCCTTCACTATCTGAATAATTTCTTTTATTTCATCGTACATTTCTTCAATTTCTTCATCATCTGCAGAGCTAGTTGGCATATAAACTTGTACTACTGTAGTAGGTGTGGGCTTCGTATCTATCTTGGCCACAATAATGCGTTCACTATGCTGTTTGTAGTAGCTTACCCGCATTCCTATTTTCCTATTCATTATTAAACCTACTCCTGCATTACCCCTATTTGATTTTGTGTTTATAACCCTGTAGTCACCTGACCAGAAGTCTTGTTCCTCCTGCCACCGAACTTCACTAATTCCCACTATATCTAACTTTAACCTATCCATTTCCCTTTTTAAATTTTCTAACCTACCTGCCCGATTAAGGGATCTGACATTCCACGCTCCGATCCGTACTTTACAGAAAATAAAAATTTAATCGACAGAAGACGACACCTTGGTGTCGAAACATGTCTGGGGAAATAGAAAAATAAAGTAATTGTGTTGGCATAAGGCTGGTTTCCAAAACAACCCAGTTTAAATCGCAAACACGGAAGAACGAAAAGAGGAGATTCAAACCTTAGTAAAATGAGTAAACGAAATAAATAATGTCAAACACCTCAAAACTACAATTTTTGTTTGCGAGGGTATACCTTACACAGCTTTTACTGTCACAAATGAAGTACTGTTTAATAAACTATTTAGCGAAAAAAGTATGTAGTTTTAACGATCCTGTTACATATTGACAAAGACATAGCAACGTGTCAGACTTAATTTCTATGGATCTTACAAACGTTAGGTAGTATGTATTTTGGAATATATCCTAAGATATTTCAAGTATAGTACTGAAAGTGATGTAGCAGTTGGCTATAAAATTTCATCTCGACAGATGTACGGTAAATAACCTTACTAATTCACAGGTCGGTGTGTAATTTAAGTGATCTGCGAAGACTACGCGTGCGGCTCGACCTACAACTAACAACCGAGCACCGACACATGGCAACTTCCCGGTCAAACACTTTGTCAAACTTTACTAGTTTGCAAAATATTTGTCCATTTGTGGTTATGTTTGACGTGTTTGTCAAACATGGCTTGTATTTGACATTTTTCAGAGAAAAGTTAATTGACAGCACATCTAACAAGAAGACGCAAGTTTTTTGTACTGATGTTTCTCCGGGGATGTTGCATTACAATTTATGTCACTGCACAGCGTGTTTCAACAATTGTGGAAACTACAATCATAGGTCCAAAAGAGCACTGGAAATTTCCACAATGGTAGTGACGTTGCGTCTTTCCCAGGCATGCACAATGCAGGAAGAGGTTAAGAGAAAGATCGGTTTTCAACGCACTACATAGAAGCGGAAGTACAGTGAAACAGAATAAGAAATCGGAGCTCTCCGGTTCTTCCACTGTGTGTGTATATCTTCGGACGTTGTGGTAGTCCAATGAACTGACAGATAACTAAGCAGGAGAGAGTAAATTTTCGCATAACATTATCTTCTTTTTCTATGCAAGGGCGAAATTACTGTCACTGGTTACTATTGATTGTCAATTTGGACAAAGTTGATGTAATGATCAGGCTCTGAATGTAGTACACTTGCTAGCACATTTTCAGTGGTATATTTGTCTCACATTTGAGTCATTCCCGGTCAGTCGTGTCGGCTCGTATAGTTTTCTATTCTGAGCCACTTCCTCTCATCGTTCGGTTGCTCTGCCTCCGAGTGCAGGAAGGGAGTTGAGGATCCGAGCTGAAGCAGTCGGGACGACGGGTGGAGGATTGTGCGGGAAGTGACCAGAGGCTCCGTTCCGCGAGGGGCTGCTGGCTATTGGTTTCGCATCAAAAGTGTTTTGCCGCCGCTGCCGCCCATTGGGTTGCCGTGAGTCGAAGTGACCTGTAGGTAACACACTGCCAGTTGGCGGTTCACTTGCAACCTTGCCCGTAATTTCGTCAGGAACGCCCGTTGGATGGTCGTCCGAGTGGAGAACGTGTATTGGGTCTTTCGGCCGCCTCCGAGTTCTGTTGGTTGGTTGGTTGATTTGGGGGAGGGGACCAAAGAGCGAGGTCTTATCGGATTAGGGAAGAATGGTGAAGGAAATCGGCCATGCCTTTTCAGAGGAACCATCCCGCCATTTGAGAGAAGCGGTTTAGGTAAATCACGGAAAATCTAAATCAGGATGGCTAGCCTCGTGTTTTAACCGTCGTCTTCCCTAATGCGAGTCCAGTGTGCTAACCATTGCGCCACAACGCTCGGTGGGGTTCTGTATCCCCTGATTATTTACAATTAAGCCCTGTTGTTGCACAGTGACTGGTTTTAGTATTGTTTGAGTGGCTTGTGGTATTGTTCCCGGGTGTGTGGGCGAAGGGGCCCACGTAACAGGAGTTCTACTGGGATCGGCACGGCAATCACTGCGCTCAGTTTTTAAACTCTTTTTCTATAATTTCGTTTTCTAATTACATTGGCCATCCTTCCTTGTGGTATTGTTTTTTGGTGTGTGCGTGTGTGTGTGTGTGTGTGTGTGTGTGTGTATGTGTGTGTGTGTGTGTGTGTGTGTGTGTGTGTGTGTCTGTGTGTGTGTGGGTAGGTGTAGGGGTACACCTAATAGGAGTTCTACTGGGATCGCAGGGCGCTTACTGTGTCTAGTAGTTTAACTCTTTTTCTTTAATTTTGTTTTAGAATTACATCGGCCGTCCGACGGGGTGTCCGTTAGCCCTAGCCGCGCAGGGAGACGGCTGTCATGTATTGGTGACTGTTGACTGTTGGTGAGTGCCCTACTTTCGTAAGGTGCAGTTTTTGTTTGTTATGAAGTTTTTGAATGAGCATTCAATCTTAACGCTGCCGGAGTGCTGCATTTGTGGAGGCAACGTGCTGTAATTACCTTTGATTAATATTGTTTTAAATATTACCCCATGCTTTCTGGAGTTCTGGTGACAAATAACAGTTGTATTGCAGTTATCTATGATTATTTCTCAGGTTTAAGTGTTACAATCTTAGTTAAGTGTTTGTCATTTATTTAAAAAAATGGTAAACAGATTAGAAGGATCAAGTCGTGAATTATTCTTGTGTTTTACGTGGCTACTGCCAAGTTTCATCTAACACTATTATGGGATTGTTTTGCAGGCTGGGCTAGCTAGTTACATTGTATGTTGAGGCAGCTGCTGCTCGTCTGACCGGCGAAGAAATTGTTGCGATGTTTCTCACCAGCTGGTCGACTTGATGACGGGGGAGGCCGGTACTAGAACCTTACTGGGACCGCCATTCCCTGGCAAGCTGCGGATACAGGTCGCCCGCCATTTAAGTTATTATGCATATTTCGACGCTCTGTCCCGGAGAGCTTCTAAATTTTCCGTTCCTCGTTAAAGTTGCCCTTTCCTGCCTTCCCCTCCCGGAATCAAGCCTCAAAAGTGTGCAGGTTTAGAGCCGTCAGACATTTAGTAATTTTCATGAACTTAAATGCTATTGCAGGTTTCATCACCGACGTATATACGGGATGTTTCAGAACTGTTGGTCAATAATTCGCTCATCGTACTAAAGACCAAAAGTAGCTAAACAGCTCGAATAGACATTGATCCGCAACCCAACCGTTTTCGAGGTATCGCTTTAATTCGAGTTGGGAACCAACTGTAAACGCCCCTGGATACCGCGGTATTTACGTTGGTGCCTCAGCCTTTGATATCGACTATCTGCATTTTTACGCATGCGCAACTACTTCCCTTTTCCCCTCCGTATACTATGACGTACCAGCCTCATAATCACTTACGAACGTGAAAGCACTATGGACAGAGGTTGCACCAATGGAGAGTACGCTGACATGCACTTCACGTATGGAAAAGCGAATGGCAGCGTCCTTGAAGCTGCACGATTAAATGTTCCTCCCCGCAGACAGCCCGAGAATTGTACATTTAGCCGGTTACATCAGCGCCTTAGAGAAACTGGGACTTTGGCACACCATGTATAAGAAGGTCGACGGAGTTCCAAACCACCCTATATTGAGGATACGATGTTACGCACTGTACACGAATGTCTGAGTCCTTCAACAAGAACGATTGCTACACAAGAGCGTGTCATAGCAGTGTGTGGCGGATTTTACGTCTGCAAGTACTATATCCTTATCGTCTCCAGCAAGTTAAAGCCATCAACAATGCTGACTTCCGTCCTAGGGATAAATGCCTCTAATGGTAGCAACAACAGTGTACCCTTAATCTACTGTTTTTAAGCAGTATTCTGTTCACGGATGAGAATGGATTTATCCGTGACGATGGTTTTAACAGCCACAACTGTCACGTTTGGGCCGATGTCACTTCTCATGCAACACAAATCTCACGACATCACCAGCGTTATTCCTTGAAAGTCTGGGCAGGACGGCAGAGATCACAAAACTAGACCACACTTCCTACCACAGCAAGCAACCGGACAGTAGTAATGACGTTTCTGCGGTCTGTATTCCCAGGTGTACATGATGTCTCACTGAACCAATGTCTGAACATGTAGTTAATGCATGACGGTGCTCCAGCACATTTTCATGTGTGAGTGCTTCGGCTTATGACTTCGACGTATGCTCAACATGGATAGTTAGAGGACGACCTTTGCCATGACCTCCAAGGCCTCTGCATTTAAATCCCATGGATTTCTCTGTGTGGGGCTGTATCAAAATTCTAGTCTACGCTACTGAGATCAGCCGTCTTCAGGAATAACGATTGCGTATTGAAGCAGCCTGCCAGCATTTACAGAATTCCCTAGCACTGCCTGAGAGGATTCGCAACTCATTTCAGACACTAGTTCAATGTTGCATTCAGACGGATGGACAACGTTTCGAACACCTACTTTAACGTTGTGACATGTCAAGTATTCCTAGACACTGGGCCTGAAGATGGCTAAATACAGCGCTGAAACAGGTTGCCTCATGAAATATGGTCCAAAATTGACGGCTGAAAGGTGCTGAATTTGACACCCTGTATCTCAACACCGATGCATTTGTGGATCCATGTTTGCTGTTTTTTTTTGTCTACTTTTGGCTTGTTCTTTCAATGTACGAATTATTCATCATCACTTTTAAAACACCCTATGTATACACTTGGAATTGTTGCCAATTTTACAACCTTTTAAGCCTCTACAGGCATGCTTTTTTTTTACATTTGTTATATTCCTGGAGACACCAAAGTGGCCTAGTTGTTTTGAAGTGGAACTTTCCTCTCTTAAATTGTTTTGGAAGAATTGTAAACTATCTTGATTTACATCTGTTAAGGTGTTTTGTTAAATTTTTTTAAAAGGGAAAATTTCTAAGCCCTCTGGGGCTCTGTATTGATCTCGACCTTGCTGTAATACTTAAAAATTTCAAGGCAATTTCTGAGCCTCCTGGCGCTTGGTGATTATCGATTTTGATCTTGTTGTAAATATTTGTAGCAAAGAATTTTAAAGTAAATTCTATGGCTTAAGGCGCTGTGTGGTTGTTGATTTGTCCAATAAGGCAATACCACCAGAAAAACAGGTAGTTCAAAATGGTTCAAATGCCTCTGAGCACTATCGGAGTTAACTTCTGAGATCATCAGTTGCTTAGAACTGAGAACTAATTAAAACTAACTAACCTAAGGACATCACACACATCTATGCCCGAGGCAGGATTCGAACCTGCGACCGTAACGGTCGCTCGGTTCCAGACTGTAACGCCTAGAACCGCACGGCCACTCCGGCCGGCTCTTGAAGAAGTTCATAGCGAGAATTCATGCTCAACTTTTCCATTTGACGAGTAGTATCTCTGATTTGAAGCCCCTCCCTCTTACTAAAGAACAAGGTGACATAGTTAGTCAATTGTTAATTCACGTTAAGGATTTACAAGTAACCCGTCTTGGGATGAGTTTAGAAGGAGAGGCGAGTGGCACACAGAGGGGTGGAGCCACCGAGGACTTCTCAGGTGAGACAGGCCAGGACATTGATGCCAACATTCCCAATTGATCGGCTGTAGAAGTTGCCTAACCCAATTATGCCTTTGTTTAAGAGAGTTTGCGATCTCGCGACTGACCAACTGTCCCAGGCTGCAGAGATTTTATGGTTTACAGTCCGTTTTGAGATTCATACTGATGCCTTATAAGTTCCCTAATCAGTTATCTTGTGTTTATTCTATCCTTTGATCTGAGGTTCGCTGAATGGTGTAGTTTCAGAGATACTTAGGAGACAGGGCACTTTATGAGATGTGAGTCACGTGATACGGTTAAACACTCTCCGTTCTTAATGAGTTAGAGCGCGACCATTATTGGTCGGTACAAGGGCCTACTGAGAATTTGCTCGAATACAATGTGCGCACGGCAGTTACAACTTTGCAGATGACAGTGTGCTCAACATTCTCCAGGAAATGAGACTGGGAGATAGCATTCGCCCAGAAGACCACTACGTTTCCTGAACTAAACGAATTATTGTCTTCTGTGCAAGGTTTCAGGTTCGCAGACAAGTAGTGCAACTACCAAAAGGGATTAGACTCCGAATTCCAAATGTAATGCAGCAAACCCCATCCGTTACCTTTTAAGTCTTCTGATCATAAAGCATGTTTCCAGTGTGGAAATGGGGAACATCTGGTGCGTGGCTGTCCAGTCGAGTGAGCAAGGAGACCAGTCGGCGCAAATGTCTTAGGCAATATGCTCGTGCTGGTGGTTTTAACGGTTGTTGCTTGCTGCATGTTTGTGCTCAGTTTAACCAGGAACAGGTATGTGGCCCGTCAGGCACTTCAATTTCTTTGTTAACTTACCAGTGATATTAGAAATATGGTGGGCTGTGTAGAATTTTTCCTTCGCATACCGGTCTTCACAGATAAAGGACAATTAGTGGCTTAGTGATCCCTCTGATAAGTGACGTGGGCGCCAATTTTCATGGCCACTTTTCATGTCCAATTGTATTTGGTCGTAGTTAAGTATTTGTCCGTTCCCTTACTCATCGGCTGTGACTTCATACAGCAAATCTGGTTGGTGTTTGATTTTCCTTGGGAAAAATAGCGCGTTGTTATTTTCGTAGCAGTGGCGCAGTCAAACTACTCAACTCGTGCCAGTCTGAGTTCTTCGTTAACTATTTGGTGCAAGGTCAGGCTCACCAGCTGTTGAAGATCTTGGGAGAGTATCCCAATGTCCTCACTAACCATTAGGCGTAACGGACAAAATTACTTACATAATTCGTCTATCGGATGATGTCCTATATTATTCCTCACGCCGAGAAATCAGGATATTGCAGAAAAAGTGAACCAAACGTTGAAGGATGGAGTTATCAGGCCATTCGCATCGCCTTCTGCGTCGCCTATTTTTTTCGTTCCCAAGGGACAAGGAAATGATTTTAGGCCGGTGGTCGATTATAGAGCCCTTAACCAGAAGGTTGTCCTTGAATCTCTGCCGTTGCCTGACCTCACAATAAATTCATGTGGTTCTCTGGGGCCAATTAGTTCACTGTAGTTGATCTTAACCAAGTCTTTTATCAGATATCACTTACTGAGGATTCCAGGCAGATGACTACTTGTTGTACCGACTGGAACCTGTATGATTTCATGTGCGTTCCTTTCGGCTTATCTACTGGGGCAGCGACCATGTCTCGTCTGTTGAAACAGGTGTTCAGTAATCTCGAGTTAAGCTGCGTGTATAACTACCTCGACAACCTTTTCATCTGTTGAACAGCATCTGTGTCATAATCACGGAGTGTTATCGCGGCTATGGGAAGTCGGGTTGACGGTTAAACCATCTAAAGTCACCCTAGCTAGACGTTAGATCTCCTGCCTGTGACATTTTATTTCAGAGGACGGTATCAGGATTGACCAAGAGTGCATCTCCGCCTAGCGACAGTTCCCGCCCGCCAGTAATAAAAAGAGTTTATTAGCATGCCCAGTTATTTCCGTAAATTTGATCCGCACTTCTTTATAGTTTATGTGAAAAGGGAGAGGCCTTGATTTGGTGAGAGACCAGTTTGGCTTTGAGGCCATTAAAACTACCTTGTTTAACTCTACAATCTTGGCCATCATGGACTTTCAAAAGGCCTTTATCGTCCAGATACCTCCAATGTTGGTGCTGCCGATGTTCTACTGCAAGAATTTCTGGTGAGAGGTACCCTGTCGCCTGCGCTTCTAGGAGCTTGATGTCGGCTGAATTAAAATACTCCATTTATGAGTATGTGTCTTTGGGCGAACCCTTTGCAGTCGCAAAACTTAAATTCTATCTGGAGCACAGGGAGTTTTATCTCAAAACTGACAATCAGGCGTGAGGCTGAGTCTTGGCCCATCTCAAGAAAAACTGGCAGATTTTCTAGGTGGGCGGTGAAAATATATGCATTCCGCTTTTAGGTGCGGCATATAAGAGAGGCTGACAATTAGGTGGCTGACGCACTTAGCTCGATGTTTCAGGAGTATGGCGGGCAGATAAAATTTGACAAAGCATTCGAGGAATTGGCTGTTTCCATCTTAATCCAGGCGCTGGAGCTGTTTGCTGATTTCGGCGTTAACAGGGCGGGGATCGCAAGTTTTGCATTATTGCTAGCTGGGAAGCAGGTTTCAGGGTATATGTTGATTAAGGGAATTTTGTGTCGTGGCGTTGGGAGACCACCTGAACAAAGAGTTGTGCCTGTGAAACATGTCTCCTCCATTTTTCGCTGTTTTCGTTACTCCTTCCTCGGAGGCCATTTGGGGTTTCACAAGACCATCGCTAACGTGAAACAACATGTAACTTGGCTGGCATTGCATAAAGATGTCTAATGATTAGTGGCGGAGTGCAAGCTATGTGAAATGGGATAGCTTAATCACAACTCACCTAAATGTCTCCTCCAGTCAGAGACCGAACAACATCCTGTCTTCACCTCCTGAAATCAAGTCTGAAAATTATGCAAATAGGAAAGTTTCAAGCCAACAGAGGTAGATAAAGTATTTTACAAATTCCGTCAGGTTAAACTCTATTGCAAGTTCACCACAGATTTACCAAAAGTTTAACTCCCTACAGGCCTGCTTGCTGTCACTGTTTTTACGTTTCTTGGTAGCCGTCACCGTAGTTTAGTTATTTGAAGCAGCGCATTACTCATTGTTTTGGAAGAATTGTAAAATATTTCTATCTGTCTCTGTTCTTTTAAATTTTTTAGAAAGGGAATATTTCTAAGCCTTTTAGGGCTCTGTACTGATCTTAACCTTGTTGTAACACTTAAAAATTTCAAAGCCGTTTCTAAGCATAAAAATGGTTAAAATGCCTGTAAGCACTATAGGACTTAACATCTGTGGTCAACAGTCCCCTAGATTTAGAACTACTTAAACCTAACTAACTTAAGCTATTACACACATGCATGCCCGAGGTAGGATTCGAACGTGCGACCGTAGAAGCAGCGCAGTTCCGGACTGAAGTGCCCCTCTAAGCCTTCTCGCGCTTGGTGAGTATTGATTTTAAACTTGTAAATTTTTTAAGAGAGAATTTTAAAGTAAATTCTAAGACTTCTGGCACTCTGTAATTATTGGTGTTGCTCTTGTTGTAATTCCTTTCTAAAAAAAAAAAAATGGATAAATTTCAAAATAAATTTTTAAGCCGTCCTGGTGCACTGTGATTATTGGCTATTCGTAACATACTTTTCGCTTCAGTTCACTGCAAACGAACATTTTAAATTTTTTCGCTAAATAAATCTTGATGCCAACCAACTAATGGCCTTCCATGAATTCCTGCCGCCACCAATGAAAGCCATTTCACCCAGAACCAGCATATATATAACGCAAATGTCAATGCAAGAAAAGTTTTCTGTTTTGGTAGCTATTCCCACGGGTATCAAAATACTACGCAATACAAACAGGTACTGTTCCAAAAGTGAGGTTAAGCTGACAAAACTTTTTCTTACTTCTGTGGAGTTGTTTGACAAGCAAGTGTTTGATAAACAAGTGAAGCTGAAGAGCTAGTGTGATCGTTACAGGTACCTTAACAGTTTATTGTTATGTTCTGCCCACTCGTCTAATATACGGTTCCTAGGAAAGCTGCTTTCTCGGATCGCTGGACAACAATTCAAGCAAATCGTATTAATGTAGTTTATTACAAAATGAAATGATTACAATACTTAACTGCGTTATATATACACTCCTGGAAATGGAAAAAAGAACACATTGACACCGGTGTGTCAGACCCACCATACTTGCTCCGGACACTGCGAGAGGGCTGTACAAGCAATGATCACACGCACGGCACAGCGGACACACCAGGAACCGCGGTGTTGGCCGTCGAATGGCGCTAGCTGCGCAGCATTTGTGCACCGCCACCGTCAGTGTCAGCCAGTTTGCCGTGGCATACGGAGCTCCATCGCAGTCTTTAACACTGGTAGCATTCCGCGACAGCGTGGACGTGAACCGTATGTGCAGTTGACGGACTTTGAGCGAGGGCGTATAGTGGGCATGCGGGAGGCCGGGTGGACGTACCGCCGAATTGCTCAACACGTGGGGCGTTAGGTCTCCACAGTACATCGATGTTGTCGCCAGTGGTCGGCGGAAGGTGCACGTGCCCGTCGACCTGGGACCGGACCGCAGCGACGCACGGATGCACGCCAAGACCGTAGGATCCTACGCAGTGCCGTAGGGGGCCGCACCGCCACTTCCCAGCAAATTAGGGACACTGTTGCTCCTGGGGTATCGGCGAGGACCATTCGCAACCGTCTCCATGAAGCTGGGCTACGGTCCCGCACACCGATAGGCCGTCTTCCGCTCACGCCCCAACATCGTGCAGCCCGCCTCCAGTGGTGTCGCGACAGGCGTGAATGGAGGGACGAATGGAGACGTGTCGTCTTCAGCGATGAGAGTCGCTTCTGCCTTGGTGCCAATGATGGTCGTATGTGGGTTTGGCGTCGTGCAGGTGAGCACCACATTCAGGACTGCATACGACCGAGGCACACAGGGCCAACACCCGGCATCATGGTGTGGGGAGCGATCTCCTACACTGGCCGTACACATGTGGTGATCGTCGAGGGGACACTGAATAGTGCACGGTACATCCAAACTGTCATCGAACCCATCGTTCTACCATTCCTAGACCGGCAAGAGAACTTGCTGTTCCAACAGGACAATGCACGTCCGCATGTATCCCGTGCCACCCAACGTGCTCTAGATGGTGTAAGTCAACTACCCTGGCCAGCAAGGTCTCCGGATTTTTCCCCCATTGAGAATGTTTGGGACTGGATGAAGCGTCGTCTCACGCGGTCTGCACGTCCAGCACGAACGCTGGTCCAACTGAGGCGCCAGGTGGAAATGGCATGGCAAGCCGTTCCACAGGACTACATGCAGCATCTCTACGATCGTCTCCATGGGAGAATAGCAGCCTGCATTGCTGCGAAAGGTGGATATACACTGTCCTAGTGCCGACATTGTGCATGCTCTGTTGCCTGTGTCTATGTGCCTGTGGTTCTGCCAGTGTGATCATTTGATGTATCTGACCCCAGCAATGTGTCAATAAAGTTTCCCCTTCCTGGGACAATGAATTCACGGTTTTCTTATTTCAATTTCCAGGAGTGTAGACGTGTCGCAACCAAGGGGCGATAAACAAACATAAGCAAGCTCTTCAGTATATACATTTAGTAATACAAGTGAACCAATACAGTTTCTAAGTCACTGCTGTAGCGTTCGTAGGTTGGCTCGACTTCAACTCGCGCTTCGGTCAGGCGGCGCGGCCCTTATATTCTCTTCTCCTAGATGCCGCCCCTGTCTAGGTGTCGTCCTAGAGAGAGGTCGGTCAGCATACTATTAGTTGATGTCGTTTCGCAGTCCTCTTTGCCTTCTGTTCTTGATCGTCGTGTCGGCGCTTGACGTTGCGCCGGAACACTTGATAAGAGTCAATGTATATTACTAGTTGCACGTAGACATACCAGAACATTTCCTACCTATTGTACAAATCCTTATTGAGAATAAATTTGCAAGGTCATCTTACGCAAATTCCTTAAAAGACAGTACGAACTTTCTTGATGAGGTTACATACGTCCACGGAGAAGTTCCGTTGCTGCTGGATGTTCTTAAACCACAACGTAGCACGCTCTCATACGAAGAATCGTGTGTTACAGTTCGAATACCGGTTAAAATACGTAATTAGACGCTACAAGAACAAATTTGCAGTTCGGGGAATTGAATGTGATACAGTGCTTTGAATAATAATAATAATAATAAACAATAACAAACAATAAACACCAGATATTGCAGCAAGCATATTGTTAAAGATCCAAATACCACAACAGATAAATGCAGACTTTGCAAACAACAAATAGAAACAATAGATCACATCACAAGCGGATGTACAATACTAGCAAATAGAGAATACTCCAGAAGACATGACAATGTAGCAAAAATAATACATCAACAGCTTGCCTTACAACATGAACTTATAAAACAACACCTTCCCACATACAAGTATGCACCACAAAATGTACTGGAGAATGATGAATACAAATTATACTGGAACAGAACCATTATAACAGATAAAACAACACCACATAACAAACCTGACATCACACTCACCAATAAAAAGAAGAAATTAACACAACTAATCGAAATATCCATACCCAATGCAACAAATATACAAAAGAAAACAGAAGAAAAAATTGAAAAATACATCCAACTGGCTGAGGAAGTCAAGGACATGTGGCATCAGGATAGAGCTGACATTATACCAATTATACTATCAACTACAAGAGTCAAAGCACACAATACCCACCAGTACATCAACGCAATACAGCTACATCCAAACTTATATATACAACTACAGAAATCTGTAATTATTGATGCACGTTGAATTACCCGAAAGTTCCTAAACGCAATGTAACATATACCGTACAGTTGAAAGGAAGTCACACTTGATCAAGGTCCGCGTCACTTTCCCTTTTTGACCAGACATAACGTCTGAGAAATGAAAGAATAATAATAATAATCAAACTTGGTAAGATTATATCAACTACATGAATGATGAAGGAATTTAGGGTCAATTATAATTTATCTGTATTTGTCCATTTACGTTGTTATTCGTATGTTTAAGAAGAAAGTGTTTCCCCAGAGGGACCCGACAGCAAAATCGTTGAATTACCGCCCTGTACGCATTCGGCTGTGCCGACA
Organism: Schistocerca gregaria; assembly: GCF_023897955.1. NCBI lineage: Eukaryota > Metazoa > Arthropoda > Insecta > Orthoptera > Acrididae > Schistocerca > Schistocerca gregaria. The sequence continues at coordinate 212,332,295 of NC_064920.1, read as the reverse complement.
ACAGTCTGTGAACTATGGCATCAGAAACGGTTCACGCCTCACTAGAACAAAGCCAAAAATGCTATTTATCTAAAAACTTGACTATCTACATCGCCCATTCCTGTCACTTTCATTTCTGGCCAAGCTTCGCATGTACTCGTATCATAAATTGGCACGAAATCGCTCATGACGAGTAGGCGCAATCCGTGTTTAGTTTCATAGCTTCATGGCACCGCAGAGTAGAATTTCGTATTCACCGTACGGGCGATTTACATCACTTCAACGGCTTAAAAAAATGTGTTCACAATACTGTCATTCTTGATCACACACTTTTGTGTTGTAGATAATTTTCACGTATCTCATACGTATCTCACAGTCTTGACTTAGGTCAGTCTTAATTTCACTTGCGGTATTTGTTTCATTACCAATAGTATTTTCGTAACTTTTCTTCGTAAGTACGTTGCCCTTAGTATCATATAGGATATCGCATATGCAGCAGGTATTGGACCTTTTAATGGTAGTATCCGATGATATTGTGCACAAAGGGCCGGCCGCTGTGGCCGAGCTGTTCTAGGCGCTTCAGTCCGGAACCGTGCAATTGCTACGGTCGCAGGTTCGAATTCTGCCTCGGGCATGGAGGTGTGTGATGTCCTTAGGTTAGTTAGGTTTAAGTAGTTCTAAGGTCTAGGGGACTGATGACCACAGCAGTTGAGTCCCATAGTGCTCAGAGTCATTTGAACCATTCCAACATTTTAAAATTACAAACATTTTAAACTTATGGATTATAATATGAGGAAAACCACCTCGACAGTTTCTATGTCTACACCCAATCCTCCCTGGAACGTTCAGCAAAATAACTTTAGAAAACTTCACTGTCGTAGTACTCATACAAAGTGGACAAACATACAGCTGCTTACATTGCTCTGTACATGTCTTTTTGCACGTCCCAAAACTTTTGTTATATTTTGTGCTGGACAAATAAGTAATTAGGCTGCTAAACATATACCCACCGTCCTGATCGGTCAGCTTCCCAAGTTGCTTATGTCACCTCTGTCAATGTTCCTTTAGCAATAGGCCAGAAGCTCGTCGTATCTCAATGTGACATTAGGTTGAGTGTTTTGTAACTGAAATCACTAGTTCCTTGAAACTTGTTTGTCCAAACGTGTTTCGATCAACGGCGTTCTGAACACCCTTCAGAGCGGGGTAGCGCAATGATAAGCATACTTGATTCGTAGTCTGGAGTACGACTGTTCAATCCCGTATCCGGCCATCCTGATTAAGATTTTACGTGATTCTCTTAAATCGCTCTAGGCAAATGTCGTTAAGTTTTGTTTTCAAGGACATGGCCACTTTTCTTCTCCATCCTTCCCTAACCCGAGCTTGTACTCTCTCTCTAATGACCTCGTTCCAGACGGGGCGTTAAACACTAATCTGTTCCTCATTTCCTCAACATCGCATCATACTTCCAACAGAAAAACCTTCATAACACAGTTCTACGGTGCTTCCTTTTGCGAGACTTAAACACAGAATCCTCGGATCAAATAGTCACAAAGCCATACAAGGTCCTAAGGTCGTCATACGATCGACAATCAATTCCCGTCCTCTTCATCCACGGTGGCGACACTAAATCTATGTGCCTACCTCAGCACACCAAAGGCCTGCTGTCGTCAGCACGCCACGTCTCTCTTCTCGTCGTCGTCACTGACCAGAGACAATTCTCCAACCAAAACCGACTGGCCGGCCTGGGTTACCGAGCGGTTCTAGGCGCTACAGTCTGGAACCGCGCGACCGTTACGGTCACGGGTTCGAATCCTGCCTCGGGCATGGATGTGTGTGACGTCCTTAGGTTAGTTAGGTTTAAGTAGTTCTAAGTTGTAGGTGACTGATGACCTCAGAAGTCCCATAGTGCTCAGAACCATTTGAACCAAAACCGACTGTCGTCTCTCCCGATTCTAGTTTTAACACAGCGATAACATCCTTTACAGTCTAGTCAATATCTTTGGGAACACCACGCAAACTCCTTGAAAATTATCAAAAACAATCGACCATATAACATGGTTTAATAAAGAAAGGTAGTGGTGTACAACTCAGTCAGGCACTGAGACTAGAAAAACAATGCCGTTCCTATAGTGAGGTCCGCACCCGACGACGATAGCGCAGACACTGGAGGCCAGAGTTCGCAGCGGGGCGCTGCTATCCCCACTACGGTGCCTCCACAGATATTACGAAAATAGCATCTTTTCTTTCGGACATGTCCTAAAGAACAGATGCCACCTTCATATCGTTACTGTTAACTGGCTGATGATCTTTTTCAGCGCAGATGCACACGATTTGCTTGAACTCTTACGGGACTCGGTGGATAGTCTGCCCAGAGTAATTGGTATAACGGCAGGGGCACTATGAATGTAGTGTGTGGACTATCAGTTGCGAATGTGGGTCTCACGGGAAGCGTGCCAGCGCTAAGCTCCTGCAATCGCACTCTCCTCTGTGCGCTTGGTGGCTCAGATGGATAGAGTGTCTACCATGTAAGCTGGAGATCCCGAGTTCGAGTCCCGGTCAGGGCACTCATTTTCAGTTGTCCCCGTTGATGTGTGTCAACGCCCGTCACGAGCTAATGGTATTGATTTAATTGTAATTTCATTCACAGATAATGGTGGGAGCAGAGTAATGGCGTGGTTAACAACCAATCTATGAGGGTTGGGAATTTAAAGGTGGTAACTATTTATTTACAGCTCGTACAAAATACGTGTTTCAAAGTTTTACTGACCTTCAATGGAGTCACCAGAATTGTGTATAACCTCTTGCCAGCGATGTGGAAGTCGTAGCAGTGCCAGGTGTGTTGACAGTTCGAGCGGCACTGTCCACTGGTCGACGAATTTGTAGCAGTTCTGAAGCGAATGCCGTGAAGTGTTTCAAAAATGGTTCAAATGGCTCTGAGCACTATGGGAGTTAACGTCTGAGGTCATCAGTCCCCTAGAACGTAGAACTACTTAAACCTAACTAACCCAAGGACATCACACACATCCATGCCCGAGGCTGGATTCGAACCTGCGACCGTAGCGGTCGCGCGGTTCCAGACTGTAGCGCCTAGAACCGCTCGGCCACTCTGGCTGGCTGAAGTGTTTCCTTCAGTTTAGAAATCGAGTTGAACTTACGATAGCTTCAGTTGGGGAAGTGCAGTAGGTGGTATAGCGCTTAGCAGCCCCATCAGTCAAACAAATCAGTAACAGCTTGCACTGTATGTGATCGAGCATTGTTCTACAACATGATGGTCATGTCATGCAGAAAGTGTCATCACTTCTGTCTCTATGCTGTTCATATTTGGAACCCAACCTACGACTAGCTTAGTGACCAAAGTGATGATACTTTCTTCAGGACAATGCTCGAGCACGTACGGTGCAAGCTGTTACTGATTTGTTTGACTGATGGGGCTGCTAAATGCTATACCACCTACTGCACTCCCCTGACGTAAGCTCTCGTGAGTTCAACTCGATTTCTAAACTGAAGCAAACACTTCACGGCATTCCCTTCAGAACTGCTACAAATTCGTCGGGCAATAGACCGCGCGGCTCCAACTGTCAACACAACTGGCACTGCTAAGAGTATTCTCCGACTTCCTCATCGCTGGCAAAGAGTTATACACAATGCTGGTGACTACTTTGAATGTCAGTAAAACTTTGAAACAAGTATCTATTTTGTTCGAACTGTAAATGAATTGTTGCCACTATTAAATTTCCATCCCACGTATAAATGACGTTTTCCGGTTGCCAGGATCCACCCGAAAATAACAACGAGTCGTTTCGAAAAACAACGTGCAAAAATTGATACGTGGACCAAGCGAATACCTGATAATTGTACAGTTTCGAAAATACATTCTGTTTGTAAGTTCATGCACATAAGCCTCACCGTAATTTTTCGCAACTCATTTATAGGGAAAAGTGAGGTAATATTGTACTTGTTTCCTAATATGCAGATTTTTAGGAACACGGCATCTTTGCTCGCTCTATATTTCATGTGCTACAGAAATTGGGATACGTCTGCTCCACAAACTGGCAAGGTTTCGCCAGCGTGCTTGAGCGACGTTCCTGGACAGGTGCCAGCCTCACACGAGGCACAGGGCGCCCTGGGGCTGTGCGTTCCGCCGGAGTCGCCTTCCGGGCGTCTCGGCTCAACAGCCGGCGAAGGCATTCCGTGAATAACCGCCCTAACCGCAGGCTGACGTCTCCTGCGTTCCGGACCACCGGCAGGCCGACAGCTCTGCTCTCTGCCGTCCACAGCGTGTTACGTGTAACCAATACTGACTCAGGGTAGTTCGTATAAGTGACGTATGTCTTCCGTACATAAGTTCAAAACATGACCTAAGAATTTTTGCCCGCTGTTACGAGGGGTAGCTATAAAACTTGATCTGTCACGCTGGAAAAAAATAAAAATGTTACATGACTATTGCTTTTGTACTTTTACAGTTACGTGTCTGTACTCATGTCAACGAGTGAACTTGTTCTACACACAATAATTAGGACGCCTTTGGAGAACGAAAGTCTCATCTTTGAATATCAACGCAAGCTGATATCTTTCGAAACGTAGCTCGCCCTGGTTCTCCGTGAGATCCATAGCGCTGTAGACAACGGTGCTCAGGTTGATGCTGCGTTTCTTGAAATGAGGAAGGCATTTGACAGTCGCGCCGGATTAGCCGAGCGGTCTCGGGCGCTGCAGTCTTGGACGGTGCGGCTGGTCCCCGAGGAGGCTCGAGTCCTCCCTTGGGCATGGGTGTGTTTGTTTGTCTTTAGGATAATTTAGGTTATGTTGTGTGTAAGCTTAGGGACTGATGACCTTAGCAGTTAAGTTGCGTAATATTTCACGCACAGTTGAACATTTTTTTGGCATTTGATAGGGCCGGCACTGGTGGTTGGTGATAAAAAATACCAGCTTATCAACCATCAGCCCATATTTGCGAGTGAATAGAAGACTTCCTTGCTGTCGGAAGTCAACACGTCGCCCTTAATGGAAAAACACGACAAATGTTAATGTATAAACGTCCTGGAAATGTTAAAGGTAATTTCCATGGTACCTCAAGGTAGTGTGATGGGACCGTTACTGTTCACAACATATATATAAATAAACTACCAAAAAGTGTTCAACGCCCTTTAAGACGTTCCTACGGGATGCGGTTGTCTATAAGAAAGTAGCTACGCCATAATATAGTATCGATTTGCATAAAAGCAGAGGATCTATGAATGGCGTTGGATCTGGCAGTTTACTCTCGATGCGAATATATGTAATATATAGCGCGTACGTAGGGAAATAAATACAGTGCTGTACAACTACACTGTTGATGACAAATTGCTGGAAACAGTGTCTACCGTAAAACATATAGGGCTAATTACCCAGAGCGACCATAAGTGAACTGACGAAAAAAAGCAAACAGTAGGAGAAGCGGTGCTGCAATGTGGGATCTTTACTACACAGGATTGATGGAAGATATAGAGAAGATACAAGGAACAACCGTGTGTTTCCTCACGGAATCGTTTAGCGGACACGAGAGCCTTACAGATTTGCTCAACAAATTCCTGCGGCAGGCGTCACAAGACATGTGTCATACATCCCGGAGCGGTTTGCTATTGAAATTTAGAGACAGCAGTTTGCAGAAAGAGTCGGCCAACGTGTTAATTGCTACCATGTACGGCTCACAAAATGACCACGACCAAAATTTGGAGAAATTACACCTAATGCAGAGGCTTGCTGACAATCGTTCTTGCCACGCGTGTGGAACTGGATAGGGGAGATCAGTTAGTGGTACCAGGACTACCCTCCGCAACAATCAATTAGGTGGCTTGCGAGGTATTCATGTAGATGTAGAATCCCCGCACCACAGCACCGTAGCGCCACACTGGTGGGCAATGGCTGCTAATTTACATTTCATTTATATATGGGAACAGCCATAAGATTTTAATTATCACTCCGAAAAAATCAAAGTGCAATACTCCCTGCACATTCAGAGTTAAGGCGATACATTTTGTCTAGTGATAGATAATCAGCCGGAGGCTTTGGTTATAGTGCTCTGCGTTCTGGCTGTTAGAGAAACTTTCCGTCCCGAAAATCAGTTTAACGTGATACTGCAAATGCTTGGCATCCAATGATTTCTTCATCCGAGGAAGGAGGCTATGGCAAAGTTTGATATCGAAAACATGTAGAATGCGTGACTGCATCCCGCGATCAGTGAGCTGGAGCGTTGTCGTGCAGTCAGAACATTCCCATCATCGATGACATCTAAAAAAAAAAAGGCAGTCACTACGCACTAATTCGTCCCACGATTTCAGAAGTATAATGAGACACGTGTTCCCAAGCAGCCCCGAGATTTTGTAAGTACCCAACAATACAGCAGTGTATGTATTCATGGGCAGTGCCAACATTCCGGTATAGCTCCATGCGCTACTAATATAATCCAATAGGTAATTAAAAACCAGGGGAAGACCAACGTAAAACTGTATGACTATATTCCCACGTGCTTCTAAGTAGGATACGGAAAGCACAGCCTATAAATAACTGAAGCATCAGAGAAACCGGTATAAGCATGGGTATTCACACACAAAGAGACATAAACAGGAAGAATACGACCTCGGCAACGCCTGTATAAGACAAGTGTCCGGCGCAGTTATTACATCTGGTACTGCTGCTACAATAGCAGGTAATCAAGATTTAACTGAGTTTGAACATGGTGTTTAGGTCGGCACATTAGCGATGGGACGCAGCATCTTGGAGGCAGCGGTGAAGTGCGGATCTTACCTTACGACGTCTTCACGAGTGTATTTGGAATATCAGGAACCCGGTAAACATGAAATCTATGACATCGCTGCGACCGGAAAAAAGATCCTGCAAGAACTGGATCAACGGTGACTGAAGAGAATCGTCTAGTGTGACATAAGTGTATCCCTTCGGCAAAATGCTGCAGATTTTAATGCTGGCACATCAATAAGTGTCAGCGTGCGAACCATTCAACGAAACATCATCGATATGGGCTTTTGGAGCCGACGGTTCATTCGTGTACCCTTGATGACTGCACGACAAAAAGGTTTACGCCTCGCTTGGGCCAGTCAGCACCGACATTGGACTATTGATGACTGGAAACATGTTACCTGGTCGAACGAGTCTTGTTTAAAATTGTATTGAGCGGAAGGACGTGTAAGGGTACGGAGACAACCTCACGGATCCATGAATCCTGCATGTGAGCAGGTGACTGTTCAAGTTGGTGGAGGCTCTGTAAATATGTAGACCGTGGGCAGCTGGAGTGATATGGGATTACTGATACGTCCAGATACGACTCTGATAGGTGCCACGTACGTAAGCATCCTGTCCAATCACCTGCAGCCATTCATATCTATTGTGCATTCTGACGGACTAGAGAAATTCCAGCAGGACAATGCGAGACACCAGACGTCCAGAATTCCTGCAGAATGGCTCGAGGATTTTTTTTTAGTTTAAACACTTCCACCGGCCACCAAGTTCCGCAGATGTGAACATTACTGAGCATATCTGGGATGCCTTAAAACGTGGTGTTCAGAAGAGATCTCCACCCCTCTTACTCTTACGGATTTATGGACAGCCCTTCTGGAATCATGGTGTTAACTCGCTCCAGCACTCTTTCAGATATTAGTCGAGTCCATGCCACGTCGTGTTACGGCACGTCTGAGTTCTCGCGGGTGCCTTTGACTCTTCAGTGTATATGTAAATATGCATCTTCTACATGTATGTGTCTGAGTAACATATGTGTCTGAGTATGTGCGTAGTACCCTAATGCGGTTCTTGTATACTGTTCTCATGTCGTGTCTATATGGTAACTATAGTACTGCAGAAATACTGAACTCACTGACCGCAGTTTTTGAAACAATTGTTATAGGACGTACAAAGGAACATTTTATTGTTTCTTTTGTAGGCAGGCAGTTTAGGTTTCTATGTTGGTAACGCCACGTGGCGCTCTATATGAAAATCACTGACTGTGATGTTTGAAGTCCGTGGCTGGTTTGTATTGTTGGAATATTCGCTATTGTAGTGTTGGGCAGTTGTATGTGAACAGTGTGTAGCGTTGCGCAGTTGGAGGTGAGACGACAGCAGTGGTGGATGTGGGGAGAGAGATGGCACAGTTTTGAGAGCGGACGATCTGGACTCGTGTCCATCAGAAAAAGTAAATTTGTAACACTGTATATCATGAACTGATATATATATATGATGACTTTTGTACATTATTAAGGTAAATACATAGTTTGTTCTCTATCAAAATCTTTCATTTGCTCACTATGCCTATCAGTAGTTAGTGTCTTCAGTAGTTAAAACCTTTTTTTCAGCTTGCAGTTTGGCGCACCCTGTATTGCAGTAATTTGAGTAACGAAGATTTTTGTGAGGTAAGTGATTCATGAAAGGTATAGGTTATTGTTAGATAGGTCCATTCTTTTGTAGGGATTATTGAAAGTCAGATTGCATTGCGCTAAAAATAAAAATGTTGTGTGTCAGTTTAGTGAATGTCTGAGAACGTTCAGTTTTGCTCAGCTGTTTGAAAATCAAATAACGTAAGAGGTTTATCAGCACAGTAATGTATTAACTTTTCTAAGGGGATGTTTCATATGTCAAGCCTTAGCTGAGGATACCTCACTGGAATCTTGTTTCTGGTTATTTGTGTAATTAGTGTAACTTTTGTTTATTGATAGTGCGTAATTGTAGAGAGATTCATCTTTGTACTTGTAGTTTTTCATTGTTGTACAGTAAAACAGATGTTTCATGCTCGTAGATTTGCACCAAGTATTTCGCAGCTGTGCTTGTAGTTAATTAGATATTATTTTCAGTGCTATGTTAATGTGTTTTCTTATTTTTGCTCTTCAAATTGTGCTTTTCAGTGTTATCGTGTGAAATATTGTGACAATTATGGCGTGTGAAAAACGTAATACTAGGCTCCAAAGTAGACTGAGAAATGACAGTGACGACGAGAATAATGTGTTAGCGCCACCGTGTAATGAATTAACTAATGTTCATCATTGTAATTTGGTAATTGTGCATAGGGAAATGGACCAGGCGGCAAGTAATGGTGTAGACAGTGAAACAATTAGTGAACAGGGAAGCATTATCGATCGATCGGTTGACAGTAGCTCACCTCAGGAACCCGAAATAACAGAACACAATCTTGTAAATGCTATAGATTCAGGTTCTGCGTCCTCACCGTTTTCTCAAATAAGTCAAGACACATTTTCTGCTTTTCAAAATGCGAATGTTGCCGGTTCAAATACACTGCCGAATAGCACTGAGGAACTTGTTTCAGACACCAGTGCATTGTTATTACAATTAATGCACCAAATGGGACAAAAGCTTCAAAAGTTAGACACAATGGAACAACAACAGAGACAAACAAAGCAACAGTTAGACGCAATGGAACAAAATCAAATACAGTCACAGCAACAAATGGAACAAAATCAGAAACAAATTAAAAAAACACTTCAACAAACACGTGAAGATTTAACTACTGAGTTACATAACATTCGAAACGTCAGAAAGTCTGTAATGACGTAAAAACACAAATGTGTTAACATTTTTAACCTATTTTTTCGAGGCATGAAAATACATTACAGAATCACGAAGCAGCCATAAAAGAACTGCAAACTATTGTTCATGAAAATCACGAGACCTTGCGGGCTAAAATTGACTCAGTTGCATCTACCGAATCGGTTACACTACTTGCAAAAACTCAGGATAAATTAAAGGACACAGTAGACACTCTGAAAATTGGTTCAGAAAGACACATGGAGGAAATTAGTTCATTATCAGAGAAAGTAGTCGAACTTTCGGATCAGCTAAATAATTTATCTACGAAGGTAAATGATAATCTGAATGACACAAGACCGGTAGTCTTTAATGACACAGAAGAGTACGAACAAATTGGGAAATTCAAACAAAACCAGAATCAAATTAATATGCAACACAAAAGAGAAATTTGGAAAGTACAAGATCAGTTGGCACAAGTAATACAAGAATTACATATTTTAGAGGAGACTCGCGCCCCAACACGGGAAGAGGGACTTAGAAATACGGAAAAGCCACAAAATAATAACACAGGGAATTTCGGAAATTATGAAAGAAATTGGCAAAGTGGATCGAATTTTGAGATGGAACCGCCGACACTACGCAACAATGACCGATATGCGACTTGCCGACACGATGACTTTGACTATAAGCTATTCCTTACTACATGTACATTCAAAACAGTTAAGAATTCTGACAACGACATTCATCCACAAGCATGGCTTCATCAATTCTCTGATTGTTTTCTTCCCAACTGGTCATTAGAGCACAGATTAGAATTTATGAGTGGCTACTTAGAGAATGAGTCAGCTGTAAGAATGCGATCGGTCATTCACGATTGTCACAGTGAAGGAGAATTTTATCATGCCTTCCTCTCAGCGTATTGGTCTCAAGCTACTCAAGACCGTGGAAAACATAGCATCATGATGATGAAACACTTTGAACAATCTGAATTTTCCAGGCTTGTCAAATATTTTGAAGACATGTTGCTCATGAATCAGTACTTGTCAAACTCATACAGCCCCTCAGAACTCATCCGCATTTGTTTAATCAAATTGCCTGAACATGTAAGGCATATTATTTTGGCAGGACGTTGCAAAAACTTATCAGGGACTCTTACAAGAATTAGAAATTGAGACTGACAATCGCGGGACGCGAAAACAGGAACACAACAATTACAGGTCACATCCGTCGCAATTCCATGACGACAGAAATAATAACTGGACACGACAAGGTTATTCTTACAACGAAAATCGTGACCAAACCAGACACCACACGTATGATAACAGTTGGCAGAGTGAAAATAATTACAGAGAAAGATCGCATTTCCATAGTAATGAATATGACAGAGACAATCAGAGAAACAGACAATATGGGAACCAAAATAATTATTATCAAGGGAGACAGAATAACTTCAGACGCAACCGTCCACCGCGCAGTTACGACTCATGGAGAAATTCTCCACCACGTGACCCACAAGTAACAAGTTACAGAAACTACCGACATGACAAAAGACGATATAATCTTAACAACAGACCAGAATTTAGCCAAACTTAGCGTGGTTCAAACAGGGCAGCGGCCTCTCGACAAGGTGAATTTGTACAAGTTAGGTCTGTAAATCCCAGCAACGACGTGCTACAATGTCTAGCACCGCATGCGGCCACGCGCTCCGGCGGGGCTTGAGAAAAATAACATAAGCTAATCTTGAGAAAAAATTCCATTATTCTTTGCCGACGTATACAGCATGATAATTGCGTTCAAGTTGAAGCTCTGAGTCTTAGGAAGAGTAAAGGTTTACACCATATTTCACATGTATAACCGTTTATTGACAGATAATCTGCTTTTTAACTTAGACTTCACGTTACTAGTACGCTTTGTCAGGCTTAGAAACTGTTAACATGCAACAATGTTTGAAGTTAACTATCCAGTCAAGAACCAAGAGAACTTACTTAAACAGTAATTACGAATGCATTGTTATAGTGAACCGACGACACAGTGTTGTTATTTGTACAGTCTAGCTTGTTAGTTGCATGATTACTTAATGAATATACGGCTTACATAGTTAGAGGATATACTGCTAATGAGATTTTAATGCAACATTTTGGTTTACTTAAAAAGACATTCTTTATTTTAAGTACTTTCTGTGAGTATTTGGTTTCTTTGACAGCTACACAATTATATCACGACGCAACTAATGTGTGTCACAATTTACATTGTTGCTTTAGCGGTGTATCTGTTCTATATCTGCACAGTTTTCTGTATTATTCTGGAAAGTAACACATGCTTTAGTAGTAACTTTGTGGTAAAGCTACAATGAGACACCTTTTCCGTAGCACAACAATACGTTGCAGTGCAGTACTTTCTTTATCACGGCAATAAGCGTAATAACTACGATATCTATACGCAAAGCATTTCACTTTCGTTTATGATGAGTACAGTACATTGACATCTGCAGAACTTTGCTTGTGGAGGACGATATCTACGACACTTCCACAGAACTATCTTACACTAAGATGCACATTTAGAGCTACATGACGCGCATTTGAGAGATTAATTTTTGTACTTAAAACGTTTATTTTTAAAGATTTTTGAATTACAAAGATACAAAGAAAGTTTTATGTGATCCAGTTCATTCGACTGATGTAATCTGTAAGACCTGAGGGTGTAATTACATTAATCCTCATGGGGTACACGCCTACTTTCCCTGATATTTACTGAGTGCCTAATGAGACGATGAGAAACATTTTACGTCTGTTGTCTTGCTAGTTGAGATATTTTTTTACTGCCTTAGGAGATGCCATATGGCTAGTGAATTTCGTTTCATGCCTTGCTTTATGTATATATTTACCTATTTTGTTTAATATCTAGTATCTAGTTGAACTGCAGCATTGCTTAAAATAAAATGTAATAGATGTACTAAAATTACTGTTTTATGCCTACAGATCCATTAAATAATAATTATATGATCTACTTTCTTAAAAAAAAGGAGGAGGACACATAAACATTTCCTTTCACAGGAATTGTATACATAATTTTTCAATGATTTGGTAACATTTTTGTCAGAATAAGTTTATGTGATGCATCACTCTAGTGTTAAGATCTGACATAGGTATTAGACATTTCTTTACTGTAATATTTTTTTCTTCTTCAGCTTTGTCATGTTTAGGTATAAATTATTGGATTTGCAGCTGGTCTTTGTCAGGCATTGTCCTACTGAATTTTACCTTGTGTTAAGCCTGTTTTACTACTGTTTTAAGTTTCTTGTTGCTGCACATTGGCTCGCATTAGTTGTAATGTTGCATTTGCTTTGCTAATTTATATTTATTGATGCTAGCTTAGCCAACTTGCATTTTTTTGTCATTGCTGTTTGTGTTAATTTTTTTGTGCTGCTGCATTGCATCGTCCCTTAGTTTATGCATCTGAGCTCAGTAGATTTAAGTTAACTTACGGGGGGGGGGGGGGGGGGTAGGCTATATAAGAGAACGAGTTGTGATGAATTGGAAGAAATGCATTGAGAAGCTATAAGAAAATGGTTTGGCCAAAAAAATGTAGTGTACAGTGGAGAATATTTATTTTGAAAGAGGATATGAACAAAAGAGCAGGGTTTAGGGACAACAGGTTTGGATAGGATTTTTTTGCCGGATCAAATTTTGAAATGAGAGGAAATATCTATGGAATGAAGATTTGGGTTGGAGTGCAGCACCAAATGTTACACTGAAAACGAACCCTGTCCTTTCCTTTTGTGTTATTCAGCTATGTGCTTCTGTACCATTGTGTATTTGTGTTTTTCCTGTCTTTCTGTGTTTAGCTAGTAAGATTTATGTTGTCGAATTTTTATAATACTAAGCTACATTTACTATGATGAGGAATACTGTTATCCTCAAAAATAATTTCATTAATAATATGTCATTTACTTTGTAAAGATGTTTAGACATTATTTTCGAAAGTTATTCTGATCTTTTAGGTATTTACTTACGTCATAAATCCTGTAGCAGTGATGTATATGTTATTTCGATTCTTTTGTAAAGCCTGTATTACTAAAATGTTATCTGCATTATTAAGTTCTTTAATGCTGTATTTTGTACCTTTGTAATTGTATTCTTATGTTGTAAATTTATAATTGTTTAGACACAAGTTCTTCAAATTAAATTTCATTTCACTGCAGACGTTTATGTTGGTCACAGTATATGCACAATATGTGAGAAGTTGGGACTCTTAGAGTTTTCACGTGTGTTAATAATTCAGCAAGGGACTGGTGAACAGCATTGCTGGTTCTATGGATAATTCCAAAACTTTGTGAGTGCACAAGTGGTGGTTTATGGACTTGCTGTATTGTTCGCAAGACTCTTTGATGTTGATTGTGCACCTGCACAGTCGCAACAGATGGCTGCTAGCCGTCTCTACAAGTACTGCAGTGGGTCTGCACCTTTGATGGTCCATCAATACCATACTCTCTACCAGGACTACGGTGGGTCTGCTCTGTGATGACCTACCTACCAATATTCTTCAAAACTTCGACTGACTCTGTTGTTGGTTTGCTCTGTTGTGGCCCATTACCTGTCTGCGTGTCAAGAGACAGCACTGCCTTTCTGTTGGAAGGACAACACTACTTCTTCAAGACTGCGCTCTATATGCAAATCATTGACTGTGCTATGTGACGTCTGTGGATGGTTTGCATTGTTGGAATATTCGCTATTGTAGAGTTGGGCAGTCGGATGTGAACAGTGCAGTTGGAGGTTAGCCGCCAGCAGTGGTGAATGTGGGGAGAGAGATGACAGAATTTTGAGAGCGGACGATCTGGACGAGTGTCCACCAGAAAAAATAAATTTGTAACACTGTATATCATGAACTGATATATATATATATATATATATATATATATATATATATATATATATATATATGATGACTTTTGAACATTATTACGGTAAATACACTGTTTGTTCTTTATCAAAATCTTTCATTTGCTAACTATGCCTATCAGTAGCTAGTGCCTTCAGTAGTTAGAATCTTTTATTCAGCTGGCAGTATTGGCGCTCGCTGTATTGCAGTAGTTTGAGTAACGAAGATTTTTGTCAGGTAAGTTATACATGAAAGGTGTAGGTTCCTGATAGTCAGGGCCATACTTTTGCAGGGATTATGGAAGTCAGATTGCGTTGTGCTAAAAAAATGTTGTGTGTAAGTTTAGTGAATGTCTGAGTACGTTCAGTTTTGCTCCGCTGTGTGAAAATAAAATAACGTAAGAGAGATTTATTAGCACAGTAATTTATTAATTTTTCTAACGGTATGTTTCACTTTAGACATGTAATCATTAATACGGATTGATTGGGAGTACGCCAAATGTGTATCACCGGCGATTTTTATAGTATACTACTTCTGTGAATCCTTTGTCTCATTCTTGTCTTGCATATCCGTATCATTATGCTATGGATGTAAATATGTTTTATGTCGTAACACTCTCAGAAGATTTAGGTAGTATACATCTGTGGCGAGTTGCCTCTTCAAGGCCATAAACTGATACCTCCATACTATGCGAGCTCCAGAAATACTCAGCCTCAGCCTGCCTGAGGTTGGTTGGATCTCCACTTTTTTCAACGGTGGTGCATCTACAAGTACCCATTGCCGACTTTCGTCCTTTGCCTCGGAGGCATAATGATACACCCAGAACCATGGTGATTAGGTAGCTAAATATTTCGGTCGTCGCGCTGGAATAAAAGAACGGAACCGAAATAAGTGACAGTGGGACAGAAAGTAAATAAGAGCTCTAAGAGCGCAAAGGCGATTTGAACGGGTTACACACCTACCTGATCATATCTAAGGTATGAGAAAGAAGTTGCTCCACTTATCGTAGCAGTGTACAGTAGATCATCCTCCGTTCGATAGTGCAACCGTACTGGCAACATATTGGTGAGGTATTCGTCTTCATGGACGACAATTCACGTCCCCATTGTGCACATCTTGTGAATGACTTAATTCAGGATAACGACATCGCTCGACTAGAGCGGCCAACATGCTCTCCCGCCCGACATGAACTCTATCGTACATGCCTGGGATGGAGTGAAGAGGCTGTTTACGGGCGACGTGACCCACCATCCACTCTGAGGGATCTACGCCAAATCACTGTTGAGCAGTGGGATTATCTGGACCAACAGTGCCTTAATGAGGTTGTGGATAGCATGCCACGTGAATAGAGACATGCATCAATGTAAGAAGACGTGCTACTGTGTATTAGAGGTACCGCTGCGTACAGCAATGTGGACCACCACCTCTGAAGGTCTCACTGTATGATGGTACAACGTGCAATGTCTAGTTTACATGAGCAATGAAAAGGGCGGAAATGATGTTTATGTTGATCTCTATTCAATTTCTGTAAAGGTTCCGGAACTCTGGGAACCGAGGTGATGCAAAACTTTTTTTTGATGTGTGTGCATCGTTGTATTTCACCGGATGTAGTTAATATGTCCTTATACACAGCGTCTTTCAGATTTCCCACAGCAGAAGGTCTACAGGCATGAAACTCGGAATGGACTGGCCAAGGTACAGATCCTCTGTTTGTAATCCGACGATTTGGAAACTATTGGTGAAGACATGTAGCTGTGGGCCTGATACCCATTATGTTGACACCACATGTTGCTCCTAGTCTGCAGAGGAACGTCTTCTAGAATAGTTTCCACACGGACACTTATTTGTGTCATAAGCTACCTATCACGATGTTGTCCTGTTTGCTTACAGTGTGCTTGTGTTTTCCTTGAGTGCTTTGATTAAATGTGGTTCAATACGGCAGACGTTAATAGGACTGAGGGGGCAGTGATTTGTGGCGATATTGTTACTATTTGACCAGTTTGCATAATTTGATGTCGTCGTAGCTCTCTTCGAAGATTCGTTGTTCCTGCACCACAGAAAATGGGTATAGTTCCAGTAAAAGATTTCTGTGTCATAACTGTAGCTATAAACACGGAAAACAATTGCATGCGTAAGAAAATTCGCCACATTCTTCAGCGCGATTGAACGAAAGACGTTCCTCGTTATGTTTACTCCTTCTCGATACAGTCAGGGTAACCTGTCTTATTGCTAGTTGTCTCACTCCGTACACGAAGCCTTTATTAAAGACTGTTTTACAACTATCGCATATTGGCTGGAAAGCAATGGACGGAGGAACGCCAGAAGGGACAGAGAAATCATGAAGACAGTTTGGGAAGAGAAGAAGAAAAAGAATCTGTCACACCACACTAACAAGTTCAAATGCGCTCTTTAACTGGAAATAACGAAGAAAGAAGCAGAAAACTATTCAAGTGGGCAGATTTGGACGTTTTGGAGTGGCCCATAGTACTCAGAATAAATAATTAATGAGTTACTGAATATTAAGTTACATGTACTGTAAGTTCAGAATTTAGCAAAGCAGTGTCTATGAAAATTTTCTAGTATTATTCCGTTTGAATTAACAATATAATCACCTTCCTATGAATCGAGGGTTTTCCTCCTCGTTATATAACAAGAACTTTCGGCATTGCCTCAAAGAAGGAGAGAAAAATTGATAACTTATGTCCTTGGCAGGATAGGTAACAGTCTCATCTAATAAAAACTGGGTGGGTCAAAATCACGAAATGGTTGCAACTGCAAATAACTTATTAATTAATTTCTCTTTTCATTTGTGTATTCCACAGAATGTGTAAAAATCTCCGAAACTTGGCGTTTAAGTCTGTGAAATACACTACTGGTCATTAAAACTGCTATACCAAGGAGAAATGCAGATGATAAAGTAGTATTCATTGGACAAATATATTATACCAGAACTGACATGTGATTACATTTTCACACAATTTGGGTGCATAGATCCTGAGAAATTAGTACCCAGAACAACCATCTCTGTCAGTAATAACGGCCTTGATACGCCTGGGTATTGAGTCAAACAGAGCTTGGATGGCGTGTACAGGTACAGCTGTCCATGCAGCTCCAACACTATACCACAGTTCATCAAGTCTAGTGACTGGCGTATTGTGACGAACCAGTTGCTCGGCCACCATTGACCAGACGTTTTCAGTTGGTAAGAGATCTGAAGAATGTGCTGGCCAGGGCAGCAGTCGAACATTTTCTGTATCCAGAAAGGCCCGTACAGCACTGCAACACGCGGTCGTGCATAATCCTGCTGAAATGTAGGGTTTCGCAGGGATACGATGAAGGTAGAACCACGGGTCGTAACACGTCTGAAATGTAACATCTACTGTTCAAAGTGTCGTCAGTGCGAACAAGAGATGACCGAGACGTGTAACCAATGGCACCCCATACCATCACTGCGGGTGATACGCCAGTATGGCGACGACGAATATACGCTTCCAATGTGGGTTAATCGCGATGTCGCCAAACAAGGATGTGACCATCGTGATGGTCTAAACAGAACCTGGATTCATCCCAAAAAATGACGTTTTGTCATTCGGGCACTCAGGTTCGTCGTTGAGTACACCATCGCAGGCGCTCCTGACTGTGATGGAGCGTCAAGGGTAACCGAAGCCATGGTCTCCGAGCTGCTGCAAACGTCCTCGAACGTTGTCTTGCAAACGTCCCCATCTGTTGACTCAGCGATCGAGACGTGGCTGCACGGTCCGTTACAGCCGTGATGATAAGATGCCTGTTGATAAGAAGCCGTTAAGATCTAGCACGGCGTTCCGTATGACCCTCTTGAACCCACCGATTCCATACTCTGCTAACAGTCATTGGATCTCGACCATCGCGAGCAGCAATGTCGCGATACGATAAATCGCAATCGCGATATGCTACAATCCGACCTTTGTCGAAGTCGGATGCGTGGTGGTACGCATTTCTCCTCCTTACACGAGGTATCACATCAACGTTTCACCAGGCAACGCCGGTCAACTGCTGTTTGTGTATGAGAGATCGGTTGGAATCTTTCCTCAAGTGAGCACGTTGTAGGAGTCGCCACCGGAGCCTACCTTGTGTGAATGCTCTGAAAAGCTAATCATTTGCATATCACTGCATCTCCTTTCGGTCGGTTAAATTTCGCGTCTGTAGTACGTCATCTTCGTGGCGTAGCAATTTTAATGGCCAGTAGCGTATCAATGGAAAATAATTATAAATATAAATGGTCACCCCTTGGCGACTTTTGGCACTCATATGTGCATGTGAAGTGTTGAGCACCAAAATGAGCAGTAAATTGCGATTGATTATGTGCTACAATCACAAAATATTTTATGGTATATCAGTACTAACTTCTGTTACAACATATGGATAGCGGTCGGAGAAAAAAATTAAGAAGTACCCAGTTTGGAAGAAAGGATGGAGGAGGTACTACCAAAACTGAAGCTCTGAGGCCGCATCGTGAGTCGCACCCGGTAGTCGGTAAAAATCATTCTCGCCAAATCCAACAGTCCTGGTAAGGCATACCTTATGCACCTCTCGAGAAGTTTCAATACCAATGGAATAAATTCGACGCTACCAATTAACAATTTACAAAATTCTGTGTGCTAGACACCATTCCTCTTCACAGATTGATTCACACATTGGATGGGATAAGAATAAAAACCTTGCACATGTGTCATCGACTTACTACTGTGATTGAAAGATTGAATAAAAATTGAATAAAAAACTTCCCTTGGGTTAATTTCATTGAAAAAGTATGTTTGTTTGTCATTCTAATTACCTATAAGTTTATTGTGAACCGTAATATGATCAGATTCAAATGGTTCAGATGGCTCGAAGCACTATGGGACTTGACATCTGAGGTCATCAGTCCCCTAGACTTAGAACTACTTAAAAGTAACTAACCTAAGGACATCACACACATCCACGCCCGAGGCAGATTTAGAACCTGCGACCGTAGCGGCAGCGCGGTTCCGGACTGAAGCGCCTAGAACCGCTCGGTCACAGTGGAAGCCTATCTTGATCAGAAACTCGCTTTGAGAACCATTTCCTTATATCAGAAAGCCCAACAAGATCCAGAATAATTATGTACCTTTGAGAGACAGTAAATAGCATAAACCATTTAGTGTGTCTAACTGGTCAAGTTTTGTATTGTCTTGTTCCTTGGTTGTGTGTCGTCTCGTTATCACTGTAGGCTTGTACCATGTGAAAACTCATAAAGTTATAGTTGGTGGTGGCTTCAATTTAGCCTTGGTGTGCTGGTGAAAATATGTTTAAATCCGGAGGTGCGCATGAAACATCATCCGAAATGTACTAAACACATTCTGTGAAAATTATTTTGAGCAGTTAGTTCATGGGCCCATTCGAATAGTAAGCGGTCGTAAAAGCACACTTAACCTCTTAGCAACAAATAACCCTGAGCTAACAACGATCATCAAAACGGATACAGGCATTAGGGAGCATAGGATTGTCATAGCGAGAATGAATACCGTAATTCCTATATCCTCTAAGAATAAATGAAAAATATTTTGTTGTTGCTGTGGTCTTCAGTCCAGAGAAAGGTTTGATGCAGCCCTCCATGTTACTCCTGTGCAAGCTTCTTCATCTCAAAGTAGTTACTGCACCCTGCATCCTTCTGAATCTGCTTCGTGTATTCATCTCTTGGTCTCCGTCTATGATTTTTACTCTCCACGATTCCTTCCAATACTAAATTGGTGATCCCTTGATGCCTCGGAACGTGTCCTACCAACCCATCCCTCCTTCTAGTCAAGTTGTGCCAAAAATTCCTCTTCTCCCCGATTCTATTCAGTACCTCCTCATTAGTTATGTGAGCTACCCATCTAATCTTCAGCATTCTTCTGTAGCACCACATTTCGAAAGCTTCTATTTCTACTTGTTCAAACTATTTATCGTCAATGTTTCACTTCCATACAAGGCTACACTCTATACGGATTCTCTCAGAAACGACTTCCTGACTCTTAAATCTATACTCGATGTTAACAAATTTCTCTTCTTCAGAAACGGTTTCCTTGCCATTGCCAGTCTACATTTTATATCCTCTCTACTTCGACCATCATCAGTTATTTTGCTCCCCAAATAGCAAAACTACTTTACTACTTTAAGTGTCTCATTTTCTAATCTAATTCCCTAATTTAATTTGACTACATTGAATTATCCTCGTTTTGCTTTTGTTGATGTTCAGCTTATTCAAGACGCAGTACATTCCGTTCAAACTGCTCTTCCAGGTCCTTTACTGTCATAGACAGAATTATAATATCATCGGCAAACCGCAAAGTTCTTATTTTTTCTCCATGGATTTTAGTTCCTACTCCAAATTTTTATTTTGTATCCTTTACTGCTTGCTCAATATACGGATTAAATGGCATCGCGAATAGGCTGCTACCCTATCTCACTCCCTTCCCAACCACTGCTTCCCTTTCTTGCCGCTCGTCTCTTACAATTGCCATCTGGTTTCTGTACAAATTGTAAATAGCCTTTCGTTCCCTGTATTTGAGCCTTACCACCTTCAGAATTTGAAGAGAATGTTCTAGTCAATATTGTCAAAAGCCTTGTCTAAGTCTACAAATGCTATAAACGTAGGTTCGTCTTTCCTTAATCCTTCTAAGATAAGTCGTAGGCTCAGTATTGCCTCGCGCGTTCCAACATTTTTACGGAATCCAAACTGATACTCCCCAAGATCGGCTTCTACCAGTTATTCCAATGAATTCCTGACCGTATTTTGCAGCCGTGACTTATTAAACTGATAGTTCGGTAATTTTCTCACCATAAAATTATGCATATTCAAAATAGCAGATAAACGTCCTGATAACGCCTTCCTGAGAGTCAATCTCCACTCGTTCCAGATTAACCATGTAGGTTTAGGCGAGAAGTGGCTTAAATTCAGAGAAATAGTTTGGACAGAGATTGAGAGATATATGCTAATTAAACTACGGAGCTGTTCAAACATGGCGCACAAAACGCCTCAGAACACCGTTGCAGAAACAACGAAAGAGCATGCCAAATTGAACGAACGGTAAATCCCCAAAATTGGCGATATTTTACAGAAGCTGGAAATTTAGCGCGGAGTTCAATGCGAGATGCTTATAACAGTTTCCACAACGAAACTTAGTCTCGAAATCTTCTAGAAGACCTAAAGAGATTCTGGTCGTATGTAAAGTATGCTAGCGGCAAGACACAATCAACGCATTTTCTGCGCTATAGCATTGGAAATACTATCGATGACAGTGCCGCTGCCGGCCTTTGTGGCCGAGCGGTTCTGGGAACTTCAGTCTGGCACCACGCAACCGCTACGGTCGCCGGTTCGAATCATGCCTCGGGCATGAATGTTTATGATTTTCTTAGGTTAGTTGCCGGCCGCGGCGGTCTCGCGGTTCTAGGCGCGCAGTCCGGAACAGTGCGACTGCTACGGTCGCAGGTTCGAATCCTGCCTCGGGCATGGATGTGTGTGATGTCCTTAGGTTAATTAGGTTTAAGTAGTTCTAAGTTCTAGTGGACAGATGACATCAGATGTTAAGTCCCATAGTGCTCAGAGCCATTTGAACCATTTTTGGACAGTACCGCTAAAGCAGAGTTGATAGACAGAGCCTTCCGAAATTCCTTCACCAAAGAAGACGAAATAATATTCCAGAATTCAAATCAAGAATAGCTGTGATGATGAGCAACTTAGAAGTATATGCCTTCGGTGTAGTGAAGCAACTTAAATCACTTAACAAAAACAACTCTTCCGGTCCACACTGCATACCAATGTGGTTCCTATCAGAGTATGCTGATGCAATAGCTCCAGACTTAACAATCATATACTGTGCAATTGCTCCCTGAAGACAGTTCTGTGTCCAAAGAGTGGAAAATTGCACAAGTCATACCAATATTCAAGAAGCGCAATAGGTGTAATCCACTTGATTACGGGCCCATATCATTAGCGTGGATAAGTAGCAGGATTTTGGAGCCTATATTGTATTTGAACATTATGAATTACCTCGGTGAATAGGATAAACACTGTCATCACGGCCGGCCGGTGTGGCCGAGCAGCTCTAGGCGCTACAGTCTGGCACCACGCTACGGTTGCCGGTTGGAATCCTGCCTCGGGCATGGGTGTGTGTGATGTCCTTAGGTTGGTTAGGTTTAAGTAATTCTAAGTTCTAGTCGACTGATGACCTCAGATATTCAGTCCCATAGTGCTCAGAGCCAGTTTGTTATCACGGATTTAGAAAACATCGTTCTTGTGAAACACAACCAGTTCTTTACTCGCAAAAAGTGTTGAATGCTATGACAAGCGATTTCAAATGGGTTTCTAGATTTCCCGAAGGATTTATACAGCGTACCTGACTAGTGGCTTGTACCTAAAGTGTTTGCTTATTGATAATCGTCTCAGTTATGTTGTTGGTTTCATGATTTCCTTCAAATGGTTCAAATGGCTCTGAGCACTATGGGACTTAACATCTGAGGTCATCAGTCACCTAGAGCTCAGAACTACTTAAACCTAACTAATACGGACATCACACACATCCATGGCCGGGGCAGGATTCGAACCTGCGACCGAAGCGGTCGCGCTGCTCCAGATTGAAGCGCCTAGAACCGCTCGGCCATTCCGGCCGGCTTCATGATTTCCTGTCTGAGAGGTCGTAGTAACTGACAGAAAGTCATCGAGTAAAACAGAAGGTGGTGTTAGGGCCCCCTGCATTCGTTATCTATATAAACCATTAGGAGACAATCTGAGCAGGCGTCTTAGGTTTGCAGATGATGCTGTCGTTTATAGTCTAGTAAAGTCATCAGAAGATCAAAACGAATTGCAAAACTAATTAGGAAAGGTATCTGTATGGTGCGATTATTGGTGATGATGATGATGATGATGATGATGATGATGGTGATGAGGATGAGGATGAGGTCCCATACTGCGAGGAGCGCAGGGGATGATGCGGGAGACCCACACCGCTGTAGTGGGCAAGGTCCTAGTGGAGGTGGTTTGCCATTGCCTTCCTCCGACCGTAATGGGGATGAATGATGTTGATGAAGACGACCCAACAGCCAGTCATCTCGAGGCAGGAAAAATCCCTTACCACGTCGGGAATCGAACCAAGGACCTCGTGCGCGCGAAGCGAGAACGCTACCGCACGGTAATTGACCCTAAATAATGAAAAGTGCTAAAAGGAATTCGTTAAACCGGTTACACGATAAATCAGACAAATCTAAAGCTAGTAAATTCTAGTAATTACTTGAGAATTACAAATATGAACAACTAAAATTGGAAGGAATGCGTAAAATATATTCGATGACGTCAATATCGTTAGTGAAAGTCCGAAAGATTTACAGGACCTGTCAGTGGATTGAACGATCTACTGAGCACAGAATATGGATTGAGAGTAAACAGAAGAGAGAAGAACATAGCAGGAAGATGAGAATAGCAAGAAACATAAATTTTGTGATCACGCAGTAGACGGAGTTACGGAATTCTGTTATCTTGGAAGCAAAGTAACGCGGGATGAATGGAGCAAGGAAGAGAGGAAATTTCTCAGTAAAATAAGTGAACTATAATCATACATTGAACTTAATTTGAAGAAGTAATTTACGAGAACTATCTCTGGAATGCAGATATGTATGAAAATAAATCATGACCTGTGGTAAAACTGGATAAGTGAACAACCGAAGTTTTTGACATGTGATGGTACAGAAGAGAAGGATGTACTGAAAATATTGACTGTTAGAAAGGGGATGGTGATAGGACACGTTTTAAGGCACCGGGAAATTACTTCCACGGTACTAGAGACGGTTATACAATACAAAATATGTAAGGGACGACATCTAGTAAAGTAAAAGCATACATCCAACAAGTAATTGTGGACTTAGCGGGCAAGGGTTTTAGTATCTTGAATGACGTAGTAGTCTAAACTTGCGTCTCTTGAAGCAAAAGTTCTGCTTTAAATCTGTGGGAGAAGAGAGATGTGCAGTCGGATATTTGTAACACACTGCTCTCTAATATGAACACTTGGGGTTAAACAGATGATTCTTGCTGTTCTGCGACTGCAGGGGTCCGGTAAATCTGTATGACGCATGTAAAATGCGATTAGTATACAATGGACATTGATTTCTCAAGATACGTGTAACTTATCCTAGAATACTGATGAAGTGAATGGAACCCGTAATAGAAAAGAAATATACGGGCTACTGTAGGCGTATAACCAGGGCCAACAGTAGTGGTCACGTATCTATACCCATGAAAGAACGCCACGGAAACGCTGAAAGACATGAAATGGCAGACTGAAGGTACACGTCAACTGCTCGTACCTCATTAAAGCCTATCTACGTTTCGAGTACCACTGTTATACGAGATATCTAGGAATGTACTACAAACCCTTATGTACGCTCCCGAGAGCCAGAAAACGAGGTTACGCTGATTATAATGCACATAGTGACACGTATAAGTTATCATTATGCCTCGCACCGTACGTAAATGAAACGGTAAGAAACTGTGTGATCGAATGAGATGTACACTCCGCTATGCGCTTCAAAAAGGTTTTACGCATTTGGAGATACACAAGATGTTCAATTTTGTTTGTTTGTGGTGGTGGAGGGGAGGTTGTATAAGATGAAATTCAGAGCATATTGCAATAAGGAATCTATAGTCGGAAACGTGAAATAAAGTTTCTACAGCCATATGCAGTTTCTACGCTTTCAGTAGGCTAAATGAAACACCGGAATACTATTGTTTGGAAAACGCTTATTGACAGTAGGGTACAATCAAAATTGTAAACCGTATCAGTAACTTCACTACTGTAGAGTATATGTTCAATGCGATGGCCATAAACTTCGTTACATAATGTGCGAAGACAAGCCATGTTTTGGCTGATTACAAGATCCCGCGCTCCCCTCTGATGGCATCAAAAGCTGTAAAAAAGTTCTCACTAAGATCAAGTACTTTTTCTACTGGAGCATACAAGGAACTTTACGTAACGCTATAGGAAAAAGTCCTGAGAGATGAGGTTGAGGGACGACGACACAGCCCAAGGGACCGAACATGCTCTTCCAATTACTTTCCGCCTGAAGCTATCTGTGAGCTATCTGGCTAGACGATCAAAGTTCTCTAGAAGACCATCCTTATGAACTAGTGAACAACAGCAAGGGAACATCCTCCAGAAATAACTATATCACGGACCATTCAAACGGTATGTTAAGATACGTGATCAAGTAAGGTGGTTTCCAAGAATCTCAGGATAAATATTAATATTTCTCGTATACGTTGTGTGTGGATTTTCGATAGCCCAGAGTGGCTCTAGAAACTTTATTTCACATTTACGGCTATCGGTTCCTTATCTCAAAATGTTCCGAATTTCGTCCCCTATCATCTCTCAAATTTTGGAAATGTCGATCTGTAAAACATAGGTGTGTGTGTGTGTGTTTCAAATACACCTCTACTTTGCATCAAATGCCATAAAAGTGTTATAAGTAGCATGCACTAGTGGGAAAAAGTATTCTACGACAGTTAATAACGCTACAGCCAAATTTGTGTGAAACTGTTAGCTGAACGCTGTGTTCGTGGGTACTGCATAAAAAATACATGATTGTGTCGTGTATCTGACAAGCTAAAAATGCTATACGTAGCTGCGGAAATTAATTAAAATTACAGCTGCCAACTTTTTTCTGCAGTCCTGTTGCTGTGCGGTTGCGCCGAATTTATGGCACTGACAATTACAGCCTGAGTTCACAGTATTGAAGCTGCAAACGACTGCTAGGTAACAGAGAAAATGAGTTCATTTTGTGGCGAAAATATGTGGAACATAAATAGAATACGTAATCCGTAAATATATTGGACACCTGACTCACAGAAAAATCCCATTGGATAAAGTTATTTTGAAGTCCGTGAGAGAAGTATTCGTCAAAGAACACAGAAATTCAAAGGAAGAGGATTATCGTTTAACGTCATGTCGATGGGAAGTGCGTTAGAGACGCAGCATAATCTCGGATAAGACAGAAATGGGAAAGAAAAGTGGCCGTGTCTGTTAAAAATAAACAGTTTCAGGATTCCCTTTAATCGATGAAGGGAGATCAAAGAAAATCTTTCTGGGTATGACAGCACAGATACGAGGCAGATACGAGTCTGTGCCTTATTCACTGTGTCTAGTCGCTCGCGTGATGTACACACATCAGTGTAATTTTGTTACACCCAAGAAAGGAGACAAATAAATGCTTTAATATTGGAACAATCGAATAAACGTAGGATCAACTTAGTTATTGTCTCAGTTACGATATGTGGGTTTAATTTTCACATCATGGAAAAAGACAACGAAGCGCCAGGAAGCAACTATTCGAAGGGGACGAAAAAAGGTAGGTGTGATGTTAATGTGCAGATAAGCAATTGCTTACAATGTCATAAAAACTGGACGATTAGTTCAAGAGAAATTGAGCAAGATATTAACGCGTTGATTGACCTCTGACCCTCATGCAAGCGGTTATTCGGCTTCACATTGATAGAAAAGGTTCATGGATGTCCACCTGAGGGATATTTGTGCCGAATTATGTCCACTTGGCTCTTTAGAAGAGGGGTTCCCAACATAATTTGCTGTAGGACCCCCTCATCGAGCATGATTGGTACCTTGTCATATCACAGTACCAAGTACCTAAAAGACCAAAGTTAATAGTCTTTCTTATACTTTTTCTATTTTAGGTACTTAGAAAAAACATTGATTTATTCATTATTGAAAATATATTGAAGACTTTTTCAATTTATCCGTCATTGTTATTGTTAAACTTTTGATTATTGCTCAAAATCTTTGTCTTCAAATCTGGTTTTTTATTAAAAATAAAAATTGAGTATCATACGAAATATATTTAATACATTTTTTTTATTCTAATAGCATCTTGCGGACCCCTCTGGTATAGCTCGCGGCCCCTGGGGGTCCGCGGACCACATGCTGGGAACCACTACTCTAGACAGTCAAATTCCGGAGCTGGCCCACATGGCTCCAAACCTTCTCAACAGGGGAGAAATCCGGCTTCCTTGCTAGGGCTAACGTGCTGTTTTGCAGTCACTAAGACAAGCAGTAGAAAATTTGACCTTTTGCGGGCGGATATTACATTGCTGACACGTAACCCTGGAGAGCTTGCCATGAAGGGCAACAAAACGGGCCGCAGAAGATTGTGGGCGTTTCCCTGTGTTAAGTGGGTGACGGAGATGACAACCAAAGAGGTCTTGCAATGAGAAGAAATTCAACTCGTCACCATCAGTATTGGTGGTCGGCCGCGGTGGATGACAGATTGACATCCCGCTGCTGTCCAGGGCGCCCCTAGATGGCATCGAATATTACTCACTGTAGTAGAACTGTCGACAGTGATGAGTCGTGCTTCGAATTAAGCTCTGGGGACCAGCGAAGGCGTGTCTAGAGATGCCCTGAACAACAGTGGGATGCCAAGCTGACTGTTACCCGCCATACTGCACTACAACCAGGAGTGATGGTAGGGGATGCCATTTGTTTTTTCATAGCAGGACACCCTTGGTTGTTATCCGCGGCACCCTTACAGCATAGAGGCACGTCGACGATATTCTGGACCCCGTTTTGTTGCTCTCCAAGGCAAGGCGCCCTGGCCTTACATTTCACCAAGGTAATGTTCGCACGGACGAGACGAGAGTTTCTGCTGTTAGTTTCCGTGATTTACAGACCCTACCTTGGACATCAAGAGAGCTGGATCTCTCCGTAAGCGAGAACATTCGAGCATTATGGGGTGGACTCCACAACCACCTCTGGATTATGACAATCTAACGCGCCAATCTGACAAAATTTGGTCGATATCCCTGAGGAGGACGTTCAACAGATCTACCAATCAATGCCAACCCAAATAATTGGTTGCGTAAGGATCAAAGGTGAACCAACGCGTTGTTCACTTCCTCAATTTGCGCAGCTCTTTGTCTCGAATAAATCATCCAATATTTCTGTCATTTTTATTATTTGTTTGTCTGTACACCTACATCATATCTATCGATTTCTGATCCATTCGGATAATTCCTTCGTGGATCGTCCTTTCTTTCTGTCTCAGTGTGTACTGTACTGCGTGGCGAAGGATATGTTGTATGTGTATTACCGATATTTTGGCCTATTCGCATGTAAACCGATAGAAAGATGGCCTTTGTTCACTCACAGATGTTCCTAATCGTATTGTCATAATCCTTAAGCAAGTTGTACATTGGAGTCAACAGACGTGTATATCAATTCTCTAAATTTTACCAGCACGTTTTCAAAAGAAAGATATTGTTCTTGAAACTTCCTGACAGATTAAACCTGTGTATCGTACCAGGACTCGAGCCCGGAAATTAGCAATACTCACACTCACCTGGCTATCCAAGCAAGACTAACGAACACCAACTCAATGAATGAATAACCAAAAATTCTGGAACGAATCACTTAGGCTCTGGCTAAATTATGCCCCAATCAATATTCTTTGTTCCAGGAGTGCTGATACCTCAACGTATACATGTGAACTTTTGCGACTTCTTAAAGGTAGGAGGAAGTTACTTGAGGAAGTAAACCTCTGAGAATGGACCAGAAAGCGTGACGAGACAGCTCAGTTAGTAAGATATTTATTCGTTTCGCGTTCAGCTCATTATCGAGCACTGTTTTCGTCTGTCAGGAAGTTTCAGAACTGTTCGCATTGAAGACAGATCCTTCGCTGTAGGTGCGTCATTTCTTTTCAGTGTCTTTTCCTCCAGGAGTGCTATTCCAGTTGCTGGATGATTCACTCTCTTAACATTTTGTTTCTTCCAAGATTCCCATCTACGTTTTCTGAACATCTCTGTTACATTTTATCTTGAGTTTTACTGTCCTATTACTAGCACAATACACATTCCTGCCCACCTGGGCTAGCTGCGTGGTCAGGGGCGCCTTGTTAAAATGGTTCAAATGGCTCTGAGCACTATGGGACTTAACATCTGTGGTCATCAGTCCCCTAGACTTAGAACTAATTAAACCTAACTAACCTAAGGACATCACACACATCCATGCCCGAGGCAGGATTCGAACCTGCGACCGTAGCAGTCAAGCGGTTCCAAACTGAAGCAGCGCTTAGAACCGCACGGCCACACCGGCCGGCAGGGCCCCTTGTCCCGGTCTGCGCGGGTGCCCCCGTCGGAGGTTCGGGTCGTCCCTCTGGCATTGGCGTGTGCGTTGTCCACAGCGTAAGTTAGTTTAAGTTAGTAGTTGTGTAAGCTTAGGGACCGAAGAGCTCACCAGTTTGGTTCCATGACATCTTACCAGAAATTTCCAATTTACAGATTCATGAATCAGTTCGATGTCTGCTGACTTCCTTGCCCTGTAAGTACTTCGGGACTACTTACACTCACGTCCTTTTTGTGGTTTCCGTTAAAGATGGACTAAAGTTTCCAGAATGCTTACAGCACTTCTAAGTAATCAAACCACCTTCACTACTACGAACGTTACGAGCTCGTATCATTTCAAATCGCTTTGTAACACTACTAAAAATTAGAATGATGTCATGGGCCTCATTACTCTTATAATCAGTTACTCTCAGGTTCCCCCACTTACATTGTCTTGCATTTATGCACATTCAAAGAAAATAATTACAGCAAGTGTAAATACTGTTCAAGTCGTTATGCATTGTGATACTCAAAGAACGCTATTCTCTGGTCGATAATTCCGTCTTGTGCGACAAGTCTGAGACGGGTATAACATTATGACATCGTCTTGTGCAGAAAGCGAGAAGAAGTCTTGTATATGTTAAATCGTACTTTTGATACAACCTCAGAAGGAGATTTTACTCGTCACCATCATCGACCATGGGTAATGCACTGAAGCAAACACTATGAAAGGAGAACGAGAACACTGAAACACTGATTATGATTAGTGACAAGAACACTCACATTCATTGACAGGCAGCAGATCCTGAAGTTCTACTACTATTCCAGAAGCTAAGTTGGACAGTAAACAGTTCTTGTCCCACTAGAAGTTCACTGACTGAAGAAGGGCTCTGTGGAGTCGCTAGAAGCAGACGATGACGATGCGGCACGAAGTACTGAAAAGCGGTCTTCTCGGTAGTCGAGCTGACTTGGAACTGCCAGCTCTGCTCTGACCTGGCGACGTCACCGCTGTGACTTCCTGGTGCGGCAATCGCGGGACTACGCCGCCTCTGGAGTGACCTGTCGACCTGTCCAAGCCTGTGGTGCTGCCCGGTCGTGCGTGCTGTGCTAACGACACCGCAGTCCAGTTTGTGTCATAGGAAAATTATCTGCATTGTGTCTTGAGGTTTCTATTCCTTAAATGAGTATTTTAAACAAGTTGTAGAATTACTAATATTCTCGCATATTCAGCCGAGTGTCATCAACCCACCAGGGTAGCCGAGAGCGCAACGTGTTCCTTCCTGGACTCGGGTAGGCGCGCCGGACCAGGATCGAATCCACCCGGAGGATTAACGTTGAGCGCCGGTGTGCCGGCTAGCCTGGATATGGTTTTTAGGCGGTTTTCCACATCCCACTAGGTGAATACCGGGCTGGTCCCCACGTTCCGCCTCAGTTACACGCGTCGCAGAATTTGAAACCGGTTGGCACTGTTTCACGATTTACGCTAGGTGCCGACAGCTGGGGTACACTGTTCCCAGGGGTCCGGGGTGGCGGCAGGAAGGGCATCCAGCTACCACTAAAGCTAACATTGCCAAATCCTTTCTAACCGCGCCGACCCGGCGATCGCTGCGGAACTAAGGTGAATTGTAGCCATCTTTAGGCGGTCCTGATGACTCACTTGTCTTCCGATGGGAGCCGTCTTACGTGCTACCTCCATGCCGTTGTCGAGTTCGGTTCGCGGTAGCAGGGGGGGGGACTCCGCTCGCGAGCTGGGTGGCGAGGGGAATAATAAATAGACTGCCGAGGAACGAGTCGCAGTCCTCAGTCTCTGTGTCATCACTGCGATGGTCAGAGCGCCACTGCTTTGAGATCTTCAGTCGGTGTGACGTGATTGGATACTGCCACGGACTGTCTTGCTTTAAGCATGCTCAAAGCTGGGTCCCAAGCCTTAGTTTGGTGGCGACTGCTATCTTTATCGTATAGACGAATCTCTACAGATTCTTCTAGAACAGTATCACGGAATTTGTGGCGTAGTTTCACAAACTAGTGCCGTTGTAGTTCAAACAATACTCCTCAATAACAAATGCGATTGTTTCTTATCCGTGTGACCCTTGTACCCTGTTCACGTTTCCTGTACCGTCTAGATCAGCGGTTTGCAACCTGGGGATAATTACCCCCTAAAGCTCCGAATTAAATTATCTGAGGGGTACAAACACAACGGTACAATTATACTTCAGTCGCGAAGCTAAATAATCTTTACTTCCGTTACTGTTGTCACTATTTCGTAAGACTGTAATAACTATTACGAATGTCGGAACTTAAATAGTGGCAACTACTCATTCACAACCTATAAAAAAGCGTTACATGTTTTCACCTGTTACTGTCCTTCAAAGTAGACACCAGCCTTGTGTAGAAACCTTCGTCAGTGATGTGAAAGGCGTAGTATACCGTTAACAAAGCATGTTCTGTTGATGGTGGCAATGGAGCGGTCTAACGTTACGGTGATTCTCGTGTACGACTAACGCATTACGTTCCTCCACCACAGACCATCAATCCACAATATTACTGTTCGTTTTCGGAGCATCACCTGCGGCCAGCTTTGCGAAAGAAGCGGTGACACTTTCTGCGGATTCCACCCATCATTTTGCACGACAATGCCCGGGCGCATGCAGCGCGAGCTGTGGCTGTTCTGTTCGGCCGATGGGACTGGGAAGTAACGTACCATCCACCATACTCCCCAGACTTAAGTTCTTGTGACTCTCCTTTGCTTCCGAACATGACGCAACTACTTCGTGGCCTTTGCTACAGAACTGTTCCAGAGATTCGACAGGTAGTATACCGCTCCATTAGCACCATCAACAGAACAGGCTGTGCTAACGGTATACTAAGCCTTCCACATCGCTGGCAACGGGTTCTATACACTACTGGTGACTACTTGGAAGGACAGTTCACAAGTACAAACATGTAAATATTTTGTATCGGTTGTGAATAAATAGTTGCCACTATTTAAGTTCCCACCCTCGTACAAAAGTAACCAATAACAAGAGTTTATTTTGAAATACTTGCCTTAACATGGGACACAGTGCGCCGGAGGTTATACCTTCTCAAACGAATTTGTGAACATTTTCCTCACATAGACCACTCACTAAACACATACTTTGTTCTTTGTACTGTACAACACGTACACAGAAATACGCTATTAAAATACGTCTTCAGAGTTGTTGTTAGTTCCAGGAATAGACCAGAAATTGCTTCATTGTGCACTTCGCGACAATAACAGTACTAATTGACAGCACAAGAGCAACTGCACTGAGGGTCAAAGTAATGGGATAGTGATATTCACATAAACAGATGGCCCAGTATCACGTGCACAAGGTATAAATTGGCAGTTCTTTGGCGGAACTGTCATTTTTCTCAGCTGATTCATGTGAAAAGCTATCCGACGTAATTATGACCGCATGACGGGAATTAACAGACTGATTGTGGAGTAGTAGTTAGTGATAGAGGCATGTGTCATGCCAATTCGGAAATCGTAAAGGAATTCAATATTCCGAGATCCACAGTGTCAAGAATGTGCCGAGAATACTAAATTTGAGCTATTATCTCTCACCATGGACGAGATAGGGGCCGACGGCCTTCACGTAGCGACCGAGAGCAGCGGCGTTTGCGTAGAGTTGTCAGTGCTAACAGACAACCAACATTGTAATCAATGTGAGAGGCACGATGAATGTACCCTTTAGGACAGAGTGGTGAAATATGGCGTTAACGGGCTATGTCAGCAGACGATCGACGCGCGTTTGTTGACAACGCCTGTAGCGGTCTCCTAGGCTCGCGACCATAGCGGTTGGACCATAGACCACTGGAAAACCGTGACTTCGTCTGAGAGCTAATGGTCGGGTTCGAGCATGGCACAAACCCCACGAACCCATGGACCCTAGTTGTCAACAACGCACTGTGAAAGCTGATGGCGGGTCCATCATTATGCCGGCTACGTTTACATGGCATGGACTTGTTTCTCTGGCACGACTGAACAGACGACGGACTGGAAAACGTTATGTTCGGCTACTTGGAGTCCATTTACAGCCATTCAGGGACTTCATGTTCCCCAGTAGCGAGGGAAGTTTTATGGATGACAATGTGTCATGTCACCCGGCCGCAATCATTCGCTATTAGTTTGAAGAACACCCTGGACAGTTAGAGCGAATGGCCCGACAGGAGTCCTATGGAAGATTTATGGGACATAACTGAGACGTCAAATGGCTCTGAGCACTATGGGACTTAACGGCTGAGGTCACCAGTTCCCTAGAACTTAGAACTACTTAAGCCTAACTAACCTAAGGACATCACACACATCAATGCCCGAGGCAGGATTCGAACCTGCCACCGTAGCGGTCACGCGATCCAGACTGTAGTGCCTAGAAGCGCTCGGCCAGTACGGCCGGCAATTAAGAGGTCATTTCGTGCACAAATTCATACACTGGGAACAATTTCGTAATCATGGTAGGGTATAGAAAGTTCCGACATGTTGGGTCCATAACACGTGGAGTTGCTGCACTAAGGTAAAAGAAGGTCCGACACGATATTAAGAGGTGTCCCCTGACTTTTGTCACCTCAGTGCATGTAATGGGCACGATGCTGCAGTTGAGCCTAGACATTATTCTTGTTATTACTAGTGGAAGTGGTCAGACGCAAAGCATTAGCAGCTTGAAGATTCCATTTCTTGCCAATTCAGAAATAGGGAGACCTGTAAGCAAGTGATTTACAGACAACAAACGTAGTGCATGATTTCAATTTGGTTGATTTTAAATCTGCATGTGGGCTGTGGGTGCAGCAAGTGTGTGTAAGGAGAGGAATAGTGCTTATTGACAGTTAGCTTCCTTTGCCGAAAAGGATTTGTTGGTAGCACTCACGATTCACTAAGTATTACTTCATCGTCGTACAAATACGATTGTTAGAAATAAGCAGTTCCTATTGTGTCACTGGTCAGTAGTTCATAGTTCAAAAAGGTACAAAAACAAAATATCATTTACCTTTCATAATACACTCCTGCAAATGGAAAAAAAAGAACACATTGACACCGGTGTGTCAGACCCACCATACTTGCTCTGGACACTGCGAGAGGGCTGTACAAGCAATGATCACAAGCAAGGCACAGCGGACACACCAGGAACCGCGGTGTTGGCCGTCGAATGGCGCTAGCTACGCAGCATTTGTGCACCGCCGCCGTCAGTGTCAGCCAGTTTGCCGTGGCATACGGAGCTCCATCGCAGTCTTTAACACTGGTAGCATGCCGCGACAGCGTGGACGTGACCGTATGTGCAGTTGACAGACTTTGAGCGAGGGCGTATAGTGGGCATGCGGGAGGCCGGGTGGACGTACCGCCGAATTGCTCAACATGTGGGGCGTGAGGTCTCCACAGTACATCGATGTTGTCGCCAGTGGTCGGCGAAAGGTGCACGTGCCCGTCGACCTGGGACCGGACCGCAGCGACGCACGGATGCACGCCGAGACCGTAGGATCCTACGCAGTGCCGTAGGGGACCGCACCGCCACTTCCCAGCAAATTAGGGACACTGTTGCTCCTGGGGTATCAGCGAGGATCATTCGCAACCGTCTCCATGAAGCTGGGCTACGGTCCCGCACACCGTTAGGCCGTCTTCCGCTCACGCCCCAACATCGTGCAGCCCGCCTCCAGTGGTGTCGCGACAGGCGTGAATGGAGGGACGAATGGAGACGTGTCGTCTTCAGCGATGAGAGTCGCTTCTGCCTTGGTGCCAATGGTGGTCGTATGCGTGTTTGGCGCCGTGCAGGTGAGCGCCACAATCAGGACTGCATACGACCGAGGCACACAGGGCCAACGCCCGGCATCATGGTGTGGGGAGCGATCTCCTACACTGGCCGTACACCTCTGGTGATCGTCGAGGGGACACTGAATAGTGCACGGTACATCCAAACCGTCATCGAACCCATCGTTCTACCATTCCTAGACCGGCAAGGGAACTTGCTG
Source organism: Schistocerca gregaria (assembly GCF_023897955.1). Lineage (NCBI taxonomy): Eukaryota > Metazoa > Arthropoda > Insecta > Orthoptera > Acrididae > Schistocerca > Schistocerca gregaria. The sequence goes on along the minus strand of NC_064920.1, from coordinate 212,296,795 downwards.
TTCCAACAGGACAATGCACGTCCGCATGTATCCCGTGCCACCCAACGTGCTCTAGAAGGTGTAAGTCAACTACCCTGGCCAGCAAGATCTCCGGATCTATCCCCCATTGAGCATGTTTGGGACTGGATGAAGCGTCGTCTCACGCGGTCTGCACGTCCAGCACGAACGCTGGTCCAACTGAGGCGCCAGGTGGAAATGGCATGGCAAGCCGTTCCACAGGACTACATCCAGCATCTCTACGATCGTATCCATGGGAGAATAGCAGCCTGCATTGCTGCGAAAAGTGGATATACACTGTACTAGTGGCGACATTGTGCATGCTCTGTTGCCTGTGTCTATGTGCCTGTGGTTCTGTCAGTGTGATCATGTGATGTATCTGACCCCAGGAATGTGTCAATAAAGTTTCCCCTTCCTGGGACAATGAATTCACGGTGTTCTTATTTCAATTTCCAGGAGTGTATTAAAAACAGAACTGTTCAAAGAAATTGGTTTTTCATTATAAAATTTGTTTCGGTCTTATGCTGATGATGATGTGTGGGGAGGGGGGAGGGGAGGTGGGGGAGAGGAGGGGGTTAGCCGTGTGCGGCTCGAGTTCTTGCCGTTCATAATTTGATGTCGTCTAATAGCGGTAGTGGCGTCTCGATTCCTTCTTGTGTTAATGGTCCCACTGACTTGCTGGTTTTGTTTGTCCATGAGTGGCAGCGGCACCGGTTATCGATAGCCAGTAATATGGTACTACCTTTGGTGCCAAGGCTAGTATTCCGGGTCATCGTTTGTGTCAGGCACTTCGGCTTCTGCAGTGCAGGTGCAGGCCGGGATTGCTGGCGGCGTGCAGGCACTGTCAGACCGAGGTGATGTAGCCGACGACCGAACCCAGGACGTTTGAAGTTGAGTGAACCACTGTTTGAGATCTCACTGTTGTTTGCGTGTTGCTGCTCCCAGGGTCGGTGAGGCCAACAGCAACAAGTGGAGTCTGTCAGGTTGGTGTAACCTATTAGCCGCCTTCTACTCCTTGATGTCAGTTTGGATTTAGTATTATTCTTATTAGCGAAGTGCAGCCAGCGATATTTTCTGCCTTGTGGCCGAACGCCCCAGTTACCTGCCCTGGAGATTAGCGTAGTTTTCTGGCAGTGTACCTTTCCTCATTGTGTTGATGCTGTCCGACACGGCGTGTAGTTCCACAGCCACTTGAGTTGTACTGTGCATGCCGGCCGTGGTGGCCGAGCGGTTCTAGGCGCTTCAGTCCGGAACCACGCCACTGCTACGGTCGCAGGTTCGAATGCAGCCTCGGGCATGGATGTGTGTGATGTCCTTAGGCTAGTTAGGTTTAAGTAGTTATAAGCTCTATGGGGACTGATGACCTCAGATGTCAAGTCCCACAGTGCTCAGAGCCAATTGAACCATTTTGTGCTGTCCATGTTTTTCGGAGGTTCACCTTGGTTCTAGTGTTTTTTTCGCCCTTTGGTGTGTTTCTGAAGACGTGATGCTGTCCGTCTTTGCCTAAAAATATTCCATTGGTGTACCGGTGATCGGACGTCAAGCGGATTAGTTAGTCGGCCGGTTGGCGCTTAAGCTACCCCTAGTGTGAGTTGCCATCCTGTTGCGTGAGTACAACTCTTGGCTGCCTGTCTCGCCGCTTACACAGCTGTAGTCATCTTCCTCAGTTCGATCCAGGGAGAACTGTCTGTGGATCACAACGTCTTATTTGGACAAGTTATCATAATTGTTTAAATTTTACCCCAATAGTTTAAGGTGTTATTGCCTTCCTCACTTGTAATTCCGGCCTTCAGCCGTTGTATGTTTTTAAAATTGTTTCTGCCGGCCGCGGTACTCTAGCGGTTCTTGGCGCTTTAGTTCGGGAGCGCGCGGCTGCTACGGTCGCAGGTTCGAATCCTGCCTCGGGCATGGATGTGTGTGATGTCCTTAGGCTAGTTAGGCTTAAGTAGTTCTAAGTTCTAAGGGAATGATGACCTTAGATGTTAAGTCCCATATTGCTCAGAGCCAAATTCTTTCTGGCCTTCAGCCGACGAATAATTTTGAACATTCTTAATCAGACCTACAGCTGTTGATTGTGTGTAACACTGCTTGTGGCGTTTAGCCGATAATAACTTGCAATTCTTCTAATAACGTCTTCAGCCGCCAGTATAAGAAAATCTTTGAAAATGGTTGTTTTTAAGGATAATACACAATAAACACATAAGGTTACGTGTTTATTGTGCATCCAACGGTAACTGATTAGGCTCAGTCCACGCCTTTCCTGCTTTCCTTAAGACCCACGTCTCAGCATTACTATCGTATATATATGATTGACCTCAGCGGTCATGGTATCAGAAAGGATGGGAATTACTCGTCTAGATGGTCCGACCTATGTACGGCACAGGTTGTTTTAGGACTCCAGATGTCATCACGGCTTTCGTCTTTAGTGGCCGTCGAGATACGCGCTTCACGTTATTGCTGCGAATCGAATCCGCCCTCAGGATTAACGTTGAGGGCCGGTGTGCCGGCCAGCCTGGATGTGGTTTTTAGGCGGTTTTCCACGTCCAACTAGGTGAATACTGGGCTGGTCCCCACGTTCCGCCTCAGTTACACGCGTCGCAGAATTTCAAACCCGTTAGCACTGTTTCACGGTTTACGCTAGGTGCGGACAGCTGGGGTACACTAATCCCATCCCTGGGGGTCCGGGTTGGCGGCAGAAGGGCATCTGGCCACCCCTAAAGCTAACATTGCCAAATCCGCTCTAACCGCGCCGACCCAGCTGTGTTATTGACGTATGGATAAACGCCGTCACAGAGAGTTTCTCTTCTCCCTTCGCAAACCGTGGCCTATGCTACCTCGCCTTTATGGCGCGCCTTATAGGCGGTTACTTGCAACGATTCTACCAAGAAACTTGCCTGCTAGTGCTGCAACTCTGCTGGTGAGCTGCCTTGGTCGGAGATTTTGCGAGTCTTGCTCACTAATGTGCTGAGGACGCGTTCTCACCGTGAACGGGGAAGACAGCTGGATGCACGCTGGTATAAATCACCATACGCTGGAAAAGTCTAAAATCTCACTTTACTGAATAATGGGTTTGGTAGTATACAATTATTTTTTTTTTTATCATCAGTCCAAACGTTGGTTGGCTCGCTCATTTTTCCTCTGTTGTTACTGCTAGTTCTACTTTCGTCCGTGAACTCTTGTCTCGGTCGTCCTCTCAGTATTCTTTACTCCATTGTACCTTCCATCCGCGCATTGAACTTGGGATGAACGGTGGCGTATGTGGCTAACCATGTTGCCCACCTAGCTGTGACTGTTTTGAGTACGCTCCTTACTCTTGTCAGAGGTTCCTCTTTTACGATTCCGTCTGTACTTGTTGTTTTCAGCATTCTCCTCCAACATTACTTCCCCAAATCTTTATACTTTTACTTCTGTACCTTCCTCAGAGCCCAGGTTTCTGCCACATACACTCGTTTCCTGGTATCAAGGAGAGAATGTTTCACGTCAATAGCAATCGTTTCTGGATAAGTGTTTCTCTTTATCTTTTACCATCTGCCGTGATAAAACCGTGTGGCTAGGGCCTCCCCTCGGCCTGGTGCAAGTCTTTCGATTTGACGCCACTTCGGCGACTTGCGTGTGGATGGGGACGAAATGATGATGAAAGACACACAACACCCGTCATCACAAGTCAGAGAAAATCCCTGGCCCCGCCGGGTATCGAACCCGGGAACCCAAGCTCGGGAAGCGAGAACGCTACCGCAAGACCACGAGCTGCGTGATAATTCTGAGGTATCTGAAGATAGTCACTTGTGATAATTTCTGCCCTGAAGTCGATCAACTGTGTTATGTTTCCGTCTCCCGAGTTTTCTTTTTCTTGTTAATGCTTATTATCATCTCGCGCTAGTCTACTGAGAACTGATATGGTCTGTTGCAGTGTTTTATTGTAGGTCGCTTTCATTTTTGTCCAATAAGGCAGTACCACCAGAAAAACAGGTAGTTCAAAATGGTTCAAATGGCTCTGAGCACTATCGGACTTAACATCTGAGGTCATCAGTCCCCTAGAACTTAGAACTACTTAAACCTAACTAACCTAAGGACATCACACACATCCATGCCCGAGGCAGGATTGGAACCTGCGACCGTAGCGGTCGCGCGGTTCCAGACTGAAGTGCCTAGAACCGCTCGGCCACCTCGGCCGGCAAACAGGTGGTTTTTAAGCATTCTCCATTGATTATTATCCCATGCTGTTGGTTTGTAACAAGTTCTTCGTTACATTTTCTGTGCGTGTTCTGTGATATACGTTTGTGTCTGTGCGTGCTTCTATCCGTGTGTGTGTGAGTGTGTTTGTGTGTGTGTGTGTGTGTGTGTGTGTGTGTGTGTGTGTGTGTGTGTGTGAGTGTGTTTGTTTGTGCGTGTGCGTGATCGTGTGGTTAGGTGAGTGGGTGGCTGCTGACAGAAAGTTACCCTTTCTGGAAGGAGGAAAATGGACGTGACCAATGAAGGACAAAAACGAAGTACTATAACACAGAGTTACTCTTGTTCTATCTGAGGCAATCTAATTCCAAATCTGTACTTGAGCTGAGCTTACAAGCGCTATTTTTTCGTACAAATGACGGGGAAATATGAAGAAAAGTTATGGTCTGTTAATGGGTCCAATCTATTGGAGAAACGACAGCAGAGAAAGCGGCCTCTTCCATTCCGCAGTGAACGATCCAATCTGTTTTGAGAGAACACACCACTCCGCCCAGCTCGGAAATGCGGCCCCGGCTGCCTGCTGCCAAATTGTCTGCCCCTCCCTCCCTCCCTCCCTCCCCCCCCCCCCCCTCCTTCCTCCCTCGTAATCGAACGCGGCACAGTCCCCGGCCGGCCGCGGACATTGAATTGCATATCGCTGTTTCCACTGGCTGCCCGTCACCCACCCTGCATCCGAGGTACCATCGCTCCACTGCGCTACTGGCCGTTAGAGAGCTTTCTGACACGTGTCATGCTCTGGTGGCGGTGGCGTCGCACAACCCAACCGTGATAGACGTCACTCTGTTGGATTCCACAGTCGCGATACGTTTCTCTAGTTCTTTCATCTCGAGCAGTGGTTCTCAACGAGGACATTACCGTCCATTGGTGGGCGTTTTCACCTCAGAAGGGGACATACAACGTAAATTGTTGGTACAGTACAACATGATAGCTGATTCTAATATCTTTTATTACAATCATATGTCGATTATCATTTACTTTAATGGTGAAACCAGAACAGCTTTAACTTAATAATTACGAAAATAGTAAAATTTTAAATAACGAGTGCTGTAACATTTCGTCTTCAGTGTACAATGCTCTGACGCATATGTGTCACGTCCGCCCTTCGCCTTTGGGGAGGCTTCCTCTGCTGGGGTCACTTGTGTGAGGTGTCTGAGTATCTGTTGCCCATTGTTCCTCAAGAGCCGTCTCCAGAAGAAGTAGTGATGTTGGGCACTGGAGCTGGAGCATGGAGTGAAGTCCACGTCCTCATTAATCCCAAAAGTGTTCAGTTGGGTTCAGGACGAGCCTCTGGGCACGTCAGCTCATCTTAGGAATGCTATTTCCTGCAGGTAATTGCTCACGTATGCTTCTTTATGACAGGGTACATTTTCACATTATCAGTCATTGCCTCCAAGTTCTTCCTGTACTGTAATCAGTACACAATCCAGTAAAATTTGTTCATATACTCCGAATGAAACGATTTATTACTGTAATCTGGAATTGCAGGATGGAGCCGATCAGGTTATGGTTGCGGAGGGGTCCGTAATAAGTTACTGTCAGTTGCACAAAACACACAAACTGTTATTTTCCAAAGAACCAATAATGGTTCAAATGGCTCTGAGCACTATGGGACTTAACATATGAGGTCATCAGTCCCCTAGAACTTAGAACTACCTAAACCTAACTAACCTAATGACATCACACACATCCGACCCCGAGGCAGGATTCGAACCTGCGACCGTAGCGGTCGCGCAATTACAGACTGACGCGCCTAGAACAACTCAGCCACTCCGGCCGGCTTCCTAAGAACCGCTTAGTTACACATTAGCTTAAAAGCATCAAATGAAAACAATATGGCTCAAGGTCTAGTTAAAAAAACTTCCGATACCTACTGGGCTGAAGGCCCTAAGCCACACCAAAAACAAGAACGGCTGAAGGCCTGAACACAAGTTATTAAAAATTTCTTTAAAGAATACACACTGCTGAAGGGCTTATTTAAAAAAAAATACTTGGCTGAAGGCCATACATAAGACACTGAATAGCTCAGCGTGCTCAGAAGTGTTTTTCATGGTGAACCCTGGATTGTAAGAAACATTACTTGGTTCGTCCAGAGTGTACATTTCGGTATGGCAGAGATATTTTCGTGTGCGGATTTTATAATTTTCAAGGTATCAAATTACCCATTAAGATCCATGAAATCCCTATGTTTGACGGTGATAATACCAGATATCGGTTCGTGTTTACGACTTGAAGGAGAACAAGCCAGAAGAAATGGTAAAGTTACGAACAAAGTGGTTGGATCCTTTTATTTCTCTGGATTTGGCTGTCATTGTAAGCTGTATATGAACATGCTACTATTCTCCAAATGAAACATTTATCACTACGTTTGGATCAAAGACATGTTACGACTCCTTTTCTTCTAACTGAGTAAATACAAGCATAAGGAAACATATTTCCCTAAAGTACCTCATGCCTTTCCCACAAGAGACTTATAGTCAAAGAATATTGTTGATTGCTTTACCAGCAAACCATTATGCGCTGTAATGTCCAAAAATGAAAACAACACCTTACCGTTTAAGATGGCCCACCATCAGGATCGTTGCCTTTTTATAGAGTATGATAAATTTGAGGGCCTTGTTGTTCCTGTTGTTAAGGAAACTGTATGAGCTTACATACAACCTTCAGAGAAAATCATGTACCATAGTCGGAAGCGTACCAGGCTGTATGTTCAAATGATTCGATTCTTAGCTGTTACGAACCATACAGGGTGACAATTATTGGCCTATATGAAAGGAAACGTAAATTAGATACAAACTATTCCATCATGCACACACTTTATTCAACATGTAAACTACAGTAAAGAAATTCTAAGTTAGGTTATGACATATTCGATATGCCTGCCACCATTGGCGATGAGTGGCGCAGACAGATAGCAAAATTCTGCATTACCTGCTGCAGTGTCGGAATATCGATGCTGTCGATGACCTCCTCAGTGGCTGTTTTCAGCTCTGCAGTGGTTTTGAGGTTACTGCTGTACACCTTGGCCTTAATACAGATCCACAAATGGAGTCGCAGACCCGGAGAATATGGCGGTCAATCGAGGCCCATGCCAGTGGCCTTTCGGTACCGCTGAGCCGGAATGCGGTCTCCAAACTGCTCGTCTAGGCGTCAACCATTCTCCTGCTTCGATGGGGTCGATCTCGGTCTTGCATGAGCCATGTCTTGTCTGAATCAGGATCATTGTGGACAATGGGGACGAAATTGTCTTCCAAAACATTCACATACTGTTCGGTGGTCACCGTGTCATCAAGAAATATTGCACTAAACATTCCATGACTGGACATTTCACACCACATAATAAGCCGTTGAGGTTGAAGAGACTTCTCGATCGCGAAATGCGGATTCTCAGCCCACTAAACTCGTCAGATTTGCTTGCTGACGAAGCCACATAAATGAGCTTCGTAGCTAAACCAAACCATGCATGCGCATATTAATTCCCACCATACCCCGTGGCCAACTGTGCAGTTTTAACGTCATAATGCAAACCGTTCAGAAATGATGACGATTTTATTTTACATAATACTTGCACCCTTTATATCAGTTATAATCCTGCGATTTGATTGCACTCTGAGCTTGATAAACTTTCATGGGAGGTTGGCAAGCTTTTTTACAGAACCAGCATTCCCATCAGCAAGTGAAAGTAGAATACTGATTTGTACAAAAGGCGATTGACTGTAATACCTGTGGACATTCGTTAGATGGAGAATGGGAAACTACTCATAGGGACCATTGTCATCTAATGGGGAAGTCCCACAGCACAGCTCACATGGAACAAACAGCTCCCCCCCCCCCCTGCTCTATCGACAATTTGAATGAGCATGATGCTCACTTTCTTGTTGATCATTTGGCTAATTTCGGTATGGAGAAGGATCAGATCAGTGTTCTGCCAGAGAGAAATACAGTTAATTCTCCAAATGAATGGCACCAAATATTACGATCTGCTTCCTAGACCCATTATGTTTTATGCAGGCACCTATCCAGGAACTTGTTGAAACTCTGCCTCTCGAAGTTATGCACACTACATGAGTTGCATGTTCCAGTGACACAAAGTCTCAGCATGTGACAAGTAAGGGGATTTCTCACATGAGTATCTGGATCGTATGGGAAAACGAAATGTAACCAGAGTACCCAACATAATTGCGTTCACCAGTAGCCTTACAGACGATGCCGTATCAGATAGAGGGTATGAGCAAGACTTGAAAGTTTGGCAGGAGTTTAACATCTTCACTTTAGGAATGTATGCTAAACTGTATGTGGACATATATTTGCATTTGCTTGCTGATATTTTCGAGAAATTCCTGAGTGTATGCATGAAAACATATGCTGTAGATCCCACTTTTTATTACGTAGCACCTACGTTGTCTTCGAACGCTATGCTCAAGAAAACGAAAATCAACACTGAACTACTGTCCAATGCTGACATTCTTTGAGCGCAGGATCCAACGCGACTTTGATAATGCATCAGTAGGCACGCCATATAAGTTTTGAGCTGCATCATGTAATTGGATGTGAGCAACCTGTATAGGCTTGCCGTGCAACAATCCCAACTGATTGATGAGTTTCGATGGTTGTCCAAAAACGAATCCAGGGATTTGGTAAAAACATCAATAGCGTTTGGTTGATTCTGCTGTATGATATGTTGTGGACACAAACCTCAAACACCTTATTAGTGTGCATGATCCACACAGTGATTTTCCGCAATGTGCAGAGCAACTAGTTCCTTGAGGTGGCACCATACCCAATCTGATGACATTGCTGGGGATCAAGTAGAAATATGTCGAGCATTACAGAAACCTCCAGCAGTGTTAGCAGCTTAATGGTGGAATTTGTTTAGAAAAAATCGCCCATACTATCTCCTTCAAGCACACTGGTTGAAGGAGTAGCTATGATGATTTAAATTCCGAGAAGAGGGCTTCTGTGAAGAATGATTTTAAAAACGACTTTTTTTAAAATGACGAATAATTAGATTTTTGTCAAGACAATGGAAAACACCACAGATGGGAGTAGTAGGGCAGATGCAGTGTCAGCACATTTTGTTAGTGCAGGTTGTTTACATCAGGGGCATGCATACTGAGCTGTGCTCAGCTCATGTTCATCCCATTTATTGTTTGTCATCTTCTCCTAATAGTACTGCTGACTTGTTTTCTTACCCCATTTACTGGCTTCACTAACTTTCTGCCTTCTATGCCCATGAGTGGAAGCAGCAGCTCTTATCGATAAGTGCACTGTCGTACCATCTCTGGTTTGACTGATAGTGTTTCTGGGTCATCGTGTGTCTGAAAGTCAGTTGGAGACAGTCGGGACGCAGCTGCAGTCAAACCGGGACGGAGAGTCGGTGAGGCGCAGACAGCCAGTGCTCACCAACTGCTGGCGACACAACTGCACTGTTTAATGGAAGGAGACTGGAGCGGGAAAGACCATTGGTTGGTCGTACGGTCATTGGTCTCATCGGCCAACGTGTATTTGGTCTTTTGACTGTTTCAGTGTGTGAGGCAGTCAGTCGCTTGGCGCAAAGCAGCGAGGAGGTCCCCGTCACGAGGAGTCGGACTGGAGCCGCTGGCGGGGTGCATGCGCGGTTGGAGTTGTGAGGCACTTCTTATGGGTGTTACAAAGTTCGCAGCCCACCGATCTTGGACGCTAAAGCTGAGAGCTCACTGAACCTACTATCAAGCCTCAACTGCTATCACTTCTATCGTTTGATCCTGGTTGTTGCTTCCTCCGAGATTCCCATGAGCAACAGCATGTGTGCATTGAAGTCGGCTAGAATTGCGCCCAATTTTTGGATGGGGTTTAACCTAATTTAATTTAGTCCTTTATTAGTGAAGTGCACCAGCAGTATCTTCTGCCTTGTGGCTGTTAATGTTCCGGGTACCTGCCCAGGACGTTGACATAGTTTTTGGCAGTGTATTTTACTCGTCATGTTGTTGCTGTTCAGAACAGCGTGTAGTTCGACAGCTGAGATGTGTTGGTAGTTTTGGGCGTTTATTCGGATTTGGCTGGATTGGGCTACTATCCAGAACATTGTGCTACTGGTGTCTTGTCATTTTGCTCATCAGGTGTCCAAATTTAAATATTCAATATTTATTTCAATATTCAATATTGAGATCTGGACACTTCTTCCAAACATTATCCACTTCTACGAAATGCATATTTAACTGATTTGGTCACATGTGCTTATACACCATCTTCTAGGTTGCACCATACACTAGTGTCCACCACAGCACTCCAAGCTAGCCAAGAAATATGCACACGCCATTCGCTGAGAGCTGCGACACATACAGGCTCATAACACTGTGCTTCATCACGAAGGACACCAGCTGCCAACTGTTAAGCACACATCTCATGATATTAGCATGTTGATAGTAAGGAAACTGTGGATCATTACTGACAATTACACAATGCATACTGAATGCTTAGAGAGCTTAGCTGCCTGGGAGAGTGAACACAAGATACATTTTTGTGAATATCTGGCCGCCAGGTCACCCTATAGTCACAGTCCTGTTTGTTTGTTATCATGTCTATTGATAGGGAATTCCCATCTCAAGTGGCTACTTCTGGTTCAGGCGCATGCAGTCTCCTCTCAAAAGCACACATTGTACACCAGGTCAGTGAAAGCAGCTGCCCTGTGTGTTCACCCTGCTGGGCAGATACTGACTTAGTTAGCAGTCCCTAGCAGAGAATGCTGGGAGATCTTCCCACCCCTCCTACCTCCAGTCATCTCCTTCCTCATCCCTCTGGCTGCCCTGCAAGCATCTGTCATGTACTGCATTAACATCTCTTTTGTCCTGAACAAAGTAGTGAATACCTGATGAACCCCAGCTGTGGATGTCTTGGAAATTGTCCATTTATGTTACACCTACCCTATCACATTGATTGTTTAATTACTTAAAAAGATACCTTTTGTGTGGGATAGTTTACCCCTGGTTGATACTAGGACTGGGGCTACCCAGTATTATTCCCCACAACCACGCAGTTACGAATCCCACTCCTCCCCTGCCTCTGGAGTTTCGTTGTGATATGTGGGTATCGATTGGTCCTGTTTATTGGCCACGCAGTTATGTCAGTGTAGCTAAAACCAGACTCGTACTCGTTCTGAGCATAGAAAAACTTCCTGCCCAGGTGTTTTAGCAACGAGCTAGGGGCTGTCAACGGAAAAGGTTTGGCAGAATCATATGTGGTGGACGCGGCCAGGCCTTGGAAGCAGGTATTTTACAGCTGCTTTGTGTTCCAGAGAGTGGTGAAAGTGGGCCAGTAAGGTGCCTGTGACCGACTGGGACTGCACTACAAGTGTTACTGTGTTGCACTTCAATTCATCATTTTAACTGCCTGTTGAAAATTTTGTTTGCTCATACTTTGAGAATTGGGGCAGTTTTTCGTGCTCCAGTGTGGATTTCTTACTGTTATCTTTTGTAGAAGCAGGAAGATTAATACGTATACCACAAAACGCCCTGAGTGTGGTGCATGCTTAACGTTATCAGCTGATGTCTTGTGGTTACCGAAGGCCGGTTTCTATGCTGGTGACAAAATGAGCTGGTGAACAGTCTGCAATGGAATGGGTACTATAATTTTGATTCGCTGCTGAAAAGGGCACTGTAAGTGATCATGTATTCTTATTCAATCGTTTCCAAGAGTAAGGCTGTGAGTTATTCTCTTGCATGACAAGTAAGTAAAGCTGAAACTTAGCGATTAAATTTGAAAACGAACAAATAGTTTTAATGTTGGTTAATTAAGTTGTTGAGCTCAAACTGAAAGATTATTCTCTTTAATGGCAAAAGCTCAAAACACCGATTTCAGTCATACAGCGTAGGCTTTCACGGCCGAGGTTGTTTTCTGTTGAAACTTCCGGGCTGAGAGGCTGTGGTCAATGTATAACATTTCCACGAAACGTTGGGTGGAAATCTTATACATCGCCCACGGCCTCTCAGCCAGGAAGTTTCAACTGAAGACCCATTTAACTGTTAAATTTTAAGGGTACCGGCTATTGTTATGTTGCACAATGGGGTTGTTGATTTGTAATTGAAATTATCTTTATTATTGTTGCTTATGTAATAGCTCTTAAAGAAAGTTGGCTTATTAAACTATAGTTCCAACTGGCTGATACCGAAGTTTGAATAAGCACATTATGCCATCGATTTGGGGTGCTATGGGGAAAATTTCAAGGAGGGCTAGTGTCCAAAGTGCAAGTCGTTTACAGTATGTATCTCTAAAATTTGTGTTATAGTTTATCTTGGTTCAGTATTGCTCATGTGTTTTGTGATTATAAAAGGATTAGAAACAATGTAATTGTGGAAAAGTTACTGAATTTGAGAATTAAATTTTAGATTATTAATTTCCCAGGGCCAGTGTCCATCTTCATGGAGTTTTGATGTAACAATTTTATTTGCCATAAGCAAATTGTCTCAAGATCATAGTACGAAGGCTTTCACGACCGGATGACATATCTTCTGGTAAACCTTCCGGGATGTAAGGTCGTGGAGCTGAAGAGTTTCATGGACTACGACCTTACGTCCCGGAAGGTTTACCAGAAGAAATTGTCTTAAGTTACCTATGTTTTGTGAAGGGGGTAGTTCTCATGTTTTGTAGTCCATAGATTTTGCTCAGTTAAATAACAAATTTTAAGGCGTTACTGTTTGGCGTTGTGCAACCATTGTACTGATTACATACCATCTAGTCATGTGCACAAATGGCGTTGATATTGTTTTAGGTTAAAGACAATACAGTGGTGGCCACTATAAAAATTTGAAGCTGTAGCCGTTGGCTTTAGATCAAGATGTCAAAATCATGCTAGTATTGTTAAGAACATTCTAAGTGGCTTAGCGCCGCAAGTCAGTAAGGGTAACTTTTTTTTATTTCAGTAAACAAGTTGTGATTTTGAATCGTGATACAAGCACTCCTATTGAGCTGACAATATCGTTGTATGACCTTTAAATGATGTTCATAAGTGTTTTGTAAATATATCGTCCAGTGGCTATCCTTTCAAGTATCGCACTGTCCAAGCTATCCTTCTCTAAGTGTTTCAAAACGATCGTTGCTTTAAAAGTACCATAATCAATCTTGAAACTCTTTCCTCTCAAATTCCATCCTGCTAATGGATACTGGCACAGGTACGTCATTTGGCAGGAAATCCATTACTCTGGGGTTAGCTTAAAGTTTCATCTCAGTTTCATGCAATGTCGTTGAACACTTTTTGGGAAACAGGGCAGGGTTGGACTGGTGTGTGAGCTCACAGTACCACGATCCGAAACAAAACATCGATCGATTGGGAATTTGACGTTGATATGGGTTTTTAAAGCACTATATAAACCCTAAGTTGGTTCTCTCAGCTACACCAGGACGACGAATGAGGAGGAGGGGTTGGATCTGTCATATAACAGAACAGTAGCAACAATGAGTACCACTCCCACTTTTCCTCTGCAAGACAGAGTCCACTGCACTGCATCGAGAAGCAGTGAACACCATACAGCTTAACAACATTCCGGTCCATAGAAGTAGTTGTCACAGTTAGATGTTGGAGATTGCTGAAACACTCATACATCCCATGCGCCCATGTCCCGATGTCCACATGCAGTGCCCCAGGCGAAAGGTCGCGCAGCTCTAGTTGCCACCATGGAGACGCGTCTCAGCGATCACTCCAGATCTGCAGGTGGACCTGGCCCGCCGGCGAGGACCACTTGGCCGTGGATGGAGTCCAGGATGATCAGAGATGTAGGAATTTGGATGTTATCGACATGTCCAGCGGCAGTAATGGTCATAAAGAATCTTCTCAAATATCCACGTAACAATCGGAGGATTCTCGCAACACACGTGGTCACGAAGGCTTCTCAACACAAGCCGAGTATAAGTTCGCTTTTGATCAGCCCAGAAGGCGACACGGTGAGGTCAATTGCGTGCTTGTATGCCACCTGACCGGTTTGGGAGCCTCGGAAGCGGCTAGCGCATTAAGCTGGAAATATGATTCCGTTACGGCTGCAAGCTACCTCCACAGTGCACCCAGATGACAGGCAGAGTCGTCCGTATTTATCAGTGTAGTTAGATTAAATATTACGATTGCAGCACCAATATGACTATAAGCGAATAATGGGAAATGCTCCTCCTGATAACCGTGGTTCTGGAACAATCAATTTCCCACATCAGTCTATGTCGCCCTTATTACTGGACATAATTTTCCACATTAAATCTTTCACACATTGCTGTAATGACAACTGAAATTGCAATTTTCTAAGTTAAATCTATACCTGCCTTACAAACAGTCATAACGCCAACCACATCATTTTTCTTTACCATGTTGGAACCCTGACCACAGTCACTTTACACTCCAACACATACTCATTCCAGACAAGCAGTGTAATTAACATTTATATTTGTATAACGGCTGAAAACATTATTGTATGTCCACACTCACACCGGCTAGCTGTCTTGATTCCCCTCAGCTCCAAAAAATGATGTGACTATCGAGTATTCCAGCCAATCATATTCGAGAATACCCTGCAGGAACACCTGATGATCAACTTTCTGTGGCAGTCAATAAATGGAAATGCCGTGTGGCTAGGGCCGCCCATCGGGTGGACCAGTCGCCTCGTGAGAACGGTTCGAGTTGACGCCACTTAGGCGACCTGCGTGTCGATGAGGATGAAGTGATGATCGTAAGGACAACAAGACACCCAGTCCCTGAGCGAAAAAAAATCTCCGACCCAGTCGGAAATCGAACCCAGGCTGTTAGACATGACAGCCCGTTGCGTTGACCACTCAGCTACCAGCGGCGGACATGAGAGTCAATGGATCGAGACGTGTTAATATTGGTTTGGTACCTGTCAAAGACCTATCAGGAAACCAAAATGTTTGGCTGTGTACACAGCTGTATTCATGCACTATTTCGATGTGTTAAAGCAAAAAACAATGTATCAAACTGCTTATGAAACAACTACACAAGAATCCTCTATTGTGACTGATAGTCTGTGGGATAAAGTCCTCCATCTTTACAGGCGATAATGCTTCATACCAGTCCATCTAAGATACTTCGATCACTGGGCGCCTGCTCCAGTGGACCATACACGTATATTCAATGGGATCACGGCATACGGCCGATGTTGATGTTCCCGATGTATTGGAAGAGAGAGACGCTATAAAATCTTATTGAATCAAGTTAGTTTGTCCCTGAATGAACACATGTCCCTGATGTATGCAACCCTCACTAAGAAAATATTCTGACACTTATGTAGAACTACTACTGTTGGGGCTTAAGACAGTGTATTGCCAAAGCAAATTTTAAATGGGTCACAATCCTCAATCAAAACTTCGTTTCTGTGGATCTCGCGAAGACTGCAGTAGATTTTATGAAACCTCTCCATACATGGATGTGAAAATTAGTGCTGTCGAAACTAAATATGTACTGCTTCGATTTTGAATTTGCGAATATTCATTTCACGGATCCAAAGTTACTTCATATGGATACAGATAGTTTTATCGAGGGTGACGGGCTATAATTTACATGAAGTAATGAGGTTCAGTGCCAATGCATTCAACATGATATCCTACGCATAAGAACAAGAATGTTATCAGCATTATGGAAGGTGAAGCAACAGTGTTGTCGAATGTGGAGTATGTGGATCTTAAATCCAAACTGTACACATATTTCATATTGTGAGGTGCCACTCAGAAGCAGGCTAACGGTGTGAATCATGCAGCGTCCAGGACCGTCACGGCTGAAGATTACTTACAGCAGCTGCACAATGGTGTTCACAGTATCCTACCGCAGCTGCAGCACATACTACAGATAACTTGTATTCATTCGTGAGGGAAAGAAGTGTAAAATGTGCTGCTATCTAAAATCGGTCTGTTGCCTCATGATGATAAATAGGTCATTTGTGAGAATCGGATTGAAACTCGCCCAGACTGACACAATTCACTTGATGAGAGTGGTGTGAATGAGAGAGAGTGAGAGTGTATGTGAATAACGATTGTATTCAGAACGGTACGGTCCATTTATCATAGTGTAAATATATTTTTATTGTAAATATATATGCATATTATGTGTGCTGACGTATGTGTGCACTTGTAAATATATGTGCACCGTGTGTGCAGTGATAATGCAAATAGACCGAAAGTCGTGGACGTTTATACGCACACCGTGTGTGCTGAAAGAATGCAAACTGTAAAATGTGTGCACTTCTAAATAATCTTTGTGTGTCACATAAACCGAATAATTTTTAAGTTTCACCTGCCTTTAGTCATCCAAGTCTGATAAGTTTTGTGGTAGATCAATTTAACCCCCTGTCCATTGGGAAAAAATGTGGACATTTTAAAACCAGTGCTACCCATCCACAAAATTGTGAATATTTTCCGTCAGCGCTAGTGTGTTACATTAATTGTAAATGTTCAACTAGAGGTACTAACGGGTGACCTGCGTTTTTTTTCAGTCACAGTAATTAGTATTAATAATAGTAACTATGAGTAAATAAAAAAGGAATCTCAAAATTGAAAAATATTATGAAAAAAAATAATATCTGAAGAAACAAGTTGTATCAATATTGTGAAAAAGAACCAAACTGTATCTCAAGAACCAAACTGTATCATTATTGCCAAAAAAACAATGAAAATGTATCTGAAGAACCAAATTGTGCCAATATAGTTAAGAAAAGAATCAAATTGCATCTGAATAAACAAATTGTACTTACGTAACTGTGGGAATTGAGTAAATGAAATTTGTTACAAATGTCTTTGTCGTTATTATATGCAGAAAACATATCCTTCATTGAACTATTTATATGAATGTTGTGTAAAACACACATATGACATTAATTCTCCATATGACAGCTGTTAAGGATGCAAGGTTTCAGATGGAGAATAACAAAATATATGTATTGGTTCTATGGGATTTCACCTATTGTGCTGCTCATATTGGGTTATGGGAGCAGGTAGCAAGTGGCCTTGACCACTTCCAGATACATGTAGCTGACGTGTGTAAAACTATAACACATGTGCTTGAGGAGAATAGCAGTTGTATATTACGTAACAATCAAAGTGTGAGTAGTGTGAGATCAGTAAAAAGAGTACACAGAATATAAGGTAAAATTTTATTTACTTCTCATACAACTTAGAAGTAATTTAACATTTTTATAAGCAGACACAACTCTGTTTCGACACATATTCTTCTACTTAAGTCCCACTGAGGCAGTAATCTGTAATATCAATGGAATTCCGAATTCAACCAGACTCTCAGATTAGGTAACTTGCAACTGTCAAAGGGAGTGAAATCATTTGCTATCCCCCCCCCCCCTCCAACCCCTTTATGTCGCTCTGAAAGGCAAGTATGATGAATTTTGGTGTCTCAAGTGGAAGAGAGGTTTTAATATCCCAGTTTTGTCTGGTTGCCATCAGTAGCACTGGACATTCAAAAAACTCCCACAAACAGAAACTTAATACAGGTATACACCAGGATTAAGATCAATAAACGCTTCAAATGTTTCTCGTCCACTACAAGAGAAAGACGCATTTTCCATGTTCCTTTGCTGATGATGATTTCATTCTCCTCTATCAGTTGTTGTCCTGCACACTCCGTACAAGTATAGGTTCCTGTTTAACTTTCATAATAATTCTCTGCATGTTCTCAAAGTACCCCATATGCACTTTTAGAGGGAGCGTGGAGCACCAAGGAAGTCCCCGTCACGCCGATTCGGACTGGAGCTGCTGGCGGTGTGCATGCGCCGTTGGAGTGTGAGGTGCTGCTTGCGAGTGCTACGAAGTTCGTCGCCCCCGACATTGGACATGAATGTTGAGTCTTCACTTATCTTACTATCGAGCCTCAGCTGTTTACATTTCTTCGTTTGATCCTGATTATCGCTTCTGGGACATCCCTGTGAGCAACAACGTGTGTGATTTAAGTCGGCTAAGATTCCAGCTGCCTTCCTGTGAAATTTAACTTAATTTATTCCCTGTTATACAAGTTCACCAGCGGTATCTTCTGCCTTGTGGTCGTTGACGTTCCAGTTACCTGCCCTGGTCGTTAACGTAATTTTAGGCAGTGTGTTTTCCTCGTCGTGTTGTTGCTGTCCAGCGTGGCGTGTAGTAGGACAGGTGAGGTGTTTTTGGTCGTTGTCGGCGCCAATATTCTGTGTGTCGTGTATTGAAATCTTATGCTCGTTTTTCTGGTTGCGTGGTGCGGAACTGATCTGGTTAATTGGTTGGTCGGCTGTCTGTGGGTTGAGTTGCCTCCATATTAAGAAGTCCTTGGGCATGCTGCCTGCCTCACCTAAACAGGCGTTAGTGTTTCAATCCCAGGCTGACCCTTGGAAACTTCTGAGTGTTACGTAGTAATTTTCTTGTTTGGATTTTAGTTATTTGGGTGATGTGTGGCTTTCAGCCGAGTATCAATGGCTCTTAAATTAATGTCTTGCCGTTAAGGCATGAGATTGTTATATTTTTATATGGGGCCTTCAGCCGAATTTTACTGGAGAGGTTTTAATATAAGGTCCTCTGCGTTTTAGTTTGAAACTCTTTCCCGGCCTTAAGCCAGTAAACATATTTTGTTGATATATGGCCTTCAGCTGAGTATTAATATCTCTATAATTAATCTTCTCTTGTCTTTAAGGCATAAGATTGTTATGCTTTTGAATGGGGCCTTCAGCCCAGTTTGCATGAAATGTTTTAAGATAAGGCCTTATGCCTTTTGATTGAAACTCCTCTTATTGCTTAATATGCTACCTCCAGCCAATTCCATTAAAATGAAATTGCTAAGGCCTTCAGCCAATTAGATCGAAGATTTAGAAAATATTCTTGACTGAAAGCCCAGAAGAACCTTGTCTTTCAATTTTGCTTAAGTCTTGTGTCTTGGATTTTGAATGTGGCCTCCAGCCGATCTAAATTTAATCAAAGGAGGCCGATTAAAGTTACGAGTGTTTTGCATCCTTGTTGTGATATTGTTGATGAAGTTTGTATGTTGAGTGCACTGACAGGAACTCATTTTGGCCCCTTTTTACAACCTAATCCGCTCTGCCCTGCTAGCCCAGGCATTTCAATTTAATCTTTTGTTGTCCTGTTTAGACGTTCTATGATACACTCCTTCCTGTGGGTGAATGGTGGGTAGTGGTGCATTCAGTAGCGTCCCATCACAATCCTAATGTTCCTATTCTAAAACTCTCGTCCGTGATCTGTTCGTAGGTTTTCTAGATCGATTCAGTCATGTCTGCAACAAATGCTCGAAATCCTCTGCTAGATGTCTTCCGTTTCCATTTCCAAACTGAATGCTGAAGCATATGTAGAGTACGTATCAATGACCATTAAAATATACTCGAAACCATTGTTCACACTTGGATATATGTTCATATCTATAAGATCCGCCTGCCATGCGTCATCCAACTCTCTCATCGTAGCTTGTCTACGAGGTTTGTTTCTCCTTCCCCATCCTTCTCGATTCAGTTGGGACCAACTAGCTCGCTGTTTGGTCCCCTCCCTCGGATCAATCAACCATCCTATTGAAAGAATCTCATTCGAATGAGCTTTATTACCCGCGCCAGCTGATGTTACGAGCAATCATAGCCGATCTATTACCTCATCGGGATCGTCGTAATATATATACTGCAGGAGTCTGTAGTTCACTCTTGTATTCTGAATGTCAGTACCATCATTTTTACCATTTAATATAGGTTTTATAATGTTTTGTATTTCACACTGCATGACTTTTTGGTACTCCATTTCATTTCTAACTTAGACGAGTCAAAAGAAATATTTGACCATACATTTCCAGATCTGTGGTTGAATAATTTAAGGTTTTCGAAGGTCTAAGGAAAATAAGGTTAAGTAGACTTCGTGCTCTTTGAAACTCCCTATCACCTGTCCATATTGTGCCATCAGTTAAGCTTATAGTTTGCACACTCAGCATGTATGGATTTAACCTGCAGACGCCGAATATTCTATATATCTTAGCATCGCTGCGATGGTTACTAAAATTGGCAAAAGCATCATCGTCATCATCATACAATTTTGCCAAGAGTTGCCCGAGAGGTTCAGTATATTTGTTTGATCGCTTTCAAAAATGTCCTAAACGTAGCAACTGTATTTTGAACAGTTTTCTGTGCCTCGATGACTTTATGTTTGGTTGACATCTTGTTATGTACTAAGTAGAGTGCTGTGTGGGGTACATCGTATATACATTCTTTTCTTCTGTGTCGACCTTCACAGTTAAGTCATTTACTTTCTCTTCAATTACATCAACCCTCTCATTTAATGTACTGATCAACCTCATAAGGGTGTGACAATACATTAGTAGTTCCTTTGGCGCTCTCCCATCTTTATGGTCAGGAGCCTGAATTCTTCCATCCATATACACCTGTCCCCTCAGGTAGACTACTCCACATGCTTGGATATATACAGGTGCAGTCACATCATATATATATATATATATATATATATATATATATATATATATATATGATCACACTGACAGAACCACAGGCACATAGACACAGGCAACAGAGCATGCACAATGTCGGCACTAGTACAGTGTATATCCACCTTTCGCAGCAATGCAGGCTGCTATTCTCCCATGGAGACGATCGTAGAGATGCTGGATGTAGTCCTGTGGAACGGCTTGCCATGCCATTTCCACCTGGCGCCTCAGTTGGACCAGCGTTCGTGCTGGACGTGCAGACCGCGTGAGACGACGCTTCATCTAGTCCCAAACATGCTCAATGGGGGACAGATCCGGAGATGTTGCTGGCCAGGGTAGTTGACTTACACCTTCTAGAGCACGTTGGGTGGCACGGGATACAGGTGGACGTGCATTGTCCTGTTGGAACAGCAAGTTCCCTTGCCGGTCTAGGAATTGTAGAACGATGGGTTCGATGACGGTTTGGATGTACCGTGCACTATTCAGTGTCCCCTCGACGATCACCAGAGGTGTACGGCCAGTGTAGGAGTTCGCTCCCCACACCATGATGCCGGGTGTTGGCCCAGTGTGCCTCGGTCGTATGCAGTCCTGATTGTGGCGCTCACCTGCTTGGCGCCAAACACGCATACGACCATCATTGGCACCAAGGCAGAAGCGACTCTCATCGCTGAAGACGACATGTCTCCATTCGTCCCTCCATTCACGCCTGTCGCGACACCACTGGAGGCGGGCTGCACGATGTTGGGGCGTGAGCGGAAGACGGACTAACGGTGTGCGGGACCGTAGCCCAGCTTCATGAAGACGGTTGCGAATGGTCCTCGCCGATACCCCAGGAGTAACAGTGTCCCTAATTTGCTGGGAAGTGGCGGTGCGGTCCCCTACGGCACTGCGTAGGATCCTACGGTCTTGGCGTGCATCCGTGCATCGCTGCGGTCCGGTCCCAGGTCGACGGGCACGTGCACCTTCCGCCGACCACTGGCGACAACATCGATGTACTGTGGAGACCTCACGCCCCACGTGTTGAACAATTCGGCGGTACGTCCACCCAGCCTCCCGCATGCCCACTATACGCCCTCGCTCAAAGTCCGTCAACTGCACATACGGTTCACGTCCACGCTGTCGCGGCATGCTACCAGTGTTAAAGACTGCGATGGAGCTCCGTATGCCACGGCAAACTGGCTGACACTGACGGCGGCGGTGCACAAATGCTGCGCAGCTAGCGCCATTCGACGGCCAACACCGCGGTTCCTGGTGTGTCCGCTGTGCCATGCGTGTGATCATTGCTTGTACAGCCCTCTCGCAGTGTCCGGAGCAAGTATGGTGGGTCTGACACACCGGTGTCAATGTGCTCTTTTTTCCATTTCCAGGAGTGTATATCGTTTTCCCAGAGGGAGGAGGGAGCGACCTCCTCCCCCCATGGCTCAGGATTTCCCAGCGGAAGAAGAGGGTAATTAATCAATCAGTTTAATTAATTAGTCGATTAATTTGATGTTAAAAGTGGCATTGAATGGAGAAAGGGGAGGGTTTTTGGGAAGTTCTGCCATCTTGAATAAATGAAAACTGTTCTCTTAGGCACCTTATCCCACTACTATCATCAAAACCTGTTTATTAGGTTAGGTTTTGATCTTGAAAACGAAGTGGCATTTAAACTAGAGAGAAATATGTGATAGTGTTGTGAATGTAACTGAGATAAAATAAACGAGGGATGAGCAGAATATTTTAAATGAAGGGTTGCAGTAGAATCTGAATCCCAGAATTGACTCAGACACAATAAAAAAGATCTTGTAGAAGTGAAAGCAGCCAAAAATGAGTAAGTATGAACAAAACAACACAGCAGTTTTAATAAGGACGTCAGTTGCAGATGAAATGCACACTTCTCGCGAGAAAAGAAAGGAGCAGCAAATAATTAAGGATTTGAATAAGAAACTGGAATCACAAACTGCTATCATAACAGAGAGTGGCATGGTCGTCACGGTGGTCATAGTACATGATATGTACAACAGAAAGAAAGTCACTAAATATCTTTCACAAAATTTTGTCAAATACAATTTTTTTGACAAATTCCTGCCTAGAAAACCATACATTACTGGAGATACGTAGATGAGTCGATTTTACAAGACTAATATGTTGAAACTATGGCACGCAAACTAAGTTCTCAGCTTCTGAAGATGTAGTTCTATCGACTCTGAGGAAGATAAGTGCATGTAATGCTTGGATTGAATACACTAGCAAAGGAAAAGAGAAAACACGTATTTAACATTTTCAGGAAACAAGCATGTACAAATGTCTTTTTGATATGAATCGAAGTTTGTTTTGGGGATGGCACTCACCGTGTGTAGTTCGGGAAGCAATGTTGGCTGTGTTGTTGCGGTGCTATAGTGTTCAGCATTTCTGCCTGCTAAATAAGAAAACCCTGTATCGACTCCGGCCGTGGCATTAACTTTAATTCATTTCTTTAACTTCAATCATTATCGTAATTGTAATTTTTTTTCTTAATGAGAGCTCATACCAGCGTAGAAGATACAGGTGCACATGTTTTTATGGAGCGGTGTGTAGATTATTAAGACTTCTACTTAGCCGTAAGGAAGGAGAAAAAGAACTGAGAGTTTTAAAGCGAGTGGCCGTCGCGAATGGATATGGAAACTGGGAGATGCTGAGAATTTATGATAAGGTGGGACAACTGGAACGTGGGTTCTGCGACTGAAATCGGTGGAAGGGCTCTACAGCGCAGGCCTCTGCCAACTGCGGCGGTCAGCAAAAGACTGGTTATATCGCGGCACGGCAAGAAAACAGCGGCCACATGAAGCAGCAAGCTGCTACAGAGGCAAGCCTGCAACAACGCCATGGGTATGTACGATATCCGTTTTCAAATTAGTGAGTTAGTTGTTGTTGACGGCTAAGCAAAGAAGTATCGTGTCTGTAGCAGTAGCTGTATAGACGTCTCCTTTCAGACTATAGCGGTGTGGTCCCAATCTTGTGTTGCCACGATTTATCCATAACATCGATGTTGCTTCAGTAGGTTTGCCAGAACTTGATTTTACAAAGTCTTACTGAAATTGTAACTGTGGATCGCAAATTTGAAACTGTAGCCAATGTACCATCTTGAGGAATATATGTGTCGTTCCCTATCTTAGAGTGATACGTTTTCAATTTCCAGCAAATGAAATCTTGCATCATCACAAACAGAAACCACCTGTACTGTTCGCCTTCACTCGACAGCAAGTTTGTATTAAACAGTGTCGTCATTAACAAAGTGATTTCTGGTAGTAATCCGGCATCTACATCTGCATCTACATGCATATAATTCAAAGCACTGAGAAGAGCATGGTTGATGATACTTAGCACGGTACCACACAATAGGGTTGCTTTCCGTCCCAGTCGCTTGTGAAGCACGCGAAGAATCAGTCGTTAAGTGCCTCCGTGCCCGATTTAATTTGCCTGATGTTGTCTTCGAGAACGAGGATGAAGGATAACTAAAGATTCTCCACCTAACATTGGAATTTCTAACCAACTGCGTCTGCCACATCAGGTTTTTCAATATTCTCGTGACGCTCTCCCGTGTGTCAAACAAACCTGTGACCACTCATGCTGCACTTCCTTGTATACGATCAACATCCTCCCTTAGACCCACTTGATATGGGTCCTATAAATCAGACCAATACTCTAGAATGGATTGTGCGAGGGTTTTGTAAGCAGTCTATCCTGCCAATGAACCGAAGATTGCCCCCTGATTCACTCAGAACTCAATAGATATTACCATTCCATTTCATATCCCTACACATTATTACACCAAAATATTTGTAAGAGTGTTCTCAATTGCTGTTCACCCATGTACTGCAGCGGTAATATAACGTATCTTTGACTTCTATGACGGGCATGGGTGTGTGTGATGTCATTAGGTTAGTTAGTGTAACATTGTTGCTTTAATTTGATGTGAAAGCGGTGCTGATAGACAGCATATTAAACTTGATTCATAACTAAACAGGTGCCTTATTTAGGATTGTGAAAATGTGAGATTGTAATCTTACGGAACACATCAAATATGGAGCAAATATTGGGAGACTGCATACAACACTGCATTCATAAAATAACACACGAAGAACGTTGAAACATATGCAAGAGGAAATTAACCACAACCAACCTATTCAATTTTCATCCAAAGAAGTTAGATTCGTAGCGCAATCCTGTCCGTCATGTAATTACCACACACTGGTATACTAAATTCATACTAACTCTCTGTGAAAATTTCCCGAAAAGAATAGCTGAGGGCTACTTTGATGATTACATCACATGCTTCACGTGGACAACTTGGCTTACACAAAGAGTGCAACTCCACAATAATTCTGATAATTTAAATAAATTAGATCGAAAAGCAATTTACAAAAGAAAAACAACTGTGTAAGCACGTGGTACTGGTCTCACAAAGTACACCCCACGTGGGTTGAACATAAAGAAAAGTTGCTATATTGAAACATATTGTCAAGATGAGACGTTATAATCTCATGCACATTCGCATTTAAGATTGATGATCTTAGTTAGAGTTACTGATCAACACGTGGTTCCACTTTACTCACAAAGTAGTGACAAAGCAACTACCGTAATATATTCTGAACTTCACACTCGAATTACACTGCGTTGCAATTTAAGATAACATTAGATATTTTAGTGCTAAACCTGAAATAAAGGTAACTAAATTTTCAGTTAGGCTGAATTTAAGAAATCCATTGTCCTACGGACTTAGCAGACACGCGCTTAGCCGGAGATCTTACCACTTCAGACGCTCGCCGCGGACAGACTGACCTGCGCTCCTACCGAGCGTGCTTCCCAAATACAAACTGAAGTGACCCGAGAGGCAGCTCCCTATGCCAACATGACAAGGGACGGACAGGACCATAGTAAGGATAGAAACCTCTTTGCTTTTAGAAAGCGTAGCTACCTGTTCCGTCGTTGGTCCTACTGTTCTCTAGCAGACAGGCTTGTCTGCTACCATCAAGCATGCAACTAGAAATACATTTGCTCATTCATCCTCTCACACAAAAGGGAAGGGGGATGACAGTATCTTATCATATACAGTATATAAAAGAAAACGGATGTAGGTTCCGTATGAGACTGTGTTACATGAATTACATATAAACTGTGTTTTAAAGTGTAGTAGTGTGACAGATCGTTCTTGTTTATGTGTAAAAGTAACACGTATCACTGATCAGTCTCCTCCCAGATAGTCAGAAACACCACAGTAAATTTAGAAGGGGAATTTATGCCGTAAAGGACAACAGATTTCAGAAATTAACATGAAAGGAATCCAACAGAGACCTTTCATTAGGTTTAAGTAGTTCTAAGTTCTAGGTGACTGATGACCTTAGATGTTAAGTCCCATAGTGCTCAGAGCCATTTGAACCATTTGAACTTCTATGAAAGGTACCATTATAGATATCTGCTCTTTAAAAGCAGCACATAAACACAGCTTTTCTTCCTAGAGCACTTCTTGATACATAACTCTATTATCTGGAATCAATGTAACGTTCTTACTAATTCAAAGCCATAAATATACAACTTGGAGAACAATAGTCCCATCGCATTTCCATAGGGCACAGATGTACGTTCTTCTACATGTACCATTTGTCTCTCCATCGATGATCATATACCGCATCCTCCGGACCAAGAAACAACCAATCCCGTCTCAAATTTCGTATAACATCCCACATGACTGTACTTTCTTCAATACCCATTGCTGTGACACTTCACTTCCTCCTGTGTCGGACATCAGAAAATGTGTGTGAATTCCTAAGGGACTAAACTGCTGAGGTCATCGTCCATAGACTTACACACAAATTAACTTATACTAAGAACGACACACACACACCCGTCCGCAAGGGAGGACTCGAACCTCGGCGGGAGGGGCCGTGCAATCCGTGACATGGCGTCTCAAACCGCGCGGCCACTCCGCAATGCTGTGTGTGAGCTCAGAATACTTTCTACAGTTCATCTATGCGGACTGTATTGGTACCACTTGTGCTAAATTTCTTATAGATGGATACAATCGTATTTCTTGACCCGAAGCATGTGGCGTTACTTTAGGAACCTGTATACCTGAGTAAATAATATGCCTGTCCTCTCGGGCGCTATTCGTGTGTGGCTGCTGAGATTCCGCTTGGCGTTGAGTATGGCCCTGCTGCATCCTCTGATTCCTTATCCGCATGACAGTGGTGGTATACTGCTCAATGAGAGCAGGAATATCGCGGAACGATAAATCGCACACTCGATAAGGCACAATCTTGGCTTTCAAATTCCGGCTCGTGCTAGTTGAGGTTTAGTCATGTGACACCATACATAAATGATGCTCTCATAAACAAATGTCAACTGCGATGTCGCAACGACAAACCGGCAGCATTATTTTTTCTTATGTACAGAATGTATAAGTAGGCTGTTTATGTTTATATGTTGGTAACGCCACGTAGTGCTCTGTATGAAAGTCGCTGACTGCGTTGTGTGCAGTCTGTGGCTCGTTGGACTCATTGTTGGAATATTCGCTTGTGTAGTGTTGGGCAGTTAGATGTTAACAGCGCATAGCGTTGGGCAGATGGAGGTGAGCCGCCAGCAGTGGTGAATGTGGGAAGAGAGATGCCAGAGTTTTGAGGTGTTAGTATGAGCGGACGATCTGGACGTGTGTTCTTAAGGAACTTTGGCAAACTGGATGTCATGAATTGATATATATATATATATATATATATATATATATATATATATATATATATATATAATGACTTTTGAATATTATTAAGGTAAATACATTGTTTTTTCTGTATCAAAACATTTCATATGCTAGCTACATGCCTATCCGTAGTTAGTGCCTTCAGTAGCTTGAAACTTATAATTAGCTGGCAGTATTGGCGCTCGCTGAATTGCAGTAGGTCGAGTAACAAAGATTTTTGTGAGGTGAGTGATTCATGAAAGATATAGGTTATCGTTAATCAATTCCATTCTTTTGTAGGGATTGTTGAATGTCAGATTGCGTTGCGCTAAAAATATTATGTGTCAGTTTAGTGATGATCAGAATAAGTTAAGAGAGAACTGTCTGAGTACGTTGAGTTTCACTCATCTGTTTCAGTATCAAATAACGTAGTTTATCAGCATAGTCATTCATACAACTTTAAACATAGCTGTGTGCAGCAACCGTGAAAATGTTTTTATAGTAAAGACAGCTCACAGGTTGCAATACATTTTATAGTCGAATTGACCATGGTTTCGACTCCTAAATTAAGGGAGTCTTCATCCGTATTTATATTACATACTTAAGAAGTTGAGCACAACAGGCGTTTTTGACGTTAAAATTGTTTGACGTGAGCTGCTATGCTCAACTTCTTACGTATGTTATATAAGTTCTGATGAAGACTCCCTTAGGTTAGGAGTCGAAACCATGGTCAATTCGACTAAAAAAATCCATTTGCAACCAGTGGGCTGTCTTTACCATATATAAAAAAAGCACAGTCATTCTTAATTTTCAAAGGGGACGTTTCATATTTCTTAATTTTTCAAAGGGGAAGTTTCAAATGTAGATGTAATTACTGTAACCTGCTTTGTAATGTTGCACTGTAGCAGTAGTCAGTTGAAGTTCGTTGCGTGATAACTTCACGCTGTTATAAATTTTAATGATAAGCAGTGTGTATGACTCATCTTTGCAGAGGGTGAGAGTTAAATTAGGGTAGTTGGACGGTACGTTGCTGGCAAGGACGCTGTGACGTGGGCGTCGCTGCTGCAGCCCCAGCCATGGCTGTTGCAAAGTGTGTGTGGGCGGGGTGCCCGCAAGCAGTGCGGCCTGTGCTGCAATCCTCGGCAACTTCCAGGTCACTCGCTGATCGCATCTCACGGCGCGGCGGCTCCGGTAACGGCTTATCGATATAAGTGGGGCTCCCCAGAGGGCGAGAGGCCCGCGCCGGGTGTCCGCGAATATCCTCCTCCGTTCTGGCAGAGTGTTCTGCCTACCACTTCACACCCAAGGTTGCCAGCGTTCCACCCCTTTCAGCCAAAACGTGTACAACTATCATCACCACTGTAACTGTTCTGAAAAGGCGCACAGAAATGAGACCAGCACATTTCATACCTCGTTTCACAATTTTCTGCTGGAGAAGCTCAATTATTACGGTATCAGCGTTGTTGCTGTTAATTGGTTCCCACCTATGTTAATGAAAAGAATTCAGTGTCATACTAAGAAATTTAGGAAATCCCAACTTCAAAATGGAGAATAATCGCTACAGATGTATTCAGTGACTGACAATGTGTCCATTTACGTTTTTGTTGTACTCATAAGGGAACCTCCCCATCGCGCCCCCCTCAGATTCAGTTATAAGTTGGCACCGTGGATAGGCCTTGAAAAACTGAACACAGATCAATCGAGAAAACAAGAAGAAGTTGTGTGGAACTATGGAAAAAATAAGGTAAATATACAAACTGAGTAGTCCATGCGTAAGATAAGCAACATCAAGGGTAGCGTGAGCTCAGGAGCGCCGTGGTCCCGTGGTTGGCGTCAGCAGCTGCGGAACGAGAGGTCCTGGGTTGAAGTCTTCCCTCGAGTGAAGAGTTTACTTTCTTTATTTTCGCAAAGTTATGATCTGTCCGTTCGTTCATTGACGTCTCTGTTCAATGTAATAAGTTGAGTGGCTCTGTTTTGCGACCGCGCCGCAAAACCGTGGTAGACGAATGGATGTGCCTCTCCAATGGGAATCGAAAACATTTGATCGCAAGGTCATAGGTCAACCGATTCCTCCACAGAAAACACGTCAGATATATTCTATACGACACTGGTGAAGGCATGTGCGTCACATGGCAGGAATATGTTGTCGACCCACCTAACTTGTACACTTGGCGAATGGATAAAAAGATTCTTCTACCTTGCCCGATTTAGGTTTTCTTGTGGATGTGATAATCACTCCCAATAAAGTGATCGCATCGGATGGACAGATAATAGTTGTCTGAAAATAAAAAGTTAAACTTTTCACTCGAGGAAAGACTTGAAACAAGGACCTCTCGTTCCGCACCTGCTCACGCTAACCACGGGACCACGGCGCTCGTAAGCTCTCACTCTCCTTCATATTGCCTACCTTGCACATGGACTATTCAGTTTGTTTATTTCGCTCATTTTTTTCATAGTTCCACACAACTTTTTCCTGTTTTCTCGATTGATCTGTGTTCAGTTTTTCAAGGCGTATCCACCGTGCCAACGTATAACTAAATCTGAGGGGGGTGCGATGGGGAGGTTCCCTTGTCAGCAACAAAAAGATGCAGCTATTATGACATACGGGCAACGGTCTTGCCGCAGTAGATACACCGGTTCCCGTCAGATCACCGAAGTTAAGCGCTGTTGGGCGTGGCCAGCATTTGGAAGGGTGACCATCTGGGCCGCCATGCGCTGTTGCCATTTTTCGGGGTGTACTCATCCTCATGATGCCAATTGAGGAGCTACTCTAACGAATAGTACCGGGTCCGGTCAAAGAAAACCATCATAACGACCGGGAGAGCGGTGTGCTGACCACACGACCCTCCTATCCGCATCCTCCTATAAGGATGACACGGCGGTCGGATGATCCCGATGGGCGACCTGTGGCCTGAAGACGGAGTGCTCTTTTTTTAAATTATTATCACATATATGGGGTGTTCATGAAGTCTCTCCGTAGTGCCGTATGTTACCCGCGCGTGTCGTATGCCGCAGTGAGTATACCGAAATGAAACTCAGTGAAATACAAGTTAGTAATTTATTGAATATTCATTTTTACTTACAGATTTTATCAAATTTTGAAAGTTTTCCCCCTATTGTTGAACACACAATTCAATTCGTCTAAACATGTTTCCAAACACAAGCTGTAACATTTCTACTGTAACAGAAGCAGTGAAAGTCGAATTAATCGATGGATTTTGGACCATTTTTGTAGACAATTGTTTTCGCTGCAGAACAGAAGAGAAAGTCACGTGGTGTTCAGTCAGGCGATCGCGGAGGTCAAAGTCCCTGTGAAATTATGCGATCACCAAGAACATCAGCAAACAGTGACATTGAAACGCCAACTGTATGCGCGGTTACACCATCTTGTTGAAAATAACCGTTCAGTATTTCACATAACACCAAGTTCTCCTACGAATGGGTACAGAATATCACTGCAGTATCGTTGTGCGTTCATTGTTCAGTTGAAAAATATGGGACCCACAATCCGACGTCTAGAAATTGCAATCCAAACTCCTATTTTCATAGAATGAAGTGGTTCCTCATGAATACACAGTGGATTTGCAGTACTCCACATACGAGAATTTTTCGAGTTCATGTACCCGGATAAATGAAAGGACACCTCATCAGTGAAAAACGTTTCATTAAGAATATCCTTTCCATCTTATTGAACGAAATTTCTGAACTAATGACAATAATGCAGTCTCTTGCTGTGATCAGTATTTTTCCGTTCTTGCACGACTGTCACTTTGAATAGGAAAAGTTCTGATTCTTTCCTTACAAATGGGTGGGCCGTTCCGACCCTAACATCGATTTCCTGGGCGAGTTTTCTTACTGACTTGTTCGGACTCATGGAAATTTTATCGGAAATATCGAGTAGTTTATCCTCAGGAAAAACGCTAGGACGACCACTTCTCCGTGCATCTGTCACTGCATCCGTACTTCGAAATTTGTTAATCAAATCTCGCACAGTATCGCGATGTGGGAGTGTTGCCTCCGGGAAAACTGAATTAAATGTTTGACGAACTGAATCTGTGTATTTACCGCCAGCTTTGAACACTTGTTCGACTAAAAACGTACGTTCTTCAATGGTTAACATTTTAACAGTGACAAAAACGAAACAAACGAACGAAGGAACTAAAGTTAAACGTTCACGTCAACACGTAGCGACACACACGAACGATACAACTGACGCTGGCTGATATAAACGAA
The DNA here is from genome assembly GCF_023897955.1 of Schistocerca gregaria. Lineage (NCBI taxonomy): Eukaryota > Metazoa > Arthropoda > Insecta > Orthoptera > Acrididae > Schistocerca > Schistocerca gregaria. Next base: position 212,265,221 of record NC_064920.1, on the reverse strand, counting down.
ACTGTGGAATGTTGGGAGAGTCCACTTGAAGGGAAGTAACTCAGGCAGGCGAACATTAACATTCACACGGCACTCGCGTCTAACAATCATACGGCACTGCGGAGAGACTTTTTGAATACCACTTAGAACGAAGAACTTTATATGAGGGGCGTTCAGTACGTAAAGCAACAATTTTTTTTCCTTGGCAAATTTCGCTTGAAAAAAATTAGGAATGTGTTGTGGGACATCGTGGAATATTTCCACTTCAGCCTCTATAGTTTCAAGAAGTTCCGATAGAGGGCGGTGCTGTAGGTAGGCATCAAAATGGCATTTTCAACGAAGGTGCGTTCCAACACAGGGCTGCCATTGATTTCTTTTGGCGTAAAACCAAAGCATCGCAGACATTCATAGGCCCTTGCAGAATGTTTAAGGAGACGTGACAGTGAAGAGAAGCATGGCGAGCCGTTTGGTAAGGGGTCTATCATCATTGCAAATATGCTCGCCGCGTAACGGAAGGCCATATAAAGCAGCGAAGGACTATATGAGCGGGATTGCTTGTACGTTATGAGGCTGATCGAGACACTTTTTTGTCGAACATAGTCACAGGCGATGAAGCATGGATTTGTCACTAGGAACGCAAGTAAAATTGCAATCCATAGACTGGGGCCAGCCGACCGCTGTGGTGGAGCGGTTCTAGGGGCTTCAGTCTGGAACCGCGCTGCTGCTACGGTCGCAGGTTCGAATCCTGCCTCGGGTTTGGATGTGTGTAGTGTTCTTAGGTTAGTTAGTTTTAAGCAGTTCTTGACCTCAGATGTTACGTCCCAAAGTGCTTAGAGCCATTTTTTGGACTGGTGCCACACCAGATCTCTTCCAAAGAAAACATTCGAAGTCGCACCCACAGTAACGTCATGGCGGGCAATCTTCTGAGACTTCCAAGGTGTTATTCTCTTTGAGGTCCTTCCTCATGGGGAAATGATCGGGCTCTGAAGTGTGTTGTGCTACCCTCAGGAAACTGAAGAAACGACTTAGTGTGTTTGTCGTGACAAGAATGCAAAAGAAGCTTTCCTTCTCAATGAAAGGCTTCACACAAATATGTGCACCTGAGAGGAACTCAAAAAACTTTATTGAACTGTTCTTCCTCGTCCACCCTACAGTCAGGATCTCGCACCTTCCGATTTCCATCTGTCTCCATGAAGGATATTTTTCGCGGGAAGCATTACGTGGATGATAGGAAGATTATTGAGGCAGCAAGAGCTCCTACACCGACCAGCAAAGTAGTGCTTTGCCGGCTTACAGGCCTTCCCAGAAAGGAGTGTAAGGCCATCGCACTGAATGGAGATTATATCGAAAAATTGGGTTTTGTACCCAAATCGCACTGATGGATATTATATCGAAAAACTGGGTTTTGTACCCAAAAGAGTGAGGAATACTACGTTGTATTCGAATCCTCAATGAAACGAACTTGCTTCCAGAAAATAAAAGTGTTGCGTTACTAACTGAGCGCCCGTCGAATTATGAGTGTATCTACGTATGTATGGATGTAATCTATGGTAGAACTCATTTTCTACAACTGTCCACAGTAATCATGTAAACCACACAGAACCAGAGCGTAGGAGCAAATGACATGAAATTCATCGACATAGGCATCGCTCAAAATTCCTTCCGTTATTATTGACATCTGAGTCAACCCTGTGTCACACTGAACACGAATCTGATCTAATCTATTCCTAAAGGACTGCGCACGCTTTTGCAATCTTTCACGTAAACAAGCACGAAGGCTGTTGAGAGTTTGATACACATGAGCTTTCTTATGTTCCCACAAATATGATTCTAGTGGGAAAAGGTCTGTAGAACATGGAAGTCACAAATGTGCTACTATTCTTCCTGCTGATCTGCTACGGAATCTGTTACGTATAAGCCGATGTTCTTTAACAATAACAATCAGGATGATGATGCATATCTACGTACACATTCTGCAAGCCACCATAAGGTGCGTAGCGGAAGTTATCTGGTACCTTTACTACTATTTCCTTTCGCGTTCCTTTCGCAAACGGAGCAAGGGAAAGACGACGGTTTAAGTGCCTCCGTAAGAGTTTAATTTCTGTTATCCTGTCTTCGTTGACCTTATACGAAATGTACGTTAGGGGTATAGAACTGTTTGGAAGTCAGTTGCAAATGCCGGTTCTCTAAATTTTCTGGAAATTAGTGCCCGGAAATAAAGTCGTCTTCCATCCGAGAATTCCCTTTTGAGTTTACATAGCATCTCCGTGATAATATAGTGTAATCGAATCAACCGGCACCAAACTTGGCGGCTCGCTTCTGAACTACTTCGATGTCTTTGTTTAATCGAGTCGGGTGCGGATGCCAAACACTCTGCAGGAGCGAAGGATGAGTCGCAGAAGTGTTCGGTACGCTGTTTCCATTACTGATGAGCTACCTCCTTTATAGATGAGCCACACTTTCCGAGGATAAACCGAAATCAACCATTCCCCTCCCTATCTTACGTGTTCGTTCCGTTTCATATCGGTTTGCAAAATTACGCCTAGAAAATATTCGTCGTGATTCTACCAACAACTACATCAGCAGTATTATTTTTGAAAATTACAAGGTATTTTTCGTACTCATATGCATTGACGTTTCTCTACATTTAGAGCAAGCCGCTATTTGTCTGATCAAACGTTACTATGTCTTCATTCGTCCTTCTGTAGACCATGGCGATTACTTTGTCGTCCACTACAGCTTCATCAGCAAACAGTCACCGATTGTTGTCACCTTATCCATCAATAAATTTATTTATATTGAGAACAATAGCGGTCATATCACCTTTCCCTCGAGCAATGCTGACGATACTCTTTGATGATACTCTTTTCTCGATGTCCAGGACAAAACATTGCGTTCTACAACTTTAGAACTCGTGGAATCACTCACATATCCAGGAACCTGTTCTGTATGCTCGGATCTTCTTCGTTAACAATATAAGTGGGGCACCGTGCAGACGTCTCCGGAAATCTAGGAACATAGAATCTGCCTATTTCCGTTCATCTATGTTTCCAGGACTGATGACCCTATAGTTTGGTCCCTTTACTCCTCAAACCAACCAATCAACCATGCATGGTTCGTATTCCACCGATACATCCACGTTAAAAAACTGTTGATCCATTCTTAAATAAACAATTCGCAGAAGTGTACCCACCAAAAAATCAGATGTTGACATGAACTCCATATACTAAGAAAGATAGCTTTAGAGAGAGGCTGTCATTCCTTAATATTTGTGTAAGATGTACTCGGTCTACTACTTTGCTTCCGCTGTTTTTTCTCGAAGTTAGGGGCTTTATTGTGAAAAACGTACAAAAAAAATTATGATTAATATTACTGCCCATCGCTAGCCACTACGTTCTCCCACCTTTCGAATACCATACCACACCATGCCGTGGCGGAAGATCTGGTCGTTATTTATGGGGATCCATGAATTGATTCAATTTGGCACTTGTTCTTATGATCGGAAGTGCTGGTCAGCCAGACTGTATGCCACAAACTGAAAAAGGTGGTAGTCAGAGAGAGCAAGGTATGGAGAATACAGCGGGAGGCATAGGATTTCTAATTTTAACGCTTCCATGTATATTTTGACGGGTTTTACGACATGGGATCAAGCACCGACCTGCTGCAAAATTACCTTTACGTGGCTATCGTTGTATTGTTGCCGTTTGTGTTTCAGGGCTGGGCTCGAACGCATCAATTGCTTTCGATAATGATGTGCTGTGACTGTCTTCGTCTGTTTTAGTAGCTATGAAAACGTTCTGTCTTCCCCTGCCATTCCGGTCTTCGACATCAAAATCAGCGTTCTTGAGCCGTTGAAAACATTCTCTAGCACGTTCTTCCACTACTTGTTCCCTCACCATTGGTCTTACCCAGCATTATAAGAGCCACAGCCAAAGATTTCTTGATGTTTAAGCATAAAATTAAAACTTTTCGCAAATGGCGAGAAATGCGTACATAAGTTGTCGTACTTTCTTATGATGCAATCACAAATCGACTAATATTTTTATGGCGTTATGTTTACAGATGGCTAAGCTTATTGTATTACACCTATGACCAACCACCTGAAACCTACTTGCCGTTACTGTCGTCTATTGCAAAACGGCGGAAGCAAAGCTGTAGACCTAACACTTTTGCAGTTCTATGTCCATTCTGACCCACAGGGAAATCACTTAGTATGTAGCTCTTTTTTACCTATTTTGTATCCACAGCAAAGCTACTACACTTTAAAGTAAGTTATCTAGTGCTACAAACACTACAGACACATTCCTTTCGTCTAACTCCGGAGCTTCCATGACATCACGTGGACTCATTCGCTGCCGCAGCCATAATCCATACGCCCTAATCGATACGCCCTTAGCGACGTGCGGTACTCAAGACTAATTACACGTTGTACTGTTCCTCTGAATGATTTGATAGGAATCATTTATTGGCGGACGTAAATTCTCTGAATCGCTACGCTATTTAGTCGAAATAACGATCACCGCCCTCTCTTTGACTCGCGACAGGGGGGTCACTACTCATATACCAATAACCACAGCCCTGTACCAATCCAAATACTTTCAAAGGACTCCCAGATTCGGCCACTAGACAGTCGCTAAACCGTCTCCGGTTTCTAGCGCTGTCGACGGAACTATAAATTTTCCTACCTCCAGTTAGCTCTGCTCCACCGCCTCTTCTTATCTCGTACGTGTAGACCCTGGAGAACGGCGACACAAGCCTGGAAAAACGGCAAATAAACACGCCCTTCAAGTCAGCATAGCCCGCCCAAGCAACAACCTGTTTTGACCTAAAGGAAGACTGGCCCATTCAGAAGGTTCCTTCCACTCAGATACTGCAAATCGGCTTCAGCGTACGCAATAGCCGCCATGCTACTATTCAGGTACAGACACGGAAGGATAACGTGCACTCTGTGCAACAAGTGGAAAATCAGAAAGCTCAAAATGAAAGATGTAATGAGGTGAGGAATATGGAGGTCCTACCTGTCCTTCTGAAGCATTAAGTGTTGCACTCTGAATTTAACCATTTTATTATCTTGTAAGAACGTTTCATGTAGTTTTATGAACCCCTCAAGCTAATGATACTCTGGTAGGGTCTACATAGCCTATTTCACAAGATGGGAATGGCATCAAGGCGTCTGATAGTCACAACAAGGAGCTGAAAATGAGCACTAGTTAATAACGTGGGCAATAACAAATTCTACATCTACATGACTATTCTGCAATTCACATTTAAGTGCTTGGCAGAGGGTTCATCGAACCACAATCATACTATCTCTCTACTATTCCACTCCCGAACAGCGAGCGGGAAAAACGAACACCTAAACCTTTCTGTTCGAGCTCTGATTTCTCTTATTTTATTTTGATGATCATTCCTACCTATGTAGGTTGGGCTCAACAAAATATTTTCGCATTCGGAAGAGAAAGTTGGTGACTGAAATTTCGTAAGAAGGTCTCCCCGCGACGAAAAACGTCTATGCTGTAATGACTTCCATCCCAACTCGCTTACCATATGTGCCACACTCTCTCCCCTATAACGCGATAATACAAAACGAGCTGCCCTTTTTTGCACCCTTTCGATGTCCTCCGTCAATCCCACCTGGTAAGGATCCCACACCGCGCAGCAATATTCTAACAGAGGACGAACGAGTGTAGTGTAAGCTGTCTCTTTAGTGGACTTGTTGCATCTGCTAAGTGTCCTGCCAATGAAACGCAACCTTTGGCTCGCCTTCCCGACAATATTATCTATGTGGTCCTTCCAACTGAAGTTGTTCGTAATTTTAACACCCAGGTACTTAGTTGAATTGACAGCCTTGAGAATTGTACTATTTATCGAGTAATCGAATTCCAACGGATTTCTTTTGGAACTCATGTGGATCATCTCACACTTTTCGTTATTTAGCGTCAACTGCCACCTGACACACCATACAGCAATCTTTTCTAAATCGCTTTGCAGCTGATACTGGTCTTCGGATGACCTTACTAGACGGTAAATTACAGCATCATCTGCGAACAGTCTAAGAGAACTGCTCAGATTGTCACCCAGGTCATTTATATAGATCAGGAACAGTAGAGGTCCCAGGACGCTTCCCTGGGGAACACCTGATATCACTTCAGTTTTACTCGATGATTTGCCGTCTATTACTACGAACTGCGACCTTCCTGACAGGAAATCACGAATCCAGTCGCACAACTGAGACGATACCCCATAGCTCCGCAGCTTGATTAGAAGTCGCTTGTGAGGAACGGTGTCAAAAGCTTTCCGGAAATCTAGAAATACGGAATCAACTTGAGATCCCCTGTCGATAGCGGCCATTACTTCGTGCGAATAAAGAGCTAGCTGCGTTGCACAAGAGCGATGTTTTCTGAAGCCATGCTGATTACGTGTCAATTGATCGTTCCCTTCGAGGTGGTTCATAATGTTTGAATACAGTATATGCTCCAAAACCCTACTGCAAACCGACGTCAATGATATAGGTCTGTAGTTAAATGGATTACTCCTACTACCCTTCTTAAACACTGGTGCGACCTGCGCAATTTTCCAATCTGTAGGTACAGATCTATCGGTGAGCGACCGGTTGTATATGAGTGCTAAGTAGGGAGCTATAGTATCAGCGTAATCTGAAAGGAACCTAATCGGTATACAATCTGGACCAGAAGACTTGCCCGTATTAAGCGATTTGAGTTACTTCGCAACCCCTAAGGTATCTACTTCTAAGAAACTCATGCTAGCAGATGTTCGTGTTTCAAATTCTGGAATATTCCATTCGTCTTCCCTGGTGAAGGAATTTCGGAAAACTGCGTTCAATAACTCCGCTTTAGCGGCACAGTCGTCGATAACAGTACCATCGGCACTGCGCAGCGAAGGTATTGACTGCGTCTTGCCGCTTGTGTATTTTACATACGACCAGAATTTCTTCGGATTTTCTACCAAATTTCGAGACAATGTTTCGTTGTGGAACCTATTAAAGGCATCTCGCATCGAAGTACGTGCCAAATTTCGCGCGTCTGTAAATTTTAGCCCATCTTCGGGATTTCGCGTTCTTCTGATCTTCGCATGCTAAATTAAGAATAAAATAAACATTAAATATGCTCATGTTCATAAACAACGACGTGTACATAGTTATGAGATAGTACGGCAAGACAGCCTGTTATCAAGATATAGGCGGATGACGAGGACATACAATACAGAATGTCACAGATCCAAATAAAGCCTTATTGTTAGTAGGCGCAACTTGCTGGTAACAAACACACACACACACACACACAAGAGAATTTTTTCCATCAGTCTTCTGAATGATTGGATACGAAACGCAACGCATTCGCCTCCACTTTATCTCAGAGTAACACTTGCACCTAACGTCATGAGTTACTTATCGCCTCCTTTCTGAACTCTTATCTTCCCGTACAGGTCTTACCCTCTACAGTTCAGTCCCACCGGAGTTATTCTTTCACGTCTTAAAACACTTCTTACCATCCAGGATCGTCTACTTGAACACTTCTTACCATCCAGGATCGTCTACTTGAACACTTCTTACCATCCAGGATCGTCTACTTGAACACTTCTTACCATCCAGGATCGTCTACTTGAACACTTCTTACCATCCAGGATCGTCTACTTGAACACTTCTTACCATCCAGGATCGTCTACTTGAACACTTCTTACCATCCAGGATCGTCTACTTGTCTATGTTTTTCAAATTATCCTCTTCTCGCAAATTCTGTGGAAAATCTCATTTCTTGACAGTCCATCTAATATTAGATATCAATCTATAGTACTACACCTCAAATGCTACGATTCTCTACTTTTCCGATAGCGCTCTAGACCGTAATTCAGGTGAATAGAAACGTACTTTCCCGCTAAATTTATTCCTCTAATTAAGACCGATATTCTTCTGACCGTAACGCTCTAGCCAGATTTTTACTTACAACGGCGGACCCAAAGGTCACAGAGTTAAGTTTTTGGTGGGCAGAGTTTTTGTACCACCGTGTTTGCCGGTACTGCAGTTGTCAGAAAGCCGAGTGCCATCACTGAAAAAAGTCATGACTGCTTTCCACAGAGTTCATAGTGACAACTGTTTAGTGTAATTGTCGTTATTTCAATGGATGATTTTCGGTAATGGCGTCCGGCAGCGAAATTCTACTTTTTTCTCGGAAAAATTGGAACAGAAACGCTTGAAATGTTAAAAATGGCGTAAAAGAACTATACAAACTAGAGAGTTTGAGTGATTTTCCTGTTTCGGAAATGGTGAAATATCAGTTGGTGAGAAATCTGTTTGTGGTCGTCCTTCCACGACTCGAATCCATGAAAATGTGGAAAACCTTTGCGCCATCATCAGCGAAGGTCAACGACGGACCACTGGAAACATCTTTCGGCGTCGGGAGTGACTTGAAGTTCAGTGCAGCGTACGGTGACATAAAAATTTGGAATGAAAAGAGTGACTGCAAAATTTATGCCACGACTGCTGATTGCCGAACAAAAACAAGGTGGCGAAGGAACATGCTGTGCTTCGAAAGAAGAGTCCTGAAATGATACAAACTTTTTCCCGAATCAAAGAAACAATGAAGCCAGTGCAAGACTTCAAGTTCGCCTCTCCCCAAAGAAGCTCGTCAGGTGAACATTTACAACGGTGAAGTCACTGATGACAGTGTCACTGAAGCAGAGTTACTAAACACGGTTTCCCGAAACGTCTTCACCAAAGAAGACGAAGTAAATATTCCTGAATTCCAATCAAGAGCAACTGCCAAGATCAGAAACGTAGAAGTCGATATCCTCTGTGTAACAAAGCAGCTTAAATTACTGAATAAAGGCAAGGCCTCCGATCCAGATTGCATACCAGTCAGGTTCCTCTCAGAGTATGCCGATAAAATAGCTCCATATTTAGCAATTATATACAACCACTCGCTCACCGAAAGATACGTACCAAAAGACTGTAAAATTGATCAAGTCACACCAATACCCAAAGAGGGAAGTAGGAGTAATCCGCTGAATTACAGGCCTATATCACTAACGTCGATTTGCAATACGGTTTAGGAACATATACTGTATTCGAACGTTATGAAGTACCTCGAAGAAAACGATTTATTGACATATAGTCACAACGGATTCAGGAAATATCGTTCTTGTGAAACACAAATAGGTCTTTATACTCATGAAGTAATAAGTGCTATCGATAGAGGATGTCAAATTGATTCAACCTTGTTGACTTTTAGTCCCGACTTATTGTTCTAGAGAGCACTATAGTCATACACATCATTCCACCTACATCATAACATGATCATTTTCGTGCTTCACCAGCATCACCATAACCCCGTAGCATAGTTGACAGTTTCATCAGTTGTTATACTTTTATTGTAACATAAAATCATCTGCAAAGTTTTAACGGTAATAAATATTGTCCACCAATATGTTTTTTAAAGAAACATCATTTACTGTTAGCTGTTTTAGTGCACAGATTGTAAATATTGCCCATGTATGTGTTTTTTACAAAAAAAATTATTGTCATCTGTTTTTATGTATTTTTGACCATTTTTAAATATACGTCACCTTTGACTGAACGAAAAGAAATCATCAGCATTCAATCCTCCAAAAAAAGCCAAGCAGTACTTGGACGAAATATTATGGAATTTTAACCACTTTGCACGACGGGAAGCCCGAGCTCATTTTACTGGACGGTCAACGTTGTTATCTTTCAGAAGGTACATGAAAAAACTAGTTCCAGAAATTAAGTCTGCGTAAATTATTATGAAAGAGTAAAACAGATCGCTCTGCTTTATAAAATAAACCTAATAGGCACTGTCTAACACTAACGTCTATTTTTCCATTGTTAATATTTTGAGAATATTCGGAGTAACGAATACTGTGCTCATATGAGTAAATACCACAATCTGCATTCGCGACGCCCGTACCGAAACCTTATTCAAGGTCGATAGCTATTTAAAGATTTGGAACAGTTTTCCTTGTAGTATCAGTCTTTCGTTTTTCAGGTCTCAGTGTTTGTCACCAACTGAACGAGTTATCTTCAGCAAGTTGTTAGACGTAAGTGGGCACGGATACCATAGTACATACTGCGCCCAAATAGCCTCCGCTTTGCTTCCTTTCTGCTTCTTCCCGTAATAGGGAACGATATCGGGCTTAACATCTCGCGTCTTTCCTCTGCACGTAGCGCGTTTATGGTACATCCAACGACTTCCCCTTGTAGAACGAACAGGTAACATGTTAACGATTAGAGCGACGTGTCTGGAATTTTTAGTTCACTATCTGACACCGGGTATTCACCAGAAATTTCACGGTTGTAAAAAAGCACAGTGGGAAAAATTCATCCCCATGCATCTGCCAAAAAGATTTAACTATATGTTTCAAGTTTTAACTTTTTTGGTGCAATTTTCCAGACTTAAGCAGTAACTAAATTTTGTAGCTGTCGTTTTCCACAACAAAGAAAGTAACTAAATGCTTTCTCATATTTACTTCCAACGTTCATATAATAAAAGGTTTTTATTTATTTTTTAAACTGCAATAACAGGGTGTAGCCCTCAGACATGTCGAGTCGCGTTGCATTGTAATTAGACATAAAAACACAGTTACTTTTATACCGCTTATCACTGCACATTTTTAATGAAGCTTACTGCACCGTAGGCTTCACATCTGAGAGTGTGAGAAATTAGTGTTATTTGTGAAGAACATTTGACGTATGACATTGCATAAGACTGATTTTATCAGTTTTGTAATAACCATCTTCCACTTTAATAGAAAAATCGCATTTTAACTGACAAGTTTTCGCACTCCACTTGTGACTTGGAAAAAAAGAAATTTCTCAAATTTAGTAATTGGACTGCACAAAATCAAAGTACTACTCTTCTCAGTTTCGACAATTTTCTGCTTTTGGGGTTTTATGACAAAAGACGAATGTTTACAGAAAACACTCTGATGAAGACTTACTGTAAAGTCACCTTGTGTCCTTTGTGCAAGTTTGCAAAGCTGTATTTTGTACCCAGTGACTCTGAGGAATATGTAAGAACTTTAGATGAATGGTACAAACGCTCTACTGTAGACACTGTGTGAAATGTTTCTTTCTGAATTCAGTTTCTAGATACCATCACCACGATTTTTGCACTATAATGTAAAATTGTTATCTTCCACGGAGGACAAGTGAAACCAAGACAACATCGTTTGTCTAGCATTCAGCGTACGGTCTGCAGTTTTTTTATTTGTTTTTTTAAACGGAAACTAGAAACTGAATTGAGAAAGAAACATTAGACACAAGGTCTACAGTACAGCGTTTGTACCATTCAGCCACTCAGTCACTCAGTCACTCGATACAAAATACAGCTTTGCAAACTTGAAGTTTTGCTGTATCATTACATATAGAGTAGTTGATTTTGCATATTACCAGAGATGCTTAGTCATCAGTCAGACTTGTATTCAATTTCAGTAGTTAAACATGTACGAAATTTTAGCAGTGCTTTTATTCTTGGCGTATTATTTTTTCGTCCTGATACAAATAAAAGAAAAATATTCTTTTACATTACAAAATGTTTGTAAAAATACTTCTTTTAGCCTAGTCATTCTTTTCATATTTTGTTCAAATTTGGCACTGTTAATAACGAAAGATACATCTTCTAAGAGAATTTAAGGACAAATTAATGATGTTGTAAATTAAAAGTTCTTGATCGTAACTATCCAGTTATCTGCACTCACTACACAAGCCGATAAGTAAGATCTCTCCAGTTCGGCGCACAGTTGGTCGAATTAAGCTATAATGAGGCACTAAGGAGAAAGGGTTACCACAAGCTAAAAATATTTCATCACACTTAAATGCGACGGTTTTTCATGAAAGAGGGTCACTTAGAATTTTTCTGTACAGTAGTATTAAAGATTTTTCCTGCCTTCTTTGTAGTTCCCACTATCAAATATCTATCTATAAATTGTGTTTTTTACACATCCTGATCGCTGCTTATGAAGGAAGCAAAGGCATTAATGACATAAATGGGCAAAGCTAAGAACCGGGTACCGATCAATCTGTTCATAATTTAAATAATTACGGTAAAGTACTAATCGTCCAATATTGGTTTTTTCATCCTCCTCACCATCATTAGAATCTGTGACACATTTAAATAATAAAAAATCAGTACAAACTACAAAGTAGACGATAAAAATCGTAAACGAAAAAATAATTGAAGCATAGTAACTTATAAAACTCGTAGAGACAGAAACGTTAACAAGAGCTTCTTGCCTGAAACAACCTGACAACGAATCCGATAGAACATGGATGGCAAGCCTGCATGGAACGTTGATACCAACCGCCTTACAGTGGTGTGGGGCTCAGAAGAGAGTTTCAATGATCATTAGTTGGCGGTGACATACGAATCTTGCCACATACATAAAGAGATCAACACATATACAGCTCGAAATTTTTAATAAACTGCACAGTGTCATCTTAACAATTAATGAAGAAGAAAATGGAATGTGAAAGTGTAGTGTTGTCACCTAAAAGAACACACTGTAAATAATCTTCAAGGAATATTGCAACTGACGACTAGTTAATGACCATGGGGGACATTGAACTAAATTTTTAAGGTAGATATGAAACAGATTAATCTCAAAGTAAACAGCACGCAACGATTTTTACGGTTCTCTTTACACAAAGCGATTACAACGTTATAAAAAGAAAATAAAGTGAGATCTTTCCTCAGTTGTACTGCCAACATTGTAGGCAGAATGTCGTAGTATCAAATGTAGAGGCACAAAGAGCTGGGTAGAAAAATATGTGAAACGTGAAACAGTAACACGTAACCATCTCAAATGACGTAATGAGCGAAGAAGCACAATGATAAAACACTGTATTCTTACTCGGGTAGACGGTGGTCCAAATTCTGGTTCTGCCATCCAGATTGAGGTTTTTGTGATCTGTCTAAACCGCTCGAGGCGAAAACCAGCATGGGTCCTTTAGGGAGCACACTCTTTCTTTTTGCTGAATGATAGAGAACCTCTGCCATCAATAATTTATCTTCTTTGAGTTAATGTAAGTTACTAAGCCCACCGGCTAATATATTAGTCATCTGTTTGAAAGAGCGCACTGGTCGATATAACGCGCTGTAAATTATGTAGAACTGGTCCCGTCTGTCGTGATCCACCACTGCTGAGTCATGGCAGTGTGTGTGTGTGTGTGTGTGTGTGTGTGTGTGTGTGTGTGTGCCAGTCGATTGTGTGTAATCGGCGCACTAATATGAGTTGACGAGGAGACATGGCAGAATGGCAGAGGGATATTGTCGTGTTTGGATGTACTTGTGATCGCAACGTGAATGACGCTGTCCTACATGGTGCTGTGTCATCACGGGCTGTCAAACGTGTGTGCAGCGGATGGTGCGTCACTGGCTGTCATATAACACAGAAGAAGACGCGAGCGCCACGCTTTGTCAGTGACAATAGCTGTCAAATATCTCAGTAATTGCTGCTGTCTGTGGATGCAGCTACACGTCAATCAGTTTACGAGTAAATTTTTCGAAGGGAACTGAATGGACATTTGGAGTCAGGTAACTTCCAAATGGACGTAACTCACTTCGGCAGATGAAGCAGCATATCTTCATCGGAGCAAACGACAGAGAAAATGCGCAGTTTTTGAAATGAAGCAAGGCACCGACGTGAGTGAGTGCCCCGACGGCCCAATGAAACGTTTAACCTGCAGTATGTGAAGGGTATAGATCAGGAAGATGTTTTGGGGACGTTTCCCTACTGTGATGTTGGCCCACTCATTCAGGAAACAGTGGATGTGTACCAGCAGCTTTATTTTGTCATTATCGCTGATCGCGTCTTCTACGGGGGTTGGGCAAAAACGTGGAAACACCTTGAGAAATACTTGAATGAACATAAATGCAGGTGCTAGCCAAGCCCGGAGGGTGAAGTTCTGTTATATTTGACCACGAACGGCATCTGTGCGATATGTACAGTAAGTTGCATCTGTTAGTTGTTTTCACTACAGTGTAGTGTGTAGTGACTGCATTACGTGGGAGCTAGGTGGATTCGAAACCCAGGTAGTCGAAGTGGCTGACGTTCCGAGAGGCACCGCATCGAAGCTTTATACTTCATACAGGGAAAGCGGGTAAACTTCATCCGCCATGTCACAGCATGGACGGCAGTGAGCGTTAAGTGATCGTGAAAAACGGTTATTGATGTGTGTTGTGACGAAAAATAAGTATACGACAGCTGCAGAACTGAATGTCGAACTCGTGAACTCTTTCAGCAACAAAACAACGCGAAGGGAGCTCCATAAGCTGCAGATTATGAGGCGACCTATAATTCCAATACAGCTCACCAGTTACGCAAATATAACTACCAGGAAAAAGTAGTAAGGGAACCGGAGTAGAACGGGGCACTGGGGCAGAATGAAGGTATACGTATTTTCGTGTCAAGGAGGTGCTGACAATGATCGGCAGTAAGTTGAGCTAGTTGAGACAGTGACTGCTCAACCTTGCCAGTCATGTTTCTTTGGTTTTCGTAAGCGTTGGATCGTGAAGTTTTCGATGTACTAATTTTTGCTCCTGGCTTGTAACTTCTGGTGAATTGGAAGCAACAAAAGGTATACCTACTTATTTACAATAAGACTATTGTTAGTAGATGCTTAGAATATGTTTTATAAGCTTCAGCTTCATTCGGTTAAATGTTTGTTTTCGTACCTTCGTTTAGTGGCCTTACCTCTGTACCCTGAACCATGTACCTGGGGCGGAATGAGGAAGTATCCCATTCTGCCCCACTACCTTTATAACAAAGAGACCACTTTTATTAGGCCCCTTATCTATTTTTATTTCGATTCCAGATGGTTAGAGTATATAAGAGGAAAGCAAATAGGCAGTCATGGTCTACTGAGGCCATGAACAGTGATGTGGGGGCAGTTAATTCTTCAGGATGATCAAGCTGGCGAGATTTCAGCGAATTGTGACAATGAACTACGGCCTAAGAATGACAAAGTTATTGAGGCTAATTGTTGTAGTCCCGGGTGCTCTTGGATGAGAACTGACAACATGGCCAACTCACTTCATATTTCACCTGAAATTCTGATGCCCTTGCCAAAAGTTAACGAAAGCATGGAAAGGGCAAAACGGAAGAGGTGGAAGACCATTGTTTTAACTGGTTCACTGTACAAAACAACGTTAGAAGCTATTAATAAGGAAAAAGAGGAAAAGAAGAAAGAGCAAAGAAAAAACTATTTGTGAAAGAGAATAAAATTAAGAATTATAAGGAAAGTTCTGACTTGTGTATTTTATTCAAAATCAGTTGAAGGTTGGGTCACTTGTTCGATGTGCGAAAAAATGGGCACCCGATACTTGTGCAGTAATAGCGAAGATTATGAGTCTCTCCTCATGTGTGAATTTGGAAAATAGCCTTAACAAAAGGATACAATACATGAAAACTGTAGTTTGACATTAACATTCACTTTAAACTAAATAAATACCGAGGAAGCCAACATTTTCTGCATTTCTGATGATTTTATATGTTTTTATAATCGCTTGTACTTACTACCCCAATCTGCCCCATGCATGCGGCAGAATGGGGCAAATGACACCTTTCTGTTTTTGAGTGAAAACAAAATTCTTTTATTTTATGGCAATGTTCTTGTATTTGTGTCATTAATACATCATAATGTGTTCATATAAAAATTGGTAACGCTTTTATTTAACACTTTTGTACTTTTAGTCAATGTTTTCAACTTAGTACCCCATTCTGCCCCGGGTCCCCCTACCTAACCTATAAAAGCTGATGGAGCAATGGAAGAAGGTTATTTGATTGGATGAGTCTTTGTGGCGTTCGATGTGTTATTCACTGGTTTGGTATTTAACTAATTTGTAAATGAAAATGATAGTCTTATTTTATTACATTGAGTAATTACTAAAATTTTCACCCCGCTAAAGATTTGATCAAGTTGCTAAAGAACTTCAAGTTAACGCCGTGTTAAAGTGTTGTCTGTAGGCTGTGTAAGTGTCACTAAATCACAGTTCATACAACAATTCCTTACAACTATTGATTAAGATGGAAGCAGTTATCTTCAGCAAAATGATCATTAAAACCACCGAATATCAGCCGCGCACAACACTGACGTATGTTACCTGAAACAATATTCTTCGCAACTCGTGCGTAATTAATTTCGGCTCCATACATTAGCTAGAAAAGTTTGTTATAACGTTCGTGCTATGAGCAGTGTTTTTTAAGAACCAATCTGATTCGTATCATTTTCATTCAAATGAGTTCGGGACCACCGGTGCACATTTATTTTTACACATTTGAATTATGTTCAGCATGTATGTCTGCAGAGTTGTGTAATTTGAATTTGCCGCTGAGACAATTGTTAATATGGCGGCAGACAATTGATAGAGACTTTCTATTCTTAGACCCAATAATTATTTTAACTGCTTATTAAACTTTACAGAAACTCTTCTATTTTTACTTCATCAAGCAAACATTTGATTTTTTCTAAGGAAAACACAGACAGAAACGCGATACAAATCGTTATCATCAATGGCTGCGCTCCTTGCAGCGGGAAGAAACAATTAACACACTTAATGCTTACTGAGAGAGGAATTATAGTTACAAATAATTATTCACTCATGTTTATAATAATAATGAACTCTATTTTCAAGTAATAATTAACAAATAATTACAATTTCTTAACAGACCTCAGTTTGATATATGTTTTGCGTGATGAACCTACAAAAGCCATCCAACAAAAGGTAAAAAACAAAGGAATACAAACGCAGATCATAAAAGGAATTTAAAATTATCATTGTCTTTGTATAATACACATCGATATGTCCAATCACAGAATATTATCTAAATAATTAATTCACTGTGTTTTCATATGTCTAATAGATAATGTTTATAACTGTTACAGGAATAATTTCCTCTCGTCGCACTGTAGCTAAAATTTATCTCGTGGATGTTACATCTTTCGCGTTGTTTCCAGCTTCTGGCCGAGTTTCCGTGTCAAGAGTGAAACATGACGTGGGATCGGTCATGATTTGGCCAGTCATATCGTGGTACTCCATGAGCCATTTGGTTACTCTGCAAGGCTGCGTTATTCCCAAGAATTATTTGACCTTGTTAGATGATCACGTCTATCCCGTGGTACAATGTCTGTTCCCCAATGTCGATGCTGTATTCCGAGACGACTTGGACCCTCTTCACTGAGTTCGTATCGTTCGTGACTGGTTTTGAAAGCGCCACAGTATTATCGAAGCTCTGTGGTCTTCTTTGGAGTGAAGGGTGCGTCATCGCTAGCCACCTTCCACCTTCATCATCGTTATCTGTGTTTGCCACTATTTTGCAGGAAGAATATTGTGAGATTTCCTTGAAAACCAGCCCAGACCTGTATGTACCATGAAGCTGTTTCGAATACCAACGGGTTCCCTACACTGCATTTGGCATGGCATGGGCTTGTGATTTTGGCGTCTCCTTATTTCTCCACAACCGATGTAGACCTTCATAACGGATACACAACGGACGAGTGACAAAGTGATTTTCGCAGGGTATGCGTTTCTGATTTCCTTGACACCAAGGCACGCTACCACACCCTGCTTGGCCTGCTAAATCACTCTGTGTTAATCCCACAGAAACTGTCTGGAACTATTTGGATGAACGTGTGAAATTTAGCAGCGGCTTAATTTTCCAGGTGTACGGGATCTACTGTGTACGGTATACCTGAAGAAAATTGTGAATCTCTTCCTTGCTTGACAGGACAGGATCGTCACAACAGAGTAGAAAAATTCTCACAAAAATCACGATTTTAGGCCACCTGTCCACTTAATTATTGTTAATTATAATTACTTCACCTGTTTTTGCAGACACTTTGGTAAGATGGAGCGTTAAGGTGTATCCTTGGACGAATAAAATGAGCAGTGTCCATACAGACGGAAGCCTATATGTGCTATGCTTTTAGAGTAACAGTGGAAAAACGTCGTACAAAGTTATCGAGTCAGAAACTTGTACCCCATTTTTCAAAGCACCCCCATATACTTCTTATTTCTCATATATTCGTTGAATCGTTGAACGTTGTGACCTTTCAAATGCCGCTGAATAGTTTTATCGTATGAAGTCTACCGAAAAACCCGTAATTGTTTTAGGTAGACTCAGAAAAAATATTGCCATAAATTAAGGTTGTTGAACCGGAAATTAACCTGACAATTTTCATCCACCCAAAACTGTTATGGGATAGATAGAATGCTTGTGTAGTTACAAGCTGAGGATATTTTAAAAATTTGTTTTATGTGTCTGACTAGATTATTTTAAAAATCTTGTTTAGGTTGTGCTCCAAACTTCATGCAAAGTACCTATTACAGTATACCACAAAGCTGCTAAAATGCGACAGCTAGTTTCGAGCAGAGCAGAGTATGCCTCTTCTTCGTAATTTTAAAACGTGTTACAAATCTATTTAGTGCGATGAAAGATATTCTTTCATTAATAACTCGAAAAAGAAGGATACTTGAACATTTATATTGTATTGATGTACCTCTAATATTCGAAAAACTATGGTACTCTCTATAGATTGGACGTTTCTACACCACACGTCCACCTATTGTGCAGGAATAGTATAATATTGCACACAGCAAACTTTTGTGGGCCGATAATTTTATGAAACGTGTATCAGTGGCCATTATAACAGCGACAGAGTAAAGCACCCTGCTCAGCATTTACGTATCTCATCTGTTATTACCTGGATGACAAGTGAAAATTGCCTCGTTTCCCAAACTGTGTTCAAAACAAGTGCCCGAGCGCGCCCACACTAGACATAAATTAAGCTGATACTGCTGATGTGACACCCGTTTAACAGAGCAGCGTTTTACGCGACCACTTTAATAGCGAACCGAAATTTACGGACAAACATAATCATATCAATGGAAGGAAATTAAATTTCCGGCGTGGCACCGCGGTTGGTGCGTCACTGCTGATTTTGCATTAAGCGCGTCCGTCTTCGTGTAATCGTGTTTCATTCACACCACATGCCGGCGCCACAGAACTTGTCTTCTGCTGGTATTCCCTTGTAATAATGTCACCAGAACTATGGAATTTCCGGGGTAAAGTCAAATAATTTTCCCACATACTGCCAACTCTTTCTACAATAATTTACTAATATCGCCATTGGGTGCGCTGATGGTGTATGTGAGGGACCAGTATTTCTCCTTCACATTTTTGCAGTTCCTTTTGGGGTTCTTAATATTGCGGAAGGTTCGTCTAACAAGATATGGCCTTGTACAAAACATTGTAAGAAAAAATTAACAACCTTTTATAAGTTTGTGATTCAGCTAATTTATGATGTAATTGAGGTTTGCCTCGGTGCTTGACACAGCATCATAATGTTGAAAAGGATACACCTTCCTAGTGCTCTGAAAAGTTACTCGAAATCACCAGCAAATTATTTTATGTTTACGATTGTTTTCGTTGATATCACTGAGCACGTAATGGTGCCGAAGTGTGATCCCTGCATAGTTTATTTTCATGAGCTCTATGTAAGCCGTCTCAAGACGGATGAACTGAGAATTCAAGGATTTTATTGGCACTAACATCGGTAAAATTAGAGTTCACTATGGGAAGTGAGAGGACGCCAACAAATACCAGCAAGTTAGCGAAACGGAAATATATTAGAAAGATGTATCATCGAATGTCCAAAAGACAGTGTACAGTTCGCATATTATGGTATAAGCACGAAATAGCGAAAGACAGAAATATGAATAATAATGAAAGTTCACATACTTTCCATAGGCTCGGAATATCTCAGCACTAACAATAAGCATAGCGTACTGCACATGTTAGCAACGTTACAGAAGTCACACTAGGATTTGTGATGTAACAAAATAAAAGTGATGTTATTCAATGGGAAAGTTGGAATTTGAGATTTCGCTTACTGTTTTATCAATCACAACTGGCGTAAGAATCATGGATTGACCATCGTCATAAAATATTGCATTATGAAATGTGAATATTCTTTACTTGCAGTTTCGCATGGCTTGAAGCAGTCACAGCTAGCGTGCTATTGATAAAAAAATTGCATTATCGTCTTTCTAATTACTTCATGATCGCAGGTACGATCATACCTGATCGTGAAGTTATTGTTATAACAAAAAAATTTCCTAGAGGACCAGAAAGTTCCTAAGGGCACAAAGACAACTGTAACATCTCACAAAAGGGAAATTCAATATTAAAGCTGATGCAAGAATAAGATAAAACAGTTTTCTTTTTGTCAGTGTAACACGCACATTGGACTGCTGATCTTCGTGTGTGTAATCCTAGCAAAATGCATAATTAAAATGAAAATAATACGGAGGAGCACTGCTAAATGATTCAATATTTCCAGAACAAATATTTATTATAAGTAACACATATATCGTATCTTATGCTTAGTACTACAATGCCGGTAGATCTTTATGATCGTTTCATGTCCATGGAGCGCTCTTTTATATAGCCGTTGTCCTCTTGAGTCGCTCGTGCGTAGTCACGATAAGTTATAACAGTTCTTCTTTTTACACTTCACTCAAACTTAAACAGAACACGTTTTTATTTATTTAGTAAAAAGATCAGACTGCCACATATCTGCGTCCATCTTATTTAAGAAAAACAGTACAAGTGTTTAGCGCTCAAGGCTTCATTTGTTCTCCACCGAACAAAATAGTGAAGGATCGCATATGTATCGGTATTCTTCTGTTTATGTTGCCGCCCAAAGACGACGAATTGCATTATTTAGGAAATTCCACCATCGCCATGCGACGCCTTATTATATATTAATCATACTTTATAAACAAATATTTGCCTTCTGGCTGAAAGTATTAACTATTTGCTGTTTTAATGAAGCCAGAAATAGCGAATATCACAGATTATCACGGAACTTTTGTATGATATTGTTGGTTTACATTTTGGGCTAAGACCAGAACTTTACCATTACAATAATTTGCCTAGGTGTTACACATTTATTTATTATAAACAGCAATGGCAAATAATAGTTTCATCAATCGATTCTTATTGAAATATGGAAGAACGAAAAGTGACTTTTCATATACGAGAACTACAAACATATGAGGCCTCGCTGAAAAGTAATGCCTCCGACTTTTTAATGTGAAGACTCTTAAAGATTATAAATTCTTCATGTCTACAATTATGCAGCCGTCTGCCGACGTAAGGCTCCGAAGTTTAGCGTGCAGCATTGCGGTGTGGAACGCAAACATGTTGGTCGTGAGAAACAGCGTACTATAATCGATTTTCGAATTCTAAGAGTTCATCTACACATGGAACAACCCCTCCCTCAGCATCACAATGCCAGTCTACACACGAGCGCTGCGACATCTTCAGAAATCTCACACCATGAGTTCATTGTCATCGACCAACATCCAAAACGGCCCGGCTTAGCCCCATCGGATTTTCATCTGTTTCCAGAACGTAAAGAACACCATCGAGGACTTTGATAGTGACGAAGCGGTTGCAAGTAGAGGTGAGTCTGTGTCTCCGTCAACAAAGTCAAGCATTCTAGAGTGATGGATCAACAAACTGGTCTGTCGTTGCGAGAGTGTGTTCGTCGCCAGGGTAACTATGGTGAGAAATAAATATGTAGACATGAAGAATAAAGCTATATAATGTTAATAATGTTAATAACAGCCACACGGGGTAGATGCACGGTCTCAGCCGTCTTGTCACGGTCACGGTCCGGGTGGCTCGCCCCCCCCCCCCCCTTCCGTCGGAGGTTCGAGTCCTCTCTCGGGCATGGGAGAGATTAAATAGTGTGACCTCAGCAGTTTGGTCCCATAAGACCTTACCACAAATTTCTAATGTTAACAACGGTTGTATTATTGAAAAAGCCTTAAGAATTTTTCATTTCTCAGTTACACTACTGGCCATTAAAATCGCTACACCAAGAATAAATGCAGATGAATACTCGTTTATTGGACAAATATATTATACTAGAACTGACATGTGATTACATTTTCACGTAATATTGATGAATAGATCGTGAGAAATCAGTACCCAGAACAACCACCTCTGGCCGTAATAACGGCCTTGATACGTCTGGGCATTGAGTCAATCAGAGTTTGGATGGCGTGTACAGGTACAGCTGCCCATACAGCTTCAACACGATGTCACAGTTCATCAAGAGTAGTGACTGGCGTATTGCGACGAGCCAGCCGCTCGGCCACCGTTGATCAGACGTTTCCAGTTGGTGAGAGATCTGAAGAATGCGCTGGCAGGGCAGCAGTCGAACATTTTCTGTACGCAGAAAGGCCCGTACAGGACATGCAACATGCGGTCGTGCATTATCCTGATGAAATGTAGGGTTTCACAGGTACCGAATGAATGGTAGAGCCACGGGTCGTAACACATCTGAAATGGAAAATCCACTGTTAAAAGTGCTGTCAATGCGAACAAGAGGTGACCGAGACGTGTAACCAATGGCACCCCATACAATCACGCCGAGTGATAAGCTAGAATGTGCATTCACCGCGATGCTCGAAACACGGATGCGACCATCATGATGCTGTAAACAGAACCTGGATTCATCCGATAAAATGACGTTTTGCTATTCGTGCATCCATGTTAGTCGTTGAGTACACCATCGCAGGCGCTCCTGATTGTGATGCAGCGTGAAGGGTAGCCACCGCCACGGTCTCCAAGCTGAGAGTCCATGCTGCACAGTTCGTGCATATGAAGCTTCCTGGCAGATTAAAACTGTGTGCCGGACCGAGACTCGAACTCGGGACCTTTGCCTTTCGCGGGCAATTGCTCTACCATCTGAGCTACCGAAGCATGACTCACGGCCGGTGCTCACAGCTTTACTTCTGCCAGTATCTCATCTCCTACCTTTCAAACTTTACAGAAGCTCTCCTGCGAACCTGCAGAACTAGCACTCCTGAAAGAAAGGATATTGCAGAGACATGGCTTAGCCACAGCCGAGGGGATGTTTCCAGAATGAAATGTTCACCCTGTAGCGGAGTGTGCGCTGATATGAAACTTCCTGTAGCATTTTTAATGGTCAGTAGTGTATTCAACTTTGCATATTTTACCGTCTGTCTACACAGTTATACGACAGCTAGCTTGTGTACCCAGCTTCGCTCAGGGAGTTGATATGAGACTGTGTGGTTGTTGGATTAAGAGTTTAAGCTTTAAACTTATTGAAAATACACTCCTGGAAATGGAAAAAAGAACACATTGACACCGGTGTGTCAGACCCACCATACTTGCTCCGGACACTGCGAGAGGGCTGTACAAGCAATGATCACACGCACGGCACAGCGGTCACACCAGGAACCGTGGTGTTGGCCGTCGAATGGCGCTAGCTGCGCAGCATTTGTGCACCGCCGCCGTCACTGTCAGCCAGTTTGCCGTGGCATACGGAGCTCCATCGCAGTCTTTAACACTGGTAGCATTCCGCGACAGCGTGGATGTGAACCGTATGTGCAGTTGACGGACTTTGAGCTTCTTTGGAGCCATAGATCACAAAGAAATAGAAAACTTGTCATGGACTACAAACAGAGGAAATAACATTAAATTTGAGTACAAACAGTGAAGTTACCAACACACAGGGCCAACACCCGGCATCATGGTGTGGGGAGCGATCTCCTACACTGGCCGTACACCTCTGGTGATCGTCGAGGGGACACTGAATAGTGCACGGTACATCCAAACCGTCATCGAACCCATCGTTCTACCATTCCTAGACCGGCAAGGGAACTTGCTGTTCCAACAGGACAATGCACGTCCGCATGTATCCCGTGCCACCCAACGTGCTCTAGAAGGTGTATGTCAACTACCCTGGCCAGCAAGATCTCCGGATCTGTCCCCCATTGAGCATGTTTGGGACTGGATGAAGCGTCGTCTCACGCGGTCTGCACGTCCAGCACGAACGCTGGTCCAACTGAGGCGCCAGGTGGAAATGGCATGGCAAGCCGTTCCACAGGACTACATCCAGCATCTCTACGATCGTCTCCATGGGAGAATAGCAGCCTGCATTGCTGCGAAAGGTGGATATACACTGTACTAGTGCCGACATTGTGCATGCTCTGTTGCCTGTGTCTATGTGGCTGTGGTTCTGTCAGTGTGATCATGTGATGTATCTGACTCCAGGAATGTGTCAATAAAGTTTCCCCTTCCTGGGACAATGAATTCACGGTGTTCTTATTTCAATTTCCAGGAGTGTATATTCTAACTGTTTACAGTACCTGTTTATGGACAACATATTTCATTTTGTTATTCGATGTATAAATGTTCAAAATTTTTCGAATTTTCTACTCCAGAGGAAGCTACATGCAGTTGACTGTGAAAGAAGCAGGAATCTTTGAGCTTCGTGCCGCATTCGAATTTTCTACTCCAGATGAAGCTACGTGCAATTGACTGTGAAAGAAACAGGAATCTTTGAGCTTCGTGCCGCAATGTTTTAAAGTTTGTCCTTGCGGTTTGTTAATTGTAAAACTGTAAGATAATTTGATTGGAAATTGCTGTATTTTACATTGGAATGACAGTTCAATAGCAATCAGTGGTATTCTGGTGACAAATAGTGTGTCCTTTGTACTTTCAAGTCGTAAGTTCGGCTTCGATGATGTTAATCGATAACTGTTTGTCGATAGTCCTTGTTCCATTACACAGTTTTGGTGACTTGAGATTTCTGAGTAGTATGATCACACATTCAATTTTAGGTCGAAGTCAGGGTAATGGCTTTCCTTTTACTTGCTAAGAGTTCAGATATTCTATGGGGGAGTTCACGCTTTCTTGAACATTTACCGTCATGTCGATCGATTGGTACAATCTCCCTTCACCGGGAATTTTCGTTTGAAAACTTGATATTCTCGACAATGTTATTTTTAGTTGCCGAAATTGTCCTTTCTAATAGCCAGTCCGGATTGTTATAGTTGCGAATAATGTTCGGCTAATTTTGGTCGATGATTTCGTTTTTAGAAGTGGCTATGTGGCGGAATTCACTGTCGAGTTTCATGAGGGCGGTAGTCTGGTCAGTAGGAGATATGTATTCATCTATTAGTAAAAGTGGTTGAGCAAAATGTGCTGTTGTGTCTTACTTCGGTAGTCCATCTTGCGTACTTTTTGTTAGTCGCAGCATTTTTATGTGTGAGCAGAGATGTGATTTTGTTAAACATTCATTGATGGCGGCTGTTGGTGTTGCCTTGGAGATAAACTATGTGATCAAAACTATCCGGACACCCCCAAACACACACGTTTTTCGTATTAGGTGCATTGTGCTGCTACCTACTGCCAGGTATTCCATACCAGCGACCTCAGTAGTCATTAGACATCGTGACAAGCAGAATGGGGCACTCCACGGAACTCTTTGAATGTGGTCGGATGATTGCGTGTCATTTGTGTCATACGTATGTACGCTTTGATTTCCACACTTCTTAACATCCCTAAGTCCACAGTTTCCAATGTGATAGTGAAGTGGAAACGTGAAGGGACAGGTGTAGCACAGAAGTGTACAGATCGACCTCGTCTATTGACTGAGGGAGACCGCGCACACTGAAGAGGGTCGTAATGTGTAATAGGCAGACATCTATCCAGACCATCACACAGGAATTCCAGACGGCACCAGCATCGACTTTAAGTACTATTACAGTAGGGTGGGAGGTGAGTGCCGCACAATGACTTATCGCCGTAGCGTGTCAGTCCTGCCAACGCAGGATGGAACTTTCCTGTCTTGAATGGCCTGGTGTGTGACTCTAGAATTGGGTCTTTCCCACGTTTTCACTGTATACAGTGGCTGCTCGGTCGCACATTGATCGATGCTTTTCTGCATATATAATTTGCTCTGAAATCGGCCACACAACGGCTGTCTGGTAGAGGCCAGGGCAGGCAGTCTGATGTTCGAGCTTCGTCTAAGAATCTGCTAAGGTTTGTGATTTACAAGCAACCTCCTTATTGCCCAGCGTCACACAAAGTTCTCTCGTCTCTGGTGTGATTATATTATTCAGTACACTTACAAATGTCTAACTTAAGCCCGAATGGTACTCGGTTGTACACGTACTTTTGCTCCTCGGAACGGGCTCAACTTGACTGAAGCCGGCTGTGATGTCGAAGGTTGACAGCCAAATTTTCCTCAATAACTGGTGCAGTATGTCCTGGACAGCCTCCGGCCTCGTTTCGTTTGCCTAAAAGCGATCATTGACACCCTCGCATCGAGTCAACAACTGATCGATTCGTCTTTCTTCGTCATAATCGCAAGCGGGTTAACATATTTCGATGCGATGTGCTACACGAGTCGCTGCCTCCATCTCTTGCATCGCTTCCCTAGTAGCTTTTCGGTGCTTTCGGGACATGAGTCCATTTTCCATGTTGGCAGCCTATCACATGCCACTCTAAACTTCGGGGTAAGAACGAGAATGTGATCCTGATGTTTTCTCCACTTCCTCTTTCTGCTCATTCTCAACCGTGGAGCTTCGCGGAATGGCCCCGCGATTTGAGGCGTTGTGTCACGGATTGCGCGGCCCCTCCAGCCGGAGGTTCAGGTCTTTCTCCCGGCATGTGTGTGTGTGTTGTTCTTAGCATAAGTTAGTTTAAGTAGGGTGTAAGTCTAAGCAGTTTGGTCAGACACTCGCAGAAACCGTGGATCAACTTGTGTACGCTTTCTAAGTATCCTAGTCGATTCAGCATCAGCGTCCTCCATCCACTTCTGGCTGATCGTCTGTACATCGAGCGCCATCTGTCGAGTCCTTTGTGTCTGAGTGAGATGTGGTCAATTTATCTCGCCACTACGATACCTGCTGTCCTCCGAAAACCGACTGAAGTTTGCAGACTTTCCTACCGTTGTCACAACAACATTATCTTCTACTACTGGCAAGAGGCAACAACCGATCAATTCGTCTTTCTTGCGCACATCGCAAGCAGATTCACATATTTCGATGCGATCTGCGATATGACTGGCTACCTCCATCACTTGCATCGCTTCCCTAGTAGTTTTTGGGTGCGTCAGGGACACGAGTACCCATTCCAAGTTGGCAGCCTATCACATGCTACTCTAAACATGTACTTTCGTGTCGCACCTCACACTGCTTCTCAGCCACTCTGCAGTTTCGTTCCCATTCTCAGCACCCCATGAATTTCTTAGTTGCTGTGGAGGCTTAACCTTCAACCTTTGTCTTGTAACTGCAATGAGGGAAGAGAATAAAAACGATTCGAAAGACTGGACTACAAATTTGCAATCAAAAGACTGATGGTTAAATTGATTCATTATGATGGTTAAATTAATTAGACGCTAAGTCGGGACCGAAACCGAAAGAATACTGTCTGAGGTCACCAAAACACTGGACCGTGTGAGACAACCATGTGAAACCGAGGTCGACAACCTAGAAACGCGAGTAAAAACGACGATAACTGACATCCAAGTGCGAATAGACGAGCAAGGTAAATCTTCCAAGGAAACACAAACAAGAGTGTCGGGACTCTAAACAGAAAATATCTCCAATACAACAATGTGTCGTTCTTCTAACGCAGGTCACGTTAACTAACTTGTAGGCCGCATTCCCGATGAGCGGTGTGGACTTAATACAGCCTAAGTTCGGTCGGGCGTGCAGTACCACCCGAACGCACACCAGAAGAATTAACACGCGTACCTTCCTGAGAAGGGAGTAGCGGAACGTAATGCCTTTCTTGTTGCTCGGAAAACGCTCGAGCAGGAGGAGGCAGCCTGGTTCGACCGAACGTAGGCAGCGTTAAGTCCACATCGTGCTTCGGGATTGCTGTTTGTCGGCGTGACCTGAGTTCGAAAGACATTATATTGTCGTAGTGCACACTTTCTAGCTACAGGGCTGACACTCTTGTTTTGCGTTTCCTTGGACGAATCACTTTGCTCGTCCATGAGCACGGATATGTCAGTTACCATCGTGTTTACTGCACAAACTCACAAATCAAATAGGAGTAACGTCATCTACATTTTGTACATTAGGCAGTATTATGGTGCCGATTTCTCATTCAAAAGTCGCTTTTGATATCGTTTGTTCGTGGCAAAATCGTGTTGTGCTTGATGTAAGGAGAAAAAACTACCAACAAATGTCGCAATTGACAGCGGGAGGATAGTGGCCTTCGGAGAGTACGGTCCGTCGTTTCGCGTTGGTTTTAATTTGGTAAGTCTCATAAGAATGTAGAATATATGGATTCATGAAGGATATATTGGGCGCCATGTTGGATCTCAAAGGCCACACGTGACAGTCATCTTGAGGACAGACATGTTGTTCAGATAGCTCTGGGACTTAACGACTGAGGTCATCGTCCCCTAGACTTAGAGCTACTTAAACCTAAGAACATCACACACATCCATGCCCGAGGCAGGATTGAAACGTGCAACCGTAGAAGTACCGCGATTCCGGACTGAAGTGCCTAGAACCGCTGGGCCACTGCGGCCGTACAGGACTGTGCAGCCTCGTCATATACCTTGACCTAGGTAATGGGTTTGTCTGCAATAATACTAGACGAATACATACAGAGAGTGTTTCACTATTTCCATATCCAGCAAATTCTCCAAAACAACCACTGAAAACATCTGTTCCCGAATTGCCAAAAGACTAACACGTAACTACTCTCCAGTCACTACAACTGGGAAATGCTGGTGTAGAGTTTACGCACCATGACGTACCCATGTCTATCACCCGATCGCGGTTGAACTCTATGCGCAAAAGACTGAGAGTCAGAGCCCTGTACAGAACGAAATCATTTATAAATTCTATGATGTTTTCCTTCTCCAACACTCTATACGGAAAAGTAAAGTTTCACTATTTGTCATTATTCGTGGTGTTACAATTTCAATGAGCAGAAGTTTAGTTAACTGTTTATATATTTTGCGAATAAAATAACCCAGATCGCTTATTAAGATTTCTTTTTTTTACGACTTTTCAGCAATTGCCACCATCATACATCCGCAGTTGCGCTGTAAGAACGTACAGAGACACAGGTGGTTGTTATGCTGTAAAAAGCAAATAAAAGATAATAAATTAAAAGAAATTTTTAAAGATGTATTTACTAATAAGGTAAGAACTTATAAAATAAGCATCTGTGTCAGTCATAAAACCAACTTATAATCGACAGGCGTCACTATTGTTGGGTACGTTGATATCAGAATTTATTTTCGAAATCTGGATATTTGTGATAAGTTTCTATGGGACCAAACTGATGAGGTCATCGATCCCTAGGCTTACACACTACTTAATCGAATTTAAACTAAATTACGCTAAGAACAACTCACACTCACATTTTACTTTATTATTTACATTTTTATGTTTCCCCAAACGTATAAAAAAGATAGATCGTCATTAAAATATAAGTATGAAGATACAAAATATTGGAAGAAAACTTTACCCATTCTAGCGACACCTGACAACTAAGGCTCAGATCTTTGTAAGTTTTTGTGAACCAGGCTGTTGCCGGCCCGTGTGGCCGTGCGGTTCTAGGCGCTTCAGTCTGGAACCGCGTGACCGCTACGGTCGCAGGTTCGAATCCTGCCTCGGGCATGGATGTGTGTGACGTCCTTAGGTTAGTTAGGTTTAAGTAGTTCTAAGTTCTAGGGGACTGATGACCACAGATGTTAAGTCCCATAGTGCTCAGAGCCATTTGAACCATTTTGAACCAGGCTGTTACTTGACGCTCCCAATTAGACATAGGTCTTAGTAACCAAGGGAAACTTCACAAGGCTTGATCGCTAGAAAGGCATATTATTGGATGATTGGTTTCGACAGAGCTACGCTGTCGTCATGAGATCTTAGGCTTCCGAATTTTTACAACATATCATCCACCAGTGTTAAAAAATCACTTGACATTGCATAAGCACTTCCCACTGCCATAAACATCACCAGACATCGGCATGTATTACGTACAAAAATAAAACATATCCATATTGCGGCGATTGCAAGTGGTCATGTTGCGTACCAGTGGCCACATGCACCTCGCTCCTTCGTTCCTCCTGAGCCGCTGGCGTCAGCGTTCCTCAGGGCGGGCGCCGCAACCAGCTGCCGGACAGTGCAGGCAACCATCTTTCCCCAGCGTCTCCACACCCGCTGCATTCAGCAGAGCGTTGTTACTATTGATGAAGTGCCTTCACTAATAAAATGGACGTTCAATCAAAAATGTTTTCACATTGATACGTTGAACGGTTGCCACTGCTCCACCGTTATCCCGCCCAGGGTGGTGAACTATTAGTTCCTGACACTAACAGTTCAGCTCAACCACCCGTTGCAGCGGCCACGCACCGGCAGTCATTATTGTGTCAATAGATGGCGCTTTCGACGGTCCTGTTACACGTGGTGACGATGTCCACGACACACTAAGCTAATTACAGTCAGGCAATACTAAATGACTTTTCACAAGCAATAAAAAATGGAGACAAGCACTTAGAATAGTGTGGTAGGACTGATACATATTAATTACAATGTATGTTACATCTTTATGTGTTTCATGTAATTACAGGCTCTACAAATCCAGAGATGCCAACTATCATGTCTTCCTCCGATTGACGGAACGTTACATGCTAATTTTCCTTCCTTCCTTGTCTTTTTTGTGTGTACCTGATGAGTCAGTGCTAAAGCCCATGCCTGGAAACCGAGAAGCCACAGAATCGAATGTCAGGAACAGCACGGAGTGTTTCCGTCTGCCTTTAACCCAGCCCTCATCAGGACCAGTGATGTGAAATTTCACCGGAAACGGCACGCTCTTCCGATTCCACGCTAAACTGTAGGTTCCCCTTTCGCAGTATGATCACTGGGGCAGGCTAGGGGCACGAAGGGCACCCACGTGGCGTCTGATTTAAACACTTGCACAAGGCTACTGAGCCACACGGAATTATTATTATTAGCTTAATTGTAGGTAATGTACCTCAGGGCAGCGCAAGAAATGTCGTGAGAAATCGTTTCAGAATATTGTACATTGTGCCTGTTTGCGGTTGACTATGAAAAATACTTTTCTTCTTTGTACAAAGTTCATGTTAAATGGGAACGCGTACCTGAGTATTTATCATGATATCAAACATGGTTAGACTCGTTTACTTGATACCATTATGATCGGTACATCAGCGTACATGTTTCCATGTAACGTACATATTAATTTTTAACGTTTCTATAGATAAAAATTAAATATTTCTGTAGTAACAAGGTTTATTCCACAAGTGCACCGTGTAGGTAACGCCCATTCAACAAAGTGCGTGAAGTCAGGCAGGAGATACAAGTATTATAGATCTATGGGGATTTAGAGATTAGCGTACATCACAAGAAGCCTTCTCTGTTAACTACAGTTAGCATGAATCCTGGTTGTGGTCTGTGAAAACTCACGCATACATTGTTCGTAATAGGTGATCACAGTACTTAGGAAATATCTGGGGGGAAGTTGCAAGAGCTTTAGTATTTGGTTCAACGTACAATATTAGGATTTGCAGGAGCGCGTGGACTGTCATGCATCCACATGGAATGATATTTGGATTTCCACTTTGATATTTTGTCATTAATCGTGCATTGTGTTCTGCACTCATAATTGGCTTCCAGGGAACTACTTTTGACTAAAATATTCAGGAAAATCACCTGCAGACTTAATGGCATTCAACTAAGTTCCAAATTTGAATGCTGCTTTATTTCAAGGATATCTTAAGTGTATAGCTAGAAGTCTTTATGGCGTAAATCTGACCACTCATATCACGTCCTCAGATCACCTTTTCCATCTTGAATGAATGAAATGACAGACTCTTGCCAGAGGTATCCGCATATCACTGACAACTTACCACAAAAAAAAAAAAAATGCTTCAAATGGCTCTGAGCACTATGGGACTTAACATATGAGGTCATCAGTCCCCTAGAACTTAGAACTACTTTAATCTAACTAACCTAAGGACATCACACACATCCATACCCGAGGCAGGATTCGAACCTGCGACCGTATCAGTCGCGCGGTTCCGGACTGCAGCGCCTAGAACCGCGTGGCCACCGCGGTCGGCAACTTACTACAGGAAGGTGTTCTGTAGCATTGGATTTAGCACAATATTGATCTGTAGTATGTACGTTTCATCTAAAACGAGTATGTTCATGCATACAAGCAAATATTCTAACACTAATTTCATTGAATACCTATGTATTTTATGTAAATAAGCCCTGTACGTGTGGTGCACGCCGAATACCAGTAAACTCAGTTAATAATCTGAATTAATTAGCTTGGTACGATATTTGACTCGTATTCAGGAGAAAGGTGACTGAAACTACTATCCAGCTATCTCTAAATCGTGTGAAGCAAATGACGCAATGGTTCCTTTGAAAATTATTTCCTTCCCAGTCCTTTCCCAGTACGAGCATAGCATCTAGTTACCACTTTAAACGTAAATTTAATCTTCCTGTCATTTCATTCATTGCATAGAAACGTTTGTAATAATGTGCTGCTAACAAAGCCGTCACGCAGTTTGGCAACGGGCGACCAAGTTACAGAAGTTCTTGTAAAAGTATTGTAGTACTTCCAAGCAGTCTATGCCACCCAAAACAAAGTGATCTGCGTCCTCTTCTTCTTTGTAAGAGCAGAAAGTAGTCTCCATGATTTGCAGCCTGTGAAGATGTTTACGGAAACACCAGTGGTTAAATTTGAGTCTAGGAACTAGATAGGCGAGGGGCTAGGCACTGAACTTGTGAGAGATTTCTAGGAATAGGGAACCGACCGGTGAATTGCTGCCTACTTTTTGCCTTTGTCTTGTTATTTCCTCCCGTCCAGTCTGTTATCATGAAACTGTCAACAATTAAAATATTCATTCAGGTGTAGTTGTCCTTGAAACCTATACAGTCGCCAGTGAACACATGTTTACGGAATAAATTAGTTCGTAGAACGTCCATATCTGTGACTTCCCTGTATTGTAATTAAAACGTTATATCACGGAGCAACTAATGCGTCTTCGAACAAGATCAAAATTCTCCTCTCCTAAACATCACATAATCATCTCTGTTTTTCATTACTTCCCACACTGTCCGTTCCTACATGTGCCCTCACGTTCCTGTATTCATTGAGTCCTTTTATTTTATTGGAATGTCTATGTAATCCATATAGACTGTTAAGGCTTACTTTTGACTGGTAGTTGTATTACTTTCCATGTTTAATATCCCTTGTAACTGTCTCATCAAGTATTGTTTTTATTTTACTTGGTTCATTTATTTAATGCAAACTGTTGAGTAGTCACAGTTTGGAGTACAATGTTAATGTTTTCCCTGTTTGCTCCTTTTCTGTTTGTGTATTGTTCAGTCTTCTTTACCTTTTAAAATGGAGCACCACCACACTCTCAAAGATTGCATTTACTGTATGTCCCCTTACACTTCTCCATTTTCCTCCATTTACTCATTTCTATTTATCTTGTGAATATTGTTTGAGTCCCCTATATTTTGTAGTTAAGCTGATGATTGTTTCTTCTTTTATTGATTTGTGTATGTGCACTCTCCATGTTTTATATGTCCTGAAGTAGCCTTGACGAGTAATTATTTTATTTTATTTTACTGTTTTTGTTTGGTAATATAAACTTTTATGTGGGCCTGGTGTTCCTCTTTTGTATTAAAGTTTTTTCCTATTTACTCCGTTTTTTTATTCAACATGCAACTTTTTACTTTTTACGTTTAATTACCGCTACAATGTCAAACATGTTATGTACTATACGTTTCTGCTTCAACCTAGACGCGTACGTCTCTTCCAATGTTGTTTACAAACAATGTAACTTCTTTCCTGAAAATACTCAGTAAATGTCTGAAGGTGGATTTGTAAGCCGGAAACTGGTTAATACAACAAAAGTAATATTGTAGAACTAAAGCAAACTAACGCTTTTATGATCAAAATACTTCATCGTGATGTGACATGCAAAACAAAAAAAAAATCCCGTTTTAATTTAGAAAATCTTCATATATTCTGCAGCAATTTTGGATTTGTTGAACTTCGCATATTGTAATTTAAAAGCCCATTATAGCCCACGCTTATTAAACTTCGTTATCATGTTTGATTTTACCCTCTCAGTTTTTCTCCACATTCCCACTACGGCTACTACAGAAAATTTTAAAAAATGGCTGTGTGACACCGCAACACTTCTTTATAGTGAACTATACTTTTGTTTCAGTGTAATGTACGTCCCCATCCACCGAATCTTCAGAAGTAAGAGCTTTGTCCGTACATCAGTGCTTGAAGAGCACAGGTAAAACTTTCAGTTTTCCTATAGATTCAAGAAGCGATAAAACGGGAAGAGATGGCGTCGGAGGTCACTTATTTTATGACTGCCACAAAAGTTTACTGCGCCCTCATCTCAGCGGCTTTACGACTCGCCCGACGTGACGCTCTTCGGCAGAGTCATCCCAGGAGTCGAGCGATGCACTGCGATTATAACGGGATTGCAGGATGGATGACGCTCCAGGGAAGCGAGATTTTCTATCCGAATTGCAACTCAGCCCTAGCTATAGGACTTAATCTCTGTAATCAAGGAGCCATAGCCCGTCAGTTGCCGTACTTCATGGTGAAGCCTTTGGCATTCACAGGTGCAAAGCTGAGAGCGCTGATGCTTCCTACAGCGTGTGTGGGAGCATTGCAGATGTGGATTCCTCATTATACGTCAGTGTCTCTATGGTTGCAGGTGGTGACAAGCATGATAATTATTAGTACGTGGAATCAACGTTTTGCCAGGTGAAAGGCTCGAAAACACGTTGGGCGGCGGGTAAAATTATTTTAATATGAGTTGGTTTGTTGTACGTCATCCATTTTTACGCGAGCCTGACAACTAATTTTATGGTCAGCCACAAAGCGATGGAGCCAGCCGTTGTGGCCGAGCGGTTCTAGGCGCTTCAGTCCGGAACCGCACTGCTGCTACGGCCGCAGGTTTGAATCCTGCATCGGGTATGGATGTGTGTGATGTCCTTAGGTTGGTTAGGTTTAAGTAGTTCTAAGTCTAGGGGACTGATGACCTCAGATGTTAACTGCCATAGCGCTAAGAACCATTTGGACCACCTGAACCAGAAAGCGATGGAGAACATACTGACCTTTTCCAGTCTGCATGGCCAGATTCTGGTCCAACCCACTGAAAGAAATGTTTCCAATCTCCTTCTACTTACCCGGATCAGGACTACGATTTTAAAAAGTTCTAGTTCATACATTTATTGAGTAAAGTCTCTCACGTACAACACTTTGAAAATTCACTATGGTTAGTTGACAGTAAATCTTTCTGTCATAAATAGCTCAACTAGCAGTTCAGAGGAGACCTCTGCGGTACGTTCCTACTTAATTGTCTTTCGCCCTGACTAATTGTACTCCAAAAAAATGATCGAAATAAATGCTTGACACTAAAACAGAAATAGTATTCACTACTTGCCACACGGATTTGTAACTACCAAGTACGGCACACTGAGAGTTACTTTAGCGAATTCTAAGCGATCCAGGACGATGTACGGTCCTCCCGAGCTGACTATCCGTTTTTACCGCAAATACGCGATTTGTCACAGTCCGTCTCTGACGTCATGCGAAGCAGAGCGCGATCCGACGTTTAACAGACATGGATCTTACATTGGCTGGGTGCGAAGTGAACATTCTTTCTGCTGACGCTGAAAAGATGAGCCTATCCTTGGCTTGAGATGGTGTAGTTTGGACTAAAATTCGTCATTCCTGCGGTTCCTAGGGGAAAGAGAATAGATTCTTGTTGATTTGTCATTGCTGGTGGAGCCTTAAATAGAGAAAGACACACTCTGATGGGGGATTAGTAAAACTTAATCCCTCAGGAGGTCAGGCCAACGCGTGGTTGGCCTGTGATGGGGTTGTTGGCCCAGTCCACGGATGAGCTAGTTGTGAGAGTGTCCCGCTTTCTCTTAGAACTTCTTGGAAATGGCGTGAATCCTGTCTCGGAGAGGCAGGATCTCGGTATCCTCGTGGAGTTGGCGCGTCGGGAAGCACCTCGGAAGGTGCATAGCAGTCTTCAGGGCGCGGTTCTGTATCCGCTACACAGTCACAATGTGAGCATCTGGGGCTTTACCCCAGACCACGGCCGCATATTCTAACAGTGGGTGGACCAATGTTAGATATAGCATGATGTTGTGTTGAGGTGGCAGAGACGACTGTGGGTTTAGCAGCGGATACAGGGCGCGAAGGGGTCTATTGCTCTCCCTTTCACAACACGGATGCGATGCTTCCAGGTGAGCCTGCGATGTAGGGTGGCACCTAGGTCTTTCACCGCCCCACTCAGGTTCTCCCAGGATTTCGACTGCTTAGTCCTTCTTTCTGCCTTTCGGGCTGTATTTATATAGGTGCCGAAGCGGACGGCCGAGCCTAACGTAACCTAACTTTTACCTAACCTAACCTACTGTTGTCTACTGACGTAACACACGGCAGCAGCCTCAGGACGACCGCTTTCTTGGACACATAATCTTTAATAGCATAGTTATGAATTAATTTAGAACCTTCTTAATTTTATATATGTATTTAGGTAAGTTGTTTGAAAGCACAGAAAAAGTTTCAGCTCGCTTGAATAAAAACTGTGCCTTCCAGAATTTTATACTGGAACTAACGGTAGATCGTTATCTCTGAACCATACCTTTACTAGAACTTCTATTGAATGTTATTGTTATCAAAGTTCTAAAATTTGGTATAGCTCTATTATTTAGTAGGGTTTACCATGTGCTGTAACCGAAATTCTCTACCATTAAAATTACAGGTTCTGAATCTCCTACAAATGGATATATTTTTGTTACAAATCTGGTTTTTATTAGTTACTCAAAAACTATAAGAGGTAGTGTAACGTGGTCTCTCAGTTACTATTTTTAGGGTGAACTGAAGCATAAAACAAATTTTTACGTTTCTGGTCCAATTTTTAGAGCTTCCCATTTTTCTTAAAAACATGGATTCTGGTCGTAATTTTCGTTCTTTAGCTTTGAAACTTCCTCCAATTATATTTGAGCTCCGTAGCACCTTCTGACCAAATTCTGGCTCTCCAGCTTCATTATTTAGCGCCACTTATTTTTTCTTAAAACGGCATTCTTACGGAAACTATCAACTTTAGGTACATAAACATTTGATAGTAGAAACGTTATTACAATAAAATATATGCTAACAAAGCTTTAGACGTAAATTTTGACTTTTAATTTTATACTTAACTGTGGAGCAATACTTGTGCGCTACGCGCGGATGCGTTAAGGTGACGTGGCGTTGCTAACAGTGAACTGGGGTAAGTCCCGGCACAGTCGCTCGTCTTTGTATCTCACACATGATACAGTGCTCGTTTTGCTTCAAACAAACCGACAGTGTTTACGAAATTTCAAATCGTATCAATTTACCTCTTACGTAACGTCAACGGAAATGGAAAGCGTTACAGCTCGAATAACTTCACCGAACAGCTCTAGACTAATACTATATTGATGCCTGTGGGATATTCTGATTAAGATTTTATCCATGCACGAGCTTCTTTTGATATTTAAAATACAGTAAACAAACATATTCACATATGAAGAATGATGACCATTCAGTGGGACTAACGCTACTGAAATTTTCAGCTCGAGACAGTTATACTGCATGCCCAGAAAATGTGTGCTTGCTTCTTATCGCCATCTTTCGAATTTTGAGGAGGGACGAATCATTGGCGTGAGGGGTGTGACGACATCATACCGACAGATCGCCCGTGTTGTCTGCAGTAATGTATTGAGATCAAAACAGTTGGTTTCGCGATGCGCTCAGGGCGACAGGGGGCAGGAAGAGTCGATACGAGAAGATCTCAGAACTTGTTCTGAAGAACAGGTGCTGATAAGAGCTGCAATCATGGTAGAGTTTGCAGGCAGGATCACCATCAAGCGGGGCTGCAGATTATGGGAAGCTAGTAACACCAAACTACGGACAACAGAGACTTGCATGGCGTCGAGAGAGAGTTAACTGGTTCATTGAGTGTCTCTGTTTGTGGCAGTCAGATGGAATCCAACGTGTTCGTAGACGACTGCTGGAGGAAGCAGTGAATCTCGAGATCCATACCTCTGCAACTTGGGGAATCATTGTTTGAAAAGATAAAGGATATAGCAATAGAAGTGATTTGGTAATTTTTGAAAGAAGGTTGAATGCTAGCCAGTGTGTGGCAATAACGGTAAACCCTGTTGTGATACCCTTCATAGCCACAGCGGAAACTGGCGTTTGATACAGGACGACAGAAGAGCAACTGCAGTTCACACAACAAACGCCTAGATGAATGTACAGATCCTCCATAGCCCACTTATTCATCACCAATAGAGCGTATTTGTGGGATGCGATGGGTAGACATATACTTTCATATCAACTGGCAGTCAATCAGTCGGCTTGAACCGACTCACCATGTGGTTCAGCCATGAGAAGAATTTCCCGTAAATGGCATTCGGAGACTCTGTTTTTACATTCGTGACAAATACGAAAGAGTATTCGTCCCTCTGAGGGCCAAAGAGTAAACTGCAGTTTATTATGGACATCACTTACGAATGGAACAGACACCCGTTAGGTTATGGACATTTCCACTTGAAACGCCCCTTTGAAAAATTATACATGATTGTGCTTAAACTGACACACAATATTTTTAGCGCAACGCAATATGACTTTCAAAAATCCCTTCAAAAGAATGGTCCTGACTAACATTAACCTATACGTTTCACAAATCACTTACCTCACAAAAATCTTGGTTACTCGAACTATTGCAATACAGGGAGCACCACTCCTACCAGTTAAATAAGAGATTCACACTACGGAAGGCACTAACTACTAATAGGTATAGTTAGCGAATGAAAGATTTTAATAGAGAACAAACAATGTATTTACCTTAATAGTCATAAAATATATAGCAGTTCATGACATCCAGTCTTACAAATTTCAAACCTCCGCCATCTCTCTCCCCACATCCACCACTGCTGGCGGCTCACCTCCAACAGCGCAACGCTAAGCGCTGTTAGCATCCAGCTGCTGCTGCCCAACACTACAAAGGCAGACAACAATGCAAACCAGCCACAGACTGCACACGGCACAGCCAGTGATTTTCATACAGAGCGCTACGTGGCGGCGGCGTTATCAATAAAAAATCCTAAACAGCCTACATACACACTTAGTTTTACAAATATCGGACAGGTGTTTCGTGGTGTAACACTTTCCCTTCTT
Organism: Schistocerca gregaria; assembly: GCF_023897955.1. NCBI lineage: Eukaryota > Metazoa > Arthropoda > Insecta > Orthoptera > Acrididae > Schistocerca > Schistocerca gregaria. The sequence continues at coordinate 212,226,119 of NC_064920.1, read as the reverse complement.
GTCTGTGTATTTCAGAGCAGGAGAGAAAAATTAGGAAACCCCTTTGGATGGTGGTACTAGAAGAAGTCTAACAAAGGTCCGAGCTTTCCCATCCTCTCAACGAACAAGAATGGGAACGAAATCAGGCAAAGGTTTATAGCCCCTTTGATGACAGTGTCATTATAGACGGAGCACCAGTTCGCTATAAAAAGTGAAGAGTAAGAATATCGACCATGATCTTTTACCAACATTCATTCGTCTTAACTGATTCAGGATAAAGACGGAACACCTAAATCTGAATGACTAAATCTGAATGACATCACAGAGATTTATCCCGCGACCTTTCAGAATGTGAGTCCGCTGGGACAAGAACTTCTCGTTGTCTTGATGTTACAATACTGAGTTGAAAATATTTCTTGTACTCATACTCGTCGCTATTATCACTACCTAAGCTCATCGTCATACTGTGTGCAGGAAGAGAGTGTGCCATCTTAATTGAACAAGCTTTTTCTCGTCGGGGGCAGAATACTCTATAAAAAAATCTTAATTTTTACATTAAACGGAAACAGAATCAGAGGAACGGTGTCGGTGTCGGCGTTAACTCACACGCACCAGTCATGAATTCTCAGATGGCAAGTGTGCATGTCTGGATGTTGCTGCATATTTATGAAACTTACGTAAACTCTTCGAGCATAAAACTTGAAAACTCCTTCCTAATAACTTGTAACGTCTCCTCGAACCTTGACAACAGCAACCAATCTATCTGGAATAAATGGGATTAGTTTATTTTTGGATCTTCCGTGTTTTGCTTGTCTTCGTGTAGCTCGCCACCATTTCCTCTCCTGTGCCAACCTGTTCATCTCACAATATGATTAAGACAAAGCTATTTCAATTTTTTGCATATTCCGGTCTCTATTTTTGCCCTATAGGGCTCTCTCTAGTACTATCAAACTCATTTCATGATGTCTTCATCCATTCATTATATTACTTTCAGTCAAGAATGAGAACCTTCACGGATGTGGAAAGACAAAACATATGCATTACCAAATAACAGCGAAGACTCAAAGACATATTTGTATGCTGTATTAACAATAAACTCTCACTATATTACTATACACTACTCACGATTTTGGCAGCTAAATTTAACGAATCGGAAATAAAACTTTCTCACTAAAAAAAGGTTCTCCTCTTCAGTTATACACAGAACTGTCATTTTAGTAGCTTAATATATACTTGTTCAGAATTTTGTTTCAGAAAGGACATATTTGCCATGGTTATTCTGTTTACAATACATTGTGATTCTGTCTCTTCTTATTATTAGTGTTTCCCACGATTTCGCTTCCACTACACTCCTCCGCATAAACATCATATGTCCTATGCGCATTTGACGTTCAGTACCCATCGCAATCTGTGGTTCAAATGGTTCAAATGGCTCTGAGCACTATGGGACTCAACTGCTGTGGTCATTAGTCCCCTAGAACTTAGAACTACTTAAACCTAACTAACCTAAGGACATCACACACATCCATGCCCGAGGCAGGATTCGAACCTGCGACCGTAGCTGTCGCACGGTTCCGGACTGCGCGCCTAGAACCGCGAGACCACCGCGGCCGGGCCGCAATCTGTGCCTATATCTGATTCTGGACACGACTTGCTACCAAATGTACTACTTCTTCACCTCTGTCGCACAGCGATCTAATCTAGTATCTTCCTGCCTTTTCCCAGTAAACGTCCCCCTGATATGATTAATGTTTGCTGTTGCTGGCCGAAGCTTATTGCAGATGTCCAGGAGAGTTTCTCCAATCTAATTCCTGTTGCCGAGCCCATATCTTCCCGTCACACTGCCTTCTATTCCTTATCCTAGGAAAACATTCTAAATCTTCTTGAGTATTAGGTTTTCGTTTCCCTGTAATTTGATTTGCCCATTCAGTCTCCTCATACTTGCTCTTTGTCTTCAGCTAGTGTTGTGTGCTAGAACTATATTTGACTGCGTTGGTTTGCTTTCAATGCTGCTTAAAATAAAATTATCACTAGACTTTTCAAGGTCACTAACACTTTTCACTACGTTCCTATTCATGACGACTCATAATCCCGTTAATCTATTTCCTCATGCCGGTTATATTAATATATAATCCATATTTTCTTTCCATTTCATTTCACTGGGGCGGCCCAATGTTTAGGCTCAGTCATTGCGGTTTCCTTTTCATTCCGAGTTCTCTGCCACAGTCAGATATCTGATATTCTTCACACCCACTCGTACAGTTGTTAATTCATTAGTTAGTTATTTTCGTGGAAAAAGGAAACTATTTTTGCTTTAACTAATTCATGCGGACGATAATATTACCTTTCATACTGTACATTAGTATCGTATCACACACACACACACACACACACACACACACACACACACACACACAGAAAATCTTGGCGTTACTGCAGCTTGAGTCCGCAATGTTTCACACGGAAAGCGAAAGCACTGACAGCGGAACTACACACTATTGTTCCATAAATTTAAAAAGTTCTTACATTTCATATGTTTCTGAACGTTAGTCACGACTGTTTAAACTATCATCTTTTAAATTTTAATCCTTTTCAGTTCATGCTGGTAAAGATGACCTTATTTCCCCTTAAGAGCGTTACGTTCCAGGGCCTCAGTAAATCTCCCGTAGGCACATGCACATTACTAATACATTTATTGTGTGTTGTTTGCATCGGCAAGGTTTATCAGCGTTATGGTGGGCACTAGAATGCTGTTGGGTAGACATCCATCAAAACGTGGTGATATTTCTGGGCTTACTCCTGTGTCCGGTAAAGCGAGGTGACGCAGAGTTTCTACGCTTAATTCACATCCTGGAGAGCCGATGTTCAAATCCGCGTCCGGCCATCAACATTTGGCTTTTCCGTGATCTCCCTACGTGGCTTAATGGAAATGGCAGAAGGAATCCTTAGAAAAGGACGTATCCGATTTCTGTCCCATCTTTATTCAGTCGAAGCTTGCACTTCGTCCCACTGTAATGGGAAACTCTAGTGTTTCTTCGTTCCTTCCCGGCTGAAAACGCTCGAGGTTTTTATCACTTAAACGCCACGGTAAAGACGCAGAATAATGTATAGCTTCCTGCGAATGCAGAAAATTAAAATCATAGAAATAAAGTAATGGAACACATGTTACTCCGACGTTGCTGAGTCTAACGAGAAAGGTGTGTGAATTTACTGCACCCCAGAGAAGTTTTCTAATTACCTAAACTTGCGTCCCTCAGTTTTGCTTTCAGCAAGTAATTTACCAGAATTACGGTCCGTCTGAATTAGTACTGCATTTCCACTTCCACTTTCCTGCGAACTACAGACAGCCGTCTGATTTACGGCTAACAAGGCTGTGTGCGCAGATGCAGTCCCAGAGTTGGTAAACTCTGCAGACGGCCTGTTGGCAAGGCGAATGTTCCAGTAAATACGGTCCGTTTTTAAAGTTGTTTGCCGTCCGCATACGCAATGTGTGTATTGTCTTAGTGATTTTCAATTGAAGCGTCAAAATATTGTAAAACAGTCTGCGCTTTCTTCTGTTTACTAGAAATCCATGTGTGGCAGCGTCTGTTTGTGAAGCTAGTCTGTACTGCAAAGACGTTTCACTGTCACATCTAAAAATATCTGGTACCCTCTAATAATCACAGTTAGGTAATCTAAAAACTGAAATACATATGTGGATCATTATTATTCTGTGAAGACGATTACACTGCTGGGAAGCTTGATTTCGAAATGTGAAGCAACTGTATTCTCCTACTGAAAATTAGCTCTACATTTTCGGATTTCCAAAAGTACTTAGAAACTTCAAATTTCTTCATTTTTGTTAACATTTCTCAAAGCTCACAACGGCTAAACGAATTACGTAAAACAGAGTCACAGTTTGTTTAGACACCACAGATCATCATCATCATCATCATCATCATCAGCCAATTCACTCATTAAAGATGTCGATTCAGGTAGCCTTTCAGCATTCCTCTCCAAGTGGAATGGTCTTGGGCTGTTGTCTGCCAGGTGTGACCAGCGATCTTCTTGATATCTTTTTCCCATCTGTCCGGTGGTCGTTCTCTAGGCCTCCGATGATCTAACAGACTCCACTCCAGTACTAGCATCGTCCATCTGCTGTCTTTTCTTCTCGCGACGTGGCCAACCCATTGCCATTTCAAGGAGCCTACTGCCTCTAACATGTCCTTAACCTTCGTCACAGACTGGATGTCATCTGCCCTTTTCTTATCCTTTCTTCTATAGTCCAGCATTGATCTTTCTATTGCTCTCTGTGCTGTCCTAAGTTTCCCTTTTGTAAATGCGTTCAGTGTCCATGTCTTGCAACCATACATCAGCACAGGAAGAATACATTGATCAAATACTGTTTTCTTCAGATTTACTGGTATTTTTGATCTGAATAGGGTTGAATTTAATCCAATTCCTTGGAAACGCTTGATAACCAAGCTTGATGCGCCGATAGATTTCTGGCCTTACATCTCCCTTATTATTTATAATCTTTCCAAGGTAGATACAGGGTGTTTCAAAGATGACCGGTATATTTGAAACGGCAATACAAACTAAACGAGCAGCGATAGAAATACACCGTTTGTTGCAATATGCTTGGGACAACAGTACATTTTCAGGCAGACAAACTTTCGAAATTACAGTAGTTACCATTGTTAACAATAGATGGTGCTGCGGTCTGGAAAACTCTATAGTACGATATTTTCCACATATCCACCATGCGTAGCAATAATATGGCGTAGTCTCTGAATGAAATTACCCGAAACCTTTGACAACGTGTCTGGCGGAATGGCTTCACATGCAGATGAGATGTACTGCTTCAGCTGTTCAATTGTTTCTGGATTCTGGCGGTACACCTGGTCTTTCAAGTGTCCCCACAAAAAGAAGTCCCAGGGGTTCATGTCTGGCGAATAGGGAGTCCAATCCACGCCGCCTCCTGTATGTTTCGGATAGCCCAAAGCAATCACACGATCATCGAAATATTCACTCAGGAAATTAAAGACGTCGGCCGTGCGATATGGCCGGGCACCATCTTGCATAAACCACGAGGTGTTCGCAGTGTCGTCTAAGGCAGTTTGTACCGCCACAAATTCACGAAGAATGTCCAGCTAGCGTTATGCAGTAATCGTTTCGGATCTGAAAAATGGGTCAATGATTTCTTTGGAAGAAATGGCGGCCCAGACCAGTACTTTTTGAGGATGCAGGGACGATGGGACTGCAACATGGGGCTTTTCGGTTCCCCATATGCGCCAGTTCTGTTTATTGACGAAGCCGTCCAGGTAAAAATAAGCTTCGTCAGTAAACCAAATGCTCCCCACATGCATATCGCCGTCATCAATCCTGTGCACTATATCGTTAGCGAATGTCTGTCGTGCAGCAATGGTAGCGGCGCTGAGGGGTTGCCGCGTTTGAATTTTGTATGGATAGAGCTGTAAACTCTGGCGCATGAGACGATACGTGGACGTTGGCGTCATTTGGACCGCAGCTGCAACACAGCGAACGGAAACCCGAGGCCGCTGTTGGATCATCTGCTGCACTAGCTGCGCGTTGCCCTCTGTGGTTACCGTACGCGGTCGCCCTACCTTTCCAGCATGTTCATCCGTCACGTTCCCAGTCTGTTGAAATTTTTCAAACAGATCCTATATTGTATCGCTTTTCGGTCCTTTGGTTACATTTATCCTCCGTTGAAAACTCTGTCTTCATGCAACAACACTATGTTCTAGGCGGTGGAATTCCAACACCAGAAAAATCCTCTGTTCTAAGGAATAAGCCAAGTTGTCCACAGCACACTTGCACGTTGTGAACAGCACACGCTTACAGCAGAAAGACGACGTACAGAATGGCGCACCCACAGACTGCGTTGTCTTCTATATCTTTCACATCACTTGCAGCGCCATCTGTTGTTGAAAATTGTAACTACTGTAATTTCGAAAGTTTGTCCGCCTGAAAATGTACTGTTGTTCCAAGCATATTGCAACAAACGGTGTATTTCTATCGCTGCTCGTTTAGTTTTTATTGCCGTTTCAAATATACCGGTCATTTTTGAAACACCCTGTATATTTACTGACCTCTTCTAATGGACTGTCCTTGGCTTTCACATCTCCAGCTGGGACCCATTTTTCGGGCATTACTTTTGTTTTGGAAAGGCTCATGTTGAAGCCAACCAACTGATATTCCGATACAAGATCTGTAACTAACTTTTGGAGCTCTACGAAGTCATTGGCCAGAAAGGCAATATCATCAGCAAATCTCAAGTTGGTAAGCCTTCTGCCACTAATTCTAATTCCCTTACCTTCCCAGCTCAGCTTTGACAGAGCCACTTCCAATACAGCCGACAACAATTTTGGGGAGACGGGATCGCCTTGCTTGACACCCCTCATGATGTGGAATTCTTGAGTTGATTCCCCGATATTAACATAAGCAGAAGAAGTCTCGTAGATATTGCTGAACACTTCAATGTACGTTGCTCCCACTCCTTGTTCACTCAAAGCTTGGAGGACAGCTCTATGGCTAATGGAGTCAAACGCCTTTCCAAAATCCACAGAGGCAATGCAGAGAGGCAGATGGTATTCATTTTCTCTGCTTATCACTTCACTAACAATCAGAATGTGGTTAATAGTGCTAAAAATGGGATGTAAGGGAAAAATTATATGAATGGTAAGGACGCTGATAATAATTGAGACAGGCAGCCTACGTTAACTATGCAACGCTGTTACACATTTGCGTCACACACCCGGCAGTGTTAAATATTAAGCTATAATTTTTGTAGGCGTAATTTAGAATAATTTCATGAACTAACTTTGCGATATTTGAGGGGACTAACAGCCGGAATACTTGCGGTATTTAAGGGGCCTAACGGTTGTAATAGGACAGTGAATTTTCTGCAGGGGAAAACAAGAAACAAGAAACTAGAATCGACATCAATTGGACAGAAACCTATGAGTACTTCACATTAAATGTAACCGTATCTTGTAGAAAAGAATAATTTTCAAACCCACTTACTGCCTCTTGTTTCCCCTACTTAACAGTGCTGTTAGATTATAATTTAGAAAAAAATAAATTCACCCGTAGGAAGTCTCAATGTGCCCAGAATTTAAAAAATTTCTAAATGTGAATGTTCATGCAGACAGAAAATTTGGAGTTTGCTATTTTCGGACGAAAGAGCAGGAACTACCTGGGTGTAACTGCATCCTGATATTCGATATGCATAACATCGAGGTTAACTAGGGATACATCTTACATTTTTCAGCAATTAAATGGCAGACTTTAAATAGTGTTATGGATTGCAAAATAAGCTGACCAAATTCTTATGCTGTTCTGGAAATTGACGAATATGATTCGAGGAATATAGTTATATCCCTTCATAGCTAACTGCTTTATCACAGTACCAAGTACATCTTCTCTGGGAACCCTGAAAGTGAATATTCGTTATAAGATGTTAACCTCTCATTATTTCCACTGTTCCTCCCAGTTAAACGTTGCAGTACTGAAGTCTATCAGATTTTTATCCCTCTTCTCGTTCATTATCATTTCTTCGAATTCATCAAACATTACGTCTATTTCATTATCACAGTTTCTTGGCGTACAAAAAATGGTTCAAATGTCTCTGAGCACTATGGGACTTAAACTCTGACGTCATCAGTCCCCTAGAACTACTTAACCCTAACTAACATAAGGATATCACACACGTCCATGCCCGAGGCAGGATTGGAACCTACGACAGTAGCGGTTGCGCAGTGCCAGACTGTAGCGCCTAGAACCGCGCGGCCACCACGGCCGGCTCTTAGCGTACGGCTACTGTCTATTTTAGCTGCATTTCACAACTGGCTGGATAATTCTGTACGTATACAGTCCACCGTAACTTACTTTGTATCATGTAGTACTATCCAAAACTATGCTATCGCCAATTATAATCGTTAGTAGCCACTCTAGTAGTTCCCTTTCTACGTAACTAATGCTTACTGAGTAAGTTTCGCTTGAGACTGTCCTGTTTCTGTCTACTCTCTCTCTCTCTCTCTCTCTCTCTCTCTCTGTCTGTCTGTCTCTCTGTCTGGATTTTTCAGCTGCTCAGAGCATACCAACTTTAAATATTTCATGTTCAGATTGTCAGAACGTTAGTTTAACTTGTCGTCCGTACTTGAACAATCCTCTCAAGGAGATCCGAAAGACGAGTATTTCAACTATTTATTTTCGAAGAACATCATCGCTTGAATATCTGCACTGGTGTATGTGCACTGTGTGCTTTGCTAATAGTACAGAACTGAACTGAAAATAGAAAAATAACGTATTAAAAAATGTGGATGTCGAGAAATCCTAACAACTTTAATAGAATGTGCTGCATGCTTTATCACTTAACTATCAACTAATGCTAATTTCTATATGCCTAAAACATCAACATGTGTCTCCATAACTACTCCAGTACTCTTCAGCTGAACTCTAACTACTCATCTGAGATGAGTCGATTTCGTTTTGTAGTGAGTAGTCTACAGATGGCATACGCCTATAGCTGAACGGAATAATATAGCGGACCACGTGAACGGAAATTAGAGACATAAGAAGCCGATAGCACCATCAGCACTGTGAAACTCTCTGGCAAGTGGATACAAGAGAGTGTTGTGTGAAGCAACAAGACAACAACAAACAAGTTCTGTTTGGACTTGCGCCGGGCATCAGCTATCAGTTTAATAACGTGTCGGGAACTGAGGGCTCTGAAGCAGGCATCGGTCAGAGGGCTGATGAGAGCGGAACTGAGAATTTGTGGAACGGGATCAAACGGCGGAAGACCGGACCGCGCAGCCCAACTCTAGAGAGCCTATTAAACATTCTGCGAGCTGAAACAACAGAGCTGTAAGCTGGATTACCCAAGCAGTTGCATCGGCTAACTAAGTTACAAGCTGCGTAGCAAGGAGATCTATACGCGCGTTTGGAAGCAGTCCAAGACATCACTGTGCAGAATTCCAGGAAGATTCACTATGATGGAGGAACACTGATGACTTCATTAAATAACTTGCCGAGAAGAATTTCATGATCACGAATTAAGAGAGATTCTGCGAAAACGTAGGCCTCTTGAAGCAATGTCCTCTGTTGATTCCTAATAATACGGAGGAGATAAGACACACGGTGTGTGCTCCACCTCCTCGTTTCGGTTCTTGGTCTGACTCTGTTAACAGCAAGGTGCAGTCTCTCTGAACAAGCAGTGTGTACTTCTGTGTTAGCAATCTTGCCACCAACACTTCTCAGGATTCAGAACGAGTTCACAGAAGTGTAGCTTGAATTGCTCAAATTTCGCTAAAACAGTTCACATAGTCAACCATTATTCTGAGAGGAAAAAAAAACTCCCTGTTTACACACGCAGTAAAGTTGACAGTGGAATTTCTGAACATCTTTAGTGTGGAAATTTGATTAAACAAAACATTAGGTCACAATGTTCGGTTACTGTCAACTCAATTTGTCCTATTCCACACTGTTTTCATTAGCTTCCTCTGAATCTGTTAAGAACAGGACATATGAAGGGCTCATTTCAATAGTGGTACAAGTCCATTACCTCCACTTTTCTGCCTATAATGTTTCTGAAACTAATGATCCAAACTAACAGAAAGAATGGTTCATCTCTAGCAAGAAGCCATATACTTGAATATTTCTGGTAACTAAACAGCAGATTTTTCAGTGCTCATTTAGCTTTAGGACTCTGTATCTCCCTTCATATGCTCATATGATGTCTTTTGTTCAAAATTAGTGATACCTGATACTATCAACCCACAAGGCATGAACCTTCGCTCCTGATTCATCCCGTATTCACCAAAGAATGGTTTTATACAATAAAAATGGTTTGCTCTACCTCCTATGCAACGTATTTTACGTGTGACGGAGGTACAACAGCCAGGGCAGAATCATGCATTACTACTTAAAAATAAAATAAATGTGCTTGGTGAAAATTACTACTCGAATTTATTATTATTGATTTTATCATACTACTTATCACTGTTGTAATTTAAAGACAATTATATCAATACTCTTCAGTAATAATCTTTTGAAAAACAGCAGAACGAAATGCTTTTGTAATCTCGTAGTTCTAATAAGGAGCGTGGCACGTTACTCATCCGTGCTTAAGCTCCAGCACTATAGCTATAAGATACGGTGCTGTTGAAAAACGACTCAGTGAATTTTCAGATGATAAACAAGCATAATGGCGATATTTAGTGATCACGTCACGACCTCGGGCCAGGAAACTGAAAATGGTGAAAATGTTATAACCAATGACGATCGAGGAGCATATTTCTTTGGCAGGAACAGAATTTTCCGATGGAAAAACGAGCGTCCGCCACTTAACATAAAAACAAGGCAACACGACATCGTCTTGCTGCTGCATAGACTGTGACAGAAGGTGAAAAGTCTCTGAAAAAATCCTCCTGTTTTGGAAGTTTGGACTCGGTTCTTTATCCAAGATTATAAAGGCGAAATCGTTCCGTGGACAAATTTGAAAATGTCTTGAAGCATAGCGCATAGTACGCTAATTATTGTTCATCCTCTCTACAACATGTCTGTATCATTGAATTCGAGGAACAAATTGGACTGTTACTGTATTCAGCTATTTCATGGTCAGGGAAATAGTCGGTTTACAGATTACTTGCAACCGATGCATCACGCAGAGATGATTTCAGATACAATGTTAGTAAAGAAAGATTTTTGTTTCTGTTCCCTGTATTACAATATGACATCCAGGACATGATCAGGAGGAACAAAAAGAAATAGACAAGTCTGCAACAGTTTCACAAATCTTTCTGCGTTTCATTGAAAATAGTCAGCGCTGCTACTCAGTATGCACAGTAGTGTGTGTCGATGAAATGCTTGTATGTTTCGGTGGAAGGTGTGGGTCTAGAAGGTATATGCCGAACAAATAGGCAAAATATATAACTTGAAAACTGAATGCTTGAGTAACGCGTGTAGATATTACTTGTATAATGTGTACATTTCTTCCTCTAAGTGTAGCGATGATCACGTCCTTTTGGACCATGAGAAAGGTTATGGTGTTCCCAGACAGGATGTTGCCGAAACTCATGTTGGCACTTCACCAAGTGTATTGCGACTGGACAGGTGCGTGATACTATGAATCACGATGACAGATCACGAAACTTGGTGGCCATAGTTGGAACTGGAGGGTGGCGCTGTGACGCATGGAAATCATGCACCCCATACTCTGGACATTAATGCTACCAAGCTTGGTACTCGTACGGCAATTACAAGACTGGTCATTAAAATTGCTACACAGAGAAGAAATGCAGATGACGGGTATTCATTGGACAAATATATTATACTAAAACTGACATGTGATTACATTTTCACACAATTTGGGTCCACAGATTCTGAGAAATCAGTACCTAGAGCAACCACCTCTGGCCATAATAACGGCCTTGATACGCCTGGGAATTGAGTCAAACAGAGCTTGGATGGCGTGTACAGGTACAGCTGCCCATGCAGCTTCAACACGATACCACAGTTCATCAAGAGTAGTGACTGGCGTATTGTGACGACCCAGTCGTTCGGCCACCATTGACCAGACGTTTTCAATTGGTGAGAGATCTGGAGAATGTGCTGGCCAGGGCAGCAGTCGAACATTTTCTGTATAACAAAAAGGCCCGTGCATTATCCTCCTGAAATGTAGGATTTCGCTGGGATCGAATGAAGGGTAGAGCCACGGCTCGTAACACATCTGAAATGTAAGGGCCACTGTTCAAAGTTCCGTCAATGAGAACAAGCGGTGACCGAGACGTGTAACCAATGGCACCCCACACCATCACGCCGGGTGATACGCCAGTATGGTGATGACGAATCCACGCTTCCAATGTGTGTTCACAGCGATCTCGCCAAACACGGATGCTACCATCATGATGCTGCAAACAGAACCTGGATTCATCCGAAAAAATGACGTTTTGACGTCCGTGCAACCCGGTTCGTCGTTGAGTACCCCATCGCAGTCGCTCCTGTCGGTAATGCAGCGTCAACAGTAACCGCAGCCACGGTCTCCGAGCTGACAGTCCATGCTGCTGCAAACATCGTCGAACTGTTCGTGCAGATGGTTGTTGTCTTGCAAACGTGCCCATCTGTTGACTCAGAGATCGAGACGTGCCTGCACGATCTGTTATAGCCATGCGGATAAGGTGGCTGTCATCTCGACTTCTAGTGATACGAGGCCGTGGGGATCCAGCACGGCGTTTCGTATTACCCTCCTGAACCCAGCGATTCGATATTCTGCTAACAGTCATTGGATCCCGACCAACGTGAGCAGCAATGTCGCGATACGATAAACCGCAATCGCGGTAGGCTACAATCCGACCTTTATCAAAGTCGGAAACTTGAATGTACGCGTTTCTCCTCCTCACACGACGCATCACAACAACGTTTCACCAGGCAACGCCTGCCAACTGCTGTTTGTGTATGAGAAATCGGTTGGAAACTTGCCGCATGTCAGCACGTTGCAGGTGTCGCCACCGGTGCCAACCTTGTGTGAATGCTCTGAAAAGCTAATCATTTGGAAAGTACAGCATCTTCTTCCTGTCGGTTAAATTTCGCGGATGTAGCACGTCATCTTCGTGGTGTAGCAATTTTGATGACCAGTAGTGTAGTCCCCGTGTTATAACGTCTTATATCTTTCTAGACCATAGCTATATAAACAGTTATTTGTCGAATGTGCAATGACATTATCAGGATAGCCTTTTCCAGTCTTAGTCACCTTCACACGGCATGATGGGGAAATGCAGCCGTTTGTCGTGTTGGCAACCGATTGCAGCAGCACCTCCTAGGCTGCGCTGATGTGCCCCCCTGTCGCTACCCACTATTAGTCTTGGGTATCCACCCACGTTATCTCTTGCCTTGCCTTACATCAGCATCGTCTTGTCCACAATACTGATATGACTCTCCCCTGGCGTTCTGTTAAAATTTCTCACTAGGTGTGTACTGATATCTGGTTAGTCGCCTCCAATTATTAATAACCTTGATGTCTGTTTTGTTTTTCCCTTGTTAAAAGAATTTCTGTTTAGAAGTATTTTTGCGTAACGTTGAGTAATGTTTAATTACTTGATATCTACTAAAATCTATGTCCAGGTCATCATTATTGTTGTTTCCACGCTCATCTGTTATACGTTATTGCAAACGTACTTGAGATGTATCACTCTGACATACAGATATGATCTCCAGTATGGAAGACGCGCAGTGTTTTACTAGTTTAGGAAACATGTTTAATTACGAGTGTTATAAGAGTTATCTGACGCTTATCATGCTTTCGGAAAATTGAGTCAAAATTTCCATAACAAATTCAGTTTTTTTTTTTTAATGAGAATTTTCACTGATGCCTCTTTTGATACTGTACCATAGTTAAAAAAACTTTGTGACGAAAAGCATCAATAGGTCCTGAAATAAATGCAAATACACACACATTAATGTACAAACGCAAAAATTCGCACAAATCTGATTTATGTAAACACTTTCGTAATATTTTGACAAATGGCAGAACTAAATAAACTCTTTTGTAATATCAGAGATAAAATAAGGAACGAAGCACGTTACTCGCTCTTGCTTCATCACTGTGTTTATGTCGCAGGTTCGAATCCCGCCTCGGGTATGGATGTGTGTGATGCCCTTAGGTTAGTTTTAAGTAGTTCTAAGTTCTAGGGGATTGATGACCACAGATGATAAGTCCCATAGTGCTCAGAGCCATTTGAACCATTTTTTAACTGTATTTATAAGATAGTGTTGCCTTTCTCCCAGAGACGTTTCTTACTAGAGTAATCACGAAATATAAATACTATGTTATTTCCTTTTAAACAGTATTAATATTGAGCACAAATAGGTGGTATTGCCACGCAAATTTTATGTTTAAAATTTAGAATCAGTAAGTCAACACGATGTTGAAATTACGCCTGGAACTCGTATTGGGAAAAGAGTTTCTGATTTAAGTTCGTACCTTCCATGGTCAGTGTTAGGTTGGTTAAAATCATTTTGGTTATTAGGACGCCTCATTAAGAAACAGGAAAACGGCTATAATGTCGACGATTCCATAGACTTTGTTTCTGAGCGACAGATGATGGGCACTGCAAAATCGGTCTCAACATCGGCATTTTGCTTATTTTAATGTTTCATAATGACGTCGACTAATACCCAAAGTGGTTTCACTCAAATTAAATTAATGTAATCTAATCCCAAAACAATTTTCAGGACGTTTGATAGTCAAAATATTTAATGAATTGAAAGATACTGATCATAAGTACCACTTATACTTTGTATAGATTAAATATTGTCGTGAATACAAAGTTTTTAGTATATGCTCGGAATAAACACTAAAGTTTCTGAATATAAATAAGAAGTATTTTACAACAAGCATGCTTTCAGTAGCAGTACACGTAAATCAGTCAAAATCTGGTGCTCTGTGTAACTTCTTGAAAACAGTGAACATTGTACAACAGCTTGATAAGTTTTACTGAATAGTACAAGCTTGTATTTCACGTGTGTCCGCCGATTACGCGAACCAGTAACTTACGAAGACAGTCCATGGCAAATTCTTAATCTCTCACATCGCTACTGCTGTGCAGTACACCGGATAATCTTTTTGTACAGTATGCGCATACTTTTAAAAAATGGTTCAAATGGCTCTGAGCACAATGTGACTTAACATCTATGGTCATCAGTCCCCTAGAACTTAGAACTACTTAAACCAAACTAACCTAAGGACATCACACAACACCCAGTCATCACGAGGCAGAGAAAAATCCCTGACCCCGCCGGGAATCGAACCCGGGACCCCGGGCGTGGGAAGCGAGAACGCTATCGCAGAGCATACTTTTATTCCATAAACGCAGTCCATACTTCGAGTACGTCCATCCTTACGGAACGTCATAAAAGCACGTACTTTCAGAGTAAAAAATTTCACGAACTGTTGCTTCTACTCTACTATACAAAGAGCTTATTACTATTACAATTGTCTCAATAGAAAATGTTATACACAATTAACAAAAGTTTGGTACAAAATCTATATAGTCATGATAATACATGCACAAAATATGATTAAAAGAAACTGCGAGTAAAGACGTCATTCGATCGTATGTTACTGAGGTTGCACACCAAAAGAGTTAGCGCTGTTTCCTTTCTCAAGCACTCAGGACCACAACTTGTCTAATTTCAGGTGTCCTTCTGTAACAGAAAGAAGCAGGACAGTTCTATTAAGAAGAATATTGATCGGCAGTATCTAGCTGCTAAACTAGAGAACTACTGTAAAATTCGAAATGAAAAGTTAGTTATGAGCATCGTAGCATGTGTTCAATAACAGTTGCGACAAGAAATATAATTAGTAGGGAAGAGTAACATAAAAATCTGATCAAATGCTTTACTGTTTGTTGGATGAAAACATCTGTTTAAATGTTTCAGTGTTTGTTAGATGAACAATGGAATTTCCGTGCCTGTAGCCGAACGCAAATACCCAGTTTTAACCACAGTGCTCCACCGTATTAACAACCTGCGTGACACATTCAGCGTCTCAGACCTTCAAAACACCGGCATCTGCAAAGGCACTAGCGCTGAATATGTAGATAAAGCGAACTGACTACAGCTAGGGGATGCGCATTGATCGTTCTGTAGAGATACACTATGTGATCAAAAGTATCCGCACACCTGGCTGAAAATGATTTACAAGTTCGAGGCGCTCTCTATCGTGAATGCTGCAATTCAAAATGGTGTTGGCCTACCCTTAGCATTGATGACAGCTTCCACTCTCGCAGGCATACGTTCAATGAGATGCTGGAAGATTTCTTGGGGAATGGCAGCCCATTCTTCATGGAGTGCTGCACTGAGGAGAGGTATCGATGTCGGTCCGTGAGGCCTGGCACAAAGTTGGTGTTCCAAAATATCCCAAAGGTGTTCTATAGGATTCAGATCAGGACTCTGTCCAGGCCAGTCTATTATATGGATGTTATTTCGTGTAACCACACCGCCAAAGGCTGTGGATTACGAAGGGTTGCGCAATCGTGTTGAAAGATCGAGTTGCCATCCCGGAATTGCTCTTCAGCACAGGGAAGGAAGAAGGTGCTCAAAATATCAGTGTAGGCCTGTGCTGTGATAGTGCCGCGCAAAACAACAAGGGGTGCAAACGCCGTCCATGAATAACACGACCACACCATAACACCACCATCTCCGAATTTTACTCACTCTGGTAGATGACGTTCACCAGGCCTCCGCCCTCTCCACACCTTGCCATGGATCGCCACATTGAGTACCGTGATTCGTCACTCCACACAACGTTTTTCCACTGTTCAGTCGTCCTGTGTTTACGCTCCTTGCACCAAGCGAGGCGTCGTTTGGCATTTAACGGCTTGATGTGTGGCTTTTGAGCAGCTGCTCGACCATGAAATCCAAGTTGTCTCTCCTCCCGCCAGACTGTCATAGTACTTGCAGTGGACCCTGATGCAGTTTGGAATTCCTGTGTGATGGTCTGGATATTTTTCTGCCTATTACACATTACGACTCTCTTCAACTGTCGGCGGCTTCTGTTGGTCAACAGATGAGGTCAGCCTGTACGTTTTGTGCTGTACGTCTCCCTTGACGTTTACACTTGACTATCACATCGGAAACAGTGCACCTAGGGATGTTTAGGAGTGCGGAAATCTAGCGCACAGACATATGACAGAAGTGACACCCAGTCGGATGACCACGTCAGCGCCCATTCTGCTCTCTCACGATGTCTAATGACTACTGAGGCAGCTGATATGGAGTACCTGGCAATATGTGGCTGCACAATGCACCTAATATGAGAAACATATGTTTTGGGTGTGTCCGAATACTTTTGATCACATAGTGTATGTCTATCATAGACTTGAGCTGACACGTTCTAAGTTCACACCAACATTTGACATAAAAATCATTAAGGCCAAGAGTTATAGCAATGCAACATCTACTACGTGAGACGCAAACCTCTAACATTTTCCTGGCTTGTGCAGATAGCCACCATTGATCAAAAACTACAGTAACGTCCTGTGATAAAAAAGGGCTCATATAGAGCGCAATGCACCTAATATGAGAAACATATGTTTTGGGTGTGTCCGAATACTTTTGATCGCATAGTGTATGTCTATCATAGACTTGAGCTGACACGTTATAAGTTCACACCAACATTTGACATAAAAATCATTAAGGCCAAGAGTTATAGCAATGCAACATCTACTACGTGAGACGCAAACCTCTAACATTTTCCTGGCTTGTGCAGATAGCCACCATTGATCAAAAACTACAGTAACGTCCTGTGATTACAAAGGGGCTCATATAGAGCACAATGCACCTAATATGAGAAACATATGTTTTGGGTGTGTCCGAATACTTTTGATCACATAGTGTATGTCTATCATAGACTTGAGCTTCCAGCGTCTTCTGACAATGCCAGAACTAATATTGAGGGTACAAAAAGCGTAACGAAATCTTTGACTCATCTGTGGGCTGGTATAGTTAATTAATTAAAAAATTAATGTACTAGTCACTAAAATGTGCTTAATGTGTGGTGAGTTTTAGACTACGCTTTCTGAGACATTGTACTTTCTATCATATTACTTTAATCTCTTTTGTGCGCTACACTTATTAGTAACTAATTTACTTCAATAGTTGATACTAGAGCTTCTTTTCTATGTGAGCATTTGTATGCAAAATAGAAGATCGACAAATGAAATGAACACGCTAGGTACATAAAGAAACTGGGGAAATACACAGTATTGGACAGTGGCTTGTGGTTCAAATGGAAAGCTTCTGAAATTGAAATTGTGCATCAAGTACATAAAATTCTGCGAAACTGAATTGTGTAGACAAAAAAACAGAAAACTTCTGAAATGCGCTGTAAAAGACGTGTGTCGACGCTTTATTGCGCATACAGTATTATTCAAGTATAGAACGAAACTTATAATTATTACTTTGCAGCGTATGTGAGACGAGTAACGGATCAAAATGACGGTTTCAGATACTGCTTCTCATTAGAAAGAGTCGCCTTTCCAGTTTCAATACATTGTATTGTAGGGCTGTCTTATAACACTATTTCATGCGGCGAACATGGATCGGTAGGGATATAATAATTATTATTGATGCTGTTCGGCACAACAGCACGATTCATATACACTTCGTAACTGTGTATTTTGGCCAGGATGGAGGTTGCGAGGCAGGACCACTCACGCAAAGTTTGAATGTGGGACCATTAGCCGAAGTTACTGGGAGCAAGTGCGAAACTTGGAAGCCAATGCTGGCGGGAAATTCACCTCTTGGCGCCATCCTCGCCCGAAGCCCACCTACGGGAAGTTTGGAACGTAGTTCTAAGACTATCTCAAATGGCAGAGATCGTTTACACATCAACATGACACTTATTGTTTTACAGCTTAATTGGGCAATGTTCCTATTTTAATTCGCGTAGAACTTTTTTCCGAGGGAAGATAATGGAGTCGGAGTCTACTTGGGTACACTTACATGCGGCACCCGAATATTGCAATGATACTAATCTAAAGTAAAATGAAATTTTTATATTGTAAACTATGTATGTCTCTGATGGTCTCTATAAAGCGGATTGCTGACTTTGCACGATCGCAGAGCTAGAGATACTTTTTCTGGTCTGAGATTGTTGTATCGGAACCGCTACGGTCGCAGGTTCGAATCCTGCCTCGGGCATGGATGTGTGTGATGTCCTTAGGTTAGTTAGGTTTCATTAGTTCTACGTTCTAGGCGACTGATGACCTCCGAAGTTAAGTCGCATAGTGCTCAGAGCAATTTGAACCACTATAAAGCCACCAAGTGTTAGGTTAGACAATATATAAGTTTTTTCATAGCAATATTTTGTATTACACCGCATGTAAAATAGGTAGTTAAAACTGATCAATGATTTTATAATCGAATGTTAAGTTAAACGTTGAAATCTCAATTTAATTGTGACAAAAAGGATTACTGGATTGATATTACAAAGAAGCTTTACGGGTACATACATTATTCGAAATATCAATGTGGAAGCTGAAATCTTCTCGTAGTTGAGGTAAATAAATTAATTATTTATTATTTTCCTTTTACCAGTGATTAGTGAAAACGAGTTGGCTGATGGCTCTGAGCACTATGGGACTTAACATCTATGGTCATCAGTCCCCTAGAACTTAGAACTACTTAAACCTAAATAACCTAAGGACATCACACAACACCATCACGGGGCAGAGAAAATCCCTGACCCAACCGGGAATCGAATCCGGGAACCCTGGCGTGGGAAACGAGAACGCTACCGCACTGCCACGAGCTGCGGACAGAGATGGCTAATAATTAATAACAGTGAGTTCTGTGTTGAGTAACCCTAGAATATACGAAAACTGACTTGATGTATGGGCTAGTTATATACTTCGCTTCTGTAATGTTTGTAAGATTTGTTAACACAGGCATATGTATTTTCATGATTTGTCTTTATGCTTTTTAGTGATGTTAGACAATACTTGCTGCAAAAGTATCACTGTTTGTGGCTACGTCAGAAAAGATAGGTCTCTATTTAGTAAAAAGTATGTAATTTTCCTGAGTAATGTAATTTCAACTGCCCGATGTTTCGAAAAGACAAAGTTACCTCCAGATACAACTTCAGTATTGAAAAGTCAGTGTTAGTGATTCACCTAAACCATATCGCCTCCCTGTCGAGGTCAAACGTTTTTGAAAGACATTGAGTTTTTCTTAAATGTTGTCCGCCCCCCTGTAGCAGAGTGGTCAGCGCGACAGACTTTCAATCCAGAGGGCCCCGGTTCGATTTCCAGTTGGGTTCGAGATTTTCTCCGCTCAGGGACTGGGTGTTGTGTTGTCCTAATAATCATCATTTTATCCCCATCGACGCGCAAATCGCCGAAGTGGCGTCAAATCGAAAGAATTACGCCAGGCGATCGGTCTACCCTACGGGAGGCCCTTTTCACACGGCATTTCATTTCATTTCTTAAATGTTTTCATTTATCAGTCAAAAGAATTTCATGTATATTTCAAAGCATTACGGTCAGCATTCCACAACGCTGAGCCTGTACCTTCTTCATGAAAGAGCAGGATACAACGCGATCCACCGTTGCTGCTTTAGAGGTACGACAGTTTTATTTACTTATTATATGCACAGGGACCATAGTTAATCAGTTTCGTAGAGTGACAGAGGATTCAGTACTTACGGGGCTGAATGTATTTTGGAGTGACTGTATTTGTGATCGGTATTGCATTGCCCAATCACTTCGTATAAAGTTGCTGACGATAACGCAAAGTGAGCACACCACTTTTACTTACAAAGCGCGACACTATATTTACAGTTTTGTATTCATTCAAGTGTTTCACTAAAAAAAAGAACGTTACACTTAAATTTACGAATATAATTTTTAAAGAATGTTACATTTAAGTATGTTACTAGAATTTTTTTCGAACTATCAGTTTAATAAGTCACAGCTGCAAAATACTAACGAGAATTCTTTACAGACGAATGGAAAAGCTGATAGAAGCCGACCTCGGGGAAGATCAGTTTGGAATCCGTAGAAATATAGGAACACGTAAGGCAATACTGACCCTACGACTTATCTTAGATAAAAGACTAAGGAAAGGCAAACCTACGCTCCTAGCATTTGCAGACTTACAGATAGCTTTTGACAATGTTGATTGGAATACCCTCATTCAAATTCTGAAGGTGACAGGGGTAAAATACAGGGAGCGAAAGGCTATTTACAATTTGTACAGAAAGAAAATGGCAGTTATAAGAGTCGAGGGGCATGAAACGGAATCAGTGGTTGGGAAGGGAGTGAGACAGGGTTGTAGCCTATCCCAGATGTTATTCAATCTGTATATTGAGCAAGCAATAAAGGAAACAAAAGAAAAATTCGGAGTAGGTATTAAAATCCATGGAGAAGAAATAAAAACTTTGAGGTTCGCCGTTGACATTGTAATTCTGTCAGAGACAGCAAAGGACTTGGAAGAGCAGTTGAACGGCATGGACAGTGTCTTGAAAGGATGGTATAAGATGAACATCAACAAAAGCAAAACGAGGATAATGGAATGTAGTCGAAGTAAATCGGGTGATGCTGAGGTAATTATATTAGGAAATGAGACACGTAAAAGTAGTAAAGGAGTTTTGCTATTTGGGGAGCAAAATAACTAACCATGGTCGAAGTAGAGAGGATATAAAATGTGGACTGGTAATGGCAAAATGGCAAGGAAAGCGTTTCTGAAGAAGAAAAATTTGTTAACATCGAGTATATTTTTAAATGTCAGGAAGTTGTTTCTGAAAGTATTTGTATGGAGTGTAGCCATGTATGGAAGTGAAACGTGGACGATAAATAGTTTAGACAAGAAGAGAATAGAAGCTTTCGAAATGTGGTGCTACAGAAGAATGCTGAAGATTAGATGGGTAGATCACATAACTAATGAGGAGGTATTGAATAGAATTGAGGAAGAGTTTGTGGCACAACTTGACTAGAAGAAGGAATCGGTTGGTAGGACATGTTATGAGACATCGAGGGATCACCAACTTGGTATTGGAGGCAGCGTGGAGGGTAAAAATCGTAGAGGGAGACCAAGAGATGAATACACTATCAGGTTCAGAAGGATGTAGGTGCAGTAAGTACTGGGAGATGAAGAAACTTGCACAGGATAGAGTAGCATGGAGAGCTGCATCAAATCAGGCTCAGGACTGAAGACCACAACAACAACAACAACTAGAATTTTTAATGAACGTTATAAAAATCGTCATATTTTGTAACGGTATATCTCTTATGGGTTAGCATTTGCAACGTTAGGCTACGTTTTACAGTGTACTTTAGAATAAAAGTTTTAATTTATCGTTCACAAATGTCCAAAGTGCCCTGTTCATGAAGCATGACAAACTTCAAGATTGTAGTCGAAGTCTTTTCATACTTTTGCGAGCATTTCAGCATTTGGGGCATTCACTGCCATTCATACCCGCCGCAGCACTGTATCCAAATCTTTTTGAAGAACAGGCACTTAAGTGGAGTCTGTCACAACCCTCTTTACCGGGCGAGGTGGCGCAGTGGTTAGCACACTGGACTCGCATTCGGGAGTTCGCCCGTTCAGTCCTGCGTCCGGCCATCCGGATTTAGGTTTTCGGTGATTTTCCTAAATCGCTCCAGGAAAATGGTTCAAATGGTTCTGAGCACTATGGGACTCAACTGCTGTGGTCATCAGTCCCCTAGAACTTAGAACTACTTAAACCTAACTAAACTAAGGACATCACACACATACATGTCTGAGGCAGGATTCGAACCTGCGACCGTAGCAGTCGTACGGTTGCGGACTGCGCGCCTAGAACCGCGAGACCCCGCGGCCGGCGCTCCAGGCAAATGCCGAAATAGTTCCTTTGAATGGGTACGGCCGACTTCCTTCCCCACCGTTCCCTAATTCGATGAGACCGGTGACCTCTCTGTTTGGACTCTTCCTCCAAGCAACCCAACCCAACCACAGCCCTTAAGAAAAGCCATAAATCGTGAGATCAGGAGACGTTGTAGGCCAATAGTGTGATGTGAGACCCCCAGGAGCTATTATTGAGGCATCTCATCAAAAAGAAATCGCCTTACACGTAGGTGTCAGTACCACGATACTTCGTACAGTGCAAACATTAGGGCCGCATCTCGTGGTCGTGCGGTAGTGTCCTCGCTTCCCACGCTGGGGTTCCTGGGTTCGATTCCCAATGGGGTCAGGGATTATTTCTGCCTCGTGATGTCTGGGTGTTGTGTGTCGTCCTTACGTTAGTTAGGTTTAAGTAGTTCTAAGTTCTAGGGGACTGATGACCATAGATGTTAAGTCCCATAGCGCTCAGAGCCATTTGAACCATTTTGCAAACATGAAATTTTAGGGATATTGTAACTGTTGCGGAAGACTACAGATCTTCGCTATATCCAGGTATATGATTGCTGGAAGCGTCTTTGCTGGAAAAAGATATTTTCCTAGATTACGACGCCACATGAAACATAACAGACTCCCTCTCATGATCGAGTGTGCTATCTGGCTACTGTTCCCCATATTTAGGACGTTGCGGGTCCCTTTTCTACTTATATCCAACTTGGTCTTATTACTGATCCCTAAATTTAAATAAAAGTACCCTCCTCTCCAAGCCCTCAATTAATTCATGCAAATTTTTATCACAGCCACGGATGGCTTGTAGCAAGAGAATCATGAATGTTTTGAAACAAACAGATCGCTACAGAAAACGTCAGACAGACTTATGAGCCAAGTGTCGGGTAGGACGACACGCAGACTGCTGTAGGCGACGTGCAGTCTCTCGCGAATGCGATTTACTTCTAGAAGGTTCACACGGTAGAAACGTCTGCGCTGTTCCTGTAAAAAGCTAGTGCTCTGAAACTGCTGGTGTCATCGTCGAATGGTTCCAGCTGCAAAACATGCAGTGCCATAGCTTACAGCAAAATAGCGTGTACATTTGTAACTGAACTGCATATGCTGAAACGTAGGACCTAACAGTCACTTCGGCGTTATATTGTCATCTCGATTTGACGTATAATGCGTAACGATATAGCGTGTGACTCAAGACTTAAGAACAATCAAGTCGATTTCATAGGACTTTGACCCAGAATAAGCGTCTCACTACGGAAAAAGAAGCAAAATGTGTGAAGTTCTTTCGAAATCAATTATACCCAAGTTGAGAATCGGCTAATATCCAATATCCGAGAGAACCAAGAGTGAACAATACGGAAGAAAGAAAAAGGGAGAAATACTCGTCATAGTTTTTCTCTCCTGCTAACACAGACCAAGAGTGCTTTCCTGGTGGAAATGTGTCTACTATTACCAAACATCGGTCTTAAATTGAGAAAGAAATCGCTGAGAATCTACGTCTGGAGCTCAATATTGTGTGGAAGTGAATTACGGAATGTGAAAAACCGTTGTAAGTGCTGATTGAGGCATTTAAGATTTGTTGTTAGAGGAGTGCGCTGGAAATTAAATGGTACAATCAGAAACGAGGAAGTCCTGCAGAGAGTCTGTGAGGAAAGGAATACATACGTGACAGTGACTAGAGGAAGCAATATGCCGATAGGTTGTGTGTTAAGACATCAGGGAAAACGGGGAATAACGTTAATGGCATTAGAGGGAGCCAGAGAGAGCAAAAACAGCAGGGTAAGAGAGAGTCCAATAAATAACCGAAGACGTTGGCCATAAGGGCTGCTCTTAGATGGAGAAGCTGGCACAGGTGGTTTCGGATATCCGTGGGCCAGGGTGAGGGCAAGTGAATATCACACTACTGAAAAGACTGTTGGGCAACACCAAACCCCTCCCTACCGTCAAGAAAAAAAATATTAGCAAAGTTGGACCGGAACTTGAGCTCTATGCTAATCTATAATTTGGCAGTCGTTTACGAGGGGTGTTATTGAACGGTCGGCTGCTTGCGGTAAATATTGCTTGGCAGCAACTTTTAGCTGGAGTACATCACTACTCCTCCCGGAAATAACCTAATTAAGGCACCAAGGAAATAGAGACATTCGCTGTGAGCGAGCGTTGGTTGAAATCAGTAGGGAAAGTTGATAATTTGTGCCTCGCCGGGATTCGAAGCCGGGTTCCTTGCGAATTAGACAGATATACTGACCACTAAGCTATCTCTTTCTTTTTTCTGCATTTTGCTAGTAATTGTTCTAATCATATGCTCAAGACAGGAATCACATGACACCCCTTCACGTTTATTGTTGAATACTTCATTTAGTTTGTTTATTACAGTAAGCCATCCAAACACTGTGGTCATTACAGGTGCTTGGACTATCCGAGCATGCCTCCCATCAGAAACAAAATTTCAACTTATGCATACACTATTAATGTAGTGCCCCTTGCCCAATATCCTCATTACTTGTGGCATTTCACTGATTCCCGTAAAAGTTCGAGCCTGGTATGCATCTGTACTGAAGAGATAACTGGCCATCTTATGGTAATTATACGGGGTGGTCCATTGATCGTGACCGGGACAAATATCTAGCAAAATAAGCGTCAGACGAAAAAACTACAAAGAACGCAACTTGTCTAGCTTGAAGGGGGAAACCAGATGGCGCTATGGTTGGCCCGCTAGATGGCAATGCCATTGGTCAAACGGATATCAACTGCGTTTTTTTAAAATAGGAACCCCCGTTTTTATTACATATTCGTGTAGTACGTAAAGAAATATGAATGCTTTAGTTGGACCACTTTTTTCGCTTTTTGATAGATGGCGCTGTAATAGTCACGAACATATGGCTCACAAGTTTAGACGAACGGTTGGTAATAGGTAGGTTTTTTTAAATTAAAATACAGAACGTAGGTACGTTTGAACATTTTATTTCGGTTGTTCCAATGTGATACATGTACCTTTGTGAACTTATCATTTCTGAGAAAGCATGCTGTTACAGCGTGATTACCTGTAAATACCACATTAATACAATAAATGCTCAAAATGATGTGCGTCAACCTCAATGTATTTGGCAATACGTGTAACGACATTCCTCTCAACAGCGAGTAGTTCGCCTTCCGTAATGTTCGCACATACATTGACAATGCGCTGAAGCCTGTTGTAAGGCGTTGTCGGTGGATCATGATGGCAGATCCGGTGAACGTGCGGGCCATGGTATGGTCCTTCACCGACCAATCCATCTGTCATGAAATATGCTATTCAATACCGCTTGAACCGCACGCGATATGCCGGACATCGATCATGTTAGAAGTACATCGCCATTCTGTCATGCACGGAAACGTCTTGTAGTAACAGCGGTAGAACATTACGTAGGAAATCAGCATACACTGCACCATTTAGATTGCCACCGATAAAATGGGGGCCCATTAATCTTTCCTCCCATAATGCCGCACCACATATTAACTCGCCAATGTCGCTGATGTTCCACTTGTCGCAGCCATCGTGGATTTTCCGTTGCCCAGTTGTGCATATTATGTCGGTTTACGTTACCACTGTTAGTGAATGACGCTTCGTCGCTAAATAGAACGCTTGCAAAACATCTATCATCGTCCCGTAATTTCTGTTGTGCCCAGTGGCAGACCTATGCACAACGTTCAAAGTCGTTTCCAAGCAATTCCTGGTGCATAGAAATATGGTACGGGTGCAATCGATGTTGATGTAGCATTTTCAACCCCGACGATTTTGAGATTCCCGATTCTCACGCAATTTGTCTGGTACTGATGCACGGATTAGCCGCGACAGCAGCTAAAGCACCTACTTCGGCATCATCATATATTGGAGGTGGTGACTGACGTTTCGCATGTGGCTGAACACTTCATGTTTCCTTAAATAACGTAACTATCCGGCGAACGGTCCGGCCACTTAGATGATGTCGTCCAGGATACCGAGCAGCATACATAGCCCACGCCCGTTGGGCGTTTTGATCACAATAGCCATACAGCAGCGCAATATCGATCTTTTCCGGAATTGGTAAACGGTCCATTTTAACACGGGTAATGTATCACGAAGCAAATACCGTCCGCACTGGCGGAATGTTACGTGATACTACGTACTTTTTACATTTGTGATTATTGCAGCCCCATCTATCACAAAGCGAGAAAAGTGCTCCAACTAAGACATCCATATTTCTTTACGTACTACACGAATATGTAATAAAAATGGGGGTTCCTATTAAAAAAAATAACCTATTTGATATCCGTTTGAACTATGGCAGCGTCATCTATTGGGCCAACCATAGCGGAATCTGATTTCACGCTTCAAGCTAGACGAGTTTCGTTCTTTGCAGTTTTTTCGTTTGACCCTTATTTCGTGAGATATTTGGCCCGGTCACTATCAACGCACCACCCTGTATATAACACCATAATTGAAGAGCTTTCTTACAGACTTAAGTATTTGCATCTCAGGCTGATATATGTTTTTAGTTTTAAAAAATTGGCCACGCACCATATGTATTCTTTGTTTCTCAACAGAACGGTTTTTCTCTTGTAGAAACAGATATTGGAATGTAGGTGTCATTTCGAAATTGACGTATCACCCTCTAGTGCTTATTTTCAGGCTATGGCATCTCTGTGCAACCAGCAGTAATGCTTTCATAGCCAACGCGTTCTGTGTATTCTGGAGTACTGAGAGTCTATTGTTGACGGTAAAGGAGACCAGTAGACATCGAGCCGGCAGTTGGTTGAGTTTTGAGAGAAATTTTTCATTATTTGTAATATGACTACGTTTAAATAAGATATTCCGAGAATATCAGACGGATACACCAGAAAGTACTCACACAGAAGCAATACGATAAAAGGTGTCAGTGAAAATCTATGAGATGATTATGATTGTTTTCTGGACTTGCTTAACGATGACAAAGGTAAGTCTCAACAGGACAGTCCCATAAAAAATTCTGTTCTTGTACAGTAGACTGTAAGAAATAGAGGAAACACTGATCAATGGCAACAGTGTTCGCTTTCGGACTCTGTGCATACATGCAGTGGAGATATTTTACACACATGTTATGATGCCTTTTCCATCGTACATAGGGTGTTAGGGAGGGTGGATGATGAGAATCAGCTTTGAAGTAAATTTGGGATAATTGACGGACATTTTCTAAGCAATTTCTCATAAGGTAGGTCCTTTATAGCCCATCTGAATACTGCTGCCAAGAGATAATGATTACTTTTGCTCTGTGTACAAAGTTTCTCCATTTTGGTATTTTTTCTTAGGTGCCTTAAATTAAATAGTGTTTAGATGTAAAACATGTATGACTGTGTTTCATTACTTACATTCTTCTTTCATTTGCTGGCCATTATCCCGCATCGTGCGTAGGGTCGGCAGGGTTAAGTACGGAGCTGGCATGGTTAATTTTAAGGGGTGGCTAGATGCCCTCCCTGCCACCACCCCATAACCCCCCCCCCCCCCCCTCCCCGGTGTGAAATTAGAAATTAGTGTACCCCAGCTGTATGCGTCCAGTGTAAATTGTGAAATAGTGTGAATGTGTATCAAATGTCTGCGAGTCATGTTACTGAGGCGGGACGTGGCGACCAGCCCGGTATTCACCTGGTAGGATGTGGAAAACCACGGATTCGATCCGGGACCGGCGCGCCTACCCGAGTCCAGGAAGCAGCGCGTTAGCGCTCTCGGCTACCCTGGCGGGTCGTGTTTCATTATTTACATTAAATATGCAAAAATCACGCTTATTTTCAATGACTGTTTACAGACAGAACCAGTAGTTTTCTCCACCCAAAGTGTATTACATACCACATCCTAAGATAGACGATAATTGTCTCTACTTATAACCTAAAACTAGAGCCATGTATAAAAAGTCGAAACGAAAATGAAGTACATTACTTAAATCCAGCACCTCATTCTCGATTCTCTAAAGAATCTAATTTCCACATAGAAAACATCTTCAGCACCTGATTACAAATGTATTAGAGTGTTAAGTGTTTGACGTCAAGCATTTAAGCGAGACAAAGAATAGAAAATGTTTCAAATCATTCAGAAAATTTGCTGTGTTCTCATTATCTAACATTGGATGAATATTAACTCGGGAATTAGCCCTCTCTTACAAGCAAAAGTTAGTTTTTCACTCATGTCAACGTTTTTGCCGTTATGTCTCATTGACTATGCGTCGTACAGTGTTATAATTTTTGCAGATACATTTAGTGGCGTACGGGTCTGTCTTTAAAATGCGTTGCGCATATACCTAACACTAAAGTAGACTTGCCTGAACGGCAGTGTTACTGCATGAACAGCGAAAATGTACAAATCGAGTAGCTGTTTTTCTTCTCATCATTTTGTGGGAGGTGTTAGCAAAAGATTGAAATTATGTGTAAAGGTTGTTGTCAGTCGATAAGTGTTCTCTTCCTCAAATACTGGATGAATATGTACTCTTGAACATTTGTGTGTGGCTAGTTACGCTTCATCAAAACATACAAATAGCTTTTCAATGTAATATTTGTGTTACTGAGTTAAGCCTTTAACACAATACTTTACCTGTTAATAGCTAGATTGTCACAGCATTTAAAATTTTGAAAAATCGGTTACCAATTATATGAAATAATGAATAGTCTAATTTTTTGTTACCCCTTAATACCATTAGATAGGCAACCTGCAAATGGTATTTTGGAACATGAACCTTGAATTAGTTGCCTCCTTAGTAATATAGATATGTGTAACCTGAAAAATTTACTTTTTGTGGCTCGAGGGAGTTAATACGTAACATCATCTATTCTGTTGTCTTCTGGTCTTAGTCAGGAGTTTCAAATGCAGCTGGGACGAGCTAACGCGCCAAGTTGGCAGAATATGGCGTCATATCCCTTAGGATGACATTCAACAACCTTGTCTATCAATTCCAAGCCCAATAACTCCTTTCTTAGGGGAGAGAGGTGGACTAGCATGTTAATGACTTGCTCGATATATGGAGCTCTTTGCCTTCAATAAATCACCCAATTGTTCTGAAATTTGTTTTGTCTTAGAGTATATAATCAAGAAGCGGCGTGATGTCTCCAGTAATCCACCACTATGATTACATAATGATTACATTCGTCTTATACGCTTCCAATTCCTTCACATGTGCCTTGTGTGGTTAGGTTTCTGTTGTGCCTATAGAAATTTCTTTCCAAGGATTAGATGACCCTACTTCTATTCAAATCTACTGATAATGCCGTGATTGTGGAAATTCATCTACGTCTTAATCTACATAGATACTCTGAAAATCACATTTATGTGTCTGTCAGAGAGTTCAACGAATTACCTTCACAATTCTCTGTTATTCCAATTTCGTATAGCACGCGGAAAGAACGAACACCTGTATCTTTCCGTACAAGCTCTCATTTTCCTTATTTTATCGGGGTGATCGTTTCTCCCTATGTAGGTCGGTGTCAAAAAAATATTTTCGCATTCGGAGGAGAAAGCTGGTGATTGGAATTTCGTGAGAAGATTCCGTCGCAACGAAAAACGCCTTTCTTTTAATGATGTCCCACCCAAATCCTGTATTATTTCAATTACACTCTCTCCCACATTTCGCTTTAATACCAAATGTGCTGCCCTTCTTTGAACTTTTTCAATGTACTGCGTCAGTCCTATCTGGTAAGGATCCCACACCGCGCAGCAACATTGTAAAAGAGGACGGATAAGGGTAGTGAAGGCAATCTCCTACGTAGATCTGTCATTTTATAAGAGTCCTGCCAATAAAACGCATTTTCTATGTTTTCCTTCCAATTTAAGTGTTTCGTAATTTTAATTCCTAGGTATTTAGTTGAAATCTCGGCCCTTAGATTAGACTGATTTATCGTGTAACCGAAGTTTAACGAATTCCTTTTAGCACTTATGTGGACGGCCTCACACTTTTCGTTAGATAGGGTCATCTGCCAATTTCCGCAGCATTCAGATATCTTTTCTAAATCGTTTTGCAATTTGTTTTGATCTTCTGATGACTTTATTAGTCGATAAACGACAACGTCATCTGCAAACAACCTGAGATTGCTGCTCAGATTGTCTCCAATATCGTTTATATAGGTAAAGAAC
Organism: Schistocerca gregaria; assembly: GCF_023897955.1. NCBI lineage: Eukaryota > Metazoa > Arthropoda > Insecta > Orthoptera > Acrididae > Schistocerca > Schistocerca gregaria. The sequence continues at coordinate 212,195,647 of NC_064920.1, read as the reverse complement.
AGCAAAGGGCCGATAACGCTACCTTGGGGAACGCCAGAAATCGCTTCTGTTCTCCGTCAATTACTATTAACTGTGACCTCTGTTACAGGAAGTCACAAATCCAGTCACATAACTGAGACGATATTCGTTTCAGTTTCACACCATGCTGAAACAATAAGCGCTACTGACATTACTTAATCACGCAGAAAACCTTTGCCATAAGCGATGTGTGTAGATTAGGAAAGCAGCCTCTCATAAACGTCAGTTGTGTATTACTTGCTTGGCATCGAAATGTGTGCCTTTCGCAAAAATTGAAAAGTAGATGATACGAACTTACATCTGGTGACCAAGGTAAATCCACTCATATCTTGAAATCTTTATAAAGTAATGCTTTTGGCTTACACTTATTTAAATTATCGTTGAATCGTACTGGACAGTGACTTACTGAATCAGTAAGGCTAGGAATTTTTGTTACAGTTAAAAACTGGTAAATGTTGATTTTTATAGCGAATAAACGCAATTTCTACCCTAATACAGCTTACCTATCGGCTCCATGTAATACACTCCTGGAAATTGAAATAAGAACACCGTGAATTCATTGTCCCAGGAAAGGGAAACTTTATTGACACATTCCTGGGGTCAGATACATCACATGATCACACTGACAGAACCACAGGCACATAGACACAGGCAACAGAGCATGCACAATGTCGGCACTAGTACAGTGTATATCCACCTTTCGCAGCAATGCAGGCTGCTATTCTCCCATGGAGACGATCGTAGAGATGCTGGATGTAGTCCTGTGGAACGGCTTGCCATGCCATTTCCACCTGGCGCCTCAGTTGGACCAGCGTTCGTGCTGGACGTGCAGACCGCCTGAGACGACGCTTCATCCAGTCCCAAACATGCTCAATGTGGGACAGATCCTGAGATCTTGCTGGCCAGGGTAGTTGACTTACACCTCCTAGAGCACGTTGGGTGGAACGGGATACATGCGGACGTGCATTGTCCTGTTGGAACATTAAGTTCCCTTGCCGGTCTAGGAATGGTAGAACGATGGGTTCGATGACGGTTTGGATGTACCGTGCACTATTCAGTGTCCCCTCGACGATCACCAGAGGTGTACGGCCAGTGTAGGAGATCGCTCCCCACACCATGATGCCGGGTGTTGGCCCTGTGTGCCTCGGTCGTATGCAGTCCTGATTGTGGCGCTCACCTGCACGGCGCCAAACACGCATACGACCATCATTGGCACCAAGGCACAAGCGACTCTCATCGCTGAAGACAACACGTCTCCATTCGTCCCTCCATTCACGCCTGTCGCGACACCACTGGAGGCGGGCTGCACGATGTTGGGCCGTGAGCGGAAGACGGCCTAACGATGTGCGGGAACGTAGCCTAGCTTCATGGAGACGGTTGCGAATGGTCCTCGCCGATACCCCAGGAGCAACAGTGTCCCTAATTTGCTGGGAAGTGGCGGTGCGGTCCCCTACGGCTCTGCGTAGGATCCTACGGTCTTGGCGTGCATCCGTGCGTCGCTGCGGTCCCAGGTCGACGGGCACGTGCACCTTCCGCCGACCACTGGCGACAACATCGATGTACTGTGGAGACCTCACGCCCCACGCGTTGAGCAATTCGGCGGTACGTCCACCCGGCCTCCCGCATGCCCACTATAGCCCTCGCTCAAAGTCCGTCAACTGCACATACGGTTCACGTCCACGCTGTCGCGGCATGCTACCAGTGTTAAAGACTGCGATGGAGCTCCGTATGCCACGGCAAGCTGGCTGACACTGACGGCGGCGGTGCACAAATGCTGCGCAGCTAGCGCCATTCGAAGGCCAACACCGCGGTTCCTGGTGTGTCCGCTGTGCCGTGCGTGTGATCATTGCTTGTACAGCCCGCTCTCAGTGTCCGGAGCAAGTATGGTGGGTCTGACACTCCGGTGTCAATGTGTTCTTTTTTCCATTTCCAGGAGTGTATATAAATTACGGCGGAACAGTATGCGTAAAATTATTTTGTTTTGGAAACAGCCCCTTAAACTGCTGGTGATAGATAGAAGCCACTGCCGTTACTCGTCCATATTTTACCATTCAAACAAGTTCTCAAAACCGATTGCAGCAAATTTTCTAATATTTTCCATAACAGTACACTCACCCACTTATCATCACTAATTTCAAATAGCAATATTATAGTTGCCATTTTGTGTGTGATGAATATTTCTAAATTTGAAGCGATCAAACTTATTGTCCGCCATTGTAAGTCCTGTGCACCAGCTTACAACAATTTGTAACTTGCTCTAAATGACTAAAAGCTGTAGCATGTGCCGCATAATTTGAGACCGAATGGGTGTTACGCATGTTCATGGTTACATTATCGAGCGAGTTATTTTTTGTTCGAGAGTTTACCTTTTTCTTGTGAGTGGGTTTGTGGATCCATGAAACAATATTAAGTGCTGCATTTATGACACATTGAATTAAAGAGCTCGAACTATAACTACACAATTTTTTGGTTCCCTGTTTTCATGGTGACAAACTGTTTTTGTTCTTTAAGTAAGATAACGTGCCCTATGCATGAATAAGGTTCTATGAACTTTTAATTGGGCAATAAATTAGTCTATGTTTCATACGTGTGGAGTCTGCTCTTTCGGACATTTGTTATTGATCCTTGTTATTGCAATGTTATTTATACACCTGACTAGAACGGCTATGAAGGTTTTGGCTTATAGTTCGATTACCCACCGTTAACCGGAAGTGCAGTCACCAAAATACAAAATGGTGGTGATTTCAAATTCAAAACATGCCGGATGGCAGTGTTAGTATATTAAAAAACATTCGAGGTAGCGGCGGCAAGATATTGAAAACTGAAATATTGGGGTGGTGCGATTTTCAAAAATATTCAAAATGGTGGAATTAACCCAGTTGTGCTTTGTAACAACTCTGATGTCACAATTCAGGCGCCATGTTGAAAGTGTACTAACGACCGGATTTGTTATGAGAAGTACGTAAATATATTGAGAGTAGAATAGTCACTCCACACCGAAAATATGAAAACATCAACAGTTGCACACAGTCCGTAGGTCAATGTTATATCCATGTGCAACTACATAGTGAAATTGGCAATAATCATGTAAGCATGCACACACACATACACACACACACACACACACACACACACACACACACACACACACACACACACACACATCTGAAAGAAATGATACGAATTCATCTCCACTTAGTGATGAGATAGCTTTTTGCGACGATCTATCATTTTGATAATGGGTTTGTGTTGGAATGACTAAATATCCCAATAGCCAAAGTTTTTTGTTCTTGCAAGCATTAGTTCGAGAACTGTCAGCATTTTACCAGTGGTTAACTGATATTGAGCTCCAATATATGATTAAAACTGTGAACACCAAATTTGGTATGAATCTTCAGTTGTACATTACATTCACCGACTTGTTGTCGAGTTGTATAATTTTTGAGTTCCTAAGTTAGTAAAACCTCATTTTGAATTACGTCAGGACTCCAATTTTGCTAGATGTATTCAAGTGAAATATTTCCCTTTGACATTTATGATAACTGCTGCTTGATGTGTCAATAACACCACCACATTACAAATTCAGTTTTTCCTCTGCTGTTACTCTATAAAGTGCGTACAAAGTTATCTAAATTAATATGACAGGAGTCTTTGTTTAAATCATCTTCGTTGCTCACACGTTTCCATCTTTCGAAGAACACATTAAAAGTTGTTTCAAGATTATCAAGATCGCCAAATTCATGCCTCAGATTACGTTCACCTTGTTTGCATCAAAATTTCTCTACTTAATTGTCTTGTAGTATTGCTGTACATTCTTCATAGATAACTGTCTACACTATAATGACGCTACATGAAAAAGTTTACCAATATATGACCTTCACAAGGAATGTCTTGAAAAATAAAAATCAGAAATGATGGTTCTTCATTGAGCAATATTACATCCTCTTCACTTCCCGAAATATCCAGTGTCATTCGAGATTTCAAAACTGCTATAAATTTATGTTTATATTGTTGAAGAGATTTGGAATATACAGGGTGGAGAAAATTGTGTTACGAGATTTTAACCCTGGATAGCTGATGCCAGTAAGAACCAAAATTACTAGTGTTGTGTAAGTCGGCAACGCACCATTTTTGAACTACGGAAAGATCACGCCACGCGCTCCGATTGGTCGTGGGATTGCTCTGTTGCTGTGTGTCGGTTGACGAGTAACGCTATGGTTGTCGGTTCACACATGCAAACGTCCCTCGCCCCGTCACTGCCCCAACGTGATAACAGAAAGCATGGCGCCACAGTATTCGTTTGAAGAACAACGGGATATGGTTTTTGTTTATGTACTAGCTGACGGTACTTCGCCTGAAGCTGGACGGTTGTATGAGGAACTGTATCCGGCAAGACGCCACCTACACCCGCAAAAGTTTACAGCAATTTACCGGCGACTTGGCGAAATAGACTCGTCAGCGGAATATCATGGTGATGTTGCATTTGAAGAGGCTGTTCTCGAGCGCTTCGAGGAAGCACCAGCGACGAGTACTCGAGTGGTTGGAAATGACAGAAGTGTCACTCGTTGGTAGGTCTGGGAGGTTTCGAGCGATGACGGCCAGCATCCATTTAGTATCCACCCTGTCCAAGACTAAATCCTGTGGAGGACTATGAACACAGGCTAGGCTTTTGACGGCGGTTTCTGCGACGTGTTACACGATATTCCGACTTCCACGCCATTGTGTTGTTTACCGACGAGTGCACCCTCCATGGGGATGGCCTGTACCGCTCTGCATGGTGTCGTGGCTGCAAAGATGGACCTCGCCATTGACGTTGGATAGCCTATTGCGCACAGTGTGAGTGGCAAAACGACGTCCTGTGGCTACAGGAAAAGCATTACTCAACACGGTTGCGTTGCTGTCAGGGTTCCTCCGAGCCATAATCCGTAGCGGTCATCCACTGTATTAGTAGCCCTGACCGAGAAATGTCATCGACAGTTCCTGTCTCTCTGTATCTCCTCTATGTCCGAACAAAATCGCTTTGGTTCAGTCCGAGATGCCTAGACAGTTCCCTTCTTGAGAGCTCTTCCTGACACAGAGTAACAATGCGGATGCTATCGAACTGCGCTATTGACCGTCTAGGCATGGTTGAACTACAGACAACACGAGCCGTGTACTTCCTTCCTGGTGGAATAACTGGAATGGATCGGCTGTCGGACCCCCTCCGACTAACAGACGCTGTTCGTGTATGGTTGTTTACATCTTTGTGCGGGTTTAGTGACATCTCTGAACAGTCAAAGGGACTGTGTCTGTGATTCATTATCCACAATCAGCCTCTATTTTTAGGAGTTCTGGGAACCGGAACATTTTCTGATGGGTGTATACAACATTTCTTCTAGTTTCCATCTGTACTGTCCCTTCAAAATATATAATCCTATTTTTCAACACCTCGTATATAGAGAAAACTTACTAACGGTTATCACCCTGATGAAAATAAATTTATCGTAATGAATAGAAAATTAAGAGGAACAGAGTGGCTAAAGCCACGGATAAATTATAATACAAATATGGTGAAAAACTAGCGAAGTGAAAATAAGCAGTGGAAAGTGTTGTGCACTGCAGATTATTAAGCCTTTTTATCACCCACACGGCGGTCTTCAAGACACATGCTCAGTGCCTGCTAGACACTACCGGAAATTGGTATGCATACTTCCGCTTCCACTCACTGCACCAGTAGGCGCTGAATTTTACCATTTGGTTATACAGATACGGACGTAATGAAATTAATGTCCCTAACGCTGTTCTGCAATTGCGCCCTGCATCTTCACTGATTATCTGGAGGTGTATTATATCATATGGTGTCTCCTACTGATGTATCGCGGTTGCTTTGTGCAGATATTGATGTCCCCATTCGATTCTTATCATGAGCAGGTCTCGAATTCTTTGCTGCTATACTGAATGGTGCAAACGAACAACGGTACAAAATAAAATTCCAAGTTATGATTCGGCCGAAATAGAGGAAAGGACCTGACTTAGGATGCCTCTCCAAATTTATTCAGACTTTGCCGCGAACAGCCTGCAGACGGAGAGTGCCAGTAAAAGTATATTTTGAAATTTTAAATATCTTCTGAAAACTGTGAATAGCTGTCTCATTGCATGTAATATGCTTTAACATTTAGTTTACTCGTATATATCTTCCTGTAATATCACACGAAACATTTCTGTGTCGTCAGGCAGTGTCCCATCACAATACGTATCTCTATAACTTCCAGTCCCGGACACGATTCTTGCGTATGCTTAACCACCGTTTCTGCTGCTCGCTACCGATTGGTACCTTTCTAAAAGTTCAACTCAATTGAAACATTAAAATTAATAAAGTTGTTGAAATTATTAAATGATGGTTCAGTACAGGGAAGACCACCGGTATGATTGGAAGCTACAATTTAAGACTAATCTGCAGAAGAAAGTTGTTGGCGCCCCGTTCGAGCGGTTACTCCCCACTGGTGCAGCATAAGAAGTCTCTCGAACGTTGCGTGTTTCCACACTACGCGATCATGTGGCGTCGCGTGGAGTGAGGCTGGTCAGCTACCGACAATCGGCTTCGTTCTATGCACTGCAACTATAATTTAATGGTGCAATAAAATCGGGACACCGTGTGGCATAAATGCCAGAAGTAGTCCTAAATTTTCTACGAAGAATTGATCGCGCAGTGTACGAGTATTTTGAGCATACGGATTTGCATCGTAAGGGAAAATATTCCATAATAAGACCTATTACCTTGACCACAAAACGCAAATTTCTAAGAACACGAGGTGCAAAGAATTATAGGGCAGCCATTACGCTTCTCATACAAAAAACGTTAGTAAGCAATGGGGCCAAATTATTTTGAACAAGGTTGCAATTCTGCAATGCAGTATGTTGCAGTACAAACATTGGCACAACCGGCAGGCACTTTGAACAGCTGCTGAGAGCTCAAATTCTTTATGCAAGTTTAAATTATTTATGCCAATAACAAAATCAATTTTAATTCCCGGTCAACAGTTGTCTGAGTGAAAGATGATAGTTTAGACCACCTTGCCAATAGTATAGTTTTAATGCAAAATCTTTTGCTCATCGAGTCTGTCTGATGAATATGTTATTCTCAAACAGAACTCTCTCGTCCTTCTCAAACAGAACAATGAAATTTGTCATCCATCTACTGTTTTTAGAACAAAAGAATCTCAGTTGATAGTAAATATTATTTGTTAACTTTAAGTGTGTTAATTTTATGGCTTCGAAGTCTTTCGCGACGTATTTCTTGAATAAAAGTCTCTGGGTGAACATGCCGCGTCAATTCAAGATAAAACTCCAAGCTTTCGACCACTACATGGTCGTCGTCAGGGTAAAACTGAGTCTCGTGAACTGGCGAGGTTGGTAGTCGATTTTCCTTTAGTAATGCCGGCCAAAGTGGCCGAGCGGTTCTAGCCACTACAGTCTGAAACCACGCTACCGCTATGCTGGCAGTTTCGAATGCTGCCTCGGGCATGGATGTGTGTGATGTCCTTAGGTTAGTTGGGTTTAATAGTTCTAAGTTCTAGGGGACTGATGACCTCAGGAGTTGAGATCCATAGTGCTTAGAGCCATTTGAACCAATTGAACCTTTAGTAGTGCAAGCTTTATTATAAGGGGCGTTCAAAAAGTAATAGAAAAACATCTTGTTCTCAACCAGTTTCGGCTGAAAAAATGTGGAACATTATGCAATATTACAGCTTCAGCGCCTATAGTTTCACAAAGTTTGTATAAGTGGCGGCACCATATGTACCTTTCAAAATGTCGTCTGAAACGGAGGAGCCTTCCAGGCAGAGAGTTGTCACAGAATTTCTTTTGGCGAACAACCAGAGCGTCGCGGATATCGATAGCGGTTTGCAGAATGTCTTAGGATATCCGGCAGTCAACAATAGCGTGGTGATTCGTTGAACGAGATGTCTGTAATCATCACAACAATGTGTCTGATCTCCCGAGCGCAGGCCGGCCGCACACAGCTGTGACTCCTGCAGTGTTGGAACGTGAGGACACTCTCGCTTGAGGTGGTGGGTGGATCCCAATCAAACACCACATTGTTCAACTGGATGTGTCTGCTGTTAGTGCTCACACACTCGTCCGCCAGTTGGGGTACTCAAAGGTGCGTGCTCGCAGGATTCCCTAACGGAACACCTTGATCTCGGTCAACAAAGGATGCGCTCTGCGGGAAGCAGTAGGTAGAGGATGGGAAGGTTACTGAGGCAGCAAGACTTTGACTCCGACGTCCACCAGTAGAGTGGTTCCACACGGGTATACAAGCCGTCCCATTTATATGGCGTAAGGCTATCGAACTGAACGGAGATTACATTCAAAAATAGGTTTTGTAGCCAAAAGAATGGAGAATAATATGTTGTACTAGAATACTAATTAAACCAACCTGCTTTTAGAAAATGAAGTGTGTGGCATTCATTATTGAAAGACCGTTGTACATTATAGAAACTCCATAGAATTACAAGCATATGCAATGCAAATTTGAGTACAGTAAACGTTAAATGCGCCAAATCAGTGCAGTAGTATAATACAAAATCTCAGGAGGAATCACGCAGAGCTATATGGGGCTGAATGATCAGGTGTAGGGTTGTAGTATGGTATACACCACTAAGACTGAAAGCAGGAACCTGCATACATGTCTACATTAAAGATGCTGGAATAACAGATATTTATGTAAAACGCATTTTGAAATGCTATGAAACACTTTCTTCAGAAGGTACTACGAGATTTGTTAACTGGTATACTGTATACGATGCATTGCATACAACTTAATGATATAAGGGGGGGGGGGGGAATAATGGCCTTGCCATGTAAACTAAACGTATTTGTCCTTGATGGCTGTAAATGGCACTAAAACTACTGTGACATTTGTCCAGCAATGTCGTGGGCCTGGAACGCAGCGGGAGATTAGAGATGGGGCAGTGGCCTTGGGGGACGGCGCCTGGAAATGATAGCGTGTCTCCGGGGAAATAAGCAGATGCTGGGGAGGCCAGTACCAGCTGTAAGAAAGATGACAAAATTACCAGCGCCTCTTCTAGAGTGGCAAAGGCCCAGCAGGTCGTCTGCTCACAGCTCGCAGTAGTCACATGTCGCTTCCTGCCGCGGTAGCTTCAAACTAGTCGCGGCGTTTGTGTACGACGCATATGACTTGTATTTCATACCTGGCGTAGAAAGGAGGGAGCCTTTAACAATTCTTCAGGGACAATACACTTTTCTTTCCTGGCTAATGCCGCGTAATTGGCCACATCTACTTGTATATCTACATACATAATCCGCAAGCTACTATACGGTGGCGCTACCTTCCGCCATTACTAGACATTTCCTTTCCTGTTCCTCTCACAAATGGAGCTACGAAAAGACGACTGTCTGCACCCTTGTGTACGAGCCTTACTTCCTGTTACACTGTCTTCGTTGTCCTCACGTGAAATGTACTTCGGCGGCAGTGGAATCGTTCTGCAGTCAGGAGCAAATACCTGTTCTCTAAATTTTCTCGACAGAACGTCGTCTTCCCTCCAAGGATTCCGGTTACAGCTCACGAAACAACACACATCGTGCGTAGAACGTCCTAACTGATGGTTTGGTTTTCAAGTGCTGTTCTCTCATCTTATAACCAAGTGTGGTGTTTTGCTATCTTGAACTACATTTTACTGGTCTCGGTGACTGATGAAATCTGAGGGTAAGTCCCATAGTACTCAGAGCCATTTGAACCATTTTCTTAAAGATAACTTTATTGATTATTTTATAATTTGACTTATAGTTAATGCCTTTCCTAATGCTACAACATTTAATGATTTTGAATATTTGCAAATATTTGATTTCTTCCAAGAAATATCGATATTTGTTCATATATATGCCTATGTACAGTCATAACAACCCATTAATTATTTCTTTGAACATTTCGATAGCCTATTTGGTCTATATGAAACGTGAAAATATGGTAATTTAATGAAATATTAACATGCTGGTAATGGTATGTATGTCATCATGCTTAATAATTTCTTTTGAAGTAAAGGAATGTTCATTGATATAAACATTATTGCTTTTTTGATAAGAAAACAGAACGAAGCACAGTACGTATTGAACTAATTGAAATAGTTATTTAGCCGAGACTATTACAATAAAACTTCGAAATTCATGGGACATTTGCACGGTTCTGCTTGCGAGACAGCAATCAGCTTCGTTATTTTCTTTCATTTGGTTCTCTTTCTCTAATTCTTCTCTGTTTTTGTACCAAGCCAGAAACAAAGGGACTTTCAATGTTGGTCGTCAACTCTCTTGAGAGTAAATTAGTTCTTCTTTCAGAGAACTTTTCTTTCCAGCAGAGTGCATATTCTGAATCTGCCTTATTCACGTCCACAATGAAAGCAGCTGTGTTCTTTTGTGCGACGCTTATGTCGTTCTCGTTTCAGAATGTAATTTTTCTCTCAAAAGATTACGCTTTTATGAGTGACAATAGTCCTGATGTAAGGTGAGTTCCCCCGTACCGCACGCAGCAGAAATAATTACGCCGTAATACAATATTTACTAATGGGCTACATATGACAAGCAAGATGAGATCTTATCGGTTGAGAGTTGTTGTGGATCATTCTTTGAATGACGGCAAAGTTCACCAGCTTTGAGCCTTCGCAGAATTCGATTTTGTCGTTGTATGTGGGCATTTCTTGAACCGATATATCGTCTTCCTTGCGTGTTCCTACAAGAAGACTGTTAATGCTACTCACACGCGGACCACATAGTCCTGGCATATAACAATTCTTCTTCTACTTTGAGTTGTGCCTCTGTCCAACATATTCGCAGGGTCGGCATGGCTATGGTCGTATTGGACATGGTTAATTCAAGGAGTGGCCTGACGTACTTCCCGTCGTCACCCCGTTACGCGAATAATGATGATGAAAAGATGTGGACAACACAAACACCCAGTCCCTTGGCAGAGAAAATCTCCAACCAGTGCGGGAATCGAACCCGTGAACCCGTGATCCAGAGGCAGCAACGCTAGCCACTAGACCACGAGCTCCAGACTCCTGGCATATAACAGTTCTTGACAAAATATATTGCTGTCCTATATTTATTAGTTTAAATTACATTTGTTTCTATCGTTCAGTAGAACTTGCAGATGCACCCGCAGAATTCGCGGAAGTCAGCCGGCACCTGCAAGGGAGAACGACATGCTGTCTGGCCAATCAGTGGCTTGTGTCAAGCTGCTCTGGGCGCCAGACACACTAAAGTCACACAGAATACAGACTATATCCCTAGTTTATGTACGGACGATGGAATATGTTTTTAATGGAGGAGGAGGAGGAGGAGGAGGAGGAGGAGGAGGAGGAGGAGGAGAATCTTAGTGTTTAACGTCCCGTCGACAACGAGGTCATTAGAGACGGAGCGCAAGCTCGGGTGAGGGAAGGATGGGGAAGGAAATAGGCCGTGCCCTTTCAAAGCAACCATCCCTGCATTTGCCTTAAGCGATTTAGGGAAATCACGGAAAACCTAAATCAGGATGGCCGGAGACGGGATTGAACCGTCGTCCTCCCGAATGCGAGTCCAGTGTGCTAACCACTGTGCCACCTCGCTCGGTAGTATGTTTTTAATGATCTGTGTGTATCAGGTGGTGTGTGCCATTTTTGACAGATTCCTGGAAGAGCAGTGTTGTGGACAGAACGGTAGAAAATCAGATTTCGCCGAAATGCACAGCCATCGAAAGATAACAACTGAGAGGGATACACGAAAGTGTATGACGCCTTTAAAGAGTGTGAGGCACAGCCACCGAGCTCAGGTCTTGCAATACAAAATGTTTAACGAAATGTGAAAACATCTACTACAGGGTAAACTAAATGATTTAGAAGTGGAAGTGGGGAAACCCATGTGCTTATAGGGGTCCACCGTCATTGGCCAAGACGTGAATGTGGATAGATAAAGAGATTAGGAGAAGTTTGGCAGTGACAAGTTTGACAAATTTTGTTAGTGGTGAATCATCTGAAATTAGAGCAGGGGAAGTAAACCAGCGTCTTTTGAGACAATTTATCAGTGGTCGGTGCTTGGGATGTCTACGATTCAACCAATTAAAATTAGCCTACGCCATAAAAAGGCAAAGATCCGGGTCTTTCTCGTCAGAAGCACAAGCCACTTTCCAGCCAAGCGCCATCTTCAGCGTCTTTACGGAGAGGAGCGACCTTTCGCAGACTTGATAAGCAGGTCACTTCTCCAGCAGACTTTACTTAGACATTTTCCCGACTGACTTGAATTTAGACACTGATGCAAGTCGTCCGTACAGAGCCAATGGCTGAGTCTGCAGGCAGGTCAGCTGCCAGCTACAGATTACTACGCTGAGATCGAGCCACAGCAGTGAGGTGAGTTGTAGGGGAAGTCATGTGGCGGGATACAAGACAGACATTCGTTGTGCACTTGCGTCACAAGTTACCTGTACTGAACCAACCGCACAACTGTCTCATGAGTCAGTACTGTGAATATTTGTCATCAGTTCTCAGACATGTGATATATTTACTGAAACGTATTTCGGTAAAACGATATTGAAATGCCACAGTGCACAGTGCTGATTAACCAAGATCAAACACTCGAAAGGACTGATTTTAAGCACACATCTTTCAACATTTACAAACTTTATCGCCGTTAAAAAGCAGTCTATATACGAATTGCGACAATAAAGTAATGAGAATGAGTTTCTTTGCAAGATGTAGCTACCCTACAGGCTTACGTAAGCACAATATCTTTGACCTTGTTCTATAAGCTGCTTCTCGTCCAAGCGGAACATCGATGCAACCGCTCAGTCGTCAGTTGTGCTGTAATAAGTTAACACGTTTTTGTGTCCCTCGTCGCGGAGATGGAACCGCATAATTTTGCTCAACGGTATTTCTTTTGTCGTTAAATTGGGTGAAAACTCGATGAAAACTTACGGTAAGCTTCAGAATGCTTTTGGGGAGGAGGTTATGTCAAGAGATCAAGCTTTTACTTAGCACAAAACGTTTAGTGAAGGCAGAACGAATTTTGAAGATGAAGACCACAGTGGACGACCAACAACCACACAGACGGATGTCCGCTTGGCCACGGTGCGTGAACTCGTACGATCTGATCGAAGATTAGCAGCGAAAATGATTGCAGAAGAACATCAATCGAGAAACGGTTCGTCTAGTAATAATTATCACCAGGATAATGCGCCATCCCATACTGCTCTGTCAGTTCGGCAATTTTTAACCTCAAAACTTTTTTCTATTTCCAAGAGTCAAAACGGCGGTCAAGGGACACCATTTCAAATAACATAAGATGTCCAAAAAGCTGTGACGAGGATATTACAGGAGATGTGTTGTAGTTGTTACCATAAATGGCAGAAGTACTGGAAAAAGTGTATGCAATCAGAAGGGAACTACTTTGAAGGAGACAACACTAAACTTGACTAAAACGGTAAGCAACTTTTTATTTTCATCAGTGACTTTACTTTATTGTCGCGCCTCGTATACTAATAGAAACAATTTCTTAGATTAGGAACATTCACTTTAAACTGCAGTTAAAAAGAGAACAATAGCTAGATACCAATAACAGTTTTAAAATGAAACAGGACCTTTTATCAAATTATAATTTTTTATAGATAGGTTATAAGCTGGAACTATTTAACGTCAAATCATGACCAAATGTCATGAGCATTTAAAGCACAAGTGTATACATTTTAACAAAGGGTACAGCTTAGGGAAACACTGACGGATACAAAGAAGTTAAATAAAGTTTTCCATTACTTTTGATAAGAACGTTACAAAGTTGCCCCACTGGACTAATTCAACATTTAAAGAACTATAAAGTTAAGGTGGAATGAGTTGAATTTTAGAATTAAAAAATATTGCAAATATATAACTCAGACGCTACGTCTATATCCCCAGCGCGAAAAAATTCGAAAGCTGTAGCTAATCTTTGAATTCAATGAGTGAAAAAGCAAATTTCATATTTCTCGACCCCTGGCGAGAATGATCACAGCAAACAACGCTCTGCCAAAATGTTGGGCAGAGATAAAGATTGCATGGTAGCAATAAACAGCACCCAGCGGAACGATAACCTGACAAAATAAGGAATACCTAAAAATAGTTTGCGTGTAGATAGCGCACCTACGAAATACAGTCAACTGTGGCCAAACCAAGCACGAAGTTCCTAAAGCCAGCACCGTTACAGCTCCCGACATGAAAACACAAGGAGAAAAGGGCTACCAGATTAAATTAACTACTAAACAAAAAGAATGATCAGTTTACAACAGGAGTTGCTTCCCACAGACATTAAGACACTTGGTCAAGTTTGAAAACATATTACACTGTTAAAAGAAGGGGCACCGAACTGGCTTAGGCCCTTAGTATGAGATAAACAGCAATTACATAAAAGAGCTACTAGATTAAAATTACGAAAGTTAGCGAGTTGTGAACTACACTGGCCGTTTAGGCCATTCGAATGAGTAAAATGGCAGTTACGTGAAACAGTTAATAGCCTACAATTACACAACTCGGCGAGCGGCGATCTCCTCGGCGAAGATGGTGCAGACCGGTGTGGCGTGTGTGTGTGTGTGTGTGTGCGTGTGTGTGTGTGTGTGTGCGTGTGTGTGTGTTTGTCACAGTTGCTAAGGCACTACGGTTCAAGGGGGCCATAAAGCGGCGTGGCGCTGGAACAGATTCAAGGCGCATCTGAAGTCCGGGTCACCACCACACGTTCAACACTGCCTCACTTACAGCGCTGAGCACTGTGTGTATCACAAAAGGTGGTAAGATAGAAATGTAATTCCAGGAGTATTGCCGAGTATGGACTACTAAATAGCCAGAAACGTGCAACTCAACTCGGTTCCTCTCAAATTTACAAAGGCATTGGGAACGAGACGGGAGGGGAAGTGAGATTTGCTCGATCGGAACAACCACACTTAGTTGTAAAAGATGAAGTGGGTTTCTCCAGCCAAAATTCACACTACGCGGACAAGCAACAAGTCGGCTTAATTCCACGACAACGAATCAGCCAGCCAGCACTACGCAGCAAATTAATCATGTGAGAGCTCTACACTAAGAAAGCCGTTGTACACACACAAACTTCACAATGCCCCAAGTCAGTATGCCTCGCCTTGAATTGGAGTACGTTACCCCCTTAACACCGAGAGAGAAGGATGTTGCTGCTCAAGCATCACTGGTTCCCTTGGCAACACCTCGCTTCCATGTTCACGACACCACCACGCCTCCCCAGATAAACATCACACTCTACACCGCGGCTGTAAAGGAGCTGTCACTGCTCATTTACCGTATTATTAAGTTATATAGAACAAGGAAACATATCAATAAATCGCAATACTACACATACGGACAACTATGTATACATTTATATCACCCCGCACCGTAACGTACCTTAAGGCTTTTATGCCGTGAGTCTCAGTCGAAACTATAACACTAGCAGCAATTATGCAGTGTTAAATATAACATTCTTCCTTGAACATCTCATGTTGGCGCATCATACTCTCAAGGCTCAGATGCAAACTAAAGACAGTTATCCACACCCACCAAAAATAGTAGTACACTATAATGCATGTACCCCAACTACGCCCGTATATATTACAAAATTCTTACATCTCAAGTACGATCAAATTCTAGAAAATAACATTACACATATGTGGCACTGTGTACAACCATATACACTAAAGACCCAAAGAAATTCATACACCTGCCTAATATCGCGTAAGGCCTCCACGAACACGTAGAAGTGCGGCAACACGACATGGCATGGACTCGACTATTGTCTGAAGCAGTGTTGGAGGAATTGACATTAACCGTCCTGCAGGTCTGTCCATAAATCCGTAAGAAAATGGCTCTGAGCACTATAGGACGTAACATCTGTGGTCATCAGTCCCCTAGAACTTAGAACTACTTAAACCTAACTAACCTAAGGACATCACACATCCATGTCCGAGGCAGGATTCGAACCTGTGACCGTAGCGGCCGTGCGGCTCCGGACTGAGCGCCTAGAACTGCTAGACCACCGCGGCCGGCTAAATCCCTAAGAGCAAGAGGAATTCTCTTCTGAACAACACGTTGCGAGGCATCCCAGATATGCTCAATAAAGTTCATGTCTGGAGCAGTGTTTAAACTCAGAAGAGTGTTCCTGGAACCACTCTGTAACAATTCTAGACTTGTGAGGTGTCGCATTGTCCTGCTGCAATTGCCCAAGTCCCTCGGAATGCACAATGGACATGAATGGATGCAGACAAGATGCTTACGTACGTGTCACCTGTCAGAGTTGTATCTAGACGTATCAGGAGTCCCGTATCACTTCTACTGCACACGCCCCACAGCATTACAGAGCCTCCACGTGCTTGAACAGTCGCCTGCTGACATGTAGGGTCCATGGAATCATGCGTTTGTCTCCATACTCGTACACATCCATCCCCTCGACACAATTTGAAACGAGACTCGTCCGACCAGGTAACATGTTTCCAGTCATCAATAATCCAATGTCGGTGTTGACTGGGCCCAGGCGAGGCGTAAAGCTTTGTGTCGTGCAATCATCAAGGGTACACGAGTAGACCTTCGGCTCCGAGAGCCGATATCGATGATTTTTCGTTGAATGGTTTGCACGCTGACACTTGTTCATGGTCCAGGATTGAAATCTGCAGCAGTTTTCGGAAGGGTTCAACTTCTGTGACTTTGAACGAATTTCCTCAGTTGTCGATGGTCCTGTTCTTTCAGGAACTTTTTCCACACGGTGTAATGTCAGAGATTTGGTATTCTTCAGAATTCCTAATATTCCCGGTGCACTCGTGAAATGATGTTACGGGGAAATCCCCACCTCATTGCTATTTCGGAGATGCTGTGTCCCATTACTCTTGCGCCGACTGTAACACCACGTCCAAACTCACTTATATCTTGACAACCTGCCATTGTAACAGCAGTAACCTATCTAACAACTGCACCAGACACTTGTTGTCTTGTGTAGGCGTTGCCGACCGCAGCGCCGTATTCTGCCTGTTTACATATGTCTTTATTTAAATACCGGTGCCTACACCAGTTTCTTTTGCGCGTCAGTGTATAGCGACCGACAGAAAATACTGAAGCTAACGCACATTATTAGAGCTTTAGCGGGCTCAGAAATACCGCTTGGACACTTCTCATCTAATCTTTAAGGTATGCTACACTATAATACGATATCAACATTTACATAGTTGTCAGTAGGTGTAGTTTTGATCCTTGTTTTATAGCACTTGATAATTGGATGACATAGTCGCAAAACATATTGCAAATATATCACATGTCTAAAAATTTGTGGGTAACATTCTCAATATTGTTTGTATAACAAGGTTTTGGTGTAACTTCCTCTCTGCTTTCGACAGTTTCCTCACATATCTGCCATAGCCCCCTATTAAAAATGATATGTATTATTCTTCAAGTTGTTATTTTTCCTTAATCCTTCTCATTCATATTCTAACCAAAGTGACGTAGCAGTCGTTAAATTAGCTGTAAGTTGTTTGCGGAGATTAGCGAGGTTGCCTTGAATTCTGCTGCGTAATCTGTCAAAAATGACTCTTAGATATGAATTGTCACCCTCAAATTAATGAATAGTGGGGTAGCCACACATTCAGACAGCTATACGAGATTCACTGAAGTATACTGTTGTCTTGTAATTCAGCAATTAGTTTCCAGTCGATGACGGTGGGGAGCACGATGTCATGCTCTCAGTGGAGATAATCGTGATTATTAGAATCGTATGATTTTCTCGGAGGATTCATGGAAGTATGTTTTATCATCCAGTGAGTACGGATTCATATTCTATTTTTTTTAAATTTGATAATCAAATATTGGCTAAATTCCTGCCATCTTCTGTCACTTTTTACCTTCCGCTTCATCGAGTACCAAGTTAATACAACCATCTGCAGACGTGAAGATATATTATCAACGAGTATCGAGTATAAAAAAAATGACAGAATTGTGAAGCAGTGGGACACAAATATTTTCATGACTTTCAGGAGGCACAGCACTCAAGGCAAATTGTGTTGTTGCAGCTTACCTCTGCTGATGTGTGAACGATAGCGGAGCTCTGAGAATTTCGCCGAGCTTTGCAGAGGAATTTAACGCTCGCGGTTCGTTGGTATTCAGTCTCGGTGCTCGCCGGAGGTGCGCGGGCAGCGGCTGTGATTTTACGACCCACTTCACTGCGGACGGAACCGTGAAATTTTATGCAGCAAAGTAACAGAATCTCAAGCAAAGTGCTTTCGACGTTCAGAGAAATTCATTCTGTAAAGTCATTTAAAATTTTCTGTGTTTAGTTATTTATCTTCCTTCAGTTATTTTACGAAACTGGATGAACACCTTGCAGTTTACGACGATGATTTTCCCTTTTCTGTAATACGTCGTTTATGTTATAGATTTTTCTCCTTTGTCTTTGGCGTAAGCTTTTTCTTTTGATGATGTTAGAGGTTCCCATTCACAAAACACGATCCCATAAGAACACGGGAAGGATTCTTCGTGCCCGTCCGCAGTCGTTTCCGATGAAACTCAACAAATGGTTGTGACTGACAACGTACTCGTAAGAAAACAATCTTTTTCTAATTTGTTGATTCTATTTTGTCCCAGTTTTCGTTACAGTTGCCTTTTCTTACTGAACTTCTCGTATGCCATTATCTTTCCTGTACGAGTAGTTGCCTAATAATTTCGAAAACTTCAATTTCACTCTTTCTTAATCTTTTTTTGATTTGCTGAAGCCAGGATACAGTTCGCGAGTTTTCAGTCGCTCCGCTTGTAAAATTATGTTAGTAGTGCCTTGTTGCTGGGGTCTCTGGGTGAGTCTGTTAAGTTTTAACTTATTTTTGGTATGTCGGTCGCGAGCTTCGAAAATTTTTCTCTTGTTTACCGGCTTTCTAATGTTTTCCATCTTCCGGACAGTTTTGGCCGCGAATCTCTCTTATTTCTTTCCTCTTTCTGCATCTAGATCTACATCTGCATCTACATGGTTACTCTGCAATTCACACTTAAGTGCCTAGCAGAGGATTCATCAAACCATTTTCATACTAATTTTCTATATTCCACTCTCGAATGGCGCATGGGAAAAAGGAACATCTAAATCTTTATTTTATAATGATGACCATTTCTCTATACGTAGGTGGGTGTCAACAAAATATTTTCGTATTCGGAAGAGAAAATTCGTGATTGAAATTTCAGAAATAGATCCCGCCGCAAAGAAGACCGCCTTTGTTTCAGTGACTGCCAACCTAACTCACGTCTCGTATCAGTGACACTCTCATCCCTAGAGCGGGATAACTCGAAACGACCTTCCCTTTTTTGGACTTTTTCAGAGTCTTCCGTCAATCCTATCTGGTAAGGATCCCACACGGCGCAGCAATATTCCAGCAGAAGACGGACAAGTGTAATGTAGGCTGTCCTTTTAGTGGGTTTGTCGCATCTAAGTGTTCTGCCAACGAAGTGCACTCTTTGTTTCGCCTTCCCCACAATATTATCTATGTGGTCTTTCCAATTTAAGTTGCACGTAATTGTAGTTCCTAGGTATTTAGTCCCCCCCTCCATAAACCATCGACCTTGCCGTTGGGGAGGCTTGCGTGCCTCAGTGATACATATAGCCGTACCGTAGGTGCAACCATAACGGAGGGGTATCTGTTAAGAGGCCAGACAAACGTGTGGTTCCTGAAGAGGGGCAGCAGCCTCTTCAGTAGTTGCAGGGGCAACAGTCTGGATGATTGACAGATTTGGCCTTGTAACACTAACTAAAACGGCCTTGCTGTGCTGGTACTGTGAACGGCTGAAAGCAAGGGGAAACTACAGCAGTAATTTTTCCCTAGGGCATGCAGCTTTACTGTATGGTTAAATGATGATGGCGTCCACTTGGGTAAAATATTCCGGAGGTAAAATGGTCCCCCATTCGCATCTCCGGGCGGAAGACGTTGTTATCAGGAGGTAGAAAACTGGCGTGGAATGTCAGATCACTTAATCTGGCAGATAGGTTATAAAATTTAAAAACGGAAATGGATAGGTTAAAGTTAGATATAGTGGGAATTAGTTAAGTTATGTGGCAGGATGAACAAGACTTCTTGTCAGGTGAATGCAGGATTATAAATACAAAATCAAATAGGGGTAATGCAGGAGTTGGTTTAATAATGAATAAAAAAAGTAGGAATGCGGGTAGTCTACTACAAACAGCATAGTGGACGCATTATTGTGGCCAAGATAAATACGAAGCCCATGCCTACCTCAGTAGTAAAAGTTTACATACTAACTGTCTCCGCTGACGAACAGATTAATAAAATGTATGATGAGATAAAAGAAATTATTCTTATAGTGAAAGGAGACCAAAATTTAATAGTCATGAGTGACTGGAATTCGATAGTAGGAAAAGGGAGAGAAGGATACGTAGTAGGTGAATATGGAATGGGGTTAAGGAATGAAAGAGGAAGCTGCCTGGTAGAATTATGCACAGAGCATAACTTAGTCATAGCTAACACTTGGTTCAAGAATATTTAAAGAAGGTTGTATACATGGAAGAAGCCTAGAGATACTGGAAAGTATCACATAGATTATATAATGGTAAGACAGAGACTTAGGAACCAGGCTTTAAATTGTGAGACATTTTCAGGGGCAAATGTGGAATCTGACAACAATCCATTGGTTATGAACTGTAGATTAAAACTGATGAAACTGTAAAAAGGCGAGAATTTAAGGAGATGGGAACTGGATAAACTGAAAGAACCAGAGGTTGTACAGAGTTTCAAGGAGAGCATTAGGAAATAATGGACAAAAATGGGGGAAAGAAATACAGTAGAAGAAGAATGGGTAGCGTTGAGAGATGAAATAGTGAAAGCAGCAGAGGATCAAGTAGGTAAAAAGGCGGGGGCTAATAGAAATCCTTGGGCAACAGAAGAAATATTGAATTTAATTAATGAAAGGAGAAAATACAAAATTGCAGTAAATGCAGCAGGTAAAACGGAATACAATCGTCTCAAAAATGAGATGACAGGAAGCGCAAAATGGCTAAGCATGGTTGGCTAGAGGACAAATGTAAGGATGTAGAAGCATGTATCACTAGGGGTAAGATAGATACGGCCTACAGTAAATTTAAAGAGACCTTTGGAGAAAAAAGAACCACTAGCATGAATATCAAGAGCTCAGATGGAAACCCAGTTCTAAGCAAAGAAGGGAAAGCAGAAAGGTGGAAGGAGTGTATAGAGGGTCTACACAAGGGACAATATTATGGAAAAGGAAGAGAATGTAGGTGAAGATGAAATAGGAGGTATGGCACTGCGTGAAGAGTTTGACAGAGCACTGAAAGACCTGAGTCGAAACAAGGCTCCGGGAGTAGACAACATTCCGAACTATTGATAGCCTTGGGAGAGCCAGCCATGACAAAACACTACCATCTGGTGAGCAAGATGTATGAGACAGGCGTAATAACCTCAGACTTCAAGAAGAATATAATAATTCCCATCCCAAAGAATGCACCCTATGTGAATAATCATTTGGGGATTTTTTTTATGCTACTGTATTATTTGTTAGATTTTTGACACAGCGAAGTCTGCTTGTTATTCTGAAGAGACGTAATGACCGAAAGCATTTTCGTTTAATCGTTGATTTGTCTTTGCTCATAGCAGTTAGCGACTCTGAGATTAAAGGCCGATCACTTTATTGTATGTTGCACTCATTTCATACGAGAGATACGGAAATCATTCGGTGGTTTGTTTCCGAACAATGTTTCTGCCAATCTATGGCGATGTCAGACACCGGCCCCTGTTTAATAAATAGGTGGTTGACCATCTTACAATGATATGTTGTACTACTGCTAAATTAAGTAGGTAATGTAAAAGTGAAGTAAAAAGTGAGGTGCAACGCGTCCGTTTGACGCCCAACGTGTCCCCAGTTAAAGAAATAATTGTATGCGCATTATGTTAACAGCCGTGCTGTTAGAGGAAAGTTTGCTCAAACACCGGCAGTTGCTGATTTACGTGTCTGAGAAAAATATCCAAATTCTGTCATTTTCATTTGTATTTAAGGCGACCCTACCTTAAAACATGAGTGAGAGACAAAAAATACATTTTGCAGCATCATATGTAGATGTAAGTGGAATCCACGCTGCAGATCGCAGCAACCTCGAAACCTGTTCAACATTTGATCAATTTTAGTTTGAGAACTACATATGAGAAACACGGTACTGGGACAAATCAACAGGGCACAACTGAATACTGAAAGGTAAATTTCCGATCAGTATTCGTGAAAAATTAATTTGTGCTTTGGAGGCCACAGTAGAAAACTTTCTACTTGTGTTAGATTCACTGCATTTGATTCAGGAGTTCAGCAAGCATATAAAAGGCAAAGCCGGTGCGGCGACACAACGTTCCGCGGACTGCAGGTACAATAGTCGAAATTTCGTCGTTGCAACAGCGGTGTTACACATCCAGCTGGCCCTAAAAATGAAAACGGTTGTAATCAGATGCAAAACGGCACAGGGTTTTCCAGGCGAAACTGTAATAATCAGCATCGATACCATCTTGCGTGTCACACGGGTAGGAATATATCAAATCATGGGTACTGGGAACCTCTTAATAACTGAAACCAGTGGCAAACGAATTTTCGAGCATCACTACCCATACAGGATGCGAATGGTAACCACAACAGACCAGTAGATTATTCTGAATCACCGCCTGAGTGGTCATAGCAACATTCAAAACCTAAAAGAGTGGCTCAGGTCACAGAAGAACGGACCCCAACGTGTTGTCAGTCAACATGCTAGACGTGATCTTATCCTGCTAACGAGTATCGACCGCCGAATGGTATGGGTACAAACATTATAACGGTGCAACACGTATGCTGCGTTATGACCAAGGGAATGATATACGCGACGAATTATGTGATGATCCCAAATCATGTACGTAACAGTTTGAAGACCTGGTTCCGGGAGCAGTTCATGCTGTTGTGGGTGGAATTCCATCCACGGTAGTTATAGACACAGGAGAAAAAATGAATGTCTTGCGTGTCACTTTTCCAAAAGAAATAGTGAGACTACGAAGATTCCGACCTTGCCGATGCAAAATTGTATTGTGTCGTACGCAGAGGATAGAAAAGCAGGCACAGATCGTGTTAAAATTTGAGAACGGAGCCGTTGAGTGACGGTTTTTTTTAATTGTGAAATGGTTATCTGTGCTACGCTTACTGTACATAGAATTCCTACGGCCGGGCGATGCTAGAGTCGACCTCTAAAGTTGAACTTGCCTATTGAATATTGGGGAGGAAGAAATATTGTAGTTTTAAATTTAATTCATACTCAAGTACGTCGACACGGATTGTGCTTCAATCTTAAATTGGTAGCCATTAAGGTGCCGTGGGCAGACGGTAACCTTGTTGACTATAAATGTGACGAGTCTGTGTCAACGAATGTAGAAAGTGATTTACCTGATACAAAGAAGATTTACGCCAAGGCGCAGGGATCTGAGTGCCTTAGCGAACATCAGAAGCCTGAATCGGCGCAGTTATTACTGTCATTTGTTCATGTTTTCTCCAGTAAACTCGCGGTGGTAAGAGGTCGCGTTTAGCGTATAAATGTCTTTACCCTATAACAACTTTTCACACCAAGCCCACCTCGTTTCGTGTGTGAAGAGAAAATCAGTAAAACACGAGATATCAAAGATGAAATTTTGTGGGCTTATTGTATGATAGTATGAGTATGTATATATTGTTGTATGATGTGAAGTGTTATTTTGTTCTATAACGAACCATGAAGGAATACTTCACTTCATGAAAGCCCACCAGCTCCATGGAAAGATAATCTAAACGAATGTGTCAGGTTATCTAACTGTAAGAAGAAACTATTAATACATCACATGTTTTAAAATACCGTATGTGGACATGAAGATTTCCTGTTTACTCTGCAAGGTGGATTGATTATTACTACGACAGCAAAGGCCATGACATGACCTAATTTATATGAATAATGAAAATCGCGCGTAGATAGTAAGCCATCAAGAGGTGTTTTTACAAATTTCTCTGTCTTGTAAATACCGATTTAGTATTTAGATTAGTCCTATCACTTAACAGTTAAAATATTTGATCAGCAGAAGCCTGAACATTGGAGAAAATTTAAAACTCATATGCTACAAAATATCTTAATCTATTGGTTATACAAAAGCACAGTGCTAAGCACTAATTAGAACTGAAAATCTTTTGCCGATAGCAGAGTATAATGTCTACCTTGAAGTGACTGTACGAAAATTACGTGCCGTAATGACAGTGGTTAGCACATTGGACTCGCATTCGGGAAGACGACGGATCAATCCCGCGTCTAGCCATCCTGATTTTCCGTGATTTCCCTAAATCGCTTCAGGCAAATGCCAGGATGGTTCCTTTGAAAGGGCACGGCCGACTTCCTTCCCAAGCCTTACCTAATCCGATGACACCGATGACCTCGCAGTTTGGTCTAAAATGGTTCAAAAGGCTCGGAGCAGTAAGGGACTTAACATCTGAGGTCATCAGTCCCTAGAACTTAGAACTACGTAAACCTAAGTAACCTAAGGACATCACACACATCCATGCCTGAGGCGGGATTCGAACCTGTGATCGTAGCCGTCGTTCGCTTCCAGACTGAAGCGCCTAGAACCGCCCCGCCAACCCGGCCGGCTGCAGTTTAATTTCTTTTATCTTCTGTCTCTAGGCTGTGTTCAAAAAATGAACAATATAGAGACAGAAGTGATGACGCTTTCTGTGGGACCTGACCATCATTTTGTTTGACTGGTGGGGCTGCTAAGTGCTGTATCACCTACTGCACAACCCTGACTTAAGGCCCCGTGAGTTCAACTCGATTTCTAAACTGAAGGAAACACTTCACGGTATTCGATTCGGAATTGCTATAAATTCGTCAGGCAATAGACCACGCCGCTCGAAATGTCAACACAACGGGCATTGCTAAGAGTATCCTACGACTTCCACATTTGTGGCTACGGGCTACACACGATGCAGGTGATTACTCTGAAGGTCAGTAAAACTTTGTAAAGTGTGTCTATTTTCTACGAGCTGCAAATAAATAGTTGCCACTATTGAAGTTTCAACCTTCGTATATCATACGTATATCATAAAATTCGCTGATGACATGGCAAGCCTCAGTGAAATAGGAGAAGAATTACAGGATCTGTTGCATGGAATGAACTGTCTAATGAGTACAGGCTACGGATTGAGAGTTAATCGTAAAAGATGAAAGTAATGAGAGGTAGCATTAATGAGAATACCAGAAACTTAACGTCAGGACTAGTGATCACAAAGTAGATGAAGTTAAGGGATTCTGCTGCCTAGGCAGCAAAATAACCAATGATGGTCGGAGTAAGGAGGACATCAAAAGTAGACTAGCACTGCCACGACGGGCATTCCTAGACAAGAGAAGTCCATTAAAATTAGACATTGGCCTTAAGTGAGGAAGAAATTTCTCAGAATGTACGTTTGGAACAGAGCATTGTATGGTAGTCAAACATGGACTGGAACAAAAGAGAATCGAAGCATTTGACTTTTGCTGCTACAGAAGAATGGTGAAAATTACGTAGGCTGATAAAGTAAGGAACGAGGAGGTTCTCATGAGAATCGACGAGGAACGTAATACCGGGTGATCAAAAAGTCAGTATACATTTGAAAAACGAATAAATCACGGAATAATGTAGATAGAGAGGTACAAATTGACACACATGCTTGGAATGACGTGGGATTTTATTAGAACTAAAAAAAGTACAAAAGTTCTAAAAATGTCCGACAGATGGTGCTTCATATGATCAGAATAGCAATAATTAGCATAACAAAGAAAGACAAAGCAAAGATGATGTTCTTTACAGGAAATGCTCAATATGTCCACCATCATTCCTCAACAATAGCTGTAGTCGAGGAATAATGTTGTGAACAGCACTGTAAAGCATTTACAGAGTTATGGTGAGGCATTGGGGTGGGATGTTGCTTTTCAGCATCCCTAGAGATGTCGGTCAATCACGATACACTGGAGCCTTCAGGTAACCCCAAAGCCAATAATCGCACTGGCTGAGGTATGGGGACCTGGGAGGCCAAGCATGATGAAAGTGGCGGCTGAGCAATATGGGGTGCAGCGCCATCCTGCATTTTGGTTCTAATAAAACCCCATGTCATTCCAAGCATGTGTGTCAAATTTTACTTCTCTATCTACATTATTCCGTGGTTTATTAAGTTTTCAATTTGTACTGACTTTTTGATCACCCGGTATATGTTAAACACGAAGAAGAGAGAGGATGGTAATATATCTGTTAAGATATAACGGAATAACATCCATGATACAAAAGCGGGCAGTAGACGGAAAAAAGCTGTAGAGGAAAACAGAGATTGAAACACATCCAGGAAACAATTGAGGACGTAGGCTGCAAGTGTTTCCCTGAGAAGAAGAGGTTGGAACGGGAGAGGTATTCGTACCGGAATGCATTAAACCAGCCAGGAGACTAATGAATCAAAAACAATAAAAAAATAAGTAAATAAAAAATAGAAGGCTCAGTTCACAGTATGATCACAAGCAGGTCTAAACATAAAGCTTCTTTTTGTCACGCTGTCGCGTTACCACGTCGATCTGTCATATTGCGCTGTTTCCATACAACAGATTGCCACGTACACGCACTGCACTGATATAACTTATTTTAGAGTGGGAAGGATACATGACTACTTAGTACCTGTTCTACACCATATGCTGCTGCCGAGAACAACCTGTGCGCTGTTGTAAAATAGATGAAAAATGGTTTATCCGGTGAGCTTTCTGTCAGCTCTTTAAATACGTTCAGCCCCTCGTAAAACTTAATACGCAGTGCCAGTTGGCAAGACAAGGAGATGAGTGGGCTAACGACTCTCCCGCCACCCTCCTTTCCCCTCTCCTTCCCCCCCCCCCCCCCCCACCTCCTCTGAAACATCGTACTGTGGATATTTAAGTACCTTTGGTTTAAATGGCTCCGAGCACTATGGGACTTAACATATGTGGTCATCAGTCCCCTAGAACTTAGAACTACTTAAACCTAACTAATCTAAGGACATCACAAACATCCATGCACGAGGCAGGATTCGAACCTGGGACCGTAGCAGTCGCGCGGTTCCGGACTGAGCGCCTAGAATCGCTAGACCACCGCGGCCTAAGTACCTTTAAATAAAAAAGATGCAGAAATAAGATCCTGCCCGTGTTATTTTGCGCTTTCACTCACCAAGAGCGAGGCCTTTTGACTTTGAACTGAACTTGTCTGTACTTCTTCCCGGGACACATTTTCTTTGACAAGCAGCACTTAGTCCCATGTGCGACCATACCTCTAAAAGCGGAACGGAGCTACTTTTTCCCATTAATATTAATAGCGTTCTGCGAAATCCAACGGAGGTGTGGCGGCCTCTACTGCCGCTTTCCGTGACTGCGTTTTGCTTAAGCACTGAATATTGATGGACGCCTCTGGCATTTTATTGCCTCCCTTAACTTTGCGGAATTGCATTGGGAATCTTGAGCAAAAACTTCTGAATCAGGCACAGCTGCTGGAATTATTAAAATTCTTCCGGGTAATCCTTTGTAGATTAACCGATGATTCATCCAAGAAACTTTCTACAAAGCTGTTTTCACTCAGTAAAGGCTGTCACATGCTTACAAAAGCAATGGGTTCCGCTAAGAATGCAGTTCAATAAGGAGTAAGTGAAATTCATTCTATATAATTTTTTAATGCAATAATTTTTTACAGGTCGCTTAAGTAGTGTCGCAATGAAACAGGAGACAGGTGTTTTGATTCTGGAGCTGAAAGAAACATTTATGTTTCCTATAGACCCAAACAAAAGGAAAGAGCAATCTGTTTGTTTTTCTGTTTAACAAAGTCAGTACATCTCTCCAGCAGTTCCACTTTCTGTGTGTAGTTCGTCATGATTTGACAACACGTCGGTCTTAAAACTCTGTGGAAGTCGAGCACAGTGTGCCGGACCAGAACTCGAAGTAGGAACCCTTGCGTTTCATGAATACTGCTTTTAATGACTGAGCTATCCATGAGCGACCTATAAGCACTCCGTCTTCTGGCCCACCGGGACCATCCGACCGCCGTATCAGATGAGGATGCAGATAGAGGGGCGTGTGGTCAGCACACCACGAAGCTGAGTGCACCCCGAAAAATGGCAACAGCGCCTGGTGGCCCCGACGGCCAGCCATCCAAGTGCCGATCACTCCCGAAAGTGCGTAACTTCGGTTATCTGACGGGAACCGGTGTTTCTACTGCGATAAGGCCGTTGCCGCGGCCTATAAGGGTCGTTGAAAAAGTTTGCGTTGGAAGGCCGTACAGTTCAGAATCGGTATGCTAATCAGTTAAAATCGCCGTCAGCCTTAACGCAATTATCCCAACGATGCAAAAGGTTGAAGACACCCCTTTCGCAAAACACCGCGTCCTGCTGCGTAAAGAAATGGTTAAGTGCCTGCTTCACATTCTCGTCGGACGGGAACAGTCGACCCTTCGAAGACTGTTTAAAGACACCGGAGGCGTGATAAACGCATCTGGAAAGATCAGGAATGTAGGGCGTGTGATTGAGTTGTCTCTTATCTGAGTCGGCGTAACGTCTGCGTTACGAAACGTATGGGGACGTACGTTATCACAAAATAGCATTCCACAACGGCGATTTTTCACAGGCGTACTGTCCATTACACATTCCTCATTCTCCAATGGATGTCTACAGGGGCCAATGAGCCTTGTTGCGTTCGTGGGAACACGTAACACTACAGCTCTTATGAATCTGCAGGAAGCACGGCTTGCTAGTCTAGAACCTCATTGTGTCTGATTCCTGATCAGGCACAATGAGGTGAAATGGCTTTGTCACAGCCTATGCGTTTATCCCAGAATGAAACTTCATATTATTAGTGGAGGGTGTGGTGTACAGAAATATGCCGCTAGATTAAAAAAAAAAATACCACACTGGTAGTCGAACTGGGAATGTTGCTATTAAGCAGCAGTGATCATAACAATAACTCTATCAAGACGTATAGCTGGCCCTCATACCTCCAGTTACGCCAATATTCCTATCCCAGCTTCAAAACTTCCTAGAAGCTATCCTCCATACCTTAGCGAGTTGCAAGTAAATGGCTTCGAAACAGTATGGTGGTCGTTTCCGGAATTAATTTTCATTCTGCGTAGCAGTTGTGAAGAAATCCAAAAAGAAATGTTTGTCCGAAGGACTGACTCAACATACAGGAAAGTCAAAACAACCTTCGATGAAAGTAAAAGCAGAGATGCAACAGGAACTCCACTGTTAAATGCAGCAGAGAGAGCGGATAGATGGAAACAGTATACTGAAGGCCTCTATAAGGAGGAAGATTTGTCTGATGCTGTAGAAGAAGAAACAGGAGGCGATTTACAAGAGATGGGGGATCCAATACTAGAATCAGAACTTAAAAGAGCTTTGGAGAACATAAGATGAAATATAATGAATAAATAAATAGGAGTGCGGGTAAGCTACTACAAACAGCATAATGAACGCATTATTGTGACCAACATAGACACAAAGCTCATGCCTACTACAGTAGTACAATTTTATATGCCAACTAGCTCTGCAGATGATGAAGAAATTGATGAAATGTATGATGAGATAAAAGAAATTATTCAGGTAGTGAAGGGAGACGAAAATTTAATAGTCATGGGTGACTGGAATTCGTCAGTATGAAAAGGGAGAGAAGGAAACATGGTGGGTGAATATGGTTTGGGGCAAAGAAATGAAAGAGGAAGCCGTCTGGTAGAGTTTTGCACAGAGCATAACTTAATCATAGCTAACACTTGTTTCAATAATCATAAAAGAAGGTTGTATACATGGAAGAATCCTGGAGATACTAAACGTTATCAGATAGATTATATAATGATAAGACAGAGATTTAGGAATCAGGTTTTAAATTGTAGGACATTTCCAGAGGCAGATGTGGACTCTGACCACAATCTATTGATTATGACCTGTAGATTAAAACTGACGAAAAAAAAGGTGGGAATTTAGGGAGATGGGATCTGGATAAGCTGAAAGAACCAGAGGATGTACAGAGTTTCAAGGATAGCACAAGGGAACAATTGACAGGAATGGGGGGAAAGAAACACAGTAGAAGAAGAGTGGGTAGCTCTGAGGGATGAAGTAGTGAAGGCAGCAGAGGATAAAGTAGGTAAAAAGACGAGAGCTGCTAGAAATTCTTGGGTAACAGAAGAAATATTGAATTTAATTGATGAAAGGAGAAAATGTAAAAATGCAGTAAATGAAGCAGGCAAAAAGGAATACAAACGTCTCAAAAATGAGATCGACAGGAAGTGGAAAATGGCTAAGCAGGGATGGCTAGTGTACAAATGTAAGGATGTAAAGGCTTATCTCACAAGGGGTAAGATAGATACTGCCCACAGGAAAATTAAAGAGACCTTTGGAGAGAAGAGAACCACATGTATGAATATCAAGAACTCTGATGGCAACCCAGTCCTAAGCAAAGAAGGGAAGGCAGAAAGGTAGAAGGAGTATATAGAGGGTTTATACAAGGGCGATGTACTTGAGGACAATATTATGGAAATGGAAGAGGATGTAGATAAGACGAAATGGGACATAAGATACTGCGTGAAGAGTTTGACAGAGCGCTGAAAGACCTGAGTCAAAACAAGGCCCCGGGAGTAGACAACATTCCATTAGAACTACTGATGGCCTTAGGAGAGCTAGTCACGACAAAACTCTACGAGCTGGTGATCAAGATGTATGAGACAGGCGAAATACCCTAAGATTTCAAGAAGAAATCGGCCGCCGCCGCGACCGAACCCAGTTCCCCCTGAGTAGCCATAGCGTACGGATCTCCGTGCCGGCACGCTCACAGGAGCTCAGTCCGTCAGTTCACCTAATGATGGCGACATGTTTGATCGCCGAAATATTGTGCCCGTTGGACACTATAGCCTGGCAGTACACCTGTGGATATTTTGATTAAGAAGTAAAAACTTTGAGGTTCTCCGATGACATTGTAATTCTGTCAGAGACAGCAAAGGACCTGGAAGAGCAGTTGAACGGAATGGACAGTGTCTTGAAAGGAGGATATAAGATGAACATCAACTAAATGAAAACGAGGATGATGGAATGTAGTCAAATTAAATCGGGTGATGCTGAGGGAATTAGATTAGGAAATGAGACACTTAAAGTAGTAAAGGAGTTTTGCTATTTAGGAAGTAAAATAACTCATGATGGTCAAAGTAGAGAGGATATAAAATGTAGACTGGCAATGGCAAGGAAAGCGTTTCTGAAGAAGAGAAATTTGTTAACATCGAATATAGATTTAAATGTCAGGAAGTCGTTTCTGAAAGTATTTGTATGGAGTGTTGCCATGTATGGAAGTGAAACATGGACTATAACTAGTCTGGACAAGAAGGGAATAGAAGCTTTCGAAACGTGGTGCTACAGAAGAATGCTGAAGATAAGGTGGATAGATCACGTAACTAATGAGGAGGTATTGAATAGGATTGGGGAGAAGAGAAGTTCGTGGCACAACTTGACTAGAAGAAGGGATCGGTTGGTAGGACATCTTTTGAGGCATCAAGGGATCACAAATTTAGCATTGGAGAGCAGCGTGGAGGGTAAAAATCGTGATTGGGGAGAAGAGAAGTTCGTGGCACAACTTGACTAGAAGAAGGGATCGGATGGTAGGACATCTTTTGAGGCATCAAGGGATCACAAATTTAGCATTGGAGGGCAGCGTGGAGGGCAAAAATCGTACAGGGAGGCCAAGAGATGAATACAGTAAGCAGATTCAGAAGAATGTAGGTTGTAGTAGGTACTGGGAGATGAAGAAGCTAGCACAGGACAGAATAGCATGGAGAGCTGCATCAAACCAGTCTCAGGACAGAAGACAACAACAACAACAAGATGAAATAAGGTCGAAGGGATAGATAATATTCGATTAAAATTTCTAAAACCATTGGTGGATGTGGCAACAAACCAACTATTTACGTTGGTATGTAGAATGTATGAGTCTGGCGACTTACAATCTGACTTTCGGAAAAATGTCATCCACGCAATACCAAACAGCACCGGAGCTGACAGGTACGATAATTATCGCACAATCAGCTTAACAGCTCGTCCATCCAAATTCACTGTGTCACGAAGCATGCCATTCACTAACACCAGCAAAATTTTCATTTTGATTTTGGGTAGGGAGGGGCAAAGAGGGGGAAGCCTACACAGAGATTACTACATTGGTACCTCATCCGTTATGGGGACTTCTAAATATAATTTGAGTAACAGTCCTCAAGTTAGTAGTAAGAACATCAGGAAAACAACTCAGATCGTCCAGAAGTTGACTAACTTCAGCTCGTCTTAGATGACTAACTGAGAAATCCCAGTGCTGATGCTGAACAATATACTCTCATTGAAAACCTTGGCTAAAACATAATGCTATCCTTTCGCAAGGACAATAATTAAAAAATATAACTCTATCAGCATAATGAAGAACTGAGCCAGTCCGTTGCATGAAACCACATCTCACAATAAGATTAACACACACATTCGTAATTATAATTAAATCAATTGACACCAAAAAGTCGAATATATTGAATTTCCTGTGCATCTCACCTACCAGAGGAAATACCTGTCCATTGACAGCCCAACATCTCTGAGAAGAATCGCGCAAAGGAGGGAGCTTACACATGGTTGTGAATTCAAGATATCAGTTATAATCCAAGAATGAGATAGTGCTGCCAGAATCGAGCAAAGATTTATTATTAAGTTGGGCATGAACACAGGGAAGCCTGGGTTTTGTTACCGTCCTAATATAAGCACAGTGATTCTACGGGACAGGAGTACACTCTCTTGCCTGTTTCTGATTATGTCAGCTGTTCAGGGGTGGCCCATGCTTTGTTGGACATTCACTTATAAATTTGACCTCATTGTCACATCGGAAATAAACTACTTTCAGTTTAGACTTTCTTGAGGAGTAAGGGGGAGGGGCGGTTCAGAGGGTTGCAGGTTCTCTGTGCTTCACCTAGGGAAATGGGTAATTTCACCCATCCTAAACCTGGAATTCTACGGCAGAGAAAGACCTCCGAACCTCCTGAATATACCTTGTCAGAATTTTGCCAAGAGAACGCATGTACCAAAACTGTTTGCACTCTGGTTCACTCTTAACGTCGGGGGTTAATTTCAGTTGAATGCTAGGAACTCTGGTTCGATTTCAGGCTGGGTTGGAGACTTTCTCCGCTTTAGGATTGTGTGTTGGTGTCGTCTTCATCATCATCATCATCTCATCCTCATCAACGCTCAAGTCACCGAAGTGGCATCACCTCAAAAGACTTGCATGAGGCGATAGGGTCTACTCGCCGAGATGCCCTCGCCACACTTTTCATTTCTACTGAATAATCTGTTTTCTCAAATCATGCAATGATAATTTCCCTTGCAAAATCTCGGAAAATACCCTTCTCAACAATTCATAGGTTAAGGGATACATCAAATGGAGGACAACTCGATGTGAAATAACCAAGAATACTCAACCACAAGATAAATTTAAAGTCCACAGCCCTTTCGACAGTAAGTTCGGCAAGTCTCAGAAGCAAATGAACAACAGGATCAGCCAAACTGGCGAAATATTCGACATCGGGTCCATTTCCTGTTACCCACCCTCCATGAACATTAATCAGCACTAACTGAGTGATTGACGAAGTAGCTCCTTCACTGTCACCTGCCACATCATCTAAAACCAGCAGGCTCACGTCAGCCACGCTGTGAGTTGGCCAAGCAACTGATCAATTAAACCAGCATGTTCTGCACACACTTGCAGCTGCTTCACGTCAGCAGTACTATTACCCAAATGAGAAAGTTATCCGTGGACGCTATACACTGCTGTCGCTTTGGTTGGCTCAATTCAAGAAATGCAACATTCTGACGCAACGCTACAAGAGCCGCCAAAAAAGTATTGAGTGCGGCACCTAGCCCGCCAGTGCTGTCACGACTGAGGCTCAAAGCTCTGTCCAGATCGACACGAAAGTGGACTTTTAAATCCGCTTCGATTCCGTCGTCCGCCTACTGATACACTTTCATTTCGTAGTGCCAGAGATCACACCTGAGAAATTAAGTAGCCCAGCGACTTCTGGCCTCCATTCCCTGTTGCGCATTCCTGAAATACATAATTAATACTACTGTCTAGTGTGTATTGTGTATTAAACCGGGGACCTGGAAACGACGGAGAGGCTTCGTCCCGCCAAAGCCCTCAGTGGTTCACAACACCACAACAGGCCACAGCAGTCCAGCAGTCCACCCACACCACCGCCGCCCCCACACCTAAGCTGGGGTTATTGTGTAACCCCAACGGTTACGTGGTAGAGTAATTATGGTGTACGCGTACGTGGAAACAGTTTGCTTAGCAATCGCTAACAAAGTGGAACTGAGGCGGAATAAGGGGAACCAGCCCGCATTCAACAAGGTAGATGGAAAACCGCCGTAGAAACTATCCACAGGCTCAAGTGGCACACCGGACCTCAACACCAATCTGCCGGGCGGATTCGTGCCGTGGACCGGCATGCCCTCCCGCTCGAGAAACAATGCGCTAGACCACGCGGCTAGCTGGGTGGGCACTGCCTAGTACATAGTAATACATATACAACATACTGAACGATGAATGGTGTTGTCAGCAAGGGAAAAAGTGCTCCCTCCCGCCCCTCGCCAAATCTCTTATGAGAACAAACGTGCTCTGAAACAACCAACTGATACAGTCCTTAGCACCACTATGTTTTCCGGATTTCCTGTAAATGACCCAAGTAGAAGAACTGGATCCCAGGGATTCTCTCTTCAACAATATTCGTCGTTTGATAAAAATACAAACATGTCTTTATTACTAAAATAACAAGTGTTAGCGATTAACAACAGCAACTTATTATTAATTAAACTGAAATGGCCCCCTAACATTAGAAACTGGCACAGATTTAACAACAAGAAAAGAATTCGAAGTACAACAATACTGTTCCATAAAACCAACAAAAACAAACCAAATAACCTTCTAATTGTGGGACATGTTTCCAAGGAGAATAAAACCTATAAATACCATAATACTCATGAAAGTATTGCCTTCGACGGCCTATTTCCGATGGTCTCGTGCCCATTGCAATCGTAATTTACGATATCGCTGTGTCAGCATGTGAACACGTGCGGTAGGGGAGGGGGGGGGGGGGGGGGGCGGGTTGCTGCGAAGCTCTATTCAGAACAATGTACGTTCAACAGTGTGCTCCGAACCAGTACTGCGTGCACCGGCATTGCGCTCCTTCGGCAGGGATAACACAGATCACCACCTATTCTACTTTACAGAGCAGACAAGCCTCCGAGCCCCACTTTCTGTGAAGAGTCGTGGACGTCCAACCAGGTAGCGTGTAGTGGTAGTATCACTATCCTATCTCTTCCCGCAGATGCTCACAACAGTAGCACGTGAACATTCGACCAGCTTCATCGTTTTCGAGGCTCACAAACTTTGCGCAGCAACGTTGTGCCCTTTCTTTGAAGTCGCTTATTTCAATGGATTTCCCCATTTGCAGCCCATATCTTCGCTAGGGTGATTCACCTTTCGTGTCTGCTCCGCTTACGTTACCGCGTCACATGCCCGCATCTCCACCAGGTGGCAGTCAACGTTACAGTGGGCAGAGGTCATAATGTTTTGGCTTATCAGTGTAAACGCAAATGATATTCTATTGCAATGCATATATAAAGTCATCTTCGTTAAATGGAATACTAAAGTTCACTCAGAGCCCTGAGGGGTGTCTTCCAAATAACGAAGTTTAAAAAGCGGGAGAACTGAAAAATGCTACTGGCTTACATTGTGCATCTTTCCTACCAGCAAGCAGGCAGGTAAATGAAACGCAGTCAACATCAATTGGTACAATGGAACAGTGACGTAGGCCACAATACTAAAATATAGTACAACACACTTCGATTCTTTATGTAAGCAATATGCATTGAAGATTTCATTAAAGCCGATGACGTGCGGTCTTAAGAACAACAGCACATGATACATATAAATATTACAGTTTCGGGGAAGTAGCAAGGTTCTAATTGTAAAACAGCAAAAAGTGAAAGATCGGAATTAGGTGGTCACAAAGCATCGATAGCTTCCAAAATAATAATCTTCATTGTTTTCAAGTTCGGACCGAGACGGAAAGAGGAAACCCCGAAGAAAATAAAATAGTGCATTTAACACGACCTGCTACAAATCACGGCTGCAGTTTAAGCATGATGACGAGAGCATTGCACTGCCTGGCCTGGAACAAAACGCGCCGTAATCGCCGAGCTGGACGCCGCAGTACAGGCCTTCACAAACTCTCCCGCCATCACCAGTTCCCCCCCCCCACAGACCCAGCCTGAACTGCTTCACGCGGGCCAGAGCGAAGAGAAAGTTCATGACTGAAATTTATTGTAAAGATGTAAGGTGTCAGGCAAATCCGACATCTTCCATGAAAACCCTGACATTATAAGCAAATCCAGTAGTATGTCACATAGCTCCGAATAAATCGTGACATTAAATTAACCAAAGTAATACGAGTAACGAGTGAGCAAATGGAATACCACAGACTAACACAAGAATGCCTAAATGCATGTCGTACCTTCCCACCGTGAAACCGACGCAGTTCCGAGGGGAGAAACGAGAACAGAAGCCGAGAGCAGAGCCGTGTTAAGCTAGAAGGCCCTACGATAAGGTACAGACTGGACACCCACGTCGGCAGCCTACCTCTAAGACTACCACCCGCACGTTTTAGCGTGAGAATTTTTCGCGTCCCTGTTACGTCAAGGACCACCCCCCAGCCCATGTTAAAAGCTAGAGCCATCCAGAAAAACAGTATATATCTTACGATAACACAAAAAGGGCCACTACCACCAGCAAGTTTTAGCGTGAGATTTTTTCGCGTCTCAGGTACGTCAAGGATCACCCCCCAGCCCATGTTAAAAGATAGAGCCCTCCAGAAGAACAGTAGAGATCTTACGATAACGCTAAAAGGACCACACGAGCTGCAGGTTTTAGCGTTAGACTTTTTAGCGTCTCTGTTACGTTGCAAACTTTAAAAAAATTGCCCCACCACGAAAAGTATAACGTTTCTCATTGGATAGACAGAATTTTTGTAGGCGGAGCTTAAGGTTAACATTGAGACCCTGATTGGTCAGATGAAAACATAGCCAGATAGTTTTTTTAAACTAACTTCGGTAAATTGTAGTAAGGAGAAGTTAGAGGAGAATTAGATCCGAGACGGCGAGCTGGATGGCTGCTGCGCCGGCCGCCGCCCCCCTGACGAACACCGACAAGGTAATGAACGCACGCGATGCCGCATAGCAGCGCATAAAGCTTCACTCAGAACTGCAGAGGTCTCACCTGTTACACCCCTTTTCTTTTTTGCTTAATACTAGTGTCGATCGTTAATTAAAACTCATGGTGTTCACATTTGCCACTTGAAGTAAAGATCTGAAACGCGATGATTTTTTTATTTTATAGTTGTTGCGAAGCCACATCAGCCACTGTAATTTACGACAGGTTAGATAAGTAATTAAAGATAATTGAAGGTCACTGGTTACCATTTTGATAGTTTTCTCTTTTGTGAAACTTAATTTAAAGCTAGATTATAGATGTGATATGGCATAGGTCATCCTTCGATCCACTGTAGAACTTGGAAAACCACCCAGGGAATATTTTTTCACATTTTTGTTGAACGCAGTTGGTTTTTACCATCATGTATTGAAACATTTCCTTTTATCAATAGTGCAATTTATAAACGATGTTTTGTGAGTAGAATAAAATTATCAATGGTAAACTTAACTGCCTTTTGTTCGTTATTTTACCAGCTAACTAAAAATAGGAAAGCCTTGAACCTTTTCCACTATATTTAGTTAGTATTAAGATTCTTTTACAGGGAGTGCAGTGGAGCTGACGCTGAGATCATTTAGTATTTGGTTATATCTCGCCAGTCTCACTGAACTCTTCTGAATTCTACATGTCATGTGTGGTCTGGCGTCTCCTTACCAGCAACAGGTACCAGGTTCAAACTAGTTAATTCCCTAAAAAACACGCTCAGAGCGTCGTTGCGCGAAAGTGGTAGGGAGACACGATATAGAACAATCAGACACCACCATGAATGTTTAGAAAGATCTCGCCGCAGCGAGAAACGCAACTGCGTTATGGATTATCGTCCCAGTTTGCGTATCATACCTGTGAAATGCTCTTCCATTTCTCGCGATAATACAAAGTAGACTGTTTCAACGCTTTCTATGCTCTCCGTCAGCCCTATCTGGTAAGGTTGCGAGTCGGGGAGTCGGTAGAAGGAACCAGTTATTTAATTTTTTCCGGTTGTCAAGTGGAAGCTCTACCTATACTAACTCAAGATAAATTAGTTACCATCAACAAACACGCCACAACCTAGTGAATTTTATCCACTACGTCCTTGGTAAAAGCAGATTTCCGGATTCTTCCAGTATTTAGCATCTGTAAGGTATCCGTGGTCTTCGGGTAGCGTCTTCGATTAATAATGTAAACGACTCGGTTCGTGTTGCGCCGCTGCTTAAGTTTAGATTAATAATCAGCATTGACGGCCGAAGACTTCCGGTGTAAGAAGTCATCGTCATACTGCAACGGCCTTGTCAAAGAGGGCGGAGTAGCGGACAATAGTTCAGGGCACTCCCTTGCCCTAGGGGTGGGAACCTACTACTGAAGTAGGAAGAATCAACAAAGATCAACGGAATGAGGATGCAGAAGGTAATGGAAACCGCTGCATTAAAGATACGTAACGTGTATCCACATGGCATCTCACCTGTAATTGAAGAAATGACATGATGGTCTCTCCTTTAACAAAAGATTCCGGAATAGTCCCCGATTCGGATCTCCGGGAGGGGACTGCCAAGGTGGAGTTTATCATCAGAAAAAGATTCAATAATCAACGAAATAGTAACATTCTACGTGTTTGGGCGTGGAACGGCAGAAACCTGAACGTCGTAGGGAAACTAGAAATTGTGAAAAGCGAAATGCAAAGGCTCAGTCTTTATATGGTAGGGGTCAGTCAAGTGAAGTGGAAAGAAGATAATGATTTCTGTTCGGATGAGTATAGGGTAATATCAACAGCAGTAGAAATCGGTATAAGGGCAGCAGGATTCATTATGAATAGGAAGAGTAGGTAAGAGAGTGTGTTACTGTAGACAGTTCAGTAACAGGGTTACTCTTATCAGAATCGACAGCAAACCAACAGCGACAACGATAGTTCAGGTATACATGCCGACGCTGCGAGCTGAAAATGAAGAGATACAGAAAGTGTATTAGGATATTGAAAGGGTAATACAGTACATAAAGGGGAATGAAAATCTAATAGCCAGGCGGGACTGTAATGCAGGTGTAGGAGAGGGAGTAGAAGAAAAGTTTACACGAGAATATGAGCTTGGGACAAGGAATGAGAGAGGAGAAAGACTAATTGAGTTATGTAACAAGTTTCACCAAGTAATAGCGAATATCCTGTATACTACAGCATCATCCGCGAAAAGCCGCATGGAACTTCCGACACTATCTACTAGGTCATTTATATATATTGTGAAAAGCAATGGTCCCATAACACTCCCCTGTGGCACTTCAGAGGTTACTTTAACATCTGTAGACGTCTCTCCATTGACAACAAAATGCTGTGTTCTGTTTGCTAAAAACTCTTCAATCCAGCCACACAGCTGGTCTGATATTCCGTAGGCTCTTTGTTTATCAGGCGACAGTGCGAAACTGCATCGAACGCCTTCCAGAAGTCAAGGAAAATGGCATCTACCTGGGAGCCTGTATCTAATATTTTCTGGGTCTCATGAACAAATAAAGCGAGTTGGGTCTCACACGATCGCTGTTTCCGGAATCCATGTTGATTTCTACAGAGTAGATTCTGGGTTTTCTGCAATGACATGATATGCGACCAAAAAACATGTTCTAAGATTCTACAACAGATCGATGTCAGAGATGTAGGCTTTTAGTTTTGCGAATCTGCTCGAAGATCCTTCTTGAAAACTGGAACTACCTGTTCTCTTTTCCAATCATTTGGAACCTTCCGTTCCTCTAGAGACTTGCGGTACACGGCTGTTAGAAGGGGGGCAAGTTCTTTCGCGTACTCTGTGTAGAATCGAATTGGTATCCCGTCAAGTCCAGTGGACTTCCCTCTGTTGAGTGATTACAGTTGCTTTTATATTCCTTGGACACTTATTTCGATGTCAGCCATTTTTTCGTTCGTGCGAGGATTTAGAGAAGGAAATGCAGTGCTGTCTTCCTTTGTGAAGCAGCTTTGGAAAAAGGTGTTTAGTATTTCAGCTTTACGCGTGTCATCCTCTGTTTCAATGCCATCATCATCCCAGTGTGTCTGGATATGCTGTTTCGATCCGCTTACTGATTTAACGTAAGACCATACCTTCCTACGATTTTCTGTCAAGGCGGTACATAGAAATTTACTTTTTGATTCACTGAACGCTTCACACATAGCCCTCCTTACGCTAACTTTGACATCGTTTAGCTTCTGTTTGTCTGAGAAGTTTTGGCTGCGTTTAAATTTGCAGTGAAGCGCTCTTTGCTTTGGCAGTAGTTTCCTAACTTTGTTGTGTCCCAGTCTATATCTGGTAAATTTAAATCTCCACCTAAGACTATCACATGCTGAGGAGCCACTAATGCTGCTGAGTCGGGAGGTCGGTAAAAGGAGCCAATTATTGAACTAGCTCGGTTGTTGAGTGTAGCCTCCACCCATAATAATGCACAGGAACTATCCACTTCTATTTCACTACAGGATAAACTACTACTAACAGCTACAAACACGCCACCACCGGTTGCATGCAATCTATCCTTTCTAAACACCGTCTCTGCCTTTGTAAAAATTTCGGAAGAATTTATGTCTGGATTCAGCCAGCTTTCCGTACCTATAACGATTTCAGCTTTGGTGGTTTCTATCACCGCTTGAAGTTCCGGTACTTTACCAACGCAGCTTCCACAGTTTATAATTACAATACCGATTGCTGCTTGGTCCCCGCATGTCCTGACTTTTCCCCGCGGCCTTTGAGGCTCTTGCACTTTCTGTACTTGCTCGAAGCCATTTAACCTAAAAAACCACCTAGTTCACGCCACAAAACCCCTGCTATCCGTGTAGCCGCCTGCTGTGTGTAGTGGACTCCTGACATATCCCGCGGAACCCGAAACCTCGCCACCCTATGGCGCAAGTCGAGGAATCTACAGCCCACACGGTCGCAGAACCGTCTCAGCCTCTGATTCAGACCCTCCACTCGGCTCTGTACCAAAGGTCCGCAGTCAGTCCTGTCGAAGATGCTGCAGATAGTGAGCTCTGCTTTCATCCAGCAAGCGATACTGGGAGTCTTCACCAAATCAGATAGCTGCCGGAAGCCAGAGAGGATTGTCTCCTATCCATAGCGACACACATCATTAGTGCCGACATGAGCGACAGATGGGTGCACCCTGTACCCTTCATGGCATCCGGAAGGACCCTTTCCACATCTGGAATGTCTCCCCCCGGTATGCACACGAAGTGCACATTGGTTTTCTTCCCCTCTCTTGCTGCCATATCCCTAAGGGGCCACATTACGCGCCTGACGGTGGAGCTCCCAACTAACAGTAAGCCCACCCTCTGCGACCGCCCGGATCTTGCAGACTGAGGGGCAACCTCTGGAACAGGACAAGCAGCCATGTCCAGCCGATGTTCAGTATCAGCCGGAGACACAGCCTGAAATCGGTTCGTCAGACAAACTGGAGAGGTCTTCCTTTCAGTCCTCGGAATGTCTTTTGCCTCCTGCCGCATCTCGAGACGACCTCCCACTCTACTACGGGTGAGGGGTCAGTCTCAATGTAGGCAGTATCCTGGACAATCACAGCTGTAGTCCGATCGGGGGATGCGTGGGACGAGCTGGCCACCCCCGATAAACCCCCATCCGGACCCCCACTGTGATGCGCATTGGCAACAGCCTCAATCTGTGTGACCAAAGCCAACACTGCCTGAAGCTGGGAGCGAAGGGATGCCAACTCAGCCCGCATCCAAACACACCAGCCGCAGTGATGAAGAGTAGACCTAAGTTTACGACATTAGTTAGGAAGAATCAATACGCAAAGAAGTGGGACACGGAAGCACTAAGGAATGACGAGATACACTTGAAGCTATCTACCACTCTAGATACAGCAACAAAGAATAGCTTAGTAGGTAGTACAGTGAAGAGGAATGGACATCCCTAAAAGGGAGATAACAGAAGTAGGGAAGGAAAACATAGAAAACATATGTACAAAGAAGGTAATTGCGAAGAAACCATGGGTATCAGAAGAAACACTTCAATTGATCGATGAAAGGAGGAAGTACAAAAACGTTTCGGAAGCCTCAGGAATACAGAAATACATGTCGCAGAGGAATGAAATATATACGAAGTGCAGAAAAGCTAAGACGAAATGACTGCATTAAAAATGTGAAGAAATCGAAAAAGAAATGATTGTCGGTTGGACTGACTCAGCATATAGGAAAGTCAAAACAACCTTCGGTTACATTAA
Organism: Schistocerca gregaria; assembly: GCF_023897955.1. NCBI lineage: Eukaryota > Metazoa > Arthropoda > Insecta > Orthoptera > Acrididae > Schistocerca > Schistocerca gregaria. The sequence continues at coordinate 212,153,092 of NC_064920.1, read as the reverse complement.
AAGCAAGCGTGATAACATTAAGAGTTCAACGGGAATTCCACTGTTAAATGCAGAGGAGAAAGCGTATAGGTGGTAAGAATACATGGAAGGCCTCTATGAGGGGGAAGATTTGTCTGATAATAAGAGCATTCATGTGCAAGATAAGTCTTCTAGTAACAAACGTAGGCCTTAATTTGAGGAACAATTTTCTGACAACGTACGTCTGGAGAAGTGCATTGCACGGTAGTGAAACATGGGCTGTGGGAAAACCGAAACAGAAGAGAATCGAAGCGTTTGAAATGCGGTGCTACTGACAAATGTATAAAATTTGGTGGACTGATAAGTTAAGGGATGAGAAGATTTTGCGCAGAATTGGAGAGGAAAGGAAAATGTGAGAAACATTGACAAGGAGAAGGGACAGGATGGTAGGACATCTGTTAAGATATCAGGGAATGACTTCGATGTCACCAGAGAGAGTTGTAGAGGGCAGAAGCTGTACATGAAGACAGAGACTGGATTACATTCAGCAGATAATAGATGATGTAGGTTGCAAGTGCTGCTCTGAAACGAAGAGGTTGGCACAGGAGAGGAATTCGTGGCGGGGCGCACCAAACCAGCCAGAAGACTGATGACCCAAAAATAAGTATTTATAACTATTTGAGCTTCATTGCTTAATATTAGCGCTTGGTGGTCTGGAGCTTTGGTTATTTGCGAACATGGCAACGACAGTTTGTACCATAACAATGTTGGTTCCTGGGCTTGTGCTACGTTTGACGTGCAGCCTGTTACTGTTTCTTCGCAATCCCCCCCAAAAACAGACACGTCGACTCCACAGAGCCTCCCCCACCTGTGTAGTAGCGCCTTGTGTACTATTGACGGCTAACCTAAGAAGCGGATCGCCACACCATTTCACCCTATTGTGTAAGTCCAGTCAGCACAGTCGCAGAACCGTCTGAGCCTCTGCTTCACACCCTCCACACGGCTCTGCTTCCCAATGTTCCGCTATTAGTCCTGTGAACGACACTACAGATGATGAACTCTGCCTTCGTCTCGCACGCATGAGTAGCTGTCTTTACCACTTCAGGTAGCCGCCGGAAGCCACAGAGGATCTGTCCCACCAACACACGCCGTTGGTACCGATTTGAGCAACCATCTCTAGCTGGCAGCACGCCGTAGTCTTTATTGATTCCCGAAGGACCTGTTCCGCACCTGAGCTATGTAGTTAACTGTGATTAACAAATAAGTATATATACTCCAGTGTTTATCTATTTCATATTCGTGTGAACACTAGAGTGACGGGCACGAAATTAGAAACCACAACATCGCACCCACTGCAGCTGTCCGCAGGCTCTGTGCGTTGTGATTCGTCTGCCTCATAGCTTTCTTGCTACAATGTTGGTAGCGCTGTATGTCAGTGCTGTGAATTTTCACTGTCGCCATACGATAACGTGTGTTCACGTGCGGTTTCAGTCTTGTGTGGAAGGTTGCTCTGACGTGTATTTCGTAGTGAGCGGAACGCAGAAGCGAGGGCCTGAGTAGGAGGCTATCTAAAATTGTTGTGTCTAGTCTACTGAACCTTATTACTGATTTGGCTAACAGTGAAAAATAATTAATAATGTAAAGTTTGTGGAAGTTCACAAAATCAATGCAAAACCTGGTGATATTTCTGAATCGAGTGTTTTTCCTAATAATAGCGCAGGAATGTAGTCAAGGTCTCTAGACGTGAGTATGTGTTTGATTCTCCAAGAAACGGATATAAATGGAAAACGGAAATCTACGGAATTTGATGATTCTGACAAAAAGTTTGTGTATAGAACAGTACTTAGGTACAACGACTAAAGATAGTAACCGATGGCTAGAAAAGCAGAAAGCGATTTCGGTGGAAAAAGTTATTTTTGCTCACAGACCTTTCTTTGTCTTCTCTGTTCACTTGGTTTTTGATACGGAAAGTACAATAGTGGAAAATTTGTAATGGAATGCAGAGGCACTGAAGCTGCAAGAACGAAGTTTTATGTTCAGTGCGTTCACTCCATACTGATGACAAAGGTCTTGTAATATACTTCCGTAAAACTTGGCTATCACAGAACCACGCGCACAAATGTATTTTGCTCTATTTCAACGGAAGTTACGGCCTGAAAGTACCAGCAGTTACTTTTCTGTAGCATATATCGGCGATTTGAGTGGTGGGTCCTGTTTCGAGGGTTTAGTAAGAGCTACAAAACCAAATTCTCGGGAGGGAGGGAATATTGGTGGTGGTTAGTGTTTAACGTCCCGTCGACAACGAGGTCATTAGAGTCGGAGCGCAAGCTCGGGTTAGGGAAGGATTGGGAAGGAAATCGGCCGTGCCTTTTCAAAGGAACCATCCAGGCCTTTGCCTGAAACGATTTAGGGAAATCGCGGAAAACCTAAATCAGGATGGCCGGAGACGGGATTGAACCGTCGTCCTCCCGAAAGCGAGTCCAGTGTGCTAACCACTGCGCTACCTCGCTCGCTGGGAGGGAATATTCTTGGTCGTATTAAGGTGAGCCTTCGGAACAAAAATCCTCGCAGTGGCATGCCAGTACTCGCGCGCTGCCGCATACGAAGCATTCTAGGTGACGCTATTCAGCCGGACGTGGAGGCCGAGCGGTTGTAGGCGCTTCAGTCTGGAACGGCGCGACCGCTACGGTCGCAGGTTCCAATCCTGCCTCGGGCATGGATGTGTGTGATGTCCTTAGGTTAGTTGGGTTTAATTAGTTCTAAGTTCTAGGCGACTGATGACCTCAGAAGTTAAGTCGCATGGCGCTCAGAGCCATTTTTTTTTTTTTTTGACGCTATTCAACAACGATATCTCAGCTGTTACCAAAATTTATTTTACGATTTTCTTGACCAATTTCTCGCTAGAAGTTCCTACGAGGTCCAACAGATCGTAATTTCATCACCCACGACAGCTTTCGTTACACAGGTGGAACAGTATCACAACTGTTAATGTACTTTATTTACCTCGCAATATTTTTATGCTTTTACGATAAAACGTGTAACACATGTACCTATAAACTGTTAGAATATTCAAATATTTTTTTGAGTCGGAACATGTCAATAGTTCTGTATTATCAATGCGATGAAGAAAAAAAAATTTATTAAAACTTCTTTGGGACGTCGGTTCCTTTTTTTTCGTAGCAGCTGGAAAGAATCTTTGGTAAAGTAGTACTCCATCATATTCTAGACTAAAAGCAGAGGTATGTAATACTTTTTCGGAAATTTTACTAGTATTTGAAATCATCATTGTGGAAAAGCTGCAAGACGGTGAGATGACCTTGAGGTGCCTATTTTCATGACTGCCGCTGTAGTAAGGCATGTTTTCATCCATAAAAAATCAGTTATCCGACACCCCGGTCCTCATGCGTTTAAGACAACGATGCTCTGCTATGAAATGTTTTCCGCCGTTCTCACAGCTGCATTTCTGTGGCTCCTCTCTACAGGTGAGAGCAACCACAGGTGTAGGTCCATAAGTGGAGCGTTGCTCTTGAGGCGTGACGTCGTGTGGCGGCTTTGTGGCTGTGCGGCCACGGCGCCCCCTCCTCCCCTGCGACTACAGCGCGCAGAGTCCCTGGCCGCTAGCGAGAGTCAGCCTGGCCGGCGCGCCAGCTCAAAGCTATTCGGCGCTCTTTCAAGTCTGCCTGCCCCTGTGGCAGCGGCCGCCCCGCCATACATTATGCATCCGGTCCACCACAAGCAGCAGCAGAGCGCGCCCCTGTGTCTCCACGGGTAACGAGATCAGACGGACTGACGGGGACTCTCTACACAGCAGTAGACGAGTTTCTGGCTGTGTCTCACGGAGCCGCCTCGGTTTGGCTACATCCCAGCATTTTCTCCTAAGCCAGTGCTCGTAAATCAGAGTCAGATGCGTTCTCAGATTATTCCGAGTAACATTAATTTGCGTTTCTCTTGGTAGTATAGATTTATTCCTCATATAGTCTTGAACTAATTTTCAATGGAGTACGTATTTATCCATTCATTAGATGCCGCATTCCCACATATCAAAAGAAAATAATAACAAAATAATAAAATACACTGCCTGATAAATAAGTGAAGCACCCAGAAGAGGAGGAAACAAAGTGAAACTTTACAGGTTGAGAGTGTGACCTTGCGAGTTAATGCGCGGTAACAATTATTGCAGTAAGCTACATTGGACTACAGCCCGCAAAACTGGAGCCTAGTGGAGCCGGAGGCTGTGAAGGAGACAACAAGTTGTGTCTGAGCAATGAGTCATCTGCACTTGTTGCTACTACAGCGTGTAAACGCGCCAGCGTGTCAGTTAAACAGGAGATAATAGTCATGCGATGTATGAATCTAAATAAATTACATTAAATATTATTCAATCATTTTCAAAATCGGTATACCGTTTTTAGTTATTCAGGAAAAGATTGTAAAAAACTTCAACATTGTAACTATCATAGTTTCTGAGACAGAGAAAATTACTTAAAAAATCCAAAACTGACACTTAGGGCCAGCTGGGGTGGCCGAGCGTTTCTAGGCGCTACAGTCTGGAGCCGCGCGACCGCTACGGTCGCAGGTTCGAATCCTGCCTCGGGCTTGGATATGTGTGATATGCTTAGGATAGTTAGGTTTAAGTAGTTCTAAGTTCTAGGTGACTGATGACCTCAGAAGTTAAGTCCCATAGTGCTCAGAGGCATTTGAGCCATTTTGACACTTAGGGAATTAAGTTCAGTTAGGAACTATAATAATTTATCTTTCCGTATCATTTGCAAACATAACCAGAAGACTCAATGGGCAGGATTACTTAATTGAGATTTTAATTTAAGAACTTTAATTTTCGTAATATAAAATTTTTGTAATACAAAATTCAGGCAATATTTTATTTGTGTCTCATATTGTTGTGGGAATAAATGAGAGTGAGTGCGAATATGTATGCGGGACATAAGTTAAATTTCAAGATTAACTTTATATAATACATTACGTGGTCGTAGCGTGGGGAAGATATTTGTGCCCACTTTGCTGGTGACGTATGTCTAATTGTACTTGCTTCTGTAACGAGGCAGCCAGAATATCGGTTTAAAGTTTAGATCATTTTCGAAATTTATTGCAAGATTAATTTTCTTTTCGTTTGATTTTATTAAATCTGATATTAGTATTTGCATATTGGAATGGCGCAAATGCATCTGTGAATAATGATTGGTGCAGGCCAGTTTTGGAGCGAGAATGATCTCTAACAACTCTTCTGATTGGCCAGCAAAAATGTTCAGCCAATCAGAGTTAGGCAGATCCCGCGCACTGCTACTGGTAGAAGCAGCATTCGGGGTAGTCGCTAGTCAGCTATTGGACGTGCAGGTCACATTGAACGTTATAGTCTCCATTATTTGTAAAATGAAGAAGTAACTGGTTTCTCGCGTTCAGTTTGTGTTGCCGTGAAAGTAGTTGCATTTACGGACAGTTTTGTGAAGTTTGTAAGTTCCAGAATTGTTTTGATGGGAGTTTAAACGTGTGTGAACTTTCGGCCTTTGTAAAAATCCACGTGGCTTGTTTCGTATCCGTATATGGAATATTTGGCGAGCAATTACTTCAATAGAAATCCACAGGAAAGGACTGAATTTGAAGCTCAGATGTAGTAGCGGAGTATTGACTGTGAAAACGTGTAATTCTTTGGGTTGGACTTCAGTACATTTCCGGCTACCTTCCGTGTGCACTGGGTTGCATGAACCGTGAACTGTGATGCTGTGATGTTGTTTGCTAATTACATGTGTGTTGATGGAAGGTTTTTTTTTTTGTACTGAAATGGAATAAAAGACTCGCTTCAGAATTTTGCTATTTCACTGAGAGAACGAAGCAACCACTTTCCGCCCGGAAAAGTAGTATAAGGAGAGAGTTTACGCCTACCCTGCTGCGTAAATAATGACGGGGTTTTCTTCAACGCAGCTTTTACGTCGTCAGCGCAGTACCTACGTATGCAGAGAAACGGGCTGGTGGTCTGACGCAGTACTGAGGTAGGTGGAACTTTTGCACTGAACAGTATGACGAACGAGCAAACTTTTTTAACTCACCCCGTCGCAAGAGGACATGTCATCTTATTTTAGAGATTACAAAATAGAGTCAAATTAACAAATAACTTGGCATTATGTAACCTTGTAGCCTCTATGCATGCTCTGACGCGGTTGAGAAGGTTGTCATATAGTCATTTCATTCTCTCCTGAGACTTGCAGACTCACAAATATTCCAATTGGCTCTTGATATTCTGGATACTGGCAGCAGGATTGACATCTGAGCTGTCCTACGTATAGTCTAATGGGGACACAACCGGGATATATATTGCAGTCCATGAGTGTGCATTAACATTGTGCAGACATTTTCCTTGAGACATATGATTCTCAACTTTATCTTCGATAATGTTTTGAAATGGGTAGCACATCTGTCCAATAGGCTGGAGTGATTGGTTCAAGTGCCGGACATGGTACAGATTTTAACACATTTTTTCAGCTTCTATCATTATCAAGTAGACAGTCTGAAACACCATGCTTAAGTCCGCAGGGTAGAAAGGTAGCTGGAATTGTGGAAAGGGATCAGAGGGGGGCTGCCACTTAGACTCAAACACATATAACTTTATTTAGTTGTCCAAACAATACAGCAAAAATTTTTGAAATTAGTTATCGGCTGAATAGGGCACACCATCCTACACCTTAAGGGCACAACCACTTAAATATAAAAACGGCTGAAAGCCATTAAGTTAAGTCAGACCCAAAACAGAATATTTAAAAGGTAGAAGGCCTCACGTTAGTAAGTTCTATAACTGGACTGAAGGCCCAACAAATCTAATACTTGAAAAGCAAACGAGTTTAATTCAAAGACGGCTGAATGCCCATGATTTAAGACTGCAAATAAAATTATTTAAAGAAAAAAAAAACACAAGGCCTTATCTTCAATTAGGCTGTAGGCCCCACACAGCATGATACTTAAAACCCAAGAACTGTAATTTAAAAACGGTTAAGGCCGATTACTTAAAACAACTACAATGATTTTTAGTAGGCAGAAGGCCAAAAGCTTTATCTTTAAACAATATTTTACACAGAATGAAGGCACAAACAATCTAAGATTTAACAAGTAAGGGATTTAAATTTTAAAGCAGCTAAAGGTCCATTATTGAAAAACACAACCACAATAAATTTTCAAAAGGCTTTTAAATGAGGCTGAAGGCCCAAACAATGCAAGACTTGACCAGTAAGGTACTTTCAATTATAAAGCGGCTGAAGGCCCATTATTTAAAACCCAACTGAAAGCATACAAATTAAAACCCTCGGCTATGAGCCATTAAAATACACAATCAAACACCAATAAGAAAAGGCAGTACAGCCAACGGCGCTCAGAGGTTTCTGGGGCTTGCTCTCCACTTGAAATACACTCCTGGAAATTGAAATAAGAACACCGTGAATTCATTGTCCCAGGAAGGGGAAACTTTATTGACACATTCATGGGGTCAGATACATCACATGATCACACTGACAGAACCACAGGCACATAGACACAGGCAACAGAGCATGCACAATGTCGGCACTAGTACAGTGTATATTATTGAGTACGTTTTTGGTTCTGTGGCTTTGAGATTTGGTCTAACAGTTTTACTTTCTGTTTCGTCAGATTCTGACGTGTCTCCGGTTATAAAACATCAGCGAAAGAAGTTCAAATTCTTAATTTCCTCAAAAGTAAAATTTTAATCTTGAATGTATTTAAAACTTTTGTTCTCTGTGGGTTTTCTCTAGGTAAATCCTGGTTTGATTTTGGTAGGGACACTTATTTCCTGAAGAAATATTAGAGGTTTAATAAATTGTAGCAATAAGTACTTTTCGTCTTATAGCCCTGAAATAGAAAACGATTTAATATTATACTATTTATTGGTTTTGACTTCTTTGGAGACACGTTTTACCATAATTAGAAAATTATATGTTATGTTTCTTGTTAGTTTCATGGAACAGTGTTGTGAGACTTCAAATTTTTTCTTGTTGTCAGATCTGCGTCATTAACAATGTAGGAGACTCTTTCAATTCGGTTGATTTTGTTAATCTCTTGCACTTGTTATTTATATAATAAAGACCTGTTTGTATTTTATGGTTCAAATGGCTCTGAGCACTATGGGACTTAACTTCTGAGGTCATCAGTCTCCTAGAACTTAGAACTACTTAAACCTAACTAACCTAAGGACATCACACACATCCATGCCCGAGGCAGGATTCGAACCTGTGACCGTAGCAGTCGCGCGGTTCCAGACTGTAGCGCCTAGAACCGCTCGGACAGCCAGGCCGGCTTTGTATTTTATCAAACGGTGAAATATTGTTGTAGACTAAAGCTCAGGGCTCCATTCCCTCCATTTGGTTCATTTCCTGGAAAGGATCTGCAGTTCAGTGCAAGAAGCCCGATTTTTACTTTTGCTTCAAACCTGAGAGTCGTTTTCTGGCTGGTAAATCTCGCCAACTGTTGAGCGATAGCAGTGGAACATCACCACATTCTGCTCGTTGTCCTACACAATTCATAGCTGCATCAGTGCAGTGAAACGCTCGCTCACTATGTGGTAAGTCCTCTATATCGATCCCTGTCTGAGATTAATTAATTACTAATGCGTGACTGATTACTTCGACCTGCTGTGGCTGAATGGATATTTTGAGTAATTGAATGTAATACCATATCTGTATCGAGTATTGATCTGAATGAGCAACAGCACACATCAATCGAGATAGAAATGCCCTACATGAAAGTACGTCGGTTCCATCCTATTGTGTGGTTGGACATCGTGAATCGATTCTAAAGCTGCAAGCGGAGTTGGCACACCAACACACAACCTTTTATTTTCGCTGGATATGCAAAAGACTTTATAAACACGGCACCTCTAGCGCATGATTAGTACAGTGACGAACAGCCATATGTAGGATGCGGCAGCAGAAAACCAGAGAAAAGTCATAGGTAATTAATTATGTTCGGGCAGAGACCGGCAGAATAATCATACCACGCAGTGAGAAAGATTTCACGGCTTTGAGAGAAGTAAAAATGGTTCAAATTGCTCTTAGCACTATGGGACCTAACGTCTGAGGTCATCAGTCCCCTAGAACTTAGAACTACTGAAATCTAACTAACCTAAGGACATCACACACATCCATACCCAAAGCAGGATTCGAACCTGCGACCGTAGCAGCCTCGCTGTTCCGGACTGAAGCGCCTAGAACCGCTCGGACACCCCGGCCGGCGAGAAGAAAAAGGTGTTCTAATGCAGAGTATAAGACTGAAGGGTACCTGCTATTGTACGAACGACGAGGCGTACTAAACTACGTACAGCGATATGTCGCGTGAGTCTCTCTCTCCCTCTCCCCCCCTCTCTCTCTCTCTCTCTCTCTCTCTCTCTCTCTCTCTCTCTTATCCCATTTTTAGATTTTTTTCGCCCCTTTTGTCCACAAAGTGTATATTGGAATATTCACAGTACTCAATGTATATTTGAAGAATAGAGGGAAGGAACGTACTATATAAGACAATAAATAGGCTGAATAAGTATTTGAAGCTGCCGTCAACTCGAAAGTTGGTTTGGTCAACGAGTGCTTTATTACAAATGGTCCTATTAGAGGTCGGACGCTGGAGCTTTCCTCTGAGTATGTTATTAATCTAAGAAATCGGTTGAGGGATGCTACGTCATTACCTTCTTCCGGTGATCCTGCTTTACAAAACTGGATGAACTTGAATAAAGTAAAACTTTTTATGTTGTTTCTATTACAGCACAGTTTCGGGCTGAGATGTTGTTCCAAAGGCATGTAGCCGTTCAACCCATCAGAATGGCCACATTTGGATCAGAGTCCACGGCAGTCTTCCACGAAGGCCCTCGGCTCAGCCGCAGCCTATGGGCAAGGCCCCTGTCAGATATACATCACGCACTGCATACCAAGCTCTACCGCTCAAGGAGTGCTGATTCCACCTCTCACTCACGGATTTCCCCTATATACCGTGAAAAGCGATAAACACGAAACTGATAGTGCTAAAATATTTTTCTCTGCCAAAAGATAATTATTTTACACTATGCATGCGAAATAACTGCTGAATATATTAGACCTAATTTGTTGAAACGCCATTTGCTGCTAAAATGTACACATGCCGTTGTAATACACCTCGTTAGATACATTCGTTTACTCGTCGAATTTCTTTATTCCAAGAAAAATAATGGATCGTATTCGCATAGATTTCTCGGCCACTACACACGTAAATTTGGTTTCGACACATCCAGAACCTAATTTGAGAACTGAATGAGTGGTATGACATGTGTTAACACTGGCTGTATCTGAACCTGCCCAAAACCAGTATTGTTTCTCTTCGGTATAACAAACAAACAAAAAGTAAGACCGAAACTGAGTGTTGGTGCGAATGCGTGAAGTATGTACTGAATAACTAATTTTACTAAGAAGCGGAATTATTGTCATGTCAAACCAGTAGTAAACAAAAATTGGGTATGTCATTAGGTCGGGTCCACAGTACAATTTCATATCAACGGATTATTTAAATTAAGCGTTTTCATGTTACACAATTATACTGGCAATAACATCCAAAGCCCGCCGGAGTGACAGAGTGGTTCTAGGCGCTTCAGTCTGGAACCGTGCGACCGCTATGGTCGCAGGTTCGAATCCTGCCTCGGGCATGGATGTGTGTGATGTCCTTAGGTTAGTTAAGTTTAAGTAGTTCTAAGTTCTAGGGGACTAATGACCACAGCAGTTAAGTCCCATAGTGCTCAGATCCATTTCTTGAATGATTCTTGAATAACATCCAAACATGATGATTTGGGGAGCGATAAGACTGCGAACATAGTTTCTACAACGCAGTAATAATTCACAAAGAAAGATATTCGTTTATTTGGCTGCAATACGTTTGCACAAATTTGAGATCAGTTTGCATAAATGAAATCTACAAGACAAACATATATAATAATCAACAATCGATTTGGACAGAACAATAAAATATGGTGTGAAAAATATTTACATCATATTCCTTCACTCAATTTCTCTGACATTGGAGTTGCTATGAAGAAAAACAACAGCACAACATTGCCCAGGTGCAGAAATTACCGTCGTGCAGTTAGAATGAAACTTGTAAAACTAAAATTTCTCTCTGAATCGAAGCTGATGACCGTATACATAAATATTTTTGGTCTTTTTTAGAGTCGGAAACATTTGTCCGTTTTCATGCCAATCATAAGCTACATCTTCGACCAATTTACAGTTTTGGTTTAAGTACCTATCTAACCTATTTGAGAGAGCTGAATTGTTCAGCATCTGCCCTCAAAGCAAACTTCTGGACTATTATTCATGGTAGTAAGACAAAGGCTTTCAATGTACCATTTGGCAGATCATCACAATGTGAAAGTGCTACTGAAAAAAGGACAAATATTCCGTTCTTACAAATATTTGAATTATTTTCCAGCATCTGACGACTCCATCAAAGTGGATCTCAGATTCTACCTGGATAGTCTAATAAACATTTCACGAATATTTTGGTGTTATTTAGGTGAGAATAAGCCTGGGTTGATCGCCTTTTTGGCGGTCAAATTTAGTTTTATTTGGTAGACGGCTTTCCACGAGAGAGCATCCTTTTGTGAATGGTCACTCGAGATTGTGGATGTAATAGTTAGTGAATTGTATGCTTTACCTCTTCCATAACTTCACAACTTCACGCTTCTAAGATTAAGACATCATTTCCAGATGGTGAAATGCTGTCCACACTAAAGTAATTAGCTCGAGATGCATCTTCCTTTACATAAATTTTCAGGGGAATTCGGAATATTTATTTCAGAATATTCTCCATCCTGAAGTTCTTTGCTTAGGTGTTTCGGGAACTTCATCTTGTGCAGTGTAGGAGATTTTTCCGTTTCCAGTTCTTTTGATCACTCCTTGATGGGATGTACGAAACATTTTACGGTTTACGTCCTAATGAATACCAGATTAATACAAAACGAAAACACCATAAACAACATTACAACAGAAATCAGTTCGTCCATCGGCATGACGTCAATTCTTCTATTCGCTCTTTCTCATTTCTCAGGGATATTTTTACAGAGTACCGAGTACTGCCTTTTGACCGTTAAAGCGTGGTCTACCGTGTGTTTCAGCGAGTATCTTTCGACTGCTCCAGTGCTATCTGTAGGCTATGGGCAAGACCACTATGCTTTGGAAATGTCACAAGTTCCTTATCTGTAGTCGGAACAAAATAAAGGTGCGGGAAATTGGTCGACATATACCGCACATCAAACGCATTTCATAGCACTTCATATTTTAAAATTTTGAAAAAAAATTGTTTTTAATTAATTCTACTACCATATTCCGTAAATGTTATAATTTTTTAAAAGTAAAACTTAACCAAAAATTTAAGTCCTAGTAACACATGTCAGTCACCACAATGAATGAAATATTCAATATTTTCAGTTTCTGGACCTTACGTACAGATCAGTGTCTCTCAAAATGTATGTTGTGAGTAAAAATCAACAACAATCAACGAAATCTGCATTTTTTAATTTTTTTGTGGTCGTCATAAAGTGCAGCCACCTTGGTAAGTCTATAACAGTTAACGACTTTCGTTTCCTTTTCTTTTTCTCTATGGCGGGGAAATAGCACCACCCCCCCCCCTCCCCACTCCATTCGCTAACGCACTCTATGGAAAATGCATTGGAAATGCTAGTGTTAATGTTGTGATATATCTTTTTCAGACCATTAAGCTGTGTAAAACTGTTTCTAGTAAGACTATCACTGCTATGATGGCTTCTTTTATGCCGATTTTTAGTCATAACTGATCTTACCTTATTCAAGTGCTAATAATATTTTGCTTTTTATTTTAGTCGTTAAATTATGTAGGTGAGTATATGTTTTACGTATGAAATTAGATTTTATCTTTCAATCTGAGCAGTCTGTTGTATCGCCTTTTTATGTAAGAGCGTTGTTTCATTTTTCTGCAGAATCAATGTTCCATTGAAAAGTAAGTTTTGAAACCATATGCAAGTAATAAATTAGATATTCAGTTTATGATCCTTGTTTCCCGCTTTCAAAATATTCAGTTTAGTATAGCTGTTCCTTGTCTTCAAGGAAGCATCACAAGAATCAACTATTTATTCTTCATTAACCCCAAATCAATGTATTTAAAAGTAAGATACGTATGATATGTTCTAATCAAACTGAACGAGGTGGAGCAGTAGTTAGCCCACTGGACTGTCTTTCAGGAGAACGACGATTCCAATCCTTGTCCGGCCATCCGTGATTTCCCTACACCTCATCAGGCAAATGCCCGACGATGCCTTTGAAAGGATACTGAGGATTTCCTTCCCGAATCCGAGCTTGTGGTACGTCTCTAATGACGTCGTCGTTGTTGGTGGTGGGACGTTAATCTCTAATCTTTCTTTTCCTTTTCTTCTAATCAGCTATATTTATTTGTGCTCTTTATGAAGACAATATGTTACTCGTGTTATACAGGATGACTCACGTAAGTCAGAGCTCACCATTTATCTAATGAACGATTCAAGATAGCAAAACGAGATTTTCGTCAAAGGATAGTACATTGAGGGGTACGTAATGCGGAAGTGTTAAGTCTCGTATCAGCCGAGGTATCGAAGCAAGGGTGGAATTTTTGGGGAAATGGAACGATGCACCATTTTTAGTAGCATTCTAAATTGATTGAAAAAAAAAGGGTACAGTCATTTGACGTTAGTTATAACCGGAAAGCCTGTATTATGTAATAATGGAAGGCTCAAAAGTGACATAAAGACTGCAATCGCATATTTCTGTCACTTATGGGCCTTGACTTTTGAGTCTTCATGACGCCACCACTCGGCTGATAACCCGAGAAGAATTCATCAGTGACAGAAATGTATGGATGGGATATAAATGGGAAACAAACTTGAAGACAGTGTTATAGGGAGAGAGGAGGACATGATGAGGAGTGAGATATGACACTGTGAGAACAATTTGACTGCACACTAAGAGACCTTGCCGAAACAAGGTCCTTCGAGCAGATGAAACTCCCTGTGAATTATTGAGCACCTTTGGAGAGACAGCCGTGACAAAACTCGTCCACTTGGTGCAAAAGGTATATGTGACAGGCGAAGTGACCTTAGACTTCCAGGTGAATGTAATAACTGTTGTTACACAGGAGGCAGGTGTGAATGTTACCGAAGCATCAGTTTAATAATTCATGGTTACAAAATGGTGACACGAATTATTTACAGAACAGGGAAAATAGTTGAAATCGACTTGTGAGGAGAACAATTTTGGCTCCGAAGATACGTAGGAACATTGGAGGCAACACTGCCTCTTCTGAAATAACATAGACTGAAGAAAGGTAAACGTCCGTAACTTAGTTATAGACATGTTCCGTAGATCGCTTGAACGGTTCTTCTATCGAAATGGTGTGGAACGAGTCAATATACCAGGAGATCAAAAAGTCAGCATAAATTTGAAAACTGAATAAAAAACGGAATAATGTAGATAGAGAGGTACAAATTGACACACATGCTTGTAATGACATGGGGTTTTATTAGAACTACAAAAAAAGTTCAAAAAATGTCCGACAGATGGCGCTTCATCTGATCAGAATAGCAATAATTAGCGTAACTAAGTAATAAAAAGCAAAGATGATGTTCTTTACAGGAAATGCTCAATATGTCCACTACCATTCCTCAACAATAGCTGTAATCGAGAAATAATGTTGTGAACAGCACTGAAAAGCATGCCGGAGTTACGGCGAGGCATTGGCGTCTGATGTCTTTCGACATCGCTAGAGATGTCGGTCGATCACGATACACTTGCGACTTCAGGTCGCACGGACTGAGGCCTGGGTACCTGGGAGGCCTAGCATGACGAAAGTGGCGGCTGAGCACACGCTTGTCACCAAACGAAGCGCGGAAGAGATCTTTCACGCGTCTAGCAATATGGGGTGGAGCGAAATCCTGCATAAACATTGTACGTTCCAGCAGGTGTTTATCAGCCAGGCTGGGAATGATGCGATTCTTTAACATACCGACGTACCTGTCACCCGTGACGGTAGCATTTACAAAACCAGAATCACGCATTTCCTCGAAGAAAAAAGGCCCGATAACGGTAAATGTGGTAAACCCAACCGATACCGTGACTTTCTGGTCGTGCAATGGAGTTTCCACGACAGTTCTAGGATTTTCGGTAGCCCAAATTCTGCAGTTGTGGGCGTTGACAGACCATCGTAGCGCGAAATGAGCTTCGTCGGCCCACAACACGTTACTCAACCATTCGTCATCTTAGGCCATCTTTTGAAACGCCCACACCGCAAATGCCCTCTGCTTGACTAAATCGCCGGGTGACAGTTCATGATGCCGATCGATTTTGTACGGATAGCATAGGAGGGTACCCCTAAGTGCCAACCAAACAGTAGTGTATAGAATGGCGGAGCGACGTGCGAATGCACGAGAGCTGACTTCCCCGTGCATAGACGAACCTACTACAGTCTGCATTTCTTCCTGAACTGTCTCAGCAGCTTTACGCCTTGTGCTCGGTCGGCCACTACTGGGTCTATCGTGTAATCAACCCGTGGCTTCGAACTTCGAAATCATTCTCGTCACAGCTGCATTTGTCAACGGACCTTTACCGTTCTAATGCCCTTCTTATGGCGATAGGATAGTAACGCTGAACTAGCACATTCCTCAGTTTGATAATACAGCTTCACTAAAAGCGCCTTTTCAGTCAACGTCAACATGCTGCGACTGCTGGCGCATCTGATTCCCTCTCTCATTATAGCTCCTTTTATACACGATTGTAATGCGAAGTCACTGACGTTCTGCTGTCCAGTGCCATCTGTCGAACATTTTGTGAACTTTGTTTTTTTTCGGTTCTAATAAAATCCCATGTCATTCTAAGCATGTGTGTCAATTTTTACCTCTCTATCTACATTATTCCGAGGTTTATTAAGTTTTCAAATTTATACTGACTTTTTGATCACCCAGTTCAATACACTGGTAAGTGGCCGCCTATTGCTAGACTGGTACGTCTCATATGCCAATCATAATTCGATTGATGTTCACTACTGTCTGATTTTTAGTTTCAGCCATGCAATAAAAATAACAAATAATTGTAGTGAATGCTGTCAGCGACTGCCAGACGAAGCCTTGTGCCTCTATATTAATTCTTTTTCTCAGTGAAGCTCTTACATTAATTTTTGTGCAGTTCAGTTGCGCATATGATGAGTTAAGAAGGAGGGGCCAGACCATAGGAACTGAAGGCTTTCGTTTCAGAGGACTGCATAAAGAGCAGTTCCCTCGAGGAGGCAGGTACCCGTGCTGAGCCTCGCCATTGTACGAGATTGTGACGACCAGGGACCAGGGTTCATGTATGCAGAGATATAAATACTTAGCGAGACATGAAGAACACCAGCTCGGGGTAAGAGTTCGCAGTTTGTAAGAGCAAGGGCTTTCGAGACAAACAAACTTCAAACTTTTGCGCCGAGGATGGTTCAAATGGCTCTGAGCACCATGGGACTTAACATCTGTGGTCATCAGTCCCATAGAACTTAGAACTACTTAAACCTAACTAACCTAAGGTCAGCACACAACAGCCAGTCATCACGAGGCAGAGAAAATCCCTGACCCAGCCGGGAATCGAACCCGGGAACCCGGGCGTGGGAAGCGAGAACGCTACCGCACGACCACGAGCTGCGGACTTGCGCCGAGGAACGCTTTCCAGGAAAAATATGCGAGTGTCAGTCACAGATGGATAAGCATCTTGCCATGCCACAAGAAGTGGCCGCCGTGCTTTCTGAATAGATATTATTTTCTCTTTCGGCGCTCCTTCTCACGCAGCTACAATTAAAACAAGTTTTCTTCTTTTTTTGGGTACAAGTTTTAAACTAGAAATTCATCAATGGAATAGAACAAGTGATCCAGGAGAAATGATTGTAAGTCACATTTAAAGTCTTGTTTGGCTACCTATTAGACATTTACATTGTTGGGTGGGTGACCAAAACTTTTTGCTCTCGCATATTTAACTCCTTTCTAAGAGATTGACCACTTTAGTAATGGGTAATAAAGGTCATTTTTCCTCCTAGTGTTGTAGCTGTTGAATTCACTGGTCTTCTCAAACTGCGATGGCTTATTTGTGATGCAATTCATTAGGTAATAGTGAACACCATATCATTCTTACTGCCCGGCAATTACTAGTGCCTTTGTAACTGACGAGCTATCCCAGGTAATTATTCTATAAGATATTACTGAGTGGAATTATGCAAAATACACTCCTGGAAATTGAAATAAGAACACCGTGTATTCATTGTACCAGGAAGGGGAAACTTTATTGACACATTCCTGGGGTCAGATACATCACATGATCACACTGACAGAACCACAGGCACATAGACACAGGCAACAGAGCATGCACAATGTCGGCACTAGTACAGTGTATATCCACCTTTCGCAGCAATGCAGGCTGCTATTCTCCCATGGAGACGATCGTAGAGATGCTGGATGTAGTCCTGTAGAACGGCTTGCCATGCCATTTCCACCTGGCGCCTCAGTTGGACCAGCGTTCGTGCTGGACGTACAGACCGCGTGAGACGACGCTTCATCCAGTCCCAAACATGCTCAATGGGGGACAGATCCGGAGACCTTGCTGGCCAGGGTAGTTGACTTACACCTTCTAGAGCACGTTGGGTGGCACGGGATACATGCGGACGTGCATTGTCCTGTTGGAACAGCAAGTTCCCTTGCCGGTCTAGGAATGGTAGAACGCTGGGTTCGATGACGGTTTGGATGTACCGTGCACTATTCAGTGTCCCCTCGACGATCACCAGAGGTGTACGGCCTGTGTAGGAGATCGCTCCCCACACCATGATGCCGGGTGTTGGCCCTGTGTGCCTCGGTCGTATGCAGTCCTGATTGTGGCTCTCACCTGCACGGCGCCAAACACGCATACGACCATCAGTGGCACCAAGGCAGAAGCGACTCTCATCGCTGAAGACGTCACGTCTCCATTCGTCCCTCCATTCACGCCTGTCGCGACACCACTGGAGGCGGGCTGCACGATGTTGGGACGTGAGCGGAAGACGGCCTAACGGTGTGCGGGACCGTAGCCCAGCTTCATGGAGACGGTTGCGAATGGTCCTCGCCGATACCCCAGGAGCAACAGTGTACCTAATTTGCTGGGAAGTGGCGGTGCGGTCCCCTACGGCACTGCGTAGGATCCTACGGTCTTGGCGTGCATCTGTGCGTCGCTGCGGTCCGGTCTCAGGTCGACGGGCACGTGCACCTTCCGCCGACCACTGGCGACAACATCGATGTACTGTGGAGACCTCACGCCCCACGTATTGAGCAATTCGGCGGTACGTCCACCCGGCCTCCCGCATGCCCACTATACGCCCTCGCTCAAAGTCCGTCAACTGCACATACGGTTCACATCCACGGTGTCGCGGAATGCTACGAGTGTTAAAGACTGCGATCGAGCTCCGTATGCCACGGCAAACTGGCTGACACTGACGGCGGTGGTGCACAAATGCTGTGCAGCTAGCGCCATTCGACGGCCAACACCGCGGTTCCTGGTGTGTCCGCTGTGCCGTGCGTGTGATCATTGCTTGTACAGCCCTCTCGCAGTGTCCGGAGCAAGTATGGTGGGTCTGACACACCGGTGTCAATGTGTTCTTTTTTCCATTTCCAGGAGTGTATGTCAGGAGCTTGTTTCGTTTGTTTCCAAGATTAGAAGTTGTACAATGAGGAAAAATAGGTGAACTTGTTTGAGAAGCTCAGTAGTCCGCTTCTTTCAGTTGAAGTTTTAATAGATACGTGTAATAAAAAATTAGGAGTATTCTGTCATGTTTTCCGACTTCTGCTCACGTTCTGCGTCAATTGTAGGTATGACTCTCCTTGATGTGAAGAACTGGATATCATGCGTCTTTTTCAAAATGTAAGGAGACTGCTTTTCTGAGAACCACGTCATAATTCTTTGGAAAATATCGTCTACCATTTTTCTATTTCTTTCTCTTTTATGAGATTTTTATCAACACTAGTACCATCTGAGCAAAGTAAAGAATTCTGCTTGTTCAGTATTACGTGGAAGGCCATTCACGTATATAAGGAACCGGAGTGGACTCAAAACTGAATACACTGAGACAACATTTGTAATTTCTTCCCCATCATTGAAATTTTCTACCCTCCCGACAACGTTTCAATTATTCACCACAGCCTTTTGTATTCTATTAGTTAAATATGATTCAAACCAGAACTGCACAAAGCCATCAATTCCATAAAGACTTGAATCTTTCGAAGAGAGTACAATAGTTTACACAATCAAACGCCTTGGCAAGATCACAAAAATAGAAGCTGGCGATATTTTATTATTTCAGCATTCTACTATTCGAGGAGTGACTGTCTGAAATGCGTTCTCAGCCAAACAACCCTTCTGGAATCAAAACTGCAATATATTAAGTAATTACTTCTATTTACGTGTGTGACTACTTTTGAGTACATTATTTTTTTAATATTTTGGGAAACGATGTCATTGAGGAAAATGGACAGTATTTGTTTATGTACGGCTTTTCACCTTTATTTTGATGAGGTTTAACAGCTGCATAATTTGACCTCTCTCACAAAAATGCCTGTGCCAGGTATGTATCGCATACATCATTGAGGGCATTACTTAATAAGATAGAACAACTTATGTGGGATAGACTAGTCTGACAGCTGGACTGAAGGTTTAAACAGCAATAAGTCGAGTAGGGCAATCTCGGAAGAAACACAGCGCGCCTTGTAGCGGACAGTAGGTGCCGAGCTGCAGAGCCGGTGCCCGCGAGGCGCTGCTTCTACGTGATAAGCCGGGCAGGCTGCACTGTGTGTAGCCGCCACTGCAGGCTGCTGGCGCCCGGGCGCCGGTAGCGCTCGCCTCGTCCTCTCCCAGACAGATGAGCGCCGCCGCTGCCTCCCCTCCCTGCGCTTTCCGCAATCAGCGCCTGGCAGCGCGGCAACCCGCAGCGCGCCTTCTGCCCGATTGCTCCGCCTGCAGGTCTCACTGGCGTCGCAGCGGGCCGCACCGCACCGCGCCTACAGATTCCCTGAGCGCGCGATCTGTTTGCTCTTCCCGTGGCTCTAGCACTTGGCTCATGTCGCAGAAGCTCGACCTGTCCAACACAAGGGACACTAGATAAATGAGGGGAATGGCCCTTTATCCTCTATCGATTCCACACATTACTACAATCCGGTTAAAATCACTATGCATAATGCATGAGACTGGAGATATTCCATCGAATTTCCCGAATAATATCGTCTACACAGTCTCGGCGATAAAGATGGCAGATAGCTCTACAATTATGGCGCCAGCTACTGTATAGTTCCTGCATTCTATTTGCTGACAGGAATATTATACAGTTAGATGACCATGGATTTGCTCCAGATCTGCCGTTGGGCTTTATAATGGAAGCAACACTTAAGGGAAATGAATGCCCGATTCAAGGATTTATTTTTAGAGAAACTGTTACACGAAGTTTCATTGTGAATGACGTTGCCAGAAGAACGTATATAAGGTACAGAAGCACTTTGTAGCATATGCGGAAGAATCAAGAGGAAAAAAAACCGTCTCAGAAAGGGTGTGAGTTAGGATGTGACCTTTGGTGCCCATTTCAACTTCTACATCGGAGAAGCAATGACGCTTATGAAAGAAAGATCGAGGAGTTGGATTACATTTCAGGAAGAAAGGATATCAATGACGTGATTCGCTGACGATACTTCAACGGCCAAAAAATGGTGAGAATTGCAGGTACTTTAAAATGGTATGACCAGTCTATTCAACGTAGAATACGAAGTAATACAACACCAAAGAAACGAAACATGAATGAGGAGTTTCGGACATGCGACTGGCGAACAACCTAACTTCAAAACTTGGGACCAAGTTGCAGACGAAGTTCAAAATTACGCTGGACGGATGAAGTAAGCAAAATACAAGAAGCAGAGTGGCACAGGCAAAGAGGGCATCTCTCACTAGGAGAAGAGTTCCAGTATCAAACAGAGCCCATAATTTGAGACGATGTGAAAAACAGGAAAAGAAAATACTTGAAGTATTTGAGATGTGGAACATTATTAGGGGCAGTCAAACGAAAAACAAATACCCACCACAGCGGGACCGTGGAATGGTTCCTTTCAAAAGTAATAACATGGGTTAGATTTATCCTCCTGGGAGACGAGATGATCAATTTTGGTTTCGGAGGCCGTGCTCGGCCACTGAAATACTCAGACTTGCACATGTCTCAATAAAGCCGACGTTCACGCATGGCTTTCTAAAGACCGCCAAACATGTGAGAAGGAGAAGGTGAACGATCCGGAATTTGCAAAGGATATTGCAGTCTTTCTCGACAAATGTGCTGAAGCCTTCGTCCGATGGTGGGGGCACACGTTATTTTGCAACAGAATGATTTCATCTAACAGCATTCTGGGGCGTTTTGACTATAAGACGCAGTTTCTGCACAGTACCTTCGTTGCGCGGTGCGTTGATTGTGGGTCCACTCTCGAGGAACTCCACGAGCGGAAGACCCCTGCATTCGAAGAAGGTAACGCAAGGTTTTCAAGAGAATAACGAAGGGATGTTCTTGGTAGAACAACATTATAATAAATCAAAAGCACCAGTTTAGTATTGTTCTACAATATTACTTTTATTGGAATAAAAGTAATGTTGTAGAACATAAGCAAACTGGTGCTTTTCATTTATTACACTGGACGGTGACGATAGGGTAAGAGGTGTGGTGGCGTACGTAGATGACCTGCTCGTATTGGTGGCAGCCAACTCGAGAGCAGCACTAGAGACAAAAGGCACGCAACTGCTTCAGAAAATTGACAATTGGTACAAAGGAATGAAAAATCGGTCCCAACAAAACTGTATCTTTATTTACTGCTCAAAAGAGCAAGCCACACGCTATCTAGGACTACATCTTGACGAGAAACCGACTTTTAACTGTCATATCAAAGTGACAAAATGACAAAGCCTCCAAAATTATGCACAAACTAGCAAGACTCAATACAAATCAGTACAAATTACGTATTAAGATGATAAGGACCTACCACATTGCGATATTTGAATCCATCAGATTCTTTGCCTCAAGTGCGTGGAGTCACAGACTGAACATACAGACTAAGAAGACAACTGCAGGACCAGCTCAACGCAGTGCACTCCTGAGAGTGACGGGTGCTTTCAACACCACAACAGCAGAGGCACTTTGTGTTGTGATGGGGACCTGTCCTATAGACGTAACAATACAGTATAGAGCTGAGTTTTACTGTCTCAAGAGGGACAGGCTTGATAAGGTCACCGAAATTACAGGAACCTACATTATTAACAAAACACAAATGAAACAATGGTGGATTCAAACAAGGCAGATAGTGTGGGACGCATCCGACAAAGGTCACGGAGTACTGTTTCTTCCTGACGTACGCGAAAGATTACAACTGAAACATGTCGACCCAAGCCGGGGGATGATCCATTTCCTGACGGACCACGGCCCGTATCCGGTACATTTCAACCGCGTGGCGATGAACTACACGTTTGCGGAGAAACTGGGACACCAGCACACGTCACACTGCTATACAACACGCGTGCACAAGTGAGACCTACACAGAACGACAGAGACATGGTGAGAATAACACGTAATCCCGATGATTGGACCACTATATATTTCGTAGCCGGTATTGTATCGAACACACTGCATAAAGAATACAAGCGCCAAAATCCATATAGAAGGAGGCGTAGATAAGCAAAAACAACATAACAAACAACATGGGAGGACACAAGCGCGACTACTGATTCCGAAACCGAGGAAGGAACCGACACACTAAGTGAACATGACTCAAAAGGGATCAACACGTAAGACACCCAAACGAACAACGCATGACACTGCATGCTACAAGAGTCACAAACAACACAACAGGCAGTAACAATCATAGAACAAACTAACACCGACATCACATGCCAAGACTCTAGTAATAAAGTAACGTCACTTGGAACGAGAAGGCTCGAAGAACTTTTATTCCGAGGTTCCTACTCCCCAACGACATATTGCATAGTGTTTAAAGTATACTGCACAAAAGCAGTACTGTATTGTTCGTCTTCTTATGTGTGGATAGAAGTATGTTCTCTTTTCTATTTAAAGATACAAATAATTAATTTTTTACATCAAATGTATTTTCTCTATAAAATATGTCTTGTGCCTTAGTCCCGCAGTTTTGGCAGGGTCGGCATTGTTACTATCGGATTTGGCATGGTTATTTTGAAGGGATGGCCGGATGCCCTTCCTGCGGCCACCCCATACCCCCCTGGGATGAAATCAGTGTACCTCGGCTGTCTGTGTCCAGTGTAAATCATGAAACAGTGCGAACGTATTGCAAATGTCTGCGAGTCGTATAACTGAGGCGGGACGTAGAGACCAGCCCAGTATTCACCTAGGTAAATGTGGAAAATCGCCTAAAATTCACATTAAGGCTGGCTGGCACACCGGCCTTCTTCGTTAATCCGCCGGGTTCGGCTCCCCTACCCAAGTCCAGGAAGCAGCGCATTGGCGCTCTCGGTTAACCTGGCCGGTCATCTGAATGAATTATGTCTAAAACTAAAAATGTAATTTTTTAAGTTATTTAAGGAGTAATGCACTCATGTAGCAATGAACTACATTTTTTTTCTATTA
This sequence comes from Schistocerca gregaria, assembly GCF_023897955.1. Taxonomy (NCBI): domain Eukaryota; kingdom Metazoa; phylum Arthropoda; class Insecta; order Orthoptera; family Acrididae; genus Schistocerca; species Schistocerca gregaria. The sequence continues at coordinate 212,129,446 of NC_064920.1, read as the reverse complement.
TAAAGTTTATAAACATAAATGCATTTCTCATGTAAAGCTACAATTCATGTATTAAATGTCTCAAATACTCAGTCAGTATTTAATCTGTATAAAATCAGGTGCATGTGTCTAAGGTATCACATAGAATATACCGCAACTACCAAAAATAGGGCAAACAAATAGATGCTGAGTATCATGTAGTGTCCTGATATGCAACACTCCCGATAATATACCAATACACACAAACATAACCACAAACAATTTCAGATGAGAATAGCTCGAGGTTCTACCGAGAACTTCTCACCTGAAACGATTAGAAATAGGCCATTACCAACCAACATGTAAAATTGCTGTATTACACATCCAGATACAGCATATCACTTCCGTCAACATATTGAAAATTATTTCCACCACACTCATTGTATTACATTTTTCTTTTTCTTTTTCTTTGACGTTAGCATGTATAAATTATATTCTCATCATCTAGGCAGAAACAAATTGTATAGAACCATTTTAATCACTGTTAAGCACTCAGTTCGCTATTACCTTAGAGAAATTTTTATATTACGTTCTTTATATTTTTTTAAAAAAAAGCAATAACAACTCTACACCAATAACACTGTAATACTGAGAAGTGTTTGTTGTTGGATTCAGAAGCATCCGACCAACCTTATATTTCAAGGTGGTGGGTTACACTGTACTACTAATGAAATAAGTAAATAAATGAAATAAATTTGAAGGAGGCCATCATGGCCTTGTGAAACTCGTATGAACAGCTATGGAATTCTTTGGCGGGGGAAATGTGTGACCTTTCCACTGCTGTCTTGCTCTCGGGCTCAAAATAGTAGCGACCTGAAAGAAGACATGCACAGCCTTTGGTTTGAGTTGAACGAGGAAGCGAAAAGCTGGATGCCATTGCGGATCCATCAGTTACCCACCGTCTTCTACGAAAAAGGAACTGATCGTCTCGTTTCCCAGTGGGATTAATGTCTTAATGTGAGTGGCGATTAATTTTAAATGAAACTATTCAATGGTCCCATTGTGGCGGGTGTTCGATTTTCATTTGTGTGCCACTCATAGAAGGATGCTGAAAAGGAAGTGAACTGATGAGATACGAAGTGGGTACGTCTTCCGAAGAATCGGCAGATAAAGGAGTATAGGCAGCATCTGACTAGAAGAATGGACAGTAAAGCAGGAAGTCTGTAAAGACGCTGGAGGAGTAGCTTTCGTTGTACAGGGGGGAGTCAAGGACGACTTTGTAGAACTTCACGTGCTCCCTGGTGCTCTATACTGCCATTCTTGCTTTATAGGTACATGCGGAGCCTCGTCAGCTGTGGCTGGCTGAACACAGTGCAAACGAGTAAAGTCAGTATAGAGCTACTTTGTATCTGTAAGGATTTTATAGAAACGAGGCGAAGCTTCATAATTGTTGGAGTTACTTTTTACAGAAAAAGTTTTTTGCTTAAAAAAATTGAAAACTGCTCTTTATAGATCCACATGTTCTCTTAGCCATGCACAGCAGATTAACTTCGCAGCTTAAAATATCAGCTTATACGTTGGTAGTAAATTGACTATATTTTCGTTTTTTCATCCTAGGAATTTCAGTACGTACCGGACTCAATGTGTGGCAATTCCAAGTGAGTAATGCAAGGTTCCTCTTTTGTGTGCAGGTTTGCTAAACTAGAAAAGGCAGATACACAGATCTGTTCGCCGCAGATTTCAATGCTTCCTAAGCAGAAGCTGCTTAGGTAAAAACTCACAAAATGTAAAGGCAACATTAACGAATTTTGCCATTTACCGTTGGTATAATTGTAATCTCTGATAGCAGCAGTCATTACTGACAGCTATGACATCTGTGGTATTCCGCTATTTCATCGATAGTCAGTTGCTTTTCTGACAAAGACAATATGATCATTTCAAAGAGCTCGGATTGTCTTTAGGAATAAAGCAGTTTTTTGTCGGAGGCTAGTGGTGTGGAAAACCATTCATTAGAGACAAAATAGACTGTGGAATGTGAAATATGCCAGATCCCATAATGATATGATTGAAAACAATTATTCAAATAAAGGCATTTTATAGGAATTGATTTCTATTTTGCAGTTACAATTAGTTTGTAACGGAGTACTTTAATAACTGACATCAGAAACTTAACATTGGCATCATTGTGTCATGGTACGTTACTCCTATTAGCCTCGTGTTGATAATTCTGGATTTTAATCAGTTGCTTGAATGAAACACCATGCACTGCCCACTACAAAGCACTACACAATGATGAAAGCATTGCGGTCCTTCCTTCGGACAATATTCAAGAATATACAGGGTGGTCCATTGATAGTGACCGGGCTAAATAACTCACGAAATAAGCATCAAACGAAAAAACTACAATCAACAAAATTCGTCTAGCTTGAAGGCGGAAACCTGACGGCGCTGTCGTTAGCCCGCTAGATGGCGACTGGGAAAGTACAGTACATAAGTTTAATTAATCCTTATTTTACCAGAGTATTATCATGAAGCAGGCCGGATAGTACGGGTGTCGGAAAGTAACGAACTGGATAGTCAAGACTCTGCTGTAAATACAATTACTATAGCAATTTAAGTTTTTGAACTTAAAACTCCTATGCAAATGAACCACTGCTTATACAAACCCGCAGGTATGTCGACATAGTTCCACCTCTAAGAACATCTGCCCTGGAGTTTTTAGTGGGATGTCAGAAGCCTATGACGAAAGTGAAATGTCACTTCCGATTTATCTCAGCAATCTCCTGTTCTTTCGTAGTTACTCTTCCATAAATCTGCTGTCCTACATATTTTCGTAACTGTAATACACTCCTGGAAATTGAAATAAGAACACCGTGAATTCATTGTCCCAGGAAGGGGAAACTTTATTGACACATTCCTGGAGGCAGATACATCACATGATCACACTGACAGAACTACAGGCACATAGACACAGGCAACAGAGCATGCACAATGTCGGCACTAGTACAGTGTATATCCACCTTTCGCAGCAATGCAGGCTGCTATTCTCCCATGGAGACGATCGTAGAGATGCTGGATGTAGTCCTGTGGAACGGCTTGCCATGCCATTTCCACCTGGCGCCTCAATTGGACCAGCGGTCGTGATGGACGTGCAGACCGCGTGAGACGACGCTTCATCCAGTCCCAAACATGCTCAATGGGGGACAGATCCGGAGATCTTGCTGGCCAGGGTAGTTGACTTACACCTTCTAGAGCACGTTGGGTGGCACGGGATACATGCGGACGTGCATTGTCCTGTTGGAACAGCAAGTTCCCTTGCCGGTCTAGGAATGGTAGAACGCTGGGTTCGATGACGGTTTGGATGTACCGTGCAATATTCAGTGTCCCCTCGACGATCACCAGAGGTGTACGGCCAGTGTAGGACATCGCTCCCCACACCATGATGCCGGGTGTTGGCCCTGTGTGCTTGGTCGTATGCAGTCCTGATTGTGGCGCTCACCTGCACGGCGCCAAACACGCATACGACCATCATTGTCACCAAGGCAGAAGCGACTCTCATCGCTGAAGACGACACGTCTCCATTCGTCGCTCCATTCACGCCTGTCGCGACACCACTGGAGGCGGGCTGCACGATGTTGGGGCGTGAGCGGAAGACGGCCTAACGGTGTGCGGGACCGTAGCCCAGCTTCATGGAGACGGTTGCGAATGGTCCTCGCCGATACCCCAGGAGCAACAGCGTCCCTAATTTGCTGGGAAGTGGCGGTGCGGTCCCCTACCGCACTGCGTAGGATCCTACGGTCTTGGAGTGCATCCGTGCGTCGCTGCGGTCCGGTCCCAGGCCGACGGGAACGTGCACCTTCCGCCGACCACTGGCGACAACATCGATGTACTGTGGAGACCTCACGCCCCACGTGTTGAGCAATTCGGTGGTACGTCCACCCGGCCTCCCGCATGCCCACTATACGCCCTCGCTCAAAGTCCGTCAACTGCACATACAGTTCACGTCCACGCTGTAGCGGCATGCTACCAGTGTTAAAGACTGCGATGGAGCTCCGTATGCCACGGCAAACTTGCTGACACTGACGGCGGCGGTGCACAAATGCTGCGCAGCTAGCGCCATTCAACGGCCAACACCGCGGTTCCTGGTGTGTCCGCTGTGCCGTGCGTGCGATCATTGCTTGTACAGCCCTCTCGCAGTGTTCGGAACAAGTATGGTGGGTCTGACACACCGGTGTCCATGTGTTCTTTTTTCCATTTCCAGGAGTGTAACTCAGACGAAGAAAGCACCGGACAGTGATATCGCTCTAGTACATCGGCAGTCGATAGGAGCCACTGTACGGTAATAACTTCAGAGCTCTACGTTTGTTGATTTCGTTCACGAATGGTCAGCGGTATGGCTGAGTGAATATGCAGGTCACAAATAAAATACTTGCCATCAGAATTTAAGTCAATTATTTGGCGAAAAAATTTCATGATATATTCGCTCGATAAATTCGTTATTCGTCCTAGGTACTGTGCCGCATCTAATGAAATAAAGAATTGTACGACATTTTAAAATTTTTGCTGAGACCTTCCGTAGAATATGAGTATAGTTCGTTTTACGTAATTGATTGCAGATGAAATGGTCCTACAGTCCCCTTTCATTATCATTTTATTTGCTTTCCGGTGCACTTTGCATACTACAGAACAATCCGTGTATCTTCGTTTCTAAATTTCGTACCAGAGAAGACAGCTATTATTAAATCTAGCCGTGGCCTATTTCATTCTACTATTTGCAAGCATCATTTGGCTGTTAAGTTGGTTTTTTACGGCTTGCAAATGCGTGTATAACGTCATTATAAGTCTTCCCTGTTTTTATATGTAAACGACCTCACGACTATGATTCCATAACATGTTTATCCGTTGTTCCTCTGTTCCAAAACTCTCTCGCATGCGTGAGTGAATGAATGTTGGTGTGTTTCTTTCTGCTGTACGGTGGTTTAGTGTGCTGCAGAGAATCAGCGGTAGTCTTAAAGAATGGCCAACCCTCGTAGTTTTCAGATAGGCAAAGAGGTTTGCTCTCCTTGTGTGAAAGTTACCGATGTTAGGTTGGTGGCGGAAGCCTCATCTCTGGGTTTTCCTGGCCACGGGGTTGAGCGGGAGTAGTTTTAGTGTGAGATGCACAGTCTGTTTCCAACTCTCCGAATGGTCCACATCCAAGATCTCTCCGAAGAAGGGTGAATTGATTTAACCTCGTCGAGCTTTGTCTCGACGAGAGAGGGGAGGTTTTTGTAGTGCAGTTTTACTGAACTTGCACCTTATTCAGCTTTTGGAATCGACTTTATCTTACACTGTTTTGCTGGGTCGCAGCAAGGAATTCAAGGCTTTTGCAGACCTTGTTTAATTCTTTATGCAAACTTTGGTCCGTAAGGAGAACGTAACACAAAGGTGTTGCACATGTTGAAGCGATCTTACGTGGGAAGTGCGCCCTCGGTTCAGTGCGAATGCCTGTGTGTGTAGACATTCTAATCTTTTCCGAACCTTGACAATTTTTGCCTCTTTGTGAATTTTCTTTGTTTCGTTACTATATGTTCGTTGGAAACCATCCACGTGGGTTAATATTAACCCTTATTTGGCCTCCTGTCTCTTTCCTAGAGTTTACTTATTGCTCTGATTTTGGAATATTAAATATATCCTGTACGGATTATTCAGTTGTATTTGTGGTTTGTGATTTCATGTTAAACGCTTAAGCGCGTATGTGTGGCCCTCGTTCAGATTGTTTCTCCAAACTGAGATTCTACTTTAAATGCAACCGTAATATTCAGATGTACTCTATTATTTAATCATTTCTCAACACAGCGGAGTAACAGCCTATTGGTTTCTGTCACGGGTTTTTTGATAATTTTACTGACGTTTCGCCAGCACGAGTGGCTGGCATTGTCAAAGCTTCACCCTCCATTGCCGGTGGTGAACTGGACCCTAGCTCGCGGGAGCAGACTATATGTACCTGGCGCGCTAACGTCCGAGGGCTTCTCCTCGGTCATTTCCGGTGCGGTTCTGCTCTTGCTACCTGCGGCGGTCGTTCGCTGCAGTACGGGAAGCCAGGATCTGTGTACCTTAAGGCTTCCCTCTTTCTTGCTGAAGCTATTAGAGTGTCTGTGTTTCTACAGCTTCTCTGAAGAATCGCGTGTGATACTGCTTCTCTACAGCCAGAACTTCCGTGTCGGCGAATTTTATTACGTGGTCGGTGTCACTAAGTGCGTGCTCTGCTACTACCGATTTCTCCACATGCTCCAACCTGCAATGTCGCTTATGTTCTCTGATCCTGCTGTTGATTGATCGTCCAGTCATCCATACATAAACTTCCCGTAATTGACCGCGGTGAAGCCCTCGTACGTTGGCACGCCAGGTACTTATAGTCAGTGGCCGCGAGCTCGGCTCCAGTTCACCACCGGCAATGAAGGGTGAAGCTTTGACAATGCCAGCCACTCGTTCTGGCGAAACGTCAGTAGAATCATCAGATGAACGTCGGTCAAGAATCCGAGACAGAAGCCTATAGACAGTTTGTCAACAAGTGGCCACGAAAGCCACAACAATTTTGTATTACGCCTCTACGGGGAGGAGATTTGCAGATTGTACCGACACCTTGACCAACGACTGAAGAAGAATGCGCGACTAATGTCCTCTCTCGCCTTTCTGTCACGGTACCGAGATGAAAGTGCTACACCGAAGTTCTTGAAATGCAAGCGCCTATTCACCACAGCCAGAGCACATCGTATGTACAACAGAATGGAACAGGCTTTTCTTCGTGAGCGAATTCATACAACACGGAGAGACTTGGCAAGAATGGATTAGTAACTTTTGGACATTGTCTATCAACTAAGTAGCAGAATGCACCGAGACGACTGGGACAAATTGACAGCATCACTCACAGGAGCAGCAGAACGAACTCTTGTGCTGCACAGAGCGACAGAAGAAAAAGTGTTAAAGATACCGGAAGGTGACCGACAAGGCGCTCCCCGGCATGTCACTCACGTTGGTCAACCTCACTGAACGACAATTGACCGAAGAGAAAGGGTCTGTTCTTCAGAAAGGAGAGAATTTCGCTATCATTCCGAGAACTGTACATATGGAGGACATCATTGCTAATAACGAAGCGGCCATTCGGACTTTTCCTTGTGAAAGGGCAGAGGAAATACACACTGAAACAGCCAGGATACTGCTCCGTGCAAAATCACTAGCTTGCAACCTGAAGAAAGAAGAGGAACAAGCTATTAAGAATCTCAGCGCCGACGAGAGTATATTGGTACTGCCTGCCGATAAGGGGAATGCGAGCGTCGTAATGAAGACTGAAGATTACGAGTAAAAGATCCGAGATCTATTAGATCCGACGACGTACCGAAAACTAAGCACAGAATATGACACATAATACCAATCGGTTAATCAAGGCGTCTTCTCTGCCGGCGGACATACAGAGAAACCTGCGCAACAGAGAAGCTCTACCACCGCGGCTGTATGTATTACCTAAGATCCATAAGAACAACGTTCCACTTAGACCGATTGTTAGCGCTCCTTGCTCACCGACGTATAAACTGGCAAAATACTTGCCCTCTCTGCTCCAGCCGCACGTGGGGAAGACCGACACATACATAAAGGACTCAGGGCATTTCATTCAGAAGCTGAAGAAACTTAAACTTGCACCAAATGACATTGCGGTCAGCTTGGATGTTATTCCTTTGTTGACGCAAGTGCCACTCTGTGACGCTCTGGAGCGCATCAGTTACATTTTCCCGCAAGACATCAAAAAACTCTTCCATGCGTGTCTCACCACGAGCTATTTCACGTGGAATGGCAATTTCTACGAACAGCTGGAAGGCGTTGCCATGGGTAGTCCTCTTAGCCCAGTGGTGGCCAACTTCTTCATGGAACATTTCGAGGCAGAGGCACTTTACTTGGCGACCTGCAAAACCTAAGTTGTGGTACAGATACGTCGATGACACTTTTGTTATATGGAGTCATTGTGAAGAACAGTTCGGTGACTTCCCAAGACACTTGACCATCCTCCATGCCAACATAAAATTTGCCATGGATGTAGAAAAGGACAAAGAACTGTCATTTCTACATGCGCTGGTCACAAGGGATGGCGAAAACCTGGGACACAGCGTGTATCGAAAACGGATACACACGGACCGATACCTGCAAAAACTATCAAACCACCACCTGAGCCAGAAAAGAGGCATGTTAACACGGTCGTCACGACAGCAGGACGAATATGTGAGTCGCAGCACCACAGACGCGATATTCAACACCTGTAAAATGTTCTGAGGAGCAATGGACACTCCACAAATTATATCAAAAGAGTAACAGTGCCAAACACGTCTGCGAAGTAGGAAATCAGAAAAAGAAATGTCGCGTACGGCCTTTCTGCCATACATTCCTAGAGTGACGGACAGAATCGGCCCTAGGTTCTTCAAACACGGCATAAAGACGATTTTCAAACCGACAAGGAAGATCAAAGAGTGTCTTACATCGGCAAAGGAGAAAAGAGACCCACTTACAATGTCGGGAATATACCGCATACCATGTCGAAATGACATCAGTCAGAGCCAGGATCAAAGAACATAAGCGACATTGCCGGTTGGGGAAGGTAGAGAAATAGGCCGTGGCAGAGCACGCACTTAGTGAGAAATACAATTGACTTACTTCGAAAATTTGTGTCTGCAAAACACATTATTTACAACAAGTAGACTATTTCCAAGAAACAGATTATCACATGTCTTGCTAAAAGTCGACACAACACATCCAGGGTGAGTATACATTTCTTTTCTTTATTATACTTGTTTAGCATAGTACTACTTCTAAACTTAACCACATGAGATCTATTTCTACTTAGCGGTCTTGGTACATGTAAACACTAAAGACATAAAATCAAATTTGTGTCTAACTGTAACACAAACTATTATGTATGGAGCGGCAGCGAAAGACGGTACATGTATTGTTGCAAACATTAAACTCTGTACAATATGTGGACGCATGTTATGTCAGCTACAATGACTGTAACATATATTTTCAACAATCTATCCTCACTAACATACGGGGTGCCCTTAATAAGAGTCATCAGGTTCTTATATTCTATTGTAGCGGCGGTTATTTGCAATTTCTTTCTTACATTGTGTAACTAGAGTCAGTCCTAAAAAAATAGTATCAATCACGTCTTGATTTGATTTCATTTTAACAGGAGAGCTAAAACAGCTTAGGTCTAACCCGCCACTGCCCGCACCGAAACTAGGTTTATTGTGCGGTATCGCTCCCTGTATATCTAGTAAAGCCAACCAGTGCCGTTAAACAGTGCAAGGAGTCCCTCTACCAGTTTTTTGTTAGACACAATTTCTTCAGGTCTAGTTGTCCCGAAGATTCTGTATCTTTTACTCCCCAATGCCGTACTTTCAAAGATTATGTGTGATGCAGTTTCTTCACTCTCATCACAGATTCTACATTTAGGGTCCTCTTCCATTATTCCCATCGTGTGTAGGTGTTTTTTGAAGTTCCCATAGCCGGCCATCAGTCCAGTCATGAGTTTGATCTCTTTCCTGTTCAATCCCAGGATTACAGAGTTTCTTTTAAGACATGGTTTGGGCATCATTACCTTACCATTTTTTTTTGTTTATGGACCTTGGTCCAATATCCTACGTGCTGTTTCCTAAAGCAGTTCCGTATTTCTAATTTGATCATAGTGATTGTAAAGACAGGTTCCGGTCCAATAAATGGAGTTGTTGCCCCCATCCTAGCCAATCTATAGGCTTGTTCATTGCCACAGATCCCTGAGTGGCCAGGGACCCACACTATGTACACCCTATTGCCTCCGCCTAGCTCCACCAGAGCCCTGTGGCAATCTGCAACAATCTTTGATCTTGTTGCAGGAGATGCCAATGATTTCAGGGCTGCCTGGCTGTCTGAATAGATGCAATCATGTCTTTCTTGCGACGCCCATTTCGATAGAAAAGCGGCACCTTGTTTCCAAGTATCAACAAAATGATTTCTGATGCAGAATTATGGGTTTCCCATTCGATACGGCTGTCCCATATTACTGTAGTAGTGATATTAGATTTACGGGTATCTATTAACAGGTACAGTAAAAAAAAAAGAATAATAAGTACTCCAGCAACGACAAGGCAGGACTGCTGCATGGCGGCAGCAGTCAATGCGGGCCAGGGCTGTTTTGTCGCCGCTAGACTGCCTGTCTTACAGTCCCTCTTCACGCATATCGGTAAACCGAATATCACTAATACACTAATCTGACACCGATTGTAGAATGGACACATAACATTCCACTTTAAAAATAATTCCATCGGTAAGGGGAATCAAACCAAAGCGTACTCTGTGCATCGCATCAAGGACGTGATAGCAGTCTTTCTTTGTGACGAACTGAGCTACGCACTGCAAGAACGAAACTGCAGCTAACTGCCGAAACCCAGAGAAAATGCGCCTGGCGACTCGTAGGAGGAACGCACTTCATGGCATTTTTGTGGATTGCTAAGCATGTGACTGATGTCAATCCCTAAACACCAATAATTCGGAAAACCATGTTACGCAGTAACTGAGTATTTTTTCTTGCCTCAGTTGCACTGCATTAAACTACAGCACTGGCACTGTGATCTTGTTCAATTACCTCTACAGAAGGTGAATCAGAAATTCACTCACAGAATTTCGGAGCTAGTTCAGTAATGCACTCTGGGTATTTCGTTGTGATCGAACTCTAGTCTCTCCTACCTCCCTAGACAGAACTCTCCAGTTCGTTTTATTTATCACCATTTATCTTTGTATCGCGCTGCAAATGTTTGCACTATGTCCAACCCGTAAAAAAAAACTTGTACAATACACCACGGTAATTGCTGTTAACAACCGTAATGTCCATTGTACTCTTCGTCCTTGGGGTCGCATTCAGTACTGCTACCAATTGTCGCTTTTTTCGGGCAGTTTCAGTTTCACACAGAAACACACAGCAGTATGGCTACGTTTGTCGACGTTTACTGAACAAATGGAACAGAACCAAAACGGCACTATGCAACAATGACGAATTTTTTTGCTAAATAACTCTGAGTATATTTCTGAAGTAAGAAATTTTCTCGATGGAGTTCAGGATCATCCCATAGAATCTCTTGGTTAATGTCTAAAGGTGGGATGGCCATTTGTGATGTAAGATTGGCAGCACAAATATGGACTACCCACCGTGCTCAAAAGGTGTCAAAATAGCTAACTACCAAACTACAGCAGTTCATTATCGGCTGGTTGGCAATATGCCCCACTCAAAGATACCTTCAGATTGTAGATTATTCATCTGCTTCTACGTATGGGTTTTATGAAACCCGCAACACATTCACGTACCATGTGCATTATTTTCAGATTTTCTCTCTTAATAGAGGCAAACCATTAATCCTACAGAAAAATGAACTGGACATTTTGTATTGGGATACGTTTATGCTGGAGGCCACAGTTTTTGAGCTATTCAAGAAAATAGCGTATGGAGGTCAATTTTGAAGGTTTCTCTTGAATAACTCTAAAACTATGGCGTTTAGCTAAAACGTATCGCAGCAGAAAATTTAACTACATTAAATTTCCTACAGAAAGGTCCTGTTAAGTTATTCTGAAGGGCTAATAGTTCGCTTGAAGAGAGTGAGAGAATATGGAAACCTTGTACATGGTATTTCAAGTTGCTGTGGGTTGCTTAAAACCTGTAAGCTCGGACAGCTGAGTCAATCTGTATTTCTTCTGTCGTTACTATTCTGTCTACCTGAAATATGAATACATAAATTCTGCTCTTCGCAAAGAGAATCCAGAAGGGCTCCCAAGACCGAAATGACGCGACAGTGTACATTCATAAAGGAAGACTACACATGGTGATGAAATATCATACTTTCTGTCTCTTGTGTCCGTGATTTATTCTGAACATCTACTGGAAACTCCAACATATTTTTTTCTGTAACAAGATTCTTGTATACTATCGTTTATAATGTCAGCTGTGCACGTACTTTACGTTTCTCAGAACCATCGGAGAAAATATGTAATTTCACATTTGTTTAGTAACGTAATGGTAAACGCTCTTATTCAGCTATCAATTTCCTGTGATTGATTTAAGTCAGAGTAGTAATATAAATAAAACTCTGTGATACATGTCTTAATGTTAAGCTTCTGTCTCACCACACAATAAGATCAACAAATCAATAGCTGTCATCACTACCCAATGTTTTCATAACGTAACAAATGTCACAAAGCACGTTACACGTCGGATGGTGCTACAGTATGCTGGAGTCTTGAAGTAAAGACTTTATCTGCAACTGTAGCTGATTGATTTTACCTTTGTAATATCCTTCAAATAAGTCGAAATATTTCATTCTGGAGCTTTCATAATTAAACTAAGGCATATTTAATTTCGTTTTGTACGAAGGTGAGCGGCCTTTGCTCATGACAGATTTCTGCCACAAAATTCCCTCGTTGTGGGTCTCTTTTTGTATGAAAATTTGTTTTTATTCAGTAGTAATTAGATGGACTCAAAGTAATAATTACCTACATTATTTTACTCGATTATGAGGACGAAAGTAAAACAAAAGTCAAAGATGTTAGTCATTCAAATTTTTCGAGGTGATAATTAAAATCCAATCTTTATTCCCCGCGTACTTTACAAAACAGTTCACATTCCATGAGGACAAAAGTAACGGATATTCTGACATTTATGTTGGAAGACGGGTGTCACGTACTGAAAAAGAGTTAGTGGGCTTCGTATTTGAAATTCGAGTGGGTCATTCAGTGAAATGGTCCCCGTTGGCAACTTGCTGGATTTAGTAGGAGTTTATTCAGGAGAGCAGTCTGTAATTATTAATGGTCGTGAAACGACGTATCGGAAAAGCAGCCGCGTCCTCTATTGAGGAGGCAGTTATCTCAGGAGCCTCCAGGGTTCTATAAGCCGGCTGGCCTTCTGGCTGGCTTCGTTACAGATTCATAGAGGAAAGATCGGAGCAGCCTGGCAGATTGGGGGCGGAATGGAATGGCGGACGAGGCGGGATTGACTCTTAAAGATGAGCGTATCGGGGGCGGAGGGCCTAGCCAGAGATGTGACCGGAAACCGAAGTCAATATTCCGCCCTGGCACATTATCAGCGAAAGTCGATTTGTATGCATGGGAACTTTAACATGCTGTGCAAAGTGAGAACCAGTCGGTCTGATGGTAAATGAAAAGCAGAGACATGGACTGCCTTTCACTGGTTATTCATGCCGTATGATCGTCATTTCAATGTTAGATACCGCCAGTCTATCTAGCTATCTATCTATCGTTCATTCTTTTACTCAATGCATTATCTATCCTGTCGACGCTGTGGCTGGTATTCGAGTTTATGTTGTTGAGAGAGACTGGAAGCAGCCACAAATAATGTTAATAAACATTCTTTTATTCATTTACTTCGTATAGGGTACCACAGCCGTAAATTTGTTGAAGGAGATTGTAATGGTGCCTACGTAGCTAAGTGGTTAGTGCCACGATGAGGAACCGGGTTCGACACCCAGTTCCCTGGACAGGAGGGCAGGAACAGAGTGCACTCAGCCTCTTGATGGCAATTGAGGAATTGTTTGACTGCTTTATACCGGCTATACGTGACGAAAAACGACAACGAACTCGACAGCAGTGTGCTGAACCCACGCCTCTACATGTATCCTGTGACGAAATTGGCGAAGGACGACACGATGGTCGGTCAGTACTGAAGTGCCCGTGAGAGCCTGTGGACGGTTAGTCTATTAAATTTCGGGCATGCAGCCACGCAAATAAAATTTCCTCCACTGATATTTAGGCAGCGTATCGTCCAGCCATCCTCAGAGTGAGTCACAAGACTGACGACAAGATGCCAAGCGCGGCCTTATATGCTCCACCGCGGCGGTACTGCTCACGCGGTCACAGGTGCTGGTCGGCGGCAGAGACATACGCTTAAACATGCGCCACCTGTGGCAAAATCGTACAGACATTCGATTCGCTTATCGACAACATAACGACTTCTCTGCGGTTTAATTACCTCAAGAGCCGGATTCCATGCTTTGTCCAAACTAAAATCATTATCTCTATTTATTAAATTAATATAATCTCTATAGCTTCCTTGAAGACAGATTCCCAAAAGGTAGAGGTGGATGTTAAAAATCTTCACATCACCGTAATCCAAGGAATGCCCTGTACCAATACAATGTTCGGGCACAGATGACTTGTCTGGCCGTAATAAGCGTGTGTATTCGATCCTCGACACATGTCTCATGAATTGTGCGTGTTGTTTGACCTATGTACTACTTCTCACAATTTCCGCAAGGAATCTGATACACGTCCGCTTTACGAAGCTGTGAATCGTCCTTCACAGAGCCAAGTAGTGTTGCGATCTTCTTGGGGACCGGGAGACCACCTTAACACAGTGTTTCTCAAGAATACACAGTGTTTCCTCTTCGAGGAAAGAGCACCCACATAGGAGAAAAACCCGCTAGATCTGAAGGAATTACTACCTTCTTCTCCATCACATACTTGCATTCTAGGTTTTGCATTGAATGCTCTACGAATTTGCTGCGGAGGAAATCCATTGGATTTTAAAATGCGCTTGGGTTATGTGAGCTCTCCTTGCAAATTATCTTTATCGGATATACAGTGCACCCTATGCACTAAGGTCTTAAGGACACCTCTGGTCTGTGAAGGGTGATGGCAGCTACTGGCATGAAGATATAGATTTGTGTGTCTTGGTTTTCGACATACGATATTTCCTAATGTGCCATCAATTTTATGGTGAACGACAACATCCAAGAAAGAGAGGTAGCCGTCTTTTTCTATTTCTATAGTAAAGTTGATACTAGAATGGATAGAACTCAAATGATCAAGAAATCGATGTAATTCATCCATCTCGTGCGGCTATACAATAAATGTGTCGTTTACGTGCCTCCAGAAGACCGTTAGTTTACAACTTGCTGAGTCCAGTACCTTGCCCTCGAGGTCCTCCATGAATAAATTAGTTACCAGAGGGGAGAGGGGACTTCCCATAACAACACTATCAATCTGCTCATAAAATTCACCATTAAACTGGAAATAAGATGGTAAAACCGCATGTTCAAATAAAGCCGTAATGTTCTTATCAAAATGTTGGCCGATGAGAGATAAAGAGCTTGGTGTATAATGGAACCACGTCAGAACAAACAAGCACATCTGTATTATTTAGCCTGACAATTCACAGAATTAGGAATGGGCTGACTACATTTTGCTACCAATGGTTTTAATATGGAAGCTAAATATTGGCAGAAAAATACGTTGTTGAACGAATAGTGCGCGTTATAGGTCTCATAGGCAAGTCCTCTAGACGCGCATCGTTATCCATCTTGTGAATTTTAGGAAGACCATAAAATCTCGGTGGTACCGAAGCTCGAACTTTTAAACTTCTTACGGCTTCATTTGGTAGTGACGATGCGTTCAGCAAGGCAGTCGTCCTTATTGTCACCTTGTTAGCAGGATCTTTGTCAATCTTTCGGGATGCACCAGAACTAAGTAGACCACATATCTCTTCCTTGTAGACTTCCTGAGGCAAAAGAACGGTAGCATTACCTTTATCAGCACGCAGGATGACTCTGACAGTATATTCACGCAGCTTTCGTATCGCACATCTCCCTTCCTCGGAAACAGTACATCTTTGTGGACGATGTTCCATAATTGATCGACAGGTTTCTCATCTGATTTCTTCAGCAGAACCCTCTGATAGTGGTCGGCCAGCTTCTCCAATGGCACTAATGAAAGATGGTATAGGCAAATTCTTTGGAATAGGGCAAAATTTAGCCCTTTATTTAAGACAGACGACGTAGCTTCGTCCAGATCCTTACCCGTCAAATTTATGACAGGATGTCGAATATCAGAGTCCACCTGAGAAGGCTGGTCCAATCGGCTGTACTTCGTAGCCGGCCAGAGTGGCCGAGCGGCTCTAGACGCTTCAGTCTGGAACCGCGTGACCGCTACGGTGGCAGGTTCGAATCCTGCCTCTGGCATGGATGTGTGTGTCGTCCTTAGGTTTAAGTAGTCCCGTAGTGCTCAGAGCCATTTCAACCATTTTGTACTTCGCAATCTGTCTTTTTGCAGCCACATGGCGAACCTAGCTAGACATAGCCCATGTCGTGCTTTCAAACCAGTCCCATGAGTCAGGAGATAAAACAGCTGCTACCTTCAAATGCAGATGATACAGGTGTTCAGAAACAATGAACAACTTCCGACGAGTAAAACGAATTTTTCTCTGACAATAGCAGAACTCTATTTACTACAGCGTTCTGAACAAATTGAACCAACCTTGCAAAATTTGGGACAACTCCATGGTCCCGGCACTTCAGTAAGAAACTCAAGGAGCTCAACTGTCTTGCCCTCTGGTGTCGTAATTTGTCAAAACTATGGACCCGTGAAACCTTCTCCTCCCCGAAGAGGTACTCGGTGGGGACGGAGTTTATGTTTGCGTTTTACACTGTAACAGTTCCACCTTGGATGTTGCTTGATTAACACGTATTTACTTTATTTCATTGAGAGTGAATGGCCATCTTTTGGCCTCCTGGACAAGGGTAAATGTTTTCCACAAAACTCATCAAATAAACAGGAAGTTAATGTTTACGTTAGTAACAGATAAAAAATATTTTTAAGTATAGTAGCCGAAATTTCGTGCTTATTGGTCCCAATACGCGATAATACACTGAAGATTCAATGAAACTGGTACACCTGCCTAATACTGTTTAGGGCCCCCGCGAGCACGCGGAAGTGCCGCAACGCGACTTGGCATGCACTCGACTGATGTCTGAAGTAGTGCAGGACGGAACTAACACCATGAACCCTGCAGGTCTGCTCGTAAATCCGTAAGAGAACGAAGGGGTTGCGAGTTTGGTAGTCAGCGGAAGTGTTTAAACTCAGAAGAGTGTTCCTGGAATCAATGTGTAGCAATTATGGACATGTGGGCTGTAGCACTGTTCTGCTGGAATTTTCCAAGTGCCTCGGAATGCACAGTGGACATGAAGAGATGCACAGATATACAGGATGCTTACGTACTGTCAACTGTCAGACTTGTATCTAGACGTATCAGGGTTCACACACAATCACAGAACCTCCACCAGCTTGAACAGTCCCTTGCTTACATACAGGGTCCATGGATTCATGAGATAGTCTCAATACCCGTACACGTCCATCCTCTCGATGCAAGTTGCAACGAGACTCGTCCGAGCAGGCAACAGGTTTCGAGCCATCAACAGTCCACTGGTGTTGCTGGTCCAGGAGAGACGTAAAGCTTTGTGTCGAAGAGTCATCGAGAGCATCTAATGGAGCTTCGGCTCCGAAAGCCCTTATTGACGATGTTTCGTTGAATGGTTCGCACGGTGAGACTTGCTGATGGTTCAGCATTGAAATATGCAGCAATTTTCGGAAGAGTAGCGCTTCTGTCACGTTGACCGATTCTCTTCAGTCGTTGTTGCTCCCGTTCTTGCAGGATCTTTTTCCGGCCACAGAGAAGTCGAAGATTTGATGTTTTACTGGATTCCTGATATTCACGGGACATTCGTGAAATGATCGTACGGAAAATTCCCACTTTATTGCTAGCTGGGAGATGCTGTGTCCCATCGCGCGTGTGCCGACTATAACACCGCGTTCAATATCACTTAATCCTTGGGGAACTGCCACTGTAGCAGCAGTAAACGATAAAAGAAATGCGCGAGACACTTGTTGTCTTATACAGGCGTAGTCGACTGCAGCATTCGCCTGTTTACAAATCTCTGTATTTGAATACGCATGCGTATACCAGTTTCTTTGACGCTTCAGTGTATATCCGACTGCTTAGCAGCCAACATAGCAGCTACCAAGGAGGAGAGCACATGTACGTGTAATCGTTAACATTCCATTCTAAATACGACGCTTGCACGTATTTATATTCTCTTTTCGAACATCCATGTCCGTTACTTAATAGCCATATATATTACGAAATTTTGGCGACTGTAAGTACGAGTTTAGGCTGTTCTATTTAAAAATATATTTTGTCTGTTAGTGAGCCGTAAATAAACTGGTTGTATGTGCGACACTGTCTTTTGTAGATGTCACTTGAGAATAGCATGTGAGGCTAAAATTGGCCAGTTGTGGTAAACGAAGTAAAGTGAAGACCTTTAATCAAGCAACAGCCGGCTTGGAGCCACTACATCATCTTTCAACTTTATTTTATTGCCATGACTGGTACTGGGCCATTATGGCCAACTTTAGATGGCTACACTTGTGCCAATACAGTTTTAAAATCGTCAAACATTTTCTCTTCTCTATATACTCGCAGGCTGTAGTGATACAATAGATGTGCAGTATCACCGAGAACATCGTCACCTACATGATGTATGGTACTGTATACAGCTACTTTAAAGATAGTCTTATAATAGTATTTGTGTTTAATGCCTATTACAAAATGTTTACTTTTTCTGGTTACGTGTAATGTTGCAGATACGTGGTGAGGCACGAGGTAAGTTGTCGTCAATATCTCCATCACAGCAGGAAACATGAAATAAGTGAATGAATAAAGGATGTAATGAATGTCTTAAAAACTATATTCAATCTCTTTCTGGCCACCGCAGAATTACCTTTAATTTTTAAGAAATGAGTTGGAACTTTTTATTACGTACATTGTACATTGAAGAGCCAAATGAACTGGTACGCCTCCATGATATCATGTTTTGAAACGTAGAAGTACTGCAACACGACGCGCGTGGACTTGACTAATGTCTGAAATAGTGCTGGAGGGGACTGGCACCATGAATCCATGAATCCGTAAGAGTAGGAGGGGTGGAGATCTCTTCTGAACAGCACTTGCAAGGTGTCCCAGATATGCTCAATAATTTTCATTTCTGGGGAGTTTGTTTGCTCAGCGGAAGTGCTTAAACTCAGATGAGTGTTCCTGGAGCCACTCTGTAGCAATTCTGGCTGCGTGGGGTGTCGCATTGTCATGCTGGAATTACCCAAGTCCGTCGCAATGCACAATGGACGTGAATGGAAGCAGGTGATCAGACAGGACGCTTTCGTATTTGCCACCTGTCAGAGTCGTATCTAGACCTGCCAAGGGTCCTGTATCACTCCAACTGCACATGGCCCCCACCATTACAAAGTCCCCACCAGCTTGAAACGTCCCCTGCTGACATGCAGGGTCCATGGATTCCTGAGGTTGTCTCCATACCTGTACAGTCCATCCATTCGATACGATTTGAAACGAGACTCGTCCGACAAGGCAACTTGTTTCCAGTCATCAGCAATCCAATAGTGGGCATACCCGAGGCTTAAAGCTTTGTGTCGTGCAGTCATCGGGGGTACACGATTCGGCCTTCGGCTCCGAAAGCCCACATCGACGATGTTTCGTTGAATGGTACGCACGCAGACAGTTTTTACTGGGGTAGAATTGAAATCTTCTGCAATTTGCGGAAGGGTTGCACTTAAATTACGTTGAACGATTCTCTACAGTCGTCATTTGACCCTTTTTGTAGTAACTTCTTCCGGCCGCAGTGATGTCAGATATTTGATGTTTTACCGGATTCGTAACAATCGCGGTACATACTTGAAATGGTAGTACGGGAAAATTCCCATTTTTAGCAGCGGTAACGGATCTAAAGCGCCAGACACTTGTCTTACACGGGCGTCGCCGGCCGCAGCGCCGTAACCTGCCTGCTTTCATATCTCTGTATTTGGATAAGCATGCCTATACTAGTTTCTTTCGCGCTTCAGTGTATATATCTGGCGTAAATAAATCCAGATGAATTGTTTGTAAAAGTAACTAATAACTTGATCATTCAATACTATCTGATGTATCTATGCGGACTCAGTTGTGGCTGTCGTGTAACTTCCTGTTACCTATAATTCGCAAAGTCTTTAAATTCTGGAAAGACATAAGGAATATCTTAGCTTTTATAATATATGCCCGAAAACGTTTTCAAAACACTATATTGATGATTAAAAGATACTAAAGAACTATATACTGAATGTTAATGAAAAATACATATTGCGACTACAGCTGCCTTGAAAAAGTTTGTTTCACTTGTAACGTCTACCACAGAAGTCGGAGGTTCACTGATTTCTATTGATTACCTGGTAGTAATCGTCGCCAGTTGTCTGTAAAATGAAAAAAAAAATCAGCAAGTAGTATACATTATGATTATTTCTGGTATCGTTGACGAAAAAGAGGTTCTGTATCTTGCTTTTTTTTTCTAAAATGAGACAAACTTGCAAATATTCACGTCATTAATGACATGTAGTCAAAAACCATTAAATGTGGTGCAGATGGGACGGCACCTAGTCGATTTATAAACCAGATTCCTTATCAACGTTACATGTTGTAGTTTGCTGTATGGATGACTTACATACGGCAGAAAAACATAGTAATTCAAAAGACATGAATTGAATTAGTTTTGAGCACTTATATTCGTTCTGGAGAGCTAGGCTTTACTCCTTTTTTGCCTTTTGCGAATGGTAAAAATTCGATATGTAACTGTACGTAACTGGAACAAATTCATAATGCGTAAATTTAAGATTTTATATATTTTTAAAAAATTAAAAAAGAATGTGGGTCCACTTTTGTGTACTTTCCTCTGTGCCCTATAGCTTGGTGCATTTTCGTAAAATCGCTTTTCTCTTTGAACTGATCTTAATGGTACAAAAGAGAGGAGGGGTCTGGATTTCAGATTATTCAGTCAATGCGGAAGATGATACTGGAGTCATCTAGATACTGCACGAAATTCAGCAGGGAATCGTGTGTTGTCAGAAAACAAATCACTGGCATCAGCAAAAACGACAACGCAAATAAGAAGTGAAATTTGAAAATATGTGTTAAATGTTTTGCAAAATGAATTCTCTAAGAGTAAGAAATAAAGTAGATTAGAGAAACGTCTGATTCAAATGTGCGTCAGATATTTCTCTCATCTATTTTCTTTCTTATTTTTAGATGAAACACTTCATAAAATATTTTACTGATTTGTTTCCAAATTAGTTTTTTATTTTTATTTTCATGTTTTTTTTTTTTCAGGAAACACAACCTTATTGACACCTCACTTAGATATTCTGTTCTCAAAACGTACTAAATTTAGCACCTGATTCGATGGAAATGTTTCAAAAATGAAATGTCGCATCAATTAAACAATTTTTATGCAAAAGTTCCATCCTTTGAAGAGATGAACTTTTCAGCACGTCATTTGTCTTCCTTAGAGTATTCTGTTCTTGAAATATCCTAAATTTAGTATTCCTTCAAAAAATCCGCCTGAGCGGAAGCGAGTAGCAACAGAGCCCGCCGTGGGCAGGCGAGAGTGTTGAGCGTTGCAAAGCAAAGCAAGACCAACTGGCGTTCCGAAGCGGAGCCGCTTGGGTGCGGGATAGCAATAGTGAAAGCTGCAGTGTGCTAGTGGAAGGGCCTTAAGCCCTAAACAAACATAGCCATTTGCGTAGGAAATCATTCTTGTCCCAGTATCACAGCCGAAACCACTATCCTGTGACATCCTGTTCGACCACGAGACAAGGCAGCCTGCACTGAGTTGTGATGGAGTCGATAGCTCAATGGAGGAAGTTCACGGCCATCGTCTGCTGCACTGCCGTACTATCATCACGGTCGCAGCTGGATACATTGTGGACAGTGGTATCACTGTTTGCGCTTATACGATGGTGAGTCAAATGTAAACCTTAAACTTGTAATAACAAATGGAAATTTTGCGCCGTTATCCTGTAAGTTAGTAATCGTGCTACAAACAGCGTGCAGAATGGGCTGTAGGTGGGAGCATAGTGTAGATGCACACACATACCGTCGCAGTATAAAGATGGCCGCCACACTTTCGACTTGCACCAGAGGAGAACAGCGTTCTTTATTCGGTTTTTGCATAGTGAAGGTGTGAAACCTATTGAAATTCATCGACGAATGAAGGTTCGGTACGGTGATGTATGTTTGTCACAGCAGCAAGTCTACGAATGGAGCAGGAAGTTCGCAAATGGTGTGACTTCAGTGGAAGATGCTCCTCGTCCAGGTCAGGCACAACGAGTCGTGACTCCACAGAACATCGCACCAGTTGAAGCCATAGTGAAGGAAAACAGCCGAGTGACACGGAATGACATTGCAGCATGTTTACAGATTAGTCATGGGGCAGTACACCACATTGTGCATGATGTGCTCCAGTTTCACAAAGTGTCTGCAAGCTCGGTGCCACGGCAGCTGACTCCTGAAGTGAGGAAACGACGTGTAGATGCTTGTGAAGAACTTCTTCATCGCTTTGAATGAGAAGGTGATGGCTTCCTTGCAAGTATCGTTACTGGAGACGAAACCTGGGTTCACTTCGACCAACCTCTTCCTCATCCGCCATACTCACCAGACATTGCCCCAAGTGATTTCCATATGTTGGGACCACTCAAAGACGCAATGGGAGGAAAGAAGTTCCGTTCTGATGAATGGGTACGCCACGCGGTGCATGAGTAGTTGCGCCGACTACCAAAAGAATTTTTTCTAAAGGAATTTATGTACTTTGTAAGCGCTGCAGGACTGGCATTGAGCGTGGGGGGGATGTTGTTGAAAAGTGATACAGCTTTGTACCATTTCTGCACAATAAATAATGTTTAAAAAATATTTGAGCTCTTCATTCGAGTTACCCTCGTAGCAGTACCAGACATCTATTACACTGCCTGAGTCGCCTCCACCAAGCCTTTCCTGATGTACTACAGTTGAGGGCTGAAAATAAGAAATTAACTGAACAAATCTAATGTCATTACACTCTCCACGGGTGAAAACTTCTACAGAAGAATTCTTTTTGACAGTTAAATAACACACAAAATAACTTTTTATGCACAAGAAAGGTAGGCCTTAAAGAGATGAAATGAAATGGTCGTATGACATTGTTGGCTGGGAGGCCCATTTCGGGGAAGTTCGGCCGCCAAGTGCAAGTCTTATTTCAGTCGACGCCATATTGGGCGATTTGCGTGCCAGTGATGAGAGTGAATGATGATCTCAATACAGCACCCAGTCCATGAGCGGAGGAAATCTCCAACCCATCTGGGAAACGAAACTGGGCCCGCTGATGTGAGGCAACGACCTTATCACTCAGTTAAGTAGGCGGACGCCTTAAAAAGATGAAGTTAATTTACGTAGCTAACAACATTACTAATTATGTTTTTCTTAATTAGTGTTAGCATTTTAAAACAATTAAATATTGATGTGCAAAACTGGATTTCACGCTGGTCAATTTGATATCCCCCTTTTTCATTTCCCACTCGTCATCTGGCTGTAAAAATTCAGACAGTACCCATTGCCCAATATATAGGGAGTCTTTTCAGTCCGCTCATCATTTGAGCACGGGTGGAGAAGACCACACCTCAACAATTTTATAGTAGTAACATAAGTTCGATGATTCAATCCACTGATTTATTAGTTACTAGGGTACAAGGTTCAGAGATCACTGGTAAGGTACAATCCTTAATTGTAAGAATTAATAATAATAACGGAGAATTATAAAAATCACATATTATTATTTCTTACTTCGTGAAGTCTTGATTTAGTGTTGTATGCACGTTTGCTGAGAAAATATGATTCTCAAAAACGTTTAAACGACTATGTACAAGAGAAATAGAATTAACACTGCCTAAATATCGCGCAGGCAAAATTACGAGGGAAAAGAGAGCCAGCAACCGGTGGCAGTGGTAACATCTCATGAAGATTATAAGTCTGGTGTGCGCTCTACAGACCAGCGCCTCGTGGAGAATGTGTGAGGTAATTCGGAAACCATTCCCTCTTAATACTGACGATCGCTTGTATATTTCCGAGCACCAAGAACTAATGTGTAGTACTGTTTCCACTTCTCACTTAACAAAGGCTTCGCTATCTAAATGTTTTCTTAGTTTTGCCGTCACTGCAGCATCCACCTTGAATCAGTGTTGAGATCACTTCCGCAAAACATACGTGATGTGTGTAATGTGAAGCGGCATTAGGCACAGAAAATAAATTCTTCCTTTTGCAACCTCAGTCCTAGAGGATTGGCGTAAGGAATTAGCTCCTGCCAATTCAACCAGAAGTGCCTAATGCTAAGAGATGGTTCTTTTTCTTCCTATAAGGACAGCTTCGGTGTAGCAACGTCCCCGGAGTACTGGTAGATACGAAGAAACATAGAATGGGCTGGAGCGGTGCGTATTTGTTAGGAGGCTTCCAGCCATTTCTTCATGTGATCCACCAGGATATCGCGCTTCTAGGCGCTTCAGTCCGGAACTGCGCTGCTGCTGCGGTCGCAGGTTCGAATTCTGCCTCGGGCATGAATGTATGTGATGTCCCTAGGTTAGTTACGTTTAAGTAGTTCTAAGTCTATGGGACTGATGACCTCAGATGTTAAGTCCCATAGTGCTTAGAGCCATTATCCACCAGGATATCGCTCGTTTCGGTCGTGATCGGGCGTGTCCCTGAAGGACAAGATTTCTGAAATCAGTTGTCTGCAATCGTTGGTAATTTATTAAACAACGCAATGTGAGATGTCAACTTTCCACAAACCTGGGAAACAGTTTATTGATTCTTCAGGATCATAATGAGAGTCTTAGTTGAATTCTAATTCTTCCAAGTGATCGCTAAATTAATCTATGAATTTTAAAAATTAACTAATCAAGTAATCCCAATTTTAGTATGGGTGATGTGTTACGCAATCAATTCTGACCGAGCGAGGTGGCGCAGTGTTTAGCACACTGGAGTTCGACGGTTCAATCCCGCGTCCGGCCATCCTGATTTAGGTTTTCCGTGATTTCCCTAAACCGCTCCAGGCAAATGCCGGGATGGTTTCTTTGAAAGGGCACGGCCCTCTTCCTTCCCTGTCCTTCTCTAATCCGATGAGACCGATGAGCACGCTGTCTGGTCTTCTCCCCCAAAACAATCCAACCATTCGTTCTATCCATAGAAATACGGATTCACATTATAACCACCCACAGAACTTTACAATTAAAGCTAGTGACAAAGCCAATTTTTCTTTCTTTGATCAGTCTCGTTTCTGTCTGCATGAGGCATGGAGGGAGGCAGAATTTTGGAGTAGAGGGAGGAGAACAACTCTAACGCAATACATCCGTTACTTGTGCAAATTCTTCTGTGTATACTCATGTATGTTGTCCCTGAGGCGAAACTCTAGGATCGTTTAGGCATTGAGCTAAAGTGAATTGGACAGTCGTCTAATAGTGACCTGATTAAAATATTCACAAAGAGCATGCATTCAGAACGGAACGGCCAACTTCTCCATTTCGTGTGTTCTAATTAAATGAATTAGTTACTAATGCGGCTCATCATTTCCGCAACAGAACTACAGTGGAAGGGTCAGTTAAGACAGACGCCTTCAATGGCAGGGCAGCTGTGAGGTGATGAAGTACGACGTCTCTCAGGAGATACTCATCGATCACGTTAGAAGAAGCCGTCATAAAACATACCTCTCGCCACTGGCGCTCCGACGAAGAAGAATGAAGCACTCGAGTGGAGCGTTCGATAACTCAAGGCAGCAGAAGGATCTCTCAGGGAGGAGCGATGATTCTTGCTCAGAAAAGTCCAATTACTACTGCTCTATCTCTTCCTCTTCTTCTCGTCCACACTGTTATTCAATAACTAAAATGTTGTGTAGATAACTTTAGAAATGTAATTAGGAAGAAAAGCTCGCAATACCCTGGTGATTAAGAGACTATCCATAAGATATGAGAATATTATTAGTGAAAAATCTCCAAATAGAAAGTCATGGGATGAATAAAGCGAAGGAGACCGTATGATGTGGCTGTCTTCCCTAGTGTTTGGCGTTTGAACAGCTGGATCTACACTACTCTCCATTAAAATTGCTACACCACGAAGATGACGTGCTACAGACGCGAAATTTAACCGACAGGAAGAAGATGCTGTGATATGCAAATGATTAGCTTTTCAGAGCATTCACACAAGGTTGGCGCCGATGGCGACACGTCCAATGTGCTGACATTATGAAAGTTTCCATCGATTTCTCATACACAAACAGCTGTTGATCAGCGTTGCCTGGTGAAACGTTGTTATGATGCCTCGTGTAACGAGGGGAAATGCGTACCATCACATTTCCGACTTTGATAAAGGTCGGATTGTAGCCTATCGCGATTGCGGTTTATCGTATCGCGACATTGCTGCTCACGTTGGTCGAGAGCCAATGACTGTTAGCAGAATATGGAATCGGTGGATTCAGGAGGGTAATACGGAACAACGTGCTAGATCCCAACGGGCTCGTATCACTAGCAGTCCAGATGACAGGCATCTTATCCGCATGGTTGTAACGGATCGTGCAGACACGTCACGATTTCTGAGTCAACAGATGGGGACGTTTGCAAGACAACAACCATCTGCACGAACAGTTCGACGAAGTTTGCAGCAGCATGGACTATCAGCTCGGAGACCATGTCTGAGGTTACCCTTGACGCTGCATCACAGACAGAAGCGTCAGCGATGGTGTACTCAACGACGAACCAGTGAGCACGAATGGCAAAACGTCATTTTTTCGGATGAATCCAGGATCTGTTTTCAGCATCATGATGGTCGCATCCGTGTTTAGGGACATCGCGGTGAACGCACGTTGGAAGCGTGTATTCGTCATTGCCATACTGGCATATCACCGAGCGTGTTGGTTACACCTCTCGGTCACCTCTTGTTCGCATTGACGGAACTTTCAACAGTGGACGTTACGTTTCAGATGTGTTACGACCCGTGGTTCTACCCTTTATTCGATCCTAGCGAAACCCTATATTTCAGCAGGATAATGCACGACCGCATGTTGCAGGTCCTGTACGGGCCTTTCTGATTACAGAAAATGTTCGACTGCTGCCCTGGCGAGCAAATTCTCCAGATCTCTCACCAATTGAAAACATCTGGTCAATGGTGGCCGAGCAACTGCCCCGTCACAATACGCCAGTCACTACTCTTGATGAACTGAGGTATCGTGTTGAAGCTGCGTGGGCAGCTGTACCTGTACACGCCATCCAAGCTCTGACTCAATGCCCAGGCGTATCAAGGCCGTTATTACGGCCGGAGGTGGTTGTTCTGGGTACTGATTTCTCAGGATCTATGCACCCATATTGCGTGAAAATGTAATCACATGTCAGTTCTAGTATAATATATTTGTTCAATGAAAACCCGTTTATCATCTGCATTTCTTGTTGGTGTAGCAATTTTAATGACCAGGAGTGTAGGAAGAAAAGCTCCAAGTACTGGTCATCAAGAGACTATCCATAAGATATGAGATTATTATTAGGGAAAGAACAACCTCCAAATAGAAAATCATAGGATGAATGAAGCGAAAGAGACAGGATGATGTGGCTGTTTTCCCTAGTGTTTGGTTTTGAACATCTGGATCTATTACCTTGTTTTGAATGCCGGTTGATACATTTACCAGATGCTGTTGCTTTCTGAGATCGTTGGGAACGATCTGAGTGCCCGTGTAGGTGATTCTTGGGCTAGTGACGCCACTAGTCGCTTCTGATGGATGGCCGTGTACTATCGCCGTAGTTCTGTTTGTCGTTGCAGATTTTCATCTGCTGATGTTGTTTTAGTATTCCCGTCACTGCAGCATCCACCTTGGATTAGTGCAAGTTTCAAGTTGTCGTCGACACCTGTATGTCGTAGAATCGCCACTCTGTATTTTGCAAAATACACACAAATTTCAACGAAAATTTGCACTGATGGGGCCATTCTCGTTACCATACGAAGAGCAACCCAAAAATGAATCGTCTAATATACACCACCATAAAAAAAATTGCATCTGGAAATAAGCATCGATTTTGTTCCGATGACGGCGTGTTCTACTGCTTTAAATAGCAGATGTACTGACAATGTTTTCAAAGAGCCGCCAACAGAGATAGTAGTGATTACGTAGGCTTTCCCGGCGTAACAAGTCTTGAAAGTCTCTTCGCGTTTGCTGACGGATCCTAAAATCAACTTGACTCGATATTTCGGCGATCCAAGTGGTCGCCATCTCCAGGAAAATGCTGCTTCTGGTGATGAGTCCCGCTGAGGACTGACGCCAGGCTGCAAATCGACGTCCTATGTAGGCCGCCGTTCAGTACACATGCGCATGCGCCGCCCATTACGGTTTCTGCCTTCCAAGACAGGGAGGTGGCGTTGCCTTTAGTGAAACACTGCTGGCAACGGTATATCGCAATCAAGGCCACACCGAAGAACGAGTTTGATACAAGATAATACAGGATTCCACGTCTTGCTAAGAGGAAACCCATTGTCTCTGTTGATTAAATTATCAGCCAACCTAATTTCAATTGTCTCTTTCAAAAAATGGTTCAAATGGCTCTGAGCACTATGGGACTTAACATCTTTAGTCATCAGCCGACTAGAACTTAGAACTACTTAAACCTAACTAATCTAAGGACAACACCCAACGCCCATCCATCACGAGGCAGAGAAAATCCCTGAGCCCGCCGGGAATCGAACCCGGGAACCCGGGCGCGGGAAGCGAGAACGCTACCGCACGACCACGAGATGCGAGCAATTGTCTCTTTATAGACACTGTTCCAAAAACCGGAAATGTTGGCAACTACCACAGTTTCATCAAATTTCATACTGTGTCCGTCTTTTAGGCAGTGTTCTGCTACTGCCGATTTTTCCGGCTGTTGTAGCCTCGTATGACGGCCATGTTCCACACACCTGTCATGCATTGTGAAAATCGGCCAGTGTAAGCTTTCCCACATTGACACGGAATTTTGTACACACCGGGTTTCCTAAACCCCAAATCATCTTTCATTGAGCCGAGCAGAGCCCTAACCTTAGGTGAACGGAACACACTCGTAATGTTAAAATTCCTTAACATTCGTCCAATCTTAAACCATATGCCCCCAGCATAAGGAAGAAAGGCCACAGATCTGTGCTCCTCTTCATACACTTCCGGAGATGGTCCAAACTCCAAAGCCCGACGAATCTGCTTCTCTGTGTATCCATTTTCATTGAAAACGGCCATCAAATGCTCAAGTTCTTGGGTTAAGCTGTCTGCGTCGGAAATGGCATATGCTCTCCGTACCAAAGTACTAAGGAGGCCAATGCGTTGGTGTGGTGGATGACAATTCTTAGGATGCAGATACCTATCTCTGTGTGTCGGCTTTCGGTGAACACTGTGTCCCGAAGTAGCATCTGGTATTTTATAAACCATAACGTCAAAAAATTGAAGGATCCCATCATTTTCAACCTCCATAGCATATTTGATACGGGGATGAAGACAGCTGAAGTAGTCCAAAAATCTGTTAAGAGCATCACGTCCATGCGGCCAGACGAAGAAGGTATCATCCACGTATCTCCAGAACGCCATCTCTGTCTGTCGTTCAATAGCGAACTCTCACTGCCCGAAGACTCAGTGTGGTGCACACGTCTAAAGCACGCAGGAGACTGTGCCACGGAGACCTACAAACAATTGAGCTACTATGTAAGGATCAAATTGAGGCCTTCCGAGTGTGGAGAGTGGGGGGGGGGGCGGCGGCGGAGGGGAGATGCTTCTTTTCGGTGAACTGCCACACAAGTTGGACGTGCTGCATCACTCGATATCAGTCGTCACGTGCATATTCTCACAACCATAGACGAGGTTCAATCCACGCAGCACAGACGTGCGCGCAGAGCGGGCTAGCCACGTGGTCTCGGGCGTCTTGTCACGGTTCGCGCTGATACCACTGTCGGACGTTCGAATCCTACCTCAAGCATGGGTGTCTGCATGTTGTCTTTAGCATAAGTTAGTGTAAGTTAAATTAAGTAATGTGTTAGCCTATCGACCGGTGACCTCAGCAGTTTGGTCCCATAGGAACCTACTACAAATTACCCGTGGGGATTGGCGGCGCGGTTTGAGGCGCCATGTCAAGGATTCCTGTCTAAGGTTCGAGTGCTCCCTCGGGCTTGGGTGTGCGTGTTGCTCCTAGCATAAGTTAATTTAGACAGTGTGTAAGTCAGGGAACCGATGACCTCAGCAGGTTGGTCCCTTAGGAATTCACACAGATACAGACGTCCGCCAGGGTCGTCGTACTGTATGCTCAGCAGTGGTACATTATACACTTACCACAGCGTAGAAAGAGAGCCTGTGAGCCCAAACGTGACGACACGAACTGTGGCGAACTCGTTATTGGCTGTGGGTCCTCGATTACGCACACCTCTAACCCGTCCTCCACTCACGCCACTGCATCGACGTGCACGGTTCAACTGTTACCGTCAGGGGATCACTTGCAATGGCGTGCCGTGATCTGCAGCAATGAAAGCAGATTCTGCCTGCACGTAAGTGATGGTCGTTTTCGCATACGGTGTAGACCTACTGGACACATTCCTGGGGTCAGATACATCACATGATCACACTGACAGAACCACAGGCACATAGACACAGGCAACAGAGCATGCACAATGTCGGCACTAGTACAGTGTATATCAACCTTTCGCACCAATGCAGGCTGCTATTCTCCCATGGAGACGATCGTAGAGATGCTGGATGTAGTCCTGTGGAACGGCTTGGCATGCTATTTCCACCTGGCGCCTCAGTTGGACCAGCGTTCGTGCTGGACGTGCAGACCGCGTGAGACTACGCTTCATCCATTCCCAAACATGCTCAATGGGGGACAGATCCGGAGATCTTGCTGGCCAGGGTAGTTGACTTAAACCTTCTAGAGCACGTTGGGTGGCACGGGATACATGCGGACATGCATTGTCCTGTTGGAACAGCAAGTTCCCTTGCAGGTCTAGGAATGGTAGAACGATGGGTTCGATGACGGTTTGGATGTACCGTGCACTATTCAGTGTCCCGTCGACGATCACCAGAGGTGTACGGCCAGTGTAGGAGATCGCTCCCCACACTATGATGCCGGGTGTCAGCCCTGTGTGCCTCGGTCGTATGCAGTCCTGATTCTGGCGCTCACCTGCACGGCGCCAAACACGCATACGACCATCATTGGCACCAAGACAGAAGCGACTCTCATCGCTGAAGACGACACGTCTCCATTCGTCCCTCCATTCACGCCTGTCGTGACACCACTGGAGGCGGGCTGCACGATGTTGGGGCGTGAGCGGAAGACGGCCTAACGGTGTGCGGGACCGTAGCCCAGCTTCATGGAGACGTTTGCGAATGGTCCTCGCCGATACCCCAGGAGCAACAGTGTCCCTAATTTGTTGGGAAGTGGCGGTGCGGTCCCCTACGGCACTGCGTAGGATCCTACGGTCTTGGCGTGCATCCGTGGGTCGCTGCGGTCCGGTCCCAGGTCGACGGGCACGTGCACCTTCCGCCGACCACTGGCGACAACATCGATGTACTGTGGAGACCTCACGCCCCACGTGTTGAGCAATTCGGCGGTACGTCCACCTGGCCTCCCGCATGCCCACTATACGCCCTCGCTCAAAGTCCGTCAACTGCACATACGGTTCACGTCCACGCTGTCACGGCATGCTACCAGTGTTAAAGACTGCGATGGAGCTCCGTATGCCACGGCAAACTGGCTGACACTGACGGCGGCGGTGCACAAATGTTGCGCAGCTAGCGCTATTCGACGGCCAACACCGCGGTTCCTGGTGTGTCCGCTGTGCCGTGCGTGTAATCATTGCTTGTACAGCCCTCTCGCAGTGGCCGGAGCAAGTATGGTGGGTCTGACACACCGGTGTCAATGTGTTCTTTTTTCCATTTCCAGGAGTGTATTACGCCACTCCAGGCATCACGGTATAGAGAGCGATAAGCTACAACTCTTGTTCATTACTATTGTTTCCAGAGGCGACGCTTAGCAGGGCTCAGTTGGTGCAGAATATCGGTAGACCTGTTCTTTCGACGTTTTCGCAACTGAAACTTGTGTATGGTTCCAACAGGATAATGCTCGCCTACACACTGCCCGTGAAACTCAAAGACTTGCAGCTTCTCTCTGGCCAACACGCTATCTGCACTTGTCCCCATTCGAAGTCATATTCGGTATGAGGGAATGCAAGTAACTTGTGTCACTCCTCAGCCAGTAAATCTTACAGAACTACGTGAACGGGTCGTCCAGGCGTGTCGTAACCTATCCCACGACAGTAGTAGTCATCTCTACGATCGGCTGGATGCCACAGTCAATGCCTGCATTGTCGCCCATGGAGACTACACCACGCCCTAATACAGATGTCCAGCATGGGTCAATAACTTGTAACTCAAAACCGCTTGAGCTATTGATCTGTAAATGTAACAATCTCATAAATACAATTTACAACAAATCTTGATCAATTGGAAACTTATAAAAAGGGTATGCAAATGTTTTGCTGCAATGTAGTTGCGACGTGGTTGTTTTCCAAGCAGAACTGCCATAATCTCGACTCTTGACCCCGCTGATGCCCATCGATCCCTGTAAGAATATTATTAGTATTCTGGCTTCCACACGGGATCATGAAAATAAACGAAAGGATCAGATGGAAATGTAATGAAGGGGGGAGGGGCGAATCGAAAGAAACTCTGTAAATTCTCTGGCGTGTGTGTATGAAGTGCGTTTAGTGAACAATGTGCGCAACACATTATGCGTACGACCATGTCGGCAACACTCACAAAAATGGATTCGAATGTGTCACAAACAAGTCTATTCCACTTTGCATACTTTTATATCCTATCTTCTGGGTTTCAACAAGATACGTTTTGTAAATACGAAATGTAAAAATGTTATATCCAAGAGCAATTTTAATGAGCATGCTTTTTATCTCGTATTTATTGAAGTTAACTCTTATATGACAATGCACCAACATATGCGGACGATGCAATCTAACCTTACTGTATGCGATTTGTGTAACATAGCCAGCCGGTTGCAACAAGGTGTAGCTTAAATTGGTTTAGACAACAATTATGGGTGTCTTCATCAGAAAATCCAAAAAAATTTACCTAAAACGATTACAGAGCCATTAACATAGAGGAAATCAGTAACACGCGGTTACTATACCTAACAAATTTATGTGGCGACTACACTCACATGTAGTGACCGATGAACTAATTTACAATCAAAATGCTCTCGTCATTTAAAATAACTTCTTAAAATTACAGAAAAGTTAAAGGTATCATATTTTGCAGACTATAAGACGCACTTTTTTATTCGAAAAATTGCCTACTAAATATAGGCGCCTCTTTTACTCTAAATTAATATAAATATCTTCACTGTTGATTTTAACATACCAGTCACTCTTAGAAATGGCCATATATTCGATGCCATGGCAAGCTTGTTTCTATCTGACAACAGTGGATTCGACTGACAGTAGTAGTGCACCGATGTGACGAACATGAGTTGCGGGGATTCACAAGCTTGTTAACGCTGTCTCCCTCCCACCACGCCGTCACAAACCCAAAACATCGTCTAGTCTATAACGTTTCATTACAGTCTACTGTGTCAGTGAATTTGAACTGAAAGTGATTTGTGTTATTGGTAACAGTTCAATATTTTTCGTAGTAGCTAGTTTCGTAATGGAAAGAAATAGAAGGTATTCCTATGATGCGGGCCATAAATTGAAAGTAGTATATGTAGAAGAACATGACAACAGAGCAGCTGAGCGACATATCTGCCATCCACCAACAGAAAAACATTCGCGATTGGTGGTCTAATAAAGAACAACTGAAAAAATGAGAGTGACTAAATGTGCAACTAGCGGACTGAATGCAAAATGAAGATGACATACTGAAACGAATTCAAGGACACCTTCAAATGGCATTGGAATTAATACGCTCGTAAGTTAGTGCTACAGTGGACTTTAACAAACTTAAAGAGTGGAGTTTGTTGGTTGGTGTTACAGGTTTATGAAGCGAATTGGACTTAGCATGCGAACAAACACCCAAATATCTCAGAAAATGCCACAAGAGTATGAAGAGAAAATATTATCTTTCCATCGATTTATTATTCAACATCGAATAAAACCAGTGTGGAACTAAGCCAAATAGCGAATATCGACAAAACTCCTCAGACATTTGATGTGTCGAGTAACAGAACTGTTGCCATGGAAGCCGCTACAACTGTAACTATAGAAACGAATGGACATAAAGAAATACACTCCACTGTTGTCCTGACGCTGCTATACTTAATTCAATGATCATTTTAAAGAGCAAAACAATGTCATAAGCCCTCTGAAATACTTTCGAACGTTGTTGTTCACGTACATGACAAGAACTGGGTGGACGAGGGTAGTATCACATTATGGATTAACAGAGAACAAAATGATATCAGATTTTTTTTTCTTCCAAGCCGGCCAGCGGTTCTATGCGCTACAGACTGGAACCGCGCGACCGCTACGGTCGCAGGCTCGAATCCTGCTTGGGGCATGGATGTGTGTGATGTCCTTAGGTTAGTTAGGTTTAAGTAGTTCTACGTTCTAGGGGACTGACGACCGCAGAAGTTAAGTCCCATGGTGCTCAGAGCCATTTAAACGATTTTCTTTTTTGTTTTTGCAAGGCGATACAGAGAAAATAAGATACATGTTTTTCTTCGAACTGGAAATAGATATTGATTGCGCCAGTTTTTGTCGTCTGTGAGGCCACCATGGAGTGGCTGACGACTGCAAGCATGTCCAGGTAGTTCTTAGTGTTACAGGCCACAATATGACTACTAGGTTGTCGCTTTAGGTTAGGTTGTTGTTCGGCCTAAGCAGATGA
This sequence comes from Schistocerca gregaria, assembly GCF_023897955.1. Lineage (NCBI taxonomy): Eukaryota > Metazoa > Arthropoda > Insecta > Orthoptera > Acrididae > Schistocerca > Schistocerca gregaria. The sequence goes on along the minus strand of NC_064920.1, from coordinate 212,094,869 downwards.
TTATCCCCGTCATCAGAGATGACGTTGTTACCTTTGGATGCGAAATGTTTGGCACTCCATGTCTGCCTCTCTTCCACATGCATCATCTGAAGTGTGAGAATCATTTGGGGCTTATACTAGACGAAGGTTACCTTTCTGGGACAGACTTTCGTCGGAATGTCCAGCAAACGCCCCTGTTTGTGAGAGTGTATTTTGTGCTTTACGCTTATTTTCCTTTTTGATACTTCCCGGCATTGGAGTATGCTGTGTGATCTGACTGCGCAATGTTGTCCCCATCAGTCATTGAAGTTTATGAGAGCTGCATGGCGGACTGAGGGGGCGTCAGAATTTGAAGCAGACTTGTCTCAGACACAGGACAGAGCCTAACAGCTGTCTTGGCCTAAATGTGCGCTGTCTTGTCCTAAATTAAGGGCATCCTGGCACACAATTCCCCTACCTGATACCTATAAGTCGGATCACACGGCGCAGAACCGAAGAACAGCCAAAACCCAGACTGCTGTGGTCCTGGTGTGCAGTTTTATAGAGGCCCAGAGGAGCAGAAACAGGTCCACGGACGGCGCGTGGTGACCAGAGGCGGTTCTTTCGGTTGGCATGCCACTCTCAATGTAAGCTATGTTGCGACGGAAGATGATAAACACGCCTCACACGCTGATGTGGCACTCGCTGTCCTCCGTAGCACCTCAGTTCCTTGAAAGTGTTTGCAGAGTATAATCTTGTGCTCCATCTTCAATGAAGCGGTCGTCGAAGTGTTGTTAAAACTTGATCTTCGTTGTGCTTCGACTGTTGGGGAGCCACTGCTTCTCATTTTACATGAAATGACTGACAACCACCACATTTCATGAGAACGACAGGCAGAAGTAAATGTAAATAATATTGAGGCTACCACCTTTGATGAAAAAAATAAAAGAAATATTTTTATTATGTAAAAAATGAAAATGGATGAAAATGAAAATGGGGAGAAATGACTTTAAATGTTTGTTATTTACTCTTTCAGTACGAACTTTGTTGTAGAACCCCTTATTTACGTGTGGTAATAAAAATTCATTTAGACAGAATTAAGCACATTTAAAATTACGTGAACCTTAGCAACTCTCTCATGCTGATAAAATTTAAACTAACTGATTAATAACATTTATTTGAAACTTATTTAAATTAATTTTTTTACGTATTTCGGCCTTGGCACACATTTTCTAGATGCAGTGGATTTTTTTAAATATTTACTGAATTCTTTCCCGGCGTTAGCTATGGAACACGAGACTGTCTCTGTTAGCATTAAATGGTTAAATATTGCCAAGCCGACCTGAACGTTTAATTATCATTGACAAAACACACTTCACTATACGTTTAAGCTATTTGCTTTAGAAATGGAAAGCATCAACAGATTAACAACTGCAACGTTAATTATCCGCCTATGAATGCACAAATGTAAAACCAGTAATAATCAGTCAGCCTCAGGATCGCTGAAAAAGAAAAATATTTCGTAAATCACTGCTACTTTTACCTGCTCCAGATTTACGGGTTTGGTTAATTTTATAGCGGAACAATTTTTTAAGTGTGCTGCAGCTGCAAATCGTTCGGTCGCGGCACAGCCCAGCAACACCAACGATAATCGCTAGAAGTGCTGAAATTTCTCTAAAGAAATATTATAGATGACATGGGCAAGCTAATTTACATTAGTATTACACAATTTTGATAAATTATAATGTATTTAGAGTATAACAATACTCAAAATTACTCACCTCTCTCTCAGCTCTCGAGGAAGACGACAAAGAATACACATTATGTAGCGCTTTTAATACTACTGCTGATTTTGAATATCTCTTTGTAATCTTACAACATTGTTTTCATCTGTGGCTATATTTTACATTTTTTTCATTGCAGATATTAACATATTTCGTAATTACATTATGAGTATAGAAATATTACAATCGTAAATACACCGAGAATATTATTACAGAAAATATTACAATAATAACCAACGTCCTTTACACAAAATTAAATAACATTTTTTTGGTAAACAATTACAGTACATACGAATTGCTTCATAGCGGCGTACATAGTACAATTAAATGTCATTTCATTTTATGAATAGTGCGTGTGTGTGTGTGTGTGTGTGTGTGTGTGTGTGTGTGTGTGTGTGTGTGTGTGCTACCAGGGAACGTTACACACCGCACAATAAAAGTTTTACCTATCAGATAGTGGAAATACTCACAAACTCCAAGACTAACGTAATAAACGCAAGGCCAATGATGGTAGATGTGGACAGGTGAGAGTACTACCTCCGTAATAAAGAATTTGTAAATTTAGAACATTTGCATGATGTCGACTGGAATACCTTGTTCCTTATGTACAACTACTACAGAATCTAGACTGCAGTTATGAGAAACAAAGAGCATGTAGAGGACGTAGTAGTTGGGTAGACACTGAAGCAGGTTTGCTGCCTATCGCTTACATCATTCAGTCTGTAGATTGGGAAAACACAAAATGAAACGAACGAGATATTTTGAAGAGTGTTTAAGTTATGGGAGAAGAATTAATAACTTTTAATTCTGTAAATCTGTCAGAGGAAGCAAAGTAGATGCTGGGCGGTTAATTGTTATGGATACTTACTGTATGAGGTTATGAAATAAACATCAACAAAAATAAAAAGAAAGTGACAGACTGCAGTCGATTTAAATAATGAAAGGTGAGGAAATTGTAGTAGGAAATGAGACAGTAAAGGCCGTCGATGATATCTTCTATTAGGGAAACAAAATAGGAATGGAAAAAGTTGAGAGCATAAAATGAAGACTGACAACAACAAGAAAGGCATCGATGAAAAAGCGAAATTTGTTAATATTGAATACAAACTTAAGTCCAGTGAAGTTAATTCTGAAAATATATTCTTTAATATAGCCTTGTACGGAAGTGAATCGTAGACGATAAGCGCTACAGGCGAGAAGCGAATAGGGACTTTTGAAATATGGTGCCACAGAATATTGAATACTAAAAGTGGGGGTTTATAACTAATGAAGAGATATTGATCGAATCAGGGAGAAAGAAAATTTGTGGCACAGCTTTACTAAAAGGAGGGATCGGTTGATAAGGTATACTCTCAGCGATTAAATAATAGTAAATTTGGTAATGAGAGAAAAATAAGGATGGCGAGGGGAATGGTTAAAAATTATAGACAATAACCAAACCTTGTAGAAAGTAGGCATCTTCGAATGGATGTAGGTCGCACTTGTTACGCAAAGATGATGAGACTCGCACAGGATTTACTAACGTTGAGAGCCACGACAAACTATTTTTTGGAATGAACATCATGGAGGCAGAACTTTAAGTAATAGTGAAAGCATGAACACAAGACATATTCAGAACCCAATCTACGTCGCAAGTCAAGTTTTTATGGCCAGAGTATCAGTTTTTGTGGAAGCTACGAGGGGCATTCAATAAGTAATACACTCCTGGAAATTGAAATAAGAACACCGTGAATTCATTGTCCCAGGAAGGGGAAACTTTATTGACACATTCCTGGGGTCAGATACATCACATGAGCACACTGACAGAACCACAGGCACATAGACACAGGCAACAGAGCATGCACAATGTAGGCACTAGTACAGTGTATATCGTCCTTTCACAGCAATGCAGGCTGCTATTCTCCCATGGAGACGATCGTAGAGATGCTGGATGTAGTCCTGTGGAACGGCTTGCCATGCCATTTCCACCTGGCCTCAGTTGGACCAGCGTTCGTGCTGGACGTGCAGACCGCGTGAGACGACGCTTCATCCAGTCCCAAACATGCTCAATGGGGGACAGATCCGGAGATCTTGCTGGCCAGGGTAGTTGACTTACACGTTCTAGAGCACGTTGAGTGGCACGGGATACATGCGGACGTGCATTGTCCTGTTGGAACAGCAAGTTCCCTTGCCGGTCTAGGAATGGTAGAACGATGGGTTCGATGACGGTTTGGATGTACCGTGCACTCTTCAGTGTCCCCTCGACGATCACCAGAGGTGTGTGGCCTGTGTAGGAGATCGCTCCCCACACCATGATGCCGGGTGTTGGCCCTGTGTGCCTTGGTCGTATTCAGTCCTGATTCTGGCGCTCACCTGCACGGCGCCAAACACGCATACGACCATCATTGGCACCAAGGCAGAAGCGACTCTCATCGCTGAAGACGACACGTCTCCATTCGTCCCTCCATTCACGTCTGTCGCGACACCACTGGAGGCGGGCTGCACGATGTTGGGGCGTGAGCGGAAGACGGCCTAACGGTGTGCGGGACCGTAGCCCAGCTTCATGGAGATGGTTGCGAATGGTCCTCACCGATACCCCAGGAGCAACAGTGTGCCTAATTTGCTGGGAAGTGGCGGTGCGATCCCCTACGGCACTGCGTAGGATCCTACGGTCTTGGAGTGCATCCGTGCGTCGCTGCGGTCCGGTCCCAGGTCGACGGGCACGTGCACCTTCCGCCGACCACTGGCGACAACATCGATGTACTGTGGAGACCTCACGCCCCACGTGTTGAGCAATTCGGCGGTACGTCCACCCGGCCTCCTGCATGCCCACTATACGCCCTCGCTCAAAGTTCGTCAACTGCACATACGGTTCACATCCACGCTGTCGCGGCATGCTACCAGTGTTAAAGACTGCGATGGAGCTCCGTATGCAAAGCAAACTGGCTCACACTGACGGCGGCGGTGCACAAATGCTGCGCAGCTAGCGCCATTCGACGGCCAACACCGCGGTTCCTAGTGTGTCCGCTGTGCCGTGCGTGTGATCATTGCTTGTACAGCCCTCTCGCAGTGTCCGGAGCAGGTATGGTGGGTCTGACACACCGATGTCAATGTGTTCTTTTTTCCATTTCCAGGAGTGTACAACACGGATTCTTTTTCTCGCCGGCTGGCGAAGCCGAGGGGTTCTAGCCGCTTCAGTCTAGAACTACATGACCGCTACGGTCGTAGGTTCGAATCCTACCTCGGGCATGGATGTGTGTGATGTCTTTAGGTTCGTTGGGTTTAAGTAGTTCTAAGTTCTAGGGAATTGATGACCTCAGATGTTAAGTCCCATAGTGCTCAGAGCCATTTTTTTCATTTTCTCCACTAATTTTGTTTGAAAAAATGAATTTTGTTGTGGGCCATCGCAGATTACTCCCGATTTACTCCCTACAGTTTCATGACGTTCCGGTAGGAGGCCGTGCTATATATAGCCTTCAAACTTTCGCCTGTGACGTAGGTGTGTTCCTGGCAGAAAGCCGTCACTGAGTTTCATTTGCTGGAAACCAGAGCACCTCAGATATTTATATGCCTTGCAGTATATCTAGGCGACCTCGCAGCGATGTCAGTCGTTCAGCGAGGCGTCTGTCATCATCACAAGGTTGCGCAACCCTGTCCGATCTTCTGCCTGCCGGACGGGAGCTGTGACTCCTACAGTGCTAGAACGGGTGGACACTCTAATTCGAGGTGACCGACGAATCACAATCAATAACGTCGCTGCACAACTGGACGTCTCAGCTGGTAATGCTGACACACTCGTCCACCATTCGAGGTACTCAAAGGTTCACAGATGCGCGCCCGCTTGGTTCCTCGCCGCCTAACAGAACATCATATCGCGCTACGATGGACCATCTGTGAGGAAATGTCTGCACATTACGAAGGCGATAGCGAAAATTCTTTGTCGGACATTGGTTACTGATGCACGCCGGCACGGTAGCTCATCGTGTTCGGTCAGAGAGACGGTTGGCCTCTGAAAAAAAAAAAAAAAAAAAAAAAAAAAAAAAAAAAACAACTTAGTATAAGGATCAACAATCGAACTTGAACGGAAGTCATGTGACGTCCGCAACAAACAAAAAAAAGACGATCAACAACGAACAGAAAAAAAGTGGTCAGCGTGATGGATTGCCGACCTACGAGCCCGGGTTCGATTCCCGGCTGGGTCAGAGATTTTTCGCTGAGGGACTGGGTGTTGTGTTGTCTTCGTCATCATTTCATCCCCATCCAGCGCGCAGGTTGCTCATTATGGCGTCGAATGAGACCTGCACCAAGGCGGCCGGATCTGCCCCGCAAGCCCGGCCGGTGTGGCAGAAGCGGTTCTAGGTGCTTCAGTCTGGAACCGCGCCACCGTTACGGTCCCAGGTTCGAATCCTACCTCGGGTATGGATGTGTGTGATGTCCTTAGGTTAGTTAGGTTTCAGTAGTTCTAAGTTCTAGGGCACTGATGACCTCAGAAGTTAAGACGCATAGTGCTCAGAGCCATTTGAACCCTCTTTTTTTTGCCCCGCAAGGGGCCTCACAGCCAATGACGCCAAACGCTCATTTCCATTTCCAGAGTGGTATTATGCGGTCATACGGGCCCTACCAGTAAAGTGGCGTAAGGACGGCACATTGAACGGAGGTTATGTTGAAAAATAGGTTTTTTCTGGCAAAAGAGTGGATAAAAGTGTTGTGAATCCTGAAGAAAACAACCTGCTTTGACAAGAATAGGGTTTCCTTACTTACTGAACTCTCCTCGTGCCACTTTCTTCTATGCAGTGCATGTGCTAATAAAACGTTATTAGCCTAAGTATCGAATTATCTTTCACAGAACAATATCCCTGATGAGCGAGGCGCCACGGTGTATGATGAAGTACACGCAGTATTCCTCCTGAGGGCACTCGTGAACGAGAAACGTAGGATGTGCACCTTTTAGCGAGGCAGAATACGTTCTGCACGGTGCTCATACGTTATCGGCTCTCCACCAGTGAATGCTAATGCCGACAGGACGAGGCGGCTGATCGCCGCGGGCCAGCCTTCTGCTCGCCCACGTCCTGCCCGGACGCTGCTCGCTCCCAGTCGTACGTAATGAAGGCCCATTTGCATCACATCCGCCACCATTACCGTCTCTCCTATATGCATTAAATGCCGGAGGTGGGGAGTCCAGCATCGGGCAACTGTTGCTCTCTTGCGGTTCCCCGGTCGGGCTTTCTCTCTCTCTCTCTCTCTCTCTCTCTTTCTAGCTCGCTCACTCGCTCTCTGACACACACACACACACACACACACACACACACACACACACACACACACACTCTGTCGCTCACTCACTCACTCACTCACACACAAGTGAGTCTCATGCGTAACACCTAAATTTGTGATGAGCCGTAGTGTGGACGAACTTCATAACCCAAACACTTGTTAAGTAACGGATGTTTAGAACAATAACCTGGCATACGTGGAATGAGAAGACATGAAACTGGTGATATTAAAACGATACAGTCAAAATTACCACATTTTCATTCCATTCACAACGTTATTAGCTAACCTCCAGTTTAAATTATTTTATAGAAAGTGATGGGAAAGTTATTTATTTAGTCGTTTATGGTAACTAATTTAGGTCCATGAAGCCCTGTCTCACAACGAACAAAGTTTTCTTCATATTTCACTCCAAGTTGACTAAAGTCATGGGATAGCTATATGCACATACACAGATGGAGGTACTATCACCGAGAACGCCACGTTTGAGGTATTACCTCTCACCAACGACAACGCAGTGAACGTAAACCTTCACTTGAGGTGACGACCGACAGCAGCGGTGTTTGCGCAGCCAGTGCTAACAGACAAGCAACACTGCCTGATGTAACCGCAGAAATCAACGTGCGACGTACAACGAACTTATCGGTTACGGTTGTTGTTGTTGTTGTTGTTGTCTTCAGTCCTGAGACTGGTTCGATGCAGCTCTCCATGCTACTCTATCCTGTGCAAGCTTCTTCACCTCCCAGTACCTACTGCAACCTACATCCTTCTGAATCTGCTCAGTGTATTCATCTCTTGGTCTCCCTCTACGATTTTTACCCTCCACGCTGCCCTCCAATGCTAAATTTGTGATCCCTTGATGCCTCAGAACATGTCCCACCAACCGGTCCCTTCTTCCTGTCAAGTTGTGCCACAAACTCCTCTTCTCCCCAATTCTATTCAATACCTCCTCATTAGTTATGTGATCTACCCATCTAATCTTCAGCATTCTTCTGTAGCACCACATTTCAAAAGCTTCTATGCTCTTCTTGTCCAAACTATTTATCGTCCATTTTTCACTTCCATACATGCCTACACTCCATACAAATACATTCAGAAACGACTTCCTGACACTTAAATCTATACTCGATGTTGACAAATTTCTCTTCTTCAGAAACGCTTTCCTTGCCATTGCCAGTCTACATTTTATATCCTCTCTACTTCGACCATCATCAGTTATTTTGCTTCCCAAATAGCAAATCTCCTTCACTACTTTAAGCGTCTCATTTCTTAATCTAATTCCCTCAGCATCACCTGAATTAATTCGACTACATTCCATTATCCTCGTGTTCCTTTTGTTGATGTTCATCTTATATCCTCCTTTCAAGACACTGTCCATTCCGTTCAACTGCTCTTCCAAGTCGTTTGCTGTCTCTGAGAGAATTACAATGTCATCGGCGAACCTCTAAGTTTTTATTTCTTCTCCCTAGACTTTAATTCCCACTTCGAATTTTTCTTTTGTTTCCTTTACTGCTTGCTCAATATACAGATTGAATAACATCGGGGACAGGCTGCAACCCTGTGTCACTCCCTTCCCGACAACTGCTTCCCTTTCATGTCCTTCGACTCTTGTAACTGCCATCTGGTTTCTGTACAAATTGTAAATAGCCTTTCGCTCCCTGTATTTTACCCCTGCCACCTTCAGAATTTGAAAGAGAGTATTCCAGTCAACATTGTCAAAAGCTTTCTCTAACTCTACAAATGCTAGAAATGTAGGTTTGCTTTCCTTAATCTATTTTGTAGGATAAGTCGTAGGGTCAGTATTGCCTCACGTGTTCCAACATTTCTGCGGAATCCAAACTGATCTTCGCCGAGGTCGGCTTCTACCAGTTTTTCCATTCGTCTGTAAAGAATGCGCGTTAGTACGTATTTTGCAGCTGTGACTTATTAAACTGATAGTTCGGTAATTTTCACATCTGTGAACACCTGCTTTCTTTGCGATTGGAATTATTATTTTCATATTATTATATATTATATTATATTATATTATATTATATTATATTATATTATATTATATTATATTATATTATATTATATTATATTATATTATATTATTATATTCTTCTTGAAGTCTGAGGGTATTTCGCCTGTCTCATACATCTTGCTCGCCAGATGGTAGAGTTTTGTCAGGACTGGGTCTCCCAAGACCGTCAGTAGTTCTAATGGAATGTTGTCTACTCCCGGCGCTTTGTTTCGAGTCAGGTCTGTCTGTCAAATTGTCAGTCGTTGTTCATGGATGTTTCTGCCTGGTTGGGTATTTGGTGTTTGCTGGCTCGTTACAGAGTAATAAGGTAGTTCTGATATATTCTGTTGCTGTCACAGTTAACTTTATCTCCATGAAAACATCATCACATCAGTAGAAAAGACCATAATATAACAACTGAGTGATAGAGTTATTCTCAGAAACGGCAGCAAACCAGCTCCGTCAGCACTTGCTAAGGTGTATTTTATTTATTTTTTCATTTATTTATTTATTGTTCCGTGGGACCAAATTAAGGAGAAGTCTCCATGGTCATGGAACTAGTCAATACATGAAAGTATCACGATATGAGAAACAGATAAAATGAAATATAAAAAAAACATATTCAGGTGACAAGTCGTAAGTTTAAATAAAGAAAATCAACAATGTAACACTGGAATTTGCTTAATTTTTAGCTCCTCGACGGAATAGGAGTGAGCCATGAGAGAACTCTTCAGTTTAGGCTTAAAAGTGTTTGGGCTACTGCTAAGGTTTTTGAGTTCTTGTGGTAGCTTATTGAAAATGGATGAAGCAGAATACTGAACTTCTTTCTGCACAAGAGTCAAGGAAGTGCATTCCACATGCAGATTGGATTTCTTCCTAGTATTAACTGAGTGAAAGCTGCTAACTCTTGGGAATAGGCTAATATTGCTAACAACAAACGACGTTAAAGGAAATATATACTGTGAGGGCAATGGCAGAATTCCCAGACTACTGAATAGGGGCCGACAAGAGGTTCTCGAACTTACACCACACATAGCTCGAACAGCCCGTTTTTGAGCCAAAAATATCCTTTTTGAATCAGAAGAATTACCCCAAAAAATAATACCGTACGACATAAGCGTATGAAAATATGCGAAGTAGACTACTTTTCGCGTTGAAGTGCCACTTATTTCAGATACTGTTCTAATGGTAAATAAAGCGGCATTTAGTTTCTGAACAAGATCCTGGAAATGGGCTTCCCACAACAGCTTACTATCTATCCGAACGCCTAGGAATTTGAACTGTTCCGTCTCGCTTATAATATGCTCATTCAATCTGATCAAAATATCGGTTCTTGTTGAATTGTCAGTTACAAACTGTAAAAACTGAGCCTTACTGTGATTTAGCATCAAATTATTTTCCACAAGCCACGAACGTATTTCATGAACTACATTATTTGATACTGTTTCAATATTAGGCACAAGATCATTCACTATCAAGCTGGTGTCATCAGCAAACAGAAATATTTTTGAATCACCTGTAACACTAGAAGACACATCATTTATATAAATAAGAAACAGCAGTGGCCCCAGCACCGACCCTTGGGGAACGTCCCCACTTAACAGTGCCCCATTGGGAATGAACATCACCACCACTCTCAATATTGCGGAGAATTACCTTCTGCTTTCTGTTCTTAAAGTAAGAGGTGAACCAATTGTAAGCTACTCCTCTTGCTCCATAATGGTCCAACTTCTGCAGTAATATTTTGTGGTCATCACAGTCAAAAGCCTTCGTTAAATCAAAGAAAACACCTAACGTTCGCAACCTTTTATTTAATCCGTCCAAAACCTCACAGAGAAAAAAGAATATTGCATTTTCAGTTGTTAAACCATTTCTAAAACCAAACTGAACATTTGACAGCAAATTATGTGAAATTAAATGCTCCAGTAACCTTGTATATACAACCTTCTGGATAACTTTAGCAAACACCGATGGCATAGAAATAGGTCTAAAGTTGTCAACATTATCAATGTCTCCATTTTTATAAAGTGGCTTCACTACCGAGTACTTTAATCGGTCAGGAAACCGACCACTCCTAAAGGAAAAGTTACATATATGGCTAAGTATTGGGCTAACATACATAGAACAATATTTCAGTATTCTGCTAGATACCCCCTCATATCCATGATAGTTCTTGGTCTTTAGTGATTTAATTATTAACTCAATCTCCCTCTTGTCAGTATCATGGAGGAGCATTTCAGGCAACAGTCTTGGAACACTTTTTCTAAGAGCGCTATGTGATTCCCTGTTGGGAATAGGTTTCTATTTAGTTCACCTGCTATATTCAGAAAGTGATTATTAAATACTGTACATATATGCGACTTATCAGTAACACGGACATTCCCACTACGCACTGATCCTATATCCTCGACCTGTCCCTGCAGACCAGCCACTTCCGTTACGAGTGACCATATGGTTTTAACTTTATCCTGAGACTTAGCTATTCTATCTGCATACCACATACTTTTTGCCTTCCTAATAACATTTTAAGCACCTTACAGCACTATTTGTAATGGGCTGCTGCATTTAGATTTTGACTGTTTCTAACGTTTTAATACAATTGCCACTTTGTTCTACAAGATATTCTTATCCCTTTAGTCAGCCACCCAGGCTGCCTGTTTGTGCTAGTACCCTGTTTTGAACGTTCTAACCGAAAGCAACTTTCAAAGAGCACGAGAAAAGTCTTGAGAAAAGCATTATATTTATCGTCTATTGTATCAGCGCTGTAAACATCTTGCCACTCTTGTTCCTTGATAATGTTTACAAAGGTCTCTACAGCAACTGGATCAACTTTCCTAAACAGTTGATGACTATATTTAACACGTGTTGCAGCACAAAAATCTTTTAGAGTTAAAATTTGTGCATCACGATCTGAAAGGCCATTTACCTTTTTGCTAGCAGAATGCCCTTCTAGTAATGAGGAAAGAACAAAAATGTTATCTATGGTTGTTCTGCTGTTCCCTTGCACTCTCGTTGGAAAGACTACGGTTTGCATAAGATTATATGAATTAAGGAAGTCTACGAGCATCCTCTTCCTTGCACAATCACTTATACAATTAATATTGAAGTCACCACATATAACTAACTTTTTGTATTTACTATAAAGTGAACCAAGAACCTCCTCTAGCTTTAGCAAAAATGTTGTGAAATCGGAGTCTGCGGATCTATAAATAACAACAGTTAGAAGTTTAGCTCCGTTAAATTTAACCACACCTGCACAACATTCAAACACCTTTTCAATGCAGTACTTTGAAATATCAATTGACTCAAATGGGATGCCGTTTTTCACAGACATGGCTACTCCCCCAAACCGCAAAGAGCTCCTCGAAAATCTGCCAGCCAACGTGTATCCTGGTAAAGGAAGCCTCTGAATTATCTCCTTATTTAAGAAGTGTTCAGATATACCATTAATTTCAGAGTCAACATTTAAAAGCAGTTCACTAACTTTATCTCTAATACCTTGTATATTTTGATAAAATATACTACTTCCCTCATTACTCGGATACCTAAGCTTTGTCAAAAGTGGTTCCTTTGTTAGACATCCATTAAGCAGGAATACCTATCAGCTGACTTCAGTCTAAAAAATGTGCAGCTCCAACACCCACTACTGCAGGAATTTTCCCATGAGTGATCCCACCAACCCCACCTATTCTGTCACCTATAAGCTTTGCCAACCTCCCCTTCCCATACCTCTTGAGGCGCAGGCCATGTCTAGTGAAACCCTTCCTGCTGGTAGACTCCACCGACACCACTGAAATGTGACCCAAGCTTTCTGTCATCAGCGCACCCCCAAGTCTCATGTTATTACGCCTGACGGCTGTATTAAGATGAGGCCGATCGTGACGCTGAAACAGTTCCACGAAATGCACATTCGTGTTGCCAGTGTGAGTGGCTATCTTTTCCAGGTCACCATCTATGTCATACTCCCCATTCCTATCAATACTATTACCAGCCCCACCCACAATCACTACCTGATCCTCTTTAGTAAAATCTCTACATAACCCCCCTATGTTAACAGTCATCTGAGCCAATCTCTGAGCCAATCCTGCATGAGGCTTCACAATGCTGGTGACATGGTACTCACTCCCCAGAACTTCCTGCAACTGCTGGCCTACACCTCTGCCATGCGAACTACCTAACAGCAGAACCTTCTTCTTCCACTTCGACTTTGCAACTGTTCTATCCACCGTAACTACTGAGGTCTGCTGCATACTTCCTACATCTACAGCTACTAGAGATTCCTCTCTACTAGACTCTGACAGTTGGTCATATCTATTGTAAACACCAATAGTAAAACTATCTGAAAATCTTCTTCTCCTAGCAGATCTCTTTCCAACAGCCAGCTCCCATTCCCCAACCCCCTTCTCCCTCCTCATCCTATCTAGCTCCTCCTGTGCGTTTTTCAACTGCACCTGATGGGCATAGATCTTACGCTCCTACTCCTCTGCCAACTTACTCTTGCTACATAATCTGCAGTTCCAGGAGAGAATCTCATCAGAATGCGCACTGGCTTCCCCACTGCATTCCCCCCCCCCCACCCCCCCCCCCCCCCCCCCCCACCCAGTGAAAATACTTCAAACAAGTCTCACACCGCAATTCACTACTCACGAACCTACGGCAAAGCCCACACTTTTTACTCATGGTAAAATTTTACTTTTTATAAGTTCCGCTACTACAATAAGAAGACGTTATAAACCGGACTACAATAATCACTTACTTACTCTGCAAGAGAAGTAACTACTATTATTAACCGTATTAATAAACAACAAATGTGAATATAACAAAAGACTAATACAGAAAGAGAATCAAACGTCTAATGACACAGTAACGAAGCTGAAAACAGTTCCCAAAAGTTTCTTCTGAAATTATTTCATCAGAAAACACAAAAACCTCCGGTTGAAGACTACAAAAGTTCCTAAATAAACCACTATACACAAGCAATTAATTAGTACTTAGCTTTCGATGCGCTGCTACAGCTGCAACTGGTCAGAGCGGAATGTAAACACAGGTAAGAGATTACGTTGCTCGATACGAAACACTCACAGATATCAGGTCACATCACAAGAAAGGCAGAGGTGAATGAAGAAACTACTAATAAGTCACTTATATAGTAAATGTTATCACAAAAACCGTTAAAATATGTATGTGAAACATAAAAATATATAAAAACTTGGAGAGCGATCTCACACGCAGTCACTCGCTTATGACGTCACACCAAAGATGTCAGATGCAGAGTATGAAGAGATAGAGAAAGTATATGAGGATATTGAACGGGTAATTCAGTACGTAACTGGAGATAGAAATTTAGTATTGGCGGGGGATTGAATGCGGTTGTAGGGAAAGGAGTAGAAGAGTTACGGCAGAATAAGGGGTTTACAGTAGGAAGGGGAAAGGAGGAAGACTAGTTGAGTTCTGCAATAAATTTTAGATGCAAATGGAAAACACTCTGTTCAAGAATCACAAGAGGAGGATGTACACTCGGCAAAGGCCGGGAAAAACACGAACATTTCAAATGGGATACGTCATGGTAAATCAGAGATTCCGTTACCAAATACTGGGTTGGAAGAAATTCCGAGGGGTAGATATAGACTCAGATGAGAATCTGGTACTGACGGAGATTAGGCTGAAATTTGAGAGATTAGTCAGGAAGAATCAATGCCCAAAGAGGTGGGATACGTAAGAATGCTCTTGAAGTTCTCTGAGGCTATAGATCTCCGATAATGAATAGCTCAGGAACCATTTCAGCTGAAGAGGAATGACCACCTCTCTAATAAGGGAAATCACAGAAGTTGGAGAGAAGAACGTAGGCACAAGGATGTTAATTACGAAGATATCATGCGTAACGGAACAAATACTTCATCTGGTGGACAAAAGAATGAAGTACGAAAACGTTCAGGGCAAAAAGACAAGTCATCTAGAAATAAAATAAAAGGAAAGTGATGGGTAGCTAAGGCAAAAATATCAAGAAATCGAAAAAGAAGTGATTGAAGTTAAAATCTTCTGGGTTATTAGGCCGCGTCATGTTTCTTCTGAAATCTTCGACGTTTCGACCACTCTGCTGGGATCTTCCTCAGGATCTTTCAGAGACTAGCAGTAGTGAACACCGAAAGATCCTGAGGAAGATCCCAGCAGAGGGGTCGAAACGTCGAAAATTTAGAAGAAACATGACGCGTCCTAATAACCCAGAAGATTTTAACTTCAGTGACAACGGCCACGAAAGCCCGCAGAAGTGATTGTTGGAAGGATTCACTCAGTACGTAGAAAAGCCTAAACAACCTTCATTGCAGTTAAACGCAAGATCTGTAACATTAACAGTGACGTGAGAAATCTACTGTTAAATTCAGAAGACTGTGCAGACAAGCGTAAAGAGACATACAAGGTCCTTATGAGGGGAGGACTTATTTGATGACAGGAGAAGAAGTAAGACGAATCGATACGAAAGAGAGTGGAGCTGTAGCATAAGAATCAGAATGCAGAAGAGCTTTCATAAATTTAAAATCAGGTAAGGCAGAAGAAAATGCCACCAGACTTTCGGAGACACATGACCACAATTCCCAAAATTGCAAGAGCCGACAAGTGCGACAATTATCGTATAATCAGCTTAACTGCTCATGCATCCATACTGCTGACAACAAAAATATACGAAAGGATGTTAAAGTGAGGATCTGTTAGATGACGAACAGTTTGGTTTTAGGAAAGGTAAAGGCACCAGCGAGGTAGTTATGACTTCGCGATTGACAACTGAAACATGACTGAAGAAAAACAGAGATACGTTCATAGGTTTTGTTGACTTTAAAAAAGCGTTCGACAAGGTAACGTTGTGCAAAAACCAAGAAATCTTGTGAAAAATAGGGGTAAGGTATAGAGAAAGACAGGTAAAGTAAACTATGTACAAGAGCCAAGAGGTTACAGTAAGAGTGGAAGACCAAGAACAATGGTCACACATTGAAAAGGGCGTGCTATTCAATCTGTATGAAGCAACGACATGAATAAAAGAAAGATTCATGAGTGGGATTAAAAATGAAGGTGAAAGGATATCAATTTTAAGATTCGCTGATGACATTGCAGTTAAAGCGAAGAAGAATTACAGGAACTGTTGAATGAATGTAAGTCTAAGGGGTATAGGATATGGACCGAGAATAAATCGAAGAAAGACCAAAGTAATGAGAGCAGCAGAAATGAGAACAGTGTGAAACTTAACTTAATATCATAACTGATGACCACAAAGTGGATGAGTTAAGGAAATATGCCAGCTAGGCACGAAAAAAAGAGAAAAGAAAAAAAACATGACAGACGACGCAAGGAAGACATAAAAGGAGACTAGCACTGGGAAAAATGGGCATTCCTGGCCAAGAGAAGTCTACTAGTTTCAAAAACATGTCTTAATTAGAGGAGGATATTTTTGAGAATGTACATTTCGAGCACAGTACCGTATGGCAGTGAGACATGAATTATGGCAAAACTGGAACAGAAGCATTTGGGTTGCGGTGCTACAGACGAATGTTGAAAATTAAGTGGACTGATTAGGTAAGGAATGGACGAGGAGAGGGATATAAGGAATATACTGACAAGAAGAAGAGACAGTAAGAAAGGGCATCTGTTAAGACATCAGGGAATAACTTACATTGTACCAGAGGAAGCTGTAGAAGGTAAAAGCCGTAGAGGAAGACAGAGATTGAGATACATCCAGCAAATAGGTTAGGACATAGGTTACAAGTGCTACTCTGAGACGAAAACGTTGGGACACGAGCGAAATTCGTGGCTGGCCGTATCAAGCCAGTCAGAAGTCTGAGGTCTAAGAATAAAGTAATATTGCTTAGGTCGTTTATAGACCTTTTTGAAGTACATGATGAGTAGCATTAGGTGTGGTACCTCCCGTATTCGTAACTGGTTCAAGATATCGAAACGAGATATTTGGCAAATGTTATATATAATTGTTGAAGGTATCTCGTCACGTTTCGAAAATATGGGCGTTTGAAGAGATTTTTCAAATAAAAGAATTGGTTAAAAACTAATAAAACCAATTTATTCAGTTCAAGTTATAGAAATGGCCATGACCAGGTGGGTCTTTGAGGCCATTAGTCGGTCTTGGCGAGTCATAAGATGAAGTTAATCTTGTGGCGGAATCAAGTCCGAGAAAAATATGGGAACGGATTTCCGTCGTTGTTAGCTGAAAGTCAGAGCCCGAGAGAGAGTGTGGATTCTGAACACTCCAGGCGGCGATAGGAAGTCAACACACGATTTATCTCCCACGATTTACTTTGTAGTGACTGCCCGCAACAGGTCCCCTGTGGACGTGTTGTTGGACAGGAACCAACAAACTCAGCTACAGCAGGGACCACAACAACGTGTTTAGCGCACACCGAGACCTGAATGGCCAGCTGCGTTAACACGTCAGGAGCACAAAGGTAGCAGCAAGGGTTGCGCGCGTGTACATGCCTAGAGCACATAACGGAAGGACGAAAGACAAACTTAAAAATGTTTAGAGCCTCTGGGGACAGTATCGGCGGCAGTTTTAACTCGTCCAGAGCAGTCAAAGGGCTAACAATACAAGCGGCTCGGTATCTGCAGCAGTCATATTAAAGATTATGAACGCTGCACCATGGGAACACAAATTGTTATGGAACAATTCCTTGAAATGAACTGTATTGCACAAAATTCAATCTGAGATGTTAAAAGCGTATTCAGACCATTAGTTTCCTTGCTGTGAAAACTTAACTTCCATGGATAAATCCGACAAAAGTGGTTTTAATTTTTCATTATCATTAATTAAACTTTGATTACAAAATGAGGCTCATCAAATGCTAAGAGCTACTAAGGTCCCTTAAGACGAAAATTCAGTTCCCTATAGTAGCTGAGTGACCCGTGTGGCTGACTGCCATTCGTCGGACCCTGGTTCAATCCCCGATACCACGGGCTTGTTTCCCTTAGTGGGAGTGTAAAGGCAACACCGACCACCTTAAACGGCAAACGATGCTAACGTTAATCCTCATCGAGGAATTTTTGAAAAAGTTGTGGCCTTAAGATAATCTAATGGGAACAGAACAGTCAGGCTGGTATTCGTTATCGAAACACTCCTGCAGAGTATAACCAACAGTAAACATGTGGGTCAGGAACAGACGTTCTGCCAGCGCAAAAGCAAGTTGTAATATTACTTATTAATATTGGTCGTCAGTGTAATTAAGTAATCTTGGGCCAAGCAATATAATAAGGCCGGAGGCAGTGCAAAGGCTAACCTAACCTTCCTTGACACACACACTAAAATCTTTCTCCATATCTGTTAACACTAAAACACAGTAACCTAGCCTTGGGGATAAATGTACTACTAACTTGGAAGTCAGACAAACAAATGGCCAATGAGATAACAAACACTAACATATGCCTCTTAACAACAGGTACCTTAACTTAACTAGATGTAGCAGTTTACAGAATCAACAGCATCAACACACATGAAGCTACTAACAATACTAAACAGGGAAGCGCATGAAATGATTCTGACTTAAAAGAGGGAGTCTGTCAATTATTATGCTCTGTAACACCATTTCTTCGTACAGTGTCTCTCTGACTGTACATTAACCAACGTGCAATAGAATAGCTATCACAGTGAATATTTCTTTCTTTAGCTCAGTCTGAAGCATTTAAACAGAATCCAAATCACTGTCTTTTAAGGACCCTTTGCTTCGCTTTGCTTAATTAACTAACTAGCCTAGCCCATGAGAGCACATAAACGTTCATGGTTTGAAGAACCATGGTCATTAACAAAACGACATAAGTACGTATGAGAAATGGTAAATATTATCATCAATAATTATTAATAGGTTATAACTCTTTAAATAACAATGTGCTTTGATACGTTTTATGTAGCTTCAGTCGTCTATTGATGGCCGCTGTTGCTATCGGACTAACTAATTTCATCAAATACGGCTCTTCAAGCCTGCTTAGAAAGTCCATTGAATCTATACCCAAGGTTAAAGGTAAATGTGTAATAACATTTTTTTTTTTTTTTTTTTTTTTTTTTTTTGCAAAAACATTAGTCGTACCGGATGGACATTGCAGCCACAGCTTACCGTCTCTGCCATGACAGCGATCATGGAACATGAATTAAAAATACAGGCTAGTGGCAAATTGAATATCAGCAACAGTGTAATACACCTTTACATACAAGCTAATCCATTCCCGAGTGAAATACCAGACAACTTTATTTCTTCATGCTCTATTGAAATTTATTGCTCTGATGTGTGTAGAAGTGATGTGCAGAAACCTTTTTCACTTTTGCCGACAGCAAAGCATCAGAGTTTTTGGGTCCATAATTGTGTTTGAGTATTACTGTAGCTTTCTAGAAACGATACATGTTTTTAATGCAAGGATTAATGATAGTAGCGTTAACTTTCATTTCCACTTTAAGCATATTTAAAGGTAATTGAAAACACAGCGCAATACACTGCGCAAACACGATACGACACAGCACAGCTCATTGTTCAAACAGGTATTTATAACACAAAGCATTATTAGATGGTCAAGACATGGCTTTAAAGTGCCAAATATATGACTGCAGTGATATGAGATAACAGTAACTCAGCATTCAGAGGTGACGAGAGTTGCAAGAAAGCACCCTCGTGACTTGGGGGCAATTTCATTCTTTTTCCCCTTTCTAATTGCGAGAGTTCTCAAATGATTCAAATGGCTCTAAGCACTATGGAACTTAACGTCTGAGGTCATGAGTTCCCTACACATAGACCTACTTAAACCTAACTAACCTAAGGACATCACACACATCCATGCCCGAGTCAGGATTCGAACCTGCGACCGTAGAAGCAGCGCGGTTCCGGACTGAAGCGCCTAGAGCAGCTCGGCCACAGAGGCCGGCAGATTCCTCAATAGAACCGAGTTATACTGGAGACAGATTTACCCGTAGACCGTCTTTCCATTATTCTGTTGTTTTTCTTTCAACAATTTTAACTCTTTTCACTAATCGTTTCATTTCCTCCGAGCCAATTCCTGCCAGTAATTTTTCTATTTCACCCATTCAAAGTCTTGTAGGGACTATCTTCATTTGACTCGTGGATTCGAGTCTTCTAGGCAAGTATTTACCACAGCCATTGTGGGTTTTATTGACATAATAGGATAGCATTTTATTAATGGCTCTGTGTGTACGCTACCGACTTTGTCTTTCTGAGCGTGAAAGTGTGTCGCCCTCAATTTCTTGATTCTCCAAAGCTTAGGAACTTCCCCAAACAAGGAAGCCAACAAATATATGTTCCTACTGAATCTGTGGGTATCCCAAAAAGACTACTGAGAGGTAGAAACACATGTGTAACAAATTCATATCTATGGTCATAGCTCTTAATGTAAGTCATTGGTAACAAGGCCAGGAAGCCTGAGACGTGATCAGTACTCGTTAATGATTATTTTCTTTCTTTGTCTCTGAAAATGGTCCTCAGAAATCCAGATCTATGATTTAAAATGGTCTTGAAGCTTCAGGTAGCGTCTGTAATGGCATTTTGTGCATTTGTGCACAAGGAATACAGGTGCAGATATAATTCTTGGAACGGCTCCACCAGTTTTTCCCCCCTTTCCTTTTATTACAAAATTATTGATGTATACGGAGACACATATTTCTTCATTTATATTTGCGGATTGCCAAATTCCTCTTGTTTCATCCACTCGTAGGCTGCCTGTAACTTCAATTCTGATAAGTCTGCTGAGCCATATTTGCGGAAGCATTGCGATGTGTTCGATCAAGGAGATGAATTTGATACATAGAGTGGCATTCGATGGAGGACTACAGCCACGGTTCACTACACGGAGTGTGGAAGACTATAATGATGCGAGACTGCAGAAGAAAGAAGATGGAGAATTTGGTTTAGCAGATGGTAACAGTGCAAAGGAATGGAGCCAATATGCATGTTGTAACTGATACATGCTCATGTGCATGGACAAACTGCCAAAGTATTCCACATAAAGCATTCTTTCTTCAAAAACAGAAGAGATAGGCAGTCGATCTGTCACTTCACTGGAAGCATGTTTGTATATGTAACATATACCATTGAAGAGCTTCATCAGCTCATCCCCATCCACTTCCCCCTCCACCAACCCATCATCTCATCCCATTATCACTCGCTCACCATCCGCGCTGCTGTGCGGAAAGTGTTAGAAACACCCATGTTGCTTGTAATCAGACAGCCGAGGACTGCACCTATAGCCTGATACATGCAAAATGGAAAGGAGCTATATTGGATGAGTGCCTGAAGATTAAAAGGAATACTGTCAAGTAGATAATGGCTATGCAACAGAATGGTACCTAGATGCATACTATTGCTATAACTGTTTGCTATTTTTTAAATTCACAGTCAGTTTTCTACCTCACAAGAGATGTGAGGAAAGCTAATCCAATATCAGTAGAGACCTTTTTAAACTTCGTTAAGGAACAAGAGTGGCAGGATGTTTAAAGTACTGATAACATACCTGACAAATATAATGCTTTGTTAAACACATTTCTCTTGCTTTTTGAATGTTGGTTTCCATTAGGACGTTCTAAACGGGGTACTAGCAGTGAAAGGCAGCCTAGGTGGCCAGCTAATGGGATAAGGTTATAATGTAGAACACAGCAGGAATTATATCAAAATGTTAGAACCAGTCACAATCAAGCTACAGTATCCCATTACAAGCAGTATTTTAAGGTATTTAAAATATTATTAGGAAGGCAAAGAGTATGTAATACGCAAATAGAATAGCTTATTCACAGGATACGTTTAAAAATATATGCTGAGTTGTGAAAGAAGTGTCTGGTCACCAGCACAAGTTTGACGATATATAGTCAGTTTGTAGTAAAAATATTCTGTTGATGATAAGTCAGATGTTCGTAAAGTTTTTAACAGTCATTTTCTGAGCATTGCTGGTGAGTTAAAGAAAAACTTAGTTTCTACAGGGAATCATATCACTCTCTTGGAAAATGACTTTCCGAGATTGATGTCTGAAATACACCTCTGTGATACAGACATAGGGGAGACTGAGTCAATAATTAAATCACTGAAGACTACGTACTGTCATGGATTTGATGTAGTGCCTTGCAGAATGCTGAAGTTCTGTGTTGTACATGTTAGCTCCGTACTTAGCCATATTTGTAATTTTCCCTTTAGAAATGGTCAGTTTCCAGAACGATTAAAGTACTCGGTAGTAAAGCTTCTTTATGAAAAGGAGAAAGGGATAATGTAGACAGTTTTACACCTATTTCTACACCATCAGTGTTTGCTAAAGCTATTGAAAAGTTTGTGTATTTAAGGATAATAGATCATTTTACATCAAACGATTTGCTATAAAATGTAGAGTTCGGCTTTAGAAGTGACTTAACAATTGGAAATGCTATATCCTATTTTCTCTGTGAGTTACTGGATGGATGAAACAAAAGGTTTCCAGCGCTAGGCATATATTTTGATTTGACTAAGGTATTCGATTGTGCTGACCACAAAATGTTGCTCCCAAAGTTGGACCATTATGTAATGCGGGGAGTAGTTCACAATTGGTTCACTTCTTCCTTTAACAAGACAGCAGAAGGTCATTATTCAGAGTGTTGAGAATGGCTGCGATGTGGAGTCTGAGTGGGGCACTGTCAAATGGGATGCGCCCCAGTGATCAGTGTTGTGGCCATTCCTGTTCCTTATTTATATAAATGACATGCCCTCTCTTATTACAGGTAATTCTAAAATATTTCTGTTTGCTGATGACACTGGCTTGGTACTCGTAGTAAAGTACGTTGCGTGCAACACAGGATCTGTTGGAAATAGTGCAGTTCATGACATTAGTTCATGGCTTGTAGAAAATAAACTAACGACAAATCACAATAAGACTCAGGTTTTACAGTTTCTAATACACTATCAACAAAACCCATCATCTTAATTTCACGGAATGGGCATATGATTAGTGAATCTAAACAGTTCACATTTGTAGCTCTTCAGATAGTAAATGGTCGTGGAAAATCCACGTTCAAGATTTTGTTCAAAGACTAAATGCTGCAATATTTGCTATTCATACGATATATGAAGTAAGTCATCGTTCGACAAGAAAGTTAGTCTACTTTGTTTATTTTCATTCGCTTATTTCATATGGTATTATATTTTGGGATAACTCTTCTCATTCTCAACGAATATTTTTGGCTCAGAAACGGACGGTCTTGGGAATAAGTGGAGTAAGTTTGCGAACTTCTTGTCACCCCTGTTCACTAGCCTAGGTATTCTGACATTGGCCTTTCAATAAATATATTCTTTACTATCGTTTCTTGTTAACAATATAAGCTCATTCACAAGAAATAGCAGCCTTCACTCGGTTAATACCAGGCAGAAATTCAGTCTGCATTTGGATCGCACTTCCTTAACTCTTGTGCAGAAAGGTGTGCAGTATACTGCTGCATCCATTTTCAAAAAGCTACCACAAGAATTCAAAAATCTTAGCAGTAATCTACGCACTTCAAATCGAAACTTAAGAGTTTCTTCATGGGTCACTCCTATTCTGTCGAGGAGTTCTTTGAAGAATTGAGCTAATTGCTATGTTATATTGTTGGTTTCGTTTACGTAAACATACGGCTTGACCTTTTTGGGTTCATAAATATTTTGTTTTATGTTTTATTACTTTTATTGTAATTGCACCTACTGACACGTTCCATGAGCTTGGAGATTTGCTCCTCAATTTGGTCCTACGGAACTAGGCGTGTAAATAAATAAATAATGAGTGGCTCCGATCCAGAGGACCAAGAAACTGTGCTAGTTGCACTTTATATTGGCAGTAGCTAATAGTAAGGCAGCAACCGATCACATCAGGCATATAAGGCGGGCCCAGCAGCTCTGCAGCCTCGCCTGCAGCCAGTCAGCACGAAGTACCAAACAATATCGTCCAGCGCTGCCCAGCCAGCAGCAGTAGCAGAGAAGCAAGAAGTGGCACAAGAAAGAGAGTAGTCCTTGCTGAATGTCTGCTGTGCGAGGAAGGTGAAGTCTTTGTGCTGCTGTTACCGTTTCTAACGGTTTTTCTTCATTGCTCACCAGTGGATGCGAAGTCCTCCAGTCTGGTGGAGTCTGTAGCAGTGACTGTCGCAGCCCGTCAGTTGCAGCACCCCGGGATCCTGTCGCACACCTGATCAGCTTGTTGGAACAGGACAATGAGCTGCTATTGTCGGATGAAGACACACACCCCAACCCTGATTGGCAGAAGTGCGCCTTGGGTCCTCACCAGCAAGACAGAGGTCGGTATTGGACTCCATAATACACGCCATCACAGAATATTCCAGTGATATTGTATCGACGAAATGAGGATATTTTGGATGAGAAGATAGCACACTACTGGCCACTTCAATATATAATTCAGCCGCTAGTGGTGCGAAACACTAACATTTTTTTTATAAAAGCCTCTGTAGACAGACATAGAGAATGCAGCTAAAAGTGTTGAAGTGCGGTTTGTGGAGGTGCAATAGTATCAACTGTGTCGTGCAAAAGCGTGCAGCAAGCAGCAGTTGACCGCAGAGTATCATCCGAGCCGTTCATCCGAGCCGTCCTCCTCCGTACATTTACTGTGCCGCTCTATCTCTATCCATTGCACACAGTGTACGATGACTACACTCCTTGTGAAGTCAGGCGCCACATCCATTTATCTACAGCACTCCGCCATTACACACTTGTTTGGTCTACAGATGGTGCTACCCATTGTGTTGGAAAGAATGAACAGATGGTTGCGTTGTGTTGAAGCTTTGTATTGGGACGTTGCACACCATTTCCATACAAACAGTGTGCATAGAAACGACTTCGAATAGTGGGTAATTATGGTGCCAGCGGAAGCTAATGTGCTGCCAATACGTTTGAGAGAAATACGCTACTGGCCATTAAAATCGCAACAACAAGAAGAAATGCAGATGTAAACGGGTATTCATTGGACAAATATATTATACTAGAACTGACATGTGATTACAGTTTCACGCAATTTAGGTGCATAGATCCTGAGGAATCAGTACCCAGAACCACCACCTCTGGCCCTAATAACGACCTTGATACTCCTGGGCATTGAGTCAAACAGAGCTTGGATGGCGTGCACAGGTACAGCTATCCATGCAGGTTCAACACGATACCACAGTTCATCAAGAATAGTGACTGGCGTATTGTGACGAGTCAGTTGCTCGTCTACCATTGACCAGACGTTTCCAGTTGGTGAGATATCTGCAGAATGTGCTGGCCGGGACAGCAGTTGAACAATTTCTGTATTCAAAAAGGCCCGTACAGGACCTGCAATATGCGATCGTGCATTATCCGGCTGAAGTATAGGGTTTCGCAGGGATCGAATGAAGCGTAAAGCCACATGTGAAATGCAACGTCCACTGTTCAAAGTGCCGTCAAGGCGAACAAGAGGTGACCGAGACGTGTAACCAATGGCACCCCATACCATCACGTCGGATGATACGCCAGTATGGCGATGACGAATAAACGCTTCCAATGTGCGTTCACCCTGATGTCGCCAAACACGGATGCGACCATCACGATGCTGTAAACAGAACCAGAATTTATCCGAAATAATATTTTTCCATTCTTGCACACAGGTTCGTCGTTGAGTACAACATCGCAGGCGCTCCTGTCTGTGATGTAGCGTCAAGGGTAACGGAAGCCATGGTCTCCGAGCTGATAGTCCATGCTGCTGCTGCTGTTCGTGCAGATGACTGTTGTCTTGCAAACGTCTCCATTTGTTTACTCAGGGATCGAGACGTGTCTGCACGATCCGTTACAGCCATGCGGATAAGATGCCTGTCATCTGGACTGCTAGTGATACGAGGGCGTTGGGATCCAGCACGGCGTTCCGTATTACCCTCCTGAACCCACCGATTCCATATTCTGCTAACAGTCATTGGATCTCGACCAATGCGAGTAGCAATTGCGCGGTACGATAAACCACAATCGCGATAGGCTATAATCCGACCTTTATCAAAGTCGGAAACTTGATGGTACGCATTTCTCCTCCTTACGAGGCATCACAACATCATTTCACCAGGCAACGCCGGTTATCTGCTGTTTGTGTATGAGAAATCGGTTGAAAACTTTCCTCATGTCAACACGTTGTAGGTGTCGCCACCGGCGCCAACCTTGTGTGTATGCTCTGAAAAGATAATCATTTGCATATCACTGGATCTTTTTCCTATCTGTTAAATTTCGCGTCTGTAGCACGTCAACTTCGTGATGTAGCAATTTTAATGGCGAGTAGTGTATATGCTGCATTCTGTGCTTTGTTTTCTATGTTCTGTACTGGAGTTAAGGTAAAGAAAGAGTCAATTAAAGTAGTGCATAAATATTGAATACTAAATAAAAATGTACGGAACCATGAATGTGTTCTATTTCAGCCTTCACATTTTATTGCAAGTAATGAAGCTATTGCTACTATTGGTACCAGTACTTTCACTGCAGTCATGCAACAGCAGGAAATTCTGTCATATAAGTAAATCCTCTGTGAAAGTCCATTGAACTGCGGAACCTGACATGGTCGGAGTCATGGCAGCCATTGCATCATTTTGTATAAAAACCCACTGCACGCCAGTACCTAACGGTTTAGGTAACACGGCAGGGTGGGTGAAGCATCGTTGTAATCGACTGGAGCTGTGACGCCTTGAAAGAAGATCGGAAGAACACTGGGGCGTGCTCCTTCTAGTCAACGTATGTGCAATAATATCCAACTGCAACAAGTCAAATGTTCCCATGTTGCCGCTAGTACACCCAGATGGAGTGCGCTTTGAGCATGTGTGTGTATTTTCAAAAAGACTGTTTCAGTCCAAATACCAACTGTTACACGATATATTGCAGGATGTAGTTGTTGTGACATACTGCAAGTAGGCTGTGCTATGTAAGTAGGCTGTTTAGGTTCTCATATTGGTAACGCCACCGCCACCTAGCGCTCTGTATGAAAATCACTGGCTGTGCTGTGTGCAGTCTATGACTGGGTGGCATTGTTGGAATTGGCTAATGTAGTGTTTGGCAGTTGGAGGCGAGCTGCCAGCAGTGGTGGATGTGGGGAGAGAAATGGCGGAGTTTTGAGAGCGGATGAACTGGACGTGTGTCCATCAGAGACAGTACATTTGTAAGAATGGATGTCATGAACTGCTATATATATTATGACTTTTGAACACTATTAAGGTAAATACATTGTTTCTTCTCTATCAAAATCTTTAATTTGCTAACTATGCCTATCAGTAGTTAGTGCCTGCCAGTAGTTTTAATCTTTTATTTAGCTGGCAGTAGTGGCGCTCGCTGTATTGCAGTAGTTCGAGTAACGAAGATTTTTGTGAGGTAAGTGATTTGTGAAAGGTATAGGTTAATGTTAGTCAGGGCCATTCTTTTGTAGGGATTATTGAAAGTCAGATTGCGTTGCGCTAAAAATATTGTATGTCAGTTTAAGCACAGTCATGTATAATTTTTCTAAGGGGACGTTTCAATACAAGACATTCAGTGAGAGCAGTGATATCTCTCCATCAGTAAACGTAAAGTTAAACATAGTGCTCATATTTGACGATGTTTCTGTGAAAAACCAAAATCAAGTTCGACGATATGGGCACCTGTAGAATTTCAGGTCATGAATAGATGCAAACGTAAATATTTGTTGGATCCATGTGATGCTTTCCTCGCCCCTGTCGTAGATGATTGTATAAGGATGATCGAATATTCGAAGTGACATCATGACATCTTCATAGCGTATATCACGATCGTCCCAGTGGACTTCATGGAAGAAACATATTAACCACTTAGTGTTATAGCGCAATATACGTCCTTGAAAGGCATAGGAGATGCAATGCTTGCTGAGAAGATCTCTATAATACCTCCATCAACTAAAAAGAAGAAGAAGTCTCAAAACAGCGTTGTGTCTGCTTACGAAAAAAGTTAAAATTACTTTTAACTTGCATTAATGAAAATAAATGATTTCTTTACCTCACATTCTGTGTTTTTCTTTCCTCCAGTCTAGCTCCAAGTTAGATATCATGTAGCTTTGCCCAGATCGTATGTCTGTTGCTTTGTTCAAGCACAGCTGGTACAATTTCAGACACGTTTGCTATATGTCTTTGAAAGCGGACACCATCACGCGCCACCTGTTCCCAAAAACCTATGAATGCAGCACGATGGGCGAATGCCCATGAAACCATTAGATATAGTTTGTTTTCCTCCGTTTTAAACGGCACGTGCTTCATGCTTCAAAGTAATACCTTCTGCGTCCTGCAAAGTTTTCGTATGCATTTGTAAGGATAGGGATTTGTGAAATAACAACGACGACGTATTGTAACGAACAAGATTTTTTTTATTCAGACATAAATATATACAGTAGTGATACTGCTTTATATTCACAAATCATGTTATTTTTTACAATATACGAAGTAATACCGCTTTTAAATTTACAGCTTTTGTTACTGGTTGAATTTATTTTTCATACACATTCACAGTTCTTGGTTTACAAATAATAATATGGGTGAAAATTTCTTTTACTTCACACTGCAGTACTGAATGAATATACCTCATCACTAACAGTACTGGGCGAAAATTTCCACAATGCATTGCAGTAATGATTACATCTATTGCTAGTGTACAGTTTCTGTAACACTATTACTAATATTATTGCTTGTGAAATTACACCCAAAAAGACTTTAACTATCCACTGAACTGCATCTCTCTCTCATTTTCCACCTCAAGCAGGAGAAATACTTTAATAGTACAACGGAGCTCATGGCCCTAAAACGTTCATCTCAAACAGCTGCACTAAAACGAACTGGGTGGAACTCACACTTAAAACTATGACTTGGATAGCTAGCTGTAGGTGAAACGTAAAACTGATCCATTTACACATACCCTCATACAATCACAAACGCACATGAAGTGCGAGAAATACGCTAAACTATTTATTCTTTCATTTAATTTTTTTAACTTTTTTGATGATTTAGATTCAACTTTTTAATCTTATATGTATTACTTTTTAATTTTTAAAATTTTTTTCGAACACATACTGCTTATATATTCGTGCCTAGATATTACGTTGCTTATGTTTAAAAAAATAATATATTTACACACAGGCATACATATTTACATAGACATCCACACTGAAAGGCAATCACAAACTTACACAAAGACACATACGAGCACTCACACAACTAACAAATGCAGACACGCCATACATCACACATAGAGTATTTATACTACGATAAAAGGGTCACACTATTAGGTACAAGTTCTGACTCAGCCAGTCACTCACTCACTCTCTCTTATTTACACCGTTAGAGCCCCTCAACCCCTGTCGCGCTTCAAGTAAATAGTGTGAGTACAGAAGGGTTTCGATCCCATTATAACAAATGGCTTTTTTTTCGTCATGAGATGACAATCCGACTTTAGACTGTAGCTCAGTGTGCACCTGGTGCCTGAGCCGTGGCGCCATTGAGTTAGTAGACTGTTATGCCACGCGCCTCTGGCTCAAGGGTAGTATCGACTGTCCCTCTTGCGGCCCCTTTGCCAGTATCTATGAGGAACAGTTGGTCTCTATGTGTTGTGCCCTTAGAAGGTCTTTGCTTGCCGATACGCATACGGAGTTCGCTGGCCTAACAGAGAGACCCGAAGTTTGCGCATTGGCAGTTGCGTCGCAAAAAGAGGTGGTCACGAGGTCCGAGCGGCGGAAACCATGAGCTGCGCAAGGAGGGACTGCACAGGGCGAAGATACCGGAGTATTTCATCGGAGTCAGCGTCGACTGCAAGCAGTAGGCCGACATTCCATCGGTTGGTTGTCAGCATTCGTGTCGGACGACTGCTCGTAGCCTGGCTGCCATCTTCTACCTGGCGTTCATCGGCACCACTCACAAGGGAATCTCCCCATCGCACCCCCCCCCCCCCCCCTCAGATGTAAGTATAAATTGCCACAGTGGATAGGCCTTGAAAATCTGAACACAGATCAATCGAGAAAACAGGAAGAAGTTATGTGGAACTATGAAAAAAATAAGCAAAATATACAAACTGAGTAGTCCATGCGCAAGATAGGCAACATCAAGGACACTATGGGCTCAGGAGCGCCGTGGTCCCGCGGTTAGCGTGAGCAGCTGCCGAATGAGAGGTCCTTGGCTTAAGTCGTCTCTCGAGTGAAAAGTTTACTTCCTTTGTTTTCGCTAAGTTATGATCTGTCCGTTCGTTCACTGACGTCTCTGTTCACTGTAATAAGTTTAGTGTCTGTGTTTCGCTACCCCACCGCGAAACCGTGCGAGTAGTAGACGAAAGGACGTGTCTCTCCAATGTAAACCGAAAACATTTGATCGCAAGGTCATAGGTCAACCGATTCCTCCACAGGAAAACACGTCTGATATATTCTATATGACACTGGTGACGGCATGTGCGTCACATGACAGGAATATGTTGTCGACCCACCTAACTTGTACACTTGGCGAATGGTTAAAAGGATTCTTCTACCTTGCCCGATTTAGGTTTTCTTGTGGATGTGACAATCACTCCCAAAAAAGTGATGAAAACATAAGAGTTTGTCACATAAACTGCAACAAATGAATGCAACAGTTTCACAGTCGCAGTTTTTCCTGTGCTCTGTCGAAACATATGTTTTTTACGTTTTCATACAACGTCCCCATACTACGGCTCAGTTACCTGGCATCGGACGGACGGACGGACAGATAATAACTGTCTGAAAATAAAAAATTAAACTTTTCACTCTAGGTAAGACTTGAAGCAAAGATCTCTCATTCTGCAGCTGCTCACGCTAGCCACGGGACCACGGCGCCCCTGGGGTCACATTGTCCTTGATAATGTATACCTTGCACATTGACTGCTCAGTTTGTATATTTTGCTTACTTTTTTCATAGTTCTACACAACTTCTTCCTGTTCTCTCGATTTTTCTGTGTTCAGTTTTTCAAGGCCTATCCAGTGTGACAACTTATAACTAAATCTGAGGGGGGTGCAATGGGGAGGTTCCCTTTTCAGTAGCTGCTGCGACGGAACTGCTTGCTGATAATGGGGAGTAACATTCTGTAGTCCTCGTAGCGATTTGTTTCATTGTCTACCTGCCTTCCTTATTATTTTCTGGTTTGGACCCGAACCTCAGAGGTTTCCTCGGTCAGCTCTTTGGTGGTAGATATAGGCAGTAGTATTGCACTAAGACACTAGCTATTAAATAGCCTTTCCTTTCTGGTTTGTAACGGGTCATTAATGTTCTAATTAATCACCTCTGGATCGTAAATATGGCAGGAACAATTATACAAAGGCACAGGCTGCAGTTAAACAAAAGCGTGACCTTGCGGTTAGATTTATCTGTTAACCGGTTGTATTATTTGATTGTTATTACATTTACTCAGTCGATAGTAACAATCTGAACAGCCTGTTGTACTAAGCAGTTCGTACCTGTGTTTGAAAGACCGGGTCATTATTGATGTATTTTAGCTGGATCTTGTGGTTACACCGAGTGAAGTTCTCTTATCGTAAGTGTTCACAAGTAATGTTTTACAACGTTCCTTCAGAGCGTTTTTAATAATTGACAGTCAGTTTAACTTTGAAAATATTATCTAACTCCAGTCCAGAAGGTGGCATGATAGGTAGAGCACGCAGTTCAATGAAAACAGGGAGTTGTTTCAGACGCGGTGCACGTGACCATTTAGTACGAGGACTCCCGATTCCGAGAACGCCTCCCGCTGAGAAATGACTCCAGACGGGGCGGAGTAGCATCCTCGGTGACAGGGGTGGTGAAGTCGTATACAGGCAGCCACCCTGCGTACCTTACCATTTGTCTGTGCGGCTATAGGGTATCAACCGTTATGTGGGTTACTAGAGTCAGGCATCTCTGTGTCACTACTTAATTACGAGTGGTTTATTGAAGATGGACACTTATGTACATTATCTCCACTACGTCCCTCGATTGAGAGATGTCGGGTGGGTGGCCAATGGCCAAGAGTTACCTCTGTGTGGTGAAGTGCGGGGAAATCTTTCCATGGGTGAATTTTCATGGCCTGTCAAGTCTTTATTACGTAAAAGACTGGTGCCTAACTTAATTGTAGGGCATAATTTCATTCGTAAGACCGGTAGGGTGTTAGATTTTGGTACCCGTACCTTTTATTTCAAATTTTCCCCGAACGATCTAATTGTCTTTTGCTCATGTACACATGTGGGGATAGGACATGACACCAGTAGTAACACGTGCCTGCCTGGGGTAGACCACCTCTCTAGTCAACAAGAGAAACCAATAAGTGATCTTTTGGGAGAATTTCTTGACGTACTTTGTGACAGGTTGGAAGTCACAGACGTCATTAGATACCATATTCGTGTCATGGATGATGTGCCGGTTCGCAAGTATCCATATCGATTGTCACCATCTAAGATAAAGATATTGCAGTACAAAACTGAGGACTTGTTAAAAGACTTAGTGATAACACTATCCACTTACCCCTAGGCTTCCCCCATTTTCTTATCACCTAAAGATCAGGGACAGGAATTCCGAACTGTGGTTGATTACAGGCTTCTCAACAAAAAGGTGCTCTTGGTATCGGTGCAACTGTCTGATCTCCACAACTGTTGCACCTGGTTTTCTGGAGATCGTTGGTTTACGGAGTTAGATGTTAATCTGGCTTATTACGAGATATCCTTAATGGAGGAATCTAAGCATTTCACCGCCTTCACCACGGATTGGAATTTCTGTGGGTTCAACCTGGTTCCGTTTGGTTTGTCAGCCGGTGCAGAGTTTTATCCTGTTTATTTTATAAAATTATAGGTGATTTTAAGTTTCACTGTGTCTTCAAGTATTTGGACGATGTGGTCATATTTAGTGCCTCCTCTGAAGAGCACTTAGAGTCCATCCAGAAGATACTATCCAGTCTCAGGGATACGGAGCTGACTGTGAAACCCTCAAGCAAGACCTTGGATAAGCGCCAAGTGTCATTTTTGGGTCACCTGGTGTCCGGTGACGGAATTAGCATTGATCGGGGACGCACTAATGCGTTGAGGAACTTTCGGTGGCCACAAAATAAAAGGGAGGTAGCCCGATCTGTAGGGATGGCTAATTATTTCCGCAGATTTTTATCAAACCTTGGGCAACTTGCATCTCCGTTAAATCTGTTACGCAGAAATAATGAGAAATTCGTTTTGGCTGAAATTCAGCATGCAGCTTTTGAAGGAATTAAAACTGCGATTGTCAACCCACCGGCTTTCGCCGTACCTGACTTTAAGAAAAGATTTGTGGTCCAGACTGATGCTTGCAGTACTAGTATGGTGGCAGTTCTTTTACAGGAAGATCAAGATATCAGGCGCCCATTAGCATTTGATTATTGACATCTGGAGGGGCGTGAGCTCAGTTACGCAGTATATGAGTGGGAAGCGTTAGCTGTGCTGTTTGCTCTGGAAATATTTCGGTTCTATCACGAATATCGTGAATTTGACCAATAGACGGATAATCACGCCCTTCATTGGGTCCTAGATAGTCCTCAGAAGACAGGGCCTATCGCGAGATGAGCGGTCCGCATTTCGGCTTTCCACTTTAAGGTTCGGCATGTTAAGGGATCTGATAATCAGGTTGCTGACTCCCTTAGCAGTATGTTCCAACGGCACGAGCGTGATGAGGAAACGCCAACAGTGCACAGGATCCATTGTGGGGGGGGGGGGCGGGGGGGGGGAGGGGCTCAGAAAGCAAATACTAGATGGACAGGAATCAAGTGACTATTTTCTGAAGAACGGCATTATGTGTAACTGCAGGGTTAGGTATGGGGAAGCTAGAATTTGTCTCCACGAACCTTAGTTATTCCGGTCATCCGGTACTTCCATGACTCTCTGGTAGGGGGACATTTAAGTCTTTATAAAACCTTAGAGAAGTTCAAGCAGCAGTTGAGCTGGCCGAAACTTAATAAAGACATTACAGGTTTAGTCAAAGAATGCCGAGATTGTAAAAAGGGAATACCAAGTAACTTCCTGGCGAAGGGATTGCTGCAGTCGGAACAGGAAAGCATCCATTCGAAAGTTGTTTGTCAATTATGTGGGCAAGCTTCCCCAGACGAAAAAAAGCAATTCGTCTATTCTCGTAGTGATGGACGCTTCTGCAGGTTCGTTTGGT
Organism: Schistocerca gregaria; assembly: GCF_023897955.1. Classification (NCBI taxonomy): domain Eukaryota; kingdom Metazoa; phylum Arthropoda; class Insecta; order Orthoptera; family Acrididae; genus Schistocerca; species Schistocerca gregaria. The sequence continues at coordinate 212,060,758 of NC_064920.1, read as the reverse complement.
TGATACCTATCTGGGGTGTGACAGCTCTTAACCTCTCATCTTGCTAACGTATTTAGGTGGTTCGGGCCACCATGCGTGTTGGTTACGGTTGCAGCAGCTTCCGCTCAAAACCCACACGTTAGCTGAGAGAAACTTCGAGTGCCGCTGTAACAATTCAGATCAACTTTCTTCGCATTTCCCGCGATAGCAGCCTCCATCCGAATTAAGTCTAATGTTAGCAGCGGCTCAACCAGCGGGACAGCAGAAGATGCAGGAAAATCTCTCGCACGGTTCTGATGCACCACCAGCGCAGTACGTTCTTTCTTCAAAAAATTACCCGTCATGGAAGGGTGAATATAAAGACTTTCCATTATTGTACCGTTGAGAATCTACACTGGGTGAGGCAGGTTGAGGCCGGCCACTGTGGCCGAGCGGTTCTAGGCGCTTTAGTCCGGAACCGCGCTACTACTATCGTCGCAGGTTCGAATCCTGCCTCGGGCATGGATGTGTGTGACGTCCTTAGGTTAGTTAGGTTTAAGTAGTTCTAAGTTCTAGGGCACTGATGACTCCAGATGTTAACTCCCATAGTGCTCAGAGCCATTTTGACTAGTACTAGTTTTCGCTATTATTCCGCTTTGGTAAGTAGACTCTCCTTAACTACGTCCAGCTGAAACGCTCCATTAGCCCTGAAGCAGTATATCCGTATAACTACTGGAACTTCCGCATAAGATCGGTTTCAAATCCAAAACAGATAAATTCTAAGCTCTAACCACCATAACTTCTCCGAAGCTAATGAACAGATTTTTAAGACTGAAGCGCCCTTAATTCCTCTCTTTCAGATCTACGATGAAGACTACAGAAATTATTATAATTCAGTTAATAAGAAAAGAGCACAGTCCATATCGACATCTCTGTAATTAATGTAACTATGAGAAGAGACTGTACATGAATCTTACAACGCAGGCTTTCACGGCCGGTGTTGGTGTTACTGCTTACATCGCAGTAATCCAAGGCATAAATCAGTGCCTATCGTTTCGTCTTCCACTGCTGGAGACTTTACCAGGGGCTTTAAACGACTCAGAAATTTGTTACAGACTTACTCATTCACAGAAATTAAAAAGCACAAAAACAGTTTCACAGAAAAGAAGAACGTTTGAAATCAGACCAGGTGCTAAATGAAACAAACAGCGCCGACACTACCCCGCCACTAGCTCCATAACACGCGTCGGCGTGACTTCGCGATTTTGGGCAGCGGTTTGATGACGTCACGAACAGACCGTTACGTGGATACATACGTTCGGCTTTCTGAACTTGTTTTTACTCTGTAACAGCTATCCGGGTCGATAGAGCCTCTGATGGCAGTGTAAGACGAAACGCTAGGCAAAGGATTATGCGTTGGACCATGGCCTTATGGACAATAGTCTAATATTAGTAGCTTAACTCATAAATTATTTCGAGAGAATTTTTTCACTGTTCAGTTAGCTAAAACAAGAATTCCGATATCTGAAACGGTTCAGGAAATATCTTAGGCGAACAGCTTAGCTGAAACTCCCTTATACGAACGTTTGGACATGCTCCACTCAGTATATTACTTACATCACGTTTTGAACTAGAGCTTTCTGTGTCTACTCATGTCCTAATTCACTGAAGCGCCAAAGAAACTCTTATAGGCATGGGTATTCAAATACAGAGATATGTAAAGAATCAGAATACGGCGCTGCGGTCAGCAACGCTTATATAGGACAACAAGTTTCTGGGCCAGCTGTTAGATCGGTTGCTGCTGCTACAGCGGTAGATTATCAAGATTTAAATGAGTCTCAACGTGCTGTTACTGTCGGCACACGAAAGATGGGACACAGTATCTCGAGGAAGTGAAGCGAGTGATGGTGAAGCGAGGATTTTCCGTACCATCATTTCACGGGTGTGCCATGAATATCAGGAATGCGGTAAAATTTCAGATCTCCGTAGTCACTGCGGCCTAAATAAGATCGTGCAAGAACGGGACCAACGACGACTGAAGAGAATCAGTAGGCTGTTTAGGTTTTTTATATTGATAACGCCACGTTGCGCTCTGTATGAAAATCACTGGCTGTGCTGTGTGCAGTCAGTGGCTAGTTGGCATTGTTATAATACTCGCCATTGTAGTGTTGGGATGTTAACAGCGCGTAGCGTTGCGCAGTTGGAGGTGAGCCGCCGGCAGTGGTGGATGTGGGGAGAGAGATGGCGGAGTTTTGAAATTTGTAAGACTGGATGTCATGAACTGCTGAATACATTATGACTTTTGAACACTATTGAGGTAAATACATTGTTTGTTCTCTATCAAAATCTTTCATTTGCTAACTATGCCTATCAGTAGTTAGTGCCTTCCGTAGGTTGAATCTTTTAGTTAGCTGGCAGTAGTGGCGGTCGCTGTATTGCAGTAGTTCGAGTAACGAAGATTTTTGGTGAGGTAAGTGATTTGTGAAACGTATAGGTTAATGTTAGTCAGGGCCATTCTCTTGTAGAGATTACTGAAAGTCAAATTGCGTTGCGCTAAAAAAATTTTGTGTGTCAGTTTAAGCACAGTCTTCTATAATTTTTCTAAGGGGACGTTTCATACCTTCAACTTGACACAAGCGCAACCCTTCCGCAAATTATTGAAGATTTCAATGCTGGGCCATCAATAAGTGTCAGTGCGCGAACCATACAACGAAACACCATCCATTTGGGCTTTCGGAGCCGAAGACCCACTCGTGTACCCATGATGACTGCTCGACACAAAGCTTTAGGTTTCGCTTGGTCCCTTCAACACAGACTTTTGACTATTGATGACTGGAAACATGTTGCCTGGTCGGAAGACCCTCGTTTCAAATTGTAACGAACGGATGGTCGTGTACAGGTATGGCGACAGCCTCAAGAATACATGGAGCCTGCACCTCAGCGGGGGACTGTTCAAGCTGGTGGAGGTTCTGTAATGGTGTGGGGAGACTACAGTTGGAGTAATGTGGGATCCCTGATGCGTCTGGATACGAGTCGGACAGGTGATACGTAAGTAAGAGTCCTGTCTGATTACCTGCATCGCCTCAAGTCCATTGTGCATTTCGACCGACTTGGGCTATTCCAGCAGGACAATGCGACACCTCACACGTCCAGAATTGCTACAGAGTGGCTCGACCAACACTCTTCTGCGTTTAAGCGCTTCCGCTGGCCACCAAACTCCCCAGACATGAACATTATTGAGCATATCTAGGATGCCTTGCAACTGCTGGTCAGAAGAGATCTCCACTTCCTCGTAATCATATGGATTTATGGACAGCCCTGCAGTATTCAAGGTGTCAGTTCCCTCTTGCAATACTTCAGACGTTAGTCGAGTCCATGCCACATCGACTTCTGCGTGCTCACGGGGACCCTACGCGATATTGGGCAGGTTTACCGGTTTATTTGGTTCTTCAGTGTGTACACCCTATTAAACTCTCTTCCATTCACTATGTTCCTTATAAGGCTTCCTTTTTTCTTCAATTTAGTCAGTGATCCACGTTTAATATTGCCATGTAAATATTACACTTTAATGCCAATAGTTTATCAGTGGAAAGAACGATTCTAATGAACAGTCAGTGCCAGATATCTATCTCCATATCATCCAAAATAATTTCTATCATAGGAAACGGTACTGAAAACAGGCCTATCACACATTACTACTCCATAATGGTAACAGAGATTTGGCTAAAGAGCTGCTTGTACTATTTAGCTCTTTCTACAAGAAAATAAAATTAATAATTCAGCATGAGGATAACAAAGGCACAAATTCTTTTGATCACGGGATCACCAACATTATTGAGCAGAATTGTGAATCCAGCTTATCTGTTACAATAATAGAAACCTCATCGCCTCGTCCGATACACGTCATAATACCATTTAGGGACATGATAGACACAGAACGCGAACTAAGAAAGAGAGAAGAAAAATACAGACGGCTAAAAACAAATTTCTAAGGAAACTTGAGAAATATACCCTCAGAGATCAAATAGAAAATAATATTATGGGACAACAACTGAATATACACTGTATAAATCAACCAGAGCGAGTATAAATGAAATAACTTACGGGAATGCAGCAGGGTGACGTAGTCGACAATCGCCTATATTTCGAGAGGAGCACACACTGCCACTTCCAAGGCTCAGTCAAAGGTCGATTTGCAGAAAAACCCCGAAAGATAAAACACACACACACACACACAGACACACACAATCTACCGTCATCAAACAACCGAAGGTGGCCGACGTCAGAAGTTATCGATAACTGTCAAAAACCAGAGGAACAGAGTTAGAGCTACCTCAACCGCTGATTATTAATTTCACTATCGATGATTGTGACGTCGCTCATCTTCGGCTTGCGTGATTTCACGACTGTTTACTGTGTGTGTCTGAGTGTGAGTGTGTATTTTATCTTTCTGAAGTTTCTCTGCAAAACCGAAGTTTTAAATTCCCTTCCACAGTGCTCACTTGTTGTAGTTATGCCTTGAAAGTGGCAGGATGTGATTCTGCTGAAATGTCGGCGCTTCTGGACGACGTCACCCTGCTGCATCCCCTAATTTATTTGAACATCATGTAAGCCAGGAGAAACTCAGGTCTCATAGAGAGCACAGATGTTTAAAATGGTACAGCGTATCAACAGAGTGGAGGACGGCAGATTAGTTGAACAAATAATCAGTAATAAATCGTCAGCAAAGAGAGGCGTACAGCCACCGAGACAAAGGCGGCTTCATTGAACAAAGAATAAGCTGTAAGCCTACTGCATTAAGTGAAGAAGAAGATATTCATTGATGAAGAGAATTTGTGCCTTTGCTATCCTCATGCTGAATTACTAATTTTATTTTCTTATAAAAAGAGCTGATAGTGCAAGTAGCTCTTCAAATTCTCTGTCGCCATTATGTAGTAGTAATGGGTGACAGACATGTCATCAGTACCGTTTCCGTTGATAGAAATTATTTCGGAAGATATGGAAATCATATCTGGCTGTTACTCCTCATTAAAATCGTTCTTCCCTTGCAGACGTTATGAAGCTTCTCGAAGTACTCAAGTTCCCAACTAATTTTTTGCTATCGTTATTGAATTACCCACTTAATTTTCAATCAGTTTTAGCCCTAAACTAGTTGTTTGAGCAACTTCTACTTCACACTGATGTCCTTCGTTAATTTTTCGCTGATTTTCTTCTTTTTCGGATTAATCTTCTTGCGAGAAATGTACATTAGGCGTATCGCTAAACCTTCCAAAATAAACTAAGCTATATGAGTAACAGAGCTTAGCATTCACGTATGGAAGGTTCCTAAAGGTCTGCCGCAAAATTTACGGCCGTAAGTGTGTTTGTACTATGAAGTAAATACGATGAGCTTCTTTCTGTGATCTATCAACTCCATACAGACCACAAATCGATATAATTTAGTGACATTTAGCGTGACCTGTGCGTGTCAATTGTTCGCCGGAACTTGATTGCGAAGGTACAGCACGTGTCGCACAAGATTAGCTCGCGATTTACCTGAATTAATGGAGCTTTATAGCAGTTTATCCTCCGCTACCGATTTTCGGATACTGTGGAATTAGTCTGCAGAATTTCGCCGAATCGTGCGCGTAATTGCTTTCCGCAGCAGCTTCATTAACAGCAAATTCATTTCGCACTCACTACGCATCGATCGCCACTGCGAGGGGGTGGGGGAAGGTTGTTAATGAGTTCGTTCTGAATTGTCTGAAATCACGGAATTTAATTTCTGTAATCCCGGCGTGCTTGTAGCCAGCCAGTGCAACGCGCAGGGCAGAACACAAGCACGCGCAAAGGGATAAAGCGGAAGGAAGCGATTCGCGCCGTCGTGGAGTGGCGGAGGCGGAATAAGAGCCGGGCTGCCCTACCTCCATTGCTCGGCGTTGTCAATGTTTGATCAAGGTTCTCTCAGAAATAAATTGCCTTTCATGCCGTTAACTTTTCACTCCTGTATTAAAAGGAAATGTTTCTCTGTATTTTCACAAGACTAGTTGAGAAAACAGTTGTTACATAGCAGCCTCCAAACATTCCATGGATGACATTGTTAATGGAATGGAAACGACGCAGTATTTATTTTGGGAAGGTCGTAAATTGCGAGCGGTCAAGTAGGAAAATTAAAATAATCGCAACAGTGTGAGCAGAGCTCGCGCTCTGAGGGTTCTGCATCGATCCCAGGGAATCGAGAATTTCGACGATTTTTGTCTGGTATTGATATCAATAGCTATATATCGGTCGTAGAAATCCCAACACCTTCAAGAGTTAATTTTAATTTTTTTGTGTAATTTTTCATACGATACTGTGGTTTTTATTTATTTGATTAATTTTGGACTGATAATAACATGCTATGCTAAACTGCAAGTCCATGTGCCATATATTTCACTGCTTTCCTTTCTGTTGCGACTGGTGCTAAAACTTGACGGATGTTTCAAGAGAAGAAAACGCCACAAACTGTTGTTACGCAAATGTGTAATTTTTCTGCGGAATGCTGGGATATCGGAACCTCATCCCAAGCAACGGAAGTTCAATCAGTATTACTTTGCTTTGTAATATTTCAGGAGTTTTACATGTCACAGGCAGGGATTGTCAAGGTATATTTGTACGTAGAAAGAGCAGTTCGTAAAAGACTCGCAATGTTAGCGCCGGTGTCGCACTGTAATCGATTGCTCCTACGCCTGTCAACGTTAGAATGAAGAAAGGAAGAAAGATTTGGTTTAACGTCCCGTTGACATCGAGGTCATTAGATACGGAGCAGAAGCACAGACTGTGTCAAGGAAAGGGAAGGAAATCGGCCGTGCCCTTTCAAAGGAACTATACCGGCATTTGCCTGGAGCGATTTAGGGAAGATAGAGAAAATCTAAATCTGGATGGCCGGACGCTGGTTTGAACTCCCATCCGCCAGAATGTAAGTCCAGTGTTATCAGCGCTAGATGCCAAAGGCAATGTTTTCACAGCGGCAGGAGACTTCACTGCATCGTAGCTAAGCCAACTAACACCAAATAACACCAAGACGATGGTGCCCAAAAGTACAGCAACAAAAAAATCTTTCAATTGGATCTAAGCACTATGGGACTTAACATGCGACGTCATCAGTCCCTTAGACTTAGAACTAATTGAACGTAACTAACCTAAGGACCACACATATCCACGCCTGAGGCAGGATTCGAACTGCGACCGTAGCAGCAGCGCGGCTCCGGACTGAAGCGCCTACAAAGAAACAAACGAAAATGTTACAAGGTTGGGTTTATTTCGCCTCGAAACATTGATAATAAAGTAGAAACAATGTAAACACCCCTAAACAACGATACCCAAAACTTTTCTTCGTTTTTCCAACTTAACGGATTTGCAAACACACAACTGGTTAATATCTTGATCATGCCGTGTGACCACCTCTGGCAGCAACACAGGCGTGACAACGACGGGGCTTGCTGTTAATGACGTCATCAGTCTCATGTCGAGGTAATTACGCCTATCCTTCTTGCTGAGCTGCTTGCAGTCTTGTAGAGTGGTTGGAGGATGCTGAAGTGATGCAAGCAGTCTCCCTAGTGCATCCCAGACATGCTCTATGGGATTCAAGTCGGCAGAGCTAGCAGGCGGCACCATACGTGCATTATCTTCCGTTTCCAGGGAAGCATCAACTACTTGTTCTCTATGAGGTCGAGAATTATCGACCACCGGCGCAAAGTCTGGGCCCACAGCACCTCGCAACAACCACAAATGAGTTCCCAAGATCCCGTCACGATACCTGACAGCACTTAAACCTCGCCTATTCACCCGTACAATTTCATGAATGGGGTTCGAATGGTCAGCATAATCCCTCCCCACTTCATTGGGGATCCTCTTCGATATCGGTCTCTTCCACAAGTTTGGGTACCGAAATGGTGTTCCACGTTCCCTCCACGTACAAATCCGTTGAGAATCACCCTCCAGACTAGATCGGGACTCATCTGTGAAAACAACATCGGTCTGCTGTTCGTACGCCCAGGTGGCATGTTTATGACTCCACTCTAGACGTATACTTCTGTGAAGATGTGTCAGAGACATACATACAGCAGGTCTTCCGGCTACCCTGCAAACAATTACTTGTTTCGTACGTGAACTGTCGTCATCGTTGGCATGGTTGTCCCTTTACCGGAATGCCACTTTCCGTGCAGAACATGATCGTACCGACATCTGGTTTACAGTTTCTATAATTATATCGTGAATTAGACACAGGACGGGAAAATAGCGGTTTGTTGCTTAAATTTTGGACACCAGTATATTTGTAAGTTATATACAAAATCCTTTCTTGTCAATCACACTGCCTACTACTGAAAATCAGATCAAGATCCTTGCAGTTTTTGAGATTTTTGATGGATTAAGAATGCAATGGCAAATTTCATGATTTATAGGCCAACGGCAAGAACGTTATAGGTTTTGAGAAGCGATTTTGATTACATTGACTTAGAATCCTCCAACCAACTTTTTTTTCAGAAAAAACAAGGGTTTAATATTTCAGTTTGAGCTTTTTAATACTGAAGTTGAAATACCTTTGACCGGCAATGCCAGCGCAATACAGCTAGCCTATTTTTCGCCGATGGTGAAACACTCTCATTTAGACGAAATTATACCGATTAATGGGCATCCGCTCACCAATCAAAGCGATTTTTGCACAATGGAGATTAGTTTCCGAACCTCCTCTATCCCTATAAATACCTTTCTTTGTCATTTTCAAGCACTCACGTTTTACTGCGTGTGAAAAGGAAGCGAAATGATAAGTTAAGCAGAGCGAGAGAAGCAAATGCTTTCAGACTGTTTACCATAAACCAATCACGTTACGAAGAAAAGTCTGGTTGAGAAGAGCATTTTGCTTGATAGTAACGGCCTCTGTGATGCTGCCCGAAACTAACCGGAGCCCTGTTCAGTCGGTAACTATCATAGTATTACGTCGATTGCATTCAAGCTCTCCGATGAGCCAGAACCCCATGCAGTAATTCACGTTTTTAACATATTTTAACATTTATGGCACTCTTTATGTGAATGACAAAGGACTCTAAAGGATAATATTAACCAATTTAAAAAAAAATTGCTAAAAATGTACCCCCTTCAGGTCACTTTCTTATGCCGTATTACGTGGCTGCAAATTCTACGCCGTTCGTTGCAGACGCGTTGGATAGTCCGCTATTACACTCTAACAAATCTGGCAGCTTATTCACTGTGTGGTCAAGGGCTTGTTCAAATTCATGATAGCTCCATCCTCTCATTTTGTAACGCCTGCGCGTCGACACATCTGACTACGCTGACTCCATATAACCGGGCTGCAGCCTGGTGTTTTTCCGCCCAAGTCAAGAATTGAAAAAGACCCATCTCCTTTTCACTACCATCCGTCTTCGCGAAATCCCCCATTCCACCACCACGAACATACAACGGCATAATAATGGAGATCTCCTATTATACTTTCAGTTGCTTAACTAAAATGACCAGACGTCCACGTTTTCTGGAGACAGTCCCCAGTTTTCATGTTTTGTCCTCAATTCCTTTAAAACTGATTGAGAACAACAAAAGTTCTCAACAGTAGAGAATTCGTTTCTGAGCGCTAGTAGCCAAAATAAGGTTGACAGATAGCAAGGTCTGACATCATCTTAGGGCTAACTGGCACAACAAATAAATAAGAATATAAGAACAGACAAATGATAATGCCCAGCAATTTAAATAATCAGTCAACAACTTCGTCAGAGCTTTGGATGACACGGCAAACTCATTATAGCTTTATCATAAAACACAGCCTAAATATTATTAATAATTGTGTTGCAGTGTTTAAGATAACTCACATGCTTCTAAGAGTTCTTCTGCACGAATCTTAATATACACTTTAAAGAAGAATATGTGCTTTTTCGCCGGCCGTGGTGGCCAAGCGGTTCTCGGCGCTTCAGTCCAGGACCGCTTGACTGCTACCATCGCAGGTTCGAATCCTGCCTCGGGCATGGATGTGTGTGATGTCCTTAGGTTAGTTAGCTTCAAGTAGTTCTAAGTTCTAGAGGACTGATGACCTCAGATGTTAAGTCCCAAAGTGCTCAGAGCCATTTGAACCATTTTTTTGGTGCTTTTCCACATTACTTGTGTAAATGCAACTGTCGGCAAAGTGCAATATGCAACTTAGAGATTGCAGTATTCAGTAATGTGTAAATTATAACGAGAGAACAGCTTGCACGCACAAGGCTCACAAATCCTACAGATATCTCCCGTCGATAAGCAATTCATGACACTCTCTTCCAGGTTATTAGTTTCGTGTACATCAAATTTTAAGATAAGTTAGTTAATTTGTTTGGGAAAAGATACAGACTTACAGACAGAAACCAACTAATGTTTATGCATGAGTATGATGAACTGCTCTTACCTTTTACTACTTTTCGATATGTTAAAAGCCAACGGCAATGCAGCAGTGGTAACACCGGCTCCCGTTATATCACCGAAGTTAAGCGCTGACTGGGTTGGCTAGCACTTTGACGGATCACCGACCATATCTGCCGAATGGTGCACTCAGCCCTTCTGAGGCCAATTAAGGAGCTTCTTGAGCGAGGAGTAGCGGCTCCAGCCACGAAAACTGACAACGGCCAGGGGAGCAGTGTGCTGACCATATGCATCTCCGGGTTTGCATCAGCTGACGTCTAAAGGCTGATCAGGACACTGCAGCCTGTTGGTACCATAGGTCATTCAAGGCCTGTTCGGACGGTGTTTGCCTTTTGTAGATGCGTCAAAAGAGAGTTATGTGACTGTTGTGTACATAGGTCCGCATAGTCCACGCATACACAACTTTCCCAATAGAGCGCACCCCGCTAAGCACAACAGCGCAGGTGCAGCGCTCGTCCACCTCCTCACTACGAGATGGCGCTGCCTTAGAGATGGACCATATTCTGCTTCCGCCGATCCGCGTATTAATATGTGACGCAGCCAATGAGATTGCTGCTAACGTAGAACCTTTTCTCCTCACGGATCACACTCGCGCAGTGAAACGAGTGCACAGATCTCCGATTATAGTCTGCACCAGTCTGTACCAGTCTGCGTTTGTCTGTACCAGTCTATAGTCAAGTTCCAGTCTGCGCCTAGTAAGATCACCATATTCCTGTGCATAGCCATGAAGATAAATGAATAGACACTTTGTCAAGTATCAGAGATATGTGAGAATAAGATTAACGTACCAAGACCAAAGGAACTTCAGATTGTCAATTGTATACAGCATCCAGAATCAAGTTACGTAATGTTTACTCTCTTTATTATTTTAATAAATGTGTGTGAAAATTAATCAAGTTCTGTTTAAAGTTGGTCACTGTCAATCTGCTACTCGAAGCATGCTAGTGGCATTTCTATCGTCTGACCTAACGTCAGAAGATAAAAATGCCACGATAAGACCACGAGACATATTGCTGACACTCGCCTACTTCGTTAGAGCAACAAGTCAAATAATCTGATGGTGTGTGTACCGAAGTACGCACACCATTGTGACTGATTATCCATAGGAATCCAGAAACATCAACACAATCACTCAATATTACACAGATGCTTGAGAAATGATCTGCAGAAACAAAAACAAAAAGAGGGACTGAGGCAGGTATGGTATCAAGCCAGCACACGAGCCATACTCCAGCGCTCGACACATATCAATCGAGGTCATGTTTGTTTCCGTTTCGCACTCAATAGCGGCTGAGCCAAAGTGTATACTTCTGTCAAAGTAAGTAAAGATGTGTGCATGACTTTAAAAAGAATTCATTGTTCTAGTTTTTAAAAAGCCCTCCGTCTTCAGGCCACAAATGGCCCATCGGGACCATCCGACCGCTGTGTCATCCTCAGTTGAGGATAGAATGGGCGTGTGGTCAGCACACCGCTCTCCCGGTCGTTATGATGGTATTATTGACTGAAGCCGCTACTAATCGGTCGAGTAGCTCCTCAGTTAGCATCACGAGGCTGAGTGCACCCCGAAAAATGGCAACAGAGCATGGCGGCCTGGATGGTCACCCATCCAAGTGCCGACCACGACCGACAGCGCTTAACGTCGGTGATCTCACGAGAACCGGTGCAGCCACTGCGGCAAGACCGTTGTCCTTTCCAATTCTTAAACTCTTTCATTTTTCTCCTAATTTGCTCAACTGTTTCGCTGTTTGACTTGCAAAAAATTTTCCGCCTTTGATGTCCCTAGGCGTCTGCCTAGTCTTGCATGTAACTAAATGGCTCTTCACAGCCTTCACTTACTGTGCCTGCCTAGCACCATCTGCAGCACACTCCAAAACGACCAGTGTTCTCTGTGGTGTCACCGCCAGACACCACACTTGCTAGGTGGTAGCCTTTAAATCCGCCGCGGTCCGTTACTATACGTAGGACCCGCGTGTCGCTACAATCAGTGATTGCCGACTGACCGCCACCAGACGGCATGTCTAGTCTAGAGAGACTCCCTAGCACTCGCCCAGTTGTACAGCCGACTTTGCTAGCGATGGTTCACTGTCTGCATACGCTCTCATTTGCAGAGACGACAGTTTAGCATAGCTTTCAGCTAGGTCATTTGCTACGACCTAGCAAGACGCCATATTCAGCTACTATAATTACTATCTCCAAGAAATGTATTCTGAACAGGTAATATTGTGAATCATGTACCGTCAAGAGCGACGTTCATCATTAACGGATTAAAGTTAAGTATCAGACTAATTACGTCCGCTTTCTGGATTCTCATTCCTAGTCATGTTCCAGACCTCACGTCAGTATAGTTCTTCCCTCCTCACGCCACCCTGCGTGCACTAAAACGCGTGCATTTCCGCCTCCACTCCTAAGACGGCGATGGCTCTTCTGCTAACACAATATGCTTCTTTAAGGTAAAAGTAAAAAGTGACGTTCCGCGTTCTGCTAATAGACTGACCAATCGCAGCCGACCGACCGCAGCCAGTGGTAGCATTGGATGAGGTACGGAGGGCCATGTGGTCAGAAAACCGCAATCTCGGCCGCAGGTAATCGATCCAATAGGTCCTCGGTTGGCCTCAAGAATCGGAGTTTGCCCAGTCCTCCCGCCAAGGAGAAGTCCCTGGCAGTATCACGAATCGAACAGGGGTCTTCCGTGTGGCAGTCAGCCGCGCCGACCGCTCAGCTACGGAGGCGCACATCACTTATACGGTGCTGACCAATATTTTGTCCGAACAATTTGCCTTTTACGGCAGAAATACATCACGCACTTAAAATGTGACTAATTATATGTACAAGATTATAATCCCTACTGGATTAAGGTAAACTACAAGAATTATGCTGCAGAACTGGAACACAGGAGAGAGCGGACACATTAATTCTGGGGCAATTCGTATTATCTGGACAGCTACGGAGATAACTCCCAGCGCCTATCGGTAATTGATATCCTCGCTGCTGGAACAATCGCAGTTTCTCTCTTCGGGAACATCTGTCTCTGGAGTTTATCACAGTCACCTGCGCTGCAGGTATTGGCTTCCCATTTGTCTTCATAAAGGATGTTCGGCCATTTATCTGCACTGCTTCACGAACGCCCGTACTTTATTCTGATAGTGTTATTGACTAATGAGGCGTGAGCAATTTGTAGCAGTAATGAATTATGAATTATGTCATTCGCCTTAAAAGCAGCTCTTTGTGTTTTCGTTTGTAACAAAATGAATCCCATTGACCTTTGCGCTTTCGTGTTGTCTTGAGGGCCAACTGTTTTTGGGATGTGCTTTGCACTATAAGAGCTTACAATTTCTCATGTAGTAAGATTGGCGCTGTACGATATAAAAGGATTTGAATATTGTGCAACATATGACAATTGTTTAGGCCGGGCCCATAATTTAAGGAACCTACACCGTTAAATATATGCAGTCCCTGTTTCCAAAGTAAGTCATGACTGTCCCTAAAGTGGGAGAAGCTCATCTGCTGTTGCTACTCAAAGGCCTCCATCGTTTTCCACTTGCATTTGTATATTATTTATTTCCTTTACTCTGCACTATATAGCTTCCATCTCATTTGCCATGACACCAACACTTATTTGAACATAAGAGAGCTCTCCTCGTTCTTCAGGATAGTCTCCACTATTATACAAGGAGAAAGTTGTTTGTGGGTGTATAACTGATAAAGTATTATTCTCTGAATAACAATTCCAGTCCAATAGTTAGATTTTTATGAATTTATTACTACTCGTTTTGGGGTGAGATCCGCGTTCTCAGTTTCTCTTTTTAATTTAATCGCCGGCCGGTGTGGCAGAGCGGTTCTAGGCACTTCAGTCTGGAACCGCGCGATCGCTACGGTCGCAGGTTCGAATCCTGCCTCGGGCATGGACGTGTGTGATGTCCTTATGTTAGTTAGGTTTAAGTAGTTCTACGTTCTATGGGACTGATGACCTCAGATGTTAAGTCCCATAGTGCTGCGAGCCATTTGAACCATTTTTAATGCAATCACACAATGTGACAGGCTGGAAAGTCACATTACATGTAGTTGGCAAGCATTAATAATGTCCCTAAGCAATTTATCTGATTGTCCGATTTAAAACAACATACGAATTTGAGAATGCGGTTCCAATGCCAAAACGAGTAGCAAAAATTTCATTAAAATATTACGTTTAGTACTGGAAAAGCTATTTCAATAAAAGACACATTTCCTTGACATGGATCACTTCTTAATACTGTTACATCTTTACTTTTCGTATTTGGTCTGAACGCTAAACACTGCCTGTATAGTGCGTAATTACTATAGTTCATTGCCCACGAATCGAATATTTATTTCTTTTCTTCGTTAAAAGGGCTCGTGTGAGGTGTTTAGTGGTATCGGTACTATGACGAAGGTTGTTGGGATTCTCATTTCTCTGCACGTCAGATTTCCAAACCTGCAATGCCTCTTCAAGATCACATTCATTGATACAGCACTAAACATAAATTGTGCAATGCTGCCTATTTCTGAAGAAACTGATGTATTCAAGTCGATCCACGTCTAGTAAATGAAAGCAACTAAATGCGTCGCAGGTGAAATAAGGCCAGTGATAAGACAAATTGTACTAACAGGTTGGCGCGCGGAGTACCCGCGCTGACTAGGGAGACTTGTCACGATTCGGGAGGCTCAGCCCGTCGGAGGTTCGAGCCCTCCCTCGGGCATGGATGTGTGTTGTCCTTAGCGTAAGGCAGTTTAAGTCTGATTAAGTAGTGTGCAAGCTCAGGGACGGATGACTTCAGCAGTTTGGTCCCATAACACCTTGCCACAAATTTCCAAAAACTAACAGGTTGCTGTAAAATCAAAGTGTTACTGAAAATACACTAACAGAAACTGAAAGTGTTACACCATGAACAATTTCACTGAATTTCACCAAACTGTTGCTCCCATTGGAACTTAATTATTAGGTGAATTTTATTCGAAAGTTTGTACGTGTCTAGGGGTTGATAATGGAAACGATCACTTTGACTTTACGTCTATCGGAAAACGGAAGATTTATAAAATGATGGAGTAGCGATGCATCTCAGTAGGCAGGGTGAAAGGTATTGTTTCTGTATTCAACAGTTTGTCAAAGTTCTTTATTATATTCCCGAAACGCAATAGCACGTTGCCAGTGTTACATATAGTCTACACGACTATTAACCAGAGCTTGACTGTTCAGTGCACTATTATAGTTCTGTTTCACAACATACGAGGGTAATCCCAAAATTCAGGTCTCCTATTTTATATAAGTACATAGACCTGTTTATTTCTACAGTGGTTTACGTTAGTCTGAAGCTTGAGCCTTTAGCTATTTTTCGAGATAATCACCATTTCTGTCGATGCATTTTTGTAGACCCTGTGGCAGTTTCTGTATGCCCATATCATACCAGCTCGCCACCATGTTCAGAAAGTTATGAACCTCTCCTTTCACTTCGTGGTCGGAGCTGAATCGCTTTCCGGTCAAATGTTCTTTTAACGTAGTGAACAGATGACAGTCACTGGGCGCCAAGTCAGGACTATAGGGGTGGGTGGGTGATTATCTTCCACTGAAACTGTTGAAGGAGAGCAACGGTTTGATGAGCGATGTGTGGGCGAGCGTTGTCCTGGAAAACGTGTACGCCCTTGCTCAACATTCCTTTTCTCCGGTTCTGAATTGCCCGTTTGAGTTTTTTCAGACTCTTACAGTACCTGTGGTTCCAACGACTCACCTCCGACGACTAGGTGAAAGAAGCGGTTCATAACTTTCTGAACGGCATGGCGGCGAGCTGGTATGACAAGGGCACACGATAACTGCCACAGTGTCTACAAAAATGCATCGACAGAAATGGTGATTATGTCGAAAAATAGCTAAATGTTCAAGCTGTAAACTGATGTAAACCATTGTAGAAAAAAAAACAGGTCTATGTATTTGTAAAGAAATAGGAGTCCTTACTTTTGGGATTACCCTTGTATAAAGTGCAATCACCGACAAATTATTTCAAATTCCAATACTGTTTGCGTAAAATCGTTGTCACCGTGACTTCGAAATAATCTGAGTCCAGGGACGGTTGGAAATTGTCTAGTCTCGCATCAGTCGGAATATTTCCGAGTTCCACCATCTAGCAGAATACCTCCAGTACAGCAACTTGGCAGTTACACGGCGGACCCCGGGAGACGACTCACTCACCGGTACCGTATCGACAAAAGACTGTCAACCACAATGGGTAGCGAAAGAAACTCCGGAACGCTCTTTCCCTCCGTTATTTACACTCGCGCGTTTTCGAACCATCAGAACCACTTTTCGCGTCATACTTTGAAAGTTTTTCATTTTACGTATGAATAATGCATAAGATGACGTGATCTCTCAGCATTCATTTGCTACGAATTTTCTATAATAGTTACGTCTCTCAGAATCTTTGAAATACTTAGCGGCGTCGAAGTTCACAGAAAAGAGTTGCTTGAAACTAGTATCGTCACATGGAGAGAGATGGTAGATAACCAGCTGTTATGTAGATCATGTGCTTTTTTTTATATCTTTGTACTATTTCAGGCGACGACAACTGCGATCGCTGTATTTGGCACAGATCAACGGCGACGTTTTGAGTCAGACTGAGGTGCTCCAAAGGCTGTAATAGTAGAGGAAAGGAGCCTAATATGAGACACACTTTTATAAACCCTTTTGAAAGACCTAAAAGTAAGTGTAATTGTATTTTTGTGATGGTAATAAT
Organism: Schistocerca gregaria; assembly: GCF_023897955.1. Classification (NCBI taxonomy): domain Eukaryota; kingdom Metazoa; phylum Arthropoda; class Insecta; order Orthoptera; family Acrididae; genus Schistocerca; species Schistocerca gregaria. The sequence goes on along the minus strand of NC_064920.1, from coordinate 212,043,638 downwards.
ATCTTGCATTATTTAATTTTATCATACAATTATCGTATTTGCAATAATAAACAAGTTTTCAGAGTAGTTATAAAATCTTCACAAACAAGGCATTTCGTAGAAATGAGATAAAGGTTTCCTGATATGAGACAGTAATAATATTTTGCTTTAATTATTTTATTACAGAATAATGACAGATGAATAAACAATTTCTACTTGTTCATTGATTTCTGTTATCCTTCACTAATTTCACACTATTTAGGTTTATATTTACGACATCCGGGGCAAACAAAATTGTCTTCTGTGACACCGCAATCTTCATGAGCCCAGCGATAACATTTCGTGCGCTGTGCTCATTTCTCCCCGTGTTGGTCTTCAGAAAAGCGGCCAGTGCAGAACAGACACTCTGCGTCATCGTCATGACTGCTCTCTGCATCCCGACTGTCATCAAGATTGACGTGGGATGCCGAGTCACTAGACGATTCTTCTGCTTTAGGTCTACGATATGAACGCTTTCCACTCTTCTCCCCAAATAACTTTCTGGCTGCTTTCTTAGCCTCAGCCTCTGATTTCTTCTGTTTAGATTCTTACAATTGCTTCACATAAGGAGTTGAAGTTAGTAACGCAGCAGAGCAATAACGCGGTGTTTGATCTATTTGACAATCTCCATGTGGTTTTCCGATGTGTGGGATGTCTGCCGGGCTGACAGCTTGAAAGTCACCATCAGTAGTTTCATTTTCGTTTTTGGCATCTCTTTCTTGAAGAGCGTCAGCATGGCGATGAATTTTTTATAAGTACTGTGAACGGAGCACTTTGAATTTGTAGTAATATTGATCTACTTCTGAGCAAAATACTGTCTTGAAAGAAAGTTCCAGAACACATTACAATTTCTGATCATAAGACTAGTCAAAGTAATTCCTGTTTATGATAATTTAATCGAATTAAAATAAACACAGTTGTCAAAATTTTACTAAAATAAATAATAAAATATTCTTATCTCATGATGTCATTATCAGGAGAAAGAAAACTGGCGTTCTACGGATCGGAGCGTGCAATGTCAGATCCCTTAACCGGGCAGGTAGGTTAGAAAATTTAAAAAAGGGAAATGGATATGTTAAAGTTAGATATAGTGGGAATTAGTGAAGTTCGGTGGCAGGAGGAACAAGACTTCAGGTCAGGTAACTACAGGATTATAAACACAAAGTCATGTAGGGGTAATGCAGGAGGAGGTTTAATAATGAAAACGAAAATAGGAATGCGGGTAAGCTACTACAAACAGCATAGTGAACGCATTATTGTGGCCAAGATAGATACGAAGCCCACACCTACTACAGTATTACAGGTTTATATGCCAACTAGCTCTGCAGATGACGAAGAAATTAAAGAAATGTATGATCAAATAAAAGAAATTATTCAGATAGTGATGGGTGACGAAAATTTAAAAGTCATGGGTGACTGGAATTCGGTAGTAGGAAAAGGGAGAGAAGGGAACGTAGTAGGTGAATATGGATTGGGGCAAAGAAATGAAAGAGGAAGCCGCCTGCTAGAATTTTGCACAGAGCACAACTTAATCATAGCTAACACTTGGTTCAAGACTCATAAAAGAAGGCTGCATACGTGGAAGAAGCCTGGAGATACTGACAGGTTGCAGATAGATTATATAATGATAATACAGAGATTTAGGAACCAGGTTTTAAATTGTAAGACATTTCCAGGGGCAGATGTGCACTCTGACCACAATCTATTGGTTATGACCTGTAGATTAAAACTGAAGAAACTGCAAAAAGGTGGGAATTTAAGGAGATGGCACCTGGATAAACTAAAAGAACCAGAGGTTGTACATAATTTCAGGGAGAGCATAAGGAAGCAATTCACAGAAATTGAGGAAAGAAATACAGTAGAAGAAGAATGGGTAGTTTTGAGGGATGAAGTAGTGAAGGCAGCAGAGGATCAAGTAGGTAAAAAGACGAGGGCTAGTAGAAATCCTTGAGTAACAGAAGAAATATTGAATTTAATTGATGAAAGGAGAAAATATAAAAATGCAGTAAATGAAGCAAGCAAAAAGGAATACAGACGTCTCAAAAATGAGATCGACAGGAAGTGCAAAATGGCTAAGCAGGGATAGCTAGAGGACAAATGTAAGGATGTAGAGACTTATCTTACTAGGGGTAAGATAGATACCGCCTACAGGAAAATTAAAGAGATCTTTGGAGATAAGAGAACCACTTGTATGAACATCAAGAGCTCAGATGGAAACCCAGTTTTAAACAAAGAAGGGAAAGCAGAAAGGTGGAAGGAGTATATAGAGGGTCTATACAAAGGTGATGTACTTGAGGACTATATTATGGAAATGGAAGAAGATGTAGATGAACATGAAATGGGAGATACGATACTGCGTGAAGTGTTTGACAAAGCACTGAAAGACCTGAGTGGAAACAAGGCCCCCGGAGTAGACAACATTCCATTGGAACTACTGACAGCCTTGGGAGAGCCAGTCCTGATAAAACTCTACCATCTGGTGAGCAAGATGTGTGAGACAGGCCAATTACCCTCAGACTTCAAGAAGAATATAATAATTCCAATCCTAAAGAAAGCAGGTGTTCATAGATGTGAAAATTACCGAACTATCAGTTTAATAAGTCACAGCTGCAAAATACTAACACGAATTCTTTACAGACGAATGGAAAAACTAGTAGAAGCCGACCTTGGGGAAGATCAGTTTGCATTCCGTAGAGATGTTGGAACACATGACCCTACGACTTATCGTAGAAGCTAGATTAAGGAAGGGCAAACCTACGTTTCTAGCATTTGTAGACTTAGAGAAAGCTTTTGACAATGTTGACTGTAATACTCTCTTTCAAATTCTGAAGGCGACAGGGGTAAAATACAGGGAGCGAAAGGCTATTTACAGTTTGTACAGAATCCAGATGGCAGTTATAAGAGTCGAGGGACATGAAAGGGAAGCAGTGGTTGGGAAGGGAGTGAGACAGGGTTGTAGTCTCCCTCCGATGTTATTCAATCTGTATATTGAGCAAGCAGTAAAAGAAGCAAAAGAAAAATTCGGAGTAGGTTTTAAAATCCAAGGAGGAGAAATAAAAACTTTGAGGTTCGCCGATGACATTGTAATTCTGTCAGAGACAGCAAAGGACTTGGAAGAGCAGTTATAAGATGAACATCAACATAAGCAAAATGAGGACAATGGAATGTAGTCGAATTAAGTGGGGTGATGCTGAGGGAATTAGATTAGGAAATCAGACACTTACAGTACTAAAGGAGTTTTGCTATTTAGGGAGCAAAATAACTGATGATGGTCGAAGTAGAGATAATATAAAGTGTAGACTGGCAATGGCAAGGAAAGCATTTCTGAAGAAGAGAAATTTGTTACATCGAGTATAGATTTAAGTGTGAGGAAGTCATTTCTGAAAGTATTTGTATGGAGTGTAACCATGTACGGAAGTGAAACATAGACGATAAATAGCTTGGTCAAGAAGAGAACAGAAGCTTTTGAAATGTGGTGCTACAGAAGAATGGTGAAGATGAGATGGGTAGATCACATAACTAATGAGGAAGTATTGAATAGGATTGGGGAGAAGAGAACTTTGTGGCACAACTTGACCAGAAGAAGGGATCGGTTGGTAGGACATGTTCTGAGGCATCAAGGGATCACCAATTTAGTATTGGAGGGCAGCGTGGAGGGTAAACATCGTAGAGGGAGACCAAGAGATGACTACACTAAGCAGATTCAGAAGGATGTAGGTGGCAGTAGGTACTGGGAGATGAAGAAGCTTGCACAGGATAGAGTAGCATGGAGAGCTGCATCAAACCGCAACAAAAGCAACATCTCATGATAGGTGGTTCCTGGTGTGGGTTCCTGTAGTCATGTCCTAGTTCATGAACCACGGGCAACGTATGAGTGGCCAAGTAAGTGGTCCCGACACTCGGGATACCAGTTATTTGGAATAAGGCTGGGCATCTCGGACATATTCTGAGTCGTGGTCAGCTTTGTGCTCATACGGCAAAGACAACCAAATCCACCAGTTAGTCCCTCAACAGTTTGGGGTAAAACTCAATGGGACTCGGGGAAAGTAAGGCTAGCAACCTGTTTCCCTGGTACTTTAAATATGATGTTGGCAACAATCAGAGCAAAATGCTTTGGACGTTTGGAGGTGACGGAGTCCCACCTCTAACTGACAAACCAGGGACTCCTAAGATACGACTTGGCAACCAAATGGTAATGAGATGAGGAGCTATTAATATCAATGGGGGCTACTCTGGGAAGAAGGTAGAGCTGGCAGAGGCAACAAGTAAGATGGGGCTGGACGTTTTAGCTGTTAGTGACATTGGGGTAAGCGGTGAGAAAGAAGAGGAAGTAAGAGAATACAAGGTCTACCTGTCAGGAGTCAAAGCAGGAATAGCACAATGGAGTGTAGGGCTTTACATCAGGAAAGAAATGGAACCCAGCGTAGTTTCACTAAGGTATGTAAACGAACGACTGATGTGGATAGATTTGACAGCGTAAAGCAAGAAAATTAGGATTGTGTCAGTATATTCGCATTGTGAAAGGACAGATCAAGATAAGATGGATAGTTTTTATGAGGCACTCACTGATGTAGTTGTTAGAGTAAAGGACAAGGACAGTGTTCTGCTCATTGGTAATTTTAATGCCAGGATTGGAAATCGAACAGAAGGGTATGAAAAGGTTATGGGTAAATTTGGAAAGGATATGGAGGCCAATAGGAACGGGAAACAACTCTTGGATTTCTGTGCCAGTATGGGCTTAGTAATCACGAACTCCTTTTTTAAACATACGAACATTCACCGGTATACTTGGGTAGGCAGGGGAACCAGATCTGTCACTGACTATATAATAACAGATCAGGAATTCAGGAAGGCTGTGAGGGACACACGTGTATTCAGGGGATTCTTTGATGACACTGATTATTATTTAATCTTCAGTGAAACTGGGATTGTGAGGCCGAAAGTGCAGGAGGTCAGGTCCATATGTAGGAGGATAAGAGTGGAGAAACTTCAGGATAAGAAAATCAGGCACAAGTATATAACAGCGATCTCAGAAAGGTACCAGTTAGTTGAATGTAGTCAATTACAGTCATTAGAAAAGGAATGGACAAGGTACAGGGACACAGTACTAGAAGTGGCTAAAGAATGTCTTGGAACAGTAGTGTGTAAAAGTAGGATGAAGCAAACATCTTGGTGGAATGACACAGTCAAGGCAGACTGTAAAAGGAAAAAGAAGGCGTATCAAAAATGGCTACATACTAGAACTCAGGTAGACAGAGAAAGTTATGTTGAAGAAAGAAACAAAGCCAAACAGATAATTGCAGCATCCAAGAAGAAATCTTGGGAAGAGTTTGGAAACAGGTTGGAGACTATGGGTCAAGCTGCTGGAAAACCATTCTGGAGTGTAATTAGCAGTCTTCGAAAGGGAGGTAAGAAGGAAATGACAAGTATTTTGGACAGGTCAGGAAAACTGCTGGTGAATCCTTTGGATGCCTTGGGCAGATGGAGGGAATATTTTGAGGAGTTGCTCAACGTAGGTGAAAATGCGATCAGCAAAGTTTCAGGTTTCGAGGTAGAATGGGATAGGAATGATGATGGAAATAGGATCACATTTGAGGAAGTGGAGAAAATGGTCAATAGATTGCAGTGCAATAAAGCAGCTGGAGTGGATGAAATTAAGTCAGAACTCATCAAATACAGTGGAATGGCAGGTCTTAAATGCCTACACAGGATAATTGAAATGGCCTGGGAGTCGAGACAGGTTCCATCAGACTGGACAAAAGCAGTAATCACACCAATCTTTAAACATGGAAACAGAAAAGATAATAACAGCTACAGAGGTATCTCTTTAATCAGCATTGTGGGTAAAATCTTCTCAGGTATTGTTGAAAGGAAAGTGCGAGTATTAGTTGAGGACCAATTGGATGAAAATCAGTGTGGGTTGAGGCCTCTTAGAGGTTGTCAGGACCAGATCTTTAGCTTACGGCAAATAATGGAGAAGTGTTATGAGTGGAAGAGGGAATTGTATGTATGCTTTATAGATCTTGAAAAGGCATATGACTGGGTTCCTAGGAGGAAGTTATTGTCTGTTCTACGAAATTGTGGAATAGGAGGCAAACTTTTGCAAGCAATTAAAGGTCTTTACATGGATAGTCAGGCAGCAGAGTTGACGGTAAATTGAGTTCATGGTTCAGAGTAGTTTCAGGGGTAAGACAAGGCTGCAACCTGTCTCCACTGTTGTTCATATTATTTATGGATAATATGTTGAAAACAATAGACTGGGTGGATGAGATTAAGCTATGTGAACACAAAATAAGAAGTCTTGCATATGCGGATGACTTAGTTGTGATGGCAGATTCGATTGAAAGTTTGCAAAGTAATATTTCAGAGGTAGATCAGAAATGTAAGGACTATAGTATGAAGATTAGCATCTCCAAAACGAAAGTAATGTCAGTGGGAAAGAAATATAAACGGATTGAGTGCCAAATAGGAGGAAGAAAGTTAGAACAGGTGGACAGTTTCAAGTACTTAGGATGCAAATTCTCACAGGATGGCAACATAGTGAAAGAACTGGAAGCGAGGTGTAGCAAAGCTAATGCAGTGAGCGCTCAGCTACCATCTACTCTCTTCTGCAAGAAGGAAATCAGTACCAAGATTAAGTTATCTGTGCACCGTTCAATCTTTCGACCAACTTTGTTGTATGGGAGCGAAAGCTGGGTGGATTCCGGTTACCTTATCAACAAGGTTGAGGTTACGGATATGAAAGTAGCTAGGATGATTGCTGGTACTAGTAGATGGGAACAATGGCAGGAGGGTGTCCACAATGAGGAAATCAAAGAAAAACTGGGAATGAACTCTATAGATGTAGCAATCAGGATGAACAGGCTTAGATGGTGGGGTCATGTTACACGCATGGGAGAAGCAAGGTTACCCAAGAGACTCATGGGTTCAGCAGTAGAGGGTAGGAGGAGTCGGGGCAGACCAAGGAGAAGGTACCTGGATTCGGTTAAGAAAGATTTTGAAGTAATAGGTTTAACGGCAGAAGAGGCACCAATGTTAGCACTGAACAGGGGATCATGGAGGAATTTTATAAGAGGGCTATGCTCCAGACTGAACGCTGAAAGGCATAATCAGTCTTAAATGATAATGATGATGATGATCTCATGATAGTATTGCCTAAATTATATATAACAAATCGTGAGAGAACGAGTTCCCCCAATATGCGATAGGTATCGTAATATGCGACACTGTCGCGTATTTGCATCCCCATACTATCGCATATTAAGAATTTTGCCGTCTTACACAAAGAATCACGCACTTGCTAACAACTTTCGTTGCAAAATGAAGCTAATTGTCAGTAATTAAAGGTAATACAGTCACAAATAAGAACAATAAAAGAGTGCAGTAGTATCCACTCACCTTTAAGGTGAAATATTGTCTTAACACCGATGTCGCAAAACCTCCAAACACAAGGAATTTTGTATCAACCTCTACGTGCTGTGTCCGGCTCAACTATGGCGTCCTACTGGCTGAGTTGTCCTCTGGCCCGCAATAGACGTGTTTAAGAAACTCTCCACCACAGTGCAGCCCCTAATATGAGTACAGTTGGGGTGTCTCATATTAGGGAACTATCTCATAATAGGCACCTTTCCTCTACACTCGACACTTCTTTAGATCTACATTTTCATGCTGAATTCAGGTCTTTACTTGTAATTTTCATGTACGATATTTTGGCGAAGTTACGTACAAGATGCAGAAAAGTACTGTGACCACATAGCCCCATATTTCGTCTGGTTTGGTGATCTGACGATGAAGCACGTGTTGGGAGACTGAAAGGTCGCAGGATTCGGGCTCTAATTTCGGTCGGACCACAGACTTTTCAGACTGCCATCGACCTCTCAGTGATCTGAAGATCCTATGTAAATTGAAGGGGATTACTGCTGTCAGCTGCAGCGGGACATTGTGCCGGATCAGCAGCAGCGAGCGGAAACGTATAAAGGACGGGGATTCGAACCCAGTATCTCCTGCTTACTAGGCAGGTTTGTTAACCACCGCGCCATCCGTGACACAGTTCTTTCGCAAATGCGCGGAGTATCTCGCATACCTCACGGCCGATTCACATTCCGACCGAACACCACCTATCCGCAGTCCCTGTCCAATGAATCCATGTTCGCCACTCTAGAGATTCAAAAGCATTCATGTGGAGAAGCGACAAGTGGTTCCGATTCCACGCTAGACTGTAGGGCCCCTTTCCCCGGCTGTGTAAATGGGATGGGTTAGGGACACGCAAGTCGCCAGAGCGGCGTACACCTGAAAGACTTCCATCAGGCCATTGAGCCACATGAAATTGTTATTTTTATTAAATAACAAAAAAAAATGGTTCAAATGGCTCTGAGCACTATGGGACTCAACTGCCGTGGTCATCAGTCCCCTAGAACTTAGAACTACTTAAAGCTAACTAACCTAAGGACTTCACACACATCCATGCCCGAGGCAGGATTCGAACCTGCAACCGTAGCAGTCGCACGGTTCCGGACTGCGCGCCTAGAACCGCGAGACTATTAAATAACAAATAACTGCCAGTTTTTGATATTACATTAGTACTCTGCACTGCTTTCTTTTTATTTTGAGTTATGATTCGGCTATTGAAGCTAATATAATCGAAGATATATGAGCCGTTCGTGGCCCATGTTCCCGCCATCATGTATATTACACCCTGTTTTTAACATACTTCCACCTCACTGCTTAAATTAATGGTGTCACTGAGTTGGTGCTTTGCTTGACCGTAAGCGGAGCTAGCAGCGCATATCAATGTATCACCTCTCGTAGTATCTTTGCTTGACTGCTGTTACTTCCCGATCGTTGTCTGTCGTAAGCCAGTTCCGGTCGCAATTTCGGGCTGCCAGTCGGGTGGAACGCTTCTGGAGCGCAGTCCGGACCTGCCAATCAGGGAGTTCCAATGCGGCTCTAGTGCAGTCGGCTTGGATCTGTGAGGTCTGCGTCGACATGGCTCTCCCGACCATTGCCGCCTGCATCACTTGAGCCGGGCCACGGTCTTGGTGGATCGTCCGTCGGTCGACGCGTTTTGGCTCGCTGATCGTTCATGAGTCGACTGTGTGTGCGCGTGCATCGTCTCCCGATTTGTCTTTTTGCGTGCTTAGTTACTGTTGGGTAACGTTCAGGTCTTCTTGCAAGTGTTTGTTAGGTTGTGTGTGGTGTGTGTAGTTGGCATTATTTTCACTGACGATTATTTTAGATGTTGTCGGCATTCTGAGGACAGTCGGTCCGTTCGTGCAGGCAGACCAGGAAGGATGACTCTGTGCTATGGTCACAGGTTCGAGTCCTGCCTCGGGAATGGATGTGTGTGATGGCCTTAGGTTAGTTAGGTTTAAGTAGTTCTAAGTTCTAGGGGACTGATGACCTCAGATGTTAAGTCCCATAGTGCTCAGAGCCATTTGAACCATTTGACTCCGTGCGGCGCAGTTGGCTGGGTCTGCTGGCGGTCCCTGCGCAGTGTCCGAGCGTGTGTGGAGCTGTCCGATCGCTACGAGCATCGTGGCTCACCTACCCAGGCCGTGAAAGTTGAGTGGTATCTTAAGTACCCAAGCCACGTCAGTTCATGTTGTGTCGTTCGTTTCAGTGGTACGTTGTTGGGGAGCTTTTCCTATGAGCAACACCGAATGGTTGTAGTGGTGAAATCTAGCCGTCGTGCGGTGGAATTGACTATACTGGTTCACTACAATTCAAGTGCACCAGCCGAATTCTCTCCCTTGTGGCCGTTAGTGTTCTGGTTACCTGCCCTGGCCACTGGCGTAAATTCAGGCAGTGTTATTTTTTGGTAGATTTAACTATACCACATTATTTCAAATTAAAGTGCACCACCGGAATTTTCTGCCTTGTGACAGTGTTCTGGTTACCTGCCCTGGCCACTTACGTAATTTCAGGCAGTGTCCTTTCCTCACCTGTCACTGCTGTCCAACACGGTGTGTAGTTTTGACAGTTTAATACATATTTCATTGTGGAGAATCACGTCCGTAACAGTTTGGTCTTTGAGTTTTCATGGACAGATTATTGGCTGTCTCTTGGTTGGGTTACTGAAAGATCAAGTGCAGTTGTTCCCATCTCCTGTCTCACCTAAGTGAACGCAAATGTTTCGAGGGCAGGCCCCCCCCTCCACTCCAACCTTCCCCCCCCCCCCCCCTTTGAGGCGTCTGAGTGCCGTTGTCTCTACTGTCCTTTTCATGGGATTTTAATGGTCTGTTGGTAATCTATTATGGCCAATGCTTAAAAAAAATATTGTGTTTTATGTAAATCAAAGGACTTCAGTCCTTATAAGTAAGTTTGAATTCTGGTAAGTGGATATTTTGCTGGAAGTTACTGTTGTGCTATCTTTTCATTGAGTAAGCTGTCATCCACTTAAAACTTAAAGGTTTAAGATATTTTGAATTTTTGGAAAATCAGTTGTGGCTCTTTAGCCGCTTAAAACCTTATTCTTAAATTAAGTTATTGTCGTTGTCTTGCTTTTTCATTTAGTGTGCTTTCGGGTACTTAAAACGTAAAGGTTTAAGGTATTTTGAATTTTTGGAAAATAGATTTTGGGCCTTCAGCACCTTAAAACCTTGTTCTTAAATTTAGTTATTTCAGTTGCGTTGCTTTTTCATTCAGTGTGCCTTCGGCCACTTAAAACTTAGAGGTTTGAGGTATTTTGAATTTTTGGAAAATTAATTGTGGGTCTTCAGCCCCTTAAAACCTTATTCTTAAATCTAGCTATTCTCTTTGGGTGCTTTTTCATTTAGTGTGCTTTCGGCTACTTAAAACTTAAAGGTTTAAGGTATTTTTGATATTTTGGTAAACCAGCTGTGGGTCTTCAGCGGCTTAAAGCCTTATTCTTAAAATTTCACCTTAAGCGAAAACATTGCTGCCTTTTGCCTTAAAAGGTTATGGTAATATATTTTAAACTTTTGAAAATTAATTGTGCCTTTTAGCTGTTTGTATTGTACCTTGTTTATGTTAGTTATACCTACGTTTTGCTTGAGGCTTTCAGCCTAGCTGTGATATATATGTAACTGCATGTCTTCAGTCACTTGAAATTTATCTTGTTGATTTTTAAGATTTCTTGTTGGAGATCTTCAGAATTGTATTTTGAAACTCGTGGTTGTAAAGGTTCAGCTATGTGCCCTTTTGGTTTAAATGTGTTATTAAATTACAATAAATAACAATTTTGAAGTGAAACTGACCGCCACCATATTTGGCCCTTTCCACAATCCTAATCACCTGTTCTGCCCAGCGGGTTTAGTGGGCGTTGAAATACTATTTTTTTAAGTTTACTGAAAGTGATATGTCTTTATCATTCTGTGTCAGCTAAGGTTCAGCGTTGCCTCATTTGTTTTGTCTTGAAGAGAGCGTTAACTTGATACGCGTATATCTTACCGAGCCATAGCGCATAATGAACTTCTTCATAGGCCTGCCGTTTCCACCCGTCCATTAAGCGGCCGCAGTCAGTCCATGGGCACACAAAAAGACTTTGTGTTTCCCGAGGATCGTGGCCTCCTGCCGATCTACTACTTTGAGGGCATGTCTGTTGACATGTCTGGACAGATAAGTGACTGTTCCGTAAACGAGCAAACATTCTGTCAAACGTAACTATGCTCGCCAAAAAAATGTCCTTGTGCGGTGCTGTTTGACGTGTTTGTCCAACATAGATCGTGTTTGACATTTTTACGAGAAATTTAGATTGATGGAAAATCTGAGAATATGGAGTACGTTGATATTTGTGTCGAAGTGTCGCCACATACGTTTAGTGCAAAACTTTGTAATTTGTCTCATTGTATCGTGAGTTTCCACAACTATGAAAACTAGCGCCAATTGTAAATACAAAATAGTACTGACCGTTAGTAAAATGGTAGAGTTATCACATCCTCCCAAACCATATATTACGCACGAAGCGGTTATGAACAAAATCAATATTTTAATCATGCAGTAACGTACAAGAGGAGGGGAATGAAAGAAAATAAATCAAAGTTCTCTGCCTCTTTCACGGACAATGGTGTCCACACGTTCCCAAATTGTGGCATTTCAATGAACTGCCATTAGAGGACCAAGTGGAAGAGCATAAATTTTCTCGTACTTGTGTCTTCGTTTCGAATGTGAGAGCGAAGTAACGCCCAACTAGTTAATAAACGACAATGATGGAAGTTGAAGCAATGAATTAATATTTTGCAACGAAACCATCCTACCGGTGGTACTGATAAAATTCGACCGGGTAGGATATTTACAGTCGCTTATATTGTCCTACTGCTTCTACAAGTTACACTCTGTTGTACAGGTTCAATAAATTCGTGTGGTCCACGATATTACAGGCTCCTGTGAGCTATTGATGGGGTATTAATAATTACTAGAGGTTAAGTTAAGCCTACCGGTAAAAATTTGAAGTAAACGGAGAAATCAACCTTTGTAACCACTGCAGAAGGCACCTATGCAGGGATTAATAGGGAGCATAGAGCTTTTATTTAGTTTTATTTGTTGACCCAGCCTGCGACTGAAGTAGGGACTAATTTGTGGGGGCTTGCCTGTAATCTCTAAGGGATATTTTGTCAGTCCTATTTTCCATTTTGTTAGGGAGGTTTGGATACTTTAGGTTCCATCTATTCTTCATTTTGTTAATGATAAAGAGAGGAAATAATCAGTTGAGGATCTAGATTAATTGATATTTATTGACTACCTTTTATCGTTTGGACAATTAGTCATATGTCTATTGAAATAGTTACAGTTCATTCTTATGCAACAGCAGGGGCTCTCATATTATACATAATGAAAAATGGTTTCTCTAGTCAACAGGATTTATTTTCGCCATTTAATTATGGAAAGGGAGATGGGAGCGAAGACCTGGCTTCCGTCGAATTTTATGCAGGCACACAATTATACTTACACACATGCCTTCTATTGATATTACATTTCATTACTATAGGTCACGCAGAACAAGTTCAGCCAAAGACACTACAAGTGAACTCTATCAGGGCGGAAGACTACCTGCTTAAATATCTCAAATTTCATTAAAACGTGTGCCGAAGAGGGGTATGAAGTGGCCCACTCGACAATGACTGCCAGTTTGGTTTAATCCTGCGTTCCGAAACAACACCTCGTTACTGAGCTGGGGGCGCAAGAACATTTACTATCACATGGCGGGGAAATTTTGCAAGTCTCTATCCTATCAATAGGCATTAAAATCGGAACTTTATATTTCATGTAACGCACTTCATTATAATCAAATCAGTTATGGATGGCACAAGAAACATTGACTAATTATCACCTTCATACTAGTCCACACAGGTGGCCAAGTTGGGGTACCCAATATAAATGCAAAAAATTCTCACACACAACGTTATTTCTTCCCTATCTTACACTCACACACTACCGTATAATTATTTACTCGTATCTTGTATATACTGATGTGGCCCACCTTTCCATTAACGACCGTTGACACAGTTTCGAACCAAAGTGAATACGCATACATTTCATGATTCAGAGTTCTTATTCTCCGCGCAAATTTACTACTTCGGAATATAGCTATACGAAAGTGTTGTGAAACTACTATATATTTTTGGAATGAAAGTGCACTTTACTAATGTGACAGTTGCTCCAATCGACCACGTGGCGGGCAACCAATTACACAAAGAAAACATATGAGAAATTTAAAAAAAAAAGTCCCCCAAAATATCATACTGCCCAGGAACCAGTGTCCTGAGGGCCACATCGCCCAACCGTTGCACGTTCAAAAGCGGTGGTGGAGGGGGTGGTTCGCCATCCTGACAAAGCCAATACTCGTGCCTTCACAACCTCTCTGACCTGACTTGCACACTTTGTCTTTGCCAAACTTGTTCGCATTTAGGGGTTGGTACTACCCTACCACAGAACCACACTACACATGCGCTCCTACAACCTCTGACTAAAGCTTCCTGCTACTCTATTTCACATAATTTCTCATTCATACTGCTCAGGTTGCACAAGGAAAAGTATGCAGCGATACGTGGCACACACAAAATAAAATAAATAAATAAACACCGTTTGGTCCATTCTCTCCTGATTGTTACCAGCTAATTTATTTCTGCAGAGTAAAAAACACTCTCGCTATTAACTCTCTTGAACCGGAAATTCATTTAGAAAAATATGGAACGGTACAACATGTTGAATTTAAATTTCTGCTACGGCCAGCACTCGAAACCAGGACTCCTTGCTTACTAGGCAGAAATGCTGACCGTTACAGCACCGCAGCACTATAGGCAACACTGCTGCACGGACTACTCAAGTCCAGCGCCACTCTAACCACACACTTCATATCTCTTCAGCTTTTCTCTCTCTCTCTCTCTCTCTCTCTCTCTCTCTCTCTCTCTGTCTCTCTCGCTCTCACCCCTAAATTGTCAATATTATCCGGGCTCTCCGGCATTGGAATAACACATAACCGTTGGGCGTAACTGGGGAGTCCTGTACATCATATGTTCTTGTAGATCTTATAAGTAAATTTTTCCCAAGTCATTTAAGTCTCATCTTGATACACGATAATGATGGAAACTGAAGTCTGTGCGGCAATGTGGACCATAGTGCTGCGGTAGTATAGTGGTCAGCACTTCTGCATAACAAGCAAGGAAATGTGGGCACGAATCCAGGCAGTGCCACGAGTTTTAGTTCAGTTCTTCAGCTTCCATCATTAGCGTAGATGTCTCGGGGGAAATTTAATTGTAATGTGTATAAGTTAATAAATGTTTCACTTTCCATCCACAGAAAAGTACGTAACCATCAGGTACTGCTTGTAACATTTCCATTGACGGGTTTTCAGTTGTATATTTCTCATTTTGATCCATTCCCTGGGCCAGTGTCTTATATTCTTCCTCTTTAAACACACTGGCAGATGCAATGTTAGAAATGTTTTATCTACATTTGCATTCATTCAATAGAGTGCCAAAATACAGCATACACGAAAAGCGCCTGCTTCAAAAGTAAGGTCAAAGCGACAAGTTTTCTTAATATTTGTACGGTCTTGTTTGACTACATAAGAGCGAACTTGGCGGCAATTCTGCTGTTCCATGAGATCCTTAATAAGATTTAGAAAGTTTTATTGTCCATTTGCAGAAAGTTGTTATAATCTTCAGGTTCTGCGAGAAATGTACACTACTAGCCATTAAAATTGCAACACCAAGAAGAAGTGTAGATGATAAACTCTTATTCATTGGACAAATACATTATACTAGAACTGATATGTGATTATATTTTCACGAAATTTGGGTGCATAGATCCTAAGAAATCAGTACCCAGGACCACCACCTCTGGCAGTAATAACGGCCTTGATACTCCTGGGCATTGAGTCAAACAGAGCTTGGGCTGGTCCCAGCGGAGGTTCGAGTCATCCCTCGGGCATGGGTGGGTGTGTTTGCCCTTAGGATAATTAAGGTTACGTAGTGTGTAAGCTTAGGGACTGATGACTTAGCAGTAAAGTTCCATAAGATTTCACACACACAAACATAACTTGGATGGCGTGTACAGTTGCAGCTGCCCATGCAGCTTCAACACGATACCACAGTTCCTCAAGAGTAGTGACTGGCGTATTGTGACGAGCCACTTGCTGCGCCACCATTGACCAGATGTTTTCAGTTGGTGAGAGATCTGGAGAATGTGATGGCCAGGGCAGCAGTCGAACATTTTCTGTATCCAGAAACGCCTGAACCGGACCTGCAACATGCGGTCGTGCATTATCCTGCTGAAATGTAGGGTTTCGCAGGGATCGAATGAATGGTAGAGCCACGGGTCGCAACACATCTGAAATTTAACGTCCACTGTTCAAAGTGCCGTCAATGCGAACAAGACGTGGCCGAGACGTGGAAACAGTGGCACCCCATACCAACACGCCGGGTGATACGCCAGTATGGCGATGACGTATACACGCTTGCAATGTGCGTTCACCGCGATGTCGCCAAACACGAATGTGACCATCATGATACTGTAAACAGGACCTGGATTCATCTGAAAAAGTGACGTTTTACCAGTTGTGCACCCAGGTTCGTCGTTGAGTACACCATCACAGGCACTCCTGTCTGTGATGCAGCATCAAGGGTAACCGCAGCCATGGTCTCCGAGCTGATAGTCCATGCTGCTGCAAACGTCGTCGAACCGTTCATGCAGATGGTTGTTGTCTTGCAAACTCCCCATCTGGTGACTCAGGGATCGAGACGTGGCTGCACGATCCGTTACAGCCATACGGATAAGATGCCTGTCATCTCGATTGCTGGTGATACGAGGCCGTTGGGATCCAGCATGGCGTTCCGTATTTTGCTCCTAAACCCACTGATTCCATATTCTGCTAACAGTCATTGGATCTCCACCAACGCGAGCAGCAATGTCGAGATGCGATAAACCGCAATCACGATAGGCTACAATCCGCGAAACCGTGAGTGTACGCGTTTCTTCTCCTTACACGAGGCATCACAAAAACGTTTCACCAGGCAACGTCGGTCAACTGCTATTTGTGTATGAGAAATCGATTGTAAACTTTATAATGTCGGCACGTTGTAGGTGTCGCCACCAGCGCCAACCTTGTGTGAATGCTGTGGAAAGGTAATCATTTGCATATCACAGCATCTTCTTCCTGTGGGTTAAATATCGCGTCTGAAACACGAACATCTGCTAGCATGAGTTTCTTAGAAGTAGATACCTTAGGGGTTGCGAAGCAACTCAAATCGCTTGATACGGGCAAGTCTTCAGGTCCAGATTGTATACCGATTAGGTTCCTTTCAGATTACGCTGATACTATAGCTCCCTACTTAGCACTCATATACAACCGCTCGCTCACCGATAGATCTGTACCTACAGATTGGAAAATTGCGCAGGTCGCACCAGTGTTCAAGAAGGGTAGTAGGAGTAATCCATTTAACTACAGACCTATATCATTGACGTCGGTTTGCAGTAGGGTTTTGGAGCATATACTGTATTCAAACATTATGAATCACCTCGAAGGGAACGATCTATTGACACGTAATCAGCATGGCTTCAGAAAACATCGCTCTTGTGCAACGCAGCTAGCTCTTTATTCGCACGAAGTAATGGCCGCTATCGACAGGGGATCTCAAGTTGATTCCGTATTTCTAGATTTCCGGAAAGCTTTTGACACCGTTCCTCACAAGCGACTTCTAATCAAGCTGCGGAGCTATGGGGTATCGTCTCAGTTGTGCGACTGGATTCGTGATTTCCTGTCAGGAAGGTCGCAGTTCGTAGTAATAGACGGCAAATCATCGAGTAAAACTGAAGTGATATCAGGTGTTCCCCAGGGAAGCGTCCTGGGACCTCTACTGTTCCTGATCTATATAAATGACCTGGGTGACAATCTGAGCAGTTCTCTTAGGTTGTTCGCAGATGATGCTGTAATTTACCGTCTAGTAAGGTCATCCGAAGACCAGTATCAGCTGCAAAGCGATTTAGAAAAGATTGCTGTATGGTGTGTCAGGTGGCAGTTGACGCTAAATAACGAAAAGTGTGAGATGATCCACATGAGTTCCAAAAGAAATCCGTTGGAATTCGATTACTCGATAAATAGTACAATTCTCAAGGCTGTCAATTCAACTAAGTACCTGGGTGTTAAAATTACAAACAACTTCAGTTGGAAGGACCACATAGATAATATTGTCGGGAAGGCGAGCCAAAGGTTGCGTTTCATTGGCAGGACACTTAGAAGATGCAACAAGTCCACTAAAGAGACAGCTTACACTACACTCGTTCGTCCTCTGTTAGAATATTGCTGCGCGGTGTGGGATCCTTACCAGGTGGGATTGACGGAGGACATCGAGAGGGTGCAAAGAAGGGCAGCTCGTTTTGTATTATCGCGTTATAGGGGAGAGAGTGTGGCAGATATGATACACGAGTTGGGATGGAAGTCATTACAGCTTAGACGTTTTTCGTCGCGGCGAGACCTTTTTACGAAATTTCACTCACCAACTTTCTCTTCCGAATGCGAAAATATTTTGTTGAGCCCAACCTACATAGGTAGGAATGATCATCAAAATAAAATAAGAGAAATCAGAGCTCGAACAGAAAGGTTTAGGTGTTCGTTTTTCCCGCTCGCTGTTCGGGAGTGGAATAGTAGAGAGATAGTATGATTGTGGTTCGATGAACCCTCTGCCAAGCACTTAAATGTGAATTGCAGAGTAGTCATGTAGATGTAGATGTAGATGTAGATGTAGATGTAGCACGTCTATTTCGTGGTGTAGCAATTTTAATGGCCAGTAGTGTATGTATTTCATGGGTAAAGCTCTCAATTTAAGTCATTCCCTGAACCAGAGTCGTGTTTCCTTCCACTTCTAGAAACACAGTCAATGCCGGGACTCTCTACATTCTGCATGCTACATTTATACACCGCAAGCCACCCAACGGTGTGAGGCGGAGAGCACTTTACGTGCCACTGCCTTTGTCTGCATTTGTATCCGTTCTCACTATTATCAGAATACACAGGAACAAAGACAGCGTCTGCTTCAAGGTAAGGTTAAACTGTTAAATTTTTTTGGGCGTGCACAGGCTTGCTTGGTAAATCCGTGACTAGATAAGAGCGACTTTCTCAAACACGTTTGATCATTTGCGGAGCCTTCACATTAGCCTTCTGTACTAGGGGAGTCACTTCCTCCCTCCTGACGCTTGGGCTCTGTGAAACGCGCCCCGAGTGGCCATGTCCCCGTCTCTACATCTGGTGGGTGAGCTGTAGAAGGTGACTTTGCTTGGTGCTCTGAAGTCTGAACTTTCACATCAACCAGTAAGTCCATTCATGTGACGTATGGCAGTTACAGATTCATCTATAAGCGAACTTACTTTACAAAAATGCTATCACCACAGCTGAAGAATAGTGTGAGTACATCAGGGCTTTACAGGTGGGCCTGCAGACTGTACGGAAGCGTATTTCTATCCCTCATTTGAAGTAACTAAGATTTATAGTGATCCATGGCTGGATCAGGACTGGCTGGCAGGGGATGGCGACCACTTGCCAATATCAAAATGCCCTGCCACGTGTTGCTTCGCAAACTCAACTCACATAGTCACCAATCGTCATGTGACTCTTTGGCTCTGTCACGTTGACGAGGTAACACTTACAGAAGAGCGTCGGCTGAAGCATGCCACACCAATCATGTGGTTGGAAAATTGCCACATGAACCCAGGGTGCGGAATGGGGAGTGAGTGCAGTGACCGTAGAGCTCTGCCTGTCTTGATCCGAAGATATGCTGTTATTCTCTCATGCAACGTTCACTCAATCTGACAGCGGCGTCGCCAGGCACAAATTGTCCATTAGCCATTAGAAACAAATGTATTTTACGAATACAATGAGAATACATTCATCCTATTGCAACCACCCTCTTAATTAAATGCCCACTAGATCTCGACTGCCTTACCGTCGGCCAACGTACATGGCTGTTGAATGTGTCTCTTTAGGGGGAGCAGCTTGTAGCTTGTGGGCATAATTCAAGTTCTGAGAAAGATCGAATCATTGGTAAAGGAAAATAGCAACACCACACCGACAGATCGTATAAACGGGAGCAGAGCAATGACCGCAGAGCGAATAATGACGAGACAGACTCAGGAAAGCAGTGCGGCAAGGAGGACAGGTGTGGTCATTGTGGGAAGACTACACCACGAGAAGGTGGTATGATCGTTCAACTCTCTCTGATGGATGTACAGATGACAACATGCGAATTGAGGCCAGAGTGTCACTACGAACTGTCGGGAACAGATTGCCGGAATCTACGCTCAGATCTCGAGTTCAAGTGCGTTGCTTAGCACTGACAGCACACCACAAACAACAGAGACAAACCGTGGTGTAGAGGCAGAATCAAATGGGACGATGAGAGGCGTTTTATGGTGTTCAGAGATGAGTCTCCCGGCGGTCAAAACAAATCCAGCATTGCTGTAGACGTCCTGCTGAAACGTCACCGAAGGCAAATATTCTCCTGAGCTGCACCTCTCCAACTCGTTGAAACAGGTTGTGGCCTGCTGGTATATATGACGACAGGACTGACTCAGTAATTTTTAAAGCAACACTGAAAGATCACCAGCATGTGGCCAGTATGATAAACCATGTTGTTATGCCCTTCATGTTCACGGTACGAAATATGCCAGCGGGATGAAGCATTATTTATCATCCATAGAGTATGTCTGGGACGTACTGGGAAGACGTATAAATTCCAGTCACCAGTCTCCATAAAATAGCATAACACGTGTGTCCAGTATGACAGGGAATGGGACAAAATACTAATCGGAGGCTCTTTGCTTCCATGCCAAAGCAAAGGCTTTCAATCATGCCCACGGGGCTGACACCACATACTGATGTTCCAAATGTGATCAAAGTCTATTGCTTGAATTTCAGCTATGTGATGAACACCTTTATGAAATTAAATAAATATGTGACTGTTGAGTCATGGTGTATTCTGTACATTCCCATGAGCAGAACATCTCTGGTCTAAAATTACTTGATAGTTGACGTGTATCACTTAAGGCTGCAGTGTTGCCATATCCACTGCCGTCTACCGCTGGTTATAGGCGACACACAAACACAGCGGGTGACATTGCTGTTAATGTGTAACACACAGAATATTTAAGGCGGCCGCCCGGAAGTGTGACGAAAATGGGAGACGCTTTTGCCGACAGTTGATTTTAAGTCACCAGTGAATGAACTGCGTCAGTTGACACATTTTGTTCCTCTGAATTTAAACTCATATTCTAATGGGCAATGTATCCGAGAAAACAGGGATCAAAAAACAGAGCCAGGACAAAAATCACGATCACTTTGTTCACGGCGTTTAGGCTAACCTCTAGAAGCAAACCCATGACAGAAAAACTTCAGTTTCAGCGGAAAACCAAAATCTTTAATTTCTCACCGTTATTGGTTACCTAAACTATCCTCACACTGGCTACCCAGGCTGCCGCGTTACATACATATGAGCAGTCCCGGTTGTCACTTGCTCGCAGATTATACGCGATAGAAGCAAATTTCAAAATAAGACAGAGTGATCGTAAGAAAAAGTAAGAGCAAGTGAAAAGTCAGCACGATTATTAAAATAACGCTGCAAAGTACCAGAAATAAACAGGATTACATTTAAACCTGTTAACTGAATTAGATTTAGCAGAATAAAAAAAATTCGTTCCAATTCACTAGATTTAAACTTACGATCTTTCACACACCAGGTTTATACGCTGACCACTGCCCTACACCATAAGTCGGCGAGAAGCTGTTATATTCGTGACTGGTGGCACATTCGCAACGATTAAGTGCAGTCCACAGCTCGTGGTCGTGCGGTAGCGTTCTCGCTTCCCGCGCCCGGGTTCCCGGGTTCGATTCCCGGCGGGGTCAGGGATTTTCTCTGCCTCGTGATGACTGGGTGTTGTGTGATGTCCTTAGGTTAGTTAGGTTTAAGTAGTCCTAAGTTCTAGGGGACTGATAACCATAGATGTTAAGTCCCATAGTACCCAGAGCCGTTTGAACCCTTTGATTAAGTGCAGTCTAGATAAATTCGACTTTACACAATGTCGCACCAGTTTCCGTTACTTAAGCCGATATATCTGAGTATAATAACTGTATGTGTGACACTGTCGTCAGGCGAGTGCAGCAGTGTTTGGTTAGTGCTGTGTATGAAATGTGTGAATTTCGTTAGCATCAGAAAATGTGTGAAAAGCTTGTAGGGATGTTACAGGGCAGGTGGTACTGAGACATAAATGTTAAGAAAGAAATTCGATACGTTGCTCCGTTTCCGAGATATTTAGCATTAAAGTTAGCCAATCAGATAGTTGCGCGCGAAAAATTCAAGTTTCATCTAACGAGTCAAAGCACTCGCTGGGCAACACTGCCCCTGGCAGGCCGCTTGAGTGTAGGCGCGACGCCCCGAGTGGCTAAATTCTGTGCTAAATAACTCGGAAACGGAGCAACGTATCGAATTTCTTTCTTAACATTTATGTCTAAGTACAGCCTGCCCTGTAACATCCCTACAAGCATTCCACACATTTTCTGACCACCCTGAATACAGGGTGAGTCACCTAACGTTACTGCTGGATATATTTCGTAAACCACATCACATACTAACGAACCGAGAGGGACTAGTGTAACTGTTTAATACAAACCATACAAAAATGCATGGAAGTATGTTTTTTAGCACAAACCTACGTTTTCTTAAATGGAACCACGTTAGTTTTGTTAGCACATCTGAACATAAAAACAAATACGTAATCAGTGCCGTTTGTTGCATTGTAAAATGTTAATTATATCCGGAGATATTGTAACCTAAAATTGACGCTTGAAACCTCCGACGCTCAGTTGCGTGTTGTAACAAAGACGGGCCACGGTCGGCCAGCAGCATCTGCAGGGACATGTTTACGATGACGACCGTGTTTACGAGCGTAGCTGTAGTGCACTGTTGTGGTTTGGTCTAGCTGTCGCAGTGTCCACATGTAGCGCTTGCTGTTATTGTTATTCTGCATTCGTCTCCGCACGCAGACCAACTGTAGTACACCGTGTTACCAGACGTCTGTGATAGTGTAGTGTTGCAGGAACTGTGACCATGGAGTATTCGAAGTCTGAAAAGATGGAGATGATACTCATCTATGGCGAGTGTCGACGAAATGCAGCTGAATCCTACAGGGTGTATGCAGAACGGTACCCGGACAGAGAGCATCCAACGTGCCGCACATTGCAAAACACCTATCGCCAACTGTATGCAACAGGTATGGTCGTTGCACGCCAACGGGTCCGTAACGGGCACGTCACAGGAGAAGCGGGTGCAGTTGGTGTGTTAGCTGCTGTTGCCATGAACCCACACATGAGTACACGGGACATTGCGAGAGCCGGTGGAGTGAGTCAAAGTGGTGTCATGCGCGTACTGCATCGTCACCGCTTTCACCCGTTTCATGTGTCGCTACATCAGCAATTACATGGTGATGACTTTAATCATCGAGTGCAATTCTGTCAATGGGCATTAACAGAGAATGCGTTGCAGTTGTACCTGTTTACCGATGAAGCGGGTTTCACAAACCACGGGGCAGTGAATCTACGGAAAATGCATTAGTGGTCGGTGGACAATCCTCGCTGGCTCAGACAGGTAGAGCGACAGCGACCGTGGGCTGTAAATGTATGGTGCGGAATCATTGGCGACCGCCTCATTGGTCCTCACTTCATTGCAGGGGCCCAAACAGCTGCAACATACATCGCGTTTCTACAGAATGATCTGCCAACGTTGCTCGAAAATGTCCCACTGGAAACGCGTCGACGTATGTGGTATCAGCATGATGGTGCACCTGCACATTCCGCAATTAACACTAGGCTGACCCTTGACAGGATGTTCGACGGGCGTTTCATAGGACGTGGAGGACGCATAAATTGGTCAGCCCGTTCTCCTGATCTTACACCTCTGGACTTCTTTCTGTGGGGTACGTTAAAAGAGAATATGTACCGTGATGTTCCTACAACCCCAGAGGATATTAAATAACGTATTGTGGCAGCATACGGCGTTATTACACCAGATGTACTGCGGCGTGTACGACATTCATTACGCTAGAGATTGCAATTGTGTGCAGCAAATGATGGCCACCACATTGAACATTTATTGGCCTGACATGTCGGGACACACTCTATTCCACTCCGTAATTGAAAACGGAAACCACGTGTGTACGTGTACCTCACCCCTCATGGTAATGTACATGTGCGTCAGCGAAAAAGACCAAGAAATAGGTGTTAGCATGTGGACGTAATGTGCTGTTCCAGTCTTTTCTGTACCTAAGGTCCATCACCGTTCCCTTTGGATCCCTACGTAATTCGGTGCTCTCAGATACACACGATCAAACAGCGGAGGAGTGGTACTCAAGCGTCAACTTTAGGTTACAATGTCTCCGGATGTAATTAACATTTTACAATGCAACAAACGGCACTGATAATGTATTTGTTTATATGTTCAGATGTGCTAACAAAACTAACGGGATTCCATTTTTTTAAAAAAAACGTAGGTTTGTGTTAAAAAACATACTTCCGTGCATTTTTTTGTTGTTTGTATTAACCAATTACACTAGCCCCTCTCCTCACGTTCGGTCTGTTGATTCGATTCGTCAGTATTTGATGTGGTTTACGAAATATATCCAGCGGTAATGTTAGGTGACTCACCCTATATGTATGTGTGTGTGTGTGTGTGTGTGTTGAATTTGATATGGTTACCACGTGTGAAGAAATATAAAACAAAAGAGCTGCATCCAGGATTCGGAACCCAAACACATAGAGAAAGAAGGCTGGACAAGGACCGAAGTAAACTGACTCGTTTAGCTACGGTTGACGGTAAACGATTTGGGTGTAACATCGAGCGCTGTGATAGAAAGAAACCATCTGCAATGTGTGAAGTGTCAACTATAACTTATTTAAATCGGACTTACTCCACTGTACATGAAAGTAAGACACGTATAGGAATGGGAGGTGCCTGCTCCGTCACTATACAGATGCAGCGGACTTTGAAAGCAAATACATGTAGCTAAATCACAACAAGTGATATTTCTCTCAATTATTTCATTTAATTCGATGATTTATGTTGAAGAAAAATAAGACAATGGGACGTTCGCCAGACGCTATGTAAGAGAAAAAAAGCTTGGCACTTGGTAAATTAAATGATTCGAAAACACACCCGAGCCCCCTACACAGCCCGGACGTGAATGCATTGGGAGGCACGCGGGAATTGGAGGCAATCAAAGCTGTCCGCCCGTTCTGCCTGCAGCCTGCAGCAGACCTCATTAGGTGCGCAGCTGTTGCATGTTTGGCCGTGTTCCCAGTGGCCCCTCCGCTACCTGCTGGAAACAACCTCTCTGTTTTCTCCAGGTCGATTCGATAATAACTGCATCCTAACATTCCTGCAGTTACCCGCTCTCGCCAATCTCCGTCGGCATAAATAATTGCGAAGCTTCAATTAAGGGACACCTACGGAAGTAGTAGAAAATTTCCCTCCGGGGTAATTATAGTACAAGCAATATTTCTCTCTTTTCACGCATAGAGTAACAGATATGTGGTAGGACCATTGACAACTGTTTCACCACTCTTCAAAGATTTAACGTTTTAGGTATACCTGCTTTTTCCTGACATGACGTGCCACCGGGAGGTTGGCATGTTAATCTGGATTTTGCAGTGTTGGTGGTGGAGGGCGGCTGGATGCCCCATCTGCCACCACTCCTTCCCCCACTACCGACCCTTCCCCCTCCATTCTACCTTTCTTTCCCCCTCCCGCCGCCATCAGTCTCGGTCTACAGTCTATTGACCGAGAGCTGGGACGAAACATAAACAGTGTCACGTGAGGGAATGCGCTAGTTTCCAGAGAAAGCATGCGGTGGGTAGGGGTGTGGAAAATCCTTGGCGCACGCTTTGCGGCTGGTGGCGTTCGGCTGGCTGCCGAGCTGTCAGAGCGGACCGTGAGCAATCTGGGCAACAATGTACGAAATAAATTTAACAATAAAGTTAGAATAATGTTAAAATGAGTTCATTCTGTCAAAGCTCCGTTCAAACACAATTAATTGTTAATTTTAGTAACAATACCAGTAATAATAATGATAAATGACGAAACAAGGTTCACTCTGTCGAACTTGAACTGTTTACATTGAGGTTTATAACAAACTGCTCCTCTCTCTCCTCTATAATGCAGTCTAATTTCCACATTTGAGTTTCCACTCGTAAAGGACAAACGGTTGCACGCATCGCATTCGAACAAACTCCAAATTAAATTCAAAACTTTCTGAAACTTTTCTCGCTTACACGCCCACAAAAAAATTTAAAAGGGGAAAGTTTGTCGCGTACTATATTTCGGATTATGATTTGATAAAAGTTCTGCATCTGACGTGAGATTTTAATTTATTACTTCACTATTACTGACTCTATTGCCCAGAAAATTTGCGGACGTCATCAGCATATAGTACTGAAGGCAATTATAAAAATATTTTGCTGTGCGACACACAGATTATGAGATATGGCGTGATGAATATAGAGAAACGGGAAAAAACAACTTTTCCTGAAGTCTTAAATATTTCTCTTTTTCAGTGACAATAAATTTTAATGTAATGTAAAAAAAGGTGTCGGAAGGTATTTCTCGGATCACTTTATCATGCTCAGGTGCCAAATTATAAAAAACGCGACTTTCATTTTTTAATTTCTGACGCCCCTGCCTTGTACACCTCTCGACAGGAGCGCTACGGTCACGCGTCTTGCTGTGTTTACAATACGCCTCTTGTTTCAGTGAATGGAGTAAATAGTAATGTGTGAGAACGTTTCTGACATGTCTGTGAAACGTAAGATGACGAGGGAATTGGATACCGGCTCGGTGTTCACCGAGATGGATCTGGGAATCCGCCTAAAATCCACACACAGACTGGCCAGCAGAACGGCCCTCATCGTAAATCCGCCAGGCGGAATCGATTCCCGAATATCGGATGCAGCATGCTAACGCGTGCGGCTATACGACGGGTACGTTTTTGTATGCCTTATAAAAGTGTTTGTATCTCGATTCAAGCACGATAGAAATGTATCCAGCAGTTCTTGGTATCTCGTGGAGATGACGTTACTATCAGTGTGTCATGTTATAAAATAGTATAATATAACGTGGTTGTCAACCTGAAGTGTGAGGAACTAGTTTTTTACATTGCCAACGGGTATTCTTTGCGTTGCGCAGTTTATAGTAATCAACTCACCTCCTCGGTCGAGTTCGCTAACGCCTGTCTGAGTAATGGTGGTCAACTAGGAGGTACCGGACCATATTCTAGTGGCGGAAGAAATTTTCGCCGCGTGTATTTGACCGGCGACATAAAATTCCTATTCCAGACTTTGTGCCGATATAGTGAACAAATTTTCCACAAAACGCGTTTCTTCGTACAGTGACGATAGGGCTACTACTAATCATGATTCGTCTGGCCGCAATATGCTAGCGGTGTGTTTCATCTTCTCCCTTGTCCTACCATCATATGGCGCAAAATAATACCAAAGTATACGAGGATCCAGACAGTCACCAGCACTCAACAGATACGCAGGAGACAAAACTTTCACACATTTTGAGGAAGTGAACTATTACATGTAGAGGAACAAAACTCTTTCTGATTTTGTGCGTACACATATCCCTTAGGGTCTTCCACGTGTCTATGAAATAGGGCTACTTCTTTCATTCTAAAGCAATTGATCCATATTTAAAGGTTTCTTGAAATTACTGCTACCAGTCGCCTTTTGCTTTGCTCTTCAATTCTTTTACCATCCCATTAGCGGGTTCGACCCCCCTATTGATTCATCATCAGATGGTACATATTTCTGATTATCTGCAGGAGTGTGGCAGTCGTGTAATTAAGCTTTATCTATATTTATCAAAATTTAGACATTGGTTATATAGTGTGGTATGTCATTTACAGCAGTCACAAAGTCATTGACTGTTCTTTCGAGATGATCATCTGCATTAAGGAAAATGGAAATGACATTCCTGTTGCCTTTGAGGGGGCACATTTCAAACAATGCATATTTTACAGCAATAAGTGTTGGCACAGATAAGGTTGTTCCCATGGAGGGTCAGTGGCAGGCACATATCGAAACGGAATGGCTCTTCACAAACCTAAGTGTGTTAAAAATTATAAAGGCTCAGGTGTGGGATGGAAATTTCTGCTGGTGAAGCTATCTTCTGTAGATCTCAGTCTGAGGGAGTCGAACGGTATACTGAGTGTCTGGGCTATGGAGATAATAAAGCATTCAGTGTTGTCTGCCAGAGTAAACCTTATGATGTTCGAGTAACAAGATTAGAATGTGTGGCTCACGTTAAAAAGGAAATGAGTATTCGCCTTGAAAATGGGTCAACTGGCTCTAAGCACTATGGCACTTAATATCTGAGGTCATCAGTACCCTAGACTTAGAACTACTTTAACCTAACTAACCTAAGGACAACACACACATCCATGTCCGAGGAAGGATTCAAACCTGCGACCGTAGCAGCAGCGCAGTTCCAAACTGAAGCGCCTAGAACCGCTCGGGCACAACGGCAAGCTTTCCGCCTTCGTACACTCAACAGTAAATTCGGTGGGAGCGTTTCAAGTATAGGCTGACGCGTAAAATTAAACGAGTTGCAAGATTATTATGAAAATGACGTTAGGTAGGATTCTGGAAATATGGAGACAATGAAGAATACAGGATGGTCGCCTTTCTTCCACCGTATAACCACTGACGAGGAGCCAACACTATTTCTATGTCTGTTATCCTCTGATACACGGTGCAAGTTTAGGAAGGCACAAACACAGAGAACCTCAGCACATTCACACATCTGCATTCTATGGCTGATTCTATTATAGACCAAATAAAACTAATCTACAGATACCTTGTCCGCCATGACCTACTGACAAAGAGCTTGCACGGCAAGAGTCAAAACATAAATGAGGATTTCAACAACGTTATGTGGAGCCGCTTCCCTAAAAATGTATTTGTCGGTTACAGAACTCTATTACTAGGAGTGTCAGATGCTGTGATAACGTGAACAATGGAAACATTGCTAGACTAAAAGTCTTAGAATAGTTAGATATATCACTTGGACAGAATACTGTGACTGTTCTAAGACAAATTGACATCTTGCGTATTGTCAAACCAAATTATGCTGCTCTCTAAATGTCGGAAGTGTCATGAATCAGAAAAAAAAACTAGCAAGTGAACCCATAAGGTAACGAGGGCACTGACTATGGTGCAGCCTCCTTCTAACCACGTAGCATATGCAGGGTGTTTCGGAAGTGATGGTCAATAATTCACACATGGAAAGTACAGGCCAAAAGTACCCAAAAAGCTCCAATAAACGTGGGTCCGCAAAACAACAATTGTCGAGGTACCGCGGTATTTACGTAGGTACCTCAGGGTTTGGGATCGACCGTCTGTTTGTTTACGGATGCACAACTACCTCATTGTCTCCCTCCGTGCACTGTGGCACACCGACCTCACAGCCAGTTACCAGTGTGAAGGCACCACGGACAGAGGTTACAAAAATGAAGAGTACGCTGACATTCACTTCATGTATGACAAAGTGTTTGGCAGTACCCTAGAGGCTGCATGATGGTACGAAGCTTTTCCTCTCTGCAGGCAGCCGGACAGAAGTATATTTATCCAGTAACATCAGCGCCTTAAAGAAACCGGGAGTTTCGCACACCATGTATGAGAAGATCTACCCACCTCCATAACACCCGATGTTAAGGAAAGGGTGCTACGCATTATACACGAACGTCCTACTACTTCAGCAAGGAGGAGTGCTGCTCAAGAGCGAGTCCAGAGTCATAGCAGTGCGTGGCGGATTTTACACCGGTATATACTCTATCCGTATCATGTCCAGCGAATGAAAGCCCTCAAAAATGCACACTTCCCTTCTAGAGAGAATGTAACCAAAAGGCTGCAACTGTAGTTTACCCCAAATCCCCTGTTTCTAAGCAGTATTCTGTTCACGGAAGGGGCTGGATTTACCGGTGGCGCCATTTTTAACTACAATAACTGTCACATTTGAGCCGTTGTCAGTATTAATGCAACACACTTATCACGACACCAGCAGCGTTATTCGTTGAACGTCTGGGCAGGACTGCTCGGAGACCGCATAATTGGACCACACTTCCTACCACAGAGACTAAACGGACAGCAATACATGACGATGTCCCACTGAACGAACTGAAACGTCCCCTTGGAAAAATTTATACAAGACTGTGCTTAAACTGACACACAATAGTTTTTAGCGCAACGCAATCTGACTTTCAAAAATCCATACGAAATAATGGCCCTGACTAACATTAAGCTATAAGTTTCACAAATCACTTATCTCACAAAAATCTTCGTGACTCAAGCTACTGCAATACAGCGAGCACCACTACTGCCAGCTAAATAAAAGATTCAAACTACGGAAGGCACTATCTACTGATAGGCATAGTTAGCAAATGAAAGATTTTAATAGAGAAAAAACAATGTATTTACCTCACTAGTCATAATATATATAGCAGTTCATGACACCAATTCTTACAAATTTCAAAACTCCGCCATCTCTCTCCCCACGTCCACCACTCCTGGCGGCTCACCTCCAACTGCGCAACGCTACGCGCTGTTAGCATTCCAGCTGCCACTGCTCAACACTACACTGGCAGACAACAATGCAAACTAAACACACACTGCGCACAGCACAGCCAGTGATTTTTCATACCGAGCGCTAAGCGGCGTTACCAATAAGAAGACCTAAACAGCCTACTTACATAGCCCCCATGCTCCCCACAAAAAAATTTAGAATTTTTTTTTGGGCAGTGGCCAATACATATTTGAAAAATTTTTTCATAATTACAATGACAAAGAAATGAAGTGCACACACTTATCAATACAATGTTGGTCAAAAGCTAAAATTTTCTCACAGTCCTTAAAGACAGTCCTGATTATTCATCAAAGTAAAATTGCAGTGTTTTTCTCAATGTCTGAGTAGTAAAAGAAAATGCACACGGAAGTAGTGGATTTCCATGCAGTCTTGAAGAAGTAGTGTTGTCCTTCCAACGGAAAGACAGTGCTGACTCTCGAAATGCAAACAGGTAATGGGCCACAACAGAGCAAACCCACAGCAGAGTCAGTCGAAGTTTTGAAGAATATTGGTAGGTAGGTCATCACAGAGTAGACCCCTTGTAGTCCTGGTAGAGATTACGGTATTGGTGGGCCACTAGAGATGCAGACCCACTGTAGACCTTGGAGAAATAATGGTATTGGTGGGTCATCAAAGGTGTAGACCCACTGTAGTCCTAGTAGAGATGGCCAGCAGCCATCTGTTTGACTGTGCAGGCGCACAATCACCATTGAAGAGTCTTGCAGATAATATAACAAGTCCATAACCACCACTTGTGCACTCAGAAAAATTGTTTTTAAAATGTCCTTAGAACCAGCAATGCTGTTATCCAGTCCCTTACTGAGTTATTAACACATGTGCAAACACTATCAGTCCCTACTTCTCACATATTGTCCATATGCTATGACCAACAGAAACGTGTGCAGTGAAATGTAATTTACAAGTTACTTAATTTGATGAACTGGTGTCAATTATAATTTTATAACATAAGAATGCAATAACAAAGGTACAAAATACATCTTTAAAGAACATAACAATACAGATAACATTTGCAGTAGTACAGGCTTTACAAAAGAATCGAAATAGCAAATGCATCAGTCTTACAAAAATTACGACATAAGTACATACATAAAAGATCAGAATAACTTTTGAAACATAAACTTCACACATGAGCATTAGAACAAAACAGAATAAATAATGTGTAAACATCTTTACGAAGTAAATAACATGTTATTAATGTAAATTATATTTGAGGATAACAGTATTTCTCATTATAGTGAATGTAGCTTAGTATTAGAAAAATTCTGCAACATAAGTCTTATCAGATAAACATATAAAGACCGGTAGAACATAAATACACAAGGGTACACAAACACATAGTGGGATAACAGAAGGAAAGGACAGGGTTTGTTTTCAATGTAACATTTGGTACTGCAGTCCAACTCAAAACTTCATTCCATAGATCTTTCGTCTTATTTCAACAAATATTTTTCCACCAAAAAATCATATCCAAGCATGCTTTCTGTATTTATATGTTCACATATTTCTTACCTCATCATTTATTTTCCAGTATCTTACCTCATCATTTATTTCCAAGAGAATCCTACCTATACCTGCTTTCTGTACATTTTTCGTATAACCTCTCAGTGCATTTCTTCCAATTCATCGCAACTCATTCTTTTTTATAGGCTACCCCCTCTTAAGCTATCTTAAATCTACTGAGCTCAGATGCTAAACTAAGGGGCGAGGCAAAGCAGCAGCACAAAACAATTAATACAAATAGCAATGATAAAAAAAATGCAAGTAAGCAAAGCAAGCAGCAATAAATGTAATAACTTATACCTAAACATGACAAAGCTGAAGCAGAATAAATATTACAGTAAAAATGTGTAATACCTATGTCACATCTTAACACTAGAGTGATGCATCACTAGAACATACGCTACCAGATAAGTTACCAAATCGTAAAAAAAAAAATATTTTTGCAAGTCCTGTGAAGGGAAATGTCTATTTGTGCCCTCTTTTCTAAGGAAGTACATCATAAAATGATTCTTTACTGGGTCTGTAGACAGAAAGTAGTTATATTAGTACATGTATTAAATTTTAATTTAAACAATGCTGTGTTGCAACAAGAAACTAGATATTAAACAAAATAGGCAAAGCAAGGCGTGAAACGTCATTCGCTAGCCATAAGGTATTTCACAATGCAGTATACAATCTTCCAGCTAGCAAGACAATAGACATGAAACGTTTCTCATCATTTCATTTCAGTAAATATCATAAATTAAGAACTCTACAATGTAATCATGTTTTCAAGTTTGAGGGTGTCGTATTTACGATGCTTTCTACAAAGGAATGTCAATAGCGAGGATAATGGCCCTTTTTTTTTTACCTGTGCCTCTGAAAGGCACACACTAATGGCTCTCTTTTGTCAGGTGGTTGTCGCGCAGCTGGGTGCCCACGACGCATTACGTGCAGGTGGTCACTTAATTGTCTTACCGAAATATTTACGACACCAGTTTCCGCTACAGTGGCAGTCTCATATAAAAATATTTTCACAGATTGAGAGTTTGTGTTACAAATGTGTAGAAAATAAAATCCTATAAATATAAGAGTGTCCAAAAAAATTTTCGTCGGCATTGTAATACATTCACGCATTTACATACATTTCATAGCTCTTAAAGTACGATTCTTGGTTTCCAACAACCTTTTTCACAAACCAGAGTCCCTAACCTCTACTCATTATTTCTTACCTTATTCGTCGACACTTCTTCAATATTCCATCATAACAGATAAGTAGCATAATCAAATAACTCATATAGCATCAGCTTATTGATCATAAACATACCGCAACAGCGTAATACACATAGTCATCGTAATAATAACATCATAACACCTCAGTCAAATTCTCAAAATCGTTGTAGCTTCCTCCAATAATTTCAAAACCTAAAAAAATTCTCTGCTCATATCAAAAGTGTCATCTGCCTCAAACGTACTTTAAAAATCATGATCCCATACCAATTACATCATTCAAACCTCTCATAGTATTACAATGGTTCTAAGAAAATATGAACAGTTCACAAAGTACAGACAAAATACAATTTCATAAGTGTGAAGTTATCCAACGGTGCAGTTACGTAAACATCTGTCACTGATGTAGTAAAATAAATCTTTGTCTCTCTCAGTTAAATAACCAGATAGCTGTGTAATTTATGTGTTAGAGAAATATGGTACCGATGTGTAAAGTTGTATAAGCAAATACCATATTAGCTAGGGCTCCTTGTGCTTGCCACACACATGGTACACAAAGTAGACGTGTACCCCCCAGAGGATTAATGTAATTATACCCTCAGGTGTTACAAATTACAGCAATGGAATGAAATGTATCACGAAAATTTTTCTTTGTAATTCAACAATCTTGATAAATAAATGGTTTAAGTACCAAATTAATCACTCAAATGCGTGCCCTGTAGTGCTAAATGTGCGTTTTGCTGTAAGATAATTCTGTGGAACTGTCGTAGTTATCATGCTCTGTAAGCAAAGTTCTGCTGAAGTCAATGTACTTACCTCATCATACACGAAAGTGAAATGCTTTCCGTATAGATATCGTAGTTATCACATTTATTGCCGTGAGGAAGAAAGTACTGTGCTGTAATGTATTGTTGTGCTACAGAAAAGGCTGTCTCATTGTAGCTATACCACAAAGTTACTACTAAAACATGTTTTCCTTTCCAGAAGAATTCAGAAAAACTGTGCAGATATAAAACAGATACACCGCAAAAGCAACAATGTAAATCGTGTCAAATATTAGTAGCGTCGTGATATAATCGTGTAGCTATCAGAGAAACCAAATGCCAAGTCATCTTTAATCTCACCGAATGTACTTCAAATAAAGAACGTATTTTCAAGTAAACCAAAATGTTGCATTAAAATCTCATTAGCAGTACTGGTAAATGTTGTAAGTATGTAAGCCTTATAGTCGTTACGTAATCGTGCAACTAACAAGCAAGAATGTACACACACAATAACACTGTGACGTCTGTTCACTATAACAATGCACTCGTAAATACTGTCTAAATATGTTCTCTAAGTTCTAGACTGGATAGTTAACTTCAAAACATTGTTGTTGCATGTTAATAGTTTCTCAGTGTGACAAAGCGTACTATAAATGTGAAGTGAAATGTTTTATGGCAAAGACAAAGTTAAAAAGCAGATTATCTTTCAATAAACGGTTTTACATGTGAAATGTGGTGTAAACCTTTACTCTTCCTAGTACGCAGAGTTTCAACTTCAACGCAATTATCATGTGGTATACGTCGGATTCTGTAAGGTCCATTGTAAACTAGAAAGAATTTGTGACTCAAGTGTTTCTTCTTATGTGACAATGGATGAGCTTTAATGAGAACTTTCTGACCAATATATAATTTCTTTGCATTTTCTTTACCGTTTAATTCTTTCCTTTTGTCTGCAGCAGAATTTATATTTTTAATAGCCAAATCAATTATGTTTTTGTGTCGAAGTTTACGTGTATTCGGAAAAGGTACAAGCTCTCTGATTCTGTTTGGTGGTTCTTTATTCTTCAGTACAAGAACAGGTGGTAAAGCAGTGGAGTCATGAGGCATTTCATTCAGCACGTTTTGAAATAAGTGTAAATATCTGTCCCAATGCTGATTCTTTCTGTGACAATAAAGTCTGCAAAGCTTATTGATTTCTTTCATAATCCGTTCAGACGGGTTACAATGTGGTGAGTAGAATGAAATAAAAACAGATTTGATTTTATGGTTACGAAGCATGCGTGACCAAACAGCAGATCTGAATTGCGGTCCGTTATCTGAAATTACTTTACTAACGTGTCCAACTTCACGTAAGAAATTTCTAACAAAGGCGTTGGATACAGACCGTCCAGTGGCTTTACGTAACGGAGTTAAAGAAACAAATTTTGAAGTAAGTTCAACAGCGACTAGAACGTACGAAAATCCATTAGATGTTCTGACAAGCGGTCCCAAGAGATCAACAGCAGCAAATTCTTTTAATTTAGAAGGAATGATAGGAAACAATGGAGCACGATGAGAGACAGTAGATAGTTTCGCCTTTTGACAAAGTTTACAAATAGACAAGACTCTTCGAATTCTCTTTTCCATATTGTTAAAATAATAAGTCGTTCGAAGAATATGATAACATTTTCGTGGACCAAAATGTGCATAGCTGAAATGAATGTACCAAATGAGCTTATTAACAAAATCGTCTGGAATGCAAAGTACCCATAGCTTGTCATCAACAGTGCATCGTTTGAACAGTATGTTGTTTCTAACCAGATAATAATGCCGAATCTGTGTGTGTGTCTTTTCATGCCATTTACTTTTGATGTCTTTCCAAATCGGATCTTTATCTTGTTCATCAGCAATGTCCTTTAAAGATGTGGTGATGAGGTTTTCAAAGGCGACTTTCTGAATGTAAAGAATACTGAAATTTCTCTCGAGGTTGCTTTCTGTGTTAATTTTCTCAAGCCCAGACGGTGCGCGTGACAGTGCGTCCGCAACAATGTTCTCCTTGCCGGGAATGTAGACTATTGTGAAGTGGAATTCTTGTAGAAACAATGCCCAACGTTTTAACCTGTCATGATTTAATTTTGAAGACATAAGAAATTGTAATGCACGATGGTCACTGTATACTTTAAGTGATTACCATAAAGAAAGAAACGGAATTTGTTAAATGCCCAAACGATAGCTAAAGCTTCTAATTCAGTAACGGAATAATTTTTTTCAGATTTTGTTAGCACTCGGCTAGCAAAACCAATGGTTTTCTGAACAGTAATGTCATTTTCTGTGGCTTCTTGAAATAAATGGGCACCCAGGCCGACTTTAGAAGAATCCGTGCTAAGGCAAAAATCTTGTGAGAGATCTGGATGAGCTAGTATTGGCGCGTTAAGTAACGATTCTTTCAAAGAATTGAATTCCAACTGTGCTTGTTCGTCCCAGTTCCAAATAGTATTTTTTCCAGTGAGAGAACAAAGTTTTGGTATGACTAGAATTTGCATATTCAGAAAACGACGGTAAAAGTTTACGAGACCTAGAAAACTGCGGACTTGTTTTTTTGTGGATGGAACTGGAATGGCTCTGATTGCTTCTAACTTTTCAGGATCTGGCTGGATGCCTTCAGAAGAAATAATGTGTCCCAAAAACTTCACTTTTGTCCTACCGAATTCAGACTTTTCCAAGTTAACTGTAATTCCAGATTCTGCAAAAATATGTAACACGCTGTTGAGGATGCGATTATGTTGTTCCCATGAAGCTTCTGCTATCAGAATATCGTCCACATATAAGGTGATGTGACGTTTTAAGAGCTCAGGTAATATGGAATTTAGCCCGCGAATGAATGCTGCCGAGGAAATGTTCAAACCAAAAGGAAGTTTCTGAAACTGATAACAAACGCCGAAACAAAGGAAAGCGGTGTATTTTCTACATTCTGGATGAAGTTCGATCTGATAAAAGCTGGATCTGAGATCAATGGAAGACAACACATTTACACCATTAAAATTTTGAAGAAGTTCTTCCAACGTTTGCGGCCTGTCTGTTTCAGGAATAATGATAGTACTGATTTGTCTCGAATTTAAGACAAGCCTGATCGATCCATTTTTCTTTTCAACAACATGTAATGGATTGTTGTATGAGCTTACTGCAGGCTCAATAATGCCCTCGTCAAGCATAGATTGTATTTCTGTTCTAACACGGTCCGTATAATGTGCTGGAATTACGTATGGTCTACCACAAAATTTAGTATGCTCACGAACACGGAATTGGTATTGAAATCCCTTAATTGTTCCTGTTTTGTGATTAAAAACCTTGGAATGTGCTTGTAAAATCTGAAAAAGGTCCTGCCTATCAGTGTCATTACAATTCTCAATTGTTTGAATTTTATTCTGAATTAACTCATTAGTTTGAAATGTGCCGTCGATATCATCCCTGTCAGTACTTGCAGAGCGACTGTTGGTGTCTAGTTCCGTAGAAAATTCCGAACTGTTGTCTAACAGAAGGTAAAGCCGATTAATTTCCTCGTCATGGTTTGAGAGCCAATCTTCAAATTTCAAAGCTATTGACTTACCTTCTTTCTCTAAACTTATTTCAGCATCGTGAAAGTTTAAGATTGCTTTGTATTCATTCAAAAAGTCTACTCCCATTATAATTTCCGTCGACAACAATGGAACAATAAGAAAGTTCATAGAGAAGCTGTGGCTCTGACCAAAGAATTCTAAGTTGGTTTGTTGGCGTACATTTACACTTTTTCCAATGACTGCACCTTGTAATTTAATCTTGCGTAACGGAAGTGTGGGGCAATCGTTCGATTTGTTGCATTTGCTGTTTCACTAATTACTGAAATGGGACTGCCTGAGTCAAGTACTGCCGTAAATTTTACGTCATTTACAGTAATGTGAATCACAGGATATGCAATGTTGTTATGTTTTACGTCGTGTTCCTGGAGTAATATGTCCCTAATTTCTTCCATTTTAACGTAATTACTACCTACGGCAGCTGCGTCGTCAGTTTCATAAGCACGTTTTGAGGCTGCCAGCGGTATGAGTCATTGCCTATTGTGTCTTTGTTGGCGCGCGTCGTTATTGGGATTTGGAGACCTAACTTCTACAAATTCACCTAGTCGAGAGGGCCCTGCTCTGTTTGATTCCCGCCAGTTCTGCTGCAATTCAGGTCTGTCGTTACGATCATATCGTCTGTCGTCATGTCGGTAATTTCTGTAATTAATTTCTTGTCGGTCACGTGGTGGAGAATTTCTCCCTGAATCGTAACTGCGCGCTGGACTGTTGCGTCTAAAGTTATTCTGTCTGCCTTGATAGTAATTATTTTGGTTCCCATATTGTCTGTTTCTCTGATTGTCTCTGTGATAGTCACTACCGTGGAGAGGTGACCTTTCCCTCTAATTATTACTACTCTGCCAACGGTTGTCATACGGGTGGTGTCTGTTTTGGTCACGATTTGTATTGTGAGAATAGCCTTGTCGTGTCCAGTTATTATTTCTTTCATCGCGGAATTGCGACGGATGTGACCTGTAATTGTTGTGTTCCTGTTTTCGCGTTCCGCGATTGTCAGTGTCAATTTCTAATTCTTGTAAGAGTCCCTGAAAAGCTTCAATGTCGTCTTTGCAACGGCCTCCCAAAATAATACGCTGTAAATGTTCAGGCAATTTGATTAAGCAAATGCGGAAGAGTTCTGACGGGCTGTATGGGTTTGACAGGTACTGATTCTTGTGCAACATGTCTTCAAAATATTTCACAAGACTGGAAAATTCAGATTGTTCGAAATGTTTCATCATCATGATGCCATGTTTTACTCGGTCTTGTTTGGCTTGGGACCAATATGCTGAGAGGAAGGCATGGTAAAATTCTCCTTCACTGTGGCAATCGTGAATGACCGATCGCATTCTTACAGCTGGTTCACTCTCTAAGTAGCCACACATAAATTCTAATCTGTGCTCTAGTGACCAGTTGGGAGGAAAACAATGAGAGAATTGATGGAGCCACGCTTGTGGATGAATGTCGTTACCACAATTCTTAAATGTTTTGAATTTACGTGTAGTAATGAACAGCTTATAGTCAAAATCATCGTGTCGGCGGATCGCATATCGGTCATTGTTACGTCGTTTCGGCGGTTCCATCTCAAAATTCGGTGTACTTTGCCAATTTCTTTCATAATCTCCAAAGTGCCCTGTGTTGTTATTTTGTGGCAGTTCCGTATTTTTATGTCCCTCTTCCCGTATTGGAGTGCGAGTGTCCTCTGAAATACGTCATTCTTGTATTACCTGTGTCAGCTGATCTTGTACTTCCCGGATTTCTCTTTGGTGTTGCGTATTAATTTGATTCTGATTTTGTTTGAATTTCCTAATTTGTTCGAACTCTTCTGTGTCATTAAAGACTACCGGTTTTGTGTCATTCAGATTATCATCTACCTTCGTAGATAAATTATTTAGCTGATCCGAAAGTTCAACTACTTCCTCTGATAATGAACTAATGTCCTCCATGTGTCTTTCTGAACCAATTTTCAGAGTATCTACTGTGTCCTTTAAGTTTTCTTGAGTTTTTGCAAGTTGCGTAACCGAATCGGTAGATGCAACTGAGTCAATTTTAGCTTGCAAGGTCTCATGATTTTCATGAACAATAGTTTGCAGTTCTTTTATGGCTGCTTCGTGATTCTGTAATGCATTTTCATGCCGCGAAAAAATAGGTTGGAAATGCTCATAAATTTGTGTTTTTACGTCATTACAGACTTTCTGACATTTCGATTCGATTTTATGTAATTCAGTAGTTAAATCTTCACGTGTTTGTTCAAGCGTATGTTCCACTGAGTCTAACTTTTGGAGCTTTTGCTCCATTGCGTCTAACTTTTGCTGTGTTTGTCTCTGATTTTGTTCCATTGTGTCTAACTTTTGAAGATTTTGTTCCATTGTGTCTAACTTTTGAAGATTTTGTCCCATTTGTTTCTGAGTTTGTTCAAGCGTTGTGTCTAACTTTTGTAGCCTTTGTCCCATTTGTTGCATTAACTGTAATAACAGTGCACTGGTGTCTGAAACATGTTCCTCAGTGCTTTTCGGCAGTGCATTTGAACCGGCAATATTCGCATTTTAAAAAGCAGAAAATGTGTCTTGATTTATTTGAGAAAACCGTGAGGACGCAAAATCTGAATCTACAGTATTTGCAAGATTGTGTCCTGTCATTTCGGAATCCTGAGGCGAGCTGTTGCCGACCGATCGATCGATAATGCTTCCCTGTTCACTAATTGTTTCACTGCCTACACCATTATTTGCAGCCCGCTCCATTTCCCTACGCGCTATTGCCAAATTACTACTTTGAACGTTAGTGAATTCATTACATGGTGACGCTAACACACTGCTTTCGTCTTCACTGTCATTTCTCAGTTTAGTTTGGAGCCTAGTGTTACGTTTTTCACACGCCATTATTGTCACAATTTTTCACACGACAACACAGAAAAACACAATTTGAAGAACAAAAATAAGAGAACACATTAACATAGCACTGAAAATAATATCTAGTTAATTGCAAGCGCAGCTGCGAAATACTTCGTGCAAAACTTCATGCATGCGACAACTATTTTACTGTACAACAATGAAAGATTGCAACTACAAAGGAAATTCTCTCTATGATTACGCGCTAGCAATAAACAAAAGCTACACTAATTACACAAACTGCAAGGAAAAAATCAGAAGATTCCAGTGAGGTATCCTTGGCTAAGGGTCGACATATGAAACGTCCCCTTAGAACAATTTATACATAACTGTGCTTAAACTGACACACAATAGTTTTTAGCGCAACGCAATCTGACTTTCAAAAATCCCTACGAAAGAATGGCCCTGACTAACATTAACCTACACGTTTCACAAATCACTTACCTCACAAAAATCTGCGTTACTCAAGCTACTGCAATACAGCGAGCACCACTACTGCCAGCTAAATAATAGATTCAAACTACGGAAGGCACTATCTACTGATAGGCGTAGTTAGCAAATGAAAGATTTTAATAGAGAAAAAACAATGTATTTACCTCACTAGTCATAATATATATAGTAGTTCATGACACCAATTCTTACAAATTTCAAAACTCCGCCATCTCTCTCCCCACGTCCACCACTGCTGGCGGCTCACCTCCAACTGCGCAACGCTACGCGCTGTTAGCATCCAGCTGCCTCTGCTCAACACTACACTGGCAGACAACAATGCAAACTAAACACACACTGCGCACAGCACAGCCAGTGATTTTTCATACCGAGCGCTAAGCGGCGTTACCAATAAGAAAACCTAAACAGCCTACTTACAGAACGATTGAATATGCGGTTCATTGATGACAGTGCTCCAGCACATATTCGTATACAAGTACGCTGGCTTCTAACTGAGCCGTATGGTCCAAATTGGTTAGGTAGAGTATGGCCTTTGCCATGGTCTCCAAGGTCTCCGGATTTAAATCCCATGGATTTCTGTGTGGGGGGTCATGTCAAAAGTCTGGTATACGCTGATGAGGTCAACTTTCTTGAGGAGTTACGCTTGCGGATGGAAGCAGCGTTCCGGCACTTATAGAGTTCCCCACCAGTGCCTGAGAAGATTCTCAACTCATTTCAGAGACGAGTTTTACGTTGCATTCAGACGCGAGTACATTTCCAACACCTGCTCTAGAATGCATTGCTTAAGAGCTATGAGCACTTGTTCATATTTGCTACTTTGAATCATAATTCTTCTAATGATCACATGCTTGTAGCGTTTAAGGTACGTGTTTGGGAGCACATGTTTAGTGGACTTTTTTTTCTTATTTTGGTCCATGCTACCATTTCCCAAAATGTGGAAGGGAAGGAAAGTGCAGTAGAAGAGATTTGTTTCATGGTATCGAGGATGGGAAGTTGCTCACGGCTCTTCAGGTGTGCATTTTCAACCCTATGTTTGCTACGACTTTTTTTGTTTCTAGTGCCGTGTACTTTCGGCTGTATGAGTTTATGCCATGAATTGTGATACACCCTGTGTGTGTTTGTGTTTGTGTGTGTGTGTGTGTGTTTGTGTGTGTAGTGCCGCCGCGCAGTTACGCGCGTCGTCTACATGTGGCACTGTCTGCCAGCCAAGCAGCAACAGCACCACCTAAGCAGCCAGCCAGCCAGCGGCCGCTAGACTTGGACTCAGTTATGATTTGACTGTCAAAGTGTACACACGTCCTACTCTGTTTACTTGATCTGTGACTTTCATATATTTGTTCAGCTTGAAGTTATAACAATTGGCGTCGAGGATGGGATTTTTCTTTTACATTGTTGACCCATATGTTTCGATGGCTACTTTAGAGCAACTATTGCAAGGTCTCAAAGAATAGCAAATGCTTCTCACAAATGCGATTCGTGATTTCGTCGCGGCATCAAATGCGCGGCGTCTCTCGTCGTTGTCTCTACCTACTTTTCCTCCTGGTCTGATTACGAAAAACATCATCGACAGCACTTCTTGGCATTTCATGTCGCGGACGAACAAACATGTAAGTCTCTGTTCCTTTCATGGATTTCACCTCAAACGCATCAGTTGTTGTCGCAATTGGCTCCTTTGAAAGATCCTGCGTCTTTGTCCTTTGCTGAAATGTGCTCATTTCTGTCCGTCTATTTTCAAGAGCAGACGCATGTGGTAGCCTCTCGTGTTGCCTTTTATCGTTGTCTAAAACAAACAAATCAGTCCTATCGCACTTGGGCTGCTGAACTTCACGGCCTCAGTAGAAAGTGTCAATTTGTTACTGTAGTTCACAAAGAATCCTACGCCGATTCCATGGTACGGGATGCTATTATCTGATCGGCACCCGACAAAGAAGTTAGGCAATGTGCCCTTAAGTTGGCAAGTCTGACTCTAGATGAAGTCCTATCCATCGCTCGGTCTTTTGAAATTTCTCGCGCCGCTGGAGCGCAAATAGAGGCATGGGGCAATGTCGGGGAAATACAACCTCTGTGCGATGTTGACGAAGCGTGTGGCGTGTCCCCGCCGGCCGACATGGCCGCAGTACGTTCCCAAGGACAGTCTCGGCCAAACAGTAAACAATCCTCTAAGAAACTGCAGCAAAACCAATGGCAACTTCCTTCATGTCCGCGGTGTTTTGCAAAACATTCACGACAAGATTGTCCACAACATTGGGCCGTGTGTCACAAATGGAAAAAAAAGGTCATGTGTCATCCGTTTTCAAATCCGCCGCATTCATGATTTCCATGAATATGATGCTCATTCTGATTCTGTGTTGTCTGTCAACTGTACTTCTTCCCTTTCAGTGAAGTTATTCCTCACTGTCCAAATACTTGGTCGAGATGATCGCATGCAGGTGGATACTGGTTCTGCTGCCATTATCATCAATTCTCAGACATATCTGCAGTTGGGTTCTCCAATCCTGTCACCTGTCACTAGGCAATTACGAACTTACAATAAACAGGTTTCTCTCTTGGGACAATTTGATGCTGAGGTATCTTACAAATCTGTCGTTCGCACTGTTCCCATATTTGTGGTCGACCATAGTAACGCGGAGAATCTTTTTGGTTTCTATGGCTTTTGCGTTTTTGGGTTCTCCATAAATGACTCTGTCAATATCGTCTCTGATGCTATTCCTTATGCTCAATTGGAGTCCTTGTTGACGACATTTTTGTCCCTTTTTTCTCCTGGGTTAGGCCGTGCCAACAACTTTGAAGCTCATATCACGCTCAAACCCACTGCTCGGCCTAAGTTTTTTTGGGCTCGGCCCATTCCTGTGGCCCTTCGTGATCAGGTCAAACGGGAGCTGGATCGTCCCACTGCTTCAGGGGTCTTGCTTCCTGTCACTTCCAGTGAGTGGTCCTCTCCTGTCATTGTCGTTGCTAAGCCAAATGGTAATATTCGTCTCTGTGGCGATTTCAAAGCCACTGTAAATGCTCAATGCCTTATCGACACTTACCCTATGCCTCGACCTGAAGAATTGTTCACTATACTTGCTGGAGGCCAGTATTTTTCTAAACTTCACCTGTCAGAATCTTATCATCAACTTCCTCTGGATGCTGCTTCCCGGCGGTTTCAGGTCCTTAACATGCCTTTCGGCTTCTATCAATACCAACGGTTGCCATTCGGGGTTGCCAGCGCCCCTGCTCTCTTTCAGCGATTCTTGGAACAATTATTGCTCACTGCCCCTGGGTGTATAAATTACCAGGACAACATTGTTGTCACTGGCTCCACCACTGACGAACATCTTCAAAATCTCTGCACATTTTTTCATGTCTTACAGACTGCCGGTCTTAAGCGTATTCTTCAGAAATCAAAATATTTCAGGCATCTATCACGTAATTGGGGATTCAACTCTTTCGGCATGGTATTCGTCTGCTTCAGCAAACTGTTGCTGCGATCGATGCCCTTCCTTGCCCTACATCTGTTAAGGAACTGCAGGCCTTCTTGGGGAAAATAGCATAATATCACAAATTTTTACCGTCTGCTGCTTCGGTGGCTCAGCCATTGCAT
This sequence comes from Schistocerca gregaria, assembly GCF_023897955.1. Lineage (NCBI taxonomy): Eukaryota > Metazoa > Arthropoda > Insecta > Orthoptera > Acrididae > Schistocerca > Schistocerca gregaria. Next base: position 211,999,517 of record NC_064920.1, on the reverse strand, counting down.
CGCCTGTTGCATAAAAACGTGCCTTTTCACTGGTACGTGTCATGCTATGCAGCTTTCCAGAAATTGAAGACTATGCTGAAACAGGCCCCGTGCCTGGCTACTTATTGACCTGACCAACATCTTGTTCTTGCCACAGATGCCTCTCAATACGAGGTCGGTGCAGTCCTTGCGCACCGTTTTTCTGACGATCCTGAACAACCCATTGCTTATGCCTCCAAACCGCTCACGGATGTCCAACAAAAGTATTCTCAAATTGAAAAAGAAGCTTTGGCCATTATTTATACTCTTCATAAGTTTGGTGTTTTTCTCTATGGATTCAAATTTCTTCTTGTTACGGATCACAAACCACTTGTTTCCTTGTTTCATCCATCAACGTCACTTCCCGGCAAGGCTGCACACTGCCTCCAGCTTTGGGCTCTTTACTTGTCTCATTTCAATTATGAGATTCATTTCTGGCTGACGGCTCAACATGCAAATGTTGATGCACTGTCTCGCCTTCCCATGGGTCCTGATCTGGCATTCAATAGGGACGACCTTTTGTGTTTCCACCTGGATGTTGCCGGGCAGCGGGTTGTGGACGGGTTCCCCATCACCGGGGACCGGCTGGCAGCCGCTACGGGTTCTGACCCTACCCTCTCCTGAGAACGACACAACATCCAGTCATCTCGAGGCACATGAAAGCCCCTGACCCCGCCGGGAATCGATCCCGGGACCCCGTGCTCGGGAAGCGAGAAGGCTACCGCGAGACCACGATCTGCGGGCTATGTGCAATATACTGCAAGCCTAAGTACATCTTCCCGTCATCTGCCTAAGGAGGTGTAGCAATGAAGAGATGTGCGGATGGAATTATGAACAGTAACAATTAAATGCTGTTTTTTAATTACTACCATTGCTTTATAGATTATGGTGCAGTAGGTACGAGCCGAAACTGCATGTAGTAACCCACTTTCCTCCAGCCATGAGAAAGGCCTCTGGATGTAAATGGAAGATACACTTAAGGGCGAAAGAAACTGGTACACCTGCCTAATATCGTGTAGGACACCCCCTCTCCCTCCCCGAGCACGCAACACGACTTGGCATGGACTCGACTAATGCCTGAAGTAGTGCTGGAGGAATCTGACACCATGAATCCGGCAGGGCTGTCCGTAAATCCGTAAGAGTACGAAGGTTTGGAGATCTCTTCTGAACAGGACTTGGCAAGGCATCCCACATATGCTGAATAACGTGCATGTCTGCAGAGTTTGGTGGCCATTGGAAGTGTTTTAATTCAGAAGAGTGTTGCTGGAGCCACTGTCTAGCAATTCTGGACGTGTAAGGCGTCTCATTGTCCGGGAGGAATTGGGCAAATCCGTCAGAATGTACAATGGACACGAATGGTTGCAGGAGATCTCACACACACACGTACGTATTACCTGTCAGAGTCGTATGTAGACGTATCAGGGTTCCTAGATCCCTCCAACTGCACACGCCAGACACCATTACATAGCCTCCATCATCTTCAACAGTCCGATGCTGACATGCAGGGTTCCATGGATTCATGAGGCTGTCTCCATACAGTTTCACGACCATCCTGTCCAGGCGAGGCATAAAGCTTTGTGTCGTGCAGTCAACAAGGATACACGAATGGGCCTTCGGCTCCGTAACCCCAAATCGATGTTTCGTTGTATGGTTCGCATACTGACTCTTGTTGATGGCCCAGCACTAAAATCTGCAGCAGTCTGTGGAAGGATTGCCCTTCTGTCACGTTGAACAGTTCTTCTCAGTCGCCGTTGGTTCCGTTGTTACAGGATCTTTTTCCGGTCCAGCAATGTCGGAGAATTGATTTTTTACCGGATTCCTCACTGCGGATTTCACACTCGTGAAATTGTCGTATGGGAAAATCCCCACTTCATCACTACCTCGCAGATTGCTGTGTCACATCGCTCGTGTGCCGACTATAACAGCACGTTGACTCTCATTTAAATCTTGATAACCTGCCATTGTAACAGCAATAACCGATGCAACAACTGCGCAAGACACTTGTTGTCTTATAAAGGCGATTTCGACAGCAATGCCGTATTCTGCCTCTTGATATATATCTGTATTTAAATCCACAAGCGTATACCAGTTTCTTTGGCGCTTGAGCGTAAAATAATTGGAGCATATGACTTAACACAAATCAGCTATCTTCTTACTTTTACGTAATCACGGATTTATTATCATTATGCGAAAATATAATCAATGACCAGTCTATCTCAATAGACGTTAAGGCAATACATGGATATAATTTTCATCACTCGCCTTAAGAACAGCCAAAAGTAACGAACATCTAGATACTCGGTGAAAAGTGTAATTATGTAATAGGCGTATTTAAACTGTTTTAGCATGTAATTATCTGAACTGTTTCTTATTTAAATTGTTTTGTTAATTAAATTGCATTGTGTATTATTGAGAAAGAGCGGGAAACCGCGCATAGATACATTTTGAGAAAGAGCGGGAAACAGCGCGCAATAATACATCTGTAATGGTAGCAGGGATTGTCTGCACCAAAAACCATTGTTGGCGGCGAGACCGCACTTTTGTAGCATTGAGCGTTGGAAGCGAGCAGTTGCGAGTAAGATGTGAGACGAGGCAGTCGTAGCTAGCGAGACATGAGAGGAGGTCGCTGTAAGCGAGGTATGAATTAACACTTTGAAAGAAGCGGTGTGCTCGCCAGCCACTCGCTATATGTAGCGCAATGCTAGTTTTTAAGAATTTTTGTAAAGAACTATGCCCCTTGTAATTGTTTGTCAAGATCGTTCTCAGAATATAGTTATGTAATTTTGATGGAGAATTAGGTATGTAGCGCAACGCTACTTTTTAAGAATTTTTGTAAAGAACTATACCCCTTGTAATTGTTTGTCAAGATCGTTCTCAGAATATAGTTAACTTCTACCAGATTAAATGCATTAAGAATTTTCTATCCCAAAATCATTCACGTAAATGCTTTACGGAATTTATTGTTATCTTAAAAGAAAAGTCTAAACTGAGCTTCAGCTTTTGTCAAATCTAAATTAACTTCAACTTAAAGAATTCCAGTCACAAAGTATTATGAAACTCCACCAGCAGCTTATAATTATGTTAAAGAGAAGTAAGTATATTCATTCCACAGTTTGCTGTAGCAGTCAGATGGCGATCCAGTATAAATAATTAAAGGTAAGAATCAGTCTTAATAATTTCAGGTAACGACTGAGGGCCACGGCGACAACACATTTTATGTTTCGTCGTAATAATCAGCAGGTAGTCTTGACAGAGCAGCAGTTAAAAGATTTTAAGAGACGCAGCGTTCAGTCAGCAAGCAAACGTTCATCCAATATTAGACGGGAAGGTTTCAAAAGTTAAATAAGAAAAAGATATCTGGACAAAGTCTTGTGAGCTATCACAAGAACTGATCTCTTTCTGATTTTTCCGTCTCTGGCACAGTGTACGTTCTTAGTCCCAGCAGCCGGATTTCAAAGCGTCACGTTTTTCGCGGAACGGATAAGGTTTCGGCACCAAACTGGAAGAAGTGCTCGATTCCGATCACGCGCGTTGAAGCTGCTATTGAGTGAGATGTAATGCATCCGGAATGAGGGGAACGGCTCCATTGTGATCGCTGACGTGCGGCGAAGCGGCGGTGGCTACAGCTCCGTGGCTGCCCAGACACGAGACGGCGGCGGCGCCGGCTCACAATCAGAACGAAAAGCGCTGCAGTGCAGGCGCGATACACGGACCCGACGGGGTTCTCCTCGTCCTCTGTTTTCCGTGCATGCTCGCTTGATGCGTTCCGCTTTGGAGCAGGACTGCAAATATCTACTGACCGTATTTGATCTAGCGTTCAATACACTGCGCCTGCAAACAAGCCATCCCCTAAGTAATCCGTGAAAATCACGTAGAAAATGCAATTATAGAGAGAATGAAGTCGTATCTTTTAGATTTCCTGTTAAATTTGATAGCCTGAAGTAAAACTACTCCAAAAGTAACATGAACAAGAAGGTAAGCATAGAGTAAGCGTGAAACGCCAGCGCATGAATTGTAACTGATGTAAAAGCAGTAGGTATAATCATCGCCGGAACCTAAATATTTTAGTGTACTTTACAGCGCATTTCACGTGGGTATTTTGAATATTTCAGTATAAGTCTTTGTCCTACTGTTATAGATGGAAAAAATATCTTACTGTTCCGACAATTTACTATTTTTGAAATTATTCAAATGGTTCAGATGGCTCTGAGCACTATGGGACGTAACATCTGAGGTCATCAGTCCCCTAGAACTTAGAACTACTTAAACATAACTAACCTAATTACATCACACACATCCATGCCCGAGGCAGGATTCGAGCCTGCGACCGTAGCTGTTGCGCTGTTCCGGACTGAAGCGCCTAGAACCGCTCGGTCACAGCGGCCGGCCTTGAAATTATTATTGCTGTTTTATCAAGAAAGTGGTACCATGTTACAATTCGATGCTATGAAAGACACATTGGTTTTTACTATAAATTTATGTTAACTTGACAGAACATGGAGTAATAAAATAAAATAAAATTACGTTAAAGTCATTGCCAACGAAAGAATACTAGGTTAATAATATCATAAAACTTTATTTCCTTTCTAATCACTATCAAGATTTTTGGCAGTTTCGGAGAGCAAATCTGGCTTCCCCTGCCTAATAAGCTAACCTAAGGGGGTATATCAAATATAAACTTCGCTTTTTTCCGTGTTCTGTTACTACTATATTTCCAATGTTTTATTTCTCCGAGTTCTTTCACTGCTTTTACTGTGTTGTATCGTTACATTATCCTTGGTATAACTACGCACATAATCAACTTTGTGCCTCTTTGCTGCGTTTGGTAGTGAGTTACATGACAGATATTTTCTGAAAGTTTCTTGTCCGCCTTCTGTGCTCTGTAACTATAATCCGATTCACGAACAAAGGATGTCAACGTTGGTCGAGGAACGGTTTCAAGCAACAGCGATAGCCTCTTGCGGCAGGAAATCTGCCCATGGTCAGAGGGAGGGGGGGGGGGGGTTAGGGGGGCGGATTAGTGTTTAACGTCCCGTCGACAACGAGATCATTAGAGACGGAGCGCAAGCTCGGGTGAGGGAAACTGTTGCGGTCGCAGGTTCGAATCCTCTCTCAGGCATGGATGTGTGTGACGTCCAGTTCCCGTCAGCTGGAGGCAAGCGGATTGTGGGCGCGGGGTCGTCATCCCATGGTCTTTCAGATGTGTCCGATCGCGATGAGATCACGAGAATATGGTGCCCAAGATATCAGCCCAGGTTCGCTATCATACTTCTCAAATCACTGTAGTGCGTTTCTGAGCATGGACCGAGCGAGGTGGCGCAGTGGTTAGCACACTGGACTCGCATTCGGGAGGACGACGTTTCAATCCCGTCTCCGGCCATCCTGATTTAGGTTTTCCGTGATTTCCCTAAATCGCTTCAGGCAAATACCGGGATGGTTCATTTGAAAGGGCATGGCCGATTTCCTTCCCCATCCTTCCGGACTGAAGCGCCTAGAACCGCTCGACCACAGAGGCAGGCAATGCTTTTGTTATTCGAATTACACTATGTGATCAAAAGTATCCGCACACCTCCAGAAACATACGTTTTTCATATTAAGTGCTTTGTCCTGTCACCTACTGCCAGATACTCAATATCAGCGACCTTAGTAATTAGACATCGTGAGAGAGCAGAATGGGGAGCTCCGCAGAACTCAGGGAATTCGAACGTGGTCAGATGATTGGCTGTCACTTGTTTCATATGTCTGTACGCGAGATTTCTACACTCCTAAAAATCCCAAAGTCCACTGTTTCCGTGAGGGGTCTTGCACAGTACAAAACCGTACAGGCCGACCTCGTCTGTTGACTGAGAGAGACCGCCCACAGTTGGTCGGAGTGTGTAACAGGCAGACATCTATCCAGACCACCACAGAGGAATTTCAAACTGCATCATGATACACTGCAATTACTATTACAGTTAGGTGAGAGGTGAGAAAACTTGGATTTCATGGTCGAGCGTCTGCTCTTCAGCGACACATCACGCCGGTAAATGCCAAATGACGCCTCAGTTGGTGTAAGGAGCGTAAACATTGGACGATTAAACAGTGGGAAAGCGTTGTGGGGAGTGACGAATCACGGTGCACATTGTGGTGATCAGATGACAGGGTGTGGGTATGGCGAATACCCGGTAAACATCATCTCCTTCCCACTGTTGAAGGGCGATTCGGGGATGGCGATTGCATCTTTCAACACGATGGAGCACCTGCTCATAATGCACGGCCTGTGGTGGAATGGTTACACGACAATAACATCCTTTTAATGGACTGGCCTTCACAGAGTCCAGACCTGAATCCTATGGAACACTTTTGGGATGTTTTGGAACGCAGACTCCGTGCCAGCCGTCATTGACCGACATCGACACCTCTCCTCAATGCAGCACTCCGTGAAGGATGGGCTGCCATTCCCCAGTATACCTTCCAGTACATAATTGAACGTATACCTACGAGAGCGGAAGCCGTCATCAAGGCGAAGAGCGGGTCAACACCATACTGAATTTCAGCATTAACGATGGAGGGCGCACGAACTTGAAGGTCATTTTCAGCCAGGTGTTTGGATACATTTGATCTCTCGCTTGCTTACGCAGACTTCACCGCTTACCACCAACATCAGCGATGGCCACCCGCAACAAATGGAGTAACAATTCTCGAAGTAACTTGGTACCATCACGTTAAATGCCCTTGCTGCATACGACATTCAAACAGAGCGCGCAGAACACTACTAAACGCTCATTGGCTGTCGCAGAATGCATGACTTATCAGAAAAAGTCTACACTCGCCGTTGTTCGTCACTGCAACTACAGTATGGATTGTTGGGCTTTCTATTTCGAAATTGTGAGTTGATGGCAGGCAACAGTCGAGGTGTTTCTAAGCCGGCGCGCTGATCTGGGCAGTTATATCGGAACGCTATTACCACTATACTCAGCATGAGTGGCGAAGGCAGACCGCAGAGAGCTAGATCACGTTACCGATCGAGGCAGCAGGCTAAGACATTTATATGGGGAAATCATTAGCTGATTATATTCAAGAAGGCTGCTTACCTAGGAGTAATACATGTGAGACAGTGAAAGTAGTAGAATTGTTTGTGTGTGTGTTTGTGTTTGTGTGTGTGTGTGTGTGTGTGTGTGCGTGTGTGTGTGTATTTGTGGAGAGTGCATTATTAATGTTATATAGCAAAGCGTGCTTGTAATAAAATTGAATGAAGGAATAGGACTCCGTTTAACGCATTAGTGCGCAAAGATGAAGAAGAAAGAGATCCTACATCATAATCCTGTATAACAGCTTCAACAAAAACGAATTCACCTTTTTAGAAACAATAGCACTATTCAATTCTGCGCCGGTCTCCCGCCGTCCCCAGTTCTCACAGCTGACCAACAAATACAAGGGACAGAATTCAAACACACGGTGATGAGCAAATCACTGTGATATTAAATGCTTTATGGTGGTGGTGCTAGAAAAAACCAAGGGAAGTATGTAAGAGGAACAGGAAATCTAGCAATACAAGGAGGAAATGGGAAAATGCGCTGATGTAAGTGACTTTAGTAAAGTCAAATTTCATCGTCCGGTGCCTGAGAACGAACATCCAGGAAATGACGCAGTTCCCTTGCTGTTCCCTTGCTAACAACGCGAGCACCTATGGGAAGTATGGCGAGACCGCAAGAAGACTACAGGTTGTTGTACGTCCATACCTCACGACCATATGTGACGGATTCGGCGATGAAGTAAAATATTAGTGCAGACGATAGTCATACTGAACATAGCGTTCATCGTCCGTTGTTCAAGATGGGGCTTCGCTACATATGAGCTCTACGTAGTGCCATGCTGACCCAGCGACAGTGTCATTTATGATGAAATATAGTATTATGGAGAGCAGACGGTGGATCAAGCAAACCGTATCGCCCACTCGGACGAATCATGTTCCTGTTTACACCAGGTCAATGGTCTCGTCCAGATCTACTTTTGTCCTGGCGAATTGTTCCTCATACAAGGCATCACGCCACGGACGTTAGCCAGTAGGACAGTTTTATCTTATTGTGGACATTCATCTGAGCTTTTATGGAAACTTTGGACTATGTGAACATTATTGCCTACCACCTGTACTGCACCATGTTTCATGTATTCCATGAGGGCGATAGCCTCTTGCAGCAGGAAATCTGCCAATGTCAGAGGCGGGGGGGATTAGTGTTTAACGTCCCGTCGACAACGAGGTCATTAGAGACGGAGCGCAAGCTCGGGTCAGGGAAGGATGGGGAAGGAATACGGCCATGCCCTTTCAAAGGAACCATCCCGGTATTTGCCTGAAGCGATTTAGGGATATCACGGGAAACCTAAATCAGGATGGCCGGAGACGGGATTGAAACGTCGTCCTTCCGAATGCGAGTCCAGTGTGCTAACCACTGCGCCACCTCGCTCGGTCCATGCTCAGAAACGCACTACAGTGGTTTGAGAAGTATGATAGCGAACCTGGGCTGATATCTTGGGCACCATATTCTCGTAATCTCATCGCGATCGGACACATCTGAAAGACCATGGGATGACGACCCCGCGCCCACAATCCGCTTGCCTCCAGCTGACGGGAACTGCGAAACACATACAACCAGAAACCTAACAAGGACGTTTCCAATCAATTTAAGTCAATATCTACACTATACTGCGTTGCAAAGGTGGACTAACGCGGTATTAACGAAGTAATCGTAGCGTTTCTCATTACCACTGTTAAAAATAATCAGCACGTTTGATGAAAGTGGATCACTTCGCCTTATTACAAGGACTTTGGGTAAGTGTGAAAAACAATGTGTTTGACGTTTTTTTTTTTAAGCACTGAGTGACAAGCTGCCCGAAGTTCAGTGAAATTTCAGTTAATTAGCAGCCCTAATCTCTATCCCACAGAGAAAATTGGGCAACGGAATTTTGATACTTGAATAACAGAACTACCGATCAGGGATCACGTTTTGTTAATGTATTAACTAATTTTCACTCACAGGGTAAATGACGCAAAACATTACAGGACATTGAGCCTTGTGTGGAGGAATTTAACAAATTCACGAGTTGCATTATTGACACTTACACTCTAAGAAAGGAAAAAAAAAGCGACGCACCACGGAAGAAATGTCCGCATGGGACAGAAGTCGGTCGATGTGATGTACGTTCTAAACCTTCATTGTGGTGTCTGTTCTATATCGTGTCTCCCTACCACTTTCACGCAACGACGCTGTGAGCGTGTTTTTTAGGGAATTGACTAGTTTGAACCTGGGACCTGTTGCTGGTAAGGAGACGCCAGACCACACATGACATGTAGAATTCAGAAGAGTTCAGTGAGACTAGCGATGACATAATCAAATACTTAATGATCTCATCGTCAGTTCCACTGCACTCGCTATAAAAGAATCTTAATACTAACTAAATTTCGTGGAAGGGGTTACAGACTTTCCTATTTTTAGTTAGCTGGTAAAATAACGTCGAAAAAGCAGTTAAGTTTACCATTGGAAATTTTATTCTACTCACAGAACATTGTTTATAAATTGCACTATTGATAAAAGGAAGTGTTTTAATACAGGATGGTAAAAACCAACTGCGTTCAACAAAAATGTGAACGAATATTCCCTGAATGGGTTTCCAAGTTCTACAATGGAACGAAGGATGACCTATGCCATATCACATCTATAATCTAGGTTTAAATTAAGTTTCACAAAAGAGAAAAACTATGAAAACGGTCTATAGTGACCCTCAATTATCTTTAATACTTATCTAACCTGTCGTAAGTTACAGTGGCTGATGTGGCTTCTCAATAACTATATAACAGAAAAATCATCGCGTTTCAGTTTTTACTTCAAGTGGCAAATGTGAACACCGTGAGCTTTAATTTACGATCGACACTAGTATTACGCAAAAGGGAGGTAACAGATGAGACTTCTGCAGTTCTGAGTGAAGCCTTATGCGCTCAAAAATGTGGCATCGCGTGCGTTCTTTACATTGTCGGTGTTAAAGCAACGTCAGCAACGTCAGGGCAGAGGCCGGCGCAGCACAGCTCCGCTCACCTCGCCATCTCCGAAGCAACTCTCTCCTAACTTCTCCTTACTACAATTTACCGAAGTTGGTTTAAAAAAAACTATCTCGCTGTGTTTTCATCTGACCAATCAGGATCTCAATGTTAACCGTAAGCTCCGCCTACAAAAATTCTTTTTTTAAAGTTTGCAACGTAACAGAGAAGCAAAAAAGTCTGACGCTAAAACCTGCAGCTGGTGTGGTCCTTTTAGCGTTATCGCGAGATCTATACTGTTCTTCTGGAAGGCTCTATCTTTAACATGGGCTGGATGGTGGTCCTAATGTAACAGACACGCGAAAAAATCTCACGCTAAAACTTGCAGGTGGTAGTGGCCCTATTTGTGTTATCGTAAGATCTATACTGTTTTTCTGGAGGGCTCTAGCTTTTAACATGGCTGGGGGGTGGTCCTTGACGTAACAGAGACGCGAAAAAGTCTCACGCTAAAATGTGCGGGTGGTAGTCTGAGAGGTAGGCTGGCGACGTGGGTGTCCAGTCCGTCCCTTATCATAGGGCCCTCTAGCTTAACACGGTTCTGCTCTCATCTTCTGTCCTAGTTTCTCCCCTCGGAACTGCGTCGGTCTCACGGCGGGAAGGTACGACATGCATTTAGGCATTCTTGTGTTAGTCTGTGGTATTCCATTTGCTCACTCGTTACTCGTATTACTTTGGATAATTTAATGTCACGATTTATTTGGAGCTATGTGACATACTACTAGATTTGCTTATTATGTCAGGGTTTTCATGGAAGGTGTTGGATTTGCCTGACTGAATTTAGGCAATTTAGGCAATTTAGGCAATGATTGAATCGTTGTCGAAGGCAGTCAAAAATTTTCTAATTTATCTAAATTTTGTTGTGTACTGTTCAGCCATGTTATTCTATTCTATGCTAGTTTGTGTTACTAATTTATATTTTTATATTCTTCCACATTATAATTAAAAATGACAAGAGTATTTTTATACTATTATTAATTTTAAATTATTTTCTTTCTTTATTTAAGTGTGAAGTTTGTTTTTTAAGAAGTTTGTTATCGAAAGTGAGGAGTCTTTCATATCGATTTTCTTAGAAATATTGTTTTTGGAAATTTTGTAAATAAATAAAATCTATTCCTAACACATTTTCTAAATATTATGTGCAAGTAAAAATGTTTTTGTTTCTAGCCACTCACTTCAACATTGTTACACTAAGAAATAAGAATTATTTCCAAGAATTGCTTTGACATAGAAATATACATACACAAGTATTGATATATTATCCTAAAAAAACGGTACAAATGTTAAAAATGGAAAAACATCCAACAAGATATTTTTTTATTCTTTGTTTTTATAAGGAGAAAATAAGTAAAATGTAGTGGTTCTTCTATTTTTATGAGGAGAAAATAAGTGGTTTATAGTTTTAGCGTTTGTATTGCCTTACTTTGTGTTCTTTATATACTGTCCATTTCAGAACTAATGACTTGTTTTTATCCACAGTCTATTTTTTACTTAAGTCCATAGTCAATGACTGTTATTTTTTAATTTATTAGCTGTCTGGTGTGCTTAAATTGTTTAGTTTTTCACACATTTCTTTTGCACAATTCCTACATTACATAATTTGATTTCACACGTTCACACAATCCTATGAATGTTTAAGCATGAGGTTGGCGAATGTTTTTCACGAAGGTGATGGACTTCAGCGAAATGGATGTGGGCAAGCATTTGATGTACAGGTTCTTTCGTCGTTCCTTGTTGGTTTTGCAAGTGTGTGTTGCTGTTGTGGAGGTCCCATAATTGAATGGAGCTGTGAGTGCAGAATCTCGTGGTTTACTGGCTTTGTATGCGTGAAAGTCATCGTTATGTGTCGCTGAATGCGGTCGTTTTTCGTTGTAATACTTGGCAGACGACTAGTTTACAATAGGATAGGGATTTGGGTAGGTATGGCGTCTATTCTTCACCCATCTTCTTTCTTGGTCTCAATCTTGCGAATCTTCAACTTCTGTTCTTCCTGCTTTTTCTCTGCTTCTTACTTGCTTCTTGGTTCTTCTCTGGGCAGGATATGGAAATATTTATTGATAACTAGTCGCTTTGAAGTTTCCTCCTAGTAACAGTTTGATAAATTGTTTGGGCGCGACATTTTTACTTTGTGGAAGTTCTTCTTCAGTTTCGTGCATAAGCGTGCTGTTTAATAGCAGTAGTGTGACTTTTACACATATTTTTTGCGAGCCGTGGCTTGCCCAAGCCATCTTCTCGTCGGGCCGTTTTTTGCTCGCTCCGCTGAGTCGGGGCGCTCGGGGGTTTACGAGCGGTGAAAATCCGGTGTCTGCTTGTCTGTCCGTGCAACCTTCTGACGTTCGGCGTCCCGTCGTTCGGCGTCTAGTCGCTACAGGGCTCAGGCACTCTATGGTTCCGCTTGGCAGATACACAGCAGCCCATTTCAGCTACAAGGGTCTTCTGTTGACCTCGCTGTCCTCGTGTCTTGCTAATTACGTCCTTTCCTTTCTTGATACTTCTCGCATTGCAACTTGTGGGTCGTTGCATCTCCTCCTTGCTGGAGTTTTTACAATGGTTCTTACAAAAAGTTTTACTTATAATCATCTAACATATTTCTAGTACCTACATTGTTTTGCGCCTTCTTATGAAGCTTTACAAATTTCGGCGCCCTTTCCATGTTACAATTCTAAGATATTTGGAGTATTAATGTCTACTCAAGAATCCTCAAATTCGTTTTTTATTTCTGTGTAGTGTCGTGGTGTATAGCATTTTAGTATTTCATGCAGTTAGACTATCTACGCTTTACCCCTTCACCTTAATCTATGGTACTATTGGTGTTATTATTGAAACTACTTTCTTTTTCCCACCTTCGTCTCTCTTCATTCTTCTTTCTCCTGACGATCTTATCTGCAACATAACCTTGAAATATTGTGCTCATTTTTACCAGTAATAAAATTAATCTTCAAACTTGTACTGAAAGTGTTTAATACTGCCAGCCTTAGGTAGAAATACCTCTGCTTTATCTCGTAAAATACCCTCTAATTCTCTTTTACTGTGTTCCGAAATACCTTGAACTTCTTGCAATTTTTCGTTGATTTTCTTATGGACTTCTAACACGAGTTGAGGCGATTCCCCCTTTTGTGCATACCATTCTAGTTCTTCATCCTCTTTATCTCGCATCATTCTTAATTGTTTGTTTATAACTGGTATCTCTTCTAATTTTAGCTTTTGTTCAAAGAGAAGTGTGACATTCCCGAATTTTACGCTACCTTTCCCCATATCTATTATCGCTCGTCTCTTATTTAAAAAATCTGCCCCTATAATCAAATCTACAGTTAGTTTAGGTATAATCACGAAGTTGGCTTCGATCTTTTGACCTTGGCACGAAAGAGTTAACCTTTTTGTCTCGTAACTTCCGCAGCATTGTTTCTAATAGGACCTCTTACTATAATCTTACGTGTTTTCAGAACTGGCAATTCCTCATTGACATTGCACTGCATGAATAAATTTTCTGAGATCGCAGTCAGTTCACTTCCGCTATCAATTACAATATTGACTGGGATATGCTTTACCATTGCCTTCACAACTGGTTTAATTTGAAAGGGTTGGTTCTGTTCTTCTTCTTCTTGCATCAACGAATCCTCCACTGAATCATACATGAGTCTTTTAAGGAATTTCCCTTGTGAATTCGAACTTTCTGTAAGATAAGCTTCGATTGCTACTTCTCTCTCTTTTATTTACTCTTCTCTGTTTCTTCCTTCATTTACGCTTTCTTCTACATCCTCTACTTTTTCCTCATCCTCGTCTATCTTCTCCTTCTTCGTCGCTACTTCCACGTAATCGCATCTAAATGCTCTAATTATCGCTTCATAACTTCCTTCATTATATACGTTAGGTTGTGTGCCCACTTGTAACTTATTTTCAACTTCTGTCGACTGCGCATTATCCTCATTGAATTCACATTCCCTGATTTCCATCTCAAATACCTCTGCAATACTCATTACTTCGCACTTCCCTCCTACATTCGTTGTGCATGCCTCTGGTAATTCATCTTCCTCGTCAGTATTCTCCCAATTAATTTCGTCCCAACACGATATTGTTATTTTCTTGTCTTCGTTTTCATCTGGTCACTGCAGATTTGTTTCTTCCTTCTTCTCTTCTCGTGATAAGATTTTTACTTCTCTGTTCAATGTGCTGCAATTGTCCTGGGTCGGTGCGTCATTCTCTTTGGCATGGGCGCTTAGCTGTCAATTCGAAGGTTTATCGGGTTTTGGTGGACTTACCTCAACCTATTCTATCTGTATTCGCTTTTCTTGTTCAGCTTGTTGATAGTGGTTTCTTTGTTGATAATTTGTCGGTGTATTGGTTCTCCAGTACCCATTCCCTCTGTAATAGTTGTTGACGTTCCTGGGTGAATTATAGTTATTGCCATATTCTTTCTAAATCCATAACCGGTTCTTTGTTGAAATCTATTGTCGTATCTTGGTGCGAAGTTATCTCGTGGTTCGTAATTTTGTTTCTTCGTACTGTGTCTTGTGGATTCCACTGTTTTTTGCTTTCGTTTTCACGTGCGCTTCGTCTTTTTCTTGCGTCATCTTCCGAAAATAATTCCCTTAGAATACCTTTAAATGCTTCGACGTCATTGCCTCGGCGACTTACTAATGATTGCTGGTATTTCAATGTTAGCTTCATCGCGCATAATTTAATCAACTCTCCGTCACTGTATGGTACATCAAAGCATTGATTTTTCTTTGCCATTAATTCGAAAAATTTCACGGGACTCTTCTCTCCTGAATTTTCAAAATATGGGTTCTGCAATAATTCGTACTTCACACTGTTCTGTGCTTCGCTGGACCAATATCGTGAGAGAAACTTCTCTCTGAAATCTTCGTACGATCGGCATGTCGCTGCAACATTCTGCATGGTTTCTGCGACTGTTCCTGACATGTGTGCACATATAAAGTCTAATTTCTGTGCTAGCGTCCAGTGTTCTGGTAACCCTACTCGGAATTGATCAATAAAAGTTCGTGGATGTAATGAGTTTCCTTCTCGAAAGTGATGAAATTTCCTGACTAAGAGGAAATGATCGTTGTCGTACTTCGTCATAGTTCCATATGAAATTCGCGATTCTTCGCCACTTTTGTTTCTGATCATTTCTCTCGTCGTTCTTTCCTGTTGTGGTAGATCCATTGGATATTGTCCACTGTAACTTTCGCCGACCCTTGCGTAGTATCGTTGGAGTGGTACGCTATAATTTTCTTCCATCGGTTGTGAACGTGTAGCTGAATGCATTGCACTGTACTCTTCGCGTCCTGGCTTTCCATTGTCACGTATTGGTTCGGTATATTGTCTGGCTAACCTTGCTGCTTCATTGCACGATCCAGACTGTCTTGAAACATACGTTTGTGGTTCTGTATGTGTTTGTGATGACGTTTGTTCATCAAGAATTTCGAAACGTGTTTGTTGCGGTACAGGCTGTCTGATTTCACGAATGTTACTTTCCGCCTGTGATTGGAATCGCAAATGCGTAATATCTTCGTTAATTGCTTGTTTTTCCGGTGCTGTTAGAGATACGCATGTGGTTGCAGACTCTGTGCTTGTTCGATCCTGTTCACTACGCTCTTCTATGGTTTGCAACAACTCTGTTCGCAATTTCTGAAATTGTCGCTTCGTTTGCACTTCTATTTTGACTATGCGATTATTATATCTTTTCAGCGCTGCTTTTGTCAGACGTTTGTGTAACACACTGTTTTCAACAATTTCACGCGCTGTACCTGCTGCTTGTCTAGTAATTTCGTTTATATGTTTCTCTACTTTCTTGACTTCTCCCTGGGTGTTGTTACGTAATGTTTTGATCTCGTCCTGAATGTCATTACGCAATGTTTGTACCTCCGCTTGTACCTTGTCAATGTCTGTTCTCAATTGATTGTGACCTGTTATTAAGTGTCCTATCACTTCTCGAGATTCTTTTGCCTCGTCTTCAATATGACTTAGGTGTAACTGAATTTTTTTGTTTTGTTCTTTAATCGCACGTGTTTGACTCGTGGTTTCTGCAATTTGTTTTGTCGTTTCTGCATTTTTAATTTTAATTTGGTTCGTAATTTCTTTACTTGGCCTTGTCATGGTTTCCTTAATTAATTGTAATAATTCTGCCAGATTGGTGGGTCCTATTGCGTTTTCTGCCGACATCCTACGCTCTCTGTTTTCACCCAATTGTTGGTTGGCAACCGATTGCATTGAACTGTGCTGTGACACGTTTCTGCTCGCATTCCTTGTATTCTGTGGTGAGGGAGCTCTGATTACTTGTACTATGGGTTCTACGTATTCAAGACGCAAGTTAGCATCCTCATTGACTGTCTCATATCTTTCCTGCTCCTCTGTCGTATGCTGACCTAGGTTTTCTGTGCCCTGGCGTACATTATCCTCGTTATGGTGTGTTATAGTCCTATTTCTCGCGATACTGCATCGTCTGTTGTACTGTCCATCTTCATGCTGGGTCTCTACCTCAATTCGGTCAAGGTCTCGATCTACCATTGCTAATCTTTCTGAATCATATATTTTCTGTTTTCAAAGCAATTCACGCGCCCTACTTCGCGTCAACATGCGCTCATACGATCTCACGCGTGTCATAAACTTTTTGTTCACACGATTTGACAAACCATTCACTTACTTGTTGGGTCAGAACCAACTTGGCAACGATGTATCCGCCACCTGCGCGCTTGAATTGGAGAGAAAACTTAATTCTAACAATTTTCAAAATTCATAACTTGATTATGCTATTGTTTCTGCTAGACTGTCTCTATTTATTGAATACTTTCTTACTATCTATCGCTGCAGCTACTGTTTTCGAGTATGTATAACTTTAAGAAAAAAAACTTTTTACTACGAAAATCTTTCAGCAGGATATTTTTCTGACCTAGTTAGGCATGTGGTCGACCTTCAATCATGATATTTTACCATCCTGGCAGGGTCGCCATTTTCTAAACATTCATGGTGGTTTCTGTTTGTTTTATATCGTGTCTCCCTACCACTTTCCCGCAACGACGCTTTGAGCTTGTTTTTAAGGGAATTGACTAGTTTGAACCTGGGACCTATTGCTGGTAAGGAGACGCCAGACCACACATGACATGTAGAATTCAGAAGAGTTCAGTGAGACTAGCGATGATATAATCAAATACTTAATAATCTCAGTGTCAGCTCCACTGCACTCCCTATAAAAGAATCTTAATACTAACTAAATTTAGTGGAAGGGGTTCAAGGCTTTCCTATTTTTAGCTAGCTGGTAAAATAACGTCGAAAAATCAGTTAAGTTTACCATTGGAAATTTTATTCTACTCACAAAACATTGTTTATAAATTGCACTATTGATAAAAGGAGGTGTTTTAATACAGGATGGTAAAAACCAACTGCGTTCAACAAAAATGTAAACGAATATTCCCTGAATGGGTTTCCAAGTTCTACAATGGATCGAAGGATGACCTATGCCATATCACATCTATAATCAAGGTTTAAATTAAGAGTCACGAAAGAGAAAAACTAACAAAATGGTCTACAGTGACCCTCAATTGTCTTTAATTACTTATCTAACTTGTCGTAAATTACAGTGGCTGATGTGGCTTCTCAATAACTATATAACAGAAAAATCATCGCGTTTCAGATTTTTACTTCAATGGCAAATGTGAACACCATGAGCTTTAATTTACGATCGACACTAGTATTACGCAAAAAGGTAGTGTAACAGATGAGACTTCTGCAGTTCTGAGTGAAGCCTTATGCGCTCAAAAATGCGGCATCGCGTGCGTTCATTACCTTGTCGTTGTTTAAGCAGCGTCGGGGCAGCGGCCGGCACAGCACATTTCCGCTCACCTCGCCATCTCGGAAGCAACTCTCTCCTATCTTCTCCTTACTACAATTTACCGAAGTTGGTTTAAAAAAAAGTATCTGGCTGTGTTTTCGTGTGACCAATCAGGGTCTCAATGTTAACCTTAAGCTCCGCCTATAAAAATTCTGTCTATCCAATGAGAAACGTTATACTTTTCGTGGTGGAGCAATGTTTTTAAAGTTTGCAACGTACCAGAGACGCGAAAAGTCTCACACTAAAACCTGCAGCTGGTGTGGTCGTTTTAGCGTTATCGCGAGATCTATACTGTTCTTCTGGAGGGCTCTATCTTTTAACATGGGCTGCGTGGTAGTCCTAATGTAACAGACACGCGAAAAAGTCTCACGCTGAAACTTGCGGGTGGTAATGGCCCTTTTTGTGTTATCGTAAGATCTATACTGTTTTATGGAGGGCTCTAGCTTTTAACATGGCTGGGGGGTGGTCCTTGACGTAACAGAGACGCGACAAAGTCTAACACTAAAACGTGTGGGTGGTAGTCTGAGAGGTAGGCTGGCGACGTGGGTGTCCAGTCCGTCCCTTATCGTAGGGCCTTCTAGCTTAACACGGTTCTGCTTTCGGCTTCTGTTCTCGTTTCTCCCCACGGAACTTCATCGGTCTCACTGTGGGAAGGTACGACATGCCTTTAGGCATTCTTGTGTTAGTCTGTGGTATTCCATTTGCTCACTCGTTACTCCTATTACTTTGGTTAATTTAATGTCACGATTTATTCGGAGCTATGTGATATACTACTACATTTGCTTATTATGTCATGGTTTTCATGGAAGGTGTTGGACTTGCCTGACATCTTACAACGTGTTCAGACAAACAAATAATTACAATTTCAGAAACTTGGGTGATGTAATCAAGAGAACGACTTTCGCAAATTGAGATAGACAATAACGCGTTCGTCAGCCCCTCGCCCTTATACACGCGGTTATACCGCTTGACATTCTTTGACAGAGTTCTTGGGTGTCGTCCTGCTGAAGGACATAATGCCAAATTCTGTCTAATTGCCGTGTTAGATCTTCAAAATCGGGAGATGGTTCGAGAGCTCTGCCATAACGGTCCAAATGTTCCTAATTGGAGAGAGGTTGGCAGGCTACGGTAGGGTTTGATGAAGACGAAGACAAACACCAGAAAATGTCACCATTTGCGAGAGAGCATTATTTTGCTTAAATGTGGGCCGACGATGGCTTGCCATGAACGGCAACAAAACGGGGCATGGAATACCGCTGTGCTGTAACGATACCACGGACGACAACCAAAAGGGTCTTGCTGTCAAAAGAACGATCACTCAAGGCAAACGGGCCGTATGGCGAAGGCGACCACTGTCCACGGCGTTTACAGACCTGTCTTCGCTGGCCATCGGCGCCTAATTTGCAGCACAACTCATCGCTGAAGACAATTCTACTCCAGTCAGTCAGCTTCCAGGCCAAAGACGTGACCGGAGACGCTTCAGACAGTTGTGTGACACCAACCTGATTGTCGCCCATCCTCCTTTAGCCCAGCAACGTCGCTGGATCTCTCCCCAGTTAGGAAAGTTTGAAGCATTATGGGCAGGGCCCTCCATCCATCTCGGAATTTTGACGATCTAATTCTCCAACTGGACAGAATGTGCCACGATATGCATCAGGTGGACATCCAATAACTCTGTCAAAGAGTGTCAAACTGAATAACTGCTTGCATAAGGACCAGAGGTTGACGAACGCTCTATTGACTTGCTCAGTTTGTGAAGATCTTTGAGTAAATCACCAAAGTTTTTGTAACTGTAATCATTTGTTTGTTTGAACATGTGCATCACATCAATCAGTTTCCTTCCTTCGTGGTGAGTCATTTCTTTGTCCTTTTTTACCTTAGCGTGTGTTCCACAACAGGAGCGTTGTCCTGAGACTACATTTAGAAAGAAAATGCTTCAACATTCAAAAACAGTGATTCCATAAGACTAAACAATGCTAAGGTACCAATTGCTTGTCAGTATAGGAAGGCCGGCCGAGATGGCCGAGCGGTTCTAGGCGCTACAGTCTGGACCGCGCGACCCCTACCGTCGCAGGTTCGAATCCTGCCTCGGGCATGGATTTGTGTGATGTCCTTAGGTTAGTTAGGTTTAAGTAGTTCTAAGTTCTAGCGGACTAATGACCTTAGAAGTAAAGTCCCATAGTGCTCAGAGCCTTTTGAACCATTTAGTATAAGAAAGAATTTGATAGGATGTCCAAACCAGGCCGTACAATTACTTACAAAGATTCGAGAACACAATTCACCACTTTCCGTTATAACTGAACCACCATAACAAGATCACGACTGAGACCCTTAAGAACCGTGGTAATCAACTGGGCATACTTTGCATTAGATGCTTCGTATCCGATCAGACACTGATATCGTTTCCATCTGAATTTACGTAAAAACGATTCCGCACTGCTCCTAAAGACTGAGTCGCATCGTCACGGAGAATCCTAATTCGAAATCGAGCTAATTCCCATCAAAAAATTACTAGTTACTTAATCATGAGGCAGCACCTTCTTGGTGCGATTGCTGTCTTCCAGGGCTCTGTAAATTCTCTTCAGAAGCTTAACTTCCTCGCCTCAGTTTACAGAGAGTGCATATTGACCAATCGCCAGACCGCTTCTTTTAGTAAGAGCTGACGTTTCTTCCAGTCAGAAGACACGAGAAAAATTGTTTGCTTCCCTCGGCCTAAAATATTGCAATCCGTTCAGGGCCTGAAACTCTAACGACGGCCTCCCAGCGCATGGATACGAAATGGCCAATCACGCAGCGGCACGTTTAGGGACACGGAGTCGCGCCGACTTGACGTCACCGGTGCTGACTTAGGAAATAACATTCAACTGCCTTCCCAGGTTGCTATCGCAAAGTTCAACCAGGAACTTCCATCTGAATTTATCTAGTTGAATGCATTTTTTATTACGCCCACATTAACTCGATGTGAACAGGCATTCATGTTTGGGGTAGGTGATAAAATGTACATTTTATACTTTCAACTGCAATTATGGTGAGACTAAAGACACAAATTCACGTTGCCAACGTTGTGCTCCTCCCCGACATGAAAAATCTGAGCATAAAAAATTGTAGCAAATGCAGTCGGCGAAAATATATTGTGCCGGACCAGTTAAGGCCAAAGCGTCACGGATATATGACAGGCGGAATGACTGATACCTTTCAGTACGTATCGACATATAGTCTGATGCCTCGGAGGTGAGTCGAGATATTGCCCCTTATTTTGGATTTACGGCAGATCTGTAGCTCCATTTGTATCAGACGTATTTTCCAAAGTCACCATTAAAGCCACAAAATGTTGTGCGGGAGTCACCTCCGTATGGAATACTCTTCCTTATTCAGGTACGGTGTTCATATTACATTTCGTCTGTAGCACTGATGTGACACTCTAATCTTTACCAGGGAGGATCGATCGCTGTCAAGAATTCGCAGAAGTAAGTTAGGGAGCCCTATTTTCGATATTTTGTGCAGCTGCCCCTAATTCGTACCCTTACTAAGCAGTGATAATCTTCTGCACATTACCTAACGTCCACCGTAAATGAGGCACCTAATACTTTGCTGAAGGGAGTCTATAGCAATACATTTGTGTCCTCTGGCTTCTATTAAATTCTATCAGCTGTAGTCCCCCTTCTTAACGTAGAAAAGAAATGGGGTTATCAGGCTCTGAGGACCGTCCATATATGTCAGGCGACATTTGGACGGTTTGACCTGCCGGCGTGGCCGAGCGGTTCTAGGTGCTTCAGTCTAGAGCCGTATGTCCGCTACGGTCGCAGGTTCGAATCCTGCTTCGGGCATGGATGTGTGTGATGTCCTTAAGTTAGTTAGGTTTAAGTAGTTCTATGTTGTAGGGGACTGATGACCTCAGATGTTAAGTCCCATAGTGCTCAGAGCCATTTGAACCATTTGGACGGTTTGTGAAGGAGCTTGGAGCCAGCTCGCCGCTCTCCTGGCCGCTGTCAAATGTCTAGACTCCGCACCTGCTACTCATCATTCAAGCTGCTGCTCGACTGGTCTTGCGAGTTGGAGGAACGGCCCCCTCAGTGTTCTTCTTTGCCAGTTTCTACCCCTGAAGAACCTTACATTCCACATAATCGCCTTTTTTGGGGGCAAATCGGAAGTAGACAAATCTTATTCTCTAGAAGAGATAAGACTGATGAATGTCCATTGTGATAATATTTTGTAGACGATTAAATATTTGAGAAAATAGATACATGTTCTGGAACAGAGATACGTAAGGGGAAAAAGTCTCCTTGTAGGTTAGGTGAAAACTGTCGACCAGCACCTGAACTGATGAAGTTCTTTCGTGCTGATGGAGGTATCAAAATGAGTAATATATATAACAGACATTACCATAACAATCTATCTGGTTCACACATTTTTAGAAGAAGTTGATGGAAAAAATCAAAACACCAAGAAGGAGTTGTGCGACATGAACGAAAGTTGGTAGGTTTCTGCGTTAGAAAGATGATGTCAGATCAAATATCGCGCAAGTCACTTAAGAGTTGCTGTAACTGTCGTGAGCGTTAGTTTGAAATTGGACGTGATGGGTTGATGATAGTCAAGAGTGTCTTTATGGCGACAAAAACGCCATAATCATCACCTCTCTGAGTTTCGACCAGGTGGTGTAATAGGCGTTTACGTGTAATAGACCTGACTGTACGAGATTGCTGGCAGCGGTGGTAACGAGAGATCACAAGAACGTGTGACTGCAAAGAGGGAAGAACATCGTGTTCAGCGTATCGTACTGCGTTTGCAGCAGCACTGTTAGCAGCAGCCGTCCGCGGTAGTCTCGCGGTTCTAGGCGCGCAGTCCGGAACCGGGCGACTGCTACGGTCGCAGGTTCGAATCCTGCCTCGGGCATGGATGTGTGTGATGTCCTTAGGTTAGTTAGGTTTAAGTAGTTCTAAGTTCTAGGGGACTAATGACCACAGCAGTTGAGTCCCATAGTGCTCAGAGCCATTTGAACCATTTGTTTGCAGCAATTTGCGTGACAATCACGCAAGATACTGTTACATATCAGTTACTTCAAGAGCAACTCCGAGCCAGTCACTTATACCGTACGTTCCACTGCCCCCAAGTCACTGCCATTTATGACTTCAGCGGTGTCAAGTGAGATCTCATTGGAGAACGGGTTGGAGGCCTGTTGCGATTTCTGATGAAAGCTGTTGTGCCTCGGTGGCAGTGATGGCCGTGGGTTGGAGGCCAGTTGAGGGCTCGCAACCAATCTGTATGCGTGCTACACAAACTGGACCTTCACCT
This sequence comes from Schistocerca gregaria, assembly GCF_023897955.1. Taxonomy (NCBI): domain Eukaryota; kingdom Metazoa; phylum Arthropoda; class Insecta; order Orthoptera; family Acrididae; genus Schistocerca; species Schistocerca gregaria. Next base: position 211,976,307 of record NC_064920.1, on the reverse strand, counting down.
GGAGATATGATCTGGAGTGCGATTTCGTACGACAAAAGGAGTCCTCTCGTCGTTACCCCACGCAACCTCGCAACCGATTTCTATGTAAGTCTAGTAATTCGCCCTGTTGTGCTGCCACTCGTGAAAAGCACTGAAGGGGGCGTGGGGGTTCCAACAGGATAACGCTCGTCCACGTATCACTTTTGTAACCCAACTTCCTCCACAGGGTGTCGATACATTGCCATGGCCTGCTCGATCACCAGATCTGTGGCCAACCGAGCACATACGGCACATCATCGAACGACAGCTCCAGCGTCATCCACAAAAAGCATTAGCCGTCCCTGTCCTCATTGACCAAGTGCAATGTGCACGGAAGTGCAGCCCACGAACTGACATCCGGCACCTGTTCAGCACAATGCATATACTTTTGCATGCTTGATGTCAAAATCCTGGCTATTACATCGGTTATTAATGTACGAGCATTTCACGTTTGTAATGAGCCCTCACGTTAATGTGTGATCTTCCAGTGTTAATCACTTAAATATATAACTCAGAGAAATTAATTCCCAAAATTTCATTACTCTATATTAATCAAATTTTGGTATTGCGATGTTTTTCCCGCCAGTACATACAAAATAAATTAACATAGTGTTTGCCATTGTTAATAGGGCTAGACCCGGATTTCCGTTCATCTTGAGAATGCCTTTTATTACAGTTGTGTTAATGTTATGACTTGCCGTTAGGCACAGCTGCTGGTACGATGAAGTAGTGTTGAAACACAAGCAGTCTTCAGGACAGTTTCAGGCAATAAACACGAGTCTGGAGGGTATACTCATTAAACTGTTTTATCAAAACAACAGCAGTACTTGTGCTGCTCTTCGCTAGTATCCACGCATTAAAGAAATACGCGAAGGTTACCGTTTCGCACCGAGGTTCAAGAAAGATTCGGAAGTTCAAATTAACTGGCGATTTAGAAATTGTTCCTGGGGAAGGTCAACGGGTAACTGCGCCTCAGGTTGCTGAAGAAATTACTGTTGCCGATGCTGAGGATGTTGAACACAGTGTGCGATCTTCGGGCTGTGCACGAGCTGTGTCACGTCAACTTATCGTTCCATGATACAACGATCTAAAAGTGCTGTGAACAATCTCTCATGCCATTCCAGGGCGTCGTGGATGCAGATGATCGTCACACCAGGCAACGTTTATGACCTGGAACGTAAACATGGTCCACTGTCGACAAACGACATATGTTAGAAAAAAATGGCTCTGAGCGCTACGCGACTTAACATCAGAGGTCATCAGTCCATTAGAACTTAGAACTAACTAAATCTAACTAATCTAAGGACATCACACACATCCATGCCCGAGGCAGGATTCGAACCTGCGTCCGTAGCAGTCGCGCGGTTCCAGACTGTAGCACCTAGAACCGCTCGGCCACACCAGGCGGAGACATATGTTACAGTCTCACGTGAAAACTAAACTGTGTTTCTTTCAACAGATTTTCTTACGCATGTCCTTAGGATTGTTTCCACAAAGTTCACTCTCCTACGATCTATCGTTTTTTGTGGGAGACCTCTGACATGGCCAAAGTTTAATTAAAACCACATTGCAGTTCAAATTAAAAGCGATTTCTCGGCGTATGCGAATAACTCTTTCGGATTGAATTATTAGGGGAGTACTGAAAATAGGTTAGATTGATTTAATCGTTCAAAGAAAAACATGTACGAGTTGGACCAAATTATTTAGCTCGTACTTTGTTTCCTTGCCTTTCAGCACTCTGCTTCCTGCTTTGTAACGGCCTCGAAAAGCAATCTGGCAAGGCCTTTAAAGGTTCTACGGATTTCCTCGAATTAAAATCTCGGAACCATTTCACGTACTGTACAAATAACTGGTAAAAAAGGAGTTACTCTAATGGTCGATGCTGGATACAATGGAAGCGATGGAGGATTCTGTGAGGTAGAGAGAGGAAACAGGCGACGGGAGGAGGGAGGTAGGGAGCAATCAGTTGACTATCGATTTTCGATACAAACAGCGGATTATTGTCATATAGGATGAAAGAAGGCGCTCTCTTTCTTTGTGCGCCACAGATCCCCCACGTTAATTCGTTCGACTATGCTGTTCAATAAATTATTTGATAAAATTTCATTGATACGCACTCTTTCATCCATGAAATCTGTAAAGCTTATGCCTCCGTAGTAGAATCTGCAGTTCTCTGTTTCTTGAATGTCAGTGCCTTCAGTCCCATCGATTCAGTAACTCGTCACTTTGCGGACGTTTCATTCTCAAAAACAGCTACACCGACTTAAAAAAGGCGCAACGCCAAGAAGGAGTTGTGCGACCGACATACACGAAGGTTGGCAGGCGTGTTTCTACATCTGAAACATGATGTCCATTCAGATATCACACAATTCGCATAAGAATGGCAGTAGTAGCCTCACTTTGAAATGTAAACTAGATTGGCTTTAAATAAACACTGCAACGGTCGTAAGTGATAGTTACCTTTGAGAGTAGACGTGCTGAGTTAATGTTAGTCAAAAATGCCTTTAAAGTGACAAACGAGGTCGAACAATAGGCTACGAGTATTTGGGTGTTCCTTCTGCGATACTGCAGGAAGACTTGGCAGGAATGTCGCCTCTGTGCATGATTGCTGGTAGCGTTGGTCATGAGAATGTAGTGTTGAAAGAACAGCGAGGTCCGGACGCTCACATAGGACTGTCCATAGAGAAGACCATCTTGTCTGGAGTGTGGCTCTGGCACATCGTACTGCATGTACAGTAGAAATTTGAGTGCAGTTGGCACAACAGTGTCACAATAAAATAACAAGAATAATATGTTACTTCAAGTACAGCTCCGAGCCATAAACCTTTTACCTTGCATTCCACTAACTCCAATACACAACCATATGCGGCGGTATTGGTGTCAAGCAAGAGCTGATCGGAGGATAGGCTATAGGTCTGTTGTGTTTTCTGATGAGACAGGCTGTTTCTGCCTCGATGGCACTGATAGGCTTGTGTTAGTTATAAGGACGCCAGTTGTAGACCAGCAACCAACCCTTCCGCGAGCTAAATACACTGGATCTACATATGGAGTTATCGTATTAGGATGCGGTTTAGTTTCAAGGAACAGTCTAGCGGTTACTGCAAGCACCCTGACAGCCAATTTGTACCTGAATGTGGTGATTCGAACTACTCTGCTGCTACTCATGAACAGCTTTCCAGGAGGTGTTTCCCAACAGGATAACTCTCGTCCACACACCGCTATTGTAGCCCAAAATGATGTACAGAGTGTACGTCTGCTCAACCACATGATGTGTCTCCAATCGAGCGTATACGAGATATCATCGGATGACAACACCAGCGTCATTCACAAACAGCATTAACCGTCACTGTATTGACCGATCAAGTGCAACAGGCATGAAACTGCAACCCACAAATTGACATTCGGCACACGTACAACACAATGCATGCACGTTTGCATGTTTGCATTCAACATTCTGGCAGTTACACCGATTATTAATTTACCAAAATTTCACATTCGCAATGGTTTATATCGCACTTACGTTAACCTGTGACCTTCTAATGTTAATCACTGAAATATGTTACCTAGACAAACGTACGCCCGAAATTTGATTACTCTAAATTAACTTGCGTTCTGATGAAATTCACTTCCTTTATATGTGCGTAAGAGCAGTGTAACAATGTGCAGTCTATTCCTTTTCTTATTCCTACAAAGAAAATGATCTACAGGTTTACCACTATTCGAACATTTTACAGTGTCCGCCTTGGTAACTGTCGGGTCAGCGCGGCAAATCGCTATCCGAAGGGTCCAGGTTTGATTCCCGCCCGGGTCGAGGACTTTGTCCTCTCGGGGTTTGGGTGTAGTATAGTCCTTATCCGCATATCGTCATAACTGGTTAGAAAATCGCCTGCATGGCGTCACATGACAACTTCGTACAGAGCTACAGCCTGACCTAATAACTACTCTGAATTGTCGAAACACGCTGTCGTACCGTCATATCACTATTGAGATGGCTGTATGGGCACTAAAAGAAAATTGCTGCTATGTGAAAACTCATTTCTGAATATGAGGGCGTGGTATACTCTGGACATCTTTATGGCCGCAAGAACTTGAATGCATCAGTGTTCTCTAGAAAAGCTGTTAGCTCGGCTGTATAAAATATCTGAGACAGGAATGAATCAGTTAGAAGGGTACGGAAATCGATTTTGTTTATTCTTCATCTGGAATACATATATTCGAGAGAAATTTTTGTCGTTCTTTACAGTAGGAGTTCACATAATAAACGGGGCAATAAATAAAAAGATCATTGATCATTATTACTACGTCCGGTTTGACGAGATTATATCTTCTACATGAATGGAGATTGAAATTTGGGTAAACTTTAATTTATCCATGGAATCTTCAAGTTCAGCTTGGTGCGAGTTTAGAATTTCCGATTAATGTGGTCTCCCTGACGCTGCCAGCTCGCTGGATCATTCATTACCTAATGAGAGTCGAGAATGGCGTGTTACCATGTCCGTTTCAGTGGGCACTATTTATTACACCTCCTGCAGTTGACAATATTGAACACTGCCACCAGCAGGGTGATGAGTAGTAGTTTGTGTAAGGGTAAATCCTCAGTCAGCCATCGTATCCGCACTGAAGCCATTGTGCGCGTCTAACATTCATGGTGGTGTCTGTTTGTTCTATATCTTGTCTCCCTACCACTTTCGCGCAACGACGCTCTGAGCGTGTTTTTTAGGGAATTGACTAGTTTGAACCTGGGACCTGTTGCTGGTAAGGAGACGCCAGACCACACATGGCTTGTAGAATTCAGAAGAGTTCAGTGAGACTAGTGATGGTATAACCAAATACTTAATGATCTCAGTGTCAGCTCCACTGCACTCCCTGTAAAGGAATCTTAATACTAACTAAATTTAGTGGAAGGGGTTCAAGGCTTTCCGATTTTTAGTTAGCTAGTAAAATAACGTCGAAAAAGCAGTTAAGTTTACCATTGGAAATTTTATTCTTCTCACAAAACATTGTTTATAAATTGCACTATTGATAAAAGAAAGTGTTTTACTACAGGATGGTAAAAACCAACTGCGTTCAACAAAAATGTGAACGAATATTCACTGAATGGGTTTCCAAGTACTACAATGGATCGAAGGATGACCTATGACATATCACATCTATAATTTAGGTTTAAATTAAGTTTCACAGAAGAGAAAACTATCAAAATGGTCTATAGTGACCCTCAATTATCTTTAATTACGTATCTAACTTGTCGTAAATTACAGTGGCTGATGTGACTTCTCAATTATATAACAGAGAACTCATTTACTTCTAGTGGCAAATGTGAACACCATGAGATTTAATTTACGATCGACACTAGTATTACGCAAAAAGGGGGTGTAACAGGTGAGACTTCTGCAGTTCTGAGTGAAGCCTTATGCGCTCAAAAATGCGGCATCGCGTGCTTTCATTACCTTGTCGGTGTTTAGGCAGCGTCAGGGCGGTGGCGGGCTGCACAGCTCCGCTCACCTCGCCATCTCGGAAGCAATTCTCTCTAACTTCTGCTTACTACCATTTACCGAAGTTGGTTTTAAATTTAAAAACTATCTGGCTGTGTTTTCATCCAACCAATCAGGGTCTCAATGTTAACCTTAAGCTCCACCTACAAAAATTCTGTCTATCCAATGAGAAACGTTATACTTTTCGTGGTGGGGCAATGTTTTTAAAGTTTGCACGCTAAAACTTGCAGCTGGTGTGGTCCTTTTAGCGTTATCGTAAGATCTATACTGTTCTTCTGGAGGGCTCTATCTTTTAACATGGGCTGGGGGTAGTCCTAATGTAACAGAGACGCGAAAAAGTCTCACGCTAAAACTTGCGGGTGGTGTGCCCCTTTTTGTGTTATCGTAAGATCTATACTGTTTTTGTGGATAGCTCTAGCTTTTAACATGGCTGGGGGGTGGTCCTTGACGCAACAGAGACGCGAAAAAGTCTCATGCTAAAACTTTCGGGTGGTGTGGCCCTAGTGGTTAGCTGGCGACGTGGGTGTCCAGTCCGTCCCTTATCGTAGGGCCTTCTAGCTTAACATGGTTCGGCTCTCGGCTTCTGTTCTCGTTTCTCCCCTCGGAACTGCGTCTGTCTCACGGTGGGAAGGTATGACATGCATTTAGGCATTTTTGTGTTAGTCTGTGGTATTCCATTTGCTCACTCGTTACTCGTATACTTTGGTTAATTTAACGTCACGATTTATTCGGAGCTATGTGACATACTACTGGATTTGCTTATCATGTCAGGGTTTTCATGGAAGGTGTTGGATTTGCCTGACACCTTACACACGTTCAACAGTTTTTTGGACGTAACCGACAGCAGTGCATTCGCCGAGCTGGGGAAGAGTCAGCCGTTCCTCACCTGTCTGTCTATCTGGCGTCTTTTGCGTCGACGTTTTCGTTTTAAAACATACGGTTTGAAGCGGCTAGAAGCCCTTGACGACAATGATAAACAACAGTGTTTGGAGTTCTGTGAGTTCGTTCTGGGCGTGGAGATGGAAGACAACAATTTCCTTTCAATTTTGGTGATTAAGGAGGGGCTGTGTTCCGTTTAAGAGCCCAAGCGAACCATTGCAATCTGACAATATGAGCTATTGAAGAAAATACCACGGCCAAGAGAGACTCTTCAAAACGTTTCATATTTAGCGCTGATTCCCGAGACAAAATTTTCGCCTTGCGTCAAGTACCACTGGACGAACTACATGCCTCAATGTACTGGAGGTCTTGATCTTTGCACAACTACGAGAAGATGCTGACAACAGGATGAAGTACAACCTCACTGGCATAATGGCAGCACTTTACACCACTAGCCAGCAAGGTCGGCTGATCTCAGTGCGTGCGTGTGTGTGGGTATTGTGTGTGTGTGTGTGTGTATGTGTATGTGTGCGTGCGTGCGTGCGTGTGTGTATTGACCGGGCGCGTTGTGTTTTGTACATTTTTTCCAGTGTGTGAAAGGTTCTAGGTACGTCCCCTTGCAACCACTTTGGATGAACTGTGGCACCCAAATTCCAACTGTAGTAAACGTGGTTATTTTCCACAAGCTCGAAAAGAATGAGCCGAATTTCATTATTTTGTGGATGTTTGTCTTTGGTCCGGTGGGGGACGTCTTGGAAATTTCCGGAAGTTAATAATGAAACTTTGTGGAAACATTTTCAGAGCGTACGGGAAAGGAATAACGAACAAACCATTGAAAAAAAACGCATTTTAACTTCCAAATAAGAGGGTCCAAATGTGGCGGTCTTGGTGACTGCACCGTTTGGAATCATCGGCCAATTTTTCCTTTTGCTCCTGTGAGAGGACGACGGCCAGTCACACCACAAATTGTTGCAGAAGTTACTGTTATTAAGGCTAAGAGTGCTGGACGCAATGTCCACTCTTCAAACAGTGCACGAGCTGTCACGACAGCTGAACATTCTGCCAGACACTTAAATGTGATTTTCACAGTGTCGCTGTAGATGTAGATGCTGTGCACAGTTGTCAAACGACAGTACCCGTACCAGCTCCACATTATTCACCAACTTTTGCCACTTGACGCAGACGTTCGTGTATGCTCTGCTCTTAGGTTTCTTACGAGGGTTCCGGCAGGCAACATGTAGATTTGGGACATTTTGTGAAGTGTTGAACTACGCTGTACATTCATTGGGGCAGTGAACAGACTGTTGTTGTACTTGGGAGTCTTCACCGCCAAGGAACGTTCATGAGGTTCGCCTGCAGAGTGAACGCGTGATTGAAGTTTGGTTACATTTCTCTATTTTCTTTGAGGAACCTGAACCTTAAACACGAAGGACATGTAGCGTGAACTGCACACGTTACTGCGATCTGCTACGGCAATAAGTGATCCCTGCTCTGCGGGAGAAAGGTGCTTTGGGCTCCACGGCTTTGACGCACGATGGAGCTCCACCTCGCGTTGGTCATGAGGCCACTCCCTTATTCCGCAGCACATCTGGAGATATCGAATCACTGGCTGATAGTTCCAAACTGTGTAACCCACCAACATCACCAGCTATTAAATATGGTTCTTCCAATTCTTCCGCATGTCCTTACAAACCTTTCAACAAAATTTCATTGTCCGAATATCACTCGTTTTTCATGGGGCCCTCTGAAGTAGCGTAAGTTTAATTTCAATCATCCTGTACCGCCCGAAAAATCGAGCGGTCCTTATCAGTATACAGGGTTTAAATTTTAAGTTGACAAATCAGAATAACTCGAAAAATAAGCTTCACATCAAAAAATTTATAGAATCCAAAGCTTATTATTTTCGAGGGGGACATCTGCTGGTGCTGAAATTAGCCCGCCACCCCAGCCCCCTGGGGTTGGGGCGGGAGGCGAATTTCAAATTTCAAATGGGAACCCCCATATTTTTATTGCAGAATAAGTTTCTACATAAAAGCTACGTGCATTTTGCTTTAAATATTTGTTTTGATTCTTGGTAGTTGGCGCTGTAATTCCATGTTCTCATTTTTGCGTGGAAAATGGTTTTAATTCGCTAAAACTAAAACTCTCCCTCTCTCGCCATAGGGTGGGGTTTGAGACAGAGGAATTAGAGTTTAACAAATGTTGACCCAAATATTTTTTCGGTAGGTTCGGATAGGTTCTGTTTGCTTCGTGGTCAAGAGGCCACAAAACTTTTAATTATCGAACAAATAATCTGACTAGCTAACTATCTAACCAAACATCCTACTTACTAACGAGTGAACTCATTAACTAAAAAACTGACTGACTCACGAACCTAATTGTTTATTAAATTAGGCTTGTTTGTCTAGAAGCCTCACAGCTGGGGAGGTTGCTTAATTTGAGTCGTTTAGCTTCGGTTCGAAAACCGTAGAAAACGACATGCATAAATTTATTGACTTAAATCACATTGTTTACAGCTTTACTCTATTTCGAAATATCGCGGCTCTTACATAGTTCACATTTTTAGAATTGGATACGATAATCGATATCCCACTCAGTTCTGATCGATAATCCTTGCTGATGAGCGGCGTAATGTTTCGGAATGCCGCCGATAGGTAGTGCAGGGACGAGAAATTCGCCCTTTCTCGTAATAAGACTGGGCATTAGAAATTATAAATGGTTCAAATGGCTCTGAGCACTATGGGACTCAACTGCTAAGGTCATCAGTCCCCTAGAACTTAGAACTACTTAAACCTAACTAACCTAAGGAGATCACACACATCCATGCCCAAGACAGGATTCGAACCTGCGACCGTAGGGGTCGTGCGGTTCAAGACTGTAGCGCCTAGAACCGCTCGGCCACCCCGACCGGCAGAAATTGTAAGTATTAATGCAATAAACGCACTGTATCTTTTACCCGTCTGAGCATTCAGACAGCAATACATCGCTTATAACGACTATCTTTCGGGCGACTGATATTTGATTACCTTGTGTGACTGCGTTCGCGGCTTTTGCTCGCTACCTGTCGAGTTTGACGCCAAGTTAGTATTGCTAGACGGAACTACGCGAAGCGGGCCGCTTCTCGCTCATAGAAATTCTAACCCTGCATTTCTCGACGCCCCTTATCTTTCCTGAGATTAATAGCTGACATATGTCATTATGAATTATCGTCCTGCGGAAGAAAAAATTGAGATGGTGTACATTTATTGAGAAAGTGGGAGAAATTTTGAAGATCCAGTCGCACTTTATGTTCAGCGTTCCTCTTTTATTCAAGTTATTAAACAATTTACTGCGGAAGGTACTGTGAGCCAGAAAAAAAGAACCCGTGCAGCTACTGTTTGTGGATAAAACAATCAAGTGGCTGTCCTAGATGCTGTGGCTTATAATCCACGTGCGAGCACTAGAGAAATATCAAGGCAATCTAGAATTTCACCCATGAGTGTTTGGTAAATCTTGAAGCTCCAAAAATTTCATCCATACTATTTATCCATGCATCAGGAACTACATGCCGATGACTTACAAAACCGTCTAACGTTTTGTCACTTGCCAGTTCAGCAGATGCAAACAAACCAAACTTTTTTTTGCCAGAGTAGTTTCCTCCGATGAGGCAACATTCACAAACCACGGGGACGTTAATCGCCATAACATGCATTACTGGAGTGAACAGAACCCACACTGGATTCGAGAAGTCAACCATCAGCGACCTTGGTCAGTTAATGTTTGGTGTGTTATAATTGGCGATAAACTCATCGGTCCTTATTTTATCGACGGTAATCTGAATGGCAACAGATATCGAAAGCTACTTGAAAATGAACTGCCAGATTTGCTTGAAGACCTGAGCATCGAACATCGACAAAACATGTGGTTTCAACATGATGGTTGTCCAGCGCATTATTCATCAGTAGCGTGCGTGTACTAGATCGACTTTACCATGGTCGCTGGATGGGCAGGACAGGTCCTGTGATTTGTCCATCCCGATAGCCTGACCTTACCTCGCCAGATTTTATTCTTGTGGTGTTATATAAAAGATACCGTTTATCAGGAAACGCCTACCACTCGCGAAAACATGCTGCAAAGAATAAGAGATGCTTGCGCTGCAGTTACACCAGACACGTTATCAAGATATGTGCAGGGATTTACAGCATGAGTCAATAAGTTCATCGAAGTTGGAGGCCATCACTTTGAACATTTGATTTCATAGAACGCTGAGACGCATGGGATTTACAGACAACCAGCAGGCCGAAAGTGAGAGGCCAGGGGACTCACTGCAAACAAGCACCTCGAAATTCATTTAGTTGCAAGTATTTGCAAAACATCAACAATAAAGCGAAACCAATCGTTCGTATTCAGGACCACGAAATCTTAATCAGGTATACTTTCATCCTTAGTTAGCGAGTGGGTCAGGCTTTTTCTCATTTAGTCTTTTACTTTGTTTACTCTGTGAGCTAATGAGTTCGCTCGTCAGTAAGTAGGATGTTTGGTTAGTTAGTTAGCTAGTTAGATGATTCGTTTGATAATTAAAAGTTGTGTGGCCTCATGACCACGAAACAAACAAAACTTATCCGAATCAAAGGAAGAAATTAGTATCTGGGTCAACATTTGTAAAACTCTAATTCCTCTGTCTCAAACCCCACCCAATGGGGAGCGATGGAGTGTTTTACTTTAAGCAAATCAAAATTTAAGAAGTAAATAAGTATGTTTTATTTATTCGTAACTATTTTCCACGCAAAAATGAGAACATGGATTTTCTTGAATTACAGTGTCAACTACCAAGAATCGAAACAAGTAATTAAGACAAAATGTATGTAGTTTTTTAAGTAGAATCTAATTCTGGAATAAAACATGGGGGTTCCCTTTGGAAATTTTAAAGTTGCCTCCCGCCCCACCCCAATGGCGCTGGGGTGGCCAGCTAATTTTAGCACCAGCAGATGTCCCCCTCAAAATAATCAACTTTGAATTCTACAAATTGTTTCGTGTGATACTCATTTTTCGAGTTATTCTGGTATGTCAACTTAAAATGTACACTCTGTATATACACCGTAGTCCTATGCGTAATTTAAACTTTCACCCAAGCTCCATTCATGTATAACTTTCGTGAAATCAGATGTATCTTTTTGGAAAATCCCATGGTTCAGAGAAAAGTAGGCCAGTATGGGATGTCTAGATGAGGCGTAATGTCCATCTAGAAAAGTTTTTATTGAGTTTAACGAAGACGATGTTGGCCTGATATATTCGACGATGCCCTTTTGCTACACTGACTAAAGGATCCTTCTAAGAAATACCAAATTAAGATAACCTGAAGATGCCTAAATAAGGCGAAACGCGTAATAGAAAAATGAAAAACTAAAATGGCAACCAAGACTGTATTTAACCAATCCGGAGTAATGTGAAGTTGTCATTACGGATGCTGTTCTACAGTCTTGTGACCAGCTAATTCAGATAGTGGTACAGAGTGCAGAAATACATAATTCTACTAAACGACGATACGGTTAATATCAAATGAGGAAACCCCGTTTCTAAGGGGAAGTGCAAGAAATAGGTCTCGCTCGAAGTATTTGTTGCCTTCCGCGAGCAGAAGCAATGACAGTTGTGGTGGACCCTACCGACTGCATTTCAAGTGCAGTAGCTCGCCGAATAGATTCCCTGTGAAGCGTCCGATGCGTTCGTTTTCCCTGTAATTTGCCCACCTCTTGTTTACGAGAGTTAATTGGAACTCACGCCCGCCTTTAGATTACTCTTTGTTGGTTAGAGCGTTGCCTCTGTGATTGTGAAGAGTGCTTTGATCTCACTTCGTATATAAATTTATTCGCATGTCATCACTTCCGCTACGGTATTGGCAAAGCTGTCAAATATAACATTTGTATTTTATTCAAACGGTTATTGTAATTTACATAAAATTCATTTCAAATAATTACTTTCCAAACGCAATTTGGCTGATTTTATTGACGTTGTCCAAATGGACGTTATTGGAAACCTGCGGAGCCATTGTTCCTTTTATGTAATTTTTAGAATGGCTTATTAAAGTAGCAGTTTACAATTACGTTTCACTATACATTCCATTAGAAATACTGATAGCCTTGGGAGAGCCAGTCCTGACAAAACTTTGCCATCTGGTGTGCAAGATGTATGAGACAGGCGAAATACCCTCAGGCTTCAAGAAGAATATAATAATTCCAATGATCAGTTTGGATTCCGTAGAAATGTTGGAACACGTGAGGCAATACTGACCTTACGACTTATCTTAGAAGAAAGATTAAGGAAAGGCAAACCTACGTTTTTAGCATTTGTAGACTTAGAGAAAGCTGTTGACAATGTTGACTGGAATACTTTCTTTCAAATTCTAAGGGTGGCAGGGGTAAAATACAGGGAGCGAAAGGCTATTTATAATTTGTACAGAAACCAGATGGCAGTTATAAGAGTCGAGGGGCATGTAAGGGAAGCAGTGGTTGGGAAGAGAGTGAGACAGGATTGTAGCCTCTCCCCGATGTTATTCAATCTGTATATTGAGCAAGCAGTAAAGGAACCAAAAGAAAAATTTGGAATAGGTATTAAAATCCAAGGCGAAGAAATAAAAGTGTTGTGGTTCGCCGATGACATTGTAATTCTGTCAGAGACAGCAAAGGACTTGGAAGAGCAGTTGAACGGAATGGACTGTGTCTTGAAAGGAGGATATGAGATGAACTTCAACAAAAGCAAAATGAGGATAATGGAATGTAGTCAAATTAAATCGGGTGATGCTGAGGGAATTAGATTAGGAAATGAGACACTTAAAGTAGTTTCTGAGAGTATTTGTATGGAGTGTAGCCATGTATGGAAGTGAAACATGGACAATAAATAGTTTTGACAAGAAGAGAATAGAAGCTTTCGAAATGTGGTGCTACAGAAGAATGCTGAAGATTAGATGGGTAGATAACGTAACTAATGAGGAGGTATTGAATAGGATTGGGGAGAAGAGAAGATTGTGGCACAACTTGACTAGAAGAAGGGATCGGTTGGTAGGACATGTGCTGAAGCATCAAGGGATTACAAATTTAGCAGTGGAGGGCAGCTTGGAAGGTAAAAATCGTAGAGGGAGACCAAGAGATGAATACACTAAGCAGATTCAGAAGGATGTAGGTTGCAGTACGTACTGGGAGATGAAGGAGCTTGCACAGGATAGATTAGCACGGAGAGCTGCATCAAACCAGTCTCAGGACTGAAGACCACAACAACAACAACAATACGTAGCTACTTAGGATAAGCGATCATTAGCAAATATTTCCTTTTTTACGTAATATACAAACTGACAATTACTTACGAGATGTACGAAATAGAAACGCACTAGTTTAGCAGAATAATGCTGTATTTGTTGGATAACTCGAAGTTCCCTACAACAATCTATCCTGTGCAAGCAATAGGTTTTGCAATATAGTGGTAGCGGTAAGTGATAGTGCAGTTGGTAGCTCGTAACTCTCATACAATAAACTTAAGTGTTACAAGCATTACAGGAAGTTCTAGTTTTCTGCTTTAACATGAAAAATTCTGTACATGAGCCTCATGAAATTCTGGGTAAGACTAGAGGTGTACGAATTCCGCTTTTAACTTGCCCGCGCTTGCCTGTTAGCCCGGCAGGCGAGCTGCCGCACGTTATCAACAGAACGGTCAATTTCCTTTAATCCCATCCAAGCCATCCTATGACCAACCTAATCAGGCAAAGGAGTCTTGCTTGCCTGGCCGTCTTTCCACTGTGATACGTTCTGTACCAGTTTATTCCGTACGCTTTCACTGCAGTGTTATGAGCAGAGTTCGGAAGTTGACGAAAATACCCGAGTATCACAGAAAGTGGCTCTGTGTAACATATGTTCAATTTTGGTCATTGTAGCCCACAAAATGGTGGATATTATTAGTCCCTTTACGGGGTATTTCTGGATTATTTATTTACATATCAATGGTTTTCTATGTAATTTCGCCTTCTTTCGATTAATACTGGCTATTCTCAATATGAACAATTAGCAGATCACCTCTAATAAATGTTTTCATTATGTGTGAAACTCGAGATTCTTCGCTCCTAGGAACCTGACGATATCTACACTCCCGGAAATTAAAATAAGAACACCGTGAATTCATTGTCCCAGGAAGGGGAAACTTTATTGACACATTCCTGGGGTCAGATACATCACATGATCACACTGACAGAACCACAGGCACATATACACAGGCAAGAGAGCATGCACAATGTCGGCACTAGTACAGTGTACATCCACCTTTCGCAGCAATGCAGGCTGCTATTCTCCCATGGAGACGATCGTAGAGATGCTGGATGTAGTCCTGTGGAACGGCTTGCAATGCCATTTCCACCTGGCGCTTCAGTTGGACCAGCGTTCGTGCTGGACGTGCAGACCGCGTGAGACGACGCTTCATCCAGTCCCAAACATGCTCAATGGGGGACAGATCCGGAGATCTTGCTGGCCAGGATAGTGGACTTACACCTTCTAGAGCACGTTGGGTGGCACGGGATACATGCGGACGTGCATTGTCCTGTTGGAACAGCAAGTTCCCTTGCCGGCCTAGGAATGGTAGAACGATGGGTTCGATGACGGTTTGGATGTACCGTGCACTATTCAGTGTCCCCTCGACGATCTCCAGAGGTGTACAGCCAGTGTAGGAGATCGCTCCCCACACCATGATGCCGGGTGTTGGCCCTGTGTGCCTCGGTCGTATGCAGTCCTGATTGTGGCGCTCACCTGCACGGCGCCAAACACGCATACGACCATCATTGGCACCAAGGCAGAAGCGACTCTCATCGCTGAAGACGACACGTCTCCATTCGTCCCTCCATTCACGCCTGTCGCGACACCACTGGAGGCGGGCTGCACGATGTTGGGGCGTGAGCGGAAGACGGCCTAACGGTGTGCGGGGCCGTAGCCCAGCTTCATGGAGACGGTTGCGAATGGTCCTCGCCGATACCCCAGGAGCAACAGTGTCCCTAATTTGCTGGGAAGTGGCGGTGCGGTCCCCTACGGCACTGCGTAGGATCCTACGGTCTTGGTGTGCATCCGTGCGTCGCTGCGGTTCGGTCCCAGGTCGACGGGCACGTGCACATTCCGCCGACCACTGGCGACAACATCGATGTACTGTGGAGACCTCACGCCCCACGTGTTGAGCAATTCGGCGGTACGTCCACCCGGCCTCCGGCATGCCCACTATACGCCCTCGCTCAAAGTCCGTCAACTGCACATACGGTTCACGTCCTCGCTGTCGCGGCATGCTACCAGTGTTAAAGACTGCGATGGAGCTCCGTATGCCACGGCAAACTGGCTGACACTGACGGCGGCGGTGCACAAATGCTGCGCAGCTAGCGCCATTCGACGGCCAACACCGCGGTTCCTGGTGTGTCCGCTGTGGCGTGCGTGTGATCATTGCTTGTACAGCCCTTTCGCAGTGTCCGGAGCAAGTATGGTGGGTCTGACACCCCGGTGTCAATGTGTTCTTTTTTCCATTTCCAGGAGTGTATTATAGTGCAAGGTTTCCGAAGTGTGTTTTCTGGTTCTGTGCTGGACAAGTTGGAATTCGACAGCAAAAGTCAAGTTTTGCATTTAAACGTGATATACAATTTAAATTAACAGACCATCCTGTACCACAACACTTAACAACATGCAGACATCACACAGTTGCTATTACACATTATCACGCAGAATACGTACAAAAAAGAGAGACAGAGAGGAATTTTCTGGCAAAAGACCGGTAAGATACTAACTTTTCGAAGATGAAGTGAAACAAATATAATATTGTAATACCTCTGTTTTAGTGCGTACCGCAGTTTGTTGTTCTATTATAGTAGATTTAATATCATGGCCTGTTTTAATCCTTCGAGATGTCTCTCGTTGTAGTCCTATGCTACACAGTAGACGTTCAGAGACTGAATGAGATACTTTTGACGTGAACTACAAGTTGGGGTTTCAGTCCTGCATGTTGTGCGAACTCAGTTTTGGATGTTTTCTTTCAAGTAATCTCTTACGATTTACTGCCAAGCACAGGTGACTGTGAATGGTGGCAGAAATCTGTTTTTCTTATTGAGTGCCACTGTGGATATACGAACTTCAGGCACACTTCTCAGAATTCTAAACATCACCCAGCTCTTATCTTCATACGTTGTCCCATATCACAGCGAGCAGCTCTAGGTCGTCGGTTTGTTGATCACTCACCTTTCAGTTGCTCGCTACGAAAAAATGGATCTAGATGGCAGCTGGAGCCGATTTTTTAACCGGAGATTAAAGATGTGGTGATATTTTTTACTGAGCCCGATAACGATCCGCACATCTCGTAGAATGAGGTAGAATGAGTAGAACCCTGCACAGGGATTTATATTACACGAATGTCTGAGAGTATCACAGGAAAATATGCAATGTTGTTGGGCAAATTATGGACGATCCGATGCATGTTAATACACATCCCTGACAGATGGACGACCAGCCCGTATCTACCAAATTTGTTGTATGTGCTTCCTTGGTTTAACAGTAACCTCTGCTGTTTCTTAGGTAGCTTATTGGAAGCCAGGAACAAACCGCGCTTTTTTATCAGGGCATGCCGTATTGGTTTGCAGAGCGGGATTAGCCGAGCGGTCGAGGCGCTGCAGTCATGGACTGTGCGGCTGGTCCCGGCGGAGGTTCAAGTCCTCCCTCGGGCATGGGTGTGTGTTTTTTCTTAGGATAATTGAGGTTAGGTAGTGTGTAAGAATAGGGACTGATGACCTTAGCAGTTAAGTCCCATAATATTTCACACAGATTTGAACTTATTATTTTTATTTTTTTATTTTTATTTATTTATTCATTTTGCCGTGTTGGTTTCCATTTCAGAAACGGCCTGACGTCACTAGAAGTATAGCAAGCGAGAAACGTGAAGCGAGAACACAACACGTACGTTGTTAACCGTTGCAAAGCCAAAAATAGGGGAGGGGAGGAGTAATTTACGCCCATATTTTGAAAATATTCTAACCTAGTCAGTTACTGTATATTTTAAATTTTTTTAAAATATTGATCATTTCAAAGAATTCCTGTACTTTATTCAGTAAATATTATAAATTCGACAGTTAAACTTAAAACTTTAAGTCCCAGTAGATGTCATGTTCCTTAAGGAGCATCAAAGTTAATATTTACACGGTCGGGACCTTACTGACATACCAATATCGTTTAAAAATAGGTTATCAGTAAATGTCGACAATAATTAATGACATCTTCAATTGTTAAAGTTTTTTGTGGTGGTCATAAAGTACCCTCTCGGTAGTACACGTTACTGAAATTGTGATGATGATGCTAATAGTGTGCTAAAATGTACTTTCATGTTCTGTACCCCACAAAAACTTTAGTATCTCTTTAAAAAGTTTGATGTCATTGTAAATCAACAACAATAAAACGAATTTACTTTTTTCTTCGGTGGGAATAGCGTACACGCCCCTTCCCCCCCCCCCCCCCCCCCCCCACCCGCAATGCGCGTTGTGTATCAAATGTGCGTCACGCCTAGAAAGTGCTGATCCTTTTAATGTGAGTAATTCAAGGATTTGTTCAGATCATTTTCTCCCCAAATTAAATGAGAATATGTTGCTACCCTTGAGAAGAAAATTATGGGGTGACGTTGCGTCGTCACAAGAAATTCCAAACTGACATTGATGCATTCGACGTTGTCGCAAGTACTTGGATGTTCAACGTACAGATAACTGCCTGACATTCAATCTCGTTAGAAATAGGTTTATACGTGTCATCAGCTCTGGAATTATTTGAGCGCTGCGTTTCTATAGTTATTAGAAATGTTTCATCCTTATATCAACAATAATAATAATAGCAATAAGAATGCTAGTAGCTAACATCAGCAAGAGATCGCCGATGTGAAGAAAGTGTACTAAAGAGAGCGTTGCCCACTTTAGAAGCTTCATCTACGAAAAAAATTACATCTCATCAGTTGACATCCATAGAAGAATCTATTCGTGTAGACATCAATGCTAAAGAGGTAATAGACAGATAAAAAACTGAAATAGGACTGATGAGGAAGGAAAACTCCGCTTTCAAAAGAAGTAACAATGTTCTGGAAGCCAAGTAGTCGAAGTATATTATGGAAGTACGAGTTTTGTAGTAAAATAAAAAACACGCAAAATGTTTTCCATTTCCACCCTCCATATGTATTTTTAAAACTATTTTTAATGACATTTCCAGTTTTGCGTCAATTGTTAGCACAGTGAGTCATGTCAGTAGGGAAATGCTAGAGTAAGTTAGGAATGAGGGAGTAAACTGCGATGGTAGTAAAGCCTCTAGGCGTTGCCCAGTGTAGAGTGAATGTGTGTATCTCGTGAAAGTCACATTTCACTGGACACAGTAGAAGCGACGTATGTAGGCAGGTGAATTAAAACTCCAAATAACATCTACTGCCTGCCCGAAAATGGTCTGCAGCAAACCAGAGTATTTTCTTAGTGACTGGACCTAGTAATGCATTGCTACAGACGCCAATAATGTCATCTCAAGAACCTCGACAATCTGTAAGATTGTTCATATTTGATGAGTTCACAATTTCTGTAAGGCATAGCGAGCGATTTTCATCGACAACTGAATAATAACGCTACTCATGTAAAGCCCTAATATCACGATGTTGTCGTTAATCTCAGTCATTGTTACTTAGAAGAGAACCGTGTGTCATTGATTAATATCCAATCTGTCAAAGAAGAAAAGGGTTAAAAAGTTTACCGCCGTTGTGTCTTGTTCGAAAACGACATAAATTGTTCACTAATAACGTCTCAATAAGTCAGTCAGTTTGTTCAATTTAAAAATGTGGGAATATAGATCTTTACAATTTGAATGAAACTACTGTTAAAGTATTAGTGAAGAATCAAATACCAAATGCAATAACGCTGGGAAAGTAATACCACTTTTTAAAAATTTCACACATTATCAAAGGTTTTGTGAAAGTCTTTCTGTTGCTTGCTTCGTGGCTCGTATTTCGGCCCTGCAGCTGCGATGAACTTGTATTATTTTAGGGATGTTTCATGTACAGAGTTCCATATTATTTTAATTAGTGAAATTTTGTCATCTTTATTTGTGAATTTCATGCGTGTTGTTTGTTCAAATAAACGTAACAGTAAGGTAACGGAAATTTTTCTGTAATAGAGAGTGCTCACCATTTACTCATTTCGGTAACCACCATTTGCAACTTTTTTAAATTACTAAATTTGATTGTTTAGGAATTAAAATCCATAGTCAATATCTCTCTTTCCAGAAGGAGATTTTCACTCTGCAGCGGTCGGGCACACAGTTTTAATCTGCCAGGAAGTTTCAATATTTCTCTTTGTTAATCAGTAAAGTGGATCGGTTAATTTCGGGGATGAACAATTTTTTCACCACATGGTTTTTCAGGTAGGTTACGTAACAATTAGTGTTCAGTGAGTCAGCTAGTTACTGAACAGTGTTTCTCCAACAGGACTGGCGACCGAGTTTAGAAGTAACTTTGATGACTCGCTTTGAATTATTCAGAATTTCATGGTACTTTTTGCTGTGTTCGTTGTGTGCGATTCGCACTACTTTAAAGCGATCTATCTAAATTTACATACGATGAAAGTGGAGTAGCTTAATTAGCAAAATTTCCTTTTGTATATTTCCCCACTAATCATTTACTAATTCTGAATCAATTGCCTTAACCTTATGATCAGATTACATGACGGCCATTGTCGTTTGCGAAGCCGATAAGAGAGGTAGAAAGGTAGGAACAATTACTTGCATTTCAACGGCACTGCTGCTGCTCTTGCATTGTGCGTCTAATAGGTGTAGGAAGCATGAGTTCATATGAAATGTGTTTCTTAAAATAAATATGCAGTCATGTCAGTAGGGAAATGTTAGAGGAAGTTAGGTGTCAGAGAGTAAACCGCGATAGTAGTAAAGCCTCTAAGCGTTGCCCAATGTAGAGTGAATGTGTGTATCTCTTGAAAGTCACATTTCACGGGACACAGTAGCAGCGACGTATGTAGGGAGATGAATTAAAACTCCAAATAACATCAGTTTCCTGCCCCAAAATTGTCTGCAATTATCCAGAGTGTTTTCGTAGTGACTGGATTTAACATTTTTAAAATGTTCGGATAATAAGTTGCTGTCTGTTTATCTAGGAATAGATTATGAATGCAGCAGGCCGCTATCTCTGTGTAATGTCTTGTCTGTATAGACGTGTATCGGTTGCCTTTAAGATCCCTTCACCTTCACACATAAATCTATACAGTAAGGTAAGGCCCTCCCAGTTCTTGGCTGATCCGTGATAATGGAGAGACAGGCGACAATTTAGACTAATGGAGGATTCTAGAATGAGATTTTCCATCTGCAGCGGAGTGTGCGCTGATATGAAACTTCCTGGCAGATTAAAACTGTGTGGCAGACCGAGACTCGAACTCGGGACCTTTGGCTTTCGCTGGCAAGTGCTCTACCATCTGAGCTACCGAAGCACGACTCACGCGCGGTACTCGGAGCTTTACTTCTGCCAGTATCTCTTCTCCTATGTTACAAACTTTTCAGAAGCTCTCCTGCGAACCTTGCAGAACTAGCACTCCTGAAAGAAAGGATATTGCGGAGACATGGCTTAGCCACAGCCTGAGGGATGTTTCCGGAATGTGATTTTCACTCTGCAGCGGAGTGTGCGCTGATACGAAACTTCCTGGCAGATTAAAACTGTGTGGCAGACCGAGACTCGAACTCGGGACCTTTGGCTTTCGCTGGCAAGTGCTCTACCATCTCAGCTACCGAAGCACGACTCACGCCCGATCCTCACAGCTTTACTTCTGCCAATGTTTAATGGAGGATTATTAGTATTATCTCTATTTTCATTCGCTCTCTCTCTTTTTCTCCTTGATCTATGTACAGTTTTTAATATAATATTTCATTACGTGAAATCAGCCAAATAGAATCTTTGCTGGAGTCCTTCGTCTTGGTAATCAGCGGCTGGCATGCTGTAAGAGATCTTTACATTTATTATTACAGTTAAACACTGCCGTTAGTCGGGAGAATCAATCGTTTGGCCAATTTGTTCCTTCTACGACAGATTGCGAATTCCAGATGTGTTCGAAGCCTTTTTGGACGATTTAACACAGACTCAGTGATTGCAAGCTCTCTTCGACATAACTGAAACTTCCCCACTAATTACAGGGCCAACGTGATCAACAAATGATTCAGAAAAAACTCATTCGTTCATTCACTCCAGAACAAAAAAGTCACAAGCCTTATTTATGGAGGAAATCGTGTATTAAATCCATCTCCGGTGTTTCCACGCCATAATTATTTTCCTTTTACAATCTCATTCTCTTCAAAACAAAACGCCAACGGCACAAATGTTAACTGGCTCGGTTTAGCGAGAAGAAAAGCAGAATATGTATCTCTCAGAAACACGTCAATCCCTCAATAGATACTGCAGAAGCTGTCCTAGTTACCACTCTAATAACCATGGAGAATGCATATATGCATCTCTGTTATTTCAAAGAATAAACGCACTAGAAAATACTTTGGCCTTGACGAGCTGTCGCCGCATATATTATGAGAAAATCAGATCAGATAACTTTTCCAAAGTGAATGAATGTGGATGGTTTGATTGAAAACGATTAATTGGTGCGTGGTAGAGGGTATTTGCTGTGGGGACATTACATGGAGCTAACAGTGCAATGCTACAGACGCCAATAATGTCATCTCAACAACATCGATAATCTCTAAGATTGTTCATATTTGATGAGTTCACAATTTCTGTAAGGCATAGCCAGCGATTTTCATCGACAACTGAATAACTAGCCGATTAAAAACAAGAATTTTCATAAACAGTTGTATTCGGAACACGGAAAACAGCCGATTGTGCCCAATCAGCGAGCCAGTCGAGTGAGCACGTTAGACAATAAGGAACAGCTGCCCGCGCTGAAGGCTGCTACCGGAATAACGCCCGCTGCAAAATTTGTGCCACCTGAATACACGTCGCTATATTGCGCTGCTGAACACAAAGGCTGCGCCACCGGAAGTTACGCGTGCACTTTAATTTCGCATTATTGCTGTTTTAATACCACGGCACTTCTCAAGCTTTCGACTCATCTCTCGCAGTAGCACTTAACATTCGCAGCGCCATCTTGTACTTTGATATTGGAACCAGATGTAAAAGTTTTACCATTAATTTTTTTAAAAGGTACTTAGTTTTTCTGAATATTTCGGCCTGTTTGTGAAATCATACACAGTTTTAACACATGTTATTGGAATGAACACTGGGTAACGTTTCGAAGTGTACAGAAACGTCGCCTGCAGAAAGTACAGATAAAGTTGAGACTAAATCGCCTTTCCTGTCTGTTGTTTGGCCTACAGGTCAGTCACCAATCAACGTCAAACCTTTTTGTATTTGGAAAGGCTCCTTCTGAATTTCTTGTGCAGCCCAGCGCAAATGTTGGAACAAACAGCCATGGCGGAAACTTTATGCATAGTTTTGGAAATACGTAATGGATAAGTGCATGGAAATGCATACCATATTCGCTGGAGAACGTTCCCAAATACCACATGCCTGGAATATGAAGTTGCTTCCAAAGATATGATCCTGTATCACATGGTCCATTACTGAAGCCTTATGTCCATTTGTCACCAACATGCTTGGTTTACATGCAATTTTTTAAAAGTTTGAAACCCTCTTTCGTTAGGTATATTAATATCTTCTCACCATAAACTGCTTGGCAGCTGCTAAGAAATAAGAGACATCGTTGGATAGGACTAATCACAGCCGATGACAGATAGCATGAAACACAGTACATACATAATAAAAGTGGAGCGGTATATTTTTATGACAAAAATGCCACAGATTTCTCCAAATGGGAAAACAGGTGAACAGATGCAAATAATGTTCTTTCTTGACAAAGCTCAGACTGGCGACACAAAGATCGATATCGAACTTTCAGTAAGGAATACTACCTTTCCGGGCCCTAATGAAAATTTTGTATCTGTTACTCATGCTGGCTACCAAACCGCTGAGGAGTCCCTGCTCGATATCGTCCAACTCCTCTCTCAACGTGATTTTCATTTCTTGAACGGTTTGGGGAGGAGAGGTTCGTTGAGAAACGTATCTCCTAAGAGAGTCCCATGTGTGCGCTACAGTAATTAGGGCCGGGAAGATCACTGGCCATTCCATATGTTCAGTATCTTCAATTTCCATTGTGTCCGACCCCTCTTATCGCACCCTTAAAGAGAAGACACGCTCAAGAGTAACCTCCCTGCAATACCTCTGAGCTGTAACGGTACTTTGCGTAAATACACTCCTGGAAATTGAAATAAGAACACCGTGAATTCATTGTCCCAGGAAGGGGAAACTTTATTGACACATTCCTGGGGTCAGATACATCACATGATCACATTGACAGAACCACAGGCACATAGACACAGGCAACAGAGTATGCACAATGTCAGCACTAGTACAGTGTATATCCACCTCTCGCAGCAATGCAGGCTGCTATTCTCCCATGGAGACGATCGTAGAGATGCTGGATGTAGTCCTGTGGAACGGCTTGCCATGCCATTTCCACCTGGACCAGCGTTCGTGCTGGACGTGCAGACCGCGTGAGACGACGCTTCATCCAGTCCCAAACATGCTCAATGGGGGACAGATATGGAGATCTTGCTGGTCAGGATAGTTGACTTACACCTTCTAGAGCACGTTGGGTGGCACGGGATACATGCGGACGTGCATTGTCCTGTTGGATCAGCAAGTTCCCTTGCCGGTCTAGGAATGGTAGAACGATGCGTTCGATTACGGTTTGGATGTACCGTGCACTATTCAGTATCCCCTCGACGATCACCAGAGGTGTACGGCCAGTGTAGGAGATCGCTCCCCACACCATGATGCCGGGTGTTGGCCCTGTGTGCCTCGGTCGTATGCAGTCCTGATTGTGGCGCTCACCTGCACGGCGCCAAACACGCATACGACCGTCATTGGCACCAAGGCAGAAGCGACTCTCATCGCTCAAGACGACACGCCTCCATTCGTCCCTCCATTCACGCCTGTCGCGACACCACTGGAGGCGGGCTGCACGATGTTGGGGCGTGAGAGGAAGACGGCCTAACTGTGTGTGGGACTGTAGCCCAGCTTCATGGAGACGGTTACGAATGGTCCTCGCCGATACCCCAGGAGCAACAATGTCCCTAATTTGCTGGGAAGTGGCGGTGCGGTCCCCTACATCACTGCGTAGCATCCTACGGTCTTGGCGTGCATCCGTGCGTCGCTGCGATCCGGTCCCAGGTCGACGGGCACGTGCACCTTCCATCGACCACTGGCGACAACATCGATGTACTGTGGAGACCTCACGCCCCACGTGTTGAGCAATTCGGCGGTACGTCCACCCGGCCTCCCTCATGCCCACTATACGCCCTCGCTCAAAGTCCGTCAACTGCACATACGGTTCACGTCCACGCTGTCGCGGCATGCTACCAGTGTTAAAGACTGCGATGGAGCTCCGTATGAAACGGCAAACTGGCTGACACTGACGGCGGCGGTGCACAAATGCTGCGCAGCTAGCGCCATTCGACGGCCAACATCGCGGTTCCTGGTGTGTCCGCTGTGCCGTGCGTGTGATCATTGCTTGTACAGCCCTCTCGCAGTGTCCGGAGCAAGTATGGTGGGTCTGACACACCGGTGTCAATGTGTTCTTTTTTTCATTTCCAGGAGTGTATATGCATCGATGTTCGGTCACTGTACATAATGCTTACTCCGATCTTAATATCTAGGCAATACATATGACGTCCATGAACATTCTGTAGTGTTTAACGTGTCCCTTTCGTTCCCCACACTAACAGCTGGTCAGAATCACTTGCCACAGTGAAGCGGAATTCGTCGGAGAACAACATTCCAGGGCACTGTCACTGACGCCAACCAACATACTCCCTTCACCAAAGAGCCCTTTGTCGGCAGTGGGGTGGTTTATTTAAGGCTTTCGAGCACACAAATAAGCATGATTTGATGGGAGCGAAATTGTTCTGACAGAGACACATGTACCGGTAGCGGTTGCAAGGCCTGCAGTGATCTGCCTTGAGATGAGTTGTTTGTTTCTTTTTTCCACTCGGGCTACGTATCGATCGTCTTGCGATGTGATGGACCGCATATGACAACGGGCCTGCTTTCAAATAGCATTTCTACCTTGAGCAACTTATTTTAATCGCGAGATGACACTTTTGAATACGCCAATTACTGTGGCTACAATAGCGACACTTTAACCGACTTCGAAACGCCCAACTAATCGTCCACGATCATAAGCACCAAAATGGTGCCTTGTACACACGTTGCTGTACCATACAAAATGTCGCACTAGTCGGTTTCACAGCAACTTTCGTCAGACACCATTCGGAATGAATTGTTGCATTCACGTAGAGCGTTCGTTAAAAATTAATGGTTGAAATGGCTCTGAGCACCATGGGAGTTAACATATGTGGTCAACAGTCCCATGGAACTTAGAACTACTTAAACCTAACTAACCTAAGGATATCACACACATCCATGCCCGAGGCAGGATTCGAACCTGCGACCGTAGCGGTCACGCGGTTCCAGACTGAAGCGCCTAGAAAAGCTCGGCCACACCTGCCGGCAGAGCGTTCGCGCACAGGCATCACTGCAGGTAATACTTTTTGCTATCTACTTTTCCTTCCTCTGTCATGACTCGGGTGTAGCAACTGTCGTTTGATCCGTAGCAACTGGCATTTGTTCCTTAGCAAGTGTCAATTATACGTCAGGAAGTAATCAGTGTATTTCTCTTTAAACAGGTAATGGCACTTGTCCTAGCAATCCTTTGTACAAAACTACTGCAATCAGATTCAATTAAGATTACTTGCGCCTTTTGTAATAATGCAAGTGGTGTCCCTGATGTATAATTTGTGAAGTATTTGTTAAATATTTCATTTCTGCAGTGCTACCTTGTTCAACTTCGTGTTCCTGATGTATAATTTGTGAAGTATTTTTTAAATATTTCATTTCTGCAGTGCTACCTTGTTCAACTTCTAGTATCTTTCATGACATTTATATCCTCTGACTGAATTTTTTACTTTGGTGCTAGGGTAAGTAAGTGAAAAGAAAATCTGAACATAGGTATTCCTTAGATGGACTTTGTAGAGGGTTGTTGCAAATTTAGTGCATGATTTTTCGTTTTTTGATTTGAATTTGGACATGTAAACTTTTCTTGTTGGATCTGGTTACTGAGGTTGCCTTGGGAGGTCGTTGTGAAGCTGTTGGTGATTATATTATCAGTATAGGATTTAGAAATTTACAGTTAATCAGAGGCAGGCAAGAAGAGAACGTTTTGGGGAAAGTCAGGAGTGATGTGAGAAATCTAAGGTGATGGGACGTCCTGGTGGTGGTGGTGGTTAGTGTTTAACGTCCCGTCGACAGCGAGATCATTAGAGACGGAGCGCAAGCTCGGGTTAGGGAAGGATTGGGAAGGAAATCGGCCGTGCCCTTTCAGAGGAACCATCACGGCATTTGCCTGAAACGATTTAGGGAAATCACGGAAAACCTAAATCAGGATGGCTGGAGACGGGATTGAAACGTCGTCCTCCCGAATGCGAGTCCAGTGTGCTAACCATTGCGCACTTCGCTCGGTGGACGTCCTGATCCTCGTATCTCCTGCCGTGCTGGTACTCAGAGAGATGGTTGTATATTTCATAGTGATCAATTAATATGCTAGTTAAAAAATTAGATATTGTCACTAATGAGGGAGTAATAGAATCTGGTGTGGTTGAGTTCTCCAATCTAGTAGAAGCTGCGATGTATCAGTAGGTGCTTCTGCCGCTTCTGTATCTTGTCTTGTTCCAACTGAACAACGGAATATTGGACCAGTCTTACATGGTAATTATCATCAGTGTTTATTCAGTACACTTTTGTAAGCCGTGAGTAGTATGTTGGGAAGAATTAAAGGGAGATCAAAAATAGAATACGAAAGACCTGACGAGAAGGTGGGAGAAAGAAAAGATTTCACTCCAGGGAATTAAGTGAGAGACTGAGCCCAAGTGCAAAGCAGCAGGGAGTTAATGTCATTACTTTACAGGGGCATATTCATAGTTTCCAGGTAAGGATCCAAGAAGTTATATATGTTTGTTTCACGGCTCAAGTTAAGATTTTGATGAGACAATTTCTTATGTCGGAAGCACACTTGCGACTTACAGGGATGATCAGATTGCATTTCAGGAGGTTACTAATGAACAGACCAAACAGTTACAAGGAGAATTTCAGACTTTGAACGAGGAATATGAGAAGATTCAGTTTATTTTTCAACGAGAAAAAGGGCAGGTTACTAGAGACTTTAGAGAAGAATTTTGAGGAGAATAATGGTAGCTGAGGGAAGGAGATACTAGACAGTAGGATGAAATTTATCATACAGTGAAATAAAGTTGACGATTAGGCTATTCATGTTCCACAATTGGTAGCTAATGCTAAGCAGAGTTCCAGTGTCACTGTACGTGTGATGTTGGTGAGTCTAAGGCAGTGAGATTATTATTAAAATTTAAGGAAATGTAGAAGGAGGTTATTAGGCGATGAAGGGAATTATGTCAAAAATTGAAAGAGAGGATGTCTAATATTGGGGAAAAATTAGGTGACGTGTTGTTGAATGTCACTGCTATCATAAAGGTCATGTAACTGAAGATGACGTGGATTCATATCATAAAATGACCCATGTCCTCTGTCTCGTTATGAAAGGAGAGCCTGTCGTAATCGTAATCACTTCATTCATGGCAATGTAAATTCTGAAGGCATTTCTTGTTTTGAGTGGAACAAGTTTGTTTTCTGTTATAAAATTTCAAGTGTTCAAAAAAATATAAAATAGTATTCATCCTCGTGCTTGGTTGGGACATCTTGATTTTCCACCAACACCATTTTGGACTGTGGGTCATAAGCTTCAGTTTGTATGTGGCTGATTTTATGGTGATCCTGCTGTGCAGATGGTAAATGTTAATTAGGAACTGTGAGTACTCAAAGGCGGTTAGGCACTTATCTTTGTCCACGTATTAGTCTGAAGAAGCACAAGACAGAGTCAAATGTGGTATTTTGATGACATACAAATTTAATTATTCTGGTTTTGACAACCATACTCCATTTTTTGAACACATGTTGTTGAAATAACAATTTCTGTATAATACTGACAGTTCTCATGAGTTGATTAACATTTGTCTGATAAAACTTCCTTCACGTTTACACTACATTATTCTTGCTGGTCATTTTAAAGTGGCTTAGAAGGTTTTTGGAGTTAATTACATCAGTAATAGTACTGATGAGAAAGGTCTTGGTAGGAATGGTAATCAGTTTGTTTATCGTGCTCTGAGGCCATATAGAAGTTGGATTTATGGTCATGTGCAAATTTATTCGTACTTTCGTAGATATGGAAATGTTAGAGGAAGGCAACGGGACGAGATATATGACTGCAGTAAAAGTATCAATTTCAGAGGAAGCAGAGATACTAGGTATAGCAGACACAATCGAGGAAGTAGAGAATGTGGTAGAAATGGAAGGCAAGATGATGAGAGACACAAGTCTCCACATTGTGGTGGCGCGATCAGCTCGTCCAAGGAACAAAGTGTGTGTATGAGAGCTCCCAGAAATGTGACTAACAGTTGCTGTCGGCTCTCTACTCGCTTCCGCAGATATGATGAACAATCGCTATTTTGAATTTTGGAGATATGTCGGAACTTTTGCTTATTGACAGAGACAAGAAAATGAGAATTCTTTGTTGAGTCCAATGCTTCAAACGTATCTTAATGGAATTATTTTGTATCCTGTTTGGATGTGGGTAGCCATGTATTTATGTTGAGTGAATCGCCATTTTAGAGATGTACAAGTGCAGGTTCATGGACTATTGTTCCTTTACGTTGACCAAAGCTAAATGGTGCAATTACTGAAAGAGGTATAGAGTTGAAGAGACAGTTCTCATCTTTTCGTAAAGGTAGTCTGTATCTAGCAAATTTTGTGGTCGCCCAACGTAAGCGAATTATGAGAATTTAGGGGTCGATTCTACGTTGAAGTTCAGTTTTGATGTGTGTGTGGTTACGGAGAA
Organism: Schistocerca gregaria; assembly: GCF_023897955.1. Taxonomy (NCBI): domain Eukaryota; kingdom Metazoa; phylum Arthropoda; class Insecta; order Orthoptera; family Acrididae; genus Schistocerca; species Schistocerca gregaria. Next base: position 211,946,838 of record NC_064920.1, on the reverse strand, counting down.
AAATTGTAAGTGTTGTCTTTAATTTTTCACCAGGTCTAACTTGTCTTTTGAGTCGAAGTATGTTATGAGTATTGACAATGATAGTCCAGTTTACTACTATACTGGCAAAAAAATGTTTGTGCTTTATAGTAAAACCCCTAAACTAGATTGGTTGTGTTGAGGAGCCAGGTGAGATAAAGAAAATTTGTTTGCACCCTTCGCATGTGTTGATGTGCTATGAAACAGCATAACACTGTAAGGTGTGGTACCAGACAAACATGGCTGCAGAATCTCTTCGTCTTCTAGTGGCACACTACTGTCGGCGACCGAGCCACTTGCCACAAGGAATTATGCGCCAACAAGTTGAGCGCTCCACTAAAAAGTAACATTATGGACAGGTCTCTACCAGAGAGCTGTTAAGGGCTCCATCTACGTCGTTTGGGTTGGCGACTGCTCCACCTGTGACGGCTGATACCAGGCAATCAGTTGTCTTCTTCTTCGCCCAAATCTTCGTGACATCAGTCAAACGGTACCCTATGTATCAGTGAACAGCGATACTGCATTCGGGAAGAGTGTGTTCTCCTGACAAATGGCAGAGCGATTAGACTGCATCAGTAGTCGGCTTGCCATTACTCGGCCAGCAGCGGCGACAGAAGATACATTACACTTGCAAGCATTTTGCACAGGCCACTGTTGTGATTTTCCATGAGTGGAAGTCTCCCACAAGATGCTCTTACACAATATTCTCTTGCAATATACAGTTTAAAGTAGAGAGGAGTGAAGTGGAGGAAAGGGTTGAGCTAGCACTACTCCTGTTCTCCATCACCATATTCATAAAACCAAATTACTAGGTACACGTACCTATTTTGCATGATTTTGTACATATACTCCACTATTGCCTGCCTTAATGAGAACTGTCTCTGCACATACTCGCTCAATTACACTGGTATCCAAAATTAAAGCAACAAACGGGAATTTTGTAAGGTTGCGTTTATTTTGCCACAAAACAGTACAAACAGGCGATAGTAAAGTAGAAACAATGAAAAGAATTAGAAAGTAAGCAACTGTAACATGTATAATGGTAGACTAAATGTTCTTCGTGTTTTCCAACTTAACTGATCTGCACACACATTGTGACAACTGGATGATGTATGTGACTGTAGGCTTTCTCGGCGTAAACCATTGATGAAGGTTTCTCGGGTCTCCAGCCGGGTGGTAACGTTGATAGTTCGCGACGTCTCGGGAAGTGTCGTACTACCCATCTTCTGGCGAAGTGTCGAGATTTGCGGAGAGCGCGCTATTTATATGTGCGGTCACCCCCCTCCACTAGACCTCGCGTGGCTGCGGTGGACCAGCGGCTTGCGTGCAGTGGTGGGGATGGCGGTCCGCCCTCGCGACATCGTTCGGCTCTCGGTGTAGGCATTCTGTCTGTGTCCTCGGCGGAGGACGTTGACGGGCGCGCTCCCGACGGACTGCCGCTATCGCAGGGTTCTGTGCTGCGCTGAGTTGGGATCCCTCATCTCTGTTGACCAGATTGTCGTGAATTCATATTTCTATGGATTCTTTGATAACGCTTTCCCAGAGGCCAGATGCTCAGCACAGTACCTTCGTGTTTTCGAAGTTGAAGGTGTGTTCTTCATTTATGCTGTTTTCTGCTGTGGTTGACTCTTCTGTGTGGCCTAGTCGCACACATCTGATATGTGTTTGCCCAATGTATTGTTTTTCGCATTCGCATCGTATGCTGTATACTCCTGGTGTGTTAAGGTTCAGCGCGTCTTTGGCAAAACCTAGGAGCTCCATCGTCTTCGGTGGTGGTCGGAGAACGGTTTTGATATTGTATTTGTCAAGAAATCGTGAAATTTTGGCCGTGAGCGGACTTACGTACGGAAGGAACTCGAGTCGTTTGTCTTCTTCTTCATCATCTTGTTCTAGGGTTCTCACTGCTTCCTTCATCCTTTTAAGTGCCCTGTTGATCTTAGTTTCACTGTAGCCATTTTGTTGGCAGACTTTCCTCGGGTGTTGCAGCTCCGCGAAATCCGAGGGCTACTGGAGGGGAGTGATCGCGCATATAAGTAGCCCGCTCTCCGCGAATCCCGAGACTTCGCCAGAAGATGGGAAGTACCACACTTCCCGAGACTTTCCGCGATATCAACGCAACCACCCGGCTGGAGACCAGATAAACCTTCATCAACTGGGTAATGTGTTTAGCATGGGTTGAAACCATCTCTGGCAGCAATATAGGCCTGACAACGACGACGCATGCTGTGCATGATGCCATCAGACTCATGTTGAGGCAATAACGCTCGCTCTTCCTGCAGAGCGGCTCGCAGTCTTGGAAAGTGGTTGGTGGATGCTGACGTGATGAAACCATCTCTCTAGTTCATCCCAGACATGCTCTATGAGATTCGAATCGTGAGTGCGAGTAGGCCACGCCATGAGTGCAGTATCTTCCATATCCAGGAAAACATCAACGATCTCTCCTCTATGAAGCCGAGCATAATCGTCCATCAGCACGAAGCCTGTGCCCATAGTACCCCATAACAACGAGGTCTCAAGATCTCGCCACGATACCTGACAGTAGTTAAGCGTTGCCGATTCACCCATACAATTTCAAGAAGAGGGGTTACACTGCCCACACTATCAGGATCCTCCCCGGTATTGGTCTCATTTGACAATTCCTGGATCCACCTTCCCTCCAGGTGCGAATCCACCGAGAATCACTCTCCAGACTAAATCGGGACTAATCTGTGAATAAAAGATTGTCCGACTGTTCGACTGTCCTTTGCCTCCATACAACGCGGCCAGTGGATCTATGAGCTTAAATGTCAGTTACCATGCAGCCAAGTAACGATCCTCTCTTCTGAAGTCACAGTTGTCGGCCCTGCCCTGGTCTTCGAGATATAGTTTCGGTCTCTATGAACCGTCGCCGCGTCCGAGAAAGAATAGAACGATTCAAATTAAGCCATCGGGCCAAATCAGTTTGCCACTGTCCTGCTTCGTTTATTTCTAGGGCCATCCACAGAAGAGAGTCTGAGCCATCTTCTCCATGCCATTCTACACAGTCTGTAGCATGTACACAAGGACTGTGGATGTGGGACTACCTATCAAATGCTGCCTCGTTTCATAGGTACCCTGACGTCATTGTTGCCGTGGTTGTCCACCTTTGTCTACCTTACAGAACACGTTCGTTCGGACATCTGGTTGACAGTTTATATGATTATATTGTGAATTAGACAAATGACAGGGAAATAGCGGTTTGTTAATTTAATTTCTTACATCAGTGTATTAATGCAATAAATTTCGCATTCCCGTCTACCCGCTTTCACCATTACCGCTTTAATTCCAGTCAAAACTGCTACTTTTTCCCATTCCTGTATCAGGGGAGTACTCTGCAGTTTCCAGGGCCAGGAAAACAAGTCTTCAGAGTCAAACATAATAACATCATATTTGCAATCATGGTTTCAGAATCAGAGGGTCATTTTGCAAAAAAGGTAAGACAATAAATAACACATTGTTTTGTTCTGTTTCGAGTCGTGAATCATCTCAATGGTTTGATGCAAACCATCACAAATTCCTCTGCTGTGAAAAACTTTTCACTTTCTGAGTAGTAGTTTAACGTATGTCCTCAATTATTTGCTATGTCTATTCCAAGCTCTGTCTTACTCTGCAGTTTTTACCCTCTAAAGTAGCCTCCAATACTGTGGAGGTTATTCCGACTTAACACATCTGCTATGACCCTGTGCCTTCATGTCAGTGTTTCCCATACATTCCTTTTCTAGCTGTTTCTGCAAAGAATCTCCACATTTCTTACCTGATTAGTCTACCTAATTTTCAACATTGTTCTGTAGCGCCACACCTCAAATGCTTCGTTTCTTTGATATTCCGGTTTCCCACAGTCCAAGTTTCACTACCATACAATTCTTGTCCAAAAGTATATTCACATAAATTTATTCCTAAAAAAAATTAATAATTGTACCAACAATTCTGTCAGTTCCAGTGGAACATTCTTCATTGGTACATGAGGTCATCAATCAATGACCTGATATGAAACTTGGAGCTTTGAAATTCCTCTCAGACATTAACTTTGTTAATGATCAGCAGCCACAAAGGGAAGTATGAAAGATTGTAGAAATTAATGCTTTCGTTTTAGCACCTACACCTACTAAACAGGTTGCTGTGACAAACTCTGGCACAAAGGCCATGCCATTAACCATTTCAAAAACATGTCTTCTGCCTTATGTTCCCCTTGAATATTGGATATGTCCAGAAAACATACATACTTACACGTTACAATGTATCTTAAATAATCTGAGTGGTTCTCGTACATCAACTACACTTCAGTATTCCTAATTATAGAGAAACACACAATGAATCACATAGGTTAATACATAATATGTTACTGAGACTATGATATTAAAGATAGTACTTCGTATTACCGTATCATCGATCAGTATCTTCTCTCCATTTCTTACTTGATTTTTAGTTATGTGTTCTTCTTTAACTTGATCACATATCACATGGTCTCATCAACCTGCTCCAGTGAAGGCAGAAATACACTCAGTTCCTCTGAAACACAAGAAGCTAAATGACCTTTCGTTTTGGGTCCTTTTCCTTAGTGCACACAAGCTACTCATTACATATACTGCATTATCATTTACTGTAAAAACCTCAAGTCCATTCCCAGCAAACAACAAGGAAAAAAATCCTCCATTGGCCCTACTCACTATCAGCATATTCTCAGTGCTCCCTTGGCACAGGTACTATACAAGCACTATATCAAATTAAATCACATATTCTTCAATAAAACTCTATATGCTTCCTTTAGTGCAGCATGTCGTAACTTTGTTCATCATTCATAGTTCTCCATCTAGGAACTTACTTATGAATCGTTCTTACATACTTCTGAGCGTGCTTTCCTTACCATACAACCAATCACAGGCTAACCACACAAACACCATAAATAATAACATGAACATTCTTTGTCTCAGCTGCCATACATTCTAATAAAATATGTTTAAAGAGACGTACGTGCACCCTAGTAGCTACTTCGACGGACGGAAAGTAACTGTAATTCAGAAGAAACCACTCTCCAATGTTTGTACACAACTGTTTATTTTCTGAAAATTTTGTATTACATAATACACTTTCATGCGTATAGTCTCAATCTCAGTGGCCTTTTTATACAAAACTCTCATGATGTGAGAAATACCAGTACAAAATTTAAAGGATTTCTTATACGTGACTCAGTCGTCCCTTCTGATAGTATTTTCCTCCTTCTGCTTCCTGTTTGCTCTGGTCAGTTGAGAGTAGAACAATCTCAGCATATCTGCACCTTCCAGGTTGGTCGAAAAATCCCCATTTTGGGTATCTGTTTGGGCAGCACCTTACTAAGACTGTTATGGAACATATTCCAATTTATCCATAGGTCAACTCATTTAACAGTGTCTGAACGTCATTCAAGAATAATTCCCATCTATGGTGCTCCCCATTCCGAAGTGGTTAGCAAAGTTTTTCTAGTTCGTTCATACACCATTGAACTGCGTTCTGTGCTATGTTATAGAGTGAAACGAAGACTGATTTTATTCGGCGCCACCTAAGGACGGTTTTCCATAGTTGTGGCTGAAATTTTGGTCAGTTATCCATGATAACTTTTCTATTCCCTTGAGGGAAATTGTTTATGAATGCAGTCACCACATTCTTTGCTGTCACACATCACAAAGAAGTAAGAGTGACAAATTCATAAATACGTTCTACAGCAAGGAAGATGATCTGAGTTCCCAATGTGGCCTGCAGCAAGAGTCTGCATAAATCCATTGCAGCAAATTCTCAGTCATACTAGACCAATGGGAAACAGAGATGCCACGTGTGAACAGGGAGGGGTTTCACATTTTCTCGCACTTTACAACTGGCAAGGACTAAAGAAGTGAGGAATGGCAGGCTTCTGTTGGAGCCATACTGACCAAGACTGACTCATTCTGGGAAACCTGTCTTCATCTATAACAAGGTGATCACAGAAGCAACAGGAATATCCTGACGTTCAGATCAATCCACAAACGCGTCTTTTTACTGGTCGAGAAGAACACGCACACAATGTGTAGCATAGCCAGAACATGGGAAGCCTCATTCTCGTATGTATGTTGTCTGTGCCAAGTGGCGCTACACGCTAGCGGATGTATATCTGCATCTTGTAGTGGAGTGTGGAAAGTAAGTGTTCCCACTGGTCCAACGACGTCTCGACTGACCGTGAAGAAATATTCCGTGGCCTTCTATCTATACATCATTTGCAACAGAATCATACCGTATCTAGAGCAGGTAAGTCCACCTCTCTGAAGACACTGGATGGTGTTATGATACATGAACATATTTCACCTAGACTTCTTGTTTGAGAAACAGTTAAATAAAAAGTGAATACCTGTCACAACACAACCACGGAATGATTCCATTCAAAAGTAATCACCACACGCAATACGACACTATCCCAATGACAATGAAGACGATCAATTTCTGTTTTGTAGAGCAATGCTGGCCTCTGACAGTTCCACAACTGCACAGACTCTGACAACTCTTTGTGGAATGAAACAGACGTCCACGTCTTTCTTCAGTTCGATAGAGATGTGAAAATAATATGGTGAAAGATATGGGCTGTATGAATGAAACTGCAATGTTTCTCAGCACAATCCTAAAGCATTGCTTTAGTCCGATTGGCAGTGTGGGGGTGGGTATTATCGTGCAACAAGATGGTTCTGCATGACCGCATTCTGACAGCCCGAGGGCTAATGGCAAGCCAAAAGTGGAAAAATCCCACATTTCCCACGCCAAAGAAATCCAAAGATGAAACTTCCTGGCAGATTAAAACTGTGTGCCCGACCGTGCCACCCAACGGGCTCTAGAAGGTGTAAGTCATCTACCCTGGCCAGCAAGATCTCCGGATCTGTCCCCCATTGAGCATGTTTGGGACTGGATGAAGCGTCGTCTCACGCGGTCTGCACGTCCAGCACGAACGCTGGTCCAACTGAGGCGCCAGGTGGAAATGGCATGGCAAGCCGTTCCACAGGACTACATCCAGCATCTCTACGATCGTCTCCATGGGAGAATAGCAGCCTGCATTGCTGCGAAAGGTGGATATACACTGTACTAGTGCCGACATTGTGCATGCTCTGTTGCCTGTGTCTATGTGCCTGTGGTTCAGTCAGTGTGATCCTGTGATGTATCTGACCCCAGGAATGTGTCAATAAAGTTTCCCCTTCCTGGGACAATGAATTCACGGTGTTCTTATTTCAATTTCCAGGAGTGTAAATTAGTCGATTTTTGAAAATACGTTCGGATGTGACGTAGCGTGTGTCATTTTCACATGGCAGCCATCTGGTGCTGTGTCGTGGATTTATCTCACGACTCGTATATTTTATGACGCATTAACGATCATGTATCAAGCTACAGACGAGAGATGTTAGTAACAAGTAATTTTCTTAGAAGCTATTAGGTTTCAGTTGCAGGTAAAGGAGTTGAAAAATTGTGCTTTCAATATCACTGATTGCTGTACACTCTATGCAGTAATCTCAAAATCTACTACGATGTTATGTAAAACTGACATTTGTGAATTATATTTGGCTCTCTTGGTGTAATTGTTCTTTGCAGTCCAAGATAGCAATTACAGAGACGAGGAACGATACTCACTGCACAGTAGGGCACTACAAGGAGAAAGCTAACACTTGTTCGGTGTTGGACCACTGTTTGCAGTTCATGGTGTTATTATTCTTAGTCTTTTAATAGTAACTGTGCAAACAGATTTTTCTCAGTTGCTCCGGCTTATGAATGTGTGTGTATGTGCGTGCGTGCTTGTGTGTGTGTGTGTGTGTGTGTGTGAGAGAGAGAGAGAGAGAGAGAGAGAGAGAGAGAGAGAGAGAAAGAGACACTGCTCCTATTTAACTTCACCAGTCAGAAAGCGTTTCTGTATTATTTCCTAGTGAATAACAATATTACATTTTAAATAGTTTAAATTTTTCGTGGCTTAGTTATCACTCGTTATGGGAGTATTCATTGTATTTTATCACAGCACATATATTTCAATTTTTCTGCCTTTTCATTACCTAATATTTTTAATGACTGGGTCATCCATACTTACAATTTTGGCCGATCCTACCTTGGCAGTCATTCGCTTCTCTGTTTGTGTATATGCCTTTCAGCCAGATATTCTCTTCTGTAATGGAAATTTTTATCACTGTTTTGCTTAAATCTTTCACTTCATAGTATAGATATTTATGAAGGAAACACATAACAAGAAACTTAAATTCACGGTGGAAGAGGTCCATGACTAAGTAATTTATTGCTAGCGAACTCGAGCAGATGTAATTTCGATGGATTGCTCACGCGCTGCCTGCGATATGTAAGCTATAAGAGAATCTCAGACCAGAGAGCATTGTTGGCTGCAGTAAGACCACTGTCAGTAGGAGTAAGTAGCAGCTAGCAGTGTGGTGTATAGAGTTGGCTGGGCCGGTCGTGGGGAGCGATGGCGGTGCGTGAGCGATGTAGTATAAGATAAAAGCAGCCACGCGCATATGTAGTTTGTTACAACAAAATATGTACTATTGTTGTATCAAGTCCCATATAAATGTTTCAAAATATCTTTTAATAATAATCCTCTTTATAAAATTAACTTTTCGACAATCATTCATCTGAATTTAAAGAATTACTAATTTATGCAATCCATGGTCATACCGATTATCGTAAAGAAAAATCAGTCGTTTGCTTTTATACACGACAAATCTAGCGGCCAACATTGCACTGGCCTGTGCCAGAAAAATTTCTTATAGGAGCAGATATATACGCGTTATCCGGCGACTCATTGAGGTAAGAATTTTCAATTTATTCAGCATGATCTTTCAGGGCCACGCTGCAGCACTGCTGACGTCCAAATTTACCAGTTTAGATTCACAGTCAGTTAATTGTTGAAGGGTTACATATGAGACACATTTTTTATTGAGAGATTAGTCACATTTTATTAGTGGTAGGTTACGGAATAATAAACTGTTGGGAGGTTACACTAAATATGGATGATGTAATTATTTTTTCTGTCGGGAGGTTACAACGGTTTACAGTCAGTATCTGCATTTTATCTGTACTTTGGGTCTACGTTCTTAGTTTAGTTAACTGTGTCGTGCTGGTGAAGTGCATTGCAAAACAGTAGCTTAGAAGAAGAGTACAGGCTATTTATGAGTTTATATTAAAAACATATTGAGGTTTACAGCAATAATCTATGGAGAACTATTAAGATGCGTTGCCACTGAGCTGTAACTGAAACCTCTAAAAATGATTCAAATGGCTCTGAGCACTATGCGACTCAACTGCTGTGGTCATCAGTCCCCTAGAACTTAGAACTACTTAAACCTAACTAACCTAAGGACATCACACACATCCATGCCCGAGGCAGGATTCGAACCTACGACCGTAGCAGTCGCACGGTTCCGGACTGCGCGCCTAGAACCGCGAGACCACCGCGGCCGGCAACTAAAACCTCTGTTCGTATTTAAATACACAGGACACTATTTCGAGAATACAAAGAAATAGGGTGTTAAATAAGCAGAAATTACTGTTTAAGGAGTACAGAATTTAATTATGATCTTTTCTGATAGAATTTGTTCATGCTGATGTTACAAATATTTTGTGTTGTTTGGTAACAATAATTTTTGCACTTTGAAGACTGGAATTTTTTTCAGTGTTTAGTTTATTTCTCGTCCTTTTACCTTGCTGTGTGGGATGTATACTTTCACACATGCATAATGGTTCATTACAACCATATTTTGTTGATTTAGAAAAGCAGTGGAATTGCTACAGCTTTGTCCAGTTTTTTTAAATCAGACACTAGTAAGGGGGACAATGTGTGCGATTTGATTAGAACATTTGCTCCTACATACAAGACAATGTTGTACCTCGAAACAGTTTTTGACATTTGAAAACCCTTTAACTTGAACAGTACACACAAGGAGAACGCTATCATTAGAATATAGAATAAGTAATCAAATTAAGAGTCCATTATAGAGATGGCTAGAGGCGAAAGTCTGAAAAGTGTGAGCACTCGCAAATCCTGCTGGCATTGTGGCCAGAACGTGCCGCTGCGCTGTCAGGGACGGAGTCGCGGGGTGGGCAGTGACCCGGCGTCGCTGTATTCTGTCACCGCAGCACACGGCAGGTGTGTGCATTATTCAGATCGTCCTACTCCCGCCGAGGTGGCTGTGGAGGAGCGGGCGGCGTTGGGCAGATGTAGCCACCATGCGCGGTCGAACGTGTGTCGTGTCCGGCAGCCAGTGGGGGTTTCGGTGGGAGGTGGCAGGGGGGGGGGGGGGGGGGGAGAGGCGGTGCTGCCCTCACCGTCTGGACTGCATCTGTCAGTGCGGAGGCGCCACTTCCGCTTCCAATACAGGCTGCATCACTTCAACCGTTGCGCGCATACCCAAATATCATTCCCGGTAGCCAGTAATATTTTGTCTCCTTCCAAACGCCTTACCGTCAGTATGAGTACCGTCAGTATTTTTAACACTATTCTTAAGAAAAATGATTGAATAAGGAATATTAACATCTAAACAAAAAATATTTAAGGGGGGTAGGACGACAAACGGGTCGTCTTGGAGCAGGAGAGACACCAAAGGACATTTTGATTTCCACTGTCTATACTTTTACGAATAAATTCATAAACCTTTGTCAGCATGACCAGGAAGGATTCAGGTTTCACAATCATAGCAGTGGAAGTTCAAAAACATCAGAAATTCGTTTTTTACGTGTGCAAGTTCATCATTTTTCACTTCTATTGGTTGTGTTAGTTGCTATATGTACACGTTTCTTCATAAGTAAGAGAGATTCTTCGATGAATTTTCCACAGTATACAAACCATACTTATAAGTGTATTAAACTCTAGAAATTATTTAATTTATGAGAAAATAAATGTTTAGAAAAAACTCAAATTGTTTAGTTAATTATCTTAGTTTTTAGCACAGTTTTTAATAGATTTGGAACATTCTAGAGTTTCATACACCTGTAAGTATGGTTTGTATGCTGTGCAAAATTCATCGAAGAACCTCCCTTACTTATGAAGAAAAGTGTACCTATAGCAAGAAATGCAACCAATGGTAAGTGAAAAAAAGGTGAAATACAAATGTAAAACAATAAATTATTTTCTTATGTTTTTGAATTTCCACCACTATAAGTGTAAATCCTGAATCCTTTCTGGTCATTCTGATAAAGTTTTAGGAATTTATTTGTAAAAGTACAGACAGTGGAAATGAAAATGTACTGTGGTGTCTCTCCTGCTACAAGTCATCCCCTTTGACGTCCTACATGCCTTAAACGCAGTCGATGAAAAAATAAAGAATGGTATTTACATAAATAGCCAAGGGAAGAAGTGTAACCACCACTATAACAAGAACACGCTCTGGGAATACGTAATATATATATATATATATATATATATATATATATAGAGAGAGAGAGAGAGAGAGAGAGAGAGAGAGAGAGAGAGAGAGAGAGAGAGAGATGGAGAGAGAGAGAGAGAGGGAGCTCTACAGAAAGATAAAATAATTATTTCTAAAAATGTCTAAAGATTAAAAACTAAATTTATCTAATTATATCCTGGTACACTTACAAACCACCACCCTTGAGTGTCGAAGCAGTAAGCTGATGTTGAAGTTCCACCCTCCGTTCCTGAAGGGAAACTTGCGCCCGACGACTAGCTTGTCATCTTCTGCCAATGGCATCATCGTATTTGGTACGGCGGGGCTTTTTGTCAGCTTAGCGCTCTCCTGTGTTTCTTGACATTATTCTACTAATCGATCGAGTTTCTCATCACTTGGCCTTTCGAGGCTGAATGTACCTTCTCCTAGTTCTCCCACCAAGGAAAACTCCCTGGCAGTACCGGGAATCGAACTCGGGTCACCTCTATGGCAGTCTGCCACACTGACCGTGAAAGTTCATCATTTTTCACTTCTATTGGCTGTGTTAGTTGCTATATGTACACGTTTCTTCATAAGTAAGAGAGATTCTTCGATGAATTTTCCACAGTACACAAACCATACTTATAAGTGTATTAAACTCTAGAAATTATTTAATTTATGAGAAAATAAATGTTTAGAAAAAACTCAAATTGTTTAGTTAATTATCTTAGTTTTTAGCACAGTTTTTAATAGATTTGGAACATTCTAGAGTTTCATACACCTGTAAGTATGGTTTGTATGCTGTGCAAAATTCATCGAAGAACCTCCCTTACTTATGAAGAAAAGTGTACCTATAGCAACAAATGCAACCAATGGTAAGTGAAAAAAAGGTGAAATACAAATGTAAAACAATAAATTATTTTCTTATGTTTTTGAATTTCCACCACTATAAGTGTAAATCCTGAATCCTTTCTGGTCATTCTGATAAAGTTTTAGGAATTTATTTGTAAAAGTACAGACAGTGGAAATGAAAATGTACTGTGGTGTCTCTCCTGCTACAAGTCATCCCCTTTGACGTCCTACATGCCTTAAACGCAGTCGATGAAAAAATAAAGAATGGTATTTACATAAATAGCCAAGGGAAGAAGTGTAACCACCACTATAACAAGAACACGCTCTGGGAATACGTATATATATATATATATATATATATATATATATATATATATATATATATAGAGAGAGAGAGAGAGAGAGAGAGAGAGAGAGAGAGAGAGAGAGAGATGGAGAGAGAGAGAGAGAGGGAGCTCTACAGAAAGATAAAATAATTATTTCTAAAAATGTCTAAAGATTAAAAACTAAATTTATCTAATTATATCCTGGTACACTTACAAACCACCACCCTTGAGTGTCGAAGCAGTAAGCTGATGTTGAAGTTCCACCCTCCGTTCCTGAAGGGAAACTTGCGCCCGACGACTAGCTTGTCATCTTCTGCCAATGGCATCATCGTATTTGGTACGGCGGGGCTTTTTGTCAGCTTAGCGCTCTCCTGTGTTTCTTGACATTATTCTACTAATCGATCGAGTTTCTCATCACTTGGCCTCTCGAGGCTGAATGTACCTTCTCCTAGTTCTCCCACCAAGGAAAACTCCCTGGCAGTACCGGGAATCGAACTCGGGTCACCTCTATGGCAGTCTGCCACACTGACCACTACCTTTTAATGACGTAGGTATTCAAACTAAGCTCTGTCATTTTATTTTGTTTTTAATTTACTTTTTTAAAATGGCCTGCACAGGTTTCGCTGTTTGGACAAGAAAAGAAGTGGTAAACAGAGAGAGACATAAATAAGGTAATCTTGCTGAACGTTGCTGACTTTGCTGAAGAAAAACAACAAATAAAGTATAACACTTTTTCGTCAGAAATTCCTTGCTAGATTCCTGGGGAGATCAGTAGACGGTATCGCAAAATTAAAACTTCTGAATATAAGCTTAACATTTTTCTGCTACCCCAAGTTATTGCAGCTTATTCACATTCCTGTGTCAAAGTATAAAAAAGGGACTTTTGAAAGCAGTGATTGTGTTTATGGAACTTCTTTAACTTAAAAGTGTTTTTCTGTCACATTTCATAGAATTGTTCAGTGTTGCAACTTTGTTTCTAATGAAATAGTTCACACGTTTTTCAAGCAGCGATACATACCTGTTGTGATTCGTGTTGGATTATAAACTCCATCTCGATAGACTACCTCCTACAAACGTATGGTATTTCCGACTTCCTGGGAGATAACCGGTAGTTTTCGTATTTAGTGCCAGACCCTAGTACAATCTTTGCGAACAACGGTATGTGCTAGCTTGTCTACCAGAAGGGAAGAGTCAAAATATTAATTAAATAAAAAATTAATTTTGTACTGTTTTTCTTGCGTTACAATTTTCAAAAATGGTTCAAATGGCTCTGAGCACTATGGGACTCAACTGCTGTGGTCATTAGTCCCCTAGAACTTAGAATTACTTAAACCTAACTAACCTAAGGACATCACACACATCCATGCCCGAAGCAGGATTCGAACCTGCGACCGTAGCAGTCGCACGGTTCCGGACTGCGCGCCTAGAACCGCGAGACCACCGCGGCCGGCGTTACAATTTTATCATTCACAATATTATACCATACATATTTCACATCCGACGTTAGCATACTGCCGTTTATGTTCTTCCATGTACTTAGATACAGAAGTCATGCTTTAGCCATAGGCAGATATATGGATGGCGATAGTAACGCGTACACAAGATACAGAAGGGAAGTACGTTGGCAGAGATGTCAATTGTAGTCAGGTGGTTCAAGTCAAAAGGTTTCCGACGTAATTATGTTAGCACGACCGGAATAAACAGATTTTGAACATTGACTGGTAATTGGAGCTAGACGTATGGGTCATTCCATTTCGGAAATCGTTAGGACGTTCAATATTCCGAGATCCACAGTGCCAAGAGTGTGTCGAGAATACCAACTTTAAAGTCTCACCTGTCACGACGGCCGACGCAGTTGCCAACGGCATTCACTTAACGACCAAGAGCAGCGGCTGTTGACAGAGATGTCAGTGCTAACAGACAGGCAACACTGCGTGAAATAACTTCCAAAATCAATGTGGGACGTACGACGAACGTATCCGTTACGACAGTCGATGGGATATGGCAGCAGATGAGCGACGCGAGTGCCTTTGCTGACAGCGCGACACCGCCTGCAGCGCCTCTTCTAGGCTAGTGACGATACTGGTTGTCTCCTGGTATTCCCTAGACGAATCGTAAACCGTCACCTGGACAAATGATTCTCGATAAGTGCTGATGGTAGAGTTCGAGTGTGGCTCAGACCGCACAGTATCATGGGCCGAGTTGTCAACACGTCAGTGAGGAAGCTGGTGATGGCTCCATAATGCTATGGGCTGTGTCTATATGGAGTGGACTGGTTCCCCTGGTACAAATGAGCCTATCATTGACTGGAAATGATTATGTTCGGCTTCTTGGGGACCTTTTGCACCCTTTCATGGGCTTTACGTTCCCAAACAACGTTGAAATTTTCCTGACAGAGAGGTCACATTTAGTAGTAATTGACGGAAAGCCATCGAGTAAAACCAAAGTGATTTCTGGCCTTTCCCAAGGTAGTGTTATAGACCCTTTGCTGTTCCTTATCTATGTAAACGATCTGAGAGACAATCTGAGCACCCGTCTTCGGCAGTTTGCAGATGACGCTGTCGTGTATCGACTAAGAAAGTCACCAGAAGATCATAACAAACTGCAAAGCGATTTAGAAAAGATATCTGAATGGTGCGAAAAGTGTCAGTTGACCCTAAATAACGAAAAGTTTGAGGTCATTCACATGAGTGCTAAAAGGAACTCGTTAAACTTCGGTTACACGATAAATCAGTCTAAACTAAAAGCCGTAAATTCAACTAAATACCTAGGAATTACAATTACGAACAACTTAAATTTGGAGAAACACATAGAAAATGTTGTGGGGAAGGCTAGCGAAAGGCCGCGTGTTTTTTTTTTTTTTTTTCCTCCTTGACAGGACATTTAGAAAATGTAAGAGAGCTACTAAGGACACTGCCTACACTACGGTTGTCCGTCCTCTTTTAGAATGCTGCTGCCCAGTGTGGGATCCTTACCAGGTATGACCGACGGAGTACATCGAAAAAGTTTAAAGAAAGGCAGCACATTTTGTATTATCGCAGAATATGGGAGAGAGCGTCGCAGAAATGATACACGATTTTCGATGGACATCATTAAAAGAAAGGTGGATTTTCGTTGCGACGGAATCTTCTCATGAAATTCCGATCACCGGTAAGGGAAATCAGAGCTCGTATGGAAAGATATAGGTGTTCATTCTTTCCGCGCGCTATACGAGATTGGAATAACAGAGAATTGTGAAGGGGGTTCGATGATCCCTCTGCCAGGTACTTAAATGTGATTTGCAGAGTATCCAAGTAGATGTAGAAGTAGATGTTCACGATTGGCTTGAAGAATATTCTGGTTAAGTTGAGTGAATGATTTGGACACCCAAATCGCCCAACGTGAATCCCATCGAGCATTTATGGAACAATATCGAGATGTCAGTTCTAGCAACAAAATGCTGCACTGGCAACATTTAAGCAATTATGGATGGTTATAGGGGCAGCCTCGATCAGAATTTCTGCAGGTCACATTCAGTCCAAGGCCCTCGAATAGTAGCTATACACCGGCAAACGGCGGTCTGACACGATATTAGGAGCAATCTCGTGATTTCTTCAATTCACAGTATATTTCTTCAATAGTTGGCTGAATATTTCATCTCCTACTAACCTACGGAGGCGGACGTGCTGGTAGACAGACAAAAATAAAATGGCGCAGCCCATTAATAAAGTACAGTATCGTGCGACAATCCGTTTTCTGCATCTGAAAGGAAACAGTGCTCCAACAATCCATGCTGAAGTAGCGGAAGCGTACAGCAATAATGTAGTGTCGTGCGACAGCGGCACAGAACTGAGAGTATACTTTACCGATACGAGGTGCAAAGTATTAAATCGTGCGATAAGTGGGACACAAAACATAGTAAAATGAAAATTGTAAAACTTTAAATTATTGGATGTACCATGCGGGGACTCCGAAAATGCGCGTGTAATTAACTGTCAGAACAGTAATTTGTAATGAAACCAAAAAATAACGTAGCAAACGACTCTATAAGATAACTGTATAGAATCTACGTAGCAATGTAAACGTTAATTTACTCGCTGGTGCTAGAAACACAAAAAGACCAGTGTTATTAGGCACTCTCTGTTCTAGTCTTGAAGAAAAGGCAGACTACAGCGGCCATTTCGCATTGTAAGTCGTGAATTTTAAAGAATATATTGTAATTTATGTTAATCATGCATTTTTATTTCATGTATATAATGAACTTCATGTAAAAGTAAAAATAAGGTTTATTTTCAAGGTTTTCGATACGCTGGATAAAGAACAAAAACGGCCGAACGATAGACCCTTCCAGGCAGACATCTTGCGTGGGAATAATTTCATTGCGTTCCGTCATCAAAGGACGCTTTAAAAGACGGGCAATCATAATTAGTAAAGAAAAGAAAGTGCACAAATTAATTTATTTCATATTAAATTAAACACTAAAAACTTTCAGTTAAGTATAGACATTGGCAGCTTCTCGGCAAAACAAAGATATTTCGTTTAAGAAAAGAATACTTTCTTTAATTCAAAGGTTTCTTTTAATTAATTTCGCTGTGCTAAAGATATCCTGCAGCAATATTTCAATATGATAACACGAAATATAATCAATGAGATTACGTCTACGTTTTTGTGTCGATGAACGCCTCACGTAGAAATCCGTTTTGCAACAGATTCTAAAAGCGCCTCACGCAATCCTATATTGACTAGGCGGTGCGTCAAGTGCTGTTAAATAAGCAGAACTCGGAGAACTATTTTACCAAAGAAGAGATTCTCGTCCCCCATAGTACACAAGATCCTTGCTGATCAGGCCCTCAGTAATACTGCCTCTCTGAAATGCCACGCACATCCAAAAACACGTGCACAACGAATTTCAAAAGCTTCTATTCTATTCTTGTCCAAACTATTTATCGTCCATGTTTCACTTCCATACATGGCTACACTCCATACAAATACTTTCAGAAACGACTTCTTGACGCTTAAATCTATACTCGATGTTAACAAATGTCTTTTCTTCAGAAACGTTTTACTTGCCATTGATAGTCTACATTTTATATCCTCTCACTTCGACCATCATCAGTTATTTTGCTCCCCGAATAGCAAAACACCTT
Source organism: Schistocerca gregaria (assembly GCF_023897955.1). Classification (NCBI taxonomy): domain Eukaryota; kingdom Metazoa; phylum Arthropoda; class Insecta; order Orthoptera; family Acrididae; genus Schistocerca; species Schistocerca gregaria. The sequence goes on along the minus strand of NC_064920.1, from coordinate 211,929,135 downwards.
TACTACTTTAAGTGTCTCATTTCCTAATCTAATTCCCTCAGCATCACCTGAATTAATTTGACTACATTCCATTATCCTCGTTTTGCTTTTGTTGATGTTCATCTTATATCCTCCTTTCAAGACACTGTCCATTCCGTTCAACTGCTCTTCCAAGTCATTTGCTGACTCTGACAGAATTACAATGTCATCGGCGAACCTCAAAGTTTTTATTTCTTCTCCGTGGACTTTAATACCTACTCCGAATTTTTCTTTTGTTTCCTTTACTGCTTGCTCAATATACAGATTGTATAACATCGGGGCAGGGTACAACCCTGTCTCACTCCCTTCCCAACCGCTGCTTCCCTTTCATGCCCCTCGACTCTTATAACTGCCATCTGGTTTCTGTACATATTGTAAATAGACTTTCGCTCCCTGTATTTTACCCCTACGACATTTAGAATTTGAAAGAGAGTATTACAGTCAACACTGTCAAAAGCTCTCTCTAAGTCTACAAATGCTGTAAATGTAGGTTTGCCTTTCCTTACTCTATTTTCTAAGATAAGTCGTAGGTTCAGTATTGTCTCACGTGTTCCATCATTTCTGCGGAATCCAAACTAATCTTCGTCGAGGTCGGTTTCTACCAGTTTTCCATTCGTCTGTAAAGAATTCGCGTTACTATTTTGCAGCTGTGACTTATTAACATGATAGTTCGGTAATTTTTACAACTGTCAACACCTGGTTTCTTTGGGTTTGGAATTATAATATTCTTCTTGAAGTCTGAGGATATTTCGCCTGTCTCATACATTTTGCCCACCAGATGTAGATGTAGATGTAGATGGTAGAGTTTTGTCAGGACTGTCTCTCCCAAGGCCGTCAGTAAATCCAATGGAATGTTGTCTACTTCTGGGGCCTTGTTTCGATTCAGGTCTTTCAGTGCTCTGTCAAACTCTTCACGCAGTATCGTATCTCCCATTTCATCTTCATCTACATCCTCTTCCAATTCCATAATATTTTCCTCAAGTACATCGTCCTTGTACACACCCTCTATATACTCCTTCCACCTTTCTGCTTTCCCTTCTTTGCTCAGAACTGGGTTTCCATGTGACCTCTTGATATTCATACAAGTGGCTCTCTTCTATCTAAAGGTCTCTTTAATTTTCCTGTAGGCAGTATCTATCTTACCCCTAGTGAGATAAGCCTCTACATCCTTACATTTGTCCTCTAGCCATCCCTGCTTAGCCATTTTGCACTTCCTGTCGATCTCATTTTTTAGACGTTTGTATTCTCTTTTGCCTGCTTCATTTACTGCGTTTTTATATTTTCTCCTTTGAACAATTAAATTCAATATTTCTTCTGTTACCCAAGTATTTCTACTAGCCCTCGTCTTTTTACCTACTTGATCCTCTTTTGCCTTCACTACTTCATCCCTCAGAGCTACCCACTCTTCTTCTACTGTATTTCTTTCCCCCGTTCCGGCCAATTGTTCCATTATGCTCTCCCTGAAACTCTGTACAACCTCCGGTTCTTTCAGTTTATCCAGGTCCCATGTCCTTAAATTCCCACCTTCTTGCAGTTTCTTCAGTTTTAAACCACAGTTCCTAACCAACAGATTGTGGTCAGAGTCCATGTGTGTCCCCGGAAATGTCTTACAATTTAAAACCTGGTTCCTAAATCTCTGTCTTACTGTTATATAATCTATCTGATACCTTCTAGTATCTCCAGGATTCTTCCATGTATACAACCTTCTTTTATCATTCTTGAACCAAGTGTTAACTATAATTAAGTTATGCTCTGTGCAAAAATTCTACCAGACGGCTTCCTCTTTCATTTCTCTCCGCCAATCCATATTCACCCACTATGTTTCCTTCTGTCCTTTTTCCTACTCTTGAATCCCAGTCACCCATGACTATTAAATTTTCGTCTCATTTCACTACCTCAATAATTTATTTTATCTCCTCATACATTTCATCAATTTCATCATCATCTGCAGAGCTAGTTTGCATATAAACTTGTACTACTGTAGCAGGCATGGGCTTCGTGTCTATCTTGGCCACAATAATGCGTTCACTATGCTGTTGGTAGAAGCTTACCCATACTCCTATTTTTTATTCATTTTTAAACCTACTCGTGCATTACCCATATTTGATTTTCTATTTATAACCTGGTATTCACCTGACCAGAAGTCTTGTTCCTCCTGCCACCGAACTTCACTAATTCCCACTATATCTAACTTTTACCTATCCATTTCCCTTTTTAAATTTTCTAACCTACCTGCCCGATTAAGGGATCTGACATTCCACGCTCCGATCCGTAGAACGCCAGTTTTCTTTCTCCGGATAACGACGTCCTCTTGAGTAGTCCTCGCCCGGAGATCCGAATGGGGGACTATTTTACCTCCGGAATATTTTACCCAAGGGGACGCCATCATCATTTAATCATACAGTAAAGCTGCATGCCCTCGGGAAAAATTACGGCTGTAGTTTCCTCTTGCTTTCAGCCGTTAGGAGTTCCAGCACAGCAAGGCCGTTTTGGTTAGTGTTACAAGGCCAGATTAGTCAATCATCCAGACTGTTGCCCCTGCAACTACTGAAAAGGCTGCTGCAACTGTTCAGGAACCACCTCCCAACAGATACCCCTCCGTTGTGCTTGCACCTACGGTACAGCTATCTGTATCGTTGAGGCACACAAGCCTCCACACCAACGGGAAGCTCCATGGTTCATTGGGGTGGGGGTGGGGGGGACATTCCATTAGAATCATTGGGAGAAGTAGCAACTAAACAACTATTCATGTTGCTGTGTAAAATGTATGAGGTACGCGCTGGAAAGGATTTGGGATGGGCCGCATTAAAGCAGAAGACTCAATATAGAAAACAGCTATGCAGAGATTAAGAGACTTCCAAGCGATTGACGAAAGTGGAGTCTGCATCGAACTAGTCTTCGGACTGAAGACTACAACAACAACATTTACATATGGACATGCACTACTACTGTAAATAATATTTACACTACTGGCCATTAAAATTGCTACACTACGACGATGACGTGCTACAGACGCGAAATTTAACCGACAAGAAGAAGATGCTGTGATATGCAAATGATTAGCTTTTCAGAGCATTCACACAAAGTTGGCGCCGGTGGCGACACCTACAACGTGCTGGCGTGAGGAAAGTTTCCAACCGATTTATCATACACAAACAGCAGTTGACCGGCGTTGCCTGGTGAAACGTTATTGTAATGCCTCGTGTAAGGAGGAGAAATGCGTACCATCACGTTTCTGACTTCGATAAAGGTCGGATTTTAGCCTATCTCGATTGCGGTTTATCGTATCGTGACATTGCTGTTCGCGTTGGTCGAGATCCAATGACTGTTAGCAGAATATGGAATCGGTGGGTTCAGGAGTGTAATACGGAACGCCGTGCTGTATCCCAACGACCTCGTATCACTAGCAGTCGAGATGACAGGCATCTTATCGGCATGGTTGTAACGGATCGTGCAGCCACGTCTCGCTAGCTGAGTCAACAGATGGGGACGTTTGCAAGACAACAACCATCTGCACGAACAGTTCGACGACATTTGCAGCAGCATGTACTATCAGCTCGGAGACCGTGGCTGCCTTTACGCTTGACGCTGCATCACAGATAGGAGCGCCTGCGATGGTGTACTCAACGACGAACCTGGGAGCACGAACGGCAAAAACTCTTTATTCGGATGAATCCAGGTTCTGTTTATAGCATCATGATGGTTGCATCCGTATTTGGCGACATCGCGATGAACGCACATTGGAAGCGTGTTTCCTCATAGCCAAACAGGCGTATCACCCGGCGTGATGGTATGGGGTGCCATTGGTTACACGTCTCGGTCACCTGTTGTTCATATTGACGGCACTTTGAACAGCGGACGTTACATTTCAGATGTATTACCAGCCGTGGCTTTACCCTTCATTCGATCCCTGCAAAACCCTACAATTCATCAGGATAATGCACGATCGCATGTTGCAGGTTCTGTACGGGCCTTTCTTGATACAGAAAATGTTAGACTCCTACCCTGGCCACCAATTTCTCCAGATCTTTCACCAACTGAAAACGTCTGGTCAATGGTGGGCGAGCAAGTGGCTCGTCGCAATACGCCAGTCATTACTCTTGATGAACTGTGGTATCGTGTTGAAGCTGCATGGACAGCTGTACCTGTACACGCCATCCAAGTTCAGTTTGACTCGATGCCCAGGCGTACCAAGGCCGTTATTACAGCCAGAGGTAGTTGTTCTGGGTACTGATTCCTCAGGATCTATGTGCCAAAACTGCGTGAAAATGTAATCACATGTCAGTTCTAGTATAATATATTTGTCCAATGAATATCCGTTTATCACCTGCATTTCTTCTTGGTGTAGCAGTTTCAACGGCCGATAGTGTAATGAGTGGATTCCACTGTTAAGTTAGGGAAACCGATACGTATACATGTTTCGGCATATACAATCCCCAAGAAAAAAATTTTTAAGCTATGTGTACACTGTATCACGTCTGGATATAAGTAAGATGTGTTGCAGACGGAACCATATAATAAAATCTCCCGTCAGTCCTCTCTCCTATTAATGCATCTACCACTTATATCCGTATGTTAGTATTATTTGCTGAAATGTTCTGATCCAATGTGGTAGACATGGACTGTTATCAGTAGGTGACTGATTTGATTTATTCTTTTGGTCAACGCGTGGAGTGAAATGTTTGGATCCGGTTAGTAACGCTGTACTGAGAGGAAACAAACTTTGCACTGATTCGTGGCCATCTGCCTAGTGCTAGAGGCGACGGTGAAATCCTAGGTTTGACACAATGGAACAATTCGCACACTTGACCTGGCCAGCTGGTGGACATTATTCTCGATGTGTCTGCATTTTACTAGACGAACATCACATCCCATTATAAATTTCTTTGCCACGAACGGAGCTGTTTCAGTATGATTTAATAGCTTCCTTGAAACTTCGCACACTTCAATAATAAGTGAGGAAATAAATACAGCAATTTCAAGTTTCGTACTCATGACCCGGTAAGAACAGAATGTGATAATATATATAGCTCCAGACAAATGTTCTACCTTTTGCCAGATAACGTCTGTTGCGAATTTTCTATTAGTAATTATGTGTTCATTGTTCCCTTAGTGACTTGTGTTTCTGTAGTCGTTACGTTAGCTACCCTTGAAACATCGACTTCACACATTCACAAATGTTTAGAAATTAATGTTCAAATGTTCAAAGGTGTGTGAAATCTTATGGGACTTAACTGCTAAGGTCATCAGTCCCTAAGTTTACACACTATTTAACCTAAATAGTACTAAGGACGACCACACACCCATGCCCGATGGAGAACTCGAACCACCGGCGGGACCATAGAACTTAATGCCCTAGTAGATTGTGGAACAGGTATGCGCACGTATATTAAAATCTTTTTTATTGGTTTTAGAAGTCTGTAATGGTTATCGGGAGGAGACACTGCGAATACAGACATGTCAAAACAATCTTCGGTGAAATTAAAACCAAAGCGTCAATATTGTGTCTGTGAACAGAATTCCATTGTGAAATGGAGAGTACCGGCCGAATAGGTAAAAAGAGAACACTGAATGCCTCTGAGACGGGGAAAGAAAATTAATTGAAATGGCAATCAGACGAGAATGTAAGTTGACTTTAAGACTCTATTAAACTGGACAGATGCCTTCAAACTTTTGGAGTAATATCATCGACAGAATCTCAGAGATAGTAAGAGCAGATTAATTCCAGGATTATCGGCAAATTTGCTTAACAGCTCACGCATTCAAGTTACAGACAAGAATAACTCGCAGTAGTGTGAAAACCAAAGTTGAGGAGCTATTAACCGATAATTTCTGCCTTAGGAAAGGTAAATCTATCAGAGACAGTCCTGCGTAACGGTTGATAATGAAAGCGAGACTAGAGAAAAATAAACAAACTTTCAGAGCCCTTGTCGACCTCGAAAGCACTAGATGTTGGAAATTCTCAGGAAAATAGATGAAAGTATTGGAAAAGGTAGGTAATACAAAATACCAAGTGAAAAGAAATGTCTCCAATATTTTTATTCTGTTCTAAATATCGGTTGAGGTATTACATGTCATGCATATTACTCGGTGGACTTTCTTGCATTGTTGGCGCAAGTTGCAACCCTCTGTCGGCAGAGAGCTTCGAATTTTTGGCGCGTAATATGGCGATGTGTAACGTAACTACCGTATGTCGGTGGGTGTGAAGCAGCGTGCTGTAATCGAGTTTCGTCGGCGGAAAACTTGGCTTGTGTTGAAATCCGTAGAAGAATAAATCAGTTTACGGTGGAGGTTTATGTTAGGCCAGTCATTAGTTTATTGTGGGCTTAATTTTGGTTGGTTAATAAGTGGCGGTTCCAACTTATTTTTTGACCGAATGTCAGTCCAATTCACATTGAAGCGCCAAAGAAACAGGTATTGGCATGCGTATTCAAACACGGAGATATCTATACAGTCAGAATACGGCGCTGCGGTAGGCAACGTTTATATAAGACGGCAACTGACTGGCGCTGTTGTTTTATCGGTTACTGTTGTTACAATGACAGGTTATCACGATTTAAGTAAGTTTGATCGTAGTGTTATAGTCGGCGGGCGAGCGATGGGACACAGAATCTCCGAGATAGCGATGAAGTGGGGTTTCTCCCATACGACAGTTTCAGAAGTGTACCGTGAATATCAGGAGTCTGGAGTCTGCTAAAACATCAAATCTCCGATATTGCTGTGGCCGGAAAAAGATCCTGCAAGAACGGGACCAACGACATTGAACAGAACCGTTCGACGTCACAGAAGTGCAACCCTTCTGCAAACTGCTACAGATTTCAATTTTGAGCCATCAACAAGTGTCAGCGTGCGAACCAGTCAATGTCACATCATCTATCGATCTTTTGGATCCGAAGGGCCACTCGTACACTCTTGTTGTCTGCACGACATAAAGCTTTCGCCTCGCCTCGCATGCGCCCGTCAACACTGACATAGGACTGTTGATGACTGGAAACATGTTACCTGATCGGATGATTCTCGTTTCAAATTGTATCGAGCGGATGAACGTGTATGAGTATCGAGACTACCTCATGAATCCATAGGCCCTGCATGTCAGGAGGTGACTGTTCAATCTGGAGGCTCTGTGATGATGTGGGACTTGTGCAGTCGCCGTGGTATTGGACCCCTGATACCACAGATATGACTCTGACAGGTGACACTTTCGCAAGCATCCTGTCTGATCGCGCATCCATTCATGTCCATTCTGCGTTCCGGCGGACATGGGCAATTCGAGCTCAACAATGCGAAACCCCTACGTCCAGAATTGCTACGGAGTGGCTCCAAGAACTCTCTTCTGAGTTTAAAACCTTCCGCTGGCCACCGAACTCCCCAGATATGAACCTCGCTTAGCATATCTGGGATGCCTTGTAACGTGCTGCTCAAAAGAGATCTCTACCCCTCCTACTCCCACGGATGAATGAACAGCCCTGCAGGATTCGTGGCGTCAGTACCCTCCCGCACTATCAGACATTAGTCGAGTCCGTGCGGCACTTCTGCATGCTGGAGGGCGCCCTACACGATAATACACAGGTGTACCAGTTCCTTTGGGTCTTCAGTGTGTTTTAAAGCTTTTGTTAGGTGGATTGGACTAGTGTGTATTGCCAAGTAAACGTCTAAAGGACGTGATGCAAAATGTTCAAATGTGTGTGAAATCTTACGAGACTTAATTGCTAAGGTCATCAGTCCCTAAGCATACACACTAATTAACCTAAATTATCCTAAGGACAAACACACACACCCATGCCCGAGGGAGGACTAGAAACTCCGCCGGGACCAACCGCACAGTCCATTACTGCAGCGCCTTAGACCGCTCCGTGCGTGATGCTCTGGTGGTTTTTCTTATAATTACAGCCAAATTTTTGTAGGGTTGATGGAAACGGCTGAGTGCATTGAAAAAAGAATAAACCGGAAGGACGGCCGTGTTGTCAGCAAATGACTGTAGGTAAACAGGAGAGCTTCTGTTAAGTTTGGAAGGTAGGAGACCAGATACTAGCAGAAGTAAAGCTGGGAGGACCGGGCCTGAGTCGTGCTTCGGTTGCTCAGATGGTAGAGCACTTGCCGGCGAAAGGCAAAGGTCCCGAGTTCGAGTTTCGGTCGGGCACACAGTTTTAATCTGCCAGGAAATTTAATATCAGCGCACACTTCGCTGTAGAGTGAAAATCTCATTCAGGAGACGGTGATTTTGTGATGTTCGCTGATACAGCGCATCTTGTGATGAATCCTGTAGGTTGGGTTCTTGTGCCTGAGTAAGTGGTCCTTAAAGAACATCATAGTAACACTAATGGCAGGTGATATTTCTGGTTATAGATTTCTATGAAAAAAATCTGATGTTATTTTAGTTAAAAGTTATGATAACCCCATTGAGTGGGCAAATAATATTGCATATGTGTCCTATTAAAATGCCAAGTCTTTTCGAAAATTAACATTTGCCAACTTCTGACGATATACTAATCTTTGTTTTACGAGCGTGTAATCTGTTGTCCATGAAAAAAGCAGTATTATATTGTTTCCTTTAAAAAAGCAGGAATTCTGGCAGCAGCACGATACGGATATAATTGCATCCATTGTAATGTTTTGCAAATAATAACTGGACCACTGTATCACAAAAATTCGTTTTATTTTGTTAAATAATTAACCTGCCAGTTCTCCCCAGGTCTGCCTGCCCATATCTCCCCCGCAACCATTAAAGTAGCTTCACCTGACGCAACGGAGAGACAAGAGTACATGTGTACTGTAGCGTTCTGGTTAAAGCAGGCCAGCTTCGGTTTGCTCTAACCTGGCAAGCTTCACGGGACCCGTTCAGACCGCTGCACCTGACAACAGCTCGCGCTACCAATCCAACGTGACTACCTTGGTACATCTTTGCGTAGGTACGTTCACTGCAGTTCATTTATCATAATGGTGGGAGCAGTAAAATGTATACCAGTCACGAAAAACAGTACAAGTCCAGCAAGAGGGGGGAGGGGGGAAGTTGTCATGTGTTGATGACGAAGCAACAGATAAACCGGTATGTGTCCCACAATACAAATTATGTAAAAGTGTTACTAAACACTAATTCAGGTATCGCGAGTATATTACGGTATATTTGCAGATTTGTCCAGCAGTTTCCTCACTCCACAAATACCTCGAAAGAGGACTGCATGGCAACCTTGTGTAAATGTGTGCTAAGAATTTGTGGCCTCTTCGCAATATATATTCTTCCTAAATTGGGGCAGTCATTGACTAAAATAGGAAAAAAGCATGACTGACTGAACATTAAAATCATAGTCTTGTGATATGCAACTTACCAAGAAATAGCCTTGTATGATACAAAACATTATTCTTTCATACATGTGCTTTTTAGATTAACGTAATGTCAAAAACGGATTTCATGTATGTTAAATTGCATTTGGGGAACTAAAAATGAACTATTTTCACTACTTAAAAAGAATTCAGCGAACACGCAATAAACATCCTAGAAAAGTAATAAAAATTGGTACAACTGGTGCCATATTTGGCTGGAACACCCTATGTTTACAGAAACTAGACTTTCAAAACCTTACTTTAGTTGGCCTTGCAGTATAATAGACATCTTCAGGTTCTCAAGTGCAAAGGATGTCTACTTTGGGAGGTGGCTTTCATTACTAAAGAAGGCATGTATTAGACGTGACGTCATAATGGTTCGAATTAAGAATAGCCAATACTAGTCGAAAGACGGTCTAGTTGTAGAGAAAGCCGTTCATATCGAAATAAATGACTAACACCGATATCCGCCGAAAAGGAAGAAAAGGACACATAAAAACCACCATTTTCTGGCCTACAATGACCAAAACTGAATTTGTATTATATTAGGCCTCGTCTTGTGATACCTTGGGTACACAAAGACTTTTCATCAACTTCTGAGTCCTTCTCGTAACACAACAGTGAAAGCGAGGAGAATAAACTGGTACATTGCAAAATACAGCGGTAAGATGGGAAGACAAGCAAGGCTCCTTTAGCCTCCTTGAGGTGAGCGCACCTTGAGTTGGATGGGAGCAGAGCAGCTTGTCCGTTTTGCTGGTAACGCGCTGCAGCTCGCCTGCCTAGCTAACAGACAAGCACGGAGAGATAAAAGCGGAATGGGTACACCTTTGGGTTACGGTGGCCTTCATCTAGGTCTATAAGAAGGCCGTTGTAACCGTGTCAAAAACGCTGGTACTTCCAGTATAGTCGTTTTACATTATCAGACGGTACGATCTCAGAATAATTTAATGTCAACTGACTCTGGCCGCGATTAGACCACTCAGCCACATTAATTTTTTACAGAATAATTTCCGTATTACGAACATTAATTACTAACACCATTACTCGTCACCAAGTGAGCTGTTAAGCGACGGTGGCCATTTTGGCCTGAATTTCATTTTCATTTAAATTAATGAACCCTATGGACTTTTCTTTATACAAATTCAATTGAAAAGTTTCAATTGAAAATGAAAACAATTTTATCTTTCCATCCTTTACAGGTTTTGAAGTGTATATTTTTGTTTGAGACTTTATGATAAACATGAACAGGAAATTTAGCCAACTTATTCAATGGAAAGTCCTTCACTGCGTACGGGAGATAGAGGTGGTACGACTGATCCTTGCAACATATGAAAGTTGTTGATTGTTCCATAGTATAACTTGTTATTCAGAAAGGATGCAATTAAGTTGTTGTAACTGAGGGGTAGCGTATACGAGTGGAGAATGAACAGGGAACCCGGCCGCCAGGTGCTCTTGGAGGCTTCTTCATTCTCTAGACTCTAGAGACATCAAGGCGGTGGGGTGGCGCTAGTTATGTTTCTGGTGTGCGGTGAACTACGACAAGGACTTGATCAAGTTAGGATGGAAGCCACACTAAGTTATTTATTTAATTGGATGGCTAGGGCCCCCCGCCGGGCAGACCGTTCACCGGGGTCCGGCCTTTCAACTTGACGCCACTTCGGCGACCTGCAGTAGATGAGGAGGATAGGGTGATGATGAGGACAGCACAACACCCAGTCCCTGGGTGGAGAAAATTCCCTGACCCACCCGGGAATCGAAACCGGGCCCAGAGGATTGACAATCCGTCACGCTGACCATTTTTTTAAAATCTCATTTTGGTCGCATTTGTTCGTTGTACCTGCTCGGGGCGGACGTCGTAAGACATCCGATTAAGTTGGTTGATGATCGATTAACTCAGTTTTCTTATTACAGAGGGTACGTAACCCTCCGACCGAACACGCTGAGCTACCGTGCCGGCAATATTTTGTCTGCTGGCGTTTTGTTTTCAGCGCTTTGTTTTTTAACGGCCTGCGCAATCTTTTTTTTTTCTCGTGTTCGTAAAACCATTCAGCTACCGGAGGCGGACAGCCACACTAAGTGACAGGACGTGAAAGATGTTGCTTATTTATGCATTTGGAGAGAATTCATAAAAGGATCTCACTGAAAGCTGGCGCTTGGTTAATGGTTGGGTAGGTAGTGATTTCACTGAGGTTTGTTGGGTTTTAAGAAGTGATAAAATTTTGCCGTCTTCCACTAATAGGTTCAAATGGCTCTAAGCGCTATGGGACTTAACATCAGAGGACATCAGTCCCCTTGACTTAGAACTACTTAAACCTAACTAAACTACGGACATCACACACATCCATGCCCGCGTCAGGATTCGAACCTGCGACCGTAGCAACAGCGCGGTTGCAGACTGAAGCGCCTAGAACCGCTCGGTCACAGAGGCCGGCTCCACTGATAGGACAGAGATCCATTACAAACGGTAGTTTTCTTATGAATTGGAGATTTTCTAGGAAAGTCATCTCAACATTGAGTGCACTTTTTGAACTAAGATACCTATGAATTCTTTGTGTAGCAATTCGTACCTTTACTAAGAAACTCTGGATCAGACGGTCCCAAGTAATTAAAAAAGAAAATTTTTATGGTAATCCTCGACTTTTGTTGGTTAGGTGGATACTAGACAGACATGATAAATACATATTTTAAACCCACATCGCTGCCAATGCGAGATTCGGCGTTGTAGTCCATGTTTCATGAGGCAGTAATGTTTCCTCTTTACGTCGCTGGCGACTGCACAATATAATATATGACGTCATCTTCCGTCTTTACCTATCCCGTAGTCTGCTCCTCGATGCATCAGCCATACGTTGTCTTTCGTGTTCCAGCCTAGTGTACCGTGTGTAGACTTCTGCTGGGCCTGTGTTTGCGGAGGATAAGCATTCCTGAGCACGTTCCATGTTGCTGTAGCGACACCAGCGAATACTGATTAACGAAACCGGTTATGCCAGAGAAGGCATACATGATACAAGGTGCTAGATGGAGCTGCAGCGCTGCTAAAAGGAAACAAGATGAGTTACACCCACAAGGCGAATTGTAGTTCTATCAGCATATGAATGAATAGGGATTAAGCAGAGCGAATAGAAAAGAGCAGAAATATGCTGTGGGAGTTATTAAGATTTTTACAGTAATTAAGATATTTATTTCACATTATAAAAAAAGTAAAAATATATACTGACGATACGGCCAATGACCTAGTCAGTGCAGCTGCACTTGAGGGTGCGAAATGCTGCGATTAACGAGGATAATGGGTAAGAGCCGTTATGTTAGTAGTTGTGAGTAAGTACGCAAAGGTTCACACTACAGCGTATTCAGTGAAATGCATCATAAATATGGTCCAACACGTAGGGTTCATCACACATTAAAAAAAGAAACAGGTGTGTGTGTGTGTGTGTGTGTGTGTGTGTGTGTGTGTGTGTGTGTGTGTGTGTGTGTGTGTGTGTGTGTCTGTGTTTGTGTGTGTAAAATAAAATTTGTTGGTAATCAGTGCATGTGATTTATTCAAAGCCACATATCTGTTTCATATTATTCACGCATGGGCCCAATAGAACCACACGAGTTACAACTAGTCAAAGTCGCTTTTGATGGTTGCGTCTTTTGTGTCCAACTTCATTTCATCCTTTCAGAATGAATTGTCTTTCTTTCACCAGGCCACGGTGTTCCAGTCCGTTTTGTAATTTCTCTCTGACCCATTTTCCTATCACATCCAATGGCAGGAGAGCTTCTGTGATGTTTGGTAGGTTGGAGACGTGCCACTGGCGGAATTAAAGCTGTGAGGACGGGTCGTGAGTCGTGCTCGGGTAGCTCAGTTGGTAGAGCACTTGCCCACGAAAGGCAATAGGTACCGAGTTCGAGTCTCTGTCCGGCACACAGTTTTAATCTGCCAGGAAGTTTCATATCAGCGCACACACCGCTGTAGAGCTAAAATTTCATTCCACATACCTTTTGTTTGAATGTTTTTTTTCTATCTGTTCCGTCTGCCTGAGATATACCAGCTACTTTAAAATCTCCTTAATTGCAGCGATTCATTTAATTAGCTCCGTTTTGGCCTTACTTCTGTTTCCGTATAATTCTAGTATTTGTTTTGTCAACCTAGTGGGTGACACTGTTTTAATGTACCCATACATTTAAGTCTTCGTTTTCTCTTGTCACCTGTATGTCTGTGTAGTCTTCTATTACCTTATTAGCTCTCAGCTTATACCTTCCCCCATCAGTAATTTTTGCTTCTAATATCTTCCTAATAATCTGTCTTTCTTTCTTTGGAATTTCTTCAATATTCCTCTTTCTATTTACAATTAAAGTTTCCGCTCCATAAAAAATTTCAGGTCTGATTACAGTGGTGTATAGTCTAAGTTTATTGAATCTAGAAAGTTATTTTTTATTATAAATTTTGTGTTAATCTGAATGCAGTTCCCATTTTTTTTTTTTTGAGAGCCAAGTTCGTTTGCAACTTTTTCCAGACCGTTTTCTTGTATGATTTCCCTCAATTATTTACATTGAGAAACCCTTTTTATTTTTCCATATTTTGTGTCCATAAACAATGGTGCTTGTTTGTTGCACGTAATATATTCCGTGTTTTCGAATAATATTTGTAGTCCTACTTTGTCCGCAACTTAAGAATTTCAATTTATTTTTTAGCTGCGGTAGTATCTCTAGTTAAAATTGCCAGACCATTTGCAAAGGAAAGGCAATCTACTCTATTATTTCTTCTACCTAACGTGATGGAGTGATCTATATTTTGACACTACTTTTCTATCACCATTATGTAATTACCTTTTCCAAAATACAGTTGAACAGTAATGGGGAGAGTTTATCTCCCTGTCCAACACCACCCTTTAGATCAAATGGTTAACTTTAGAGCTAGTGTCGGTTAACGTTTCCTCAATCAGAGTTTTATTATCTAGCCCTTGTTCCTTTAAAATTTGGAAAAGAGGTTCACGATCAACTGGATCATAGGCCTTTTTAAAAGTGCACAAATTTGCATACAATATTGTTACTAGAAATCCTTTGGTGCCGAAGGATCAGTTTTAAACTAAGAATTTTTCCGGACGGGATCTGTTTGGCCTAAATCCTGGTTGGTATTCACCAGTTCTAGGTTCTAACTGTTCCTGGGCTCGATCAAGTAAACATTGTGAGAGAATTTTGTATGTGACCAGAAGAAGAGAGATTCCTCGGTAATTATTAACATCGGTTCTCTTCCCTTTACATCCACTGGATGCGTTAGGGTAGTTTTCCAGTCCTCAGGTATTTTCTCAGCTTGCAAGATATGTCTTACTAGTTAGATCATCTCTTTTATAGTGTTAGGGTCAGCTAATTTTAGTAGTTCTGCAATTTACCATCTTCTCCGTATGCTTTCTTGTTTGAAAGTCTCTTAATTTTTTCAGTTATTTCGATTTCATCTGGTTCTTTAGAGTTAGGATAGGTGTTATTAATGTGTTGTGGTTGTAATTTATTGGTCGGTTTTGTACAGTCCAATAGTTTTTTCAAAATAATAAGCAATTACCTTAAAATTTTCCTGGTTGTTAAGAGACAAACTACCATTCTCATTTTTGAAGCAAAGACCTTGAGGTTGAAAACGATTAGTTTTGTTTTGAATGTTTCATAAAAGTTTCTTATATTGTTCTTTTGGAAGTCCTTTACGATTTGTGATAGTTGGACGTTTTCGCAGTTCTTTTAGTCTATCGGATTAATTAGATTTTTTTCCTTACAGTTAGAAATCTGTTGTACGTATTTTCAGTTTTGTTACTGTTGGAATTTGTCAATGCCTCATGCGTAGATTTAACTGCTGCTGCACAATCCGCTTTACGCTAAGGGTGTTTTTGTTTCTTTCGGAGCGAAATTAAATGTTGAGCTGCATTCATGATCTTTTCTTTTAGGTTTTGTCAATTATTAGATTTTTTTTATGTTCGCTTGTTAGAGTTGCGGTTGTGTTAGCAGTATTAAATTTAGGGATAACATTTTTTGATTTGAAGAGAGTTTGGTCAGAATCAATATTACCCTTTCCTAATTTGGACATTTAACATTTTTTTTTTTTTTTTTGTACTTTGGGTATGAAATTACTACATGATGGACTTGAAATTCCCCAAAAAATGTGTTGGTTGCGCGCCAGGTTTTTTGTTTGGAAAGCTTTTTTAAAAATTTGTTTACATGATTTCAACGTTAAAAGTTTTGCACGTTTCAATAATTCTTTGGCGATTCTGATTTGTCCATTTATACGCAGTTTATGTATCCACTGTTTTCGTATATTTTTTCTCTATACCTAATTGAGCTTTAAAATCACCCATACAAATTTTAACATGGTTTGAGGGGATTTTCGAGATGATGTATTGTAACGTTTACCAAGCTTCATTACTGTTATCCTCATTGTCTGGCATATGAGCATTAATTATGCTTCTGTATGCTTTATTTGCGACTTTAAGAGATATTGTCATTAGTCCATTATTAATGTGCTTTATCTCCGTTACTGACTCTAAAATATTTTTGGAGATTGCAAAAGCAACTTCCAGCTGTGATATATTATTAAGTATTATTTTATCAGTTTTACTTTTAAAAAGACGATCACTGCCGAAATGCGTCGAGTTATTGTCCGTCATTCATGTACTGTTCTCTTAATGTATCTCGCAATTTATGAAGATTACTTGGTGTCAAAAGTGTTTATACGTTAAGTGTAGCACAAAGTTTTTTTTTTTTTTTAAGTTAGCCAGAGGACTCCGAATTCCTCTTTTAAATTACACTGAATTTTAATCTGGCCGCCCCAGAAACCGAAAGACCAGTTGCGGCAATAATAATGGCGAAGAATTGACCGCCTGTAGTAATATTATGATTATCAAAATCAAAATGCACCACAACGATTGCACCTGGAATCAGGTCGGATTGAGTAAACACATTGAGTGAACTGATGTTAAGACAGGAAGGATTAGTTCCAGAATAAAAATTTCAGCCACACCAATAGTGAAAAGACGCTGACCACTTTTTCGCTTGCTACAAAACAGACTCAAAATCGATTTGGTTTTGTTTTGTCTTGGTCTGGTCTCCTTCCTCTGTTTTTGCAGCTGTCCACCATATCTGATGAACGTTCACTAAACCTAGACGTGGTCATTTCCTTAGACTTTTACTTACGAAGTCTTGAAGCCTTGAACACATAGCGTTTTGTTGATTCTCTCAGTGTTGCTGGCAATATTGTCAGCAGAAATTGTAGTAAGATACTCAATGGATAAGTCAGTACGTAACTGGACATAAAAATCTAATGGTCACGAGAGACTGATATGCGATTGTAGGGGAAGGAGTAGAAGAAAGGGTTAATGGTGAATATGGGCTTGGTATCTGGAATGAGAGAGGAGAAAGATTAATTGAGTTCTGCAGCAGATTCCACCTAGTAATAGTCAATACTCTATTCCAGAATCACAAGAGGACGAAGTATACATGGAAAAGGCCACGGGATACAGAAGGAATTGAGTCAGAGTTCATCATACAGAAATTCCGAAATCAGGTATTGGGCTGTAAGGGTTACCGAGGACTAATATAGACTCAGATCACCGTTCGGATAGTGATGAAAAGTAGGCTGAAGTCTAAGACATTAGTCAGGAAGAAAAGAGCAAAGAAGTGGGATTCGGAAGTGCTAAGGAATGAGGACGTACGCTTAAAGTTCTCCAAGGCTGTACATACTGTAATAAGGAACACCTCAGTAGGCAGTACAGTTGAAGAGGAAATAACGGAAGTTGGAGCGAAAAACACAGGTACAAAGAATGTAACTGCGAAGAAACAATTAGTATCGCAAAAAATACTTTAGTTCGTCGATGAAAGAAATAAGTACAAAAATGATCTGGGAAATAGAGGAATACCGAAGCAGATGTGACTTATAACTGAAATAAACAGGAAATACAGGGAAGCTAAAATGTGAAGGAATCGAAAATGAAGTCATTGTCTACAGGACTGATGCAGCATATAGAAAGATCAAAAGAACTTTCCGTGGTCTTAAAAGCGAGGGTGGCAAAGTTAAGAGTGCAATAGGAATTCCACTGTTAAATGTAAACAACAGATAGTTGGAAGGACCACACTGAAGGCCTGTATGAGCGGAAGACACGTCTGATGTCGTGATACGAGACGAAACGGGAGTCGATATAGAATAGACAGGGGATACAGAATTAGAATCAGAATTTAAAAGAGCTTTGCAAGACTCACAATCGAATAAGGCAGAAAGGATGGACAACATTACACCAGAATTTCTAAAACCATTGGGGAAATGTCAACAAAACGATTAGTACGGTGGGTGTAGAATGTATGAGTTTGACAGTATAACATGTGACTTTGAGAAAAACATTTTCCACACAATTTCGAAGACTGCAAGAGCCGACAAGTGTGAGAACTGTTGCACAGACTTCATAATAGTTCATGCATCCCAAATGCTGGCCAAAATAATATACACAAGAATGGTAACGAAAATTGAAGATGTGTTAGATGACGATCAGTTTGGGTTTAGGAAAGGCGAAGGCATCAGATAGGAAATTCTGACGTTGCGGTTAATAATGGAAGAAAGACTGAAGGTAACTCAAGACATGGTCATGTGCTTTGTCGACCTGGGAAAAGCTTTAAGCGACGTAAAACCGTGCAAGATGTTCGAAATTGTCGGAAAAATAGGGTAAACTACAGGAAAGGCAGGTAATATACAACATGTGCAAAAAACAAGAGAGAAATGAAAGCTGGAGACCAAAAACGAAGAGCTCGGATTAAAAAAGGAGTGAGATACAGATCTAGCCTCCTACCCCTTCTGTTGAATGTAGATATCGACGAAGCAATTACGGAAATAAAAGAAAGGTTCAAGAGCGGAATTAAAATAAGAGACGAAAGGATATCAATGTTAAGATTCTCTGATGACATTGCTATACTCCGAGGAAGTAAAGAGGAATTGCTGAATGTGCTCAATGGAATGAACACTCTGAAAGTACAGAATATGGATTGAGGGTGAATCGAAGAAAGACAAAAGTAATGAAAAATAGCAGAAATGAGAACAGCGAGAAAGTCAAAATCAGGATGATGATCAAAAAGTAGATGGGCAAGTTAAGGAATTCTGCTACCCAGTCGGCAAAACAAAGCGTGAGGGTCCGAGCAATGAGGACAAAAAGCAGACTATCACTGAAATAAAGGGCATTCCTGACCAAGAGAATTCTACTAGTGTCAAACATAGGCCTTAGTTTGAGGAAGAAATTTACGAGAATGCACATTTGGCCCCTCGGCATTGTATGATACTGAAATTTGGACTGAGGGAAAACCAGAAAAGAAGGGAATCGAAGAATTTAAGATGTGGCGCTACAGAAGAATGGTGAAAACTATGTGGACTGACACATATATCATCTTACACATCGCTGACATGCTTTGGTTGTCCAAGAAACGGAAGATTATTTACAACGAGCACAGAACCGCTTACAACATGTATGTAAATTATATGAAGTGAGACTTGAAAATTATAAAGTGATTGCTGTAAGAGCAATTGAGAATCGTACCATATAAAACATAGCTCTTTAACTAATCTCTGTTTCAACTATCTGTTATGTTGCATGGGCCATCCTGATATGCAGCTAGAGCATTTTGGAGTAAATGCGATACTATCCACTGAAAGCTAAATAATAAGGTCAAGACGGGACACAAGAATAATGTCTTTTTTATTTTTTTATTAGCGCAAGTTCAGTACTTCTGTATGGCACATTGAATTCAAACATAGAGAATATGCAGTAGGCTACAGAGAACAGAACTGAAATTCTCCAGAAAAATGAGCGGCTATTCTGAATTAAAGGTGGAAACAAATCAATGGAGCATAAAGGTGTCTTGCGAAAGGTGGCATGAACAAGTAAAATGCATGGACGATACAAAGCTGCAAAGATCTTTATCAAAATGTGAAGAAAATGGACAAAGCTGTAATAGTCTCGTTCCTTATGAAACACATGTGCCACATCCAACTTATATTTTCTTCTGTCTCAGGGAGCAAATTAAACTTGCTGTGCGTGTGTGTATATCTTAGACAACGCACTCTCATTACGACACCTGGTTTCGTTTCTACATGCTCCCAGTATTTGGCAGCAACTTCTAGAAGAAAATTTGAAAGTTGGCCATTCAACTGCACATTCATGTTTGCTTACAATATTTTTGCTTTGTAAAATAGTGGAGGTTGGAAGTGTTGATATGTTGAAAATTTTGGGTGAGACTTTTACAATTACTTGCCGTAATGAAAAATAGATGATGTGTGGGTTATTTCAACCGTATGTTCTCAACTTTTGCAAAGTTATTTTAAAATAATTCCACGTAGAGCACTTAAAGGGACTTATAATGCGAGCTGGTATTCTCACACGTGGTGACACAAAGGCTCATAGAATGTTCACTTTTCGTGAAACAGATGCTGCTTATTTGATCAACTCAGATTTTTTTCAATCCGTCTCATTGTAGATTCAGAGTTATCACTCCCTCCTGCTTTATAAATGGTTTATTGTTTTACTGGAAGTCGTGTCTTGAGAATATGTAAGTTCGTTACCGGTTTCGGAAATATTACTTTACATTACATACTCTGAGAACTCATGTGGTCCATGTGATTTGTCTGCACGGTTCTGAAACCAATACACAAATTATACGTCATATTTCTCTGAATTATTCCGTTCAACCTAAGTCATTTCTTTATTATCGCAAGCAAGATAGTTGGATGTTCCTGTGTCGCCATCTTCTTTAACAACTTTTGGTACAGGATTCCCCGTAAGAATGACAATAATAAATACTCCGTTTTTTGCGTGAATACAACAGCATGTCAAGAAAGGTAGGACACTAGACGCTGTTCAGGAATGCTGACGATATTTGGAAGATTAAGCATTGTATTTCAATATAATGAGCTCTGTTTTCAAAAATATGTAGAAATATTGTTCTCAAATTACCTTCTGATCCTGATCTCTTATCTCAGCGCTATACTATTCCTTTCAAGTTTAAATTCAGTGTTTACAGTTGCGAAGAAACAGCCTCATTGGACCGTTTTGGCCCTACGTTGAATGTGTGCACATTATATAACTTTCGGATAGGATCATGATAAGTGATTACCTACTATCTGATATTCGGATACATAACTGTACCTAGTCATATACATTGCGCCATTATTAAGTAATTGTGTATGTGTTCTATTAACTTTTTTGTTACTCATTTGTGATCAGATGGTGTTTTCAGTTGATTTCTGGTCCATAAATATTCATATATGTTGCTTGGCTTAGTAATTCAGGTCTTAACTTAACTGCTCATGAATGGTAGAGCATTCTTGCTGCAGAACACCAGCTTACAAACTGGTTTTTGCAGTGTCAGTGTGTCTTTGAGAAATTTATGTTTATTCTGAGTGATTTTCAACTAAATATATTTCGAGTACGCTGTAATACGCTAATATGCCCTACACTGTTGAATAAGTGAGTCATCACAGCGTACAGAGCTATATTTTTTCGATGAAGCACCAGGTCTGAATTGGGCAACAACGTACTCTACCACATTCGCAAGAACGAATGCAAGAAGAAGAAGAGAGTGAAGAAAAAGTTTGATGACAATGATGTTGCAGTTCCAAAAAGTGCCAGAAGACTAAGGCCTGTGCCATCACCAACAGCAAGGAAGTGCATGCATGCCCGGTTGATGAACAAAACCCATAATAATCGTTTAAGATGTAGGTTGCAGGGACGTAAGGATATCACATTTTTGCAGTGATTAAATGGAAAATATATCTCTGTTTCACAGAAAAAAGGAACTGTTTTTTGCAGTCCCGCGAAAGATAGTAGAATAATGAAACAATTTCTGATTATATTTTCATACATATTACGTTCAGATCATTGCGTCCGCCGTTTTGCAATAGATTGAAGTAGCGACAACTGATGGTGCAGGCGGTAGGCAGTAAGTGTAACACAATAAGTTTAGGCATTTGTAGACATAACACCATCAGAATATTAGTCATTACGTTATTTACGGAAGGTTTTAATTTTCTGCTTTAATGCGAATAAATCTGCGGCTGAGACTCATAAAATCCTGGGGAAGACCTATGGTAAGCCAATTATTTGTGAAATCACACGCAGAGAATGGTTTCAACGTTTCAAGAATGATGATTTTGACGTCGAAAACCGGCATGTCGTTGGCAGAGAGAAGACCATAGAATCTGCTGGAACCTACGGAAACAACCACAGAAGATCGTTATCGAAAGGAACTGATGCGTTGAAGCCAAGAACTGAAAGACAAATGCCCGCAATACAGTGACAGACATGAATAGGTGATTTTGCAGCATGACAAGGCTCAACCTCACGTCGCAAAACCAGTCAAAACATACTTCGAAACGTTGAAATGGGAATTCCTGCCCCACCCACCGTATTCTTTAGACATTGCTCCCCCTGTCTACAATCTTTTTCGATCAATGGCACACAGTCTGGCTGACAATCTCTTGCGGTCATATGTCCAAGGGCAAAATTAGGTCGATTCATGCATCTCCTCAAAGGTGCCCAGTTCTAAAACCGCGGAATTCCAGAAAGATGGGAGAAGGTAATGCTCAACGACTGCCAATACTGTGAATCGTAAATTTTTCACGTTAAAGACCCGAACTCTGAGAAAAAGCAACAGAAGCAAAGCTGTTGACCTGATAATAAAATCATAAGATTTAGTTTTAATTGCACAAATATATCTATGTATTTCAGCTGTCAATTTATGAAAGAAAGTCTTGAAGACTTTTTATTAGCAGAATAAAGGCATATTTCAGTCCTGATGTAGCATACGTGCTACATGTCCTAAAATTTTGGCGAAACACGATCATTTTTTAATTTAGTATTTTATTCTTATTTTGTCCCAGAACAACGTGTTGACTATCAACATAAACTTTTAACTCATAAAATCCAAGCTCAGGACTGTGGAAGTTAAATGAAAGCTAGAAAGGTATGGAAAGGCCATTTGCGAAGAAGACAGAACATATGACAAACCTAACCCGTGAACTGAGTCGAAGATGGAGAAGAAAAATCAGATGCAAGAGAAAAATAAATGATACAGTAGGTCTGGAACTTACTGTACGTTGAACCGTTGGTTTGTGCTGTTAACCTGCACGAAAGAGCCTGAGAGTGAACGGTACTGAAAAAATACTCTTCGAATAACTGAATACCTTTAGGGTTCATTTGGCCTGTGCTAATAAAACAGTATTTATAGTCAGACAGAGCAGGCGTACTTTAATTCACATCAAGAAATATTTTATGAATCACGGTCATCCTGGTTCTCAGTGGTTTCATAGCCACTTTTCCGCTACTATGTAAAGGCCTCTTTTAGTGTCTTTCGTGCGTTACGATCCTCAGCTTCTTCATCGCTACGCCTTTTTTCATTATAGCCTTCCTGTTCCATTAGGTCGTCCTCTCGGTCTTTTCTTAAACTTGCAGAGCTTAGAGCTTAGACACACGTTTTCCCTGGGTCCGTAATGACGAGATATTAAAGGGTCATGTCATAAAACATCAATACACAACGCAATTAATGTCTGATTAAAATGTGAAACACCCAGAAGGTGAGGAGGAAACGAAATGAAAAACTTCTCGAGATGAGATAGGACGTGATGTTCAGTAATTCCAAAATGGAGTCAAATTACGACGAAATTCACAGAATTAGCCCACTTATGAGCACGACGTAGCTCGCCGTCTGGCCTAAGTGTATGAACTGATACGGTTGTTAAGGGTGCCACGACCCCGTCGAATCTTCTCCTGAGGCAAACTGGCCCACTACTGTTGTGACTAGTCCTTCATGTTTTGGATGCTGTCGCTGGGATAGACCCACACTGCTATACTAGGATAGATCCACGCTGCTCTAATAGGATAGACCCACACTGGTCTACTGTAGAGAGAGATGGGGATGTTTCTGGGCACAGGAAAGCTTCGGCACCCAGTTCATAGAGGCACGTGCCGTGTGTGGACGGGAATTATTCTCTTGAAAAATGGCACCATGAAACCATCGGATAAGACATAACACACGACGGCGCATGGTACCCGCGACGTTCCGTTATGGCATCAGAATTCTCTCAGTTACTACCACCCTTGAAGTGGCACAAATCCCCACCCAGTGACGGTGAGGTATAACACCGCTGTGCCTCTCCAAAACATTGGAAGGATGGCAGTTATCCCCAAGTCGCAGTCGTACTCTCCGGCGATGGTCATCGTTGGTAGTGTAGAACCAGCAAACATCGTTGAACATAATAAACGCCGTTCATTAGCAATCCATGCTTACGGTCATAGCACCATACACTCAGCTCCCTGTATTACGGTGTTAATAGCAGCCTACATATGGGATGGTAAATGTCTGACTGTTGCTAGTCTTCGACCAATCGTGCAGAATGAGAGAGTGTGTGGTTGGGAATCCATTACTTGTTCTCGGGTGGTAGGCGGACATCTAATGCGATTACGATGTGCCAGATAGACAATACGAAGATGCCACCTAGTGTACATTAGACGTGGCCGACCGGAGGCTTGAGGATTACTACGCCTGCCATCACTTTCCCCTGCCGACCAACAACGAGAAAATGTCAGAGCTGGAAACCCTCACAAATCAGGATACTAAACTATTTGACCAGCCTGCCAAGTAGAGACCCACAATGAGGTCTCTTCCAAACTCTGTCAGGTGCTGATAACGCTGTCTCACACGAGTACACGGGGTCTAGATGTCCTTCACAGTGATCACTCAAATGGTGACGCTGTTTACGCCCCTTATATACCCTGCCGGGCCTGAGAACAAAACTGAACACTAAGAACAGTAATGAACCCTGTGTAACAGCCCTGTTAAAACTGTTAAAAGTTTAGTCAGCCGGTGTCCTAATTATGAAGTGAGAGTTAGTATGATCGCCATGTTATAAATATTTCACGCGAAGAGCCTTTGCGGTCATTTGTGGAAACCAAGTCCCAATATTAAAAGTAATGTTACTAAGGAATACACCCGACTGACTACACGAAATAAGAGGGCACGTACATTCGCGAGTGAGTGGTTTAAAGTAAGAATTAATACTGTAGGGGAAATGGGTCATAAGTATATTTATGTCGGTACACACTCAGCTCTATGCGAACGCACGATCGGCCTAGAGGCACGTACGTTCTAAGTACTATCATTCCACGTGACCTGGGTAGAAAGAATTGCGGTTGAAATGCATTTATTCATCTTAGAAAGAAAATAATCTGACTTCGTAATTAAATGAAAAGAAATATTGCAGATTCTGAATGTTGCGGAAGATATGACTTAAATATTGAAACTGTCCTAGGCAGGCACGAAGGGGAAGAGATGAACACATTCACGTGCCTCTATTGTTGGGCTGTGCCTTCGTGAGGATCGTAACCTCCATATAAATTCCCCATAAAAATTTAAAATAATAATAACCTTCCAGAGTTAAAGGAGCTGGGATCCATGGTATCAAAATGAAAAAAATTATATTGTTTATAAACTGCTTTCATTATATAACTCAATTTCACTTCATAATTTCTCAGCACGTCTTTTCACCAGATCATGAGAACAGCGAAAGGTAACTTTCACTAAAACTAAAAAACGAAGAACGTAAATCTCCTTTTGTCCGTCAGTGTTAACTACTTATCAAATTATTATCTATAAATTTATCATTAAGAAAAAAAATTATTAAGTTCCTTTATGCCTGGTAGTCGTTCTATCTATCACAACTGCAAATCATTTATACATCCGCCATTCACATTTTTCGTCACGCTGTGTATTTACAATTTAAAAAATAATTTGGACCTAAGTGAGACACAGGTGCTTACCGTAATTCTTGCATCTTCTGGCCATGCACAACTAAACAAGAAGCTGATCAAGTTACCATCTATTAATAAAGTGTATAAAGCGAGTGTGGCTTGTGCAGAACTTCCCTGCACAAGTCACACTTGCATTTTTTACACTCTATTAATGGATGGTAATCAATCATTTCCACTAAGAAATTCGTCAGTGGAGTGGAAGGGGATGGCCACAAAAATATTCTTTAGTCCCCTTGTAAAATGGATTTTGTTATCAGCTTCAGTTTTTATGTCTGCTAGCATGTTATTGAAAATGCATGCTGCTGAATAATGGAAATCTTTCCTGACGTAAGTGACTTTCTATTCCGTGCGCTGTGCTGTTACTTGGAGAAAGAGATATATTATTTATGATACATTTCATTAAGACATAAATGTATTATGAAGTAGACTTAATAATATCAGTTTCTCTAACAGGTCTCTGTGGGAAATGCTTGCGACCATACCATAAATATTTCGTATTACACACTTTGGGATTCGGAAGAATTAAATTTAGCTTGATGAGTTACCAAACGATGAGCCTGTGTGACATTTTGGAAAGAAGGTAATAGTAGTATGCCAACTTTTTATAGCTACGGCCTCCACGTCTGAGAACACCAAAACTCAAAATAAGGATTCGTTTAGGCGCTTCATCAGTTCTGCGGTATACTCCTCCCAGATTAACTGATTGTCATGTTGTCATCCGAGAAATTTATGGTTATCACTATCTACTCTCTGCTCGTTGTCATATCTTTGACACATAAGTGGAGCAAACTTCTTACAAATTCTTACCGCATACAGTGTGGTTTTTTTTTCAAATTTCAGTGTCAAAAAATTGACAAAGAACCATTTAGTAAAGGTGCCACTGATTCTGATGAAAAGTGCCCAACAACACACGGAAAAGTGGGTCCTTGTGTCACTTAACATGTAATTAGCTGCCGATGACTGATGCTTGACAAAAGTCGCTTTCCTAATGACATCCTTTGTTTCCTGTCAGTTAGATGCGGTCTGAAGCACTCCGTGACATTTTCTGTAAGGGTACAATATTCTAATGTACTTGAAATAACATTACGCTCATATTACCATTTCCACAAATTTGCAGAATGCTGGACAAAAGTACTCCTGTCAACCTGACATCCACTGCGTTGGCAACATGTCTCACCCATCTTCTCTTCAATGTCACACTATTACGCCTACTTGATTTCAAGTGTCTCCTAGATATTCCCTACAAGCACTCGGCCATTGGTCATTGAGCGAGCCACGGGTCTGAATTACGTTTAAAATCGTAAGTTCTGTTGCATTCTAGCATATTGCAGAGCTTTATTAAAAGAATTCACTCGTAGTTCACGTGGAATGCGACTCTGTACATCTAATGAAGCGCCTTGATATTTTAGCGTTAATCGGAATCTATAAAGCTGCAATTTACTAGAACGTACGTTTTGGAAACATAGATATACGGAAGCTGTGTGGTAGATATTCGCAGTGAACGATCATGTACAAAAGGAATTTGCAAACTCATTTACAGAATGTATGTGGAGTAAGATTATTCCTCTAAACTGAGAAAGTGCGCATCACAATAAAACGAGACAAGCAAATAAGAAAAAAATCTTGGGGCCTATTACCCTTCTCTTTATAAGATACAAGATATTGCCTTAAACTGTCACCATTTAGAAAAAAACAAAAACATAAAAAACACACGGTAGCATAAACATCATCACCGTAACGAGTATTGAAGAACCGTGCTTGGGGCCGGTTATCTGTCGGTAAGCTGACTACAAAATCTCCAGAGAGTTGGTAATCTTTCGTGTCATGCTGCTTTTTAAAAACTATTACGCTTCAGGGAACAAGACAAGTTACGGATAATGGAGAATTTTGTTATCTCTTTGTAAGTTAATTGCAGCGTTGTTGAGCTCCAAATATAAATATTTAAAAGATTTCTTCTCGTCAATATTCAAGCCTGAACTGACAAACTACGCAGTCAGCGTAAATTCATTGCATTAATGGAGGCGCCCACGTTATTTACATTGACAAACAAGCGTGAAAATTTTAATATACGTGCTGTTGGTGAGAATATTGCTCCCGACGTTCACCCGCAGGTTTAATTTACACACGAATTGTGGCCGTCATGTCAAATATATTACAAAGTAAATAGTCTGTGGAGCAGCGGCTGAATATACAGGGTGAGGCAGCTAATACAGGCCACATCAAACACGCTCAGAATGGATAAATATAATGACGTGTGGTTTCGCAAAGTTGTAGCCGACAATAACACTAATTTTCTGACGTTCACAGGTAAATTTATAATTTATAGTCGCTTAATTACGAAACTGACTTTGTTTTTTTTCCTAGTGGAACTATATAGACTATTGGCCATTTAAATTGCTACACCAAGAAAAAATGAAGATGATAAACGGGTATTCATTGGACAAATATATTATACTAGAACTAACATGTGATTACATTTTCACGCAATTTGGGTGCATAGATCCTGAGAAATCAGTACCCAGAACAACCACCGCTGGCCGTAATTATGGCCTTAATACGCCTGGGCATTGAGTCAAACAGAGCTTGGATGGCGTGTAGAGGTACAGCTGCCCATGCAGCTTCAACACGATACCACAGTTGATAAAGAGTAGTGACTGGCGTATTGTGACGAGCCAGTTTCTCGGCCATCATTGACCAGACGTTTTCAATTGGTGAGAGATCTGGAGAATGTGCTGGCCAGGGCAGCAGTCGAACATTTACTGTATCAAGAAAGGCCAGTACAGTACCTGCAACATGCGGTCGTGCATTATCCTGATGAAATGTAGGGTTTCGCAGGGATCGAATGAAGGGTAAAGCCATGGGTCGTAACACATCTGAAATGTAACGTCCACTGTTCAAAGTGCCGTCAGTGCGAACAAGAGGTGACCGAGACGTGTAACCAATGGCGCCCCATACCATCACTCTGGGTGATACGTCAGTATGGCGATGACGAATACACGCTTCCAATGTGCGTTCACCGCGATGTCGCGAAAGACGGATGCGACCATCATTATGCTGTAACCAGATACTGGATACATCCGAAAAAATGACATATTGCCATTCGTGCAACCAGGTTCGTTGTTGAGTACACCATCGCAGGTTCTCCTGTCTGTGAGGCAGCGTCAAGGGTAACCGCAATCATGGTCTCCGAGCTGATAGACCATGCTGCTGCAAACGTCGTCTAACTGTTCGTGCAGATGGTTGTTGTCTTGCAAACGTCCCCATCTGTTGACTCAGGGATCGAGACGTGGCTGCACGATCCGTTACAGCCATGCGGTTAAGATGACTGTCATCTCGACTGCTAGTGATACGAGGCCGTTGGGATCCAGTACGGCGTTCCGTATTACCCTCCTGAACCCACCGATTCCAGATTCTGCTAACAGTCGTTGGATCTCGACCAAAGCGAGCAGCAATGTCGCGATACGATAAACCGCATTCGCGATAGGCTACAATCCGATCATTACCAAAATCGGAAACGTGATGGTACGCATTTCTCCTTCTTACACGAGGCATCACAACAACGTTTCACCCAGCAACGCCGGTCAACCGCTGTTTGTGTATGAGAAATCGGAAACGTTCCTCATGTCAGCACGTTGTATGTGTCGCCACCGGCGCCAGCCTTGTGTGAATGCTCTGAAAAGCTAATCATCTGCATATCACAGCATCTTCCTCCTGTCGTCTATATTTCACATCTGTAGTACGTCATGTTCGTGGTGTAGCAATTTTAATGGCCAGTAGTGTATATTATTCCGTGGAATTTGAAAGAAACTTCAAAGAGAACTTCGGTGACGTAACAAGTACGGGACTTGATCAGATAGTATCAGGACATCTGGACGAGTTTATGTTTCGCGAGTGAAACGTGGCAGGGGCTCAGTCATGATTTGGGCAGTCGTACCTTGGTATTCCATTGGCCCCGTGGTTGCTGTGGAAAGTTACATTAGCACCAAGAATTATGTGACCATTTACGTTGGTGACGCCCATCACATGATACAACGTCTGTTAGTCAGTGGCGATGCTGCGTTCCAAGACGACAGGGCCACTCTTCACGCAGCCCTCATGTCCAGGACTGGTTTCGTAGACACGAGGATGAACTGCCGCATCTCCCCTGACCATCACAGTCACGCGATCTCAGTGTTATTGATTCTTTGTGACCTGCTTAGGAGCGAAGGGTGCGTGACCGCTGTTCACTTCCAACTTGCCACTAGCAGAGTGTTATAAAATTCCCTTGAAAACTATGCGAGCCTTGTGTTTATTTGTTCCGAGACGACTGGAAGCCGTTTTGAATTCAGACGGATTTCCTACGTCGTACTTGGCATAGTAATGTGTTCTGTTTTGGTGTTATCATGTTTTTGTCCAAACACTATACAACAAAACATAGTGGTATTTTAATGTAAAGTCGGTGTTGTATTTGTTAGTAATAAGATGAGCTCGAGCCATATCAGACTCAGACAGCTTATCCAATGAGCTACTCCATCTCCGTACCACTTTCCAACAAAATGGATATTCCGAACGGGAGATTCGCCGTCCCTTACACCAGGAGCGGGTTACCCAACGTGAGGAACTGGAAGAAGACGGAGAACAAAGGGGAATGGTCATCTTGCCATACATCGGCGGTGTCTCTTCAAAAATAGGAAGACTATTGAAGAGACATAAAGTAAAATGTGTCTTTCGTCCGTCGGCAAAACTTAGAGCTTTCTTGGGCTTATCTAATGACAGCCTTGGCCTAAGAAGACCAGGAGTTTACGAGATTCCTTGTAGCTGTGGTATGTCGTACATCGGACAAACTTGTTGCACTGTAGAAGAGAGAGGTACTGAACACCGACTCTACACTCGTCTGGAGCAACCAGAGAAGTCTGCAGTGGCCGAGCATTGTCTCAGTACAGGCCATACGGTGAATTATCAACATACCAAAATTCTCGCGTCGATGAGTTCGTAATGGGACAGTGTTATTTAAGGAAGCAGTGGAAATACGTTGCTCGACGAATCTTGTAAACAGAGACACGGGCTTTCAGATCAGTACAGCCTGGGATCAAGCAGTGGCGATATTGAAGTCGCATTGAGCAGAGAGGAGTAACTGTTGGTCATACGACGGATGACGATCCGTCAGCAACAAAAATATTCTGTTGACAACGGGAGGATGGTCACTCGCCAACGCGGACGCGCATTTTTGCTTGCGGCTTCCGACAGAGGTCGCTGGGGCGGCTGATGGCAGCGCAGAGCAGCAGCAGCAGTCCCCGCGCGTGCGCCGAAGTCTTTGGTTCTTTGTCCGGCAGGTGCCGTTACTGTCCTTCCAGCTATCGGTTGATATCGTCGCTATTGACCATCGAATTTGGCACCTCCAAGCATGCGCACTCCCTGCCTAAGACTGGCATAAATAGGGGGCCCTAGTCATGCCTTAGCAGTGTGTCCGTCGCACCTGAAGATGTCGGCCAGTTGCGCTGATGAAATATTGTGGAGTTTTCATTACGACATCCGACGTCTCACCCGAGAACCACATATACAAGAACATCTGTATGTAATTGGCGCGTAACGTGTTGGCCAATGGACAGCAGGTGAGACCCAGTTACTGTGTTTTCATAAGCCTTCGTAAAAGCGTTTGTGGTTCTCTCCGACCTGAACGTCAAGGAAGACTAAAGTATCAACGGAGAAATATTTTCATGTTCATTGTATCAGTTTCAGTGTTACGATTCGTATGTACAGCCATTGATGTACACGTTACTGAATAAGGGCCTGGTCGCTGATATCGTTTATGAAAAGTCGTATAATAAACTACGGAATTAAGAATTAACTGACAAGATGACACTCCATAGTACGTAGGTAGTGTGCTTTAAAATAATATCTGGTCAGAATATTACACAGGGTGTCCCAAAAAGAATGACCCGATTTTAACTTGTAATAATATTGAGACAAATGTCAGCAGGTAACTGAAACAGCGCTAGATTTAGTCGGCATGATCTAGAGTTTCACAAAAAAAACCGCTAGATGTCGATAAGAGCGCTGACCTAGGGGGTGCAGCCAGTCTCGTGCCTCAACGTTGGATAGGGCGTACATGAGCGCGAGATCAGGATTTACACTCTTGACCTGTTAGGTCCCTTGACTTAACACCATGTGATTTCTCCCTGTTGGAATATGTTAAACAATGTGTTTACGTTCCTCCACTACCTCGTGACCATGTTGAACTAAAAACCAGAATATCAACTGCTGTAGCTTCAGTGACAAAAGACACCTTACGTTCAGTTTAGGATGAATTCGGCTATCGGCTAGATGTGCACCCAGCGGAGGAAATATTGAACATTTATGATGGATTTTATAGACTTCTGTCTTTCATTAGTAATTTAGAATGCAATTTGTTGGTGTTAAGCCCTCTTTCCTAATAAATAATTCAGTTTAAAATCGTGTCATTCGTTTTCAGACACCCTATACTTAAGAACGCTTAACTTATCAGTTAACGGAAAAAAAATGCAGAACATATGCTCAGTTGTATTTTATGCGTGTGATTAGCTTTTAAGAGATAACCAAAACTGCGTTGCAGAATGTTATCTGCAACGGCAGTTAAAGTGCAATAAGGTGCAAAAATCTATAGAGGTAATATACAGTACCGTATAAAAATTACTCTCCCCTGTTTGTTTATTGGTCCAACAGTGTTAAATATGTTCATCGTGAATAAATCCATGAAACAGGAGGGTATCAAGTAGGTTGCTCGTGTTGTGTGAAGATCGCGGCGTCTTCTCATCATCAGCAATCCCGTAAGGAAGCAGCTCGGGGACCATTAGTAGTAATGGGAGCCAGCCTCGTGCTAATGACATCCCCAGAGGCTGAAGGGAGGGGGGGGGGGGGGGGGGGGCCGTGGTCGGCAAGACGCATCTCCATCCTCTCAGGACGCCAAACTTGCAGCCCTCCGTCTTCCGCACACCTCCCAGTACATCGCTACGAGAGACATTTCTGATGGTTCACTATATTGGGAGGCCGGTATCAAATTAGTGCTGAGTAACACTACAGCATCTTGTGGATTAAATAACGCCATGATCATATGCATTGCCACAGCTACTCCGTGGGTGACGTAATGTAAAAGGATCCAAAAAAATATTTGCATTGGAAGGCTCCAAGTCCTGAATCGATATGCCAATGAGGCAAAATCGCTGGGAGCATTTAGGAAATCACCCCGCCGACGCACTAGGCTGAAGACATCTGTTTGGTAACACATCGTGTCCTGTTGCGTGAAAAAGGCCGCCGCTGCGTGGTGCATATCCTTGTCCAACAGGAATCGTTACCCCCTCAAGGCCTTTTTTAAGGGATCAAAGGGGTGATATCAGATACGAAGAGATCAAAATTGTAGGGCGGATGTTCGAGTGCCTTCCACGTGAGTTGAAACATCCCCTTAGAAAAATTGTGAATGACTGTACTGGAAAACCTCTCCGTTATTTGATTTTCAAACAGCTGAGCAAAACTGAACGTACTCAGATATTCCTCTCTTTACTTATTCTGATCATCACTAAACTGACACAATATTTTTTTAGCGCAACGCAGTCTGACTTTCAATAATCCCTACAAAAGAATATCCCTCACTAACAATAACCCATACCTTTCATGAATCACTTACATCACAAAAATCTGCGTTACTCGAACTATTGCAATACAGCGAGCGCCAATACTGCCAGATAAATAAAGGATTCTAACTACTGAAGGCACTAACTGCTGATAGGTATAGTTAGTAAATGAAAGATTTTCATAGAGAACAAATAATATATTTACATTAATAGTGTTCAAAAGTCAGTTCATGACATCCAGTTTTACAAATTTCGTTTTTCTGTCGGACACACGTCCAGATCGTCCACTCTCAAAATTCTACAATCTCTTCCCAAATCCACCACTGCTGGCTGCTCACCTCCAACAGCGCAACGCTACGCGCTGTGCACATCCAACTGCTCAACACTACAATAGCCAATATTCCAACAATGCCAACCAGCCACAGACTGCATACAGCCAGTGATTTTCATACAGAGCCCTACGTGGCGTTACCAACATAAAACTTTGAACAGCCTACTTACTTAGTAAGCGTTACTTCCGCGTTACATTTGCGATACGGGGACGCAACCCTTGGTACACAATTTCACAATGGTGGTGGTTTTGGATGGAAATAGTGCCGTTCTTCACTTCCCGATGGAGGTCCTCCGGTGTCTACGCTTAGGCAACCAAGAAACGATGTGTCCGTGGACGTATTTGGTAATAATGTCTACCTAGTTCAGGTTTCCCCATTTATCACATTCACCTCCGGAAGACATGACTGCCAGACTGATCCCCTGCTTCCATACTATGAAGCGCTAAAGAA
Source organism: Schistocerca gregaria (assembly GCF_023897955.1). Taxonomy (NCBI): domain Eukaryota; kingdom Metazoa; phylum Arthropoda; class Insecta; order Orthoptera; family Acrididae; genus Schistocerca; species Schistocerca gregaria. The sequence goes on along the minus strand of NC_064920.1, from coordinate 211,895,625 downwards.
ACTGGTATAGGCATGCGTATTCAAATACAGAGATTTGTAAACAGGGAGACTACGACTCTGTGGTTGGAACACCTACATAAGACAATTATCTGGCGCAGTTGTTAGATCGGTTACTATTGCTACCATGGCAGGTTCTGAATATTTAAGTTAGTCTGGACGTGGTGTTATAGTCGGCGCACGGGTCATGGGACACAGCATCTTCAAGGTAGCGATGAAGTGGGGACTCTCGACCATTTCTCGAGTGTACTGTGAATATTAGGGATCCGGAGAAACAACAAATCTCCGACATCGCTACGGTTGGAAAAACATCCTGCAAGAACGGGACCAACGACGACTGAAGGGAATCGTTCAAAGTGACGGAAGTGCAAACCTTTCGCAAACTGCTGCATATTTCAATTTTGGACCATCAAGAAGTGACAGCTTGTGAACCATTCAATGAAACATCATCGGTATGGGCTTTCGGAACCAAAGGCCCACACGTGTAGCCTTGTTGACTGCACGACACAAAGCTTTACGCCTCAGCTAAACCTGTCAACACCAACACTGCGATATTGATTACTCGAGACGTGTTGTCTGGTCGGACGAGTCTCGTTTCAAATTGAATCGAGTGGATGGACATCTATGGGTATGGAGACAACCTTATGAATCAATGGAGCCTTCACGTCAGCAGGGGACTGTTAAAGTTGGTGGAGGCTCTGTAATGGTGTGGGGCGTGTGCAGTTGGAGTGATGTGGGTCCAGTGATACGTCTAGATACGAGTCTCACAGGTAACACGTACTTAAGCATCCTGTCTGATCACTTGCATTCATTCATGTTCAATGTGTATTCCGACGGACTTGTGCAATTCGAGCAGGACAATGTGATACCCCACACGTCAAGCATTGCTACAGAGTTGCTCCAGAAACATTCCTGTGACTGTAAACACTTTCACTGACTACCAAACTCCGCAGAAATGATCATTAGTGACCATACCTGGGTGGTGCTCAGCAGAGCTCTGCACCGTCGCGTACTCTTACGGATTTATGGACAGCCCTGCAGGATTCATGGTGTCAGTTCCGTGCAGCACTACTTCAGACAGTCGAGTCCATGCCACGTCGTGTCGCGGCACTTGTGACTGCTCGCCGGGGCCCCCCATGATATTAGACAGGTGTATGTCCCGGATCCAAGTCCTCGTACATAAAATTTGGATTACTCCTTATACAGAGTTAGTACATCAGAGTGTTGGTTATTTTATCTCTGCGTCGGACAGTCTTCCTATGAACACGTCACAAACTTTACAACCTAAAGTTTTCTTCTTGGCTTTACCTGGGCTATGAAGTGAACGTCGCCTGTCAGTATAGACTTACCATTATGCGTCCATTAATCCACACTTCGACGTCTGTAATGCTGCCCAGGGGTAAACAAAATTAATGGTTTTCTCTTGAAACATGTACTAGGAGGTACTACCCAACCTAAAACATAGATCTTGTAATAGCTCAATTATTAGTCCGTGAATGACGTAAATACTGATATAATGTTGTTCAGTACACCGTCCTCTGTCACCAACATAAATACCTGAACTTATACCCATTGGCCCGTGTACATCCGGAAAACATTAATGGGAAAAAATAATTAATGGGAAAATGACCTGTTATAGTCTTATTGATTCTGTTACGCTACTGTACTTATGCAAGGTTCTCAACATGTGGCTGAAGTAAGGACACTAGTCAAAAAGTTTGTCACTCCCAAGAGGCATAACCTGCTACCATGTAATCCGACCTCGATGATAGCCCCAGCTCGGCGAGGCAGAGAGTCCACAGCTTTTTTCAGGTATGCCATATCCAGCTGAAGAAAGTAGCTCATAAGAACTCCGAGGATGTTGACTGCTACTCTGGGCCCACTGATCCGAGTAGTCTCAGGCAAGTGCTACAGAATTAAGGTCGTGTGATTAGGCCGATCGGTCGAAGTGCGATGATGTGGCTGACTTGTCGTCAAGTATGAACATTTGAGAGCAGCTCATTCAACACAACTCTCGACAACTTGAAAAGTGGAGTGTGAAAGTGTATAAAAGAAGGATAACACCGCAAATTCTGAAACAAACGTCGTTCGTAATGTTTAAGGTAACCTGAACAAGTGAGACCAAGTCATAGCATGAAAATCCGCACCGGTAACACCGCTGATCCACCTCCGGCCTGAATTACACCTTATGGGTTAGATGCTTCAGCGGGGCCGTCGGTGATCTCAGAGTCTTAGTCCGTTTCAGAAGAGATAACCGCGACCTTTCGAACCACACTAGACGCAGCACATGAGCAGATCCATTGGAGACGTGAAGATTTAAGGACATCTGTGGGCAACACACTTTAGCGAGGTAATCTGAAGTTTCATTGCGTCTAGTTTCTTTGGCGCAATGTTTCCTGGGAAACTGACTGACATGGGCCTGTATTCACTGACACAAATTCCTGTCAGATGTGAAGAGAATCTTAATTGACAAGTCGTGACAGTCCTCTACCGTCCCTGCCGCTTAGGCTCTATTTATGACCACTGTTCCGTATATGCGAGTTTGAGTCCACGTTAAAACACCAACAAACTGAACAGCACTGTTCGTGGTGTCGCAATGGTCGCATCCAAGCAACATAGCTACTATCTGGCATTCTACGACGTAGCCACGCTGATCCTCCATAAATGCGCTGATTACCTACAGCCGGTTAACACGAATTTCGCATCCATGACTTACATCGTCAGTTGATTGTCCCAAGCCAGTCTGGTACCAATCCCTTACCACTGGGGGGGGGGGGGGGGGGAACCTCTCGTATAGTCGAAGCTTCCTGTAGCTATATTGTCGGCATAAAAAAAAACTAATATATTGGCCACGAACAGTCGGAAGGACCTGTCACTGAATGATTACGCAAGTTCAAAACAATCATGTCTAGTAAATATCTGTAAGTGTTTGTACAGATCGATTTAAAGTGGAACGACCACAAGAAACTTCGCATTCGGGAGGACGACGGTTCAATCCCGTCTCCAACCATCCTGATTTAGGTTTTCCGTGATTTCCCTAAAACCGTTTCAGGAAAATGCCGGGATGGTTCCTTTGAAAAGGCACGGCCGATTTCCTTCCCAATCCTTCCCTAACCCGAGCTTGCGCTCCGTCTCTAATGACCTCGTTGTCGACGGGACCTTAAACGCTAACCACCACCACCACCACAAGAAACTGACCGCATGAAAAGCAGGGGCCAGCCAGGGATTCATTGGAAGAAACCCCTCAGGAAGTAGAATCCATACTAACAAAACTCTCGTCCAATCAATACTCGAATATTCCTCGTCAGTTTGTGCTGACCCCTCTTCCAGGCTTTTACCAGCTCACTCACCTCAGCCAGTCAGTATGAAGACAACTCGACCCAGTTCACAGAGCCGTTAAATATCAACTGGTCGCTGGTAATCTAATAACGATTTTCTACTCAGCCTCTGACAATGTCAGGCGTTGGAAACGTTCGTACTAACCTGTCGTCCTAGATTAGTAGAAAGAATATAGAAAATGGAGTGATTGATGGGAGTAAATGGTGGTGGAAAGTAACACCTAAGGGAATAGTAGCTTTATCAGAAGAAACAGTACCCAGAGGCTATAGGTTCACAGTATGCAGCCGATGGTAGTTTTCAATTACATCATGAATTTGTAAAGAAGAGTGCACGAATTGACTCAATTCAACGCGAATTCATTTGAGGAAAATTTGGAAATATGTGGTAAGGTCTGATGGGACCAAACTGCTGGTCCACAACCTTACACACAACTTAATCCAACTTTAAGGACTACACGCACTCGCGAGGGAGAACCCAGGCATGGGTGTGTGTGTCGTACTTAGTGGGGAGAACCGCGCGGACAGTCACAAGACGCCATAGACCAGGCGGCTACCGCACCAGGCCGATTCATTTGAGCTACATGGAGAGCTTTGATGTGTAGGGCTGAGAACGTTGCAGTGAATTGGCTTATAACAAAGAGAGACAGAGTACTGAATGTGAATGCGGCGACTAAGATGAAAAAAGAGAAGTCACGGAAGAAACTTACTTTGCTACTCCAGAATGAGATTTTGACTCTGCAGCGGAGTGTGCGCTGATATGAAACTTTCTTGCAGATTAAAACTGTGTGCCCGACCGAGACTCGAACTTGGGACCTTTGCCTTTCACGGGCAAGTGCTCTACCAACTGAAGTACCGAAGCACGACTCACGCCCGGTGCTCACAGCTTTACTTCTGCCAGTATCCGTCTCCTACCTTCCAAACTTTACAGAAGCTCTCCTGCGAACTTTGCAGAACTAGCACTCCTGAAGGAAAGAATACTGCGGAATCGTGGCTTAGCCACAGCCTAGGGGATGTTTCCAGAATGAGATTTTCACTCTGCAGCGGAGTGTGCGCTGATATGAAAAGGTAGGAGACGGATACTGGCAGAAGTAAAGCTGTGAGCACCGGGTGTGAGTCGTGCTTCGGTAGCTCACTTGGTAGAGCACTTGCCCGCGAAAGGTAAAGGTCCCGAGTTCGAGTCTCGGTTGGGCACACAGTTTTAATCTGCCAGGAAGTTTCTTACTTTACTACTATCGCCATCAAACTGTGGCTGTAGCCGCGAGATGGTCAATCTCGCCCTGCGGTAGAATCGGCGTGCGTACGGGAGCCACATTGATGAGTACTGTTCACTTTAAACTTTTATTAAAATTAATACTAGGTGACAGGTACCTGCAGAAGAATGCTTACGAGACGGAGCTCCATCTGTCGGTCTGCACTGAAGTTTAAACTAAATTTGGCTGGAGCGGATGCTGTTCGACCTTTGATGACCCCAACGGTGCGAACCTCTACTGAGTTTGCGAACCCAAAAAATAGGGCCGTTCCTAAGTTATCTGAAAAGAGCAAGGTCTATCTGCTGTGACGTAGGGAACTGATCACGCCTTTTGCCGACAGAAGTGTAAAATTCTGGCTCATACCCAACTGTCGGAAAGGCATTCCTCACTGTGTTCCTACACCTCCATGTAGAACAAGATCTAAATGTATAACACTTACAGATTTTTTAACGCCTGGTGCCATTTTGAGTAAATTAACAGCTTCTCCCAAAATCACTAAAATACTAACTATATTAGAATCACTTTTCTCTTTACGTTTTTACTAGCGGGTTAGGCTGCAACTGAAAATCGAAAGAACTCGATATAAAACTGGTGCCAACCAAATGTGCACCAGTAGACTATCGATGGGTCCAAGATCAGTAACCACATGGCATTATTTTTTATTACCATTATTTTCTTTCTTTGTCTGATAGCTAGAGAGGCTGCACATGGCCGCAGTTTGACAGGTCTTGGTACAGGTCTGGGATCTGTACCAGACAGGAAACACAGAAGAGGAGAACAGCGTGTTTTGCTACGGAGTCGATTAGCAAGCGCGAAAACGCCGAGGAGATTCTTCTCCACATCAGTGGCAGACACTGCAAGAGAGGGATTGTGCGGCACAGTGTGGTATACTGTTGAAATCCTGGGGTGAAATGTATTAGCTGATTAAACCAATATGTTGCTTTCTTCAAAGTGCATCTCTCGGAAAGACTATCCTGCGACCACAATGTTCAGTTAACCTAAGGGAGGAAGATGTGCGCGGCGTTTGTTTGGTGTATCACGTAAAACCTGTTCTCGGCGTTATAGTGTTTTAACTGCTCTCGCAAGCCTTTTTTCGAAGGCGCAGAATGAGGACAAGCCCAGAGTTTTCCTAGGCGACTGGGGAGTTGCACAGATCACACGAGTACTCAATAAATGAAATACCAGTAACCTCCGAACTGCGGTCTTCGCTATGCAGTAGGAGTTTGGAACGTATACGGTCTTCGAACATTATGAATTATCTTGAAGGAAACGATCTATTGAAAGACAGTCAGCATGGATTTAGAAAATGTCGTTCTTGTGAAACACAATTAGCTCTTTATTCGAACGAAATAATTGGTGCTATCGACAGGAGATCTAAAATTAATTCCACAATTTTAGATTTCAAGAACGCTTTTGACCCACTCACAGCCGGCAGTTGTGGCCGAGCGGTTTTAGGAGTTTCAGTCCGAAACCGCGCGACTGCTACGGTCGCACGTTCGAATCTTGCCTCGGGAATGTATATGTCTGATGTCCCTAAGTTAGTTAGGATTACGTAGTTCTAAGTCCTAGGGGACTGATGACCTCAGATGTTGTCCAATAGTGCTCAGAGCCATTTGAACCATTTTTGACACACTCACAACCGACTTCTCATCATATTGTGTGCCTTCGGAGTGTCAGTTGTGCGACTCGGTACGTCGGCTCCTGTCAAAGAGGTCAACATATCTGGCGTTCCAAAGGAAGTGTTATAGGCCCTCATCTGTTCCTCATCTATATAAACGAATTAGGAGACAATCTGATCAATCCTGTTAGAGTCTTTCCAGATGTTGCTGTCATTTATCATCTCGTACAGTCATCTGATAATCAAAACGAATTGCAAAATGATTTATACAAGGTAACTGTGTGGTACGAAGAGTGAAAATTGACTCTGGCCAATGAAAAATATGGGTACATGAGTACTAAAAGGAATCCGCTAAATTTCGGTTACACGATAAATCACACAAATCTAAAGACTGTGAATTCAGCTAAACACTTAGACATTCCAATGAGAATAACTTGAACTGGAACGACGACGTGGAAAATGGTGTGGGGAAATCGAAGAAAGTCGGTGATTTGTTGGCACAACAACTGAAAGATAAGAGATGTACTGAACAGACTGCCTATACTACGCTTGTCCGTCCTCTTCTGAACTATTCCTGCGCGGTTTGAGATCCTCTTCAGATAGGATTGACGGAGGACATCGAAAAAGTTCACAGAGGGGTAGCTCGTTTTGTATTAACACGAAACAAGAAAGAGGGAGCCACGGATATGATAAGCGACAATGGGTGAAAATCAATTAAACAAAAAGGCTTTTCTCGTTGCTGCAGGATCTTCTCATGAAACATCTATCACCAACTTTCCGCTCCGAATGCGAAAATATTTTCTTTGCTCACACCTACATAGGGAGGAATGACCATGCAAATATAGTAAGAATCTATAAGGGAAAATGTGACAGAGGTAATTGTAACAACTATAGAGTAATATCTCTCTTGAGCATTGCTGGAAAGGCGTATGCAAGGATAATCCTGAAGAGACTGGAAATCTTGGCTGCTCGGATCTAACCTGAGTCACAGTGTGGATTTCGAACTGGCAGATCCACACGTGACATGATATTCACCTTGCTCCAACTACAAGAGAAGTGCTGGGTACACAGAGTGACATTATATGTGGCTTTGGTTGACCTCGACAAAGCCTTTGACACCGTCAGTAGGGAGGGAATCTACAGCATATTGGAAAAGAATGTATGTCTCCCAACTTTGCTGTCTTTAATAAGATCTTTTCACGACAATATGCGTGGCTCTGAATTCTCCTTGGCAGTACATCTAAACTATTCAGTATGAGCTGTGGCGTAAGACAAGGCTGTGTGTTGGCACCTACACATTTTGGATTTTTCCTCTCGGGTCTGCTCCAAGTGGCTTTCGAGAATTTGCAATGTTGGAGTACATCTGCATACCAGGAAAGATGGAAGGTGCTACACCTTGTGTTTAAATTGCATTGGTTTTCCTTTTCTTCCCCTGGCATGTTTGTTTGATATGTTGTCTGTCATTAAGTGGCTGCTTGGGTGTTGTAACATTACAGGACATATTGGGACATATTGAAGTATTCGATACTGTAGACTTTTAGGGGATGTCGATACAGATATGCAAAATGTAAAGGGAAACTTTGGTGATGTTTAAATATTGTACTGTGTCAATATTAGGACATTTTGCACAGAAAGAACAAAAATAGAATTAATGTAAATATATATTAGTGTTAGTAACCTATTTTCATTCAATTTTGTAATTATATTTCATTTTGTAAAAGAAAGACTCACTGTTTGCTGTAGCTCTGATTAATTGTATAAATTATCAGTTTTGAGCTAAATTGTTTCGTATACTATGGACAAGATACTTTTGGGGACTCACCAGCTAAAGAGAGGGTCTGTGAATGAGCGTTTGATGCACACTTCTGGAACTTTCTATGGAGAAGTTCTATATTATGATCGCAAAAATGCGAAAACTTGTGAAAACTGTTTCGTGGCCTAGTTTCGAAGGACGATTTGTATCAAGAAATATTGCTAAAAAGATTTATTTACGTTTTGAAACACGATTTAAATCATTTTACATATAAATAGTTGTTCTAAATCACTCAAGAAATATCCAGAATCAAATGTCAAGATATTTCTGGAAACATCGGTACAAATCTGGTGAATGTTATCCAGAAGCTGGTAGAAAAATGTCATAAAATCTATTTGGAAATTATGCTTGTAAGAATTTATGTGTACTGATCCCTTTACTTACTTTAATCTGTACTAAAATTCTGTAATGTCTAATTTAGTTTTAAGCTGTGAATTGCTATCGTACTGTAAACAAAACATTGTCAAAGACTCTCATTGTTTGGAAAGATATTAATACACCTAGGAGTTGTCAGTTGCCAGTTCAGTTCGGATATGCAGTGCGGTTAGCTCGGAGAGTCAGTTGTTGAGTCTGTGAAGTCTGTCAGTTCTGTTTGTAAATAAACGTCTGTAATGAAGAATTACTTGTTGTCGTCAATATGAACTCAAGACCTTTTGCACGAAGCAGACACCTCCTAATGCAACGTTTTAATTTGGTGTTGAGGAGCTGAAATGTTATAATTTGGTGCAGAAAGTCCTGGGACGTTATAATTTGGTTGAGGAAGCTGGGATGTTATAATTTGGGGGAGGCGCAGGAGCTGGGATGTTATAATTTGGTGGAGGACCTGGGATATTATAGTGTCTCTTCTCTCTGCTATCGAATCTGCGTTTTTGTTTCCGGGAAACCGCTATGGAGGAAGTGAGATCTTTGACCGGTGGTAACTTCTTGTGGTGGCGCGGAATTAGGGGCGTGCGCTGAGAGAGTCTGGTGGACACGGGACGGAGTGTGGCTCTCCAGCGCGGACCAGGTGGGATCGGTTGTACCGAGTCGCCACGTGACGTATGTCGGCTGTGTGTAACGAGCGGGTCGAGCTGACGGGAGAGCTCCCCGCGCGTTGGTTGTATACAGAATGGCTCCACGTTGTTCATTTCACCTTGGAGGGACGTTAACAAGCTTCTTTAAGTCCTCCGTTTCAACACTGGAGTGTAAAAAGGAGATACCACATGAAGGAGCGGTCACTACCCGTCAACGTTGCAGACAAGACGTGAACCCCGGTGACAGAGCGTGTTGTCGCGTGACCGTGTCGTGTTGGGTACGCTGGCGACGCCGTGTGCCGTCGGAAGTGTGGATCCTTGCCATCGGGGGTCGTGTACTGCCTGTTCGAGCATAATCGCAAGTTAAGTTCGTGGAAGGTTTAATCAATAAGTAATAAGTTTGCGTCACCAGCGCCTCTTCTGCCTTGTGGCTTCCGGTGACCGGGTTTCCTGTCCCTGGCACCGGTGTAATTGAAGACAGTGATCTTTCCTCCTGCTCTCGTTACTGCCCAATGGGAGGTGTAATTTTGGCAGTTTTAATTGTTTCGCTATTCTGTCGTGTGTTATGAGTAAATTCTTGCTTCTTGTTGGTTGATCATGTGGTCGCTCATTCAGGACTGTGTGGTGTAATGTTTCCTTGCACGAAGTTAGCTCTAATTCTGTCAGCAAGTTAAGATGTCTTATTACAAGTTCTCGCTGGCTAAAAGTCGGTGCAGTGACCAGCCTGAGAGTGGCTATTGCGTTTACGGGCTTATTTAAATTGGTCAGTATTCTGCCCAGCCTGAGCATCCCTGAGTGGGGGATTTGTGGCCGCCTTACACGTCCGTCATATCTGTTATCTTCTAATGATATTCCAGGACACTTGTGTTTAAAAACTTTTTAAATCCCTCCATTCCGTTATTGCCAGTAATCGTGTGTTTGCTGAGACCTTTGATTTTTTTTTTTTAATGGCGGTGTTGGTAGCTTCACTACTTCACCGTACTTTATAAACAAAGTTTTGTATTTACTTTAGTAGCCTGTTTACTAATGTTCTTTAAATTTTTTTAAACTGTAGTATTGATATACATTACGTGATTGTCGTTAGCGGCTTGTTTTGAAAGGCTGTTATTGCCGTACTGGTACTTCCATTTTTTTAAGAAATTTTTTAAAAATTGTTCTATTGCTATAAATGATTTGATTGCCATTAGCGGCGTGTTTAAAAGGTTGTTTATTGCCGCACTGTTAGTTGCTGTGAGGTATGACTAAAACATTTGTGTGTGAAAATCTCAACTCGGTTGCTGTAAGATATGAATAAAACATCTGCGTGTGAAAATCTCAACTCGACAGTAAACTATTAGAAATTTGTCCCCATTTCCCAACTTGTGGTGTGGCTTGTAGTAACCGTAACCACTGTGTGTGTGTGTGTGTGTGTGTCAGAAGGCTTTTCAATGTCAGTCTTCTTAAGAGTAGGAAAAAGCGCTACGAGATAGTCGCTCGTGAACTCCTGTATGCTGATGATGCTGCAATTGTTGCCAACTCCGCAGAAGAGCTGCAAGAGCTAGTATCAAGATTTAGTCACGCACGCCACCTATTCTCTATGAGTGTAAACAGCAGTAAGACCGTAATTATGGTTCAGTGTGCTAACACAAAGCCGAATATCACACTAGCCGCATATCACTCATTCTTGTATATCAAACTTGCGTCCTCAGCATCCTTTTGTATGCATCGGAAACATGGACTACCTATGCCAAACAAGAATGTCGCCTTAATGCTTTCCACATGCAGTGCCTGAGATCCATCCTCGGAGTAACATGGAAGGACCGAGTGACCAACGAAGCAATGCTATCTCCGCTGGCTGGGACACGTCCGCCGTATGGATCCTGACAGACTACCACGTGAGGTGATGCTTGGAGAGATCTCTACAGCCAAAAGACCTGTAGGACATCCTGTATTGAGGTTCAAGGACTCCAGTAAACCAGATATGGAGAGCTTTGGAATCGACACAAACAGATGGGAGGCACGGGCTAGCATGAGACCAGAGTGGCGTGATGATATATCATCTGGAATGTCGAAGCATGATGAAGGCTTGTTAGACAGATTAAGGCAGAAAAAGCTTCGCAATGCTACCACCGCTCCTGCCTCAGCAACCAGATACACTTGCGGCAAAAGATGCCGTGCTGCTATTGGCATGACAAGTCATATGAAAAAATGCAACCCATAAACACACAGACATTGCAACAATCATCTACCAAGATGTTGTGGCCAATATATATAAATAAGGAGGACTGACCAATGCAATAAAATACGAGAAATCAGAGCTCCCATGGGAAGACTTAAATGTTCGTTTTCCCTGTGATCTGAGTGAATCTACAGAGAAATACCTTGAAGGTAGTTCGCTGAATAGTCTGTCAGGCACTGAACTGAAAATGGCAGAGTTGTAAAGTAGATGTAGGTGTAGAGAAATTACCTTCAAAGAACAGACTAACTGGCGGCATCGATCCGCGACTGGATAAGCTCTATGTTTTGCAACCTATCGCAATGCGCAATAAGCTATTTATAGTTCCTTTTTTAACTATTAGCCTGTAGTTTTCATAGATTTCGAACACAGATCCTTTCAGCGACTGAGCTATCTTCCCATTTTTTTTCTTGTTTCTCCCACAGCGTCCCTTATTAGAGTTTCTTGAAAGTTTCTTCGGTAGTAGAGTTACTCGCCGAGTCAGTAACATTTATGCAAATAGTATGTTCTTGGGCTGATGAAATAAACCTTTCTTACTGCTTGGAACATACGAGCATGTCATTCGATTTCTAGAGTGAGACGCCCCACTAAACACGCAGAGCAGGACGGGTAGTTGATGTTGTGGAAAGGGGACAAAATAAGCGGCTGTCAGCTGCACATGAAAATACAACCTTTTATTTGATGAAACATTACAAGAGCCCATTTCTTTTTAACACACAGCTTTATTCTTTGGGACTTATTTACCAGCTGCAAGTTACTTCAATTTAAAAACGGCTGAAGGCCAATAACTTAAAACGCAAGCATAATGAGAAATTTGAAATGCAAGCCATACCTTACAACAGTTCTTTATTTAGGATGACGGCCCAAAGAATTTGAGATTTTCAGAGCAAACAATTGGGATTCGAAATCAGCTGAAAGGCCAACACTCAAAATTCAGCAACATTAAAACATTAAAAATGCCAAAGGTCTTAAATGAAACAATTCTTTAAATTAGGCTGAAGGCCTAAAGAATCTTACGCCGTAAGGGCAAAACACCTTAATTTTTTTTAAAAAAATCGGATAGAATCCATAAAAGTACAAACAGCAAGAACACATAAAAAAGGCAGTACACCCAAGGGCGCGCAGATGTTCGGGGAACGGCCTGGAATTCGAACACTAATGATCGCTTAGGTGAGACAGGCAGTCGGGCCAACCATTCACGATCCTTCGACAACCCAACCGACCGACAGTCAACGGACCCACCGACAAGGTAACTTCCACTTCACCCGCCAAAGCACAACGGGGAGTTCAACGGAACAACGTAGAAGATATTGGCGCCCACAACCAATCTTACATGCAGCTGTCAAACTACACACGATGCTGCATAGCAACAATACGATGAGGAAATTACACTGCCTGAAATTTACGACAACGGCCAAGGCAGGTAACCGGAACGTTAACGGCCACAGGGCAGAAGATTCCGCTGGTGCACTTCAGTTCAAATAACCAAATACGGTGAAACTCCACCGGAGGGTGGCTAGAATTTTCCAACTTGAAAACCACGTTGTTCCTCGCAGGAATATCCCAACAGCCGAGAACGGACTCCAAACGACACAATGTGAACAGACTTGACTTGCTGGTAGATTAAAAACTCAACTTCCGTGTCCAGGGTCGGTGAACCACGGACCTTGTGGCAATGGAAACAGCCCCACAAACTCCGACACTGCGTAGAGACCGCCAGCGGCCCTGGACAAACTACGTCCCGCGGAGAATTCCTCGCTGCTCCACGCCAACCGACCGACTGTTCAGGGCCAGAAACGGTGAAAGGACCAAGTAAACGTCGGTCCATGAGACGACCAACCCAACAACCACCCAACGGTCGTCCCGCTCCAATCTCCCACCATTGGACAGTTCATGTGTGTCGCCAGCGGTTGGCGAGCACTGGCTGTCGGTGCCTCACCGGAGCTCCGTCCCCCAACTTCACTGCTGCTACGTCCCGACTGCACTGCTGGTCCGTCCCCAACTGACTGCCAGACACACGACGAACCGGAAATACTATCGGTCGCCCCAGAGATGGTACGACAGTGCACTTATCGATACGCGCTGCAGCTGCTGCCGCTCATGCGGAAGTTAGGCAGGAAGTTAGTGACGCCAGTCAATGGAATAAGAAAACGGGGCGGCAGTACCGTAATAGAAGATGACAAACAATAAATGGGATAAACGCGAGCCGTGCAAGGCTCAGAGCTTACCATGGCTTGAAAAGAGGGTACTAACTCTGCATCTACATATATATTCGGGAAGGCTCCGTACCGTGAATAGCGGAGGTTACCACTTACCACTACTAGTTATTTCCTTTCCTACTTCCTAACGAGTCATAATTTCTCTCATCCTATCTTCGTGATCCTCGTGCGAAATGTACGTTGAGGGCAGCAGAATCGTTCTGCCATCGGCCCCAAATAACGGGTCTCTAAATTTTCACAATAAAGCCTCCCGAAACTCGCGCCATCTTCCATCCATTTGAGTTGACTAAGAACTGCAGCAGTTCCTCCGTGCTGACCGAACCTACCAGTAGCAAATCTAGCAGTACGCCCGTAAATAGCTTAGAACCTTTAATCAGTCCTGGTAGGGATGTCAAACACTCGAACAGTATTGAAAAATGAGTCGCAATAGCGCTATATACGCCGTCTGCTTTGTGGATGAGCTACACTTTCCCAAAAGTCCCCCAATAAAATGAAGTCTGGCATTCGCCTCCCCTATTATCAGCCTGTCGTTCTCATTCCATTTCACATCGCTTTGCAGTGTTCCACCTAGATACTGAATCGAAGTGGCTGGGTCAAGAAGCACCCTACTAAGCTGCGTTCGAACGTTACTGGATTGTTTATCCTGTTCGTCCGCATAAAGTTACATTTTTCAGAGGAAATTTCCATTCATTACATCAACAAAAAATTCTAATTCATCTCGTATACTGCTACAGTCACTCAGCGACAACACCTTTCCGTACGCCACAGCGTCTTCACCACAGAGTCGCAAATTACTGCTCACCTTGTCCGTCAGCTGATTTATGTTAATACAAGTGTTCTTTTCACACTTCCCAGGGGCCCTGAAGATACGATTGCATCTGATTGACAATCACCATCGAGGAAAACGTACCGGCCCCTTTAACTTAGAGTTTTCCGACAACCCGCATACCTATACAGGGTGTTACAAAAAGGCACGGTCAAACTTTCAGGAAACATTCCTCACACACAAAGAAAGAAAATATGTTATGTGGACATGCGTCCGGAAACGCTTACTTTCCATGTTAGAGCTCATTTTATTACTTCTCTTCAAATCCCATTAATCATGGAATGGAAACACACAGCAACAGAACGTACTAGCGTGACTTCAAACAATTTGTTACAGGAAATGTTCAAAATGTCCTCCGTTAGCGAGGATACATGCATCCACCCTCCGTCGCATGGATTCCCTGATGCGCTGATGCAGACCTGGAGAATGGCGTATTGTACCACAGCCGTCCACAATACGAGCACGAAGAGTCTCTACATTTGTTACCGGGGTTGCGTAGACAAGAGCTTTCAAATGCCCCTATAAATGAAAGTCAAGAGGGTTGAGGCCAGGAGAGCGTGGAGGCCATGGAATTGGTCCGCCTCTACCAATCCATCGGTCACCGAATCTGTTGTTGAGAAGCGCACGAACACTTCGACTGAAATGTGCAGGAGCTCCATCGTGCATGAACCACATATTGTGTCGCACTTGTAAAGGCACATGTTCTAGCAGCACAGGTAGAGTATTCCGTATGAAATCATGATAACGTGCTCCATTGAGCGTAGGTGGTAGAACAAACTAAAATGAGCTCTAACATGGAAATTAAGCGTTTCCGGACACATGTCCACATAACATCTTTTCTTTATTTGTGTGTGGGGACTGTTTCCTGAAAGTTTGGCCGTACCTTTATGTAACACCCAGTATAAAATAACTTGTTAATATTTCAGTTGTTACGTTTTCTAGACTTCACGATTTTCAACGAATATGTTATACTTATCGCAGGAGTGGCCACGTGTTTTCGTACCGGGTATGGGCATGTTCAGAAACAGAGCAGTAACTTAATTCGCAGAGAGCCACAGTAAGGGGCTCATTTCCTTTCGCAGTTAATTAGCGGAAGTAAAGAGAGACAGACTTGGGAGGCCAAGTTCGCCTCGGAGAGTCCCCTCGGTGCAACTATATGCTCCTCTGCGGGGGTCCGGAGTTTACAGTGGGAGGATAAGAAATGGAGGCAACGTCGCAGCCGCGTGGATAAAAGCGTCGGTGTGGGCCCTCTAATTACTGCTTCCTTATGGCGCAGCAGATGCTAAGGAACACGTCCACAGCTCTGAAACTTGGCTTGTGGCAATGTAAGCGACAGAATTACTCACGCTTACGAACGTAAAATTCCGCTGTTTATTTGTTTCTGTGCGCAAAGTTTGCGTAAACAGAAGGTTTCTAGAATACAACTCCTTACGAATAGGAGACATACTGTACTATCCATTAAAACTGGCGTACAGCCAAGGCGGCTTGGAGCAAACATTAAATTGACACGAAGTGTACGGCGTGCTTGGATATGCAAATGATTGAGGTACGATTAGCGTCATCTACTATCTGTACCTAAGGACAGATTTCGCAGCGGGTTCCGCTTTCATAAATCGATTTTAATTGTTGGTTGTACGTGAGAAAATCCGTTATGGATCGCGTAAGTAGGGGGAAACATCTGCCAGCACATTAAATGTATTCGCAATCGCGATAATGGACAACCATCAGCTGTAGAAGGGAATTACGACTGAAAATTTGTGACGAACCGGGACTCGAACCAAGTTATCTCGCTTATCGCCAGCGGTCGGCTTGCCATTAGGCTATCCGAGCACAACACGTGACCAGACCCAACCTTCCACATGTCAACCAAACGTCTATAACATGTAATTGTACATCCACTACGTATATTCCCGTACACGTGAGACATTTCACTTGAAAGTCACTTGCTCGATGTCGACGGATAGATACGAAAATGCAGTGCCCGTATTATTTTGAAATACGATACAAGTCCAAAGGAACTTTGCATCGTAATTCAAAATAACAAAGGCTCTGCAATATCGTATCTACCAGCACACGTCGCATACTGGCCTATCGATAATACGATTTATCGTTCCACAACACTGCTGGTTGCATTGCTCGGGATCTTTTGACTGCCGTGCGACAATGGAATGCACAGACTGAAGAGGGGCGTACTCGGTGCCACGCAGAATCTCATGGACAGCATGCAACCAGCGCCCGAGAGTACAGGTGTGTTGTACTCTCGGCCGTGCAGTATCGTACAGCAACGTCAAGCACCCTGAACTGGAAAATACGGTTGCCTGCTGCGAGACGAGTGCTCTCTCGCTGCGGGGACGACGTATGGAACACCACGCCCTGTCAGCACGGCGACTAATGGCGGCTTTCCCAAACGCGGCAGCAGCGAGAGTCGCGGAGGTAGCAAGACCACGTTGTCTTTCCGGGTGGGTTCCAGTTCTGTGTACAGCTCCGCGTGCGTAAGCGCCGTGGAGATCGATCCCTCCCAGATTACATTTGCCATCATCATACTGACCCAGCATCTGGCTTGGTGCTATGGGATTCCACTCGGCACGTAACACAATCATTGGTGTGCATACCAGACAGTTTGGACAGCTGACGTTACATCTCAGACGTTATATTTCTGACGACAGTAAGAAAGGCGTTTCTGAAGAAGAGTAATTTCGTTAACATCGAATTTCAGCCTCAGGAAAACTTCTGTGAAAGTATTTATATTGAGTGTAGCCATGTATTGCAACGTAACATGGAAGATAAACAGTTTACACCAGAAGAGAATAGAAGCTTTCGAAATGTCAAATTAGACCCTACCTGTGCTTCCTTTTGACCTGAGTTATTTTATTGCGGGAAAGTGAGAAAATATCTCTGTAAAATTCATGGAAAAGCAAGAATAAATACATTTTATTATTACGAACTTCTCTTCCCACATTTAATAACTCAAATTGCACTTCAAATAAATTCTTTGCGCAAAGTAAAAATATCATGTTGTCAGAAATTACTTTTCTGAGGTCATAAATATATTTTAGCGCTACGAAATATTACCTCTGGGATGGATATTAAATGTTTTTTCCTTGTGACACAAAATATACAGAAAATTCCTTTAATTCTGGAGTATTTCTTCGTCAGGCTGCAGCCAGAGTTAATGCAAGCTTCCGCTAGTACGGTTTTACGTAGAAATAAACTTTCAACACTCAAATATAACTGTGCTATGTTAACTGGAAATCAGACTTCGTAGATAACTAAAATGCGGGTTCTTCAGAATATAGAGTGCGAGAAATGAAAGAAAACTAATTTTAAGCTACTTTTGGAAATAAATTAAAATACCAAAACAGTTTCCACCCGGACAAATAACTAGCCAAATTTACGCAAATTGTAAGGAGAGGAAAAGGTTTCCTTTTCAAAGCAAGAACTATTTTTTTTCTTAATTCAACACTGATAAACTGTAATTTAACTGCCGTGAGTAGGCAGCAAACCTCTGTACATCGAATGGCATCAGAGCCACGAGCGCAACATAAGGCAAGAGCTAAGCAACAACATCAAAAAGATGAGCGATAAGAGAGAGATACATAGAGACTTTCCTTTCTATAGTCGTTCATGGAATCTTTATAT
The DNA here is from genome assembly GCF_023897955.1 of Schistocerca gregaria. Taxonomy (NCBI): domain Eukaryota; kingdom Metazoa; phylum Arthropoda; class Insecta; order Orthoptera; family Acrididae; genus Schistocerca; species Schistocerca gregaria. Next base: position 211,877,697 of record NC_064920.1, on the reverse strand, counting down.
GTCACCGAAAAATGTAAAGTGTCAATACACTACTTGTGGTAAATATTCTTTATTACATGCATGTCACTGTAATTACTTTTTCCACTAATTAGAGGTGTGCTACAGAAGAATCCTGAGGATTGGGTGGATAGACAACGTATCTAATGGAGAGATACAGAATAGAGCTTGGAAGAAAAGAAATTTGGTGCACAAGTTGATTAACAGAAGTGATCGGTTGATAGGATAGGACGCCAAGGGATCACTAGCGTAAAATTGGAGGGGAGTATGGGAGGGGGGGTGAGGGCAAAAATAATGAAGACGTGCAAAGAGATGCATACAGTAAGCAGATTCAGAAAGATGTAGGTTGCAGTAGTTATTCGGACATGAAGAGGTCTCGCACAGGATAGAGAAGCAGGGAGAGCTGCAACAAACTAATATTTGGACTAAAGACCACAACAACAACATCTCTGAGGCTATTCTGTATCTTCGAAAGCTGTTAAAGATTTTCTAAGTTTTTGAAAACAGCCACAAGTCGCACGTAGCATTTTTTTATTTACCGGTTTCGCTCCATGAATATATTGTTTGCAGCTGGTTGAGAGCAACCTGTGATTCATTTTAAAGGTGGCCGACAGCACTAAAGATCAAACTGGATGTACTACAGTATTTAAAGTTAGTAAGTTTAAAGTACAGTAGTAAATGATGACATTCGCGGTGCCAAAGATTTAAACGCAGACTTAAGTGCTATCATCCAACTTTAACCTGTATATTCTGCTGATGCTTTGGTTCCCTTAAGGAGGGAAACCGGTAAATAAAAACTGCTTATTACACCTTGTGCTTGTTTTCAAAAACTGAAGGCAATGTCCGTTTTTGCAACGTTTTCTTTCGAAGAGAAAAGTATGGCAGCCTGCAACTCGTGCTCTTCTTACCTACAGGTTGGCTATAATCATACTTCCGCTACTTGTGCCATTGTAGACGGAAAACTATTTACCATATGGATACCCGATGATGTTGTGAGTGTACGACGCAAGATTTGCTTTGTTCGTAGAGTTAGTATCATGACTTTCAGTCACGTGCCGATACTGGTACAGCGACGTACGGTTGAAACACGAGCGTCAGAGTGCATTACAGTTAGTCAGCCTGGGTCTGGACAAGGTGAGCAGGCTTTATTTCTAAACCTGCTTCAACAAACCAAAACACCAACTATAGTGCTGCTCTTCGTGAGCGTCGACGCATTAAAGGAATAAGCATAGGAGTTGAAGAATATGGTTGGAATTAAATGGCAATTAGCGAACTTTCCCAGGATGCAGCCGATGGACAACTGCGCCAAAAATTGCTGAAGGTGATGATGTTGCCATGGCAGAGAATACTGGACGCATTGTGCGATCCTCAAGCAGTGCAGAAGCTGTGTCACGACAGCTGAACGTCCCATGGTCCGAGATTGTGTCTCTGCCGGCCGCGGTGGTCTAGCGGTTCTAGGCGCGCAGTCCGGAGCCGTGCGACTGCTACGGTCGCAGGTTCGAATCCTGCCTCGGGCATGGATGTGTGTGATGTCCTTAGGTTTAAGTAGATCTAAGTTCTAGGGGACTGATGACCACAGCAGTTGAGTGCTCAGCCATTTGAACCATTTGGTGTCTCTAGAGCTGTTCCAAGCTGTCGCGCATGCGCATGGTCGTCACGTGGAGCAAAGATTGTAAGCTGCAGCGTAAACATGGACTGCAGTCAACAAATTTTACGCTTTGTTGTGGAAGCTACAGTGTGTTTCTTTCAATAGTTTATTCGTTATTTCTCTTCTTCATGTCCTTACAAATGTTTGCCCGAGTTCCATAGTTCCACAATTACTCGTTCTCCATGTGGCCCCTGTCAACTAGCGAAAGCTTAACTATAACCACCTTGTCCGTCAATACATAGAACGTATGACTGCTGCCCTGGCCACTGTAATGACAATATTTATGGTCCGCGGAGATTGATATCGCTTAGCTGCAGAAAATTTCGACAAACAGAATTATGTAATGTTAGGTTACAAAGTTTTTATAAAGATCGAAACAGAAGCTGTAACGGCATTATCATCATCTCGTGGTGTAGCGTGGGTTCAGGCACGGAGTGAGCCCGAACGTGGGTCCATCTTTTTTTTGGGGTCATCAGTCCTTTGGTTTGATGCTGCCTGCCACGAATTCCTCTCCTGTGCTAACCTCCTCATCTCAGAGTAGCACTTGCAACCTACGTCCTACATTATTTGCTGAATGTATCCCAATCTCTACCTTTCTTTACAGCTTTTATCTTCTACATCCCTCTAGTACCATGGAAGTCATTCCCTCATATCTTAACAGATGTCCTATCATCCTGTCCCTTCTATTTATCAGTGTTTTCCGCATATTGCTTTCCTTTCCGATTATGCACAGAACCTCCTCATTCCTTAACTTATCAGTCCACCTAATTTTCAACACTCGTCTGTAGCACCACATCTCAAATGCTCCGATTCTCTTCTGTTCCGGTATTCCCACAGTCCATGTTACACTACCATAGAATGCTGTGATCCAGAAATTTCTTCCTCAAATTAGGACAGATATTTGATATTAGTAAACTTCTCTGGGCCAGGAATGCACTTTTTGCTATTGCTAGTCTGCATTTCATGTACAGCTTGCTCCGTCCGCCAATCGTTATTTTACTGCCGAGGTAGCAGAATTCCTTAACTTCATCTACTTCGTGAACGTTTATTAAGTTCCTATCCGTTCTCATTTCTACTACTTCTCATTCGTCTTTCTTCGATTTACTCTCAGTCCGTCCTCTGTACTCATTACACTGTTCATTCCATTCAGCAGATCATGTAATTGTTCTTCATTTTCGCTCAGAGATGTCATCAGCGAATCGTATCATTCATATCCTTTCACCTTGAATTTTAATTCCACTCCTGATCGTTTCTTTTATCCGCAGCACTGCTTCCTCGATGTACAGATTGAACAATAGGAGCGAAAGACTACATCCTTGTCTTACACCCTTTTTGATCGTAGCATTTCGTTCTTGGTCATCCACTCTTATTATTCCCTCTTGGCTCTTGTACATATTGTATATGACCCGTCTCTCCATATAGGTTACCCCGATTTTTCTCAGAATTTCGAACATCTTGCACCATTTTACACTGTCGAACGCTTTTCCCAGGTCGACAAATCCTATAGACGTGTCTTGATTTTTCTTTAGTCTTACTTCCATTATTAACCGCAACGTTAGAATTGCCTCTCTTGTCTTTGCCTTTCCTAAAGCCAAATTGATCGTCATCTACCGCATCGTCAATTTTCTTTTCCTTTCTTCTGCCTATTATTCATGTCAGCAACTTGGATGCATGAGCCGTTAAGCTGATTGTGCGATAATTCTCGCACTTGTCAGCACCTGCTGTCTTCGGAAATGTATGGATGATGTTTTTCCGAAAGTCAGATGATATGTCGCCCATCTTTAGGGAACTTTAAATCCTACGATGTAGATTCTTGTAGATAAAAATGGAGAAGAGCTGGCTCAGTTTAGCCTCCAACGCGCGCGCCAGTTTTTTCTGTGCGCTGGAGTGATGAGTCAGAAAGGTAAGTTACCCATTTAGAAGCAAGAGGTTGCCAAGAAACGTGTCCTAGTTAGCTTGAAGCAGATACCAGAGAGATTTGTGGTTTGCGATTTAAGCTCTTTGGCCAGCAATCAATAGGCAACTCCTCTCCCACGATCCCTACTGGCTACACACGCTTAGAGAGTACATTGGCAGCAGTTAACTTGAACAACACTGTAAAATACTGCACTCAAGAATCCCTCGCCTGCTGAAAATATTTGCTCATTGGTTAACGGAGATAGGCACGCCACTACTCACAAAACAGTTATAGCATGAAATGAGGTACCCCTCACTATGATTTAGCCCCCTTGCGAATGGAATGAACATTCTAATGATACAGAGAGTAAATCGAACAAGGGTGAAAGTAGTGAGAAGTAGCAGAAATAGGAACGGCGAGAAACTTACGAAAGTTAATATCAGAATGGTGATCACGATTTAGATTAAGTTAACGCCATGTGCAACCTCTGCAGGACAGTCAGAGCCTGATTTTCTGTTCAATAAAATACTATGATTGGCTGCTTAAGCAACACACTGGGGACCGACGATCCCTCAGAAGAATACTGGCAATGGAGGAAGCAAAATTTAACTGAAAGTGGATTCCAGGTAAATCAAAATAATTACCATGTTTGGTCTGACGAAAATCGACAGCCATCTTGGATGTCCGTTCCGAACATCCTTTCTCCATCCATATTTGGCAAAGAATCGTCGGTGATTGCCTTCATGAAACGTTTTAATTGCGTGGATGACTACGAAATGTTACTTACTGTAGCTATTCACACCGTTCTTCATGACCTATTGGAAGATTTTCACCTGGCAACGCGAAATGGTATATGGCTGCTTCATGATGGGGTTCCCGCATATTGCCAGCGCCATGTGGCTCATTATTTGAGTGGTAAGTGGATTGGCCGCTACGTCCCTGTTGTATGGCCAGCACGATCCATCATTGTCGCATCCTGTGACTTCTTGTTGTAGAGACATATGAGGAAGATTGTGTACTTCCAATAGTATAACACAAGACAAGATTTGTGAAACGGAATAATGGCTGCATACTCTAAGGATCCTGTAAGTGTGAAATGTAATCTAGGAGTATGAAGAACAAAATACCATTGCGACTGTCTCCTTCTATTTACGGAAATAAGTCATAATAATGTTTTTAGTTTATGTTTTAGCGCACATCCGGCTCTTAAACTCTGTAGCCAACAATGACGCATCATACTGTATAAGTCAACTATCACCATTTTACTCTTTCTTTCCAACGTGTTACCAGTCATAGAAATGAGGTCCCTAACACTATTTCTCCCGACAGTATTTTTAGAGTGTAGTCAATGCTCATACTGAGCACTTTGACTTGCACGTCGATAAAGAAATGGTGGATTTGTCATTCAACAGCTTGGTTGACTAGCATTATAAGCAGCCCAGCTAAACTTACATTGCTTTATACTACATTTGTGTTTGTTCTACGGTAGTTTCCTGTATTACCTACCTGACATTCAGCACAAACTCTGCTTCTTCCATGGTACTGTCATTTGTAAACTTTGTGAAATGTTTCAACAAATATAACGTTCCACACAGAAGAAATGGGTGTTACTATTTCACTAAGGTAACACAGTTCTGACGATATCAACTCTCTTCTAAAATACACTCTTGTTCAGTGCTGCTATTTCCGCACGATATTCTCATACGTAAGGCTGGATCACTTTCGCAGTCGAATCATACGAATATTTCTCACGAGAATTATCACGATCTTCATAGTTCACTCAATACTGTGTGGCAAATGTACGTGAATATCAGTTTATGTTGTTGTTGTTGTGGTCTTCAGTTAGAAGACTTGTTTGAAGCACCGCCCACACTACTTTATCCTCCGTACGAATCTCCGTCACCGAAAAATTATTGCGATCCACATAGATTTGAACCTGTTTATTGTACTCGTATTCATCCCTTGGCCTCCCTCTCCACACTTCCTCTAAAACCAGATTAGCATTTCCTTCAAGCCTCAGGATTGTCCTATCAATTGGTCCCTCCTTATAGCCAATGTGTACCATAGATTTCCTTTTCTTCCGATGTCATTCAGTTTCTCCTCGTTAGTTATTCAACGTATGCACTCACTATTCAGCATTCTTCTGTACGCAGCAATCCTATTATCTTCCTTCCTCAACTGCTTATCGCCCACGTTTCACATCCATGCAGCTCTACACCCAACACAAATATCTACAGAAAAGACCTTCTAAAATTTAAATGTATGTATGGTTACATACTCTTTCTTTTCAGAAATTCTGTCCTAAAATATGAATCCACTCCACTTCGGCCTTGATCACTTATTTTGCTGCCCAAATAGCAAAAGACAACTACTATTTTTAGTGCTTCATTTCCTAATCTAATTCATTCAGCGTCACGTAATACAATTGCTATTTTCTTTACTATACTTTCGTTATTGTTGTCTTATCTGTTTCCAAGACACAATCCATTCTATTCAACTGTCCTTTCAAACTCTTCGCGGTCTCTAACAGAATTACAACGCTAAGGACAGAAGTATAAGTTCTTGTATCTTCTGCCTCATCTTTAAGTCCATCTCCATATTTCTCCTTGGCTTCAGGGCTTGCTCAGTGTACAGATTGAATAACATCGGGGATGGACTGCCACTGTCTCTTGATCCCTGGTCAATCACTGCTTCGCTTTGACTTCCTTCGACTTCTAGACTACTTCCTTGTTTCAGCCGAACTTGTGAATTACATTTCACTTCCGAGATTTTGGTATGCTACCACCAGCATTCCAGAGTTTATTCCAATCAACAGGGTCAAAAATTTATCGAAGTCTATAAATGCTATAACGTAGCTTCACCTATTTTAGACTGTCATCTAAGATCGTCCAGCCAGCATTGTCTCGTGCGTTCCTTCTTTTCTCCGGAAGTCACACTGTTCTTCCCTGAGATCGTCTTTTACCAGTTTTTTCATTCTTCTGTAAAAATTTAGTTCAATATTTTGCACGCGTGACTTACTAAACTGATAGCTCTCTTAACATTCACACCTGTCAGTACCCGCCGTCTTCGGAACTGGAATTATCACTTTCTCCTTCAAGGTTGAGGATATTTCTCCTGTGGAATAGGTTTTTATTTTGGATTTTTCTCCGAAGTATGTCTGTAATTGTGAGGGAATGCCGTATACTCGAGGGGCCTTTTCTTTTAGGTCCTTCAGTTCTTTATCAGTTTTTTCTCGCAGTATCATACCTTCCAAGTCATCTTCATATACCCGTATTTTCCTTTCTGTTTTGTTGCTCTGAAGTTTCTTTCTCTTGTACGCCCTCTCTATACATGCCTTACATCGTCCAGATTTCCAATTGGTTAGTTCTGCCTTGTCGTTTGAGTTGTTAATATTCAGACAGCTGCTTTACTTTTCTCCAACGATCTCTCTCATTTTATTGTATACAATTCTGTCTTCAATAAAATTAAAGGGACCTTCAATTTCCTCAAGCTCTTGTCTTCCCTCACGTCATATATTCTTCTACATCTTTCCATTTCAGGTATAGCCGTTCCTGTTTTGTCCTTTTGCGGTTCCCCTCGCTCTCGTTTGTTAGACGTCTCCATTTGCTGTATTTTTATAATTTCGTCTATTGTAAATTACATTCTATATATCGTTCGTTATCCAAGGATCTCTACTGGTCTTTTCCCTATTTGATATTTACGCTTCTTTCATTATTTCCTCTCTCATGGTTACTTTTTCATCCTCTCTCGTGTTTCAGCTTTTCATCACTTAATTTCACTCTGAAAAACTCAACAGTCTCTGGTTGTTTTAAAATATCCACGTCCCACCTCTTTCCGACCTGCTGCTATTTCTTCTGTCCGTAACTCCATTTCTTGATCAACACTACACTTCACGTCACACTCTACATCTGCTCCTGCAAATGTTTTGCAGCTTAAAATATGGTTTCGGAATCTTTGTCTTACCATTATGAAATCTATTTCAAATCTTCCTGTGACCTGAGGTTCGTTCTACGCATACATCTTTCTTTCGTGATTGTCAAACGAAATTTTACTGGTGTCTAAATTAATATCTATGCAGAATTCTGTCAGGCAGCTTCCTGTTCCATTCCTTTCCGACAACCAGCGTTCTTCTATTATATTCGCTTCTCTTCCTTGTCCTATTTCGAATTACACTTCGCCATCGCAGTCTAATTTTCGTCCGCCTTAACTATCTGATCAGTTTCTTTTACCTCATCATACTTCTTTCTTAATTTATTTGTCATCGGCGGAGCTGATAGGCTTAAAAATTGTCTACTATGGTAAGTGTTGGCTTCGTGTCTGCCTCGGCTACGATAATGAGTTCAGTATGCTTTTCATAGAAGCTTACCCTTATTCTTATTTTCTTATTATCAGACCTTCTCCGACATTGCCCCTGTCTCAGTTTCTATTGGCAACCTTGTACTGCCCCACTAGAAGACCAGTCCTTCTTGCCGCCAGAAGTTCCCCCATTATATGTATGTATCTGTTCCCCTTTTTGAATACCGTCACAGATCTGAGCGATTACGGGATCTAATATTCTACGCCCCGACTCCTAGAATACCAGCTTATGTCTTCCCGATGAAAACGCTCTTCAGCGTAACCCCGCCAGGAGATGCGAATGGGGGCCTATTTTAACTTCGGAATATTTTACCCTAAGAGGACCGCACCCTCATACGGTCGTACAGAAGACCTACACGGCCTGTGAAAAGTAGTAACGTCTTTATTTGACCCTTGCTTTCGGCCATTTGCAATGCCAGTAAATTCGTGTTGCCTGTCTTGAAAAGACTGATCAGTCAATCATTCAGACCGCTGCCCCTATTACGGAACTAGGGGTAACTCTAGCACCCCACAGATCACGCATCGTTATAGTTGTACCCGCGGTGAGACCGTCCGAAAGGCTGTGGTCTGCAAGCCACCCCACCTCTGCAAGGTCCGTGATTAATAGAGTGGATTGGCCTATGCCATGCTCCTACTGGAACTACGAACTACGAACTAAACGTGTCTTCCGCAGTACTACACGGTAAACGTGTACACGCATCACAAAATAATTGCTTTTTACCACTCAAATGGAACTTTTAACTTCACGTCGTGCTTCGCGCTCTGACTGGCAACCCAGCCATCACTCCTATATCTGGGATCCCAACACACTCTGTTTTCGACGAAACCGCCATTAATCGAATGCCGAAGAAGCAAACGTGTCGCTAACGGCGGACTATTGACTCTTACAGAGTGACACAGAATATGAGTTACAGACAAATAAAGCACATGTGAAAGTGATTAATTTCAGCACTTATCTGTAGCTGCTGGGACACTGTATTTTTTGCGCCTGATATTTCAATGTGTCCACAAAATAGGAAATTCTAAGAAATTCTAAAAAACATTTGATATTGTATAAATATTAATAATTACCGGCAAACAAATGAATTGAGCCCTTGGGTGAGGATCCCCAAAAACTGGTTACAGCAGAATGTAACACCTGCAGCTGTTAAGAACTGGGTGAGTGACAATTTTCCTCACCAGATTGGGAGGTCATGTGGAGTGGCCCCTCGTTCGCCAGCCCTTTCTCCCCTTGATTTTTTTTCTGGGGTATGCTGAAAGAGAAAATTTACTCAATGAAGATTACAAATTTCAACAAGCTGAGGGAACGCATTACCAGTCAGTGTGCTAAAATCAACGGCAATTCAGACCTATTCCATTGAGTCCACCTTAATCTTGCTAAGTACATCATATTATGCATTGAAAAGCACAGAGACCGTATTGAAAATATTATTTATAAACATTAAAGTGCCTAAGATGTGCTTTATTATTACACTCCTGGAAATGGAAAAAAGAACACATTGACACCGGTGTGTCAGACCCACCATACTTGCTCCGGACACTGCGAGAGGGCTGTACAAGCAATGATCACACGCACGGCACAGCGGACACACCAGGAACCGCGGTGTTGGCCGTCGAATGGCGCTAGCTGCGCAGCATTTGTGCACCGCCGCCGTCAGTGTCAGCCAGTTTGCCGTGGCATACGGAGCTCCATCGCAGTCTTTAACACTGGTACCATGCCGCGACAGCGTGGACGTGAACCGTATGTGCAGCTGACGGACTTTGAGCGAGGGCGTATAGTGGGCATGCGGGAGGCCGGGTGGACGTACCGCCGAATTGCTCAACACGTGGGGCGTGAGGTCTCCACAGTACATCGATGTTGTCGCTAGTGGTCGGCGGAAGGTGCACGTGCCCGTCGACCTGGGACCGGACCGCAGCGGCGCACGGATGCACGCCAAGACCGTAGGATCCTACGCAGTGCCGTAGGGGACCGCACCGCCACTTCCCAGCAAATTAGGGACACTGTTGCTCCTGGGGTATCGGCGAGGACAATTCGCAACCGTCTCCATGAAGCTGGGCTGCAGTCCCGCACACCGTTAGGCCGTCTTCCGCTCGCGTCCCAACATCGTGCAGCCCGCCTCCAGTGGTGTCGCGACAAGCGTGAATGGAGGGACGAATGGAGACGTGTCGTCTTCAGCGATGAGAGTCGCTTCTGCCTTGGTGGCAATGATGGTCGTATGCGTGTTTGGCGCCGTGCTGGTGAGCGCCACAATCAGGACTGCATACGACCGAGGCACACAGGGCCAACAACCGGCATCATGGTGTGGGGAGCGATCTCCTACACTGGCCGTACACCTCTGGTGATCGTCGAGGGGACACTGAATAGTGCACGGTACATCCAAACCGTCATCGAACCCATCGTTCTACCATTCCTAGACCGGCAAGGGAACTTGCTGTTCCAACAGGACAATGCACGTCCGCATGTATCCCGTGCCACCCAACGTGCTCTAGAAAGTGTAAGTCAACTACCCTGGCCAGCAAGATCTCCGGATCTGTCCCCCATTGAGCATGTTTGGGACAGGATGAAGCGTCGTCTCACGCGGTCTGCACGTCCAGCACGAACGCTGATCCAACTGAGGCGCCAGGTGGAAATGGCATGGCAAGCCGTTCCACAGGACTACATCCAGCATCTCTACGATCGTCTCCATGGGAGAATAGCAGCCTGCATTGCTGCGAAAGGTGGATATACACTGTACTAGTGCTGACATTGTGCATGCTCTGTTGCCTGTGTCTATGTGCCTGTGGTTCTGTCAGTGTGATCATGTGATGTATCTGACCCCAGGAATGTGTCAATAAAGTTTCCCCTTCCTGGGACAATGAATTCACGGTGTTCTTATTTCAATTTCCAGGAGTGTATTTACTAGAATTCACTGTGTACACAGACTTAACGGACACCCTGTGGATTTACTTGTGTTCAGGGTCAAGCAGCCAACATTTGCTTTAGGGGTTGGTCCATCAGCAAACCTCTCTGCTCTTGGTTACAATAGCCTTATGACTTCCTCTCCAGTCTCAGAGACTTAGACAGTTACAGTCCTCATTTGTATGTCGTGTCCACTATTGGTCGTATTACACTACTTCTACTCTGGCGACAATGTGCACTATTTATGGTGTAGTCCTATGAACGCGAAGCTCTGAACTTTGTTAGCAAGAATGTTTTCCGTCCATGAACATTTCCCATTCAATTTTTTTTTCAGCAGGTGACTTTTCGGTACCATATTGCAGTGTTTCTGGCAGTATAAAGTCTTCTCGAGCTTATAATGAATTGAGGGAGATACCGTTTCACAAGATATATGCTTGATGATTACAGCAGGGAAGGTCAATAATGTGCGTACTTGTCGAAAGACTCACGTTATGTGAGATGTGATTGGAAAGTTTTAAGAATGGCACTTACATGCTACTGTGATGCATCTCCTTCAAAATAGTCCCCTTCTGATTGAATACACCGACTCCTACGGTGTTTCCACTTATGAAACATCCCTGGTTATTTTTGTCCTGGAGTGTATTAAGAGCACTCTCAGTATTTGCCTGGAAGTCTTCAATAGAGTCAAATCGCTTCCCTTTCAGTGAAAATTTCAGTTCAGGAAACAGGTAGGAATCCCCAGGGGCCAAACCAGGGGAATATGATGGTTGTGGAAGTGCAGGAATTTTTATTTGGTCAAGGACACATTTTTAGTATTCCTGGTTAATTGTCTGTGCTCCAGGGGTAAATTAAGGATGCACAATACCGGTAGAATAGAAAAAAGTCACAAAAATTGTCTTCACCTTTGACTGACTTTGCTGTGTTTTTTTCGGATGTGGTGAACCTCGAATCTTCCACTGAGAAGACTGCACTTTGGTTTCAGAATCTTATCCATATACCCACGATTCGCCTCCTGTAGTTATCTTATTTAACAAATCTGGGTCATTTTTAGTCCGATTAACTAGTTTTGGCACACTACAAGTTGGTATTGTCTTTGGTCATTTGACAACACTTTTGGAATGAATTCTGCAGACACTCGACACATGTTCAGATCTTCAGTTAAAATTGATTGAACGGCATAGAAACTTAAATTATGTTCATCAGCCATCTTTCTAGTTGTAAGTCTAAGATCAGAGCGCAGTAAGTCGTGAAATTTTGCAACATTTTCAGTCATTTTTGAGGTGAAAGGATTGGCAGACCGCAGTTTATCTTCAAATGATTCGCGGCCTTTTTTAAACCTGTTAAACCAGACAAGAACATTTGACTGGTTCATACAATTATCTCCAAAAGTTGTTTTTAATAGTTCGTAACTCTCAGAAGCTGATTTCCAGTTTTAAAACAAAATTTTACACAAACTCGTTGCTCCATTTTTACGTCCATTTTCACGCAGACAGAATCCGGCAACAAGCCCTAACAGACCTGCACTCAACCAGCTGCCACAATGAACTGAATAAAGGAAACGCAGTTTCCTGTCAGAGGGCGTTCAAGAACAAGGCAACGACTCACTACCCACTCTCTGTGTACCTGCCCGCCAAACCAGTAAGCAGTAGCGGATCCATTCTTAAAACTTTCCAATCACACCTCATAGATTGGAACTATCTGCACTTCTTTCCTGGTTCGCATCGTTGTACCAAATATCTAGAAGAGGGGTCAGTTTCTCGTATACTCGTTAGGAATCTAGTGGAAACGCCATCAGGTTCCAATGTCTTTCCTAAAACAAAATTTAATTTTCGCTTCGGTGATCACTTGCCTGTACATCAGTCATTCTGGATTTTTTTCAGCAAACCAATTTGTAAAGTTACACTTTTGTATTTCATCAGTCATTTCTGGGTATTTGTTTACAGCACCGTCATTTCCAGCTATCATCTGGACGGATGAAACTTCTGCATTAAATAACTTCACGCTACAACAAAAAATGTTAGTGTCTTTAGATAATTCGGCGGAGAAAACTTCACTTTCGATGTCCTTGGATTCCCCTAGCTTGTCTTTTTTTTTCGTTTTCATGTTTCCTTTATCAGTAAAGATTCGATTACTTCCCATTCCAATACCATTAAATCTGTAGAGAGGGCCAGAAAATCACTAAATAGCTGGCGAAAGCGTGGTTTCGGCAAATGTGACGACCACGATAGGAGCGCATTTTAATTTGATTGTTCGAACTCGCTGACTATTTGTTAGTAAAGTTGGACTTTTCTTTGCATTTCATTTCCTTGTTAGCAAAAATAAAGGACTATGTGTTGAAGAAGCAGCATATACTCTTAATATATTAATAATGAATTAAGAAAGAAAGTAGTGGAATAAACGTGGGTGTTTAGCGCAAACGTTTCGTCTAGAGCGAAAATTTTCTTTCCCAAGATCTTGGAACACACTAAATTATTTGATGAGTAGTTGATATTGTTATGGCTTTCAGCCCAAACATTGTTTGGAAGCAGTTTTCTGTGCTAGTCTATTCTGTGCAAAACCTCTTCATCCCTCCTTAACTACATCCAACTGCATCTACATACTGTTTCAGGCGCTGGTCTCTCTCCGTACTTTTAATCTCAGGCATTTCCATCCACTTCCAAACTGATGATACCTTGACGGCTCAGGATGTGTTCTTTAAAATCTATCTCTAGTTTTAGTCAAGTAATGCCTTAAATTTCTTCACTCCTCATTTAGTTCCATATTCTCCTCAGCGTTCTTCTGTAGCACCACATTTCAAAACTAGTGTGTGAAGTACTAAGATGGTATGTACTCACGTGTTTAAAATTTTCATTCACACACACAAAGAAAAGGTTTTCACATCTCTACATGTGAAATAAATGATCACGATTTCGCTAAGATATTTTGTAGTGTAAAATAGTTTGTGGAAGGTACCCATTAGATACAGAAATTCATTTGTGACTTCTATAATTTCACACATGCAATTATTACAACACGAGAAAGGTATTTTCTACATTTGCCTTTGTATGATACTGTCGTTTTAAACCTAGTGCTGTTTCGTATCTTTCCTTCTAGGATGACTATATACCGAAATGGAGCGACGTTATAAGCGGTACAGGCTATTCGAGGCATTCAAGCAATCTCACCAGACTGAAACAGCCCCGTAATGCATTCTTCATTGTGTGAACAAGACAGTCCTGCGGCAGGGTTGCCGCGCGAAAGTGATACCGGGTGGGAGTGCTTTTCCTGGTCACAAATTTCGGCTGTGACACACAAATACAAGGACGCCCGAAAAGTAGCGCCCTGTAGCTCCGGGAGCTCAGTGGGAAGTGCGTAATCGACACGCAGCTCCACTTTGGTGCGTGAGATCTCCCGTGGCGACGCATTTGGTTCCGATGTCGCTCACCAGGAGACCCCAAAACCCTCTACAACCACGGGGAGAGGTCATGGCTTCATTAAGAGTCGGCGAACCTCCAGACTGTAAACATATTAGCTCTGTATATTCCATAAAAAGAGTGGCCCTTATCAGCATGTTATGCGAGAGCACGGGCATCTATGTAAGGCGTAATGATGGCCATTCTAAACGCAAGTCTAGTTAAATTATTGTACAACAACTAGTATATGTTATGAAAAAGAATGATACTGAAGGTCCAGTCTTACGGGCTTGACGGGCCAGAGAAGCAACTTATGATACCGTCTGCGGCGACAGACTACTGCTCAAATTCATCAGTGTCCTTGATTCCGTGTCGGAAAGTAACCGCTCTGTCAAAATGCTGAGAAATAGATATTGCGAGGTGTTTTCAGAAAACTATAGAAGGTAAATGATGGTAACCCAAAAGGTTCTGTTTTGACCTCATCCCTTTTTAATTTGTATACACACAAACATCCAGAAACGAAGCCCCGAAAATTTATTTTCGCTGATGATAATGCTCTGTTCTCTTTAGATAAAAGCTTTGGGAAGCCGAAAGTACAGTAGACTATCGGCAGGCTTGAAGAGGAAGGATGCATAGTTTACACATTATTCTCTCAACTGTATCCTCAAAAGAACATTGAATCAACTTTCCACCTACTGAATAAACAAGCAAACTGCAAATCAAAACTTACATTCTAACATCAGATTCCCAATACTACAACACTAAAAAAGTACCTAGTATTACTCTAATCGGGTCTTTCAATACAAAATCCATCTCTGTAATATGGCAACTAGAATAAAAACTCGCAGCAGTATATTACAGGGTACCACTGCAACAGTCCTCAGATTTTCAGCTCCAGTTCTTTCATACTTAGTCGCATAACACTGGTGTTCCACCTGGCTAAACAGTGATCACACTGAAATAATTGGCACATAGCTCAGTCAAGAAATGCCCCTCGTCACAAGTTGTATTAGTTCCACAAACACGCACTGGCTGCCGGTCCTTAGTAATATTCCACCACCGCCCACACGAAGATCACAATAATCGCTGAACGTGTGGACACGAACAGAAAACAACTCAGAATTACCACTTCATGCTGAAATTTCGATATCAAAACCCAACTGAGGGTTAGAAAACCACCCTGACGCACAGAAGTCATCCTGCAGGACAGTAACTTCAACATGCAAGAAACATGGAAGAAACAATGGCAGAAGCCATCTTCCACGAAGCCCCCCACAATAAAAAACAAAACTCCCTGGGAGCGATGTGCATGGTTCAAATGGCTCTGAGCACTATGGGACGCAACTGCTGTGGTCATCAGTCCCCTAGAACTTAGAACTACTTAAACCTAACTAACCTAAGGACATCACACACATCCATGCACGAGGCAGGATTCGAACCTGCGACCTTAGCAGACGCACGGTTCCGGACTGCGCGCCTAGAACCGCGAGACCACCGCGGTCGGCCGATGTGCATGTTTCCATCTACTGGTGTGTAATGAATAGGATCAGAACTGACCGGGGCAGATGTGAAGTATTACTGCACCAATGGAGATAGAAGCCCTCTCCTGATTGTGACTGTGACCAAGAGCAGCAGGCAGTACATATACATAGCATCTGAGTATACCCTCAGAGAGGTGATGGGGACACTGGAAAACCTCCACAATTTGTCTACAGAAGCTTCTGACTGGATATCAAACCTGGACTTACAGCTAAGAGCACGTTAAGAACTTGAGGTTATGTGTGCCTGTAGAGATGCATGCATTTGTTGCAAAAAGTTGTCTAATATTTGTCCTGTCATATCACAAATAAACGAATCCTACAAGCAAGCCGGGAAGTGCAATATGAGTACAGTCGACGAAATTGACGTCCATGTATCCACAGGATGTATCATAATTAGCAGCTAAAATTGACAGAGGTTAAAGTATAAGATGTTGTGGAGGTGTGATTTCGAAAATCCACTCACTTCTTTATGAAGAATTTTTCTATTTAGCACAAATGTAGTTGGAATGTAAACTGTTTCATTAGGTTTCCATCCACTGCGGCACATATTTTACAGCTAGCCCATGGTTGCGGTACGTGGTGGACGCTAGATGGGGCGCGAGTTCTTTTTGATATTCACGTAATTCGTCATCTAACGCGACAGTAGGGTGCATGCTGGACAGATTGAGAATGACCTGTACCTTGCCCGTGTTTCTGTATGTGAGGTCATCTGAAAAGTGAGATGTAGAGCTCTCCCGTTCACACTCTTGAAGTGGAACGCCGAATTGTTCTCTATTTATGAGATGGTCCGACTGTGTTTCAGAGAATTAATTACTCATTACAGAGACGACCTTTAACCTTCTCAGTACTCGATTCGTGATTGATGCGTGGAAAGAGTAATTATTATTAAATCTCCAAGTGAGCTGACAACTCTCTGAATGTCTCGTCGTGATCGTTTCGCGAGATGTATCTCGGAGAAAGTGTTATGTACCCCGAATTTCCCAGAAAGGAACTCTCTCGGAATTTCAACAATAAAATAATCCAAGATGCACAACGCTTTTCTTGTAGCATCTGACACTGGTGTTTATTCAGCATCTTCGTAACGCTCTCGCCTCATCACAAAACGCGCCACTTTCAGTTTGGTCTTACCTATCCCCATAATCAAGTTTGTTTATGTCCCAACCTGCTGAACAGTACCTGATAATCCGTCTTACAAGTAATTTGTAAGCCACTTCTTTCCCGGATGAATTAGATTTGCTGATGATTCTCTCAATGAATCTCTGCATGTCAGCTCCTACTCCTAAAATTCATTTTATGGCATCATTCCACTGTAGGTCAGTCCGGATGATCACAGCTATGTATTTTACGTTTATTACTGTATCCAGTGATTTGCGCCAATGTTGTAGACAGACATCAGTGGATCTCTGCATTATTGATGCGCAATACGTTACATTTATTTATTTCCGTTGTCAGTTTGCGAGTCCCTTCACCTGTTATAGATTCTCTTCAGATTTTCCTTCATTTCGCTAGAGTCTTCTGGCGTTGACATCTTCCTACGACAAGGCAAAAACACCATCCAGAAGCAGCAGCACAATGCTTTCGACACTATCCACTACATCATATATATTAGTGTAAACAACAACTGCCCTATCACACTCTACTGAGGGACTCCTGAGACCGCCTTCTCATCTGAAAAAGGCACGCAGATTTCAATCTGCACATAAGCTATGAATGCAGACGCAAATGTTACCCGATACACTGTAAGCTCGTATTTTGTTCACTAAATGCCAATGGGAAACTGTGTGGAATGCCTTGCGGAAGTCAAGGAACACGGCATCAAGACAGCGATGTCTGCAGTACTCTGTGTCTTATGAACGGAGAAAGATAACTCACTTTTGCAATATCTCTGTTTGCGGAGTACAAGTAGATTTCTATAGAGACCATTTTCACTCTCCAAAACCTCGCAATTCATTCCGAGGAATAAACACGTCCTATAATACTGCAATAGGTCAGCGATGCACGCACACAATTATGTTCATCTGTCTGACCATTCTTTCAGAAAACGAGACTGATGTGAATTTCTTTTTATCAATCACTTCGCACCGTCAGTTGCTCCAGTGAGCCACGGTAAACTGATACTAGAAGGAGGCTAAGTTCTTTCACATACTGTCCGTAGAATCTCACACGTTTCTCTTCCGGTCCATATGTCTTTCAACTATTAAATACCTTTGGTTGGCTTTTTCCGTTCAGTGATTACTTTACTCAACACCTGCCATTTAGGTATAGTTCCATCATAAGATTGCTTGGATTCGTGTTATATTACTATTTCAATAAATACAATACAGTTCAGTATCAGAATGAATACGAGAACAAAAGAGAAGTGCTCGGATGAAATGGACTATAAGACAGAAGGGAATCTGTCCTTCTCGACTACTGTTCAACCAGTACATCGAAGCAAGGATTGAGGTTAAAGAAAGTTTCACAAGACTGGTTAAATTCGACCGTCAGAGTATACTAGTAACAAGATTCGTGGATGATAGTGAAATTGAGGAAGGGCAATGGAGGGAACAGTGTAATAAATTTATAATATGACTTGAGGGTAAACGAAAGAAAGACGAAAGTACTGACGAGTAGCAGGGATGAGATAAGAGATAAATTTTCACCCAAACTGGTGACGACATAGTAGAAGTAGTGGAAGCATTCTGCTTCCTTGGAAGCGAAGAAACGTCCGACGGCCGAAGCAGTACATTATCACAGGCAAAGAGAACATTCCTAGCATAAAAAGGGCTATACCAATATAAAACATACACGCTAAACAGGAAAGGTAATTAGAATGTGCGTTTGAAGAAAAACATTGTACTGACGTGGTTTATGAATTCTTGATATATCGAAAGGAAGTTGAAGAATACAAAATATTAGACTGACAAGATGGAAAATGATGAGGTCCTCATCCGAATCGGCAGCAAAAATACTAAATAAGAAATGGGTCAGTACGATAAGGCATGTGCTGCAACATTATGGAATAGCCTCCATGGCAGTGTAGGGAGCCTCAGGGGTCAAAAACTGTAGAGGAAAACAGAGATTTTAATGCGTACAAGGTATTCAGAACAACAAAATATAAACACTTTAACAGATCAGTATTAAGAATGAGATTTTCACTCTGCAGCGGAGTGTGCGCTGATATGAAACTTCCTGGCAGATTAAAACTCATTCTGGAAACATCCCCCAGGCTGTGGCCAAGCCATGTCTCCGCAATATCCTTTCTTTCAGGAGTGCTAGTTCTGCATGGTTCGCAGAAGAGCTTCTGTAAAGTTTGGAAGGTAGGAGACGGATACTGGCAGAAGTAAAGCTGTGAGTACCGGACGTGAGTCGTGCTTCGGTGGCTCAGTTGGTAGAGCACTTGCCCGCGAAAGGCAAAAGTCCCGAGTTCGGGTCTCGGTCGGGCACACAGTTTTAATCTGCCAGGAAGTTTCATATCAGTATTATCATTACACTGCTTTGTTTTTCTTTTCTTTTTTTCTTTTCTGGAAAATCCAACTTCCAGTGCTATGTACTCGTAATGTGTAATACTAACGCTTTGTTCTTTCTTTGACACCAACATCTCACTAATGCTGGCCGTAGTGGCCGAGCGGTTCTAGGCTCTACAGTTGGGAACAGCACGACCGCTACGGTCGCAGGTTCGAATCTTGCCTCGGGCATGAAAGTGTGTGATGTCCTTAGGTTAGTTAGGTTTAAGTAGTTCTAAGTTCTAGGGGACTGATGACGTCAGAAGTAAAGTCCCGTAGTGCTCAGAGCCATTTGAACCATCAAATTCATTACAGCGGGGTGCTGCTTCAGTTATTTCACGCCAGCAAATGGGAAGTTGGAGTAAACGAAATGGAAACTAAACATTTTCGATACTCACAATGAAATTTTCATTGTATAGATTAAAACTGTGTTCCGGATGGAGACTCCAATTCGGGATCTTTGCCTTCGGTGGGCAACTGCTCTACCGACTGAGCTATCCAAACACGATTCATGACACCTCTGCACAGCTTCACTTCTGCAGTACCTCACCTCATGTCCTTCAAGCTTCACAGAAAGTCTCGTGAGAAACTTGCAAGACCAGCACTTCTGGAAGATACGATATTGCCGAGATATGGCTTATCAGCAACCTGGTTGTTTACCGAATGAAATTTTGCTCTGTAGTGGATTTTGTGGTGAAATTAAACTTCGTATCAGCGCACACGCTGTTCCAGAGAGGAAATTTCATTCTGGAAGCGTCCCAAAGGCTGTCGCCAAGTCATGTCTTTGCAACATTCTGTCTTCCAGGAGTGCTAGTCTTGTAAGGTCTGCAGGAGAGCTTCTGTGAAGTGTGGAAGGTAGGAGACGAGGTACTAGTGGAAGTGAAGCTGCGAGGACGGCGGCTTCGGTAACTCTGCCGCTAGAGAAATTTCCCATCAAAAGCAAAAGTCCCGAGTTCGAGGTCCGGACTGGCACAATGTTTTAATCTGCCAAGACGTTTCATCGTTTTATGGTCCTGACATAAGCTGGTAGTGTGTACAGTATTACATTACGAAACAAGGCGTGTTTAGTTGTAATGCCTTAAAGGAATATTACGTTGTGTGCAAGTCAGACTAGCTATTTTCTGAGTACTGCACACCTGTTGCTCCTGCTGGTACATTTCAAATGGTCCACAGCGTCTTACTAAACAAGTAAACTGTTGAACTTTCTGGCCCCGTCTTTTAACAGCAGCAGACGTATTGAATGATTATAGTCGTCATTAGCTATTTCTATCAGACTCACTAGATTCATATGAAAGATTAATGTTGACAAGGTAGTATCTAATGTTGATTGAAGGTTATGTTATGTTATGTTAACCGGGGACCTAGAAACGACGGAGAGGCTCCGTCCCCGCCACAGCCGCAACCCCACTGCGGCTACCACAGTCCACTTCAACCCTCCGCCGCACCACACCGAACCCAGGGTTATTGTGCGGTCCGGCCCCCGGCGGAGCCCCCCCCCCCCCCCAGGTAGCGTCTCACACCAGGCGAGTGTAGCCCCTGTGTTTGCGTGGTAGAGTAACAGTGGTGTACGCGTACGTAAAAACTTGTTTGCTCAGCAATCGCCGACTTAGTGTAGCTGAGGCGGAATAAGGGGAAGCAACGCGTTAGACCACACGGCCAACGGGGCGGGCTGATTGAAGGTTACTAAAAGTTGGTGAAAATTGTTCCGTGTAATTATTGGGCTTCTGAGATTAAGTAACATCTACATTAATCTCTTTTCTGTTGCCGGAAACGGCTTTTATTGTATGATATTATTTGCTGGCTAATAGTAAAACGGCCACTGTTACAGGGCTATTTTGTAATTCTCCATCACAGAAAACTACCTCTTGCTTTCTCCATTCAGTCTGCAAGAGACGGTCTTTCAGCAAAAAGAAGAAAAAAAAACGATAACACTTTGCTGTATCATTCACGTGTTTTCGATAGTGATATGAAGTTTAATTTTATCAGCACACTTGAAACGTTTGGTCTGGTGCAACATCCTGCGCTCCAGTTTCACATGCTTTTTTTTCTTTTTACTGAAATGTTTACTTTAGGCACGCTCTTCTTTGGCTGTTCGCAGACCAATATAAAAATTAAAAAGAAACCCTGTCCTTCAGTATAGAAACCTAATTCACAAACATCTTCAAATGTTCAAATGTGTGTGAAATCTTATGGGACTTAACTGCTAAGGTCACCAGTCCTTAAGCTTACACACTACTTAACCTAAATTATCCTAAACACACACACACACCCATGCCCGAGGGAGGACTTGAACCTCCGACGGGACCAGCCACACAGTCCATAACTGCAGCGCCCTAGACCGCTTGGCTAATCCCGCGCCCTACAGGCATCCTCCACAAGCACGACACACAGTGGCTGTTGTACAAAAGTAGCTCCACCGGCCACTTCTCCGATAACTTCCCCCACAGTGCAGTATGGCCCACACGTTACATCGTTGCCGGCACTAGTAGGCGTCTGGCTCCAGCAGAGCTAACTGCCGCACATCCGGTAGCCTCTCAAAGTACGCCCGGCCATATGGCTGGTCAAACCGCATCGCACTGTTTTGAACGCTCACCTCGCCACACTACGTCAGCAAGGCTCACGTGTTATCCCATGGCGTTCGTTCTCGATCCGGCCACCATGAACGTCACCCCCCTTCTCTGTCGCAAGTCTGTGACACAGATTCTTGCGCTGATGCACACAGCGCACCATCCTGGGCCCATTTGAACTGCAGCGGCTTAACTGGACAGCGACCCAAGCTCCATTCACCACTTCGTTGGCCGCTCTACGTCTGCGTTTAACTATGTTCGGATTAATTGTTTCTCCAGTGATTGCACTTGCCGTGTCAAGGAATAATAGTGTAACTACTTTCGGGTTGTTTCACTGCATAATAGCCGTTATACGAGTGTCGACGAAGGAGCGCTTGTGCTCTTTTCCTTCGAACAGTACGTTCGATCGAGTCAGGAACAGTGACTAGTGCTGTAAAGTTCCATAGTTCAGAATCAGTGCCACTAAGTCCTCCCTGCCTCATGCGTAGCATCACTTCCATAGAAACCGTACTCCAAAACCTTCTGAAAAACTAGCTGGAAAACCAGCCGCGGATAGAGCAAATTCGGCGAACACCGCCATATTGGGAAGGATTTTTTCAGCACCTGTTCACCGTCAGTAGCTTCTACAACCGGCCTATTGCCGCCGTTCCCACCATACGGGGAATTATCAGAGTACTTAGAACGAAATCGGCTCCGACAGTAGCTTCCAGATAAACAATACAGACATTAAACAAGCTCCCTTCTTGTTTTCGATCAAAAGCGAACGTCTAGACTTTTATGTAAATCGGCTTTCATCTTTGTCATTTGAGGACATGTGCAATTTAATAATCGTATACCACCACGGTCATGCACATGTTTTTTCATCAGTCTCTGACTGAATTGATGCGGCCCTCCACGAATTCCTCTCCTGTGCCAACCTTTCTATCTCAGAGTAGCACTTGCAACATACATCCTCAATTATTTGCAGGATGTGCTCCAATCTCATTCTTCCTCTACAGCTTCTGCCCTCTATGGCTCCCTCCAAAACTATGGAAGTTACTCTCTGATGTCTTAAGAGATGTCCTACCACCCTGTTTCTTTTTCTGATCAGTCTTTTCCACATATTCCTTTCCTTTCCGATTCTGCACAGAAACTCCTCATTTCTTACCTTATCCATCCACCTAATTATCAACATTCGTCTGAAACACCACATATCAAATACTTCGTTCCTCTTCTGTTCCACTTTTCTCACCGTGTTTCACCACCATCCACACTGTGCTTCAAATGTACATTGTCAAAATTTATTCCTAATTGTAAGTCCTATGTCTGATAGTAATAAACTTTTCTTGGTCAGGAAAATCGTTCCTGGCATTTAAAAAAAAAAAAAAGGAAACACCCTAATCAGACATACGGGGAGTGGGTGGCCGAACCGTAGGGCTTTAGTCGAAAATGCCTTTCGTCACTTCCAATGATAAGAAATCATATGCCTTTATAACGGCTCGGGGCGTCATTATCTGTGTTGCCCCGAGTAAATAAGTTAGACAGCAGACTGTACAGTCTGACGATCCATCTCTTGAATAGAAGGTGCACGGCTTCATTAGACTTGAACGTAACGGCGGTGAGGCCTCCAGTAAACTCACCCCAGAATTAAACGTTCCGCATCAGGCAAACAGCCGGGACATCGCTCGCTTCTGTCTTGCTTCGCGGGTTTTAAGAAATATTCCCAGGAAGACAGATCTTTCATTAGGCGGCTTAAGGAAAAGGCAGTAAGCCTCTACACATAACAGCTGAAAGTCAGTCTTCTACAATTTGTTCTTGATAGCAGCAACAGCAACCAATGGACGTAAATGTGGTATTTGCCATCAGTTACATACCAAAAGAATTGTTTATCACAGTGTTCAATAGTTCTCAACTGGTACAATTGCAAATACACACTGGCGCTGGCCATTCGCTTCTCAATATGCAAACATATTTGAAAGCTGCTCCGCCTCCACTGTTCCCACCAACTCGGCGCTTAGTAAAGTACCATAAGCAAGCCATTCCTATCAACGATTAATTCATGACTAACACCAAGTACAAAAGCATTGTTCACATAGCACCTTCTCTGGCAGTAGTTAACAGCTCAACAGCAATCTGCATGCATTCGCAGATACTGTCATCGTAGTATCAGATGAAGTACCTTTTCAGGACTTAGAGGCGTTATGCAAGGATATGTGCTGACATCTTATCTACAGGATTAGGGCATGTGTTACATCTAGTTAATGGGCGATTCCACTGGTAGTCATCAAGAAGATCTCCAGAAAACTGATACTTTGCGAGGGCTTCAGAATCTCAGTATATGCACAGACTCACATTGATTCACATCCAATACCACGTCCAGATGAATTAATGGCCCCTCTAGCTTGTGGGTGACATTTCACGAAAAAAACATTTGGCTGGAGCCTCCTTACAGCTTCTATTTGATGAAGAGGCCAGCAACTGCCGGTAGTCAGCACTCCTTTCCATCTCTTTAAACACAAGCGCTTCGTGTTTGGGATCGCCAGCTCTCCTGCCCCGTTTCAAGGATTTCTTGAGAAATTATCCCAAGATATACTGTATAAATTACCTTGAAGACTTTGTAGTAATGGGAACACCCACCGAACCACATCTGCAGTACCAGAATACATTGCTCCATACACTCCGTGAATCAGGTTTTAAGTGTGATCCCTCCAAATCTCAGCTTTTTCAACCATCATTTGGTTATTTGAGATGTCATCAAACCGACGACCGCTAATGCCGAAGCTATCAAGGAGTAATCTTGGCAGAGGAACTTCAAGCAACTATTAGTTTTCCTCGTGAACATTTTCAGTTAGAATAAGGTCATCCCCAATACTTCAAAGATCGCACATCAATTTAATCAGTTACCAAAAAAGGGTGCCACATTTGCTAGGACATAGGATTGAGAGACTGCATTTAAAGCTTTCAAAAATTGCCCGCACTCGTGCTTCTGATTAGCTTTCTTTCAGCGTAGGAAACGGTAGTGGCAGATGACGCCTCTGACTGCGGGTTGGAGCCATCGTGACACATAAATATTCTGATGGGACTGAGCAGACAATAGCTTACACCTCCAAGACTTCGATAGCAGCTCAAAAGAATTATTGCTAAATTGTAAAAATAACTTTACCACTTGTAAATGCAATCACGAAATTTTACATTTTTATATGGGATCAAGTTTCATTTGATAATAAACCATAAGCGACTCATTTCACTGTTCAGCTCCTGATTATAGATCCCTGATAAAACTGCTCGCCAGTTGCAGCGATGGCCACGCTTCTCAAGCAGATACAGTTACGGAATTCGTTTTTGTACCAGAGATAAACATACAAATGATGCTCTGTGCCAGCTGCCGATGAGTCCCAATCCATCGTTCGACCAGAGCAACTTCTGCAGTGGATGGCGGATACCCTATATAAAAAAGTGATTGCTTTTTGTTGATGAAGTTGTGATATTGGCTACAGAAAGTGGCACGCCATGAGTAGTCAAACTCTCTCGTTCGGAACGACATTCTGCGGTTACTAAATTCTGACGACTAGGGGATTTCCAGGGCAGAAATGCGGACACAGTGCTATTTATACAGTCACTAACCAACAAACAAGTAGAACGGATGGTCCATCATGCAACTAGTGTGGCAAACAGCAATCAGCTCCAAAGAGACATTTTTTTCATGGCGTAGGACCATGTACCCATAGGGATGGATAAATTTTGTCTATGCTGGGTCCCTCCTAGGAAGACACTGGCTCTTTGTGATCGATGCACTTTTCTACTTCCCATATACGAGTACAGCCAGCCTTAGATCCACAGTGGGAAAAACACCGTTACGGCCTTTTGCAGTGAAGGCTTTAGCGAGATTTCGATGATGAGCCATGCTACGCAGATTCTGTCGCAAATCTTCAGGAATTTCTGTGCAACTAAAGGCGTCCGACACGTTTGGGCCCCAACTTTTCATCGAGAGACTATTGGTGAAACTGAGTACCTGGTGCACACCTTCACATGTAAAATGTCAAAATACATAGATGACAGTACGGTGGACGGTGCTGCAATGCGAGTTTTGAGCTGTCAGTCAGCCACCCAAGAATGCAGCTATAATCTTGACTCATGTTGTCCCTAATTTTTCATCATCCAAATCCAATATTACTTTCTGCTTAAACCAGCTACAAATATGGCAATAAATATTACATACTGTACGTCGATGGTTGTGTAAGTAGTGACCCAAAAGCCTCTACGGGAAACATGCAAAAAACTGGAAGTCATCATGAAAATAGATTTTCTCCACAATTTTAGAAAGCATTGTGTAATTAGAGCAAAGCAGTGATATGCGAACAATGCGACATGCTTACTTCTACGCATCTCACTCCGTCTGCCGCCACCAGCAGCCATAATGGCGGGGAAAGCCTGAGGATCGTCTGAGAAAACGGTGGAAACCGGTTGCCAAAGGATAAAATCTGAAAACGCGATAAACATTGTATTATTTGATTTTTAATAGTTCATCTTTGCCTACTAAGCAATTTTGCATCTCACCGGAATTATGTTACGACGTAGTGAGAAACATCAAAGTTTAACCACGAAGACAATAGCATTAGATAATTCCATACCCTTTTTTTTGGGGGGGGGGGGGGGGTCATCAGTCATCTTACTGGTTTGAAACGGTCCGCCACGAAATCCTCTCCTTTGCCAACCACTTCATCTCAGAGTAGCACTTGTGACCTACGTCCTCTATTATTTGCTGGGTGTATTCAAATCTCTGTTTTCCTCTACAGTGTTTGCCCTCTACAGTTCCCTCTAGTACCATGGAACACATTCCCTGATGTCTTAACAGATGTCCTATCATCCTGTCCCATCTCCTTGTCAGTGTTTTCCACACATTCCTTTGCTTTCCGATTCTGCACAGAACCTCCTCATTCGTTATCTTATCAGTACACCTAATTTTCAACATTCGTCTTTAGTACCAGACGGCAAATGCTTTGATACTCTGTCCTGGTTTCCTCACATTCCATGTTTCACTACAATACAATGCTGTGCTCCAGACGTACATTCCCAGAAGTTTCTTCCTACATTAGGGCCTATGTTTGATACTAGTAGATTTCTTAGATTTCTTTGGGCCAGGAATTCCCTTTTTGCCATTGCTAATCTGTTTTTGATGTTTTCCTTGGTCCGTCCGTCATTGGTTATTTTGCTGCCTGGTTAGCCGAATTCCTTTACCTCATCTACTTCGTGACCATCAAATCATATTAAGTTCCTCGCTGTTCTCATTTCTGCTACTTCTGATCACTTCGTCTTTCTTCGATTTACTCTCAGTCCATATTCTGTACTCACTAGACAAGTTCATTCCATTCAGCAGATAATGTAATTCTTCTTCACTTTCACTCAGGATAGCAATGTCATCAGCGAATCTTATCATTGGTATTCTGACATAGCGAATTTTAATCCCACTCCTAAACCTTTCTTTTATTTCCATATTTGCTTATTCGATGTACAGATTGAACAGTAGGGGGAAAGAATGCATCTTTGTCTTACACCCTTTTTAATCCGACCACTTCGTTTGTGGTTGTCCGCTCTTGTTATACCCTCTTGTCTCTTATACATGTTTTTCTCAGAATTTCGAACATCTTACACTATTATACACTGTCGAACGCTATTTACAGGTCGACAAATCCTATGAACGTGTCTTTGGTCAGGCTTCCATTATCAACTGGTACGTCACAACTGCCTCTCTGGTGAATTTACGTTTTCTAAAGCAAAACTGATCATTACCTAGCACATCCTCAGTTTTCTTTCTCATTCTTCTGTATATAATTCTTGTTGGATGCGTGAGCTGTTAAACTGATTGTGCGATAATTCTCACACTACTCAATTCTTGTAGACCGCAAATTTGTGTGAGTCATATTTTTTGTGAAAGTCAGATGGTACTACGCCAAACTCATACATTTTACACACCAACGTGTGTAGTCGTTTTGTCGCCACTTCCCCTGTGATTTTAGAAATTCTGGTGGAATACTGTATGAGTCCTCCAAAGCACTTTTAGATTCTGATTCTAATACTGGATCCTCTATCTCTTCACTCCTCTTTCTTCTTCTGTCACATCGGACAAATCTTCCCCTCACAGATGCTTTCAATGTACTCTTTCCACCAATCCGTTTTCTCCTCTGCATTTAACATTGGTATTCAAATTGCACTCTTAATGTTACCATCCTTGTATTTTATTCTACCAAAGATTGTTTTGGCTTTCCTATATTCTGAGTCAGTCCTTCCGACAATCATTTGTTTTTCGATTTGTTCAAATTTTTCATGCAGCCTTTTCGTCTTCGCTTCCCTGCACTTCCAATATATTTCACTCCTCAGCGATTTGTATTTCCGTGAACATTTTTGTACTTCCTTCTCTCATCGATGAGCTGAACTATTCGCTCTGCTAACTAGGTTTTCTTCGCAGCTACCTTATTTGTACCCATGCTTCTCATTCCAACTTCTGTGTTTGCCCTTTTTAGAGATGTCCACATCTCTTTAGCCGCACTGCCTATTGAGCTATTCCTTATTGCTGTATATATAGCCTTAGAGAAGTTAACACGTTTCTCGTCATCTCTTAGTACTTCCATTATTGATTCTTCCTACAGTCTACTCTTCATCATTAATACATTGTGATCCGAGTTTATATCTGCTCCTGTACACGTCTTACAATCCAGTATCTGATTTCGGAATCTCTCCCTAACCACGATGTAATCTAACTGTAATCTTCCATATCACCAGGTTTTTTCAAGTATACCGCCTCCTCTTTCGATTCTTCATCAAAGTATTCGTTGCTACTAGCTGAAATTTATTACAAA
This sequence comes from Schistocerca gregaria, assembly GCF_023897955.1. Lineage (NCBI taxonomy): Eukaryota > Metazoa > Arthropoda > Insecta > Orthoptera > Acrididae > Schistocerca > Schistocerca gregaria. The sequence goes on along the minus strand of NC_064920.1, from coordinate 211,849,079 downwards.
ACTAATTGCTTGTCACAAGCCCACATTCTCCAGTAACCTTTTCTTCTACTTCATCTCCTACACCTGCATTCCAGTCCCCCATGACTGTTAGATTTTCATTTCCCTTCAAGTACTATATTACCCTTTCAATATCCTCGTATACTTTTTCTATTATTCATCTTCAGCTTGCGACGTCGGCGTATATACCTGAACTATTGTTTTCGGTGTTGGTTTGCTGTCGATTCTGATGAGAATAATCCTATCACTGACCTGTTCCCAGTAACACGCTCTCTGCCCTACCTTACTACGCATAACCAATCATACCAACTTCATATAATTTAAGGGCCTGTTATTCCCGATGAGTACACTGCACACGAACTGTGCAGATGTTTTTCATCGAGTTGTTGGCGCTTCTGATCACTTCAGTATCTAAAGTTATGTTTGTTCACATATCTATTGAGGCGAAACTAAGCCTCATCACTCATCCAGAGGTTGTGAACAAGCTCCCCGTTTTCTTCAATCATTTGTAAAAGACTTTCGCAGAAATGCTGTATGACCACGAAGTCGTTATATTTCAAAGCGTGTAGGTGGTGATGTAAGTCCAACCTCAAAATCCTTGGGACAGTCCTGTCAGAAATTCCAAGCACAACACACTGTCTACACGCTGATCTCCGGGGCCTTCTTACACCTTCCACATTCTAGAGAGTATGCACTTTCTTCGCTCTGCCACCTCTTTTCCTTGTCGTTTCACTGACGTTTTCAAAGTTTTCCACCCAAGATTTGTGGAGTTAACCCAAGGCACCGGCCTATTACGATTTATTTGAAAATGCGCTTGGAAACGAGTCTGAGGGCTACATAGCTACCGCTGTGTCAGAACGCATTCACTGCAAACGACCGTTGTTGCTTAGTCCATTGATCCATAGCTACGGAATGTGTTGTGTTGGGAAATGCAATGGTGACCTTGGTTACTCGCCCCACATTACTTCCAACGCTTCCGCGCACTAATAATAAATGCTGGTATGATTGCCGCACCCTGTACTTTCATGAATTTCTTTGTCTTTTGCTAAAAACTTTTAAAAAAATTCTCTATTCTTGAATCAAACGTAAAAAGGAAATATTACGGGAAAATACCACAGTATATCATCTCTGGTTTCACGTGACTTCAATTGAACGAATTTATAAAAGAATAATTACACTACTGGACATTAAAATTGCTACACCAAGAAGAAATGCAGATGATACACGGGTATTCATTGGAAAAATATATTATACTAGAACTGACATGTGATTACATTTTCACGCAATTTGGCTGCATAGATCCTGTGAAATCAGTACCCAGAACAACCACCTCTGACCGTAATATGCCGGCCGGAGTTCTAGGCGCTACAGACTGGAGCCGAGCGAACGCTACGGTCGCAGGTTCGAATCCTGCCTCGGGCATGGATATCTGTGATGTCCTTAGGTTAGTTAGGTTTAATTAGTTCTAAGTTCTAGGCGAATGATGACATCAGAATTCGCGTAGTGCTCAGAGCCATTTGAACCATTTAGCTGTAATAACGGCCTTGATACGCCTGGGCATTAAGTCAAACAGAGCTTGCATGGCGTGTACAGGTACAGCTGCCCATGGAGCTTCAACACGATACCACAGTTCATCAAGAGTAGTGCCTGGCGTATTGTGACGAGCAAGTTACTCGGCCACCATCACCGGCCGAGGTGTCCGAGTGGTTCTAGGCGCTACAGTCTGGAACCGCAAGACCGCTACAGTCGCAGGTTTGAATCCTGCCTCTGGCGTGGATGAGTGTGATGTCCTTAGGTTAGTTTGGTTTAAGTAGTTCTAAGTTCTAGGGGACTGATGACCGTATAAGTTAAGTTCCATAGTGCTCAGAGCCATTCAAACCATTCATTCGGCCACCATTGACCAAACGTTTTCAGTTGGTGATAGACCTGGAGAATGTGCTGGCCAGTGCAGCAGTCGAACATTGGCTGTATCCAGCAACATGCGGTCGTGCATTATCCTGCTGAAATGTAGGATTTCGCAGGGATTGAATGAAGGGTTGAGCCACGGGTCGTAACACAGCTGAAATGTAACGTCCACTGTTTGAAGTGCCGTCAATGCGAACGAGAGGTGACTGAGACGTGTAACCAATGGCACCCCATACCATCACTCCGGGGGATACGCCAGTATGACGAAGACGAATACACGCTTCCAATGTCCGTTCACCGCGATGTCGCCAAACACGGATGCGACCATCATGACGCTGTAAACAAAACCTGGATTCATCCGCAAAAATGAAGTTTTGCCATTCGTGCACCCAGGTTCGTCGTTGAGTACACCATAGCAGGCGCTCCTGTCTGTGATGCAGCGTCAAGGGTAACCGCAGCCATGGTCTCCGAGCTGATAATCCATGCTGCTTCAAACGTAGTCGAAAGTAGTGGAAAGCTGATTACAGCTATATTTACGATATGGTGGATTTAATAATTAAAGCCAACAATGAAAATAAATACAGAAATCTAATGGGTTAAGGAGAACTTAGATATTCAGCAAAATGATGTAGTAGATAGTCTCGCAAAAAAGAATATCCATAAAACGACGGAGATGATGATCGTGTCATTTTGGGATGTTGCAAATATGCTCTATATCAAAACAAAGTGTTGGGACACCTGGTCAGAATGAAAATTCCATCACCAAGAAATGTTAAACAATTAATGAGGGTGAAAATAAAATCAATGATTTAATTATGTATTACCTGCAAAACGCGGAGATGAAGCTCTGGCACATGAAATACTGAATTTATAATTTTATACAGGCGTTTTTATTTTTACCTTCTTTTCCTTTATTAAAACAACCATATATGTACATAAGCACAAAAACAAAATATTGAAGTGCTGGAACTGATTCAACACGAATTGTATCCTACAGTAGACTGAAGAACACAATTCAATATAGTGCCATTTGTAAGCTTACAAAATAGAACATAAATAGTAAACTGACAATAGCCTCTTCAGTCCAGACAGACACATAGAACCGAAACGCAAACATATATATAATTCATTGTGTTAACTGGAATGACAGTTCTGTCATTTAACTCATAACCGTCCAAACTCAAAGTCATTTAGAGCACACAAACGGATAATAAGAGATGCACAGGGACACAAATTAATGAAAACGTCATAATGAAATTAATAACACCGTTGAGGAGTCGGGAGCAGCCCTAGGAACTGGTATAACCTCTTATTCGTTGTGTACTTTGTTCGCTACATAGTCTTGCATGTGATTTGTGTCCTTACCGGCATCGAGAATTACCCTACGCCTTGTTTTTCAAAAATTATAGCTAACGTGTTAGCAAACATCTTCCTGAAATTTGGGTAACGTTTCATCTTCCAGCGTACCGTTCTCATGTAAGCCTCGAAACCAATGGGATTATCTTCACTATTGTGGATGATGATATATGTCACAAACTGCCATAACATCCACATCCCGGTGTTGTTCTTGGTGTCGGGAAAATGTTTCGCATCCGGCCAGAGCAGGATGTCGGTGCAGTGGCTGGCTGGGCTGCTGCGGGTAATCAGGCCCAGCCTCTGCTGCATCCATTTCCAGTTAATGAGATGACCGCCACAAGTGAAGCGATGGCGTAAGGTGCTGACTAGACCACAGCGGACGCATTTATCACTGTCACTTAAACCGATTCTACGCTACCTTTCATTAGTGGGTAAAACATCGTTTACCACTTTATAACATGTGGACACCACTTCAGCAGTGTGGACAGCTAAACTTATGTTGTCCCAAACTGCCTTCCAATGAACAGTCGGGTATTTAAGTTCAATGGGTTTCCGGACTACTGGAGATGTCCATCTTTCTAATAACAGGTGCGTCGTAGGTAAATCCTGCGTGAAATAATGTCCATCAATATAGCTTACTTCAAGAAAAAACTGCTTGACGTGTCATAGTTTGTAATGTACTTTACGTACATCAATGAGTGGATGCATATCGGTGGGTTGTAAGGTTCGGAAGAGCCAACTGGTTACGCTGAGAGGTTCCTTGTCCAACAAATGGGTGACTCGTTTAATATATAACGCAGTACACTTTCGGTTAATGTCAGGCATGTTTAGTCGGCCGGCCTGTCTGGAAGACGTCAGCGTGGTGTATTTCACTTTGAACAGATGCCCTTGCCCGATAAATCCTTTAGAAAATTTCATTACGTGTTTGGCCTGCATCTTGAGGACTGGAAATAGTTGGGCCACATAGTACCCTTTACTGAATATATAACTGCTGAGGAGTCGTATGGGTTGGAGAATGTTAATGGACCGCCAATTGTTTTCATAGATGGCACTTTGCATTTTATTGGTGACCTGCTTCCAATTTTTTGCATTCATTTTTAGCGGACATTTGTCGATAATCATCCCCAGAATGGTGTGGATTTCGACACGCCTCGCCCAAGGTATAATAACTGCGTCGAATCCTCGAATGTTGACAAAGATGCATTTACCGGCGTTGATTTTAGCACCGGAAGCACGACAGTACTCGTCTACCGCGATCTTGAGGGTTGATACGTCTCCGTCGTTGCGCAATGACACTCCCACGTCGTCGGCGTAAGAACGAACCACGAAGGACGTCCCGGCGATCGAAAGGCCTGCAAGTAAGAGCTGCTCGAGCGATAAAGTGGTTCAAATGGCTCTGAGCACTACGGGACTTAACTGCTAAGGTCATCAGTCCCCTAGAACTTAGAACTACTTAAACCTAACTAAGCTAAGGACATCACACACATCAATGCCCGAGGCATGATTCGAACCTGCGACCGTAGCGGTCGCGCGCCTCCAGACTGAAGCGCCTAGAACCGCTCGGCCACTCCGGCCGGCTCGAGCGATAAAACAAATAACATCATGGAGAGAGGGCTCCCCTGCGGCACTCCTCTTTGGACCTCGATGGGTTGAGTAAGCTGTCCATTTACGCTGATTCTGGTTGTAATGCCCGTGACGAAATGTTGCACGACATTTATAAGCTGTTGTTCAAAACCACAACGCTGCAGTAGCTGTAGGAGGTACTCGTGGCGGACGCGATCAAAAGCCTTGCAAAAGTCGATGAACAACAATGCGAAATTCACATTAGTGACTGACGCTATGGCTATTACGTCTCTATATTCCGAAAGGGGCGTCATAATAGTGCGACTAGGGATGCATGATTGATGGCTGTGAATCACTTGCTTCATTAACGGAGAGAATCTGGTGTTGAGTGCTCTGGCGAAGGTTTTGTAATCAAAAGTTAGTAAAGTAATAGATCGGAAGTTATCTAAGGTTTCTCGGTGTTTTCTTTTTGGTATCAATACAATTCGGCCTTCTTTCATTTCGGCCGGCACGTCACTCCCTCGCATTACTTCATTGAGAACATCTGTAAATGCGTGTCCGATTATGGGCCAGGAGTGCACATAAAATTCCCGTGGAAAACCATCAGCGCCAGGGGATTTATTCGATGGCGAGCCAGAAATCAGTTCAAGGACTTCGTCCCATATGTATCGCATTGCGAGTGCAGATTCGTGAAGTACCGGTAAACTGCGGTAAGTATATCACTCTGTCGGGTCAAACGGAGTCCATCATCTGTGTCCAGCTCCCCGATAAAAGCTCGCTTGCGATGGGCACGATGTTTTATGAGGTGATACAGCGATGCAAGTTCGTCCTCTTGAAGCGATTTTGCTTTAGATCTGCTCTTCAGTCCTTCAAGCTGCGTTCGCTTTATGCCTATAAGCTCATCATCAAGATATTAAACCATTAATGAGTGAGAACATAAAATCAATAATTTAACGGTGTATTACCTGCAAAACGCGGAGATGAAGTTGTGGCACATGAAATACTGAATTTATAATTTTATACATGCATTAAGTGGATTTATATTTAAAATTCAGTTGCAATCACTAACCGAAGTTATTGTAATGACTGTATTGTTTTCTATAAAAAGCCAATATTACGTAAGACTAAAGTCAACTTAATCGATCAATATGAAATTGATCGTGCCACTACTACTTCTAAGGTTTTTGACAAATCAGCAACAAGTTTCTTTGAAAATAAAGTGTAGCACTGATCCGTAAGTAGCCAAGCAACGTCTTGTGGCGCGTCAGATGTAAATTTATTACGACGGATAACTACGATTACGCGACTTACACGGGCCGTTGCACTTCACTGCCTCTGTTTGAATGTTTATAAAAGATGAATGACCTAACGTTTTCAGATCGGTGTCTGCCGTAGTTTCCTGCAACAAGGTGAATATTACTTCAACCGACCACAAATATTGCCATAGTGCTAGTGATTTAAATGGAGAGGTTACTCGATTAATGTTTGCAGCTGTCACTTTATATGTTCGTATGTTCTGAGCTACGTAATTCCGTCTTACTTCCATGTCTTCCTCCTATCGGAAATTCTTGCCTCTTTCCTCATTCCCTGCCTCTTGCTGTCCTACCAGAACCCTGTCGTGTGCTGTTTTCGCTGTCCACTCCTGTTGTTCACCCCCTATTTCATTTGCCGCAGACTGTTTCTCCTGGCATTGCTTCCTTCATTTATCTGTCTCCCGTCTCTTCCTACCTGTTCCGAGTCCTGTCTGTAACGCCCTTCTGCCTCTATTTTGTGGCACTACTAATTTCTTACCTCTTCGTGTCGGCCTTGCTGTTACTCGGAATCCCCTCTGGTGTCTTAGTTCTAGTGTTTTGCGCCTGTAGCCTCCTTTCTGTTTCTACAGTTTCGTATCCATCCTATATCAACTGATGCTGATTCGTTGCTCCTTCATTACCTTTTCCCTCTCTCCATCTGCCAACATTGGGACTGTGCTGTGCAATTGTGAATTTTCCTGTTTCCAAGTAGGTGATTTATTATCCTTTTCGCGCCTTGAATGAGAGTTAATGGTAGCGAATTTGTTGACTCTGTTCAGTGTTTGAGCTTGTTACCCCGTGTTGCGTATGAAATGGAAATACTCTATTCATTGTGGTTCCCTTCCTGGCTCTTATGGATGTTGGATTTCCTGGTAATAGCCTTGGTACATACATGCAGCTCTGCACACAATTGTATGAGTGATGTACGGTTAGAAGTATACGCAAATTTCAGCATTAGAATGCTGCACACGTACTGTTTGTCCTCACCTAGCTAGAAAGAATCTAACCTCTCTGCCACTTCACAAGCTGCTGTACGAAATCGTTAACGCTTACTACTATTAACAGCAATGTGAATCAAGCCATCCATCCCATGACAATTGTTAACTATCGAAACGTGCAGTGGATGAATTAAATCTTTGTCACTGGCGCAGAAATATTTTTAAGTGTGTTTTACCTAAGTTTTCAAGAAAAGCATATTCCTTTAATGTATAAGTTGCTAGGATACTTGTTGCAGTTTATTTTCGTGGATTCAGCTGTGAACAGAATGTCCATAGGGTTATTAGCCGTTATTTATTTATTCCAGTGATAGTAAATTTCCTTACAATAGACCTTTCTTTCAAAATAACATAAAAAAATATATTTACAACTATATTTAACTGGAATACACTTATTACAACATTCGGAACTGAGTATTCGAGTGAGGTAAGTTTTGTCGGGATGGGTGAGGTAGGGTTCTGGGTGTAAGGGTACTCTACGGAGCTCCAGATTTCAGTGAGCATCACCTTCCTTAGCTCCCGCTTGAGCAACATCAGCTAGACAAGAAAAATTTATGATTTATCTGTGTATTTTGCGTATTTTGTGTGTACTAAAATGTTGTTTTTTCTGTTTGTTTAATCTTGCACGCGAAAGATGTTGCCAAGTGATCCAACGGTCTTCTACCGAAGTAGAAATCGGCAGCATAAATCACCTCAACTTATATGTAAACATTATGGCCGCAGAAAACGAGTAGTAATAAACAACTTTAGGACAGTAATCTACGGCTCAAAAGGTGGGATAACTTTCAGTCATTGTCACTCAGTATGTATAAAGATTTTAATATCGCGGTAGATGCCAGCTGAAGGAAAATCCCCTCTCAATACGTGTTGCTCTTTCCGCAACGTGTGTCAGCGCTGCTGCGGTATGCCTACGGATAGACGCAAAACAACACCATACGTCACGGTATCGGAACACACTTCAAAGGGACTGCCATCGGCTGCGTGCTATTGAAATTTCCGGTACGACATTTCGATCAATGGGCTGACATCAAACAGAACATGCATATATTTGTACCGCGTCTGAGATCACCCATATCAATTCGTCTCTTCTCTACACACGAAACCAAAGCTCGCCTGTTTTATTTGCTCAGACAAATGTGACAGCCGTATACAAAATGCAGAGGATATCAATATGTGCATGCAAAGATTCTTCACTTTTGTGGTTTCTTGAGCGTTTGGACAGGTAGATGAGCTGTCCATCTTTCTCAGTACAGGGGTTTTATAGCTGTTTCAACAGAAATTAGAGCATAATTGTGTGTTATACCATATTTCTTCAACGCTCTTAAATGTTATAGCTTAGTTCATAGTTTCATTGCATTTATGTATGCGCATCACACAGCTGCACTAAGGGGGGAGGCGTCATGGAACACAAAAGATTAGTCTTTTTTTTACATTCAAGTAACTTAGATCAATTTCTTCTTTGCAGTTTAACATTATGTAGCAGATTAAATGAGGTAATGTCAATGAAATGGTCGGTTTCTTGTTAATCACAATGATGATGGCGGGATGAAGGCCGGGTGGAGGGGGACGGCGTAATCTAGTTAGAGCTCAAAATATGTACTACCAGGAAAAAAATGTTGGGTGTAGTTAAAGGAGAAAATTGTAAATATAAAAGAAAATAGGTTTTAAAGTATCTAAGTGACCGTCATAACACTACAATGGGTATAAGATGATTAACGACTTGACAGCAGTAGCAAATTACTTCAAATATGGAGGTGGTGAATACTTTTCAGTATGCCACAGCCTAAGATTTCCTTACCATTCTAATCATGGTTTCACTGCGGATGGAAAGTTACCTTGTTTGTACATGGGCTAACTGTTATCCGTAAATTTTACGTTTACGGTCGTTATGGGATGGATACACAGCGCCTAAGAAATATTCGTGAATGCCGCCCTGAAACTATGTTCTCGTTTTGTCGTCTTGTGAAATTAGGCGCTTTACGTCAACCATCAGTGAGACTCTATATGTGAAAATAGCTGTTATATTTATTTGCCATTCAAACCAGCCCTAAGCGGCGTACTCAAATAGCCGCATGGTTAAAGTCGGTTGCTAATGTTGCAGTAACGATGTAACATAAATTTTGAAATAACTTCATCCGTGTCACCAAACTCCCATATCTGTACATACGCCGTGTGAGAGTCTCTGCTAATGACTTTCGGAGAACTTTGGAGGTAACATCACTGACAGTAATGGTTTAAGTCTTCCGTAAGCGGCGTGCTCAAATGGCCACATGGTTAAAGTCGGTTGCTAATGTTGCCATTATGATGTAATAGAAATTTTGAAGTAACTTCTTCCATGTCAACAACGTAGGTTTAGAGAACCTCAACTGGCGTCGTTCCCACGTAACATCCTGAATGCCATGGGTAAAGTCAATCACGAGGAGACTATATTTCCTGGTTATCGAGAAGCATTTGACTCTGTACGACATCAACGTTTATTAATAAAAAGTACGATCATGTGAGATATCAACCTCAGTCTTGTCTCAGGTAACCGTGTTCGGATCGGCGTTAATGACACGGTAAGCAAGACTAACAGTGAACTCTTTGCACATTAGACAGTTATCAGAAATCATGCAATATCCGAAAACTGTTGTACAAGTATTCAGTCATGTCATGATAAGATTACAAAGTAGTACAACGTGTGGGAACTTGTTTTAAATATTCAGAAATGTAACGCCGTGACTGAAACGTCAATGAGTCACAGCTGTAGTCAGTGAAATCTTAAAAATAACTGAATGTAGCAGTTTTTTAGGATATCGAACAGAAAGGTACATAGGCTCAATCGTATACAAAACAGGCGGTAGACTGGATACTGGAAAATGCAGTCAGTCTGCAAAGGAGACTACTTGCAAAATGTTCATGCCAACCAAAAATGGTTCAAATGGCTCAGAGCACTATGAGACTTAACAGCTGAGGTCATCAGTCCACTAGAACTTAGAACTACTTAAACCTAACTAACCTAAGGACATCACACACATCCATGCTCTAGGCAGGATTCGAACCTGCGACCGTAACGGTCGCGTGGTTCCAGACTAAAGCGCCTGGAACCGCTCTGCCACCCTGGCCGGCTCATGCCAACCAGTCTACATTACACAACTGTGTGGAATACACACGAAACAGATCTGTCGGAGGACGTAGAAAATATATAAAGTAGGGTTGCTCGAATGTGAACGAATTAGGTTGACTCAAGGGAGTGTCACGCGAAAATCTGGCAAACGCTTGAAGATCAACTATTCCAAGAAAGCCTAGTTACAGTATTTCAAGTATTAAATTTAAGTGAGTGATGTAGGAATGGATGAAGTAGGAAGAGGGAGAGAAGGAAAAGTATTTAGTGAATATGGACTGGGTGAAAAGAATGAAAAAGGAAGCTGCCTGGTAGAATTACGCGCAGAGTGTAACTTAATCATCGCTAACACATGGTCTAAGAATCTTGTAAGATGGTTGTATATGTAGAAGAGATACGAAGTCACTGGAAGGTACCTTTAAGACATTTCCAAGGACACACGTAGGCTCTAACAACAATTTATTGGTAATAAGCTGTAGATTAAAACTGAAGAAATTGCGAAAAGGTAGGGAAGTTAAGGAGATGTGATCTGGAAAACCTAAGAGAACGACAGGTTGTGGAGAGTTTCAGGGGGAACATTATGCAGTTGACTAGAACAGAAGAAACGAAATACAGCAGAAGACGAAAGCAGAGCTGTGACAGATGAAATAGTGAAGGCAGCAGAGGGTCAAATAGGCAAAAAAGACAAGCCCTAGTAGGAATCCTTGGATATTACAGCAGACATTAAATTTAATTAAGGAAAGAATTCAGAAAATGAGACATGGAAAGGAAGTACAAAAACCTAAAAAGTTAGACAGACAAGAAGTTCTAAATGGCTAAATGTAGACCGGGAACGGGAAGAAAATGGTTTCTGAAGAAGAATAATCTGTTAACGTCGAATACAGATATAAAAGAGATTAGAAGCTTTTGAAATGTGGTGTTTTAGTAGAATGCTGAAGATTAGATGCATTACATCACATAACTAATAATGAGGTACCGAACAGAATTGGGGAGCCAAGAGCTCTGTGACACAACTTGGCTAAAGAAAGGGATCGGTTGACAGTACCTATTCTGAGAGAAGGGATCATCAGTTAATGCGCGACCGCTACGGTCGCAGGTTCGAATCCTGCCTCGGGCATGGATATGTGTGATGTCCTTAGGTTAGTTAGGTTCAAGTAGTTCTAAGTTCTAGGGGACTGATGGCCTCAGATGCTAAGCCCCACAGTGCTCAGAACCATTTGAAGCACTTGATTTGATCATAATTTTAGCATTGGAGGGACGTATGGGGTTAGAGGAATATCAAGAGGTAAATATAGTACGTAGATTCAGAAGGATGTAGGTTACAGTAGTTATTAGGAGATGAAATGTCTTGCATGGGACAGAGTCACACGGAGAGCTACATCAAACCTGTCTTCGGACTGAAGACCATCGCAATTACAATCTAGGGATGTGTTGAAGCCCACAACATCTCGCTTACGAAGAGGTCGCGAAAATGAGAAGTCTCATCAGTGCGCACAGAAGAATTTCACCACTGATTGTCCCCGAACAGAAAGAAATCCTAGTATGACTTGCACTGGAAATTACCTTCCGCATATTGCAATGGTTTTCAGGACACGTCATGGATAATTTTAATTGTCATATTTGATTATTATCACTATTTTTCGTAACTTTAGAACCTTGGGTTTGTTTTGTGTCTAAATTTCATCGTCTATCAGTGTTTTAGAAAATGCAAAATCGGCTATGATTTTTACTCTTTTCCATGTTACATTAACAGAGACCACTCCATTACGAAATTAAAAGCTAAAGGGACGCACTAGAAATATATCGCGACTCGAAGTATTTTAAGTAATCATAGTAAACAGAGTATAACGTTTTAAGCTGTTAAATAATTTACCAGTTTGTTCAAGAAAATTCTTCTATCACGGCAAAACTAAGCTAGCATTGCTCGAGTACAGCTCACGGATTCGGTGCAACCTGCTCGTTAGTGATTTGTGTGGTGTCTTTAGTCTGTTGTGTAGAGAACACGAGACGTCTGTCCCTTGTGGAAACCGTAGCTTCTTTTTGTCTACCTGGCATTGTATTATGCATGTTCAACAGAGTTATCTTTCTGAGTTCAGCAACAAGTTGATAGCAGGCCCCATTTTTCTGCTGTGCGTTGTACGACCACAGCGCCGCCGCTGCGTGGCACTTGGATGCCATGAGTTTCCTCTCCCAGGCTCTCCCTCTCACCTGCTCTATTATTTATCGTCACCCAACCGGAGAGTTTCCGCACATCTGTTGCAGCGCCTTTCGTAGCACGTTGGCAACTCCAGAAAAAAGAGCAGTTCACAGTAAAATGTTTTTGTCCATGAAACTGTGTCACCAGCTGAAGCTGCTACCTGTCTCCGAAAAAACTACACTATGTGATCAAAAGTATCCGGACACCTCCAAAAAACTTTATTTCATATTAGGTGCTTTGTTCTGCCACCTACTGCCAGGTACTCCATATCAGTATGTCATTAGACACCGTGAGAGAGCAGAATGGGGAGCTCCGCGGAACTCATGGACTTCGAACGTGGTCAGGCGACTGGGTGTCGCCGGCCGGGGTGGCCGAGAGGTTCTAGGCGCTACAGTCTAGAACCGCGCGACCGCTACGATCGAATATTCGAATCCCGCGTCTGGCATGGATGTGTGTAATGTCCTTAGGTTAGTTAGGTTTAAGTAGTTATAAGTTCTAGGGGACTGACGACCTCAGAAGTTAAGTCCCATAGTGCTCATAACCATTTGAACCATTTTGATTGGGTGTCCCTTGTGTCATACGTCTATATACCAGATTTCCACACTCCTAACATCCCTAGGTTCACTGTTTCCGATGTGATACTGAAGTGGAAATGTGAAGGGAGACGTACAGCACAAAATCGTACAGGCCGACCTCGTCTGTCGACTGACAGTGACCGCCGACAGATGAAGAGGGTCGTAATGTGTAATAGGCAGACATCTATCCAGACCATCAGACAAGAATTCCAGGCGGCATCAGGATCCACTCCAAGTACTATGGTAGTTAGGCGGGTGGTCAGAAAACTTGGATTTCATGGTCAAGCGGTTACTCATGAGCCACGCATCACACCGGTAATGTCAAATGTCGCCTCGCTTGGTGTAAGGAGCGTAAACATTGGGCGATTGAACAGTGTAAAAACATAGTGCGGAGTGACGAATCACGGTACACAATGTGGAGATCAGGTGGCAGGGTGTGGGCAACTCGAATGCCCGGTGAACGTCTTATGCCAGCGTCTGTAGTACCTACTGTAAAATTCGGAGGCGATCGTGTTACGGTGTCGTTGTGTTTTTAATGGAGGGAGCTTGAACCTTTTGTTGTTTTGCGTGGCACTATCACAGCACGGCCTTCATTGATATTTTAAGCACCTTCTTGTTTCCCGCTGTTGAAGAGAAATTCGGAGGTGGCTACTGCATCTTTCAACTCGATCGAGCACCTGTTCATAATGCACGGCCTGTGGCGGAGTGATTATGCGACAATGACATCCCTGTAATGGACTGGCCTGCACAGAGTCCTGCCCTGAATCCTATAGAACACCTTTGGGATGTTTTGGAACGCCTCACCGAGCGACATTGATACCTCTCCTCTGTACAGCACTCCGTGAAGAATGGGCTGCCATTCTCCAAGAAACCTTCCAACACCTGATTGAACGTATGTCTGCGACAGTGGAAGCTGTCATCAAGGCTAGGGCGAGCCAGCACCATAACGAATTCCAGCGTTACTGATGGAGGCCGCCAGGAACTTGTAAGTTATTTTCAGCCAGGTGTTCTGATAGTTTTCATCGCATAGTGTTTTTAAACGATGTGTGTTTAGAATTCGAACTCGTTCCAGTTGTTTTTGCAAATGAAATTATTCTGCTTGCCAAGTTTTAAACAATGCATGTTGTAATTGTATTTTCATCGTTACTTTCCCTGTACAAGTTAGAATTCTTTGTTATCAAAGCAAATAACAGAGCGAGGCCGCAGTACGTTAGTAAAGGCATTGTACTCACATCTGATGGCCCAGGTGTACCACTGTCGCCGTCTTCATAATCTAGTCATGATGACTGATCAACCAATCACGAAAATACCAGTTGACACTAAGGTAACATACAAAAAAAACTGAAACATTGCATAAATACGCAATCAGAAACACAAAGCAGAACGTAATGAATATGAAATAAGATTCTACATCGTGTACCTAAAAAATACTATGAATTTCCTAAAGGAATTCGAAATCTACTTCCACAAAAAAACTTGTGCACACAGCAAATCCCTAATGAACAGACAGAACTAAAACACAAGAAATATTTGGAAAGCTACACATGTGCCCAAAATTAAAGCAACAAACTGCTGTTACCGTGCCCTGTGTAATTCACGACGTAATCTTACAAACTGTCACCCAGATGTTCGTACGATCGTGTTCTACACCGAAGACGGTATTCTGGTCAACTGACAACCATGCTAGCAATGACGTCAGACCGTCTATGAAACGAAGTAGTTTTTGCCGAGTAGCCCCACATCCACAATCGCTGTGTACACAGTCACAGACGGAGCAATATGGCTTAGAGAAGGCGGCTACCAGACTCTCTGTGCTTGAGCGCCAGAGGAAGAATGGGAGCAGGTCGGTCGCAAACTGATTTGGCCCGATAGCTTAATGTGAATAGTTCTGTAGTTTTTCGGATGTAGCGACAGTTTATAGAGATCGAAACTGCATCCAAAGACCAGGGCACGGACAACCACGTGTGACTTGAGGACAGTTATTCGGCTGTAAGGGCATGAAGTTCCGCCTTAGTATTGCACAGCAAGTGGCATGACAGCAGGTGGCATGTGAGCTCGCAACATCCACTGGGCGTATCGAGGCAAACGGTGTACAGAAGTCGTCGGCAGAGTGGCCTTTATTGTCGGAGACCTGCTGTATGTGTGCCTCTCTCGCATCTTCCCAGAAGGGAACGTGAAGAGCATAGTCATCAAGGTGCCAGTGTTGTTTTCACAGATGAGACCAAATTTAGTCTGGAGAGTGATTCTCTATGAATTCGCATTGGAGGGCACGTGGAACACGAATTCGGGACCCAAACATTGTGGAAAAAGCCTGGTATCGAGGATGATCCCTAATGGCATGGACATGAATTATGTTGACTACTCGAACCCCTCTTCATCAAATTGTAGGGTGAAATGGCAAGATGTAACTGCTGTCAGCAGCGTGACCAGATCTTGGGACCGTCTCCGCAGTTGTTGTGAGTTTCTGTGGGCTCAGACTTCGTACTGATGTACGATAATGCTCAACCACATAGAGTATGGGTGGTTGATGCTTTCTTGGAAACGGAAGATATTTAACACATGGCGTGGCCTGCTCGCTCTCCAGATTTGAATCCCATAGAGCATGTCTTGGATGCACTAGGGGACTGCGTGCATCACATCAGCATCCACCAACCACTAAGATTGCGAGCAGCTTTGCAGGAAGAATGGACGTTATTACGTCAATATGATATCAATCAGAGCATACCCTGTCGTTGTCAGACCTGTACTGGTGTCAGAGGTGATCACAATATTGGGAGAAGGGATGTATCAGGACTGTCTGTTAATGCATGTTGTCTACATTTGCGGCAAGCAAACATTCAGGAGCAAACCTATTGTTCTCTTTTGATTGCCAGACACTTAATCTATTTTTCTATTAAGCGAATTAAGACCCCTTGGGGATAACACATTCTTTTGATTGACACTTTATGTCCCTCTGGGGATAATCCTTCCTTTTCATTGACAGGTCGTTAACCCACCGTTTTTCAACCCCTCCCTATCCACCTCCATTGCCTCCAACATTCAGGGAACTGCCCTCGCCGATACAAGCACACTTTTGATTTCAATTTCATTAACTAATTAATTAAATCTATCAACTGATGAAACCTACTGTCTGGAAATCCTCCAGCCCTCCCACTACCCTCCTCATCCAGGTAATTGACGGGAAAAAAATTCAGTTGATCGGGCATTTGGAAGGAAATGGATTGCAGTGTATGGAATATTGTTTACACATTTTATACAATGTGTGGAATACTGTTTATTTTAACAATTTATGGGATTCAAGGCGGTGTATGGAATTTATTTTATTTATTTAGTTAAAAAATTGGCATGAAGTCGACTGCAGTGTATGGAATATTGTTTGAACAATTTAGACAACCGGTTGGTGTGTCCGTGCGGTTCTAGGCGCTTCAGTCTGGAACCGCGTGACCGCTACGGTCGCAGGTTCGAATCCTGCCTCGGGCATGGATGTGTGTGATCTCCTTAGGTTAGCTAGGTTTAAGTAGTTCTAAGTTCTAGGGGACTGATGACCACAGATGTTAAGTCCCATAGTGCTGAGAGCCATTTCAACCATTTTTTTGAGCAATTTAAACGAGATGTGGAATATTATTTATTTAAACAATGTATGCGATGCTAGGCAGTGGTCGGAATACAGTTTATTATATTTACTTTACTTTACCTCTGTGGTCACAATATCTTTTGTCATCAGACTGCCGGTTTCGGTCTGTAGTGACAATCTTCAGATCAGTACATTAAAACATGTTTTTTATTGAACATATCTGAAGATGGTCATTATCGACCGAAACCAGCAGTCTAATGACAAAATATTTGTGACCACAGACGTAAGGTAAAGGAAGTTGATTCTATATTCGGGTCACTGTTTTATTTGCGACCATGTCGCGGCTTGTGGAATATAGTTTACTTATTTAGTTAACGAATTTCTTGGCAAATCGATTGCAACAATTTACAGGATGCAAGATTGCGTAGGATATAGTTTGTTTACAGCGTTTTCAGGAAATCGATCGCAGTATGGAATATATAAACAACTGCAGCCTTTTATAATTCTGATCGCGCTTGGAAATACCGAGGTAGCTTAGTTCATATCTTCTGCCTGACTCAGGGATTTTAAGGGTCTTATTATTTATTTTCCTCACTTTTCTAACCACAATGGCTTCTAATCTCAGGTGGGAAAATCAGAACAATCACGTATCTAATTGTTCATGACATATTTCGAAACCCACCGTCAATTTCTGCAGACAGAGAGATTACTAGAATGCCAGCAGGAAACTATTTTATAGAGATAAAGAGACATACAGCAGTCATATTGGAACGACAGTTAAACAATGCTAAAGTGGTCTACCGATCATGAATGGAATGAAGTGAGGTACAGTAGCCGCCGTTTTGGGACTTCCGTGGGTGTCTTTACCGTCACCGCAATGCAACGAAACCGGCCGCTGTGGTCGAGCGGTTCTAGGAGCTTTCAGTCCGGAACCACGCGGCTGCTACGGTCGCCGGTTCGAATGCTGCCTCGGGCGTGGTTGTGTGTGATGTTACATTTAAGTAGTTCTGAGTCTAGGGGACTGATGACCTCAGATGTTAATTCCCGTAGTGCTTGGAGCCATCTGAACCGCAACGAATGTCAAAACCGCCTAATTTCCTAATTACAGATCACGTTACTAAAAACCACCCAGAATGAACCACATATTGGCCTCTTTTTTTCTCGAACGAAGCATCAAGAGCCATTGATCAGCCAATTCCGTAATCACTTACTGTCTCCATCTTTCTCATAGGGCACTCTCTGATTGTATGAACCAACGTCATGAAACATGCAGACAGGTTTGCAACTCCCCTCAGAGTGGTGAACTGCTATCTGCTAATGCTGAAGACGAAGGGAGCGACGATAGAATTAAAAAAAAAAGTTCAAATGTGTGTGAAATGTTATGGGACTTAACGGCTGTCATCAGTCCCTAAGCTTACACATTACTTAACCTAAATTATCCTAAGGACAAACACACACACCCATACCCGAGGGAGGACTCGAACCTCCGTCGGGATCGATACAATTTCGATATCAAAAATAGAGTGAAGTAAACCATCTGCACTACACCTTCAAATTGATTATTTAACAATTTACCAGCAGTCAAATAGATCGCTTAAAACACTAACTTCAACCTTACAATGATCCTTCTTGTTAATAAGGCATATTTTCAACATTAGAATATCACACGCAAACATTATGCAAATCAAGTAATGAAATTTCCGTTACAGACAGATCGTAACGCTAAATACGAGACATCCGAGGTCTTGTAGGCTCCCTCCTCGAACACAACGTTTCCACTAGACATATCTGATGAAGAAATATGCGGACGCTCACACAAACTATCGATCGCGAGGAGAGCGATATCCGCCGTCTATGGCGTAGGCCCCGTCTGCACCGGCCGACAGATCCGAATGCATGTGGGCGCACAATAAAACTATCGGAAACGCGACTGGGTCTTGACAAGTGCTATAGGATTCCTAAACTGGTTCGCTCCGCTACTTTCGGAAGGAGGGAGGAAGGTTCTACAGTGTGGTAGAATAGAGACAACAGCAAATACCACTGAAAGACACAGCCCACTGCGATGTATTGAGAAGCACTAAACACGACACACTTAAACCACGATCCAATCCGTAGTAGTAAACTGTCAGAGCCACATGTCGGAGACAGCTGAAATACTCGCATATCTCGCGCTCTCCTGGCCAGATGTTACACGCAGCGCCCCTGTCCGTACGTACAGCGCCAGCGTAAGTAAAGTGGTCATTGAAAATTTGCACAGCGCAGTGTTCGCAGTCGTGGATGCGAGTGTATTCCAGAGAGCACCAACCCCGGCCCTGGAGAGCATCTGGGGATTATTGGAGTGGTACGAATTCGCATTCGTCCACCATTTTGAATCTTCCCTCAGGTAACTCAGTAACGTCCGCTTCTGTCGTGCTAACCCAGCACACTGGTCAGTTCGCCAGCCCCCGCGGGCAAGATCAGACAGGTAGGCGCATTCTTTGTTCATGTCAAAGGATGAGCCAACCCGTTATTTCTGGCTGCCGACTCCCGCCGCTGCAGCCGGCCGCAGGTCACTGCGAATCAAGCAGCTGCAGCTTGGGCGTATGCCGTAGCTCTATACAATTCCGCCCCGACATAGACCCACCAACTTATGAAAACTTTTTTTATCCAATCCGAGGCAACGATGCTGTTGACCCTAAACCTCGAATTTCTCACGCAAAATGTAGATTCCTCCGATTTAAATGATTTATTTTCGAAGATAGAAGAAATCGGACAACACACGAATTTTCACATCGCTACAGTATCGTTGCTTGTTGTGATAATCCCGCACAGGACTACAGCATAGATTGTATTGCCTCCAGATATTCTGGGAAGGAAAAGGATTGGTAAGCAGGACACATGGGCCGCTGGAATGGAGTGCTGACCATATTTTAGGATGCCAAAATTTATTTTCTCAACGTTAGTTAAAACAGATCACCGATAACAACGCAATTATTAATTAGCATTTGCAGATTGCGATGATCGATACCAACTATTCAAGTGTATCAGAGCAATGAAAATAATTCAAAAGATTTTAAAATAAAAACAGCCTTATGCCCCAAATTTTAATTGCTTTACACAAATGTAACTTTAACATAACTGCAGATCTAAGCTCACTAGATGTGAAGTTAAGTCAATTACAAGGCCTAGTGAAGATGAAAAATAACAGTTTGTAAAAGCTATTAAGTTTCAAAAATATTCAAATAGCAATATCTCAAAAATACGTGAATTAACTGTTATGGAAAACATTTGGTAACATTACGTTATGATAGCCTAAAATATCTACACAGCAGTCAGCACATTACGACGTTTGGCGTTCACATCGGCCGCACGTCTGAATTCCGTGCACGAGGGCACAAGTTACAATAACAAACAGGATGCCTGCGCACACCAATAACGGCTTCTAGAACACACATACCCCGCGTTAATACACAGTTCACTAAAATACTAAAACCTACAGCCAAGCACTGGGTAGAGCCAGGAAGAGATGTTAAACGCTTTAGCGTGACAACAACAGTCACAATTAAAGCAACAGTTCATTATACAGTCTGCAGTGACGTGAAATTTCACTTGATAAATTATAAGCCACAACTAGCTCAAGGTGCTAATGACCAGACAATCCGCATTCAACCTTAAATGCCAGAGAACCGTTTGACGTCGCAAAATTGTTACTATTATAGTCGCCAACAAGGAAGAAGCAGGCAGTTCTAATTTAAACTGGCAGCTGAAGTCTTATACAGAGAATAAACTTTTATTTATAACATTGACCATTTAACATATTAACAATAATAACAAAGAAAAAGGAATAGCAGAATATCGGCCACACTTGTAATTCAAGATAAATGCAACGGAACCAGGGCACAATGCAGTTACATGGACTTTACGAAGTATCCCAGACCCACGTCCAAGTGGTTCATGGAATGACTAGCGGAAATTAAAGTGGCTACACGGAGCAATCACATCCAAAAGTTCCACCTCAAAATGGCTCACCATTTAAAGTTAGACCAGGAGCTCGGCGTTATCATGAATACCAGGATAAACGCCCGCGCTCTCCTCAGGATTCGAGGCAGACACGACTATTAAACAGAGCCTATGTTGAGCGGTGACTGATTCCGCACTCCAGTTCCGCTCACCTCCAGACTAAGGTACCGGAATGTCAACGCCGTGACTGACTACTCGCGATCGCCCGTGCGCTTTCGTCCCTCTGTCACTGTCACCAACCGTCACTGCCGCACCGGGTCTCCCTCAAGTCGCATGCAGCGGTCGTCCTAAATAGAGGGCGCTACCGAACCAGGACCCCGCAAAGCGCGTAACTTCCACAGAGAAACTATTCTGCCAAGAGCATCGCGCGAAGTCACGGCTCATATTCTTTCACCAAGTAGAAAAATATCTTTCCTTCTTATCTGCCGGCCGCTGTGTCCGAGCGGTTGTAGGCTGTACAGTCTGGAACCGCGCCTCCGCTACGGTCGCTGGTTCAAATCCTGCCTCAGGTATGGATGTGTGTGATGTCCTTAGGTCAGTTCAGTTTAGGTCGTTCTTAGTCTAGGGGCTGATGACCTCAGATGTTAAGTCCCATAGTGCACAACCATTTGAACCATTTTTTTCCTTATCTGTCATATCATCCATCACAGGTCTAGGAGGAGGAGGAGATTAGTGTTTAACGTCCCGTCGACAACGAGGTCATTAGAGACGGAGCGCAAGCTCGGGTGAGGGAAGGATGGGGAAGGAAATCGGCCGTGCCCTTTCAAAGGACCCATCCCGGCATTCGCCTGAAGCGATTTAGGGAACTTACGGAAAACCTAAATCAGGATGGCCGGAGACGAGATTGAACCGTGTTCCTCCCGAATGCGAGCCCCGTGTGCTAACCACTGCGCCACCTCGCTCGGTCACAGGTCTAGAATATTAAACTCGTTTTTGGTTCATGAGGGAGCGCTAAGATCTACCGTTGTCACAAGACGCCCCCTCACTTTCGAACTCTCCCTTAAGGTAACCAAATGTGTGGCCACATAGGAAGTCTCTTAAGGTAACAGCACAGAGAAGGTATATGTTTTATACTACGTATCGCTTTATAAACTCGGTAACACATCTGATTTTATTTCTCTCGTTGCGTCTCTCTGTATAGGTAGGTGATCGAAATTTCGTTGAAAAACATCGACTGAACGAAAAAAACGCCGAGTAAAAATCACATCCATGGTGCTCTAGTCTTCATCTACAGCCGCCAGGCGGCTTGTCGCTGGTATCAAATTGACAGGCTAATTAACTAAATGGATCATGAGAGACACTTTGCATGGCGAAGAATTTTTATTTCTCAGTAGTTAGCTTACTCTCGCCAGATAGTTCAAATGGGAATCCCTGGAGCGAAGGCAGTGTTCTTTTCGAGGAACGCTATTGAGAACCGACATTTGAAGCTGTACACAGCCGGCAACATTCATTACACGTAAGCACCGCACTATTGAAAACACAATCACAACGACTATTTTACAGCCACCCTGCAAAAAAGCGGTCTTGGTTCTACTGGTACATACAACAGTCGCTGATAACGCAGCGCTTTCTGGTAGAAATGCTGTCAGCGGTTAGGAATCAAGTCCCTCCATTGAACTACATACTTGCGTTGGATCCTGTGGAGACTTTTTTTAATGATTAAAGCAACTGGCGAATAATATTTGTGCCACCCTCACATCACAAAACTATTCAATTTTTTGCAACCTGTCTGCTACAGCAAAACATCAACGTGGTTTTAGACAATTTCTCTGCATCTTCTAACTGTTCCTCAGTCTCTGTCCTGACCTCCCTGCAGCTTCATCCCAATTTAAATAGTAAGTAATCAAAATATCCACGGGTGTACTGCCTGTCTATAGTGTCCAACGGGCACAATATTTCGGCGATCAAACATGTCGCCATCATCAGGTGAACTGACGGACTGAGCTCCTGTGAACGTGCCGGCACGGAGATCCGTACGCTATGGCTGCTCAGGGGGAACTAGGTTCGGTCGCGGCGGCGGCCGATTTAAATACCCTCCGCTCGCGGCGCCCTCCCTCCGCCGTCCGCGCCCCGCGCCACGGTAGCGCGGTGGAACAGGTTGCGACGGCGTCTGAGATGACGTCGGTGTGATGGCTCTGTCCGCCGTGGTCGTCACAACTATGCGTTTGCTCGATTTACTCTTGATTAACCCAATCGCTGGTTCCCAAGCCTTGCTAAGATTATAGCCACAGTCACGGTTTATGAGGTCGTCATTGGTGCGAATTTCGATGGCCTCTCTAACAACGCTGTCCCAGTATCTCGACGTCAGTAGCAGAATCCTCGTGCGGTCATACTCCATAGCGTGATTTTCCGACAAACAATGTTCAGCGACCGCCGACTTGCTCGGATACATCAGTCGAGTGTGCCTCTGGTGTTCACGGCATCGATCCTTGACGGTACGCATCGTCTGACCAATATACGACTTGCCACATTGACACGGAATCTGGTACACGCTGGCCTTCCTCAAACCGAGGTCATCTTTGGCGCTCCCCACCAGTGCACGAGTTTTATTCGGAGGACAAAACACAGTTCCGACCCGGTGTTTCTTCAGAATGCGGGCGATTTTCCCCGAGAGTGCGCCTGTGTATGGAATAAATGCAGTGCCTACCTCCTCCCTCGTGACTTCATCCATCTCAACAGGTTGTGCTGCAGTGGTTGGGCGGAGAGCACGTTGGATCTGCCAGTCTGAGTACCCATTTTTTCGAAACACAGTTCTCAGATGTTCCAATTCCTGGGGTAGACTCTCTGTGTCAGAGATAGTGCGCGCCCTATGTACTAGAGTTTTAAGTACCCCATTCCTCTGTGAAGGGTGGTGGCAGCTGTCTGCATGCAAATACAGATCAGTGTGTGTTGTCTTTCGATACACCCCATGACCTAGGGTGCCGTCAGCCCTTCTCCTGACCAAGACGTCAAGGAAAGGTAATTTACCCTCCGTTTCAGTCTCCATAGTGAATTTGATGTTGGGGTGTATGATGGCGACATGTTTGATCGCCGAAATATTGTGCCCGTTGGACTCTATAGACCGGCAGTACAGCCGTGGATATTTTGATTATCAAATACGACGGGAGAAACTCAAGAATCATAAATAGGAAGTGATTGTAAGTCGGAGAGCGCTACTTTCACCACCTTCTGCAACTCATGTAGAAACAGGATGAGCTGAGTTGATGCAAGAAGACCGTCTATTTGGCCATATGTCGTAACTCCACTAATGGAGCTGACCACGGACGGATTCTACCGCCGACAACATACATTACGTGGAAGGACGGCGCTATTAGAAACGCGGTCACACCGCCTATGTTACTGTCACCCTGCTTAAAAAAGTGCTCTTGGTTCTACAGATACACACAAGACTCACTGATAGTGTTAGGCTTTCTGGTAGAAACTCTGTGTGCAGGTCTTTCCATTCAACCACATACCTTTGTATGGTCCTAAGGAAATGTCTTTCAATGATTACAGAAACTACTGAATCATAATCGTGGCACTCTCAATCTCGAAACGAGTCACCTTTTCCGAATCTGTCTGCTACAGTAAAACAACATGCCTTCAGACAGGCCCTATGCATTTTGTAATTGCTCCTTAGTCCCGTCTGGCAACCCAGCAGCTTTCCGTAACATACCAATTTATGTTGGAACTCAGCAGAAGCCAGAAAGCGCTATATCTACCACCTTCTACAACGCATGTAGAAACAGAGTAAGCTGAGTCAATGCGACAGAACTGTGGTTTGATTACTTGATGGAAATGGCAACATGTTGCAGCTCCACCAACTGAGTACGATGTGTAAGGCCAATACCAAAACGAAGCTTTCTCCTGCAACACAAGATCGTGTAAAAGACAGTAGAAACAGCTACAATGGTGTTTCTTATCGGGAAAATTAGGAAAACTCCATGTCATCAGAAACTAGAAGACGGACGTGGATTTTACTATTGCACTGAGATGCATTTACAAACTGCAAACAAGTACTACAGCCTTAGGGAGATCTGCGCCCCATAGGGTGCATTCACATCTGTTACCCAAACATTCTATCATCGTCAGTTTGTACCATCTAACAGAGAAAAACCAAGAACTGTAA
Source organism: Schistocerca gregaria (assembly GCF_023897955.1). Lineage (NCBI taxonomy): Eukaryota > Metazoa > Arthropoda > Insecta > Orthoptera > Acrididae > Schistocerca > Schistocerca gregaria. Next base: position 211,824,415 of record NC_064920.1, on the reverse strand, counting down.
AAGCTCCACTAACGTCTTCTGACAGCGAACTTGAAGAGATTTTTAGCGCGCCTCTCTCTTCCGATGTATCGAAAACAAACACTGTCTGCGTGCAGGCATCGATCATGTGGGTCGACCTCCATTAAATATACAGGTATTGGTCCACTCAGTGACCGAATCCACCTGCACAGACCAGTGCAAAGTTTTATTGCCTGTATTATAGGAGGAGGACCATATCGCACAGACTGTCACGCGCAAGAGTAGCTCCCCGTCCTTGTTTTATTGTTTGATATAGTCACAACATAAGGGAAATGGAAGAGTTTTGCGTCATTTCCAAACTTCTGTCCGAAAGCGATTGACGACCTTTACATTTAAACTCATTTCTCACAGATGCTGATGGCTCGGTGTTCCATTTCGATTGATTCCTCATATTGCAATCGTGTATGCGATCACTGTTTCATTGCTAGTCATCCCAGGAAGTTCTGTCCCTCCATCAGGACTCTTTCTCCATCCCAAACAAGCAATGTAAGTCAATCATCATTATGTTGTAATCAACAGAATATCAGTGCACGGATGGGATGGAAAAGACACCAATGATGTACTGTGTAATAAGTATAACAGTTGTTACGGCGATCAATTTTATCAGTTCTACCAGTTTTGTACAACGCTGACCAGTGACACGGTTGCATGCTTCCCAATTTCTGTATCATCGCTAAACCGCCCCTTCTCTACTTTGCAGGTAAAATTCTGAATGTAAATAGATGACTGTTGCGATATGTCCATTCATCATTAATTCTCGAACATGTACACCAAAGCATACCAGAAAGTGATCTACATATTTATATCACTACAGTCATAGTGTGTAATCTACGATTATGATTGCCCATCTTTCTCATTGTGGATGGTATCTGTGGGTATGTTGCACATTATATCCAGGCTGACGTTCGAAGTTGGAGACACCTTCGAGCCATATTCAAGATATTGTATATTGTGGATGGGCATCCCAACTTCGCTCCTGGTAATATTCTATCCCAGACATGACATGTTGTGAATCTGTTCCCAACATTGCTCCGGATATAGCACACGGCAGATCCACACTCGAATGCTAACTTGCGTCAACTCTGCGGCATGGGATCCACCTGCGACACATGCACGGACACAGACATACAGAAAAGCGAATGTGTTGCTACCGTAGAATAAGTGGTTGTAGGTGACTGGACGCATTCGAGTACAGTGCTGTACTATGCAGCCTGACCATAAAAAAGTGCATCGGCTCTAGATGTTGGATACTGTACTAGATTTACAAGCAATTTTAGAACTCGGAACAAGAAGTAATGTCATGGTCACATGGGCAAAAGTGACATAAAATCGATACAATATCGTCAAATGGTGAAAAATACATATAAAGTGAAGGGAAATATGTCGAAGTGCGATGAAATAGAAGGAGTACTTGCATATCTTCTGGTTGGTGCAGAACAATTCTTGTACATGGGAACAAGTATTCGGGAGCAAGACGAATATGAGATAATGTTGAGATGGGTGCAACTGGAACGAGGGAAACAGTCTTTTTTTCGTCCAGGCAACATTCTAGTGCTTGTCTACTGAGGTAGTAGTGATACACGTGAGTTGACTGCTGTCCTTGACGCTTTCCTGGAGAACAGAAAACCATTTGCCTCTAAACTTACTTGCATTTGCATTAAAGGATGGCAGAGAGCGAACGGAGTGAACGGTTGAAATGGAGTTGTAACGAGGTACGAATTAATGGTAGGCTGATGATGCATTCTAGAGGGAGACAGAGATGTTGCTGCAGGTCATTTGACCATTTTGTCCCTTTCTTCTGTCACAATGCACCAGTTGTGTGACGTAACCTGTGTTCGAATCGCATACATCTAACTGCATGTTCTGTGTGTGTCTTAGAATACTGACTACTTGCGATCGTTAACAGCAAACTTCTCGGTCATCAGTGGACTTCCATCTCATGTGTACTGGAACATGACCATCCCATTTCGACACATACATCTAGACGAACAAAGATTTATGCCACGTACTCCATTCCCCTGCCGCATCTTGGGCATCGATCGAGTCTTCAGTTTCGTAACTACGGTGATTCTAACTTAGCGACAGGTGTTTTGGAGGTACTGCAATCCCCTTGTATACGTCTGCTTGACACACATCCTGTTTACGAAGTTAGTGGATGGCATGACAAAATTTTACATGTCAAACACCGCTCCTATGCGTTTGTTTCTTTCTTTGTAGTGGTCATTCTCCGTTGCTAAAAATCATTTTACAGGACTGATTCGAGGATAGCATAATTTCTGAAACGTGATCTGATGTGAACAGTGGACCCTATACACCTCTATGTGTATACGGTGCATGTATCACAAGGAATCGGTATTTTAAGGAAGTAGTTTCAATATAACATTTTGTCACCATAGTTTACAGCAGAGATACCTGCAAGGAGAATTAAGGGCTGGAAATATATTTTCTACATCAGGATAGTAATAGCGTTACAATCCACATGATCAACAGGTCAGAAACGGCAACGATCCAACATTATGGAGTTTTTTCAGTGCAGAATCCTGTAGCCTTAGGAGTGCATTTGATTATGTTCTCTCTTACCAATACATTCTTGGTTCTGACCCCAGACACTAGAACAATACTTTAGAGCCTGTAGCGCAGTTGATTTAAGTAAAATATTCGACTCCGTCTGTCTGGAGCTCTGTCATGCATGACCACCCGTTTCTTGGTCTTAACCGTCTTTTGTATCATCACGATTCTTTCATATCTACTATACACCGATAACAGCTGCTAACCTACTCGACATGGGCGTATCTGGAGATATCTTGTGCTCTTGGATGGGTGTGGGACAGCAGTTATGGACTTGATTCACTCTGTACCTTCATGGAACGTGAAGTATAGCGATCTGCTTCTGGTCAGCTGTAGATTAAATCGGTGACAGTGTTGCAGGGAACATTGGTCAGAGATAATGGGAGGAGACCTTTCAGTCTCTATCTTTATGATATGATTGAGAGAATGCTCTGTGGTTCCCATCTGCATAAGGAGAGTTGGGCAATCGGAATCCTAAATTACACACTATGATCGAATTGCTAGAAACATGTAGATCGCTGTCTGGTATACTATGGTGTATATGTTCGACAGTTAACAATTAATAGATATACTGCGCGGTCATCTATCTACATACAAAATTGTTCTTGCAAAGTAGAGGAGGGATGGTCTAGCGATGCTACAGAAATTGAAAAGCATGCTCTTGTGTAGCTGGTCGGATTTGTAAAAAGAAAATCTGTAAAATTGATCGCACTATCAACTGAGATGCTTGTTACAGTACATCACTGGTGTCATTTCTACCCCATCCGTCCACTGATACGCTGTTGATTACCACAGAATGATTGACTGACATCGCTTGTTTGAGATGGAGAAACAGTGTTGGTGGAGGGACAACGCTTTCTGGGGATGAATAGCACTGAAACATTGATCGCATACATGACTGCAACGTAAGGAATCAATCGAAACTGAAAAGTGAGTGATCAGAATCTGTGAGAACTGAGTTTGAATGTAAAGGTCGTCTGTCACCTTCGGACAGCAGTTTGGAAACGCTCCATATTGCCGCAAAACTCTTCCAATTTCCTTATGTTGTGACTGTCTTTTATTTCAATCATCCAATGTGTGTGTTGTAGAGTAGCAGCAACATGATTTGCACCATGCCATCTCCAGTTTCCTGTGAGAGCCAATGAATCAGAACGTGTTAATGTAAGTTTCTAACCTAATACACACCTTGAAGTCATCGTGGAAAAAGCATGCTCTTGTGTAGCTGGTCGGATTTGGTGTACAAGGCGAGTTACCGTCGAAAAGGAAAACAACGTATCAAACAGCATAACAGAGATACAGGGGCCTCCTCTTGCAACTGACAGTCTGTGCAATATGGTCTTCCTCCCACAGTACAGGCGATGAAACTTCACATCACTGACTAAATTATTTCGTCTGTTTACCGTTGAATAAACTCGTCTTTTCATAGCTTACGAAAATGGTTTTCCAGATGGTTACGCAAAAGAGTAATCTTTTGTCAGGAAACGCCATACGGATCAGGAAGCGTAGCGTAAAATGTTTAGCTGTTTCACCTCAGTAACTCAGGGAGGTGAGGCATATATGAGACATTTCTAGGAAGAATCATACAAACAGATTCACGGTAGCATCGACATCAAAGCCCATTTTTACATATGAAGAAGATGCCCCTGCAAGAATTTCTCGTTGCTTCTGCAGAACTAACAATAGCTTATGAAGTTGTCAAGCAACATCAACCCTTCAGTTCTCTTGACTGTACCATAAAACTGAATCCTACAATGAATCCAGACTCCAAAGTCGACGCAAACCAGTCTACAGCCATGACAATAACTACAGCTTCTTGCAGCACACTCCGTGTCTGAATGCATAAAACAATTGCAAGAACTTCCGTAATACAGCGTGGGCACCGCAGCATCGACCCACAAGGCCTAAAAGATGTTTCTTTTAGTTGTTCAGTACTTTACTGACGCTAACGAAATCCAACAGAAGCTACTGAAGTTAGATTCGCTAAATAACGAAACATCGTAGACAATAGTAAAGTTTTATCTGGACATTTTAAAACAACTGCTAATTCCATTAGATAAATTAATCGCATTTTGTGGAAACAGTATCAATACCAGCTTCGGAGGGCTTCATCGACACGGCCAGTGACATGTGTTTCACCAAATTACAGAACTAGTCGGAATGGGATGCCCTGTCTATATTCTCCACCATACTATATCAAGCGCTGCTTGAGTCTTAGCTGTATACTTTGAAATAATCGTCATGTAAATTTTTAATCATTTTTCAATGTACACGGTAAGGTCAGGAAAGCTGAAAGAATTCTGTTTATACATTGATGTCAATCATCAGATTAAGTGGAATTTAGCTATTAACATTGTCTGTTATTTTATGAGATTGTTTTTACTGATGTGACAAGCTCTTGATTCTAGGGGCCTTAACTTTTATACATGGACATACAGGCCGTTGCCCACACATGCCATGTGAAGATAATCTTACTGGCTGATTACTAATGTGAAGTTTGCTGTCGTCCAGAGGAAGATGGGTTTAAATCCTTTGAATCATGGTACAGGTTGTTTGAAATCACGATTTATTGCAATTGGCTGGCTCTCCTGTAACCATTGCTGTAGTACAACCATATTCAGAATATTTAAAACGGTGTGAAGATTTCGGGTGACAGTTGTTTCCAGCAATAAATGTTTCTGGACAGCTTTTTAGAAAATAAGCGTGACTCGGAAGAATGAAAGTCTAAACACTCAATGAAACACAAGCTGATTTACTTTTTTAAGGAAACCGAGAGTCCTCAGTCAATTGTCAACTCTTAAAATTATGGGGGTATTTGTTTCCTGTTACCGCACACAACGCTACTATGGAAAGAATATTTTCGCTGTCGACCTAGTAGCTTGATGAAAGAAATAGACTGCTGTCAGCGTCTGTGGAATAAATCGTACTGTGCTAGTTTAACTTCAGGCTGACTTGCATGGAGTTTTATAAGTACGTAAAAGGGAAAACAGACTTGCTGGCTTGTTGACTTCGAACACAGGCGGTGGCCACATTAATCTGACTTGACCGTATATAACGGTAAGAAAGAGATTTCAGAACCAGATTTTAAACTGTAAGGCATTTCCAGGGCTGATGTGGAGTTTAATCACAATTTATCTTCTTTGAACGGTAGAGTACAATAGAAGAAACGGCAAAAAGGTAGGAAATCTACATGGTGAGACCTGAATAAGTTGAAAGATTCCGACTTTATACAGAAGTGTAGGGCTAGGAAACCGTTGCCTGAAACATGGGAAGAGAACTGAGTAGAAAACGAATGGGTGGCTTTGAGGGATGAAACAGTGAAGCTAGCGGATGATCAAGGTCTGTTAGAAATTGTTAGATAGCACAGAAAATATTAAATATAACTGACGAAAGGGGAAAATATGGATATGCAGCAAATGAAACGAGTGAGATTAGAAGAAAGTGCGAAACGGCTAAGCTGTAGTGGGTAGATTACAAATGCAAGGCTGTAGAAGCGTTTGTAAACAGAGAAGAGACAGATACCACGTGTTAAAGACACCTTTGGAAAAAAGAAATTCAACTGTATGAATATCAAGAGCTGGGTTAACAAGCTAATACTAAGCAAAGCGAACAAAGCTGTAAAGTCGAAGGAATATATGAAAGAGGCTCAGTTGAGAAAATGACATTAAGAAAGTATTGTGAAAATCAGGTAGGAAATAGCTGGATATGAGGTGGGAGATATGATACTGTGGGAAAAATTGATTCAGAATTTAATAATCTAAGTTGAAACAAGGAAACCGGACTAGACGACACACCTCAGAATTACGAACATTAAGAACCTTAAGAGAGACACCCATGGTAAAGCTATTCCACAAGGTGTGCAAAAAATTTGGGACAGGCGAAATATATCCAGACTTCAAGAAGAATGTTATAACTCATAATCCGGAGAAAACATGTGCTGACAGGTTTGCATATTAATGAACTATCAGTTTAATAAGTCTTTGTTGCGAAATCCTAACACGAATTATTTACAGATGAATTTGAAAAACTGTTGGGATCTGATCTCAGGGAAGATCAGTTTTGGTTCCGGAGAAAAGTGGGAATACGCATTAAGTGGGAGCGACCAGTAAAGGAAATCAGTGAGATGAAAGTGTCTAAGATTCGCCGGTGAGATAGTAATTCTGCCAGAGACAGTAATGGATTGGATGTTCAATTGAAATGAATTTTTTAAAAGAGATTAGGAGTTGAGAGTCACTACAAGTGAAACATGGGTAATGAAATGCAGATGAATTAAATCATGTGATGCTGCAGGGGTTGGATTAGGAAATGAGACACTTAAAAGTAGTAGATGAGTTTCGTTATTTAGGCAGTGAAGTAACTGAAAGTAGCTGGAGAGGATATAAAAAGCAGACTGTCTATAGCGACGAGAGCATTTCTAAAAAGGATGAATTTGTGAAAATAAATTTAAATGCTGGAAGTGTTTTCTGAAATTTTTTTTACTGGCGTGTAGTCTTGTTCGGAAGTGAAGCGAAGATGATAAGCAGTTCAGACAAGAGGTGAATAGAAACTTTTGAGATGTGCTGCTATAGAAGACTGCTAAAGATGAAATGAGTAGATCAAGTAACTAACGAGGAAGTACTCAATCGAGTTGAACAGAAATGAAATTTAGGGAACCACTTGACTAGGAAAAGGGATCGGTTGATAAACATCAAGAAATCACCAGTTTAGTGCTGTAGGGAAGTGTTAGGGGCTGCAACGTGGTGTTTACGTGCAGATCGGTGACAAGTGAAATAATAAGTACAGAAGACTTGCAAGATACAGCTAATTTATTACTGATCAACAGTTTAACCCAAAGGGCACAGTATTCACCAAACATTTTCTACAAGTGTCTCTTTTTCACAAGTCATACAAATACATTACACAATACCTTTCTAATTGAATAAGGTGCAAACAAGAACTTCTTATAACTTCCTTACTAACTGTAAGCACTTCAAGAATAAAAGGTAAAATCAGTTTCATTTAACAAGGGCACTTGAATAATAAAGGTGAAATAAATTTCTTTTGAACAGGATACACAAGTCAGAAAAATACATCACACAAAACCATACTGATTGAATTACTTGCAAACAAGAACTTCTTATAACTTCTATACTAACTGTAACCACTTCAATAACAAAAGGTAAAATCAGTTTCATTTAACAAAGGGCTCTAGAATAATAAAGATGAAATAAATTTCTTTAAATAGGTCACCTGGGCAAGCGCAATAGGACAATTCAAATAATTTCCAATTTCAGCTATCCATCAAGTATTTCTCTTTAACATGTACGTAAGTTCAACTCCCGCTGCACGTAAGGTATAATTCAGAACACTAGTCTCCTTCCTTTATGGTTTTGAAGGTAAATATATAAGCAATATAGCAAACGGAACTGACGCCTTGGCGCGTCTCAATGCAGAGGAAACTTCATGCAAGATCCCCACTCACTGCAACACGAAGAATTCAGTGGCCGCCGTATCGGTTGCCATTTTCCCCGCAGCCAAAAGAACCTCCGTTTCCTCTGGTACGGGTCGGCCAAGGCGTCGTACTCCGGACATCGATTTAGACATGGTCTAGGTGCCTGCAAAGATAGATCACGTCAAACCAAAGGCAAATTAAGAATGGTTAAAGGGACTGTAGACCTCAAATTTCAAAATATGTAAAATCGTCGCAGCACAAACAGACTAGTTTTAAAAGGGAAACAATAAGAGAAAGCATAGTATTATTACATCAGTACGTCGCAGTTCCAGTACAATATTGGCACTCATAAGAAAAGGTAGAAGCTAGTGATAACACGGGTAGGTCCGAGTGCAAAACTAGAAAGCTTGAATGTCCACTTCTTCAATACACAGCTGCGTGGTGCATAGTTCAACTCCACTAGCCCAAATGAATAACACATTGCTCAGCGTCCTGTGTAGAACACCATGGTCCAGTCACGCCTCAAGAACGTGCAGTAACAGGCCCGCTTCCGCACTCCGAGCCACACACACACCGGGGAAATCCAGCGAACTCCACGCAAACACAAGTTTCCCTCTCTGGGCAGCGACACGTACCGGCCGTTCCGAAGCCAAACCCAGTCAGCGCGCCAGCCCACCAGCACCACAACCGGCCAACGAGGCAAAGGTAAGCAACTCCAGAGGGAAACAATTGATCCGGGTGAATCGAACCGAGAAAGCAACTGGCTCCAGCGCCTCCTCACGTGTCAGGGGTAAAAAAATGTGGAGGAGGCCAAGGTATGAATACAGTGAGCAGCTTTAAATCAATGTAGTTGCAGTAGGTATTCTGAGATGAATAGGTTTCACAGGATAGAATGGCTTGGAGGTCACATCAAAACAGTTTTCATATTGAATTCCACAACAACTATGTGGAGTTACTGATGTGAGAGCATTAGCAAAGTGTCATCTGAGTTCTGGAATTGTTTTCGGTAGAAGAGACGCATACCCAGGGTTTCTCATACGACCCCATAAAGCGAAATCTGAGTTACTGGTCGGGAGGTCTAGGCGGCCAATAGTAGAACATAGCGTCGAAATGTCCAATACGACCGGTTCTAAAATTAGTAAGATATTGATTTAAAAATGTACGAACCACCCTGCCACAATGTGGGGATTCTCCAATTTGCTGAGAAATGTAATAGGTCTCCGTGAAATCCGTATCGTGCTGTGGCGTCACCCGTCAGGAATGTCCAGGTCAATGTTTGGTGATACACTCTCCTTTATGGAAATAAACACATCACGAGAAGTGTGCCAGCTTCAGATTCGTTGCACTTGCCAGGTGATCGAAATTTTGAATCCTTTTTTACGTTCACTCAATTCTAATCGGCGTACTGCTAGGCGTTTATTAGTTATAGCCGTTTCTAACCGCTAAACTCATTATGAGTTGTCTTGTATTTCCGGCTGTAGCGTAATCCGCTTTCAGTCCACCAGTTATATGACGAATGAAAACAGCAGTGAGAAAAAACAGTCCTCTCAGCTTGTGTTAAGGTTACTTCCATTTTCGCCGTACTGGTTACTCTTTCACGACATATTTGCTTGGTACGTAGTTAATGTTAGTGCTGAATGTGACGTCGAACACGAGGGCATAAGAGATGGTTCATCCGTTTCCTTCTCAAAGCAACCACCGTGGCATTTGTCTTAGGCGGTTTTCGGCAACCACGGAAACTTTAAATCTATATGGTCGGAGGGGAATATGAACGTTTATTTTCTCGAATGCGAGACCAGTCTCTCACCACGGCGCTATCTCATATGGTTACTCGGTTTGTTCTCTTTCTTTCTCGGCGTCCTGTTAGATTAGTTTAAGAGTTGTATGTTGACAGTCTTTTATCTTCTATATGGCGTCAATTGGTTCTAGTGCATTTCGAAAAATGTACTATTTTACGGCGTCATTCTAGGGAACTTTGCTCTGCCTGTGAATTACCACCCTTTGATCTGACTTACTGCGTTCAGTACATTTGGCGTCAGTAAGGATATTAAAAAGAGCGCGCTACTGAAAAATTTCTCTGAAAAAATTGATAACTCGATCTGCGGTTCGTTAATGCAACTGTCGGAGCTAATTTTGTACTGGGAGGAGAAGTAAGCATTAAAGGAAGTCACAAAGGCAGTAATTCGTAAATAAATTATTCACAGCTTTCGTTCCAACCAGTAAACGGATGTTCCAGAAAAAAATGAATCGAAGGGAATATGATAGAAATTCACATTTCATTTCGGCATCCGATGAAGGTATCACTACGGATATGTAATTAAACTGTGATAGGAAAGTAGTTCACTAGAATATGAATCCGTATAATACCAAAGATGAGAATTTCTGAGTGCTATTAACCATTTAGGCTCCACATTTCTGCTGAATCCATGCTGATACTTTTGGTAGATTAAGGATTGTTACTTTAATCAGATAAGAAATTTGGTACATCGGTCAGACATTATAAAATCTCAAAATGACATTTATCTCTGGTAACTGCAAGCTTTTCTTAACTTCAGGAGAGTTTATTATCCATCAGTGAAAGTCCTGATTAAAAGGGATCCCTCGGTTAGAAATTACGTGTTCAGTGCATCGTCCAGACAGTGCAGTAACGCAGACTGTCGTTCCTACTTTGCATTTCCATTTTCATCCCACCGTTCGATAGGCATAATCGAAGAAATTAGCAAGAAGCCATTGTCATAATCTATTATCCAGCAGTGGTTGTTCACCCATCAGTGGAATGAGGTGGTCCTATGGAATCTACCTCTATGCCACCTCACTTCTGTTATGTCTTATAACTTCACCTGTAACGCTTTCAACCGAATTTTCTAACATCGAACTACTCTTTCTGTTGAACACAAATAAAAAAAAATGACCTAGGTGCTAATATATGCCGATATCCTTGAGGAACAATTCGGAGTAAGTGCGAAATGGGAATCTCACTAGCGACACAGTTATCATGAGATATATTCTTACATGTCATAAATCAGCAGTATCGGAATTATCATTTCCATAGGATTGAGATACCTTTCAGTACACAGAATGTAATTCTGTTTTGACACCTTTTCCAGTTTCGGTTTCAAATGATCATCACAATGGGACAGTCCAGTTAACCCTTTGCACGGTGTCAGTTTGTCAATTTTCGGAACAAACTGAGTGGTTTATCGGCTGAGTTTCTTACGCTATGACAATAGCCGAGAGTGAAAGTCTGGTACTTGTTTGTGAGAATTTGAAGAGTAATGTGTCTCCCTAAACGAAGAATGAACTTCAAAGAAAAGTTATAGTGCACGTGGCCTCTTGTAACCTACTTAGGTGTTACCACAATGTTCCAGTACTTCTACGGAGTTTTATATCAAAACTATGTTTATTTTGTTCGTTGAACGTCAGAAACGGGACCAAATCAATTATGGGTAGAATGCACGTTTAATTTTTGAAGGGTCTTCTTTAGCACTCTTAGACTGTGTTGAAGACAGAGACCTTAAGATTTTTGTTCTCATTTTCTTAGTCCGTGATTTGTACATTGGACTGTTTTTTGTTACGTTTCCTTCTTCATTCGTTACGTTAGCTATCACATTAATGGAACGGATAATTTGTCTTCATTCTAAGACGAATTTCGTATCCAAGTGCCGTGATATGATGGCTCAGGAATGTCAGAACCTTCTCATAAAAGCTCTCTCGAAGGCGTTAACATGGGGTGAACACCCACCCTGTGTCTCTCCGCAGTTCACGTAATCCTGACAACATGCGATGCGCAATAAAACACTCCCACAAACTTCCTCGGAACCGTTTATCTGGGATTATTTCTATCTACCTACAGGTTCGCGGTACAGGATTAAAACTGTCAATACTCCTATATCGCTAGTCAGTGCCCCGTGCTTTCAAAGTATCCTCATATCCGACAAATGGATCGGAAAATGAGCACTGCACACAGTCACTATAACGTCTGCAATCAGTTCCTAGTTTTTCCTTTATAAAAAAATAAAAAGAGCATGATACTACTCTAAAATAAAGATGAGAAGAACACACACACAAAACAGCACAGTTTTCAAGGAAAGAAATGGAATGTATTGTCTTCTGTGAGATATTGTCAAGTTAGCTAGTTGATGTCAACCCGTTCGGAAAAAAATCTAATGTTCAAATGTGTGTGAAATCTTATGGGACTTTACTGCTAAGGTCATCAGTCTCTAAGCTCACACACTACGTAACCTAGCTTATCCTAATGACAAACACACACACCCATGCCTGAGGGAGGACTCGAACCTCCGCCGGGACCAGCCGCACAGTCCATGACTGGAGCGCCTGAGACCGCTCGGCTAATCCTGAGACTTTTGTCCGCTTAGCAAGTGATCACTAACAACTGTGCCCTTCACACCCACACATGCGTGAAACACTTGCCACCCTTTCAGTTTTCTGTAGAACAAGAGCTACTCCGTGGATCACTCACCACAACGATTTTCAAACATGAGCTCCACTATAGAGTGCTCCTCCTAGCCAAGCGAGAACAGCCGGCTGGCCCTCGATTTCGCTATCTCAAAACCGCTCCACGAACTTACTAGGCGTTTCGGTTAGTCAGCTTGCAGAGCAGAGTGTCATCACTGCAGCTGGCCATTTGCTGCTAACACTTATAATGATTGAATGAAGGTGATTCTTCCTTCCAAAACTTTCAGATGTTTCTGTTGCAGTGGCTATTATAGAACACTGGCACCCCCTGTGGAAATAACTTGCAATGGGAGACAGCTTTGTCGGCTAAAACCATCACCCAGCCAGCCACATTACGTAAAGTCTGGCCCATTATATCCAGCCCGGAGAACAGTGGGAGCAGTTTCCGTCCCCTGGAGTTCGGAAAACCGGCGCTGGCGTTCCCAATAGTCACCAGCACTATCTGACGGCCATGGCTGGGAAATGATTATGTTAGACTTGGATGGGTAGCAAGTTGACAGTGATGTTCCGCCAACTTATCATAATGGAATGGATTTTGTCAAAATTGAAAGGAAGGCGCTTTTTTTGGTCCCAAGCGGTATTCAAGCAACAGCATCTTGCAGGCGTCAGCCAGTGTACCGGGTCTTCATGCACCAACTGATGAACGCCGTGTCGTGTGCATACGATGTGAGGAGCACGCAGTCTTCGATGGGTGCGTCAGCTGTGAATAGATTTTGGAAATCATGCTATTGCACCAATCCTTTAGTATACCAGCATTGATGCCTCGGACTGAGAACTAACGCAGCATGTGTACGTGAGATGTTGTTCCTTGGAGATACGTGTCAAGAAGTCTGTCTGAAACGAGAAGATCCTGCCAAAAAAAATAGTTGAAGAGGGTGTCTCCTCTCTGGTTATAGTCGTACTCACTTGGGACATCCGTTAAAATGCCTCTGAACGTTTCCCGGTGTTCCATAGTATCCATCACCTTATTCAACAGCTGCAGAAGTCGAATGGTTCACTGAGAGTCCGAGGGGGGGGGGGGGGGGGGAAGTGAGCCTCTTGCACGTGTTTCAGCGTTGCCTGTAAATATAGCCGCTCAAATTACAGATCTCTCTCAGTAGGCTCATTGGTCGATTGCACTTCGGCAGGTCTTTGTCCGTCGATGTTGAAGTCACAATCTCGGTATCTTTCCTTGCTTTTAGTGCCTAATGTAGAGTACGCCATTGTAACGGTGTGTAAGATACTGTTAACCATCGTATTCTCTTACAAAAAGTGTTTCCTCTTACCAAGTATCCAAAAGTTATCAGCCTGATATAAACAGTGTTGCAGAATCTTAGGTCTCTTGATAATATTCAAGAGCAACAAAGTATGCGGAGAGTCCAGAAAAATTATCTGCCTAAGGGAAGTGCGCTGGTTCCTTTGCTGTTTGAAATTTATACCGAGGACCAATCAATTCCTTATAATACAAGATGTTTTATGTATACTGTGGATTTTTCCATGACCTCCCAAAATGAAACGTTTGAAGAGACACTTAACTCTTGGTGGTGGTCAGAAAGAACCAGGCACGCTCTATAAGGCTAACCAATTGAGACCAACCTCTTCAATATTCTACTCTGCACCTTCCATTTCAGAAACAAGGAAGCCTCAAGAATGTTGGCTTTGTACTGGAGTGGCATCCTCTTGGAACAATGCTCCACTCCAAACTACCTATGACTAATAGGTTCAGGCAACACTGCTCGACCATCAAACACAAAACCAACGCTATAGGAAGTTAAAAGACGTCAACTGGGGACACTGCATTCGCTTTGTGCTATTCTTCAGCAGAGTAGTCATCCCCTGTTTGGTATAAATCATGTCATACAGAAACTATGGACCTTGCACTGAAAGAACAATGCCTTATGATTACAGGATTCTTAAATGTATCTCTGTCGAGAAGATTTGCCAGTATCGCAAAACAATATATTCATCGAGAAGTAGTGGCCGGTCATGAAGGACTGAAGGCTAACAACTCAAAGATAATGCACTGCTTGGCCATGAACCACCTCAGTCTATACTAAAATCAAGAAAAAATGTCTGAGAACAGCAGAACCTGTGAAAAAGTTTCCTTCGAGCAGAAGAAGCTCTTGAACGCTCTCTAAACAAGGTAAGACTTTTTCGATGGAAAACCGTACAACAAGATCAGATTTAACCGCGAGAACATATTCTCGCCGGCACAAACGAGAAGTGGGTTAAGCTTTGCTTAACAACTGCTGCCGCCAGGGCGCAGACCTCCCTTAAACAGTAGTACTTCGTATCGTAAGATGGCAAGTCAATGATGGAAACCAAGCAAATAACTGTGAAACACCTGTCCTAGTGATCTCTTTTTATCTGTTCGACACAGGACCTTATACTTTCAAACAATAGTGCCCTAAGTCTGGCTTAATTTTGGACGTCACTTATTTGCTAATTTGGTCGATGATTTTTCTGAATGTTCTTCTTTTTAAATACGTATACATTGATAAGGCAAAACTGCCCACCTCGACGTTAGATGCCGCCTGATGGTGTTACGGGCAAGTGACGCGGTAACGAAAGTATGTAAAGCGGAGCAGACACAGACGACAGATCACCGTAGTCAAGATATGGGCTGCACTGCAAATGGGGAAATCCATTGAGATAAACGATTTTGACAAAGGGCGGATTATTATGACGCAGAGTTTGTGAACGGCGAATCTGGTCGAATGTATTGTCGTGAGCATCTACAGAAAGAGGTAGAAAGACAGTGAAACTACCATTAAACGATAAATGGCTGGACGACCACACGACTATTCACGGAACGTGACGTTCGGAGGCTTGTGTGCCCTGTAAAGTAAGATGGATTGTCATCTGTGGCATCTTTGCCGAAAGAGCACAATGCTTGACCTCACACAAGTGTTTCGGAGCACACCGTAAACTTTACATTGTTGAACATGGAGCTCCGCAGCAGACAACCTGCCCGTGTTCACACGTTGGCCAAACGACGTGACAACTATGCCACAGTATGTCATGTGATGTTGAGTCTTCATCTGGCGAGATGTGATTTAGACGTTGGCTGTTCAGCTGCTCATATAATGAAGCCTTTCTCATACTAAGGCGGCGAAACTAGCTTACTCCAGGTATTAGGATCTGTCACATTGTCGGAGCCTTGTAAAACTAAATATATTTGCAGTTACTCCTCAACGAGCGTTATGTAACCTGGGACAATTTAGTAGTTGGTAAGAGTGATATTCGTGGCGAAGACATTGGCCGGGGTTTCGCCTTGTTATCCAGCTTTATCAGATCTCTCTCTCTATCTTTTTTTTTTTTTTCTTGTGGTACTTAACTTAACGGCTGTCATCAGTCCCTAAACTTACACTCTACTTAAACTAAATTGTCCTAAGGACAAACACACACACCCATGCCCGAGGGAGGACTCGAACCTCCGCCGGGACCAGCCGCACAGTCCATGACTGCTGCGCCTTAGTCCGGGCGGCTAATCGCGCACGGCATGAGGTCTCTGCCAGCCACAAAAGCAGCAGAGGGCGTTACGTAAAGGTTCTGATTTCATGCTGTGTGCGTGTTCACAAAATGTTCCACGTTCTCGTGAGGCCGAAGTTTGCAGCTGGACCGAAAGCGGAAAGTGTAGATGTCACTAACGGCGACCTCAGAGTTTTCGCACCTCTTCAACTCGGGAATGTTACCTTCGTCCACCGCACGTGATGCTTTATCAGAGCTCATTCTGCCAGGTGGCCAGCGATTCACTGACTGCTGAATACTTGGACTGTGAAATACGTTATATGCAGCCTCTCATGTGTTAACTCTCATGTCCATACTGGTTAAACCCAGGGAAAACGAGCCGGGCAGTTGTATCAAAGTTTTCTACGGCGGTCAAAGCAATGTAGCCTCCTGTCTGCTTTTAACTTTTGTGGTATTGATCATCAGTATAAGTTAACGTTCGTTTTCAAATTGTGGTAACTGTAATCCTCTGTCGTCGTAATGTAATAGTTTTCACAATGACTGAAACTGGTGTGTTCTTTGCAAAATAACTGCAATAGTCTTCAGGCAAATGCGTTACACTTTGTTGAAAATTAAAAAGCATATCTAGATCTGAATGGCTCTATTGAGAAATACGCTTACAAGTAAGAGAACACAATATGAGAAACCTAATTAACTGTGACTCAATTGTCTTCAACGAGGCGAGTGTTTTATTGTTACAATTTGAACTTTAGATACGTCAAAAAGCGCAAAAATCAAAATTACATAAAGGCGGATCACTTACTGAGTGAGAAACATTAACAAAAAAGTGGAAATATAACCAAATCAGAAAAAGAAATTAAGTGTTGCAAAGTCAAGTGTGGAAATATACACACAACATAAAGTATCAAGTAAGCATAGCTGCTTCCCAAAGAACTGGTAAAGGAAACTAGGATATGTTAAGAAGAGGCGAATAGACAGTTGTCTTAGAATGATGTTGCTTTGAACTAAAATTGGTGGTATGTAGAAGACAAAGATACAGCAGAATTAAGAGGCGTTCTTTGCAAAATCACAGAGCGTATCGAGCGACTGAATGTAACATCACTATCAGTAAAATATAAGCAAAGATAAATTTCAAATATATTGGATCGAAATTTTGGTTTAGGCACCGGGATGTTTCTATGATTTCAGTATCACTTCAGTGCGGACTCTACAACAATCTTTTAACGTAACTGTTATTCCATGAACGAGAACAATGCTGTAGATGGTAATTTGTGGAGGCTAAACGACCAGAGTGATGCAAAAAAGCGATAATATTCATTTGTCGACATACATGTTTTAGTCTGTCTGTTGTCTGTTAGGACTCTGTCCTCAGACTATAATCTACAGAAATATCCTATGCCACAGAGTTCAAATAGCGACCGAAAAAGTAGGTCCAATCGAATACTTTCAGAGTCTAAATCATATGTAGACAATGGCAACAGATGGGCACAGACTGTGTAACATATGTGACATGGCGCTCATTAAGTCTTCAAGTCATAGAATGAATGGGGTCAATGCAAGTGTGAATGTATGCAGAAGCTGAAAGATATCTGATGACAAAAAAGAAGCAGTCGTTTCAGTGCAAAAGTTTATCGCATCGGCTAGTGTAAAGTAAAAAACTTTTTTAAAAAGTAAGAATCACTTTATGGAGTAAATAAAATAATCAGCTGTGGGACTATTATTATACGAATGTAACATCAGGGTTAAAGTCACCTGGAAATAGGCACTGTGAAGTTTGCTGCCTTTAAGTGTTCCCAAATATGGTCTGTTTTATATTCGTCATGATATGCCCACAAAAAAATATAATAATAATAATTTCCCTGCCACAGAGGGAGTTCTCCAGCTCATATAGTTTGTAAGGGACACAACTGTCCGTAGTGGCATGATGTAATCAATAGAACCCTTTATTTATCACTGGTTGTCAGCAACATTCACAGCTGAGCACTTCTTTTCCGGTAACAGGCATTGTCTTGTTCAGTAACTCTCAGACCATGCCACTGACTCGCCATTACGTGAGCTGAAGGCAGATGTTGGCCAGGTAGCGTTATTTGTGGTCATAACTATTCACCTAGCTTTGTTGTTCCTGTTACAGGGAAACTACGAGATGGGAGGTTAGTACGATGGAGCTTAGCTTTGCAAGAATTCTATTTCGAAGTGCAGGACATACTAGAACAGAACCAGGCACCCAATACACTCTTATACGGACCTGTGTGCCTCGAAAAAAGGAGCTATCGTCACCAGGAGGCAGGATACATTTAATGAATTTTGTGATTCATACAGCAGCTGCCCACGGATATGGAAAAACATATCCCACTAATATAGTGCCCTGTATCATTGAAGATAAGGAAGTATGGGTGCGCTGGTGAGTGGAACAACCATACCCATTTTCCAGTGCATGAAAGCGAATTGTACTGAAGAAAGATGCAGGCAAAGTGGAGTGAAAACTGTGAACGCCCGAACATGCCAAATGAGACCTAACATGGTACAAATAGCTCAGCTGTGGGGCACTTTAGGCCTAAGAAGAGTCCGGAAATATTGTGACCAGATTGTTTATTTTTCAACATCGCCAAAGACGATAGGACGTTTATTGAAAACGTGTGAAATATGCCAGAAAACAAGCACTTCACACTTAAAACACGAAATATATGTACATCCTTCGTGGTCAGGAGTCAGTATTGGTCTATCTACAGGTACCATTACCTAGCGCCACAGGTGAAGCGACTTAACCGTTTTTGTGGAGAAAGGATGATTTTTGTTTATGTGATAATGCTAATAGGTGATTTTTCATAGAGGTGTCTGACAGTTGGCAGTGATTCTGCATGATGAATAGGTTGAATATTCACAAATGTGTACCTCAGGTTTCCAATGGGGAAAAAATATTTCTGTTGCAGCTAAGAGGCAATAAAAGTTAATGAACACAGTTGTAGCCAGAGAGTCTGAAAGGATGAAGTTCTTCTATCGAGCTTGTCTCAAAATAGAAAAATTTGTGCACTGGAAGAGGCCACAGCATTAAGGCAGCCGAGAGAAAGGATAAGGGCTATGTTGTACACGTTTCACATCAAAATATGTTACGAGTGACGACGGAAGTTATTTTGGGTGTAAATAGTGTTGTGTTCTGCCCACTCTTCTACTGTATGGTGCCTAGGAGAGCTGCTTTCTCAGAACGCTAGACTACAAGCAAATCGTATTAGTGAAGTTTATTGCAGTAAGATAAATTACAATACTTTCCATATTTACAAAGGTGTTTCACAAGCAAATGGTGACATGCAAATAATGAATGTCCTTCAGTATATACAATTCCAATATAGGAAAACGATACGGTTCATAAGTCACTGTTGTACCGTTGATATGACAGCTCCTCTTCAACTTGGGCAGCGGCTCTTTTTTTTTGTGATTTCATTCCTCTGCCTTATATGGGCAGGGGAGAGCTGTCAGTGGCACAATCCATCGCTCTGGTGGAGGTAGAAATACACTGACATAGAGACGTTCATGGGAGGACAATTAGAAAAGTCGACATAAAAAAGTCGACATAAAGGTGAAAAACACAGTTGGCGATTCTTAATACAAAAAGAAGACACTGAAGGCACACGCACAGGTTAGAAGTCGGCCACAGTATTAAAAACACTCCAGAATAGCCCACTTTAAACCCACTTGGAGCACACACAATGAAAAATAAAACTGCCAGTTGGGACCTGCCGAGGGAGAGGCTGGAGAGTATGGAAAAGGAGGGGAGAGCAAGGTGCAGGAGGGGAGGCGGTAGGATGAAAAGAGTAGGGGCGTCAGCAGGTACACCAAGAGGCAGCAGAGTGGTGGGGCAGGAGATGAAGAGGGAAGACAAGGTAGGAGGGAGTGCAGAGACACTGAAGGGGAGCACAAGAGAGGGGAGTAGGAGCGGAAAGCCGCTCAGGAGAAGGGAGGGGGAGGAGAGGGAGATCTGAGGAGGAGGCAGGAGGAAGATGGGGTTAGAGTTAGTAGGAATGGTAGATGTCAGGGTGAAGCTCGTCATCCAGGATGGGTGGATGTTGGAAGTTGCGTTGGGAAAGGAGGTGGAGGGTGTGGAGATGGAGGGAGGATGGGACACAACGGTAAATGGGCGGCAATGGGCTGGAGGTGGAGAGGAAGGGAGACACCAGGGGGTGAGGGGGATCAATTCGGCAGACAATATATAGCGTGTGGATGTGTTCAAGGAAAAGGAGAAGGTAGGGGGCCGTGGATAGGCGGCGCAGCGCTTACATTCTCTTCGTGTAGAGGCCTCTCTTGTGTCTGTGTCGTCCTAAAGAGGGGTCCGTCAGCGTACTATTTGCTGACGTCGTCTCACAGCCCTCTCTGCTGTAACGGTCCAGGCCGACATGCCGGCGCTTGATGTTACGCCAGAACAAAAATGGACTGAGGTAAGAGGTAGAGCCAGTGTTTATTTCTCTCAACAGACTAGCCTCAAATGTTATGGTTCGTATCACGAAGAAGGTAATGTGCACGTATCATATTTACTGCCGTAATGAATATGGTAAATCGGGTAAGTCAGTAAGCAAATTTGATCATATAATTAACAATGTGCAAATGATTTAATAGGGTATACGCCATTAGGAATTCTGTCTGCTGAAAGCCTGTCAGCCAGATTAGAGGGATCCTAAAGCGTTAGCCATGGGAGCAGAAGATTAGTAAGGTGGAATAAACAATAATGAAGAAGGTGCGGTGTAGCGGTATGGTGAATCCGGTAATGTATGGGAAGTGAACCTCATTCTCGTTAGGTTACACATTTAACTCACGAAGACTAATCAGAAATTAAGAAATTACATTGTGTCTACAGAGATCTGTTTGGGATTTTGATATTAGCTATCTGATTACCCTAGAGCTGAAAAATACATGACGTGGTAAAATTTGCTGGAAAGAGCATGTCGAAAATGTTGAAACAGCTAACGCGTGTACAGTCAGCTATGATCCTCGACAATCGTCAATAGCGGTAGTAAGTAGTATTACTGATAGTAATAGTAGTAGTAGTAGTGATACGGTTATGTCGTATCTGGCACACTTTGTTTACATTTGTGACGTCATTAGATCTAGGTCGTTGACACAGCGACATGATCAGCCTCATCATTGATGTCAGTGGATTGCCATTCTTCCACAATCAATGTGAGTGAGTAGCCTTTACTTCTGTGTGTGTGTTATCGTAAATACAAACCTGGGAATGTGAACTAAGAATCAAAATCTGCTACTGTGCTCAAAGTCAGAGCACCTACATGAAATTGAAAGTAATCCTTTGTGCGTAAATACCGATCTCTTTCATAACAACATAAATAGATAAAGCAATAATTTCAGGCTCAGTAGACACTGTCAGCGCGCACTATATGAAAAAAATAGCAGTATAAAAAAAACAAAACAAACTGTAATGTCGACCTATATAACAATGTAACCAGAGATACATGAAAATTTCTACAGTCACATATGATCCTGGTAAAATAAAGAATGTGACAGAACCTATGTTGTGCAAAGGAAACGAAACAATCGCGTATTGTGAATGTCAGCTGCAAAATGAAGTACTTACAGAAACAGAAACAGACCAAGACTTCGTAACGGCTGAAAAATACTCCTAAAACCCAACTACGGTTGGTCTAGGGTTCAAAATGGTTCAAATGGCTCTGAGCACTATGGGACTTAACATCTTAGGTCATCAGTACCCTAGAACTTAGAACTACTTAAATGTAACTAACCTAAGGACATCACACTCATCCATGCACGAGGCAGGATTCGAACCTGCGACCGTAGCAGTCCCGCGGTTCCGGACTGCAGCGCCTAGAACGGCACGGCCACCGCGGCAGGCGTTCGTCTAGGGAAATTGGGTTCAAAATCTTGACTCAGAATGCCAATGAAACACATGACTCAATCTTTCCCTTCTGGAATCTCAGTTAGGAACGAACTCATCAAAGAAAACCATTATAGGCTCTAATATGAAAATCCATTTAATCCAGTAACTTACATTCTACAGCAAATTAACTCAGAAGTTCAATTAATAGAACAATCATCCAAAATTCGACTGTGATGTGGGTGAAGTGTACCAACAATACAAGTTTAGAAAAATAAAAATAAAGATTTTTACCTCATCAAATAATACCTTAGTCTTCATTTCAAAACCTTTTTATGTCCGTCCGCCAGTCAACCATTGTTTAAGTCACGATTCCTCCTCGTAATAAATCAGCAACTCACATATTTCCAAAAGTACGTGCACGCATTACACGGTACACTCAACGAAACCCCGTCTGCAGCACACTGCAGCTATCCGTTTCTGACTGTCAAAGATTCTACGACTCCACAGTGCTGCCACCGCAGACAAAGACACTGTTGCCTATCAACAGTCTCTCCTACCAGAATTCTTCATTATATATTATTTTCCTTTGCAAATATTAACAATCCAATAACATCATCAAAAAAATTGCCATCTTACAACAATCCCCCCCCCCCCCCCCCCATGAACCATGGACCTTGCCGTTGGTGGGGAGGCTTGCGTGCCTCAGCGATACAGATAGCCGTACCGCAGTTGCAACCACAACGGAGGGGCATCTGTTGAGAGGGCAGAGAAACGTGCGGTTCCTGAAGAGGGGCAGCAGCCTTTTCAGTAGTTGCAAGGGCAACAATCTGATGATTGACTGATTTGGCCTTGTAACAATAACCAAAACGGCTTTGCTGTGCTGGTACTGTGAACAGCTGAAAGTAAGGGGAAACTGCACCCTAATTTTTCCCGAGGGCATGCAGCTTTACTGTATGATTTAATGATGATGGCGTCCTCTTGGGTAAAATATTAAGGAGGTAAAATAGTCCCCCATTCGGATCTCCGGGCGGGGACTACTCAAGAGGATGTTGTTATCACGAGAAAGAAAACTGGCGTTCTACGGATTGGAGCGTGGAATGTCAGATCCCTTAATCGGGCAGATAGGTTAGAAAATTTAAAAAGGGAAATGGACAGGTTAAACTTATAGTGGGAATTAGTGAAGTTCGGTGGCAGGAGGAACAAGACTTCTGGTAAGGTGACTACAGGGTTATAAACACAAAATCAAATAGGGGTAATGCAGGAGTCGGTTTAATAATGAATAGGAAAATAGGGGGTAAGCTACTACAAACAGCATAGTGAACGCATTATTGTGGCCAAGATAGATACGAAGCCCACACTTAGTACAGTAGTACAAGTTTACATGCCAAGTAGCTCTGCAGATGACGAAGAAATTGAAGAAATGAATGATGAAATAAAAGAAATTATTCAGATAGTGAAGGGAGACGAAAATTTAATGGTCATAGGTAACTGGAATTCGAGTGTAGTAAAAGGGAGAGAAGGAAACGTAGAAGGTGAATATGGATTGGGTCTAAGAAATGAAAGAGGATGCCGCACGGTAGAATTTTGCACAGAGCACAACTTAATCATAGCTAACACTTGGTTTAAGAATCATGAAAGAAGGTTGTATACATGGAAGAACCCTGGAGATACCAAAAGGTATCAGATAGATTATATAATGGTAAGACAGAGATTTAGGAACCAGGTTTTAAATTGTAAGACATTTCCAGAGGCAGATGTGGACTCTGACCACAATCTACTGGTTATGACTTGTAGATTAAAACTGAAGAAACTGCAAAAATGTGGGAAATTAAGGAGATGGGACCTGGATAAACTGAAAGAACCAGAGGTTGTACAGAGTTTCAGGGAGAGCATAAGGGAACAACTGACAGGAATGGGGGAAAGAAATACAGTAGAAGAAGAATGGGTAGCTTTGAGGGATGAAGTAGTGAAGGCAGCAGACGATCAAGTAGGTAAAAAGACGAGGGCTAATAGAAATCCTTGGGTAACAGAAGAAATATTGAATTTAATTGATGAAAGGATAAAATATAAAAATGCAGTAAATGAAGCAGGCAAAAAGGAATACAAACTTCGCAAAAATGAGATTGACAGGAAGTGCAAAATGTCTAAGCAGTAATGGCTAGATGAGAAATGTAAGGATGTAGAGGCTTATCTCACTAGGGGTAAGATAGATACTGCCCACAGGAAAATTAAAGAGACCTTTCGATAAAAGAGAGCCACTTGTATGAATGTCAAGAGGTCAGATGGAAACCTGGTTCTGAGCAAAGAAGGGAAAGCAGAAAGGTGAAAGGAGTATATAGAGGGTCTAAACAAGGGCGATGCACTTGAGGACAATATTATGGAAATGGAAGAGGATGTAGAGGAAGATGAAATGGGAGACATGATATTGCGTGAAGAGTTTGACAGAGCACTGAAAGACCTGAGTCGAAACAAGGCCCCCAGGGTAGACAACATT
The DNA here is from genome assembly GCF_023897955.1 of Schistocerca gregaria. Taxonomy (NCBI): domain Eukaryota; kingdom Metazoa; phylum Arthropoda; class Insecta; order Orthoptera; family Acrididae; genus Schistocerca; species Schistocerca gregaria. The sequence goes on along the minus strand of NC_064920.1, from coordinate 211,800,139 downwards.
CCATTGGAACTACTGACGGCCTTGCGAGAGCCAGTCCTGACAAAACTCTACCATCTGGTGAGCAAGAAGTTTGAAACAGGAGAAATACCCTCAGACTTCTAGAAGAATATAATAATTCCAATCCCAAAGAAAGCAGGTGTTGACAGATGTGAAAATTACCGAACAGTCAGTTTAATAAGCCACAGCTGCAAAACACTAACACGAATTCTTTACAGACGAATGGAAAAACAAGTAGAAGCCGACCTTGGGGAAGATCAGTTTGGATTCCGTAGAAACACTGGAACACGTGAGGCAATACTGACCCTACGACTTATCTTAGAAAAAGATTAAGGAAAGGCAAAACTACGTTTCTAGCATTTGTAGACTTTGAGAAAGAAACCAGATGGCAGTTATAAGAGTCGAGGGACATGAAAGGGAAGCAGTGGTCGGGAAGGGAGTAAGACAGGGTTGTAGCCTCTCCCCGATGTTATTCAATCTGTATATTGAGCAAGCAGTAAAGGAAACAAAAGAAAAATTCGGATTAGGTATTAAAATCCGCGGAGAAGAAATAAAAACTTTGAGGTTCGCCGATGACATTGTAATTCTGTCAGAGACAGCAAAGGACTTGGAAGAGCAGTTGAATGGAATGGACAGTGCCTTGAAAGGAGGATATAAGATGAACATCAACAAAGGCAAAACGAGGATAATGGAATGCAGTCAAATTAAATCAGTTGATGCTGAGGGAATTAGATTAGGAAATGAGACACTGAAAGTAGTAAAGGAGTTTTGCTATTTGGGGAGCGAAATAACTGATGATGGTCGAAGTAGAGAGGATATAAAATGTAGACTGACAATGGCAAGGCAAGCGTTTCTGAAGAAGAGAAATTTGTTAACATCGAGTATAGATTTAAGTGTCAGGAAGTCATTTCTGAAAGTATTTGTATGGAGTGTATCCATGTATGGAAGTGAAACATGGACGATAGATAGTTTGGACAAGAAGAGAATAGAAGCTTTCGAAATGTGGCGCTACAGAAGAATGCTGAAGATTAGATAGGGAGATCACATAACTAATGAGGAAGTATTGAATAGGATTGGGGAGAAGAGATGTTTGAGGCACGACTTTACCAGAAGAAGGGATCGGTTGGTAGGACATGTTCTGAGGCATCAAGGGACCACCAATTTGGTATTGTAGGGCAGCGTGGAGGGTAAAAATCGTAGAGGGAGACCAAGGGATGAATACACTAAGCAGATTCAGAAGGATGTTGGTTGCAGTAGGTACTGGGAGATGAAGACGCTTGCGCAGGATAGAGTAGCATGGAGAGCTGCATCAAACCATTCTCCGGACTGAAGACCGCAACAACAACAACAATCACACACTTTACGAAAGTGTCGCCAGCAGATTTCAAACCGTCACAAAGGTGAAGGGTATACATAAGTCACATTAATATCCAATAACAGATCAGACAGTGTAGTGCGTTTATTATCTGTGTCATTATGTTGTATGTGCATTGACAGCAGGAAAGTAGGCTATCGTTTTTGCGAACAGTGGACTTTTCCTTCTTACTATTTGGCTTTGCGACGCTTACGATTGCAGTACTGGAGACGGTGACGGTATAGCAGAGCTACATAAATTTTGTTCTTTTCTGCGTGGACTCTGTCATATCTGTTGTTTACACGTATGCAGAGTTGCTGCGGCGGCAAAAAGCGGGAACTATGTCTCATTGCTGGTAAAGACTGCAGTAACAGCGAAGCTAACGATATGTGCGGATACATCAGCCCTGATGGGAAGGTTGCTCAGCCGCTCTGCGTGGCTGCAACAGCAGCTCCAATCTCGCCTCCTCTTGCAGGCAGCCGGAAGGTCAACGCCTTCGCCCACACGGCTGCCCTCGAGAACATAGCCAGCTGCTGCAGGGAGGCCGCTTGCCCAGCCACGGTGTGGTGCCCGCATCAATACTCAGAGGACACTAGACCAAACTGTCTCAACCAGTGGCAGACATGAGCATCAGATGTTCAACTCATCTGCCACCTGTGCCCGTGTGGTTTGAAGTTTTGTGTAACAAATATAATCACCAATCACGGATTTGTTTCTGCAGGCTAATCGCAACCTGCATTTATATCATTTTACCTTACAAGATTATTGACTACAAGTAGCATAGTTTTATTTCTGTTCATTTTTGTTCGAAGAAGCTTATTAAATAAAAAATCTTTTTTTTCTTGACAGATCTCTAGTTAGCAACCCGAACACATATATAGTTACACTATCCTATTCAACGTTGAGGTACATATTGCTGCCATTGTAGGATTACAAGTGGCATCAGACAACACAATGTGTCTTCTCTTTGTGTAGGAGTACCGACTAAGAGTTGTAAATGTTGCCTGCGCCTCGTTTTTTTTTTTTTTTTTACTTTATTGGCATGCTTTTACTAATTTGACACTGTTTTCATTTTTGGAAAGCAATGTCCTATTTTATGTGTCGTCTTAAGTTTCTTTATTATATCTGCATGAACATTTCGTAATTAAGACAGATGAATGTTGATCCTTTTTTTTTCTTTTCTTTTCTTTCCACTGCCTGACCAATGTTTGCTTAGTAACTGAGGAAAGTAATCAATCATAATAAAGGGAATATTTGGAGTTTTATACCTGCCGAGTTTATATAAATATTTTGAAGGGGGAGAAGTCATCTGTCACTGCGGCATCAGGAAGTATTTGGCGATATTGAGCTGGAAAATATGAAGGTATACAACGTATGAAGTTATTTAATAGCTGACAATTTTGTAATGTCAGTGCTTTCACACAACCTGACCCATTTATAGGGTTATGCATTAGCAGTAGTGAGGTCTGATCTTAATCATAAAGAGTTGACGACCAGGATCAACGCTGTAATAAATAGATTAAATTGAACTTCTAGGTGTATTTAACAAGTGCTGACTAGGAACATCTGTGATAAATTAAATTTTTTGTGTTTATTTAATGTACGATATTTCGGTTTTATTTATTTGTTGCGCCATTAACAAATGACCTGCAATTTAGTTACTAAGATAGGCCGTATTTACGCAATATGAAATTGTGCATGCGCAGTATGTGAAACTTAGTTGACATTTCTTATTTTTAATAAGGATTAATACTATTATAGCTTTAAATACATATTGATTTAAAAGTAATTAAAGGAAATTCGTAAAATAATCGATTTATGAATAGAAGACATAAATTTAGAAACATGGAAAGAGGTTATGACATATCATCACTTTATGACTTTTTTTGAGTCATCAGTCATCAGTCTTCTGAATTGGATACGGCCCGCCACGAATTCCAGCCTATGCCAACCTTTTCATCTCAGAGTATCACTTGTAACCTACGTCCTCAATTATTTGCTGGATGTATTCCAATCTCTGTCTTCATCTACAGTGTTTACCCTCCAGAATTCCCTCCAGTAACAAGGAAGCTATTCCCCGTTGTCTTAACGGATCTCCTATCATCATTTCCCTCTTCCATGTCAGTGTTTTCCACATATTCGTTCCCTCTCCGATTCTGCACAAACCCTCTTCATTCCTTACCTTACTAGTCCACCTAATTTTCAATATTCGTATGTAGAACCACACTTCTAGGAACTCCTTGAAAAACATCCAGCTAATCTGTATCTTGGTAAAGAAGCCTCTAAACTGTCAAATTATTTAAGTGGTGCTTCGATATACCAATAATGTCAAAGTCAACATCTGCAAGCAGTTCACTAACTTAATCTCTAATACCTCTTATATTTTCGTGAAATATACTAATTCCTTCTCTACTAGGATACCAGACCTCCTCTGAAGGTGATTCCTTAGTTAAAGGGACCTCCTTTAAGCAGGTGTATCCATCAGCTGACTTCCGTCTAAAAACCGTTCAGCTCTAACACCAACTACTACAAGAATTTTTCCATGAGTGATCCCACCACAGCCCACTACACTGTCACCTATATGCTTTGCCAGCCCTCCCCTCCCCTTCCCATACCTGTTAAGATGCAGGCGATGTTCAGTGAAACCTGATCTACTGGTAGACTCAACTGGCACCACTGCAATGCGACCCATGCACTCTACCATCAGTGCCTTCTCCAGCCCCGTGTTAAGACGCCTAACAGCCGCATTAAGATGAGGCCGATCTTGACGCTGAAACAGTTACGTGAAATGCAAACTAGTGCGTCCCGTATCAGTGGCTATTTTTACCAGTCATCACCTACATCATATTTCCTGTCCCTATTAAGACTATTCCCTGCTCCACCTACAATCACTATCTGAGCCTCTTTTGTAAAATTCCTACATACCTCCCATATGCTGTCAGTCACCTGAGCCAACCCTGCGCTAGGCTTCACAGTGCAGGTGACCTGGTACTCACTCCCCAACACTTCCTGCAATTGCTGACCCACGCCTGTACTGTGCGAAGTACCTAGCAGCAGAACCTTCTCCTTTCTGTTAGACTTTGCAACTGATTCAGAATTCCTAACTGCTGAGGACTGCTGCATGTTTCTTACTCCTACAGCTACAAGAGGCTCCCCTCCATTGAAATCTGACACTTTGTCAAATTTATTGCAAAGTAAAATGAATACCTCTTCCTCCTAGCTGCCTTCTTGCCAACTGCCAGTTCCCACTCCCCAGCACCCTTCTCTGTAGCAGTTTTGTTTATCTTAGTTTTTTGTTGATGGGTGTGCTGTGCATCAGTTCTTAGTTCATCTGATATGTTTATGGTTTCAGTACTTTGATTGCGTTTTACAGTTTCTGTCTTTGTGATGTCACATACCTGCTTGTCTGCGTCTATTGGTTTAGTCTCAGGTTCTTGTCTGAATGACCACCATTAACAAAGTGTACTGTTTTGATGTACAATTTACACTTTGTGGTGTCATACACGGATTCAGTTGTTGATGATTCTGTGTTGTTTTGTAAGCTTGTCTTAGTTGTTGTGTTCGTTTTGAATCTTCTATTTGTTGTTCTGGTGAGTGGTGTGTTCCACAGTCATGCTGTGAATGTGTATGAATGTATCTCAGACGCTTTGATGTATTTTCACATTTGTCTAATTTATGTGATTTCGCTGACTTTTCGTTGTCCGTGCAGGCTGCTTCGACTTCCGGCTCCTCCATTCCTCGAAGAATCGCAGTCTGGAAGGACATACACTGAAACATGCCATGTTTTAGCTGCCTAGCTTCATAATGGTCATGCATCATCACTGTAGTTTGCACTATTTCATTCAATTATATCGATGGTACTGTCTCAGTATTTAGGTCAGTGGCTTGCAGTAGCCCCATTTCCTGCCTAAATGCTACCGCACACCGCCAAGCTCTTTTTCTGGTGCATGTTGATATGTATTTATGCCTTCTGTAATGTTAGGGGGCAGATCTGTATTCCATGTACTCTTGTTCTATGTCAGTGAACGTTGTTGACATCGTATTCTCAGCACTGAATTTGCCTTTTATGTTGTGCATTCTGGTCTCCTGGCTAGATCGCAGACTCTGTTTCGGTTTTTATGTGGGAGGCAGCTAATGACAGTGTGCCCTTTTGTGTCCTGGCTTTGCACATTTGGCACACACTTGCTACTTGTCAAAACGTGTAGGTGAACGTCCAAGGCTTCATCAGTTGAAATACTTTTGTACAGCCACATACTCTTTAATGGTCAATGGTTCAAACTGTATTGTAGACTCTTTCTCTATGTAGTACGAGTAGGTGAATCTTGGGGGAGACCTCAATTATGTAATGAACTGAACGCTCCCCCCTTTCGTACTATCTTGCATTTTATTGCTATGTCTTCGTTAAATTCTTTCTTTCAAATATTTTCACACACATTTGATGTTGATTTGCTGTGCAATTTCCGCTACTGCTTTTCATTTATTCACCTGTGTCTTCGCTTCCGGAATCACCGCATTTCCTCTCGACTTCATTTCCTGGAGTTGACAGTGTTCGTTAGGGTTCCTCTCACAGCGTTTTCTTCTGAATTGTCTGCTGATTTGAAGAAAAGAACGAATGTTTGGTTGGTTTTAGTTCGTTCAAAGCGTTTTTCAACCTTTCTTTTTGGTTTAAATGTAGCGCTAGCTGCTGTGACTGCCGCAAAGGATAGTGGAAAGGCTTCGGTTTCAGTTCTAGGTCTTTTTTTCTCTTCTTTATTCCCGCCTCCAGAGTCGGATTCTGCCCTGCACATCTAGGGCATTGGCAACAGTAAACTACTTTCGCAGTCTGTGATTCTCTTTACTGTGTTTATCGTTTTGGCATTCTAGTTTAGATTGCGTAACAGCAATTGCCCATATCTTATTTCGTAAATTGGCTGAGAATACAGTAGATGCCCTCTTCTGTCTTAATTCGCTTACAAATTCAGCCAAGATGTCATCTGCTACAGCAATATTGTCTGCATCTGATGCAAGTAAATCTCTGACTGGTGTTGCCATACCGGCAGAATTACGTTGTCTCATTGCACGGGTATTACGTGCTTCATTTCCACCCCCTGAGGCTGTCGCGATGCCATTAGTAGGACTCTCTGTGGCTGTCCCAATGTCGGGCCAAATAGTTTTCTACAGTGTCTTCGATTAAACGTGGAGACAGAAACGGCGAAGTCAAAGAAACACGACAGTCACGTTTTTAATTCTTCACTACAACTATCATTTAGACTTAGTGTCGGCTTGGTGTTGATATAAATATTCCATAAGTTCGTCCAAACAGGGTTTTAAGGTCCACTGACCTCCCGCGAGAAAGCAACAGCAGCGTTCCTACGAAAGTGTGCCGTTTGCAAAGCCGTCGTTTGGTTTCGATCGCTGAGGCAGCCGTCTCTATCCTATTCTGTTTCAACATTTATTCTGATTCTTTGGACACTCAGAGGTCTACATTTAATTTCACCACGTTTTGGTATTATTCCATACTTCGTACGTCCAAAAAACTGGAAAAACAGGCCCATTCGGAACATTGGGTATAATTGATGCTATATTAGCGAATTAATAGGATTTATTGTACGAGCACACCACGAATCCACGGTAGGAATGGAAACTGATACACTGATACACGAGCATATTTTACATCGGCCACAGTTACTACTGCCTTATCTGGGGCAGGCGTCTATATCGCCGAGGCAAGTAGGCAGAACAGCTAGCGGCTGCTGATGCGTTGGTTGCCGTTGCCGCAGACGCCGAGGTGTGCTGCAGTTCTGCGAGTAGAGCTGTTTATAAAATATTTTTACATCTACATTTTTCTCATGAAATATCGATGTTTATTGGAGATATCCTTACCAGTGATATTGTTATCGAAATGGCAATATCGAGTGCCAATATTTTTTTGTTTTATATTACTTTTTTGGCAATTTTCTGTAAATATTTGAAACTATTCTTTTGAAATTGTAGTAGAACGTAATTTCACTTCCACTGTGTCAAGGAGTCTTACCATTTTTTGAGATTTCATGACGTCCTGTCTTTCTCTTGACTGTGTGATGCAAGTGTAAATGGCACAAAGAAGTCGTCCCATTGCACTGAGGGGTGGCAGTGTGAATGGAATAACAAGTTTTCCAATGTGAAAAAAACAATTTTTAACGCAAGTAGTGTGCTCCACAGCGGCACTCTTCCAAAAAAAGTTGCTGAAAATGATGGAAAAAGAATCTAAATGACAAGACTGGTCTTTGCGGTGGGCGGAGAAGTGTGAGGATAAACGCTGACGTAATCGGTGCTCGCTGCTACCAACAGAAACTGCAACGTTTAACTTCACCGCACAATTTTCTCACAACTGCTGGCGTTTTTAGAAACGAGAAAAAAAAACCAGTGAAGTCGACATGAAGCGTACCGGACAAATCCGAAATGTGACGAAACCGAACAACGGACGCATCGGACACCTCTTATTGTGTCACTTACATGCCACTCACATGCAAGTACCATTGCTAGCTCCGGCGGGGATGGCCGAGCGGTTCTAGGCGCTACAGTCTGGAATCGCGCGACCGCTGCGGTCGGAGGTTCGAATCCTGCCTCGGGCATGGATGTGCGTGATGTTCTTAGGTTAGCTAGGTTTAACTAGTTCTACCTTCTATTGGACTGATAACCTCAGAAGTTAAGTCCCATAGTGCTCAGAGCCATATGAACCAACCATTCGTAGGAAATTCGTTATCGCCAAGCGTGAACGTGCATCGTTTTCCTTTCAGTTCTTGCTGTAACGAGGATCAGCAGGCTGCTAGCTTGTTGATGTACAAAATATCTAATAACAAATCAATGCTTAACTATACAGCTCTAAAACCGGCAGTGCATTTACGATGTGCCGCCGTTGCGTCGATATCTTTATGTCTGTACATCGATATAGATATAGTTTCTCGGTGTATCGAATGTCATTTGTGATATCGTTTTAAATATCAATATATCGGATATACGATATTTTTAAAAAATATCAACAGTCCTAGCTGCGAGGCGAGGCAAAATGAGGCGCGGTGCGGCGTGCTGACGCGAGAAGCAGACAGCCACGGGCCGGCAGGAGGGCATCGAACCTCAATACTCGGGCAAGCGGCGGCGGACGAATCACCACAAGAGTTTATTAACCTTTCCTGTGTAAATTACAGCATCTAAGAGTAAGCCACAAACACGCTGTGTGAAAAAACAGTCTAGGCTCCCGCAATCGCATCTACGAGTTGTTCTTGATCAAATTTAACCTAATAAAACTGCGTCCAAATGCGGAGTCACATCACGGTGCTACCGGCTTGACAGTCATCGTGTCTCTTCTGGATGAACTCTGTGACAGATTAAACGGGACTTCAAGATCTGTTTAATAGGTACTGAGTGGGAACATCTGTACGCGATAAAACTGAAAGTTTTGCTTCATTTAATCTAAGATACACCTGTACTGACATCATACGTCTATGTACCACCTCCAGACACATAAATAGGGCCGAGACAATGAGAAGTGTGTGTGTAAATGTTGGCTTAGGAGAAGGGAACTATTGCTACGTAGTTTGTTTCGTGAGCACGTACTTGTTTTCCCGGGAAAGTCTGTTGTATCAATCCTTTTCGCCTTCATTTTTCAATTTTTTTAACGTTTTTTAGCAAAAATAGTTCTTCTCGCCTTTTTTTAACGCTCTAACATGACTTAGTTATTCGCATCGCTGGCTCTCTGGAACATTCGGAGCTGAGCGCGCCTTTTACCGCAGAAGGCGTTGTCTTGCTATGTAGTTTAACAATGCGAGAGCACTACGATACACGCGCCTTTATGCGACGATAATCTAGTCGTTATTCAGGCTTAGCGTGGAACAGTCAGATGCCGTCGAGTAGCACAAAAAAAATATGAACAGATGTTCAGGTGATGAAACATGAATTTGTAAGTTTTCCGTCGAGTAGTAGGACAACAGTGAGAGATTAATCGTATCATTCGAGGAGTGTGAGAATAATTCCACACGGTACCAGAAAACAGACCAACAGTCATATTTAGTATTACCCGTTGGCGTACAATCTTATCAACTGGACAGTTCTTACGGCTACTGCGGATTTCATAGCGTGATAGTTTAATTTAGGAAAGAAATGCAGTAACGGCAAAATTCAATGTGAATGTAGAACAAAATTGAAATACTAATATTGGCATAGAGGGACCTAAAGTTGGTCAGAAAAAGTATCAAGTATTAAATCAATAAAAGAACTAAATGGCATGAACAGTCATCGTTTCGAAGTGACGTTTTTATTTAAATTGAAGAATTGATATTCATAACGAAGATTTTGCATTTAAGCAAGACAGTATGGTTTCGTACGAAGTGTGTTCTCTTTGTTAACCAACCCCTATCCGTGTCCGATCGCCTCAAAGAAAACTGTTTCAATTACGAATTAGCAGAAATGTAGATGGGCCAGAGACTAAAAGCTGCACGGAGTGGCCGCGCGGTTTGAGGCGCCATGTCACGGACTGCGCGGTCCATCCCGCCGGAGATTCGAATCATCCCTCGGGCATGGATGTGTGTGTTGTTCTTAGCGTAAGTTAAAGTAGTGTGTAAGTCTAGGGACCACTCACCTAAGCAGTTTGTTCCCTTAGGAATTCACACATATTTGAACAACGTGAGACGTTTTCGGAGGGGGTAACAGAAATACGAAGTTTGCATTTCTAATGAAAGGACATATCTACGTATGTTCGAGAATTTGAAATGAATAAAACTTAAAGTCTACTTTTATTATAGCTAGTACTCAGTTCAGAATTTAATACAAATTGTAAGTCACCTAAAAACGTTGTCAGTGTGGAAGATATTCAGAGTCGTGGCACACGTACAACCAGCAAATGATTCAATAAGTCTAAGTCTACAATGCATCTGGGAGAGGGATGTGCCGACCACATGTCCTTGCGTATAGCATCAGCACGACGCCACAAGGCAGAGGACGACACGATGGCCGGTACACACCTCTTAGCCCGTCACGGCCTGAGGAGGAGCTCGTTGTAATACAAATTCATATCCCACGTACTTTTATCCTTAGAATAAACGTTATGCTTTTATTTTCGTAGTTCTGTAGATGCTATTAGAAATTTTGCAAGTAATGCAAAGTATCCTTTGAGGTTTACACGGAGGTGACAGAAATCATGGGATAGCTCCTAATGTCTCCTAATATCCTGTTGGATCTCCTTTTGCCCGGTGTAGTGCAACAACTCGGCGTCGCATGGACTCAAGAAGTTGGAAGTCGCCTGCAGAAATATGAAGCCATGTTGTCTCTAAAGCCTGTGAAAGTATAGACGGTGCAGTATTTTGAGCACGAACTAAACTCTCGATTATATGCCATAAATATACGATGGGATTCGTGTCGGGCGACAATGGCGGTCAAATCATTCTCTCGAATCGTTCAGACCAACTGAAAACTACTGTCGCCCGGTGACATGGTGCATTGTCATTCGTAAGAATCCCATCGTTGTTTGGGAACATGAAGTGACTGAACGCCTCCAAGTGGTCTCCGGATTACGCAACATAACCATTTCCAAACAATGATGGGTTCAGTTGGATCAGAGGACCCAGCCCATTCCATGTAAACACAGCCCACACCATTATGCAGCCACCAACACCTTGCGCAGTACCGTGTTGACAACTTGATGGCTTTGTGGCCTTCGGGCCACGTCAACTGAAAAGGGGGGGGGGGGGGGGACTCATCTGACCATGTCATTGCTTTGAGTCGTCTAGGATTTAGCTGATCCGGTCACGAGCCCAGGAGAGACGCTGCAGGCGATGTTGCGCTCTCAGCAAAGGCACTCGTGGCGGTTGTCTGCTGGTCTAGCCTGTCAACGCCATATTTCCCGCATTGTCCTAACGCATACGTTCACGGTAAGTTCCACACTGATTTTTACGCAGTGTTTCTTCTCTGTTAGCACTGAAAACTCTACGCAAGCTCTGGTACTCTCGGTCGTTAAGTGAAGACCGTGGGCAATTGCGTTGTCTGTGGTGAGAGGCAATGACTGAAATTTCGTATTCCTGGCATACTTTTGACACGAAATAGTTCGGAATATTGAATTTCCTAACGATTACCGGAATGTAATGTCCCATGCGTCTAGCTCCAACTATCATTCCGTGTTCATTTTCTGCTAAATCCGATCACGCGACAATGACCACGTGGAAAACGTTTCATATGCATCTACTAATTGCAAATCACAGCTCATGCAATGCACTATACTTTTACACCTCGTGTGCGCAATAGTACCGCTGTCTGTATACGTGCATATCGCTATCCCATGTCTTCATCACCTCAGTATTGTAAGAACAAATCGTACACTGGTTATGAAAGTTTATCTGATTGTATGTATGAGAAAGTACCTCTACAGAAGGAAAACGTGAGCTCACGAAAGGCAAAAGTGATAGCACGCTTGCTACTTACGTGCCAACCCATTACACAGTTCGAGAGAAGCTACCTTTAGTATGCAGTGAACACTTTTGGACAGACATCAGTGTCACGTACGTCAGTCTGATAAAAAAATGTTGGAAGAAGTAGTCCTCGATGTTATTGTGTGTCAAAATAATGAAACACTGACGAATCTTACTCCGTGACCCGATTATGGATTTTAATATGCATGCTTCTGGAAAAGAAGTTGCCTGGGCCGAACAAACGGCGTATTCTGGCTCCAAAACCATTAAAACCGTTTCAGGTACAGACTATTCCATTTATAAAAGTATGTGGATTACATTTTGACGGTGTTCTGGTGTTCTTCAGTGCGACGAGTGGTTTGCTGCAGCTATCCACGTTAGTATCATCTGTTCTAGTCTCGTCATCTCTGCATAACTAGCGCAATCTACGTGCATCTGGACGTACTTTTTGCATACAAGCGTCGACGTCCTCCGTCCATGAAAAACTTAGGATTCTTTGATGTCCTAGGAAGTTTACTATCAATCGATCAATTTTTTTAGTGAAGTTGTATCACAAATTTCGTTTCTTACCATTTAGATTCAGTATTTCATTAGTTATCTAGTCTACGCATCCAGTCGTCATCATTCTTCTTTGACATCACATTACACAACCCTATATTTTAGTTCTAAATGAACTGTCCATATCCAGCGTTTCACTTCCGTGCAAGGCTACACAGAAATCACTCGGAAAACACTTCCTACAACTTAAATTTATAGTCGACCTTAGTTTTTCTCTTTTCTAGAACTGCATTTTCTTGTTTTGGTAACTTGTTCTATATCTCCTCTCAAAGTGCAATGGAATTTATAGTTTTGCTGGAGCCATCATAGCCACTGGACTGCCAGAAGAAGTGAGGGAATTGTGAAGAGAACGGGGGAGGGGTTGAACGAGGATTGAGGTACTTTCCACGACATCTGACGTTTAAAATCTCCATTAGCAATAATATGAAGACGCGTTAAAGACACAGAATAATATTGCGACCAATATACACATGGACAAGTGAGAAACGACACTCGATGGTCGTTGAACAGAAATAAACTAACGCCCTTTTGACGTAGTAAAGCAGGGGGAAGTTTAGGTTAAAGGTGAAAGATTCACATCTGACGAACGATGCATGAAGGTTCACCACCACGGTGAGCGCATAAAGATTGCTCTGGCTCTGAGCAGTATGGGACTTAACATCTATGGTAAGATTGCTCATACCTGGCCAGAGTTACATGGGATTCCACGTGAAGTAACTAAACTGCCTCATCACTGGCGATGAAAACCTCGTCTGCAAATCGGAAGATTTTATTAAAGTTTCCCAATGAAATATTACAAGCTGTTGAATTCTACTTCTAAGAAGGATTTCTATGATGTGGCTCGTCGCTACTCATCTATTTTCCGCGATACTCAGGAGCTGCCATCTCTGATCTCTCTCGTTTCTTCTCTTACGAACCGCCAATGACAGCTATTCGTGGTATTTTTCTAGACACGATGTCCTTAACCCGGTTTGATTCCTGAAAGTCGGCGTTTCCTCTTATCCCGATTCGAAGGAATTTCTACCAACTACGGCTCTCCCACGTTATGAGCAGAAATTAGTGGCTCTCAGCTCTGGGAGGGACGCTCGGCCAGGGAACAAACAGATTGAACGTAAACACTATCCTTATTAAATACCTCAGCTCGTAAAAGGCGCCCTGTACCGCACAGGCATACGTTTCTCACCATGATACATTATGAGGGCGTTTCAACTAGAGCCTCATGTTGTGCCGTCCACCACACATGTACACTGGAGCTATACACCAATTAATTCAAGATGCAGGCCTCTGCATTGAAAACTTTATTTCAGTCTACAAAAACATAAAAAGGCAGACTTAAGCTACTTTAATATCACTGAGTTGCGTGTCTCATTCAGGGAGATACTTAAAATGTGTCGACCCTTGTATGTCAAAGATAGTCCCTCTTTCATCTTCATGATCCCTAACAATCACCCTCATTTAAAATTTACAATAACTCAATTTACTGATTGTACACTTTCATATATTTTAACATGTATTTACTAGCGCAGACTATGGATCACTTAGAGAAACAAAAACAACAATCATTAACATAATTTGGAATACAGGTAACAAAAAGAAAACACAATACGAAGACCAAGAGAGTAATACACAATAATTCATGTTGTCAATATCATAAATTCAACACAAATGCAATAACACGATACAATGAATATTACATAATAATTAAAGGAGTGAATAAGATAACTTCAACACAAGTAATATCCAACTGCAATAAGAAGACATAATGTATCATACATAGTAACTCAAGTAGTGAATAATGTCGGCTGAGCTTCATGACCTCTAATGTGGTCATTAACATACCCAGCTACACTGAAATCGATGTTAAGAACAAATGAATTACAAAAAATCTTTCCATGATTCATACACTACTGGCTATTAAAATTGCTACGGCATGAAGATGACGTGCTACACATGAGAAATTTAACCGACAGGAAGAAGATGCTGTGATATGCAAATGATTAGCTTTTCACAGCATTCACAGGTTGGCGCCGGTGGCGACACCTACAACGTGACGACATGACGAAAGTTTCAAACCGATTTCTCATACACAAACAGCAGTTGACTGGCGTTGCCTCGTGAAACGTTCCTTTGATGCCACGTGTAAAGAGGTCGGATTGTAGCCTATCGCGATTGCGGTTTATCGTATCGCGAGATTGCTGCTCGCGTTGACCGAGATCCAATGACTGTTAGCAGAATATGGAATCGGTGGGTTCAGGAGAGTAATACGGAATGACGTGCTGGATCAGAACGGCCTCGTATTTGAGATGAGAGGCATCTTATCCGCATGACTGTATCGGATCCTGCAGCCACGTCTCGATTCCTGAGTCAACAGATGGAGAAATTTGCAAGACAACAACCATGTGCACGAACAGCTCGACGACGTTTGCAGAAACATGGACTATCAGTTCGGAGACCATGGCGGCGGTTACCCTTGACGCTGCGTCACAGACAGGAGCGGTGGCGATTGTGTGCTCAACGACGAATCTGGGTGCACCAATTTTTTCGGATCAATCCAGTTCTCGGTTACGCACATTGGAAGCGTGTATTCGTCATCACCATACTGGCGTATCACTCGGCATGATGGTATGGGGTGACGTTAGTTACACTTTTCGGTCACCTCTTGTTCGCATTGATGGCACTTTGAACAGCGGACGTTACATTTCAGATGTGTTACGACCCGTGGCTCTACCCTTCATTCGGTCCCTGCGAAATCCTACATTTCAGAAAGATAATGCACGACCGCATGTTGCAGGTCCTGTACGGGCCTTTCTGGATACAGGAAATGTTCGACTGCTGCCCTCTCCAGCAATTTCTCCAGATCTTTCACCAACTGAAAACCCGTGGTCAATGGTGGCAGAGCAACTGGCTCGTCGCAATCCGCCAGTCACTACTCTTGATGAACTGTGGTATCGTGTTGAGGCTGCATGCGTAGCTGCACCTGTACACGCCATCCAAGCTCTGTTTGACTCAATGCCCAGGCGTATCAAAGCTGTTATTAAGGCCAGAGGTGGTTGTTCTGGGTACTGATTTCTTTATGCACCCAAATTGCGTGAAAATGTAATCACATGTCAGTTCTAGTATAATATATTTGTCCAATGAATACTCGTTTATCATCTGCATTTCTTCTTGGTGTAGCAATTTTAATGGCCAATAGTGTATTAAAAGAGGACTGATTTGTCGCAATTGTTAGTTGATTATGATACAAATGTTCTAAATAGTAATTTACCCATTTTGCCTGATCAGATTTTACTAATAGATTATTTTAATAATATATTAAGTAACAGAAAGTTGTAGTTGGTTATAATCTATGTTCCTGAAATACCTATCCAATATAATATATATAAAGAGTGAAACGTCCCCTTAGAAAAATTTATACACGACTGTGCTTAAACTGACACACAATAGTCTTTAGCGCAACGCAATCTGACTTTCAAAAATCCCTACAAAAGAATGGCCCTGGCTAACATTAACCTATAACTTTCACAAATCACTTACCTCACAAAAATCTTATTTACTCAAGCTACTGCAATAGAGCGAGCGCCACTACTGCCAGCTAAATAAAAGATTCAAACTACTGAAGGCACTAAGTACTGATAGGCATAGTTAGCAAATGAAAGATTTTAATACAGAACAAACAATGTATTTACCTTAATAGTCATAATATATACATCAGTTCGTGACACCAATTCTTACAAATTTCAAAACTCCGCCATCTCTCTCCCCACGTCCACCACTGCTGGCGGCTCACCTCCAACTGCGCAACGCTACTCCCTGTTATCATCCAGCCGCCCAACACTACAATGGAGAGTATTACAACAATGCCAACCAGCCGCTGACAGCCAGTGATTTTCATACAGAGCGCTACGTGGCGGCGGCGTTACCAATAAAAAAACCTAAACAGCCTACTTACAAGAGGAAAGCAAGATACACTTTTGTTGAGAATATAATTCATTTTCATTCTATGTTTTCGCTGAAAGTATTACTGAAAGAAGAAGAAAATCGATAGAACAACGCAAATGACACTTTTGCGTAAGATCCTGTCTTCGTTCCAAAAGTTCGTTACATGCATAGCATGTACAAACAATGACATATGAAGTACTACTTAGTGCGAACCAACAAGAGGGACCGATTATCGGCGTCATCTTTTGCTGGCTGTTCCGGGATACCAGGTGACGTTTTGCAGTACGTCCGTTTTTCGAACCAGTCTCCCTTTCATATATTTTTGTCACATAATTTAGTCCCTGCTTGTGCATGTTGAGGAGGACTGGCTAATTTCAGGATTGTAGCAAGACAAATGCCTCTTTCTACCAACATGTTCATAGTTTATCTGGGTCTCATAGTTTCTCAGCACGGTTCTACTTGTGTTGGTAGCCCGTCTAGACAGGTGATAAGAGTTAAAGGAGTTGGCTCTCAAACTGGTTTTCCTGCCGTTACTCACGAAGGGTGAAGGAAAAACTGTTTCAGGGACAGCATTACCAAAATCAGTATACTCTCCTCAGGCTACTAAAGATCATAAATGTGCTCCTCAAACCACTGTGTCGCGGGTCAGAACCCATGACTTTCTCATAAAAAGAAAAGGAAGGTTGTTGCTTTCAGTACAGTAGTGCCAGGCATAGAAGAATGCAAAATCTTGTTAGTCAGAAGTGTGTTAAAATTACGCCTGACCCTGCAGTTGTGTACCTCATAGATCCTCAGAGAGATGGTCACAATATCTGTTCTTCGCTGGCGGGCAGGATTAGCACTGGTCACACGTCATGCTCCACTTCTTCTTACAGCGTGCGTTGAGGGTTCGCCACGGCGTCGGCGGAGCCTTTCATGAGTTGCCCTCCTACCTGCCACGGATGAGACGATGTTGTTGTTCGTCCCCAGACTCTAGACTGCTCCATCCTCGAGGCTATCGTTCCAGACTCGCTGGTGCCACTGCGTCTAGCCTTCTCTCTCTCTCTCTCTCTGTCTCTCTCTCTCTCACACACACACTCTCTCACTGTGCCCTCGTGCTGCCAGCGGCAGACGTGGTTACTCGGGATAGCGCCCCATAGCACAGTCGCCCCTAGCGATGTCGGTCACAAGCCCCTTGTTCCAGCTAACCCAATGTTTTTGTCTTCGCCCTGTGCTCCGTTTGCACAAAGTTCAACATAACAATTTCAGTTTTCAGAGAGAACGCTTCAATTCACAATAAATAAAACAGCGTTTGGTGACCACCTTGCAACATCGGAGCACGCTGTTGGAACCACTGATGCGCATCTGTAAGTTCTGAACAATGAACCTAAGAGAAACCTCTTCAGTATGTCGGAAGAAATTGAGTACTGTAAGCACCGTTTACAAAAGCCTAGCAACACATTAAATCAGCAAATCGATTCTAAAAACTTTGAAGGCCTCTTCCAGTCGTCCACTTCGACGCAGCGCATATTTGAATAACAGTCTCACTCACCAAGAAGAGACAGAGGCAGTGTATCGGCTCGCACACCGTCCTAGCAGCAGGCTCGTGTGTAAACGGGCTTCTATACACACCGTAAAACTGCGTGCCGTACAATGTCACCAAGTAGAAGCACATGCAGTTAACCGTAACTATCACATCCCATCGCCTGTATGTTTAGTTACGGATTACAGTTTCACTTTCGTAATTTATTGCTTTATGCTTTTCATGGCTTTTTGTATTCAACGACTTTAAATATACTTCTATTTTTATGACATTTCATTTAATTTCAAGAATTCCATGTAATTCAATTTCTAAAACTTTACTATCATTACGACTTTTACTATTTATACACCCATTGTCCCTTACGCTCTTATACTTCCAGTATTTCACACTTCTAACAATTTAACATTCCAGTTCAATTTTATATACTTTATTTGCACTTTTGTAGTCTACTGTTATTCGCCCTTTAATATTTTGCACTTTCATTGGTCTGCGATTTTAATATTTTAACGGAAATGTCTACGTAATTTCCTTTTCGCAGTTTTACTATAAGACCCCCTCTTCTTAAACCCATTAATTACTCCCCCCATATCCCCTGCCCCCTTCCTCCACCGTGCCTTCTTTCCACAATCCCAGTCCCTCTCGCTCCATTTTGTAATTTTATTATTTTATGACTTTACAGTTTATTCTACATTGTTAATATTTTAACGAGAATTTTTATACAACTATACCGTAAGATCCTTAGTTTTTAAACACACGACATCCCTAACACTCCCCTTTCCTGCGTTCTGACTACTCTATCGATCACCCTCTCGCCATTTTTACATTCCCCTCCTCTGCCCCCTTTCCCCATCCTCTCTGCCCTACGTCCACCAGATACCAATTTCCTTCATTTTCCGCAGTTGCAAAACACTTTACTCTTATATGAATTTCTGACACAGACATGGCGGATTGTTAACGCAACTACTTAGATGAAATCTACGTATTACGTAGCTACAGTTTCTCCTACTTATAGTAAAATATTAGACGCTACATATTCACTTTCACTTTCACCTTCTTTTAGACCATAAGATGATCCAGAGAGATCGAAACCTGTCACGTAAATTAAAATATGCAACTGTGACTGAAGAATAAAAGAGAATACTTTTAATAGCAAATAGCCGATTTCAGTGCTGAATCGATAGTTTTCGGTGTTTCTCGGGTGATTAAGTAATTTGTACACTGTAGCTATAATTTCAAGACATGCAAGTAAAATAGTTTGTTTTTCTATAGTGCCGAATTACGAAGAGTAAACTGGAAGGAAACTTTAATAGTTCGCTCTACGCGCACCATTCGGCTTTACATTGAAAAAGTGCCGTTTTGAATCGGGTACCCTGCTTTCAACGCAGAAAATGGTCCACGCTCGGGGTAAGTCATTAGTTTGATCACAGACACTGAGCCACGTCTGACCTCTATACGCTGGAGAGAGTATCTTTGCCAGATCCAGAAAGTACGAAGCTGTCATACCGTGAGAGGAGACCTTTGACCGGCTTCGGTCAACGAGGAGACCAGGCGTCATAATTCCTTTCGTATTCCACCACGTTTTGCCGGACGAAGACCTGTCTTCCTTTTCGTCGCCTGGAGCAACACAATGTAGCAAACAGTATTATACACTCCTGGAAATTGAAATAAGAACACCGTGAATTCATTGTCCCAGGAAGAGGAAACTTTATTGACACATTCCTGGGATCAGATACATCACATGATCAGACTGACAGAACCACAGGCACATAGACACAGGCAACAGAGCACGCACAATGTCGGCACTAGTACAGTGTATATCCACCTTTCGCAGCAATGCAGGCTGCTATTCTCCCATGGAGACGATCGTAGAGGTGCTGGATGTAGTCCTGTGGAACGGCTTGCCATGCCATTTCCACCTGGCGCCTCAGTTGGACCAGCGTTCGTGCTGGACGTGCAGACCGCGTGAGACGACGCTTCATCCAGTCCCAAACATGCTCAATGGAGGACAGATCCGGAGATCTTGCTGGCCAGGGTAGTTGACTTACACCTTCTAGAGCACGTTGGGTGGCACGGGATACATGCGGATGTGCATTGTCCTGTTGGAACAGCAAGTTCCCTTGCCGGTCTAGGAATGGTAGAACGATGGGTTCGATGACGGTTTGGATGTACCGTGCACTATTCAGTGTCCCCTCGACGATCACCAGAGGTGTACGGCCAGTGTAGGAGATCGCTCCCCACACCATGATGCCGGGTGTTGGCCCTGTGTGCCTCGGTCGTATGCAGTCCTGATTGTGGCGCTCACCTGCACGGCGCCAAACACGCATACGACCATCATTGGCACCAAGGCAGAAGCGACTCTCATCGCTGAAGACGACACGTCTCCATTCGTCCCTCCATTCACGCCTGTCGCGACACCACTGGAGGCGGGCTGCACGATGTTGGGGCGTGAGCGGAAGACGGCCTAACGGTGTGCGGGACCGTAGCCCAGCTTCATGGAGACGGTTGCGAATGGTCCTCGCCGATACCCCAGGAGCAACAGTGTCCCTAATTTGCTGGGAAGTGGCGGTGCGGTCCCCTACGGCACTGCGTAGGATCCTACGGTCTTGGTGTGCATCCGTGCGCCGCTGCGGTCCGGTCCCAGGTCGACGGGCATGTGCACCTTCCGCCGACCACCGGCGACAACATCGATGTACTGTGGAGACCTCACGCCCCACGTGTTGAGCAATTTGGCGGTACGTCCACCCGGCCTCCCACATGCCCACTATACGCCCTCGCTCAAAGTCCGCCAACTGCACATACGGTTCACGTCCACGCTGTCGCGGCATGCTACCAGTGTTAAAGACTGCGATGGAGCTCCGTATGCCACGGCAAACTGGCTGACACTGACGGCGGCGGTGCACAAATGCTGCGCAGCTAGCGCCATTCGACGGCCAACACCGCGGTTCCTGGTGTGTCCGCTGTGCCGTGCGTGTGATCATTGCTTGTACAGCCCTCTCGCAGTGTCCGGAGCAAGTATGGTGGGTCTGACACACCGGTGTCAATGTGTTCTTTTTTCCATTTCCAGGAGTGTATTTGTCTAGTGTGAATGTGAACGCTTTCTGTCAGCAAAGGCGGTACAATAAAAAGCACATAGGAAGCTGCAAGTTTTGCATTAGCTTTCACATAATTGGGAACCATGATAGCAGTCATGTTAGATAACGTTGTATAGTTTTCGTATTTCTTTGTCGTTCACGTTACACATCCAAAATATCGGGTCTTTCTTCCCATTTTCTATCATGTCAGGACATGTGGAGATGTGACTCTATCCTTATCAAAGGCATCTGTAAAATCAAGTGACTGACAAGTTTCATGTGAGCTCCCGAGGCCCACCGCACGGCGTCCATGGACACGAGGCGCACGCCAGAGCTTAAGTCTTGGTGTTGACTTAGTACTTATGTACAGCATTTTAAAGTGTGACTACGTCTATTCAGGCTGTTTTAGTTTTATTTCTAGACCATGCCTCTTAGACAAATTATAGATTCAGGTATTTCTTCTGAAGAAGGCTCAATTATTTGGGCTCAAACCTAGGTAAACGTTGGTTTCATAGAGGCTGATAGTTTCTTATGTATTAAACTTTTTAGTTTCAGTAGATCTGTTACACTGTAGCTTTCGTGATTCTAGGACGTAGTTCGAAGGGAATGTGAGATACGCCGATTTGAAGATTATTCATCGTCATCTTGGGGTTGTATAGCTAATGTTCTCGCGAGCTATCGTGTTTTTATATAAGTTATATTTCACGGATTCATTAGTCCACACGTTTCCCTAGTATTCAAAATTTAAGCCACGTGTCTTTGAATTCAAGTGGAATTGTTATGTGCTGTCATGGGATGGTCTGCTTGTAACCAATTTATTCAGTTACGTTGGACATGCGTTCTCCATTACAGTTTCTTGTTTTGTAAAAAGATTTCAACAAAGATGGCAAGTGGGTGCTGATGGAGGTGATCATAAATTTCCTGCTGCTGAGATTACGTAACTACTAAATGTTTCTTTCACCACGAAAGTTAAATGTTCTCAAGGTTACTAGGCAAAGTAGATAACAGAGATATTTGTCATGCACAAATCGAACCTATAAGGTGCGATGCATCACATTTGGAAGTTATGTAGTACGTGATCAATGGTTTCATGTACGTGATCAATATTCAGTTGTGTTACTTCCAAGTAATTTCCTCCTTTTCGTTGCCCTTTAAAGGAGCTCGCCATCTATCATTACTCACGACGTCAGATCGCGTTAGCATTGGGTTAGCATTTCAGAGGGTAGATTTCAGAGCATAACATGTCTTCAACGCTTTGACCGAACACTCATAAATAGTAGAGATAGGACAGCTTACAACATATTGGATAGCTTCCATTGGAATCCTGCTTATTCCACTGAGATTTTCTAGACTAGTATTTCACTTCGCTGTTCAATATATCGTAGGGCAGTATTGTCTCCTGCGGAAGCTACACGTGACTTTCAAATCAACAACTCAGTTCTTCCATCTCATTATGTAGGATGCAATATATCAGAGGAACCATCACGACGGAATATATGGACGGAGCTGAAAGAGCACTAAGGCAACGCGCGAGGCACTCTGAGACCTATAATCGGATGCTCCACTCTGCGAGGGACGCCGTAGAATAAACATCTATCTTACCCAGCAAGGGGAGACTGGGAAGGAGATCCGTCTTGCCAGAGACTGCCGTCTCACCGGAGACACGATGAAGATGGATGGAGTGGGCGGACGCGGCATCCGGTGGCAAAGGTGGCTGATGGAGAAGAAATGCGAAACAAACAATAATCTGAGAAGCGAACTGACACGAGGATATAGCGATTTCGCTTAATATGAGAATACTGGAAAGGTACCGTAGCACTATCGTTGATCAGCGTAGTCATAGCTATCACTTTGATTTCGCATCTATGCATGCAAAAATCTTCATTCTTTTTTCACCATTCACAATGTCCTTACTGACACCGATTCTTTAATACAATGCTTATCTCGATTTTCTCGTGTAGGAAATTGATTTGGATCTCGTATTTTCTTTGTAGTTGTGTAAGACGATGCAGATTATTAGTTTTCGTGCAACCTCACGAAGCATGTCAGTGTAATGCTCTCTACAGTCTGTACAAAAGGAAAGTTTAGACAGCGACATTCCCATTCAGAAATCGCTTTTGTTTATTTGTGAGCACATCATGTCAAAAGGAAATATTTCTACCAGCTTCTGTCCGAAGTCATAATAATGCTGTTCGCGTTGTCCGGGGTGACATGGCTGTAACTCAGACATGGAATCGATAGTTCCAAGTGCGTCATATTCAACGCCCTAAAGCCATCCTCACGCGGGACGCGATTCTCATCGCAAAACACCTCATAGATGGTAGCCGTCACGTTTGCAGTACGCTCTGGAACTACCTGCAACATCTAATGGAAAATTTTCTCATCGTCATTTGTGACGTCAGCGCTCTCTAGCGGCAGTTTGCATCATCTGACGCGTCAGTCACACAGTTTGTTTACGAAAACGGACGCGCTTGAAATAGCTGAGTAATCGCTGTCAGCGACTGTCGTAGAACTACGGAGGAAATCGAGAAGAAGTTTCTGGACTCGTCGATGGATGGTATTGCGAATAGTCCACGAATGGTACAGCTAATACTTATGTACAACGGACTGACGTACACACTAGCAGAGGTTATTCATTAACACAGTTCAATATTCATCCCTTTCTCGGTTTTGAACTGAATATACGTAAAGCATGGGACCTACGTCAGTTTCCGCTTTTCTCGACGTTGCATTGACACCTCTGACTCTGAAGTAACGTCTTCATCAGATAGATTTCAATATCGATTGGTTACGTAATTTCATTTGAATAGAAGACGCCGGCCGCGGTGGTCTCGCGGTTCTAGGCGCTCAGTCCGGAACCACGGGACTGCTACGGTCGCAGGTTCGAATCCTGCCTCGGGCATGGATGTGTGTGATGTCCTTAGGTTAGTTAGGTTTAATTAGTTCTAAGTTCTAGGGGATGTTAAATACCATAGTGCTCAGAGCCATTTGAACCAATTTTTGAATAGAATACTTTTTTCTGGCCTGATCGCCATCAACGAACACGATATTGCCGACAATGTACAAACATGAGAAGCTCCATAACACCAAGGGATAAGCATATATATTTCACAGAATGTTTCATAACAGCAAAAACGTTCGGTGTATAGTCTGTGCTTATTTTCTGACACAGACTGGGAATTACGTTAAGGTTTCTGGCAGCTGGGAACTCATTCCAGTCGTTGGCGTTTGCAACAAGAACTGCAAGAAATACATTATTTTTAATAAATAACATACAGTAACGCAAGTAATATGTCTATCATATTAACTCAGAATGTTTTACAAAACAGAAGTTGAAAAAAAAAAGCTTGCTGCTACTATCAAACTTCAGAAGACCATAGTCAAATCATACACTCCTGGAAATGGAAAAAAGAACACGTTGACACCGGTGTGTCAGACCCACCATACTTGCTACGGACACTGCGAGAGGGCTGTACAAGCAATGATCACACGCACGGCACAGCGGACACACCAGGAACCGCGGTGTTGGCCGTCGAATGGCGCTAGCTGCGCAGCATTTGTGCACCGCCGCCGTCAGTGTCAGCCAGTTTGCCATGGCATACGGAGCTCCATCGCAGTCTTTAACACTGGTAGCATGCCGCGACAGCGTGGACGTGAACCGTATGTGCAGTTGAAGGACTTTGAGCGAGGGCGTATAGTGGGCATGCGGGAGGCCGGGTGGACGTACCGCCAAATTGCTCAACACGTGGTGCGTGAGGTCTCCACAGCACATCGATGTTGTCGCTAGTGGTCGGCGGAAGGTGCACGTGCCCGTCGACCTGGGACCGGACCGCAGCGACGCACGGATGCACGCCAAGACCGTAGGATCCTACGCAGTGCCGTAGGGGACCGCACCGCCACTTCCCAGCAAATTAGGGGCACTGTTGCTCCTGGGGTATCGGCGAGGACCATTCGCAACCGTCTCCATGAAGCTGGGCTACGGTCCCGCACACCGTTAGGCCGTCTTCCGCTCACGCCCCAACATCGTGCAGCCCGCCTCCAGTGGTGTCGCGACAGGCGTGAATGGAGGGACGAATGGAGACGTGTCGTCTTCAGCGATGAGAGTCGCTTCTGCCTTGGTGCCAATGATGGTCGTATGCGTGTTTGGCGCCGTGCAGGTGAGCGCCACAATCAGGACTGCATACCACCGAGGCACACAGGGCCAACACCCGGCATCATGGTGTGGGGAGCGATCTCCTACACTGGCCGTACACCTCTGGTGATCGTCGAGGGGACACTGAATAGTGCACGGTACATCCAAACCGTCATCGAACCCATCGTTCTACCATTCCTAGACCGGCAAGGGAACTTGCTGTTCCAACAGGACAATGCACGTCCGCATGCATCCCGTTCCACCCAACGTGCTCTAGAAGGTGTAAGTCAACTACCCTGGCCAGCAAGATCTCCGGATCTGTCCCCCATTGAGCATGTTTGGGACTGGATGAAGCGTCGTCTCACGCGGTCTGCACGTCCAGCACGAACGCTGGTCCAACTGAGGCGCCAGGTGGAAATGGCATGGCAAGCCGTTCCACAGGACTACATCCAGCATCTCTACGATCGTCTCCATGGGAGAATAGCAGCCTGCATTGCTGCGAAAGGTGGATATACACTGTACTAGTGCCGACATTGTGCATGCTCTGTTGCCTGTGTCTATGTGCCTGTGGTTCTGTCAGTGTGATCATGTGATGTATCTGACCCCAGGAATGTGTCAATAAAGTTTCCCCTTCCTGGGACAATGAATTCACGGTGTTCTTATTTCGATTTCCAGGAGTGTAGTTATATAACCTGCAAATGTGAGGAAAGGTTAAATACAATAACAGAATAATAAATAAAAAAAGAATAAAAAAACATCCATGTGAACACTACTCACTTTTCATGCTATGTATCAACTATTTTTTCAGTTTTTTGTATTTTGTTACGTTTATTCAATTTTTATTTATCTTGTATTTTTTTAAATTTATTTTTTGATATAGGATGTAAAAGAAGAAAGAGAACAAAACATATTGTAGTCTGCATCGCAAACTAAACATCGCTTCTATAGAAAAATTCCAATTTGATTGCAAGGATTATATAGGTTCATGTGTATATATGTACTTCACCTGCTCGTGTACATAATATACAACTGGAGCGATACTGAGGTAAACTAAGAGGGGACAAGCCGGATCAAAATAGACGGAGACTTACATAACAAGGAGGACACCTGTCATCAGGAAAATGATACTAACCTACGCCTGGCCGACGGAAAACAATTTTCAGCATGTTGGCTAAGAGGTCTGATATCGAGACAGTTGCAAGAATGTCCAATAAGCCGTGAACTTGTACTGCATGAAGGACATGTGATCTTAACCCTCGCCTTCTACAACATAGCCGGCCGCGGTGGTCTAGCGGTTCTAGGCGCTCCGTCCGGAACCGCGCGACTGCTACGGTCGCAGGTTCGAATCCTGCCTCGGGCATGGATGTGTGTGATGTCCTTAGGTTAGTTAGGTTTAAGTAGTTCTAAGTTCTAGGGGACTGATGACCACAGATATTAAGTCTCCTAGTGCTCAGAGCCATTTTCTACACCATAAAAACGAAGTATCCCAGCAACTACATTACGGTATGGGATTTCGACCGTAGCCAGAAGGAAGAATCTTGGCGCAATATGAATTTCGTAATGTATACAGTCTCAGAAGATCGAATAAGGAATTTAAATTGTTTCCTAAACCAAGACCAGTTTGCCATATGACCTCCACAAGTAAAGTGATGCCTGAAGCGTAAATTTACTTTCAAAATCTTTTCTTAAGAATTTATTTTATTTACTAGCGATTCATCAAGAACATTAACACATTTAATCACACTAGGTGAGCGTGGAAGTAGTTGCCAAGGTGTAACTGACAAAAATGAAATAACCTTTAACAAATGGGAATTTTATTCATAAAAGCCTTTTCAAAAGACAGATTTTAAATTTATAAGCAGAAAAGCACCCTCGAAATATCAAGTTACAATTTTATTTGGAGGCAGCAAGAACAATATTAACAGTATGAGCCTTCGGGCTGAGAAGCATTCCGCTCCCTTTCAACACGGTCGTAGTCACGACTGCTTACAACAACCTCTGAAACACTACACTGGTGCAAATCTGCAACACGCCAGATTACTTTAAACTAAAAATTTTAACACATCACACAAACACATTAACTACGCACCCCGTAAGAGGGATGGGAATGGTACAAACACTCACACTAAGAAATTATTTGCCACCGAAAGTGCAATTGTTTTTAAAAGGACTCTTACGGTGGAAGGGTGGCAACTTCATAAAAATGACTATTTCAATAAAAGCCATGAAATTAAGACTCACATAAAATGTACAACATGTTCTACATTACACATATACCTCCTTGCAAGATGACAGGCAAGATAAAAACATATTTCAGGAATTCGGCCTTCACACCTTAAGCAATAAATTCGTTAACACCGAATCCGACCAACATGACAGAGGCAGCTAATAACGTATGGCACATTGACAGGGGGATTACGGAACAACTCCACAAGGGAAAAACGAACAACCCAATTAACAAATAACCACTTTCCCGCGGGTGGGCAAACGGAGGAGAATGGTGGGACGACCCGAAAACAAAGCGGCTGGTGACCTCACCAAGAAAACAAGTAGAATTTAACAAGTAAATGAGACCACATATCTCCAATCACTTAACTGCTAATAAACTGAGATTTCTGACGAAGACCTGACGCAGCCCCCCCTCCCCCCCAACGCTCTCCCGAACCGTCCGCTGCCAGCCGCTTCAACGGACGTAGGAAGGCGCGCTGATCTCCCGTCTCACGGCGTCGCAGCTCGCCCGACCAGACCGACGTCGTGGGTTGACTCCTGTTGATCTCGTGTCAGCCGCGAATCCACTATCCCTCGCTATACGCCCAATGGACTTACGTGGCGACCTCACATGCGCCGACGCTCAAGGCGGACAAGCCACCTTGTGTCACAGTGCGCGAACGACCAACCGATCGATCCGACCGCCAATGACCGTTACCCGAGCACCTACAGCAGACTCGCAGCCTAACACGTAGTAGCACTCCGCACGACAGACAGACACTGACTGCCCCACATTGATCCGGCTGACCAACTGACTACACTCGCCGAGACTGACAGGCTAATCAACTTCTGACTGCACTGCACTGCACTGCACTGCAATGCAAATCTCTGGTTACATCTACCAGGAGGGAGACAGGCTAAGCAGCGAAGCTGCTGTTCCGGTGTGGACCTCAAGAACTATTGTGGGGCCTCACGGTTAGGATTGGCCTATGGGAGGCGGAAGAAGTTACTCCCGCAGCAGATCAGGCCAACGCGTGGTCTGCCTGCGGTGGACTTGGTGTCCCAGTCCGCGTATAAGATGACTCCCAGAGTGTTCTGCAGAGGCATAGAACACCCTGGCGGACTGCCCGAAGCGATCCCGCAGCAACGGGACGCCAGCTTCCTCATGAAGAAGCGTTGTGGAGTAACGAGGCGGCTTGCGTAGAGCGAGTCGCAGCGCCCGATTCTGGAAACGCTGGGGCATCGGAACGTGCGATGGAGCGGCAGTCCGCCACACGACGGCGGCGTACTCGAGTACCGGCCGGATGAGGGCCAAGTAGACGGTCAGGCCGTGCCGAGGGGGGAGGGTGGATGAGTGGTTCAGCAGCGGGTAGAGCGCCCGGAGACGCCCAATCGCCCGCCCCCTGATGTCGCGGATGTGCGGCAGCCAGGTGAGATGCCTGTCAAGCGTCACACCGAGGTATTTGCCGGTCGGTGACCACGGGATGGGGCCTCCCGAGACCGAGACAGGCGGCAGGTCAGGAGGCAGCCGTCTCCGAGTGAAGACGACCGCCTGGCTCTTGGCGGCGTTAAACTTGAGTCGCCACTTGGTGGACCACGCCCCCAGGACGTCGCACGCTAGTTGGAGTCGGCGGCACATCGCGACCACGTTCATACTGCGGGTGAACAGCGCAGTGTCATCGCCATAAAGAGCCAACTCCAAGCGCGCCATCCGGTGTACAAGGTGTACAGCAGGGGGCCGAGAACCGACCCCTGCGGTACCCCCGCACGAATTGGCCGGTCAGTGGAGGTGCCGCCGCGGGCCCGGACGTGGAAGGTGCGGCCCGCGAGGTAGGACCGCAGCAGAAGGGCTTGTGACGTCGGGACCCCATGCACAAGGAGCTTGTACACGAGGCCCTCGTGCCACACGCAGTCGAACGCCTTGGAGACGTCGAGGAGTACCGCCCCAAGGTACTCCCTTGACTCCAGCGCCCGCATCGCCTGTTCCACCAGGCGTAATAGTTGTTGCGTGGTCGAGTGGCCCCGCCGGAATCCGAACTGCTCCGCTGGAAGGAGCCCTTCGGCAGCGACCTGGCGCCACAGCCGCTCCACGTACAGTCTCTCAAAGATCTTGGAGAGAGACGGGAGCAGGCTGATCGGCCGGTAGTGCTCCACCCGACGCGGATCCTTGGCGGCCTTGGGGACAGCCACCACTTGCGCGTGCTTCCACGCGGAAGGGAAGATCCCGGAGCGGAGAACACAGTTGAAAGTGTCCGCTAGTGATTGATGGATCGCCGGTGGCAGTAGCTGCAGGAGGCGGTTCGTGACACCATCGGAGCCACCCGCCTTCCTGGGGTTGAGGCGGCGGAGCTGGAGGCCAACCTCAGCGGCGGTGATGGGTGCGATCACATCGTCAGCAGCCCTGGCGGCGAGGAAAACCGGGAGGCGGTCTTCCACGAGACGGACGTGGTCGGCATCAAGGACGTCCGCGATCGGGCGGAAATTGTCGGCGAACACGTCGGCGAGGGCGTTGGCCTTGGCGTCCGGGGCACAGACAACCTCGCCGCCGACATGGAGCGGTGGAACAGGCTGATGGCGGCGGAGGAATCGCTTGGCGGTCCGCCAGGCACTCCCATCAGTCGTGGTGAGGGTGGCCACAAGGCCAGCCTAGTCACGGTTCCGTTGTTGGTCGATAGCGGCCCGGATTTCACGCCGTGCCCGATTGAGGCGGCTCTTGGTCGCAGGCTGGCGAGTGAGCTGCCACTCACGGAAGAGACGATTTTTGGCGGTAATAGCCTCCAAGATGTGCGGCGGAAGCTGCCGGGACATCTCGCGGGGCCGCCTCAGCTGACGGGGAGACGCAGTGGCAGAAGCGCTGAGAGTGTGCCGCGTAAAAAAGGCCAGCGCAGCATCGGCCCCCTCCAGTGCAGGATCTGGGGCACCGACGAAGCGACCGAGCAGTTCATCCCGAAATCGGGCCTCGTCAATGCCGCGGAAGGTGCGGCGGTCAGGCGGAAGGGAGGCGCCGACGATGTCCACGTCGTAGACAACCGGAAGGTGGTCGGAGGACAGGGCACGGCGGATGGTAGCCGACGTAAAGGGCCCGACGCCCTTCAGGACGGCGATGTCGAGCACGTCGGACTGGCCTCTGTTGGGGAAGAAGGTGTGGTCAAATGGACCCAGGACGACAGCGCCATGACGTTGAGTGAGGCAAAGAAGGCGCCGCCCGCTGACGTTGGTGACTCGAGATTTCCATTGCGGGCTCTTGGCGTTCAAGTCACCCGCAATGAACAGTTTCCCACGAAGCGTCAGCAGGGCATCAAGGTCGGCCTCCAGGAGATGGCCCCTCGGCAGCCTGTAGACGGCGATGTAGGTAATGACCCCCGCCGTGGTGGTGACAGCCACCCCAGTGGCCTCCACCGCAGCAAGAGGTGGCAGCAGGACTTCATGCTGCTTCAGCGAAGTCTTCAGATAGATGGCGGTGCCTCCGCCATGGGTGGGCCGGTCGGTGCGGTAGCAGCGATAGTTCGCCACCCCGACGGCCACACCAGGTTTCAGAAACGTCTCGCAGACGAGACAAACATCGATCGCCTCATCGCGGAGGAATTGGCGGAATTCCCCTCGCTGTGGAACCAAGCCGCGTGCGTTGAAACCGCACACCGTGAGCCCATGGACGTGCTCATTATCCGCGGCGGTCAGCAGGAACAACGCCGGCCTGAAGGGCGGACGTGACGGCGGTGACGAGCACCGGGAGCTGCTCGAGCAGCCGGCTCAACGAACGCAGTAGCGTACGGAGCTCAGCGGCATCGGGAGGAGTTGGGGCCTCTGGGGCGTCCTCCAAGGCAGGAACAGCAGGCGGCGGTGGAACCGCAGGAGGCGGCGGCTGCGGGGCACAGGCCGAGGGTCAGGCCGAGGCCGCCGCCGCCCCAGAGGGGCACCAGTGGCCGGACGTGCCGTCGCGGGGGCGTGACGCCGCGGCCGGCGGGGGGCGGCAGCCGGTGCGGCAGATAAGGGTGCAGGAGCAGCAGCCGCTGCGGATGAGGCAGCCCGCTGCGGCGCAGCACCATCGGAGGCAGCAGGCCACTGAGGGAAGGGGGCGGCGACCCCCCCCCCCCCCTCAACCTTAACGGCATCAGCGAAGCTGGTGCCAGGCTGGACCTTGCGGGAAGGGGTAGCCCGGCCACGGTGCTGATGGCCGGACATCCACGGTAGCTCGCGACGTGCGCGCCACTGCAATCGCAGCACGTCGGTTTATCCTCACGTTTGAGCGAGCATTCCTTGCTCTGATGCTGGGCCCCGCACTTGACGCAGCGGGGCGGCATATCAACTACCGAGCTCATAGCGCTCCTTAAATGCACGTGAACAGTCAACTATTACCCTTTCCCACCAGAGGGAGACACCAAAGCTGCGATTGCCACAGCGGGGCCACCGCCAGTAACGGAATGCGACTGCTTCACACTACGCGCTGCAGCGCGCTCTTCAAAACAGCAATTTTTTTTCCCACCGCTCAATGTCGTCTCGTATCTGTAGATGTACAATGACAACATAAATCCGTGCCGCTAAGCCCAATAAGGAAAAGTCGCTCGTTCATTGCTATGGCGTCTCCAGAAAATGTCAGTCCCCTAACAGCTCACCTCAAGACAAAACTAACAAATGTGTTTGAACTTGTAAATTATGCGACCAATGTCAGTATGGCGTGGAGTCAAGACTAGCAGAACGTACACAGGGAAATAAACGAGACGTGGTTGTGTGAGTTTCTTGAGTTATCGTCCAAACAGTACGTCGCACATATAGCATTTGCGTCTGCCTTCGTATATCCTCGTATACCAGCCAGGCCCAACTCCCCAGAGCAATGAGGCTTCGAACCATACAGTAAGATATATATTTTCCATAAGAAGTTTCTTTCCCTTGATCGCGGGAAGTGGGTAAACTTGGGCTACGTAAAAGTTTTGCGTAAGGAATTCGTACCCAGTATTCCTATTTTGTGGAGCAGAGTAAAAGAACGCCTTTTATATTCTAGTATAACTTCCTGAATTTTGTCCGTAACAGACTCTCAGTGCGCCGGCCGTTGTGGCCGAGCGATTCTAGGCGCTTCAGTCTGGAATCGCGCGACCGTTGCGGTTGCAGGTTCGAATCCCGCCTCGGGCATGGATGTGTGTGATGTCTTTAGGTTAGTTAGGTTTAAGTAGTTCTAAATTCTAGGGGACTGACTACCTAAGCTGTTAAGTCCCATAGTGCTCAGAGCCATTTGAACCAATTGAACGATCAGTTATGATGTCGAGAAACATACGTCCATCAACTCCAGTACCCCTTCATTAAGTAGAGCACCAAAATTCCGACCATAATCATCGATTACATCCTTCAGGTAAAGTATCTCCGCAGGACTTCGAAGTACAGCCCTCACATCATTAGCGTACACATGAACAGCTGTAGCTTCTCCGGAAAGCGTCCCACCTTGCAACTGGGATGCCAGCATACGAGGTAGGGGTTCAAGAGACAACACAAACAAAGTCACTGACTGCGTGATTCCTTGAAGCCCTCCCCGACAGATACCAATCGCTAACGGCCGGCCACTGTGACGAAGCGGTTCTAGGCTCTTCAGTCCGGAACCGCGCTGCTGCCATGGCCGGAGGTTCGAATCCTGCCTCGGGTATGGATGTGTGTCATGTACTTAGGTTAGTTAGGTTTAATTAGTTCTAAGTCTAGGGGACTGATGACCTCAAATGTTTAGTCCCATAGTGCTTAGAGCTATTTGAACCATTTTGAACTTATCAGGGACGTCAGTTGGACATAGCAACCACCGAAGCTGAAATACCCGTAAATAGATCCGACAAAACTCGACGCGTGTCAACAGTAAAGCCAACAGTTTCCAGAATCCGAAGCAAAAGGTCGGGATTAACATGGCCTAATGCCTTATCAAAGTCTAGAAAATCAAGCGAACATAGCACGGACACTAAAGCAGCGACTGAAACCATGTTACGACATTCGAGTATAGGGTAAGAATGGTACAAACGGTTACGTAGTTTTGGTGTCTTGCAACAATCGTCTTCACTAGAGCCGACATCGTACTATTGACTGCCCTCTCCACAGTCTAATAACCAAAGTTTAACAAAGAAATTTGGCGAAAGCTATTACGGACTGGGCGTTACGGGATTAAAACACTTTTTCCCATTTTGAACGAGGTCAGGACAACTCTCCCTGTAACATTTCATTCGAAAGGGACATAAAGGTAGCGCCCAGCAGAGGTAAAACCGCGACTAAAATTCCTTGTGAAATCTATCCAGACACGGGGACTTTCAAGAAGGCTATCCCACAATAAGTTTATAAACTCTCTCAGGCTCAAAGGCAGCTAAGAGCGTTTCATTAGGTTCAAGTGTACTTGTCATACACAAGGTGCTGACTAGTGGGTAGTAAAAGGTATCACTGGATGCATCGACGTCGTAGATGTCGACATAGTACGGTGTAGGACACGCATTATATCAGCTTGCATTATTATGGTGCGTCCATCATTTGCTGTGAGAGAATGAATACAAGCGCACCGTCGATGGGTCTGATGCCGATGCAAACGATATAAGGAAGTCAGTTCTTCCGCCACCAATGAACGTGGCTTGGATAGCTGATTCAAACCTTCCATTTGTACTCTCTTCAGGGTCAACAATTTCTCTTTTACACTTGTGATACTCCAGCAGTTTCGGTGGGAAGCCATTACGCATTCTCCATACAGTCCCGTCTCTCCTCACATGCTTTCAATATTTTTTAAGCCCCAAAGAAAGACATTTGTGGCCGTCTATTGGCTCCGGACGAAGCGCTCTACATCTACATCTACATGATTACTCTGCAATTCACATTTAAGTGCTTGGCAGAGGGTTCATCGAACCACAATCATACTATCTCTCTACTATTCCACTCCCGAACAGCGAGCGGGAAAAACGAACACCTAAACCTTTCTGTTCGAGCTCTGACTTCTCTTATTTTATTTTGATGATCATTCCTACCTATGTAGGTTGGGCTCAACAAAATATTTTCGCATTCGGAAGAGAAAGTTGGTGACTGAAATTTCGTAAAAAGGTCTCGCCGCGACGAAAAACGTCTATGCTGTAATGACTTCCATCCCAACTCGTGTATCATATCTGCCACACTCTCTCCCCTATAACGTGATAACACAAAACGAGCTGCCCTTTTTTGCACCCTTTCGATGTCCTCCGTCAATCCCACCTGGTAAGGATCCCACACCGCGCAACAATATTCTAACAGAGGACGAACGAGTGTAGTGTAAGCTGTCTCTTTAGTGGACTTGTTGCATCTTCTAAGTGTCCTGCCAATGAAACGCAACCTTTGGCTCGCCTTCCCGACAATATTATCTATGTGGTCCTTCCAACTGAAGTTGTTCGTAATTTTAACACCCAGGTACTTAGTTGAATTGACAGCCTTGAGAATTGTACTATTTATCGAGTAATCGAATTCCAACGGATTTCTTTTGGAACTCATGTGGATCATCTCACACTTTTCGTTGTTTAGCGTCAACTGCCACCTGACACACCATACAGCAATCTTTTCTAAATCGCTTTGCAAGTGATACTGGTCTTCGGATGACCTTACTAGACGGTAAATTACAGCATCATCTGCGAACAGTCTAAGAGAACTGCTCAGATTGTCACCCAGGTCATTTATATAGATCAGGAACAGTAGAGGTCCCAGGACGCTTCCCTGGGGAACACCTGATATCACTTCAGTTTTATTCGATGATTTGCCGTCTATTACTACGAACTGCGACCTTCCTGACAGGAAATTACGAATCCAGTCGCACAACTGAGACGATACCCCATAGCTCCGCAGCTTGATTAGAAGTCGCTTATGAGGAACGGTGTCAAAAGCTTTCCGGAAATCTAGAAATACGGAATCAACTTGAGATCCCCTGTCGATAGCGGCCATTACTTCGT
This sequence comes from Schistocerca gregaria, assembly GCF_023897955.1. Classification (NCBI taxonomy): domain Eukaryota; kingdom Metazoa; phylum Arthropoda; class Insecta; order Orthoptera; family Acrididae; genus Schistocerca; species Schistocerca gregaria. The sequence goes on along the minus strand of NC_064920.1, from coordinate 211,765,021 downwards.
GCGAATAAAGAGCTAGCTGCGTTGCATAAGAGCGATGTTTTCTGAAGCCATGCTGATTACGTGTCAATAGATCGTTTCCTTCGAGGTGATTCATAATTTTTGAATACAGTATATGCTCCAAAACCCTACTGCAAACCGACGTCAATGATATAGGTCTGTAGTTAAATGGATTACTCCTACTACCCTTCTTGAACACTGGTGCGACCTGCGCAATTTTCCAATCTGTAGGTACAGATCTATCGGTGAGCGAGCGGTTGTGTATGAGTGCTAAGTAGGGAGCTATAGTATCAGCGTAATCTGAAAGGAACCTAATCGGTATACAATCTGGACCTGAAGACTTGCCAGTATTAAGCGATTTGAGTTGCTTCGCAACCCCTAAGGTATCTACTTCTAAGAAACTCATGCTAGCAGATGTTCGTGATTCAAATTCTGGAATATTCCATTCGTCTTCCCTGGTGAAGGAATTTCGGAAAACTGCGTTCAATAACTCCTCGGTGTAGCCATGGTTGAGGAGGCAACTGTAAACGTTTTTCCATGAAACGACTGACGTCTCACAACAGGATAAATGTATTAAGAGTTATGATCATTATTTTTCAAATAATAAGCAGTTTTCTTACTCAATTTCCGCATGTAATATTTTCGTTTGACTGCTCCTTATAGGCTGAGCCTTTTTGCTTCCATTTTCATATTTTATAGTTTCCCTACCACACTCAAATTTTTTTATTTTCCACGTTCTGACTCATATAATGTAAAGTTTTTGGTGGTTATTCAATCTTTTTTTCTTTTGGTCCCATCCACCTTCGTTGTCCCCACCTGAATATCCGAAAGGAGGACTACTCCTACATCAAAAGGGCAGTAGATCAAGTGAATATGTTCGTCTATTATCGAAGCAAAACAATGAATAACCGATGAAGAGAGGAGGGAATAAGAAGCACACTACCACAGGAAAAGGGAACATTCTTCGCTAAATGAAGTCTTCTACTATTAAAATATGGTTAATAAGAGAAATTTCTTAGAACGTACATCTGGAGTACAGCACTGCATGGAAGTGAATTTTTGGGGAAACGGCAAAGAGGATAATCGAAGCGCTGGAGAAGCGTTATTATAGGGGATGCTGATTATTCAGTAGAGTGACAAGATTAAAAATGAGGTGGTTCTCAGGCAGTCGAGAGAGAAAGAAATACGAGGGGAGGCTACATAAAAGAAACGGCAAGTGAGAGGACGTAGACTAAGACATCAAGAACAGCTTTCATGGTACCAGAGGGAGTCGTATTCAACAAGTGATAGAGCTGGTAATAGCGAATACACTGTGGCAAGAGCAGGAGGTAAATTTGAAAGAGACTGGAGACACAGGTAGATCCCAGGAAGATTACATCATGCTGAGATAATGATTTCCTCCATACTGAACAGAGTAATCAAGAGTAGTTGTAGATTCAGGCCACAATTTAGACATGATGAGGAGCAGTTTAAAAGATTTGCCCACAAAAAGCAGTATGAGAGGAGGCGGGACACTCAAACAGGGAAGAATGACGACATGCATTTGATGATTACCAAGGCTGTAGATACTGCGTAATGAATGTCGCAGTAGGCAGTCAAGTTGAATCGTAACGGTCATCTCTAAAAAGAGCGATCACAGAGGTAGAAAAGATAAATGTTTGTACAAGGAATGTAGCTTCGAAGAAATATTGGGTACCGGTAGCAAAGGAAATACTTCGGTTGATCGACGAGAGAAGAAAGTACACAAATGATCAGGACAAAAGAGTAATACAGCAATCGAAGTCTCTTAGGAATGAAATAAATAGAAAGTACAGGGAAGTCAAGAGGAGATAATTGGAGGAACCACAAGAGAGAGCAGATGGTGGAAAAGTACTTTGATGGTCCCTACGGTAGCCTGAAAGTTACTCACGACGTGAAGGAGGAAGAAATGGGAATTGATATGGAAGACAGAAGGCATCCATTGTTATTGTTACAGTTCAACAAAGCGTTGGGAGACTTTCGGCCGAATAAGGTCAGAAGGCATAGAAAACATACCTTCTGGGTTTCTAAAATCATTCGCAGAAGTGGAACGAAACGATTACGTAATCTGTTTTGCAAATCCGTATATCTGGAGGTATACTGTCTGACTTTCGGAAAACTGTCATGCACACAATCCCGAAGAAAGCAAGAGCAGGTTAAGTTCTGGAACAATCATGGCGTCAGAATAACAGTTTATGTATTCTCATTGCCGACAAGAACAACACACAGAAAAACGAAAAAGGAAATTGAAGACCTGTTAGATAACGCTTAGCTTGGCTTTTGGGAAAGATAAAGCCGCGAGAGAACTGCTCTGACATTTCTCATGATAATGGAAGCAAGACTTTAAAGAAATCAAAAGTCTTTCTTAAAATATATCGACCTCGAAAAAGCATTTTCCTATGTAAAGTAGTGAAATGTGTTCGATATTGTCATGAAAACAGCTGTAAGCTACAGGCAAAGACGGGTAGCATACAATATGAACAAAAGCCAAGAGGGAAAAATAAGAACGGGAGATCAAGAACGAAGTGAGCGTATTAGGAAGGCTGTAATACAACTATGTAGTCTTTCTCCTCTAGTGTTCTATTTATACATAAAAAGGCAATGACAGAAATAAATGAAATGTTCGCAAGGGTATAGATATCGTTGCTGCACGTCACATAAAATCTGGCCTCACTCACATTTGCTCCATGAAGTAGTGTCGGTGACAGGGACGCACATACTACAGATGCAGAAAAAGAAAAGGTAGATGTGATAAACACTAACGGAGGTAGTGTAGCTCCGAACATTGGAGATGAGAAACTAAACTTTCCAGAAATTAGTAGAAAATAAACGATATTGCGGGTTTAGGACGCAAAGAAGTTGAAGTGCTAATCGAGTGGATAGAAAAACAAAAGCCAATAGAACTTTGAATTGGAACGGTATAACACGGAGAACATAGATGATCTGCTACAAGAATTGAAGGATCCGACAGTTTTCAATAGCCTTGTCCTAACATCGGATAAATCAAATCCTAACAGACCTGGAATCGAGGTAATACACCGTATTTTTGTATTAAGGACGCTGTTATCAATACAAAATGTTGCCACTTGTTATAAACGTATATGTGTCAACTTCCATGAGATCGTTTGATCTAGTACTAAATACATAATTGTGGGAAAAGGTGGTCGATCTTTTGATTGCAAGTGAAACTTGGAAAGAACATCTAAAGCCATTAGAAGAAATGTTCAACGGATGTGGACTTTCTGGAGCGAAGTTGAATATTCAAAACTCGGAATTTGAATAACAGGATGTAAAATTCGTGGTACATATTATCGCAGAAACACGTAACGTAATACTGATCCTTCGACTTATTTTTAGTTGATAAGTTAAGGAAATGCAAACCTACGTTTATAGCATTTCTGGACCTTGGGAAATCTTTGGATAATGTTCACTGTCCTTGAAATTCTGAAGATCGCAGTGGTAAAATACAGGGACACAAAGCTATTTACAACTTGTACAGTAACCAGATAGCAGTTATAACAGTCAAAGGACATGAAAGGAAAGCAGTGCTTGAGAAAGGAGTGTGACAGGATTGTAGCCTATCCCTGGCATTAATGAGCAAGCAGTAAGGGAAACCATAGAAAAATTTGGTTGCCGTCGACACTGTCATTCTGTCAGAGCTAGCAAAGAACTTGGAGGAGAAATTGAACGTAGGGGACAATGACAAAAGCGAAAGAAGGATAATGGAATACAGTAGAATTAAGTCAAGTGATGGTGGCAGAATTATATTAGAAAACGAGACACTTAAAGTAGTAGACGAATTTTCCAAACTGGGAAGCAAAATAGCTTATGATGGCTTATGTAGAGAGGATATAAAATGTACATTGGCAATGGCAAGGAAAGCGTTTCTGAAGAAGAGAAATTTGTTGACATCTAACACAGGTTTATGTGTCAGGAAGGCTTCTCTGAATGTATTTCTGTGGATTGTAACCACGTATGTAAGTGAAATGTAGATGTTAAACAGTTTAGACAAGAAGAGAATGAAAGCGTTTGAAATGAAGAGTTTTGCACAAGATAGAGAGCATAGAGAACTCCATTAAAATAGTCTTTGAACTGACTATAACAACATTATCAATCCAGAAGAAATCAGACGCAATCCAGACAAGATGGAAGCAGTAAGAAAGTTTCCTTATCAAGAAACAGCAAACAATTGAAGAACTTGTTCGGTCTCTCTTATTTTGTAGTCGATTCGTAGACGAAAAAAATCTTGAACAGCGAGGAACAGCGAAGACTGTTATTGACGGATAGCGTACTGAAGGTTTTGAGAAAATTGAAGAGAAATGATACTATGACGTAGAAATACTGTAGCACCAGGACGTGGTAAAGCCATTCTATCTAGTTTGCAATGTATCAGCTCGTGAGATTGGTATTCAGGAATACCAAAAGGACGAAGAAGAAGGTAATTAGGTAATCAAAACACTGCTCTTTGGTGGTCGCATGTTGACACTACACGAGCATAAAGAGCCCATAACTGAAATGGACGAGTTGACCGTAATGTTCGGATTTGCGCAGTTCAGGTGTTACCCTACCGCATGCAGGTCAGTTATGGTAATGGATCATAAGGCTGTGTCAGTCATGTTAACTAGCAGATGCATTGTCACATTTGCCTCTAGCCTTCAAAGATCGATCGACTCAACTAGACATAAAAGAATCCAATATCTACTTTATAAAACGAGTTGCACACGAACGGACGATAAGAAGAATACTGAATAAAAACTCGAACTCGAGACCTTTGCCTTTCACGGGCAAGTGCTCTACCATCTAAGCTACCCAGGCACGACTCACGCCCCGTCCTCACAGTTCCACTTCTGCCGAGTCTCGGTCCGGCATACAGTTTTAATCTGCCAGGAAGTTTCATATCTGCGCACACTCCCCTGCAGAGTGAAAATCTCATTCTGGAAATACTGAAAAATGAATGAGAGACTGGTAGTAACTATAAGGAAATATAATAGTCCCAGTGAGGAAAATATTATAGATGGCGTGTGATTGCACACAACCAACGTGAATAAAGTGGAGTGACGAGTACGTATTACCAAGCAATGTGTAGAGACTCATTTTTGGACACATCCTCGAGCCGTGGTCAAGACCATTCTGCCAGCTAGGCAAATGCGTCCAAATTTACTTGTAAATGTTTAGTGTAACGGGTACAATCCCCGAAGAGATGCCCCATCTGGACAGTCACGTAACGTGCATCCTAACTGTGAGCCACTGTGGCCAAAAATGCATGCAGCTACTGGGTCAGCGGGCCAGCTACACTGACACTGTGCGCCCTATTGTCGACGCAGTTTCAGTTGTGGTGGGTCTTTTAGATTTGATTATTTAAATGCGTAGGCTTGACATAAAATATTTCTTACTGTGGCACTGCTGGTTGGTTGGTTGATTCGGGGGAGAGGACCAAACAGCGAAGTCATCGGTCCCATCGGATCAGGGAAGGAAATCGGACATGCCCTTTCGAAGGAACCATCCTGCATTTCTATGAAACGATTTAGGGAAATAACGGAAAATCTAAATCAGGATGGCTGGATGCGGGTTTTGACCCGTCGCTCTACCGAATGTAAGTCTAGTGTGCTAACCACTGCGCCACCTCGCTCGTTATGTGGTACTATAACAGACTGTAAAACTCTGCTCCGGGTCTCCTGGTGTATTTTGTTGTTCAGAGTCACTTAAGTCTAAAAAAAACTTTGATGTATTTGGTCTCTTGAGCTGAAACGTGCGGGGAAATTTATTGTGGTACGTTGCTGCGGTGGAAAGAGCGGGGATCTTGCGTTGTACATTACTTCTTATAGTGAGTGCCATGGCTGGAAGTCATCGGCGGTTGAGCAGTGAACTCCAGTTCTCCTGCTGTGCGGCGGCAGTTGCTCGCCCGTAGCGCTCGTGTCTCGAGCTGTTGGTGCGGCCTGTTGCTATCTAATAACTGGCAGCCAGGATGGGGGACACCTGTGTCCGAGACTCTATTCATATCGTTAGGTAACATTATGATGGCCTAGCTGATCTTGCATTTTACCATACCAGGCTGCTTGGCACGTACACAAGTTTTGTTCACATTTATTTTCTTATTGCAGACTTTCTGGTATTGGGCCTCAGCTGATTCGTTGTGCTCCCGTACCCGAGTTGCTGCTCTCCTGCCAGTTTCCGTGATGTTTACTTACCCACATCACTTTCCACTCTGTATACCCCACCATTGTGCAGAGCATCTACCTTGCCCTTAGCGAATCCTAACACGTTTCAGACCTTGCGGCTGCTTTAGAAGACAGGGTGGACAACAACCCGGAGAGCTTGGTTGCCAATCTGGTTAGTGTCATTCTTCACATAATGAAAGCGTTCTGCAAGTAGCAGTTTGTCGATTTCCTGCCTATCCTCCGTTGTTTCGTTCGTTCCATGGCTGTGTGGTTCGACTTAGGAGGTCTGTAACCATTCGCCTAGCACGTTGTTTGCACCATTTTGAACTAGGCCAAGGGACAGGCATTAACACGTTCTCACATCGCAGAAGAACTCAGACATCCGTTCTCTGACTATCCACGCACAGCTCCTAAGCGAAACATTATAACATACGGAGAAGCATATATTGGAGAAACTGGAAGGTCAGTAGCAACACGGATGAGGGAGCACGAGCGCTGCATCCGACTTGGGCAGCACAGCAAATCTGCTGTGGCTGAACATCAGAATGTCTGCGGAAAAAAGAAAGAGAGGGGGGGGGGAGCACTTGACAAGCGGCTGGGGATAGCACAAAACGCAAGAGCATAGAGGCTGGAGAAGAATTAAGACGTCCTAGCAACTTGAATAGAGAGTATGGACCCAGGCTTGCCCCACCACGGGTGCCAGCCATTCGACTGCAGCAGACCGCCCTAAAACACGAGAGGCAAACGCTACCGGCGGTTAACTGCCGCCTCGCGGCGAGCGTCCAGCAGGAGGAAAACACGATTCCACAGTGTTGGTTATTCGCCGGCGACTACCAGTCATGGCAGCACTGCACGAAGCAATCGGCAGCAGTATGTATCCACTCTCTCACTCTCTCCACCGTATTAACATATCGCAATAAAGTTTCCGACGCCTTCCACCTCACGAGACCAGTTATGTCAAGGTTTCTATTTCTTTTTAATTGTGGCGTAATGTCATTCTCAGTAAGCAGTAATGGATAGCAGACGGAGGGCCCTTTAACCGTAGCCGAAAGGTAGGTTTTACCAGGTCACCAGTAATAGGTTTTTACAATCTGACACAGCATCACATCCAGAACAGTGTTATGTTACTTCATTGTTTGTAGCTGCGCTTCTGGAAGGGGATCTTCCTGTCGTCATGGACTTCAGTCTGGAGACATTTATTATAAATATAGGGAGAGGCCTGCTTTGTGGGGGACAACGGCCTTGCCGCAGTGGAGACACCGGATCCCGTCTGATCACCGAAGTTACGCACTGTCGGGCGTGACTGGCACTTGGATGGGCGACCATCGGGCCGTCATGCTCTGTTCCCATGTTTCTGGGAGCACTCAACCTCGTGATGCCAATTGGGGAGCAACTCGATTGCATAGTAGCGGCTCCGGTCACAGAAAACCATTATAACGACCGGGAGAGCGGTGTAGTGACTGCACGCCCCTCCTATCCGCATTCTCATCTGAGGATGACACGGCTGTCGGATGGTCCCGATGGGCCTCTTGTGGTCTGAAAACGGAGTGCTGCTTTTTGCGACTTGTTATCCGAAGAATATACTAATAAAAATCAGAGAAAGATTATCTAGGAGGAAACGACTATTATGTTTGGGGCCTGCATATTCATGTAGTGGAGTGAATGTAGTCCAAATCCGAAACCTGTACTCAACGGAAGTTTTGCTCGAAAATTACGATAGATACATAATTTTTTAACTAGTGCTAGTCTCATTTGTACTTCCTCCTTTCCGTGTTCGTCCATTGTTTTGTTTTGTTTCTAATGTTGGACAACTTAACTTGAACTACTTCACTTCCACTGACCATGGCAATGTCATCAGTGAATCCTACTCATATCTTTGAACCCTGAATTTTTACCCCACTATTGAAATCGTAAGCTGTCCCTACTTTAGGTTAAAGAAGCGTTCGCATTATCTGGCTGTCTGAATTATTCGGCAACGGTCTTGTTAAATACGACAGCACGTTGTTACCAGGAAAAAGAAAACTGGCATTCTACGGATCGGAGCGTGGAATGTCAGATCCCTTAATCGGGCCGGTAGGTTAGAAAATTTAAAAAGGGAAATGGATAGGTTAAAGTTAGATATAGTGGGAATTAGTGAAGCTCGGTGACAGGAGGAACAGGACTTCTGGTCATGTGAGTACAGGGTTATAAATACAAATCAAATAGGGGTAATGCAGGAGTAGGTTTAATAACGAATAAAAAAATAGGTGTACGGGTAAGCTACTACAAACAGCACGGTGAACGCATTATCGTGGCCAACATAGACACGAAGCCCATGCCTACTACAGTTGTACAAGTTTATATGCCAACTAACTCTGCAGATGACGAAGAAATTGATAAAATGTATGATGTGATAAAAGAAATGATTCAGGTAGTGAAGGGAGACGAAAATTTAATAGTAATGGGTGACTGGAATTCATCAGTACCAAAAGGGAGAGAAGCAAACATAGTAGGTGAATATGGATTGCGGCTAAGAAATGAAAGAGGAAGCCGCCTGGTAGAACTTTGCGCAGAGCATAACTTAATCATAGCTAATACTTAGTTTAATAATCATGAAAGAAGGCTGTATACATGGAAGAACCCTGGAGATACTAAAAGGTATCAGATAGATTATATAATGGTTAGACAGAGATTTAGGAACCAGGTTTTACATTGTAAGACATTTCCAGGGGCAGATGTGGACTCTGACCATAATCTATTGGTTATGAACTGTAGATTAAAACTGAAAAAACTGCAAAAAGATGGGAATTTAAGGAGATGGGACCTGGATAAACTGAAAGAACCAGAGGTTGTACAGAGTTTCAGGGAGAGCATAAGGGAACAATTGACAGGAATGGGGGAAAGAAATACAGTAGAAGAAGACTGGGTAGCTTTGAGGAATGAAGTAGTGAAGGCAGCAGAGGATCCAATAGGTAAAAAGACGAGTAGAAACACTTGAGTAACAGACGAAATATTGAATTTAATCGATAAAAGAAGAAAATATAAAAATGCAGTAAATGAAGCAGGCAAAAAGGAAAACAAACGTCTCAAAATGAGATTGACAGGAAGTGAAAAATGGCTAAGCAGGGATGGCTAGAGGACAAATGTAAGGATGTAGAGGCTTATCTCACTAGGGGTAAGATAGATACTACCTACAAGAAAATTAAAGACTTTTGGAGAAAGGAGAACCACTTGCATGAATATCAAGAGCTTTGAAGGAAACCCAGATCTAAGCAAAGAAGGGAAAGCAGAAAGGTGGAAGGAGTATATAGAGGGCCTACACAAGGGAGATGTACTTGAGGACAATATTATGGAAATGGAAAAGCAAGTAGATGAAGATGAAATGGGAGATATGATATTGCGTGAAGAGTTTGACAGAGGACTGAAAGACCTGAGTCGAAACAAGGCCCCCGGAGTAGACAACATTCCTTTAGAACTACTGACAACCTTGGGAGAGCCAGTCCTGACAAAACTCTACCATCTGGTGAGCAAGATGTATGAGAGAGGCGAAATACCCTCAGACTTCAAGAAGAATATAATAATCCCAATCCCAAAGTAAGCAGGTGTTGACAGATGTGAAAATTACCGAGCTATCAGTTTAATAAGTCACAGCTGCAAAATACTAACGCGAATTCTGTACAGACGAATGGAAAAACTGATAGAAGCCGAACTCGGGAAAGATCAGTTTGGATTCCGTAGAAATGTTGGAACACGTGAGACAATACTGACCCTACGACTTATCTTAGAAGAAAGATTCAGGAAAGGCAAACCTACTTTTCTAGCATTTTTAGACTTAGAGAAGGCTTTTGACAATGTTGATTGGAATATTCTCTATCAAATTCTGAAGATGGCAGTGATAAAATACGGAGAGCGAGAGGCTATTTACAATTTGTACAGAAAGCAGATGACTGTTTTAAGACTCGAGGGGTATGAAAGGGGAGCAGTGGTTGGGAAGGGAGTGAGACAGGGTTGTAGCCTATCCCCGATGTTATTTAATCTGTATATTGAGCAAGCAATAAAGGAAACAAAAGAAAAGTTCGGAGTAGGTATTAAAATCCATGGAGAAGAAATAAAAACTTTGAGGTTCGCCGATGACATTGTAATTCTGTCAGAGACAGCAAAGGACTTGGAAGAGCAGTTGAACGGCATGGACAGTGTCTTGAAAGGAGGGTATAAGATGAACATCGACAAAAGCAAAACTAGCATAATGAAATGCAGTCAAATTAAATCAGTTGATGCTGAGGGAATTAGATTAGGAAATGAGACACTTAAAGTAGTAAAGGAGTTTTCCTATTTGGGGTGCAAAATAACTGATGAGGGTCGAAGTAGAGAGGATATAAAATGTAGACTGACAATGGCAAGGAAAGCGTTTCTGAAGAAGAGAAATTTGTTAACATCGGGTATAGATTTAAGTGTCAGGAACTCGTTTCTGAAACTATTTGTATGGAGTGTAGCCATGTATGGAAGTGACACGTGGACGATAAATAGCTAAGGCAAGAAGAGAATAGAAGCTTTCGAAATGTGGCGCTACAGAAGAATGCTGAAGATTAGATGGGCTGATCACATAACTAATGAGGATGTATTGAATAGAATTGGGGAGAAGAGGAGCTTGTGGCACAACTTGACTAGATGAAGGGATCGGTTGGTAGTACATCTTCTGAGACATTGAGGGATCACCAATTTAGTAATGAAGGGCAGCGTCGAGGGTAAAAATCGTAGAGGGAGACAAAGAGATGAATACACTAAACAGATTCAGAAGGATGTAGGTTACAGCAGATACTGGGAGATGAAGAAGCTTGCACAGGATAGAGTAGCATGGAGAGCTGCATTAAACCAGTTTCAGGACTGAAGACCACAACAACAACAGAAGGGAAGACTTACGCCCAAGGTACACATGCCAATTTGCTAAAGTTCCTAACTGTACAACTACTCACACGTCCTTCATTAAAACCTTTACTACGTCACAAGTTGAGAAACGAGGTTTTTGTAGCCAAAGGAATGGGGAATAATATGGTGTTCTGAAATCCTGAATGAAATCAACCTGCTCTCAGAAAAAAATTTCTTGTTGCACTTACTGAAAGCCCCTTGTACACTGAAACATATGGAATAAGATCTTAGAGCTACTTCTTACATGTTAGTTATGGCAAATATAGAATTATTTTGTGAATATTTGTGAAAATGATTTTTCTATCAGAAAACAGTACGTAGGATATTGTTAAGTGCAAGCATGTGTTCACTACTTACGATGGTACCCTGCATCAAATCACTATCCAGTTCCTCAAATACTGGTTAACATGGACAGTAACGGAACATAAACTAATTGTAAATATACGAACTTGGGCAGGCTCACATTGTGAAGACTGATGACATACGCACAAGCCCATGGCAAACAGCTGCCTATTGTGTGGATTTCGATAAACATTTTTTAACTGTACTTAAAGAACTGTGTACTGTTAACTGCTTATACGAGAGTAAATCTGAGTGATACTGAGGAGATAGAAATAGATGTAGGACGATGTAACTAACGCTGAAACAAGTGTAAATAGGCTGTTTAGGTTTTTATGTTGGTAACACCACGTGGCGCCCTGTATGAAAATCATTGACTGTGCTGTGTGCAGTTGTGGCTGGTTGGACACGTTGTTGGAATATTCGCTTGTGTAGCGTTGGACAGTTGGAGGTGAGCCGCCAGCAGTGGTAGATGTGGAGAGAGAGATGGCAAAATTTTGAGAGGTTCCGTTAAGCGGACGATCTGGACGTGTGTCCGCCAGAAAAAGGAAATTTATGAAGATGATTGTCATGAATTGATAGGTATATATGATGACTTTTGAATATTATTAAAGTAAATACATTGTTTGTTCACTATCAAAATCTTTTATTTGCTAGCTATGCCTATCAGTAGTTAGTGCCTTCAGTAGTTAGAATCTTTTGTTTAGCTGGCAGTATTGGCTCTCTCCGTATTGCAGTAGTTCGAGTAACGAAGACTTTTGTATGGCAAGTGATTCATGAAAGGTATAGGTTATTGTTAGCTAGGGCCATACTTTTGTAGGGATTATTCAAATCAGACTGCGTTGCGCTAAAAATATTCTGTCAGTTTAGGGATGATCAGAATAAGAAAGAACTGTCTGAGTACGTTCAGTTTTACTCAGCTGTCTTTGTAGCAAACGACGTAGAAGTTTACCAGCACAGTAATTCATAATTTTCCAAACATTACGTTTCACATGCAATGTTTTTGTAACTTCAGATAACAAAATTTCGGAAATATTCGAATACTGTAATCATATATTGAGCCGGTAGCGTAGGTAATCACAGTATAACCTGACATTCAGATGGTGCTATACTTCCGCTGTCTTTTTATAGGTATGTTAGTAACAGTCACGACCTCCGCTGATAGAATGTCACATTTTCTAAACGATTCTGACACAGTGTGTCTGTTTCCTTTCCCAACGAGGATTTGCTAAGGATCGTGACATAATTATTTACACGGTAAATAGAAGCAAAGAAGAACCTCTACTTTCTATATAACTCATACCAGCTGCTGTTCCTCAAACACTAGTACATTTTCCAAGGAATTACTTGCTCACGTAAATTTCGTAATCCATAACCGGAGTTAAAGTATTTTTCTGTTTGTGAATTTGACATACATATGAAAGTTTCAAGAACCAATAACTAATGGTACTTAATAAGAGGGTTACAGGATACTTTCAAGTTGATGCGGTTCCTACCACGGTTTTGGAGTTAGGTGAACGATTAGCCGTTACTTGTTCGTGCTTTGAACGACCTAAATGGAACGGCCACGGCCAAAGTTGGTGAGTGGTTCGAGTACGCCACTTGCGGTTCGCCCTTTTAGTTACGCCCCTTTCGCGTTTCTCGCTTTTTCTGGCGCTACAGTTCCTGAATTACGCAGTGAGCTGTCCACCTCTCTACAGCTCTCGTGGAAACAGTAACCTCATTTTTTTCGCCGACCTCGTTGTGCTGAAATTTTACAACTGGGTGGAATTTCATCTGAAGGGGGTGAATTCGGAGCGGCGTTACTCGTCTTCTGTCTCGCCCTACAGATACGGTGAAATACCGGGGCTGGAATCGTGTTCTCTCTCTGCGACTCAAAGGCCGTGAAAGTACAGAAAACGAGCCTAAAGCCAAATTCAATCCTCACGAAAGATAATTAACAGGCCTGTAAAAATGAAGTCATTACAGAATCTTGTTAATTTCTAAATGTTATAGTGACAATCATTTCTTCTTACACTGTGACTTTAATATTTATAGCGCTTCACGAACTTACCATTGATGGTATCGAAAAATGCAGTTCGTTGTATCGTTCTACGTATTTTTCTGATGTACAGTGCACCGAAAAATCATTTCGACTTGAATTGGTCTGTCTAGATAATGTACTGTGCTGTTTAATTTAAAAATATGATGTAGAATTGGCATGTAAATTGCTCAAATCCCTCATACGACTCGTATTCTAATTTCGTTGAGACTTTGGTCGTATACAAATACCAAAACTGCAGCTAAATGATGGTGTGGTAAATTTTGCTGCACAAATTTTAACGATTGTGAAGATGTGATATCTGTGATATGTAAGCACGGCACAAGAAATCTAAAGCTGGATAATTAGAATGTTACAAAATATAACGCAAACATATTTAAGAACTGAAATGTTCAAATTATATAGTACGTGTCATATTAAATGGGTGACCTGTAACAATATGGACAGCAAACAAAGATCACTTCAGTGTGATGCTACCCAAATTATGGAGATAGTCAGTCTGACTAACAACCATCACTACTGGCGCTAAAAATCCAAGATGGTGAAGGCAGTAAATTTATAGGACTTCGGAAAGTCCTATCTCTCCAACGTTAAAATAGCGCTTATAAATTACCCGTTTATTCAGAAAGTATTTGAGATAGTAAATTGACATTTTACAGGTTATTTATTGGGATATTGGCTTCAACGTAACAAAGGATTCTTAAAATTTGGAATTCAGTTGTTAGGGACTCATTTTTTCTATTGCAATGAAAATTCACGACTTTTTGTGCCACTTCTTGTTTATAAATTCAACAATATAATGGTGTTTGTAAACAGGCTGTGTTAAATTATACAGAAGGGAGTGCGTAACATATCCAGAAAATTTGAAGCAAATTGGTTTGGTAGATTTATTATAAAAGAGCTTATATTGCCATGAAAGCCAAATATCCTCTTTGTTACTTGTTTGGCTGTACATATTTGCATGCCATCAGCTAAACAGCAAGAGGTATTCAGAGATTAAAGTGTACAATGTTTTTATGTTTAACATTTATACATTTTTCAAACTTTTCACGTTTTTCTGATTTTTCACATTACAAAAATACTTTAGTAACCTTAATCGAATACTTGTTTTACTTAGCCAAAATAGATTTTTGTCCCAGTGTAAACATTCAAATTTGACATTCGTTCTACTTTCGCTTCAGTATTTTTTTTGCAGTTTCATGTGTTGTAAACAGCAGTTTGTTGCAATTTTAATAAATATTTGATATGCCTCCACCAGTTAACATAAAGTTTTGACAGCTGTATCCCCCATAATAATGATACTGAATTGCATTTTGTATGCGAAAAGTGCACAATATGAATAATGTATCCTCAGTGTAAGAAAAAACCAGTTTATTATACTGAAATACAATCATTGCAGTGTAATAAATACATTCATACTTAACAAGCACTCAAAACGCAACAATGCGTTCAGACTCTTGAACGACTCTATTATATTTGTAACTGATCCTGAAAAAGCATTTGTATCAGAAACAAATCCAATTATTCTGTGTTGGAGAAGTGAATATTGTTACAAATTTAGTACAGAGCCACAACAATCTTCTTTGGCTGTCTGGGTTCTGAGCACTATGGGACTTAACTGCTGTGGTCATCAGTCCCCTAGAGCTTAGAACTACTTAAACCTAACTAACCGAAGAACATCACTCACATCCATGCCCGAGGCAGGATTCGAACCTGCCACCGCCACACACAGCGCACACGGAAAATATATAGGCCACCAAAGATAGTACAGCAGCACTAGTATCGATACACGCTGCTGCTGCCACTCGTGGAGAGAAGACAGCAACGTTATGGCGGTAACCAAAGAATAAATATAACATCACTGGACTGCAACCAATGATTTAAAAAAAAAAGGCATGACGCGAGCCAGCCACGGCTCACTTTAGTTTAGTTAATTTAGGAGAATCGGAATACCATAAAATTGTTTGTTGCTGAAATCTGTCTCCATGCAGGTTTAGAACAAGGAAACGATGCCTTCCATGTCTCCACAATATGAGTGAAACAGAACGCTGGCTGCACTCCATAATATCTGCATTGTGGGAGTCACTAAAAGAAATCGGTTTTGACTAGATAAAATCTGAAAGACAGGAGAAAACACACAGCTTCAGGCTGTGGGACCAGCCGCTATATCACACAGGAATGTTCATTTGAATCCGATTAAGCGGTTCTGTCACTGGCTCACAGTAACTACTTCAGTAGAAGGCGCGATATACCATGCCTGCCTATGTGCAAGGCTTTTTGTTGTTTGTGGCGAGAAACCTGTCACGTAGTAGGAGAGATTAGCTGCTTACTCTCCCACGCCACACCATTATTGGTTAACCATGACAGAATCGTTAGTCGGATATTGTTAAACCTGTTTATGAAGTTATTATTCGTCGGAACTCGCAGCTGGGTGGCGAGATTTCGTTGCTGGCACAATGAGCTAAGTTTCGTACAGTAAATTTCGAACACACTAGTGGGAGAGACGTCTAAGCGTGCACTTTCTTCAAGGCCGCCATTGAGAGAGTACTTCACTGTAGGCATCCGTAAAAGATATTTCTCTGACTTAGAGCAAAGTACAGGGTCCTTGCTACTACACCAGCCGTCTGGTACACTCACACCGTTTAAGAGTGATAAGCGTGAGCCGCTGATGCAGCCACCGCGTCAAGGGGAACTCGACGCTAATTAATATGCATAACGGTTTCACTCTGCAGATTTAACATTAACAGCCAGTTAATAGCATCCATCATGTACTTTGCACAACACAAAAGTGTTGGTGATTTTCTTGTTTTTCCGGGAAGCGTTCTTTAAATCATCTATCATTTTAGTTGCCGCTGGGCTTATTTCGTGATATAATTTCATGTTATGCTGTGTCCAACTCTTGTGTACTTGTTAAATGTTTATATGCTTGATTCAGTCCGCCCCCGGTAGCTGAGTGGTCAGCGCGACAGAATGTCAATCCAAAGGGCCCGGTTTTGATTCCCGACTGGGTCGGAGATTTTCTCCGCTCAGGGACTGGGTGTTGTGTTGTCCTAATCATCATCATTTCATCCCCGTCGACGCGCAAGTCGCCGAAGTGGCGTCAAATCGAAAGATTTGCACCAGGCGAACTGTCTACCCGACGGGAGGCCCTCGTCACACGACATTATTATTATAGTGGGTAAATCATTTGTTTGATGTCCTATGGCAATAATGCAAACTATTATAGCGATCTAATTTTCTTATGTATCTTGGTGAATCCCTTCATTAATCTATCCATGTGAGGTGCAGTACGAATCCTTTCATACCTCCTTTAAGAAGACGTTACCCTGTGTCATACATTGTTCCTCTTAAATTTATATGATCTTGCTGAGATCTTCTCTTCCCATAGGTCACTGAGCATCATATCTGTAGCATCTATGGGATACGTTAAGGAGCTCAAGTGACTCCACTCATAGGGATCTGTGGATGCTGAAACTCTCTGATTTACATAACCAGTTTAAATCAACAAATAGGATTTTTTTCAATAATGAGCCAGGACATATAGGATAACCGGCAGTACTCTGAAATTCTAGGTAAGTACGCTGGAGTTCGTTTGAATAATTTGCTTATTGACCACATTTTAACTGGGAAGTACATTTTGAAGACCGTAATAAAAGGAGTTCAAGAGTTTAAACTAGTCAAACTTGTCTGCACTGTGCTGATTTGTGCTTATTTTACAGCAAGAAGAAGGCAGGTGAGTACAGTCAGATACTGTCAGGAGTTTAGATGTTGCTTTTTTTTGGTAAATATATTGTTTTCTGTTTGTGCTCTTGATAGATTCTTTTGTTTATTGTCTTCTGTATATGGAGTTATTGAACTATGAGGGATATTCTGTGGCGCTAGATGCACAATAGAACAGACTGATAAATAAGCGAATCAGCTGCAAACAAATATTTATTTGCAAATGGTTGGCTGATTTTTCAATCTATTGTGAATTACATAGTTGCTGTTTCGCAGTCATGTTTAAGATTTTGTACAGTAGTAGTATTCGTACACAAGGCAGAAACGTTTCGCCATATCCACAAGTCCATGTGAGGTTAGCGAAGAAACTGCAGTGCCTAGCCTGAGTCACTTCAAAGGTAACACACGAGATGTACATGGTTTGCGTCCCTCCAGGTCCACAGAGTGAAATGTGCTAAGTGCTCATAGCACGCCTTGTAACCAGTCAATACCAGAGTTCTGTGAAACATGCAAACGTTGTGAGTACTCCATAAGGTGTTGTCAGGAATGTGCTTAGTGCTGCGTGAGGAGAAAGCAGAGACAAATTCGTTGGTCACTTTTGAGATCAGTAGGTTAACGATTTTGGTATGTCTAGTAATGGGACGACCACTGGTTAGTAACTTTCACAGCAACTTGCCTCATGTGTACGAAATGGGTAGGCAGAATTTGAATTTGGCTTTGGCTTTATCAGGTTAAATTTTTCGAGTAATATGTATATGCTTTCGTTTGTGGTCTTACGAATCATTTGTGACGTTAGAATCGCTGAATATGGGATACTTACGTTCATTCATTTGTTACCTCATGGTAGCGTAAGTACGACGCACTACGTGACATGCGAAAGAAAGGTGGAATCTTCAGTAGTGGAGTGCAGAAACAAAGATGCGAACACACCGCTCTGAGGGAGGCGATTTAAACGAAATTTTGTTACCACTGAGTAACGACGCCCCACTCGGAAGTATGTCAATGTATGCTTTGTGTGCGGGTGGATGAAGTAAAGAGTTTTATGTTGGTAGGTGAGTACTCTGCAAGGGCGTGACAGCCCAGGCAGGAAACGAGCACGTTCAAAATCAACGATCAGCTAATTAGTGCGGAGACAAAGCATGTAACCAGCCGCTGTGGCCGAGCGGTTCTAGGCGCTTCAGTCCGGAACCGCGCTGCTGCTACTGTCGCAGGTTCGAATCCTGCCTCGGGCATTGATGTGTGTGATGTCCTTAGGTTAGGTAGGTTTAACTAGTTCTAAGCCTAGGGGAGTGATGACCTTAGATGTTAAGTCCCATAGTACTTAGAGCCATTTGAACAAAGCGTGTAAAAGTGAAGAAGAGCGAGGGAGTTAAGATAGGAAAGCACAGCAACCGCCAACGGAAGGTCAGGACCCAAAATCACGAGCGCTGAGTTGTTCAATGAATCAGTATCAGAATAGGCCACACAGGCCAAATTATCGGAAAATATCCCAATAATACTAGTAGTGAAAATACACTGGAAAAGTGAAGAATTATATACAGACCTCGAGAAGTGACAAGAGGTACTAAGTATAACACATGACGAACTGTTGAGAGCAACGGAGGAACAGAGGACCACGTTAGAGAGGCAGGGTGCCGCATTGGAGAAAGATATTGGTGACCTACAAGTACGAACTGTATAAGAATTTTCAAAAATCGAAGAAAACTTACAGGAACGTAGGATCCATAATGAAGGACGCCTCGCGGAAATGGAAAAGAAAAACCACGGGTGATACCGACAGTTCGAAGAGAAAGAATTTGAAGGGCTGGACGAGAGGTAGCCCCACAAAGATTCTGAATTAAAAACACTAGCACAAGAACACCGAAATGGCATTGTGCCTAAAGATCACGGAGTGTTCCAGAAACTAAATTATTTTTCTAACAAGTCTGATGACCTCCGTCAAAAAATTTGGATCAGTCAATTCGACACACTACTACCACTATCGTGGTCACATACTAAAATATGAATTTTGTGTGTGCGCACATACGCAGGGAACCTATGACAACTATGAAGGTAATGGCAACCGCAGGTCAGGCTTAAAACTAATACTAGGCACAAGTATAGCAGGAACATGAAGAGGTGGAATTACTCATGTTACCGAAGTATTTGAAGCCTGGGTGCAACGGTCCAGTATTGTCACTCGGGACATCTCATATGAACCATTTACGTCAGACGACAAAATAGCGTTAGATACTTTGAAACCACCGTAACAGGTGAGACCAGAGATCATATTAGCTGGCAGAGCCACGTGTTAGGTGGATAAATCAGAAATTGTTGGGCCCATTATAGTGTCAGCCTTAAATAAGAAGATGGAAACGACTGGACAGATAATGCCAAGTATTTGGAGAGTTTGAACCGGACATTTTTATCAGGCTAAAGGAAATTACACGGTAAGTAAAGCAATAGTTTGTATGACTTGTGTATTATGAGTATCATTATCGTGTATGTGTTAGGTGTGTAAGTTACGTACTAATTAAATACATTGTGTATCAATTTCTGAATTAGGATGCTCGAGTTTTTAATGATAAATTATGTGGAAGCTTGGACAATGCGATTTATAGCAGCTATTGAACTGACAAATATCAGATGAGACGTTCGAGGAAGTTTTCACACATCAGCGAATGAAGTGAGACATTTGTTGGGGAGATAATATGTATGTCAGTTGTGAGGTCACACTATGAAATAAAATGTACTGATTTGTCACATACAAGGCAGTGCCGCAGGCATGGGTTAAGTAAAGTCGCCTGATGTGGAGGCACACTGGTTCAAATGGCTGTGAGCACAATGGGACTTAACATCTGAGGTCATCAGTCGCCTAGAACTTACAACTAATTAAACCTAACTAACCTAAGGACATCACACACATCCATGCCCGAGGCAGGATTCGAACCTGCAACAGCAACGGTTGCTCGGCGCCAGACTGTAGCGCCTAGAACCGCACAGCCATTCCGGCCGGCCGGCTGTGCTGTCATCAACGTTTAAGTTTAATTTAGACTCACGAGCTCGCACTGTATGCATTTGAAGATACAACTAGGGAGGATGCTATTACATATAATTGATAGTTTAGAGATTTGCTTGGACGCAAGATCATGCCGACTTTGTATCACTTTTATTTTTTGAGGCGGTATATACCACAGTTCACGAGATACTGTAAGCGTCTGCGATCCAGAGTATGAAGAATTCGTTTGTATATTTTGTTCATGCTTTCCACAGGGCACGTGATGGTCATCTGGAGGAAGTTCATAACTGTAATACTGGATCTCTTAGCATAAGAAATGGACTACCCATAGCTATAACGATCTGATTGAGAATATTGTAACTTAATAAAAAAAATAAGGCGAGGTCACAAATTCATGTACCAGGCTACATAAATGTGTTAATGTCGTAATGAGTACCATAATAGAGTGTTTCGTGTTTCATTGTATTGCCAGAAGCATGTTACACATATGTGTGTTTCAGAATCGTCATCACTGTTTTCTGAATTCCAGAAGCATAAGTATAAGAAAAAGAAAATTCTCATAAGAGAACGGAAAATCCGTCATCAAAATAAGGGAGTTAACCTCCAAACATTACCAGTGCACTAATTAGCTGTAGGGTGCGCCAATAATTAGAGTAATGTGCTTGATCAGCCAAGGAGAGAGTATTCCATTAACCATCCGTGGATACCTCAGGATGTAATGTTTGCTTGTGATATACATTAATTGCTTGCCTACTAACCACTAATGTGTTAGCAAATGATGGTTTGTCACTCACCTTCAGCGATCAACTACAGATAAGACTTTTAAAGTTTAATTGCTGCCACTATATTCATCTATAAGTTGTTTTTGTATATTAATTATTGATTTAATTGCTCATTTGTTAAAAGACCAGGAGCCATGTTTAAATTTTGCACTTTTAAGATGCTATGGAGTCCAGATACATTGTAACATTTGTCACGACTATTTTGTAACTCTTGTAGGCCAAACAGCCCCACTGTTTTATTAATCATTCGTTTTTTGAGAGGCCAAGGAAAAGTAATACTGGGACAGAATGTTTCTTTGTTGCCAAATAGGAGTTTGGTTAAGCAAGGACGTTGAATGTCATGGGTATTATGGAGATTTTATATCTGTGTATCCCATGTTCAAATGGAACAAAATATCAGGGAAATATGATTGACATAGCCGACGCTATGTGCCCGAGAAGGTAGCTGTCCAGACAGAGCGACCATGACACACCAGTGCTAGGTGACGAGGCGAGTCCCGCTGTGCAGTTTCTGTGGAGGGGTTGCAGGCTTCATTCGTTTGTCAGTTATATGTTCCACAGATGATTCCAAAAGTTCTTTTATCGAAATCATATTTAACAAGTCAGTTTCATATGCACACGTAATTATGGAGATTTTATTTCTGTATGTCTTATTTTTCCTTGCTCAGGTAACTACAGTCTTATTCCAGCTAACCATTTACATTGTTCGTAATACGATAAAATATTTTTTGTTGCTGCTTATTGATCTTATGCATTATGTATCAGAAATTTCATTAGCAAATATGTGTTTCGTGATTGCGCAGTTCAAATGCTTAGCTCCTTGAAAAGGTACCTACATGCAGTCTTGTGGCTGAACACCAGTTATTACTATTATTGCTCACTTTTGTTCAACCAATACTTTCTTTCTAAGTGAAGGGTTACTCCTGTAAATTGTACCGTAAGGTACAACCGAATGTAAATATTCAACATGTGCAGGAGATTGGTTCGATTCTTTCCAACATTAGCAATTATATGAAGAACAGGGGCAGTTTAACTTAACTGTCTGAGATAGTCAGTAACATGCGTCTTCCAGTTCAAGTTTTAATGAATATATATACCCAAAAAATTGAAGCATTCTCCCCTGTTTTTGACTCCAGTTCATGTGTACTCTCAGTTGCTGGCATGACTGTTCGTTATGCAGGCCACAATCCAATCCGTGTTTTTGTTATTTAGGGAGAGTCCATTTTCTAACAAGCACTTCGAAATTCTTTGTTAAATAACATATATTATATCTTCTGTTGCCTTCTTTCGAATGGTATATATTATAGTACTAGTACGGCTACAAAAAGTTTCGATTCTGCTAGTTCAACATTAAGTTGAAGGTCATTCACATATATACGGAATAGAAGTGGACCTAAAACCTGTGGTACTCCCTTTGCTATTTCTCCCTACTCACTAAAATTTTCTGTCTTTCTGAGATAGGTTAAATTAGTCAGCACAACCTTTTGCATTTTGTTTGTTAAGTATGATTAAAACCAACTGTGGGTAAAGCTATCATTTCCACTGAATGTGAGCTTTTCTACGAGAGTAACATGTTCTAAATAATCATGTGCCTGGGAAGCAACACAAAAATAACAAATTACGAAATTTTATTATTTAGGGCTTCTAATATTTGTTTTGTGAATGTGTAAATAGCATTGTTATTCGAGAAACTTTTCTGGAACAACTGATGTGCTAAGAAAACTGTTTCCACGTAAGTTGAAGACTACTCTTCAGCACATTACCTTTTAGAATATTTTCGAAAATGGTGAGATAAGAAGATTGGATGACAATTGTTTATGTCGGTCCTGTCACCTTTCTCATGAGGAGGTTTAAGAAAACTGTGTTTTAAACTCTCCTGCAAAATTCACTGCCCCAGTGATGCATTGAATATCTCACTATGGACATTAATTATTAAACTGGAACAGCGTTTCATGATTCTGTTTGAAAATCCGTGAATACCATACGAGCTTCTTTTTTTTTAGAAATTTTGTACCTCCATTAATTTCAATGAAGGATGTGCCGTCACCTACACTTGCTTATGGAACGACCCTTTAACATATTCTCTTGTTTCTTCAACTGCTTCATTAAATCCTATTTTTGCATTTACATTTGGAAAGTGGTCGTTAAAAATACTTACAACTTGTGAATTGTCAGTCACAACATTGGCATTTAGTTTTCCTGTTATGGTATCTTGTTCACTGGCTGGCTGTTCTTTCTCTTATTTGACAGTATCCCTTACAATCTGATCTTATTATTTGCATTATTTATTTCTGTCAGGATGTGCATACTTCTGGACGTTTTAATGACTACTTAAAATACTCCAGTACTTTTTGTACTATGTAACGAAAGTCAGATCTTGACTTAGTCTGGCCTCATGGATTTCCGTCCTCTTTCACGAGATTTCCATTCCTTTAGTTACCCACATCTCACTTGTCTACTTTTTAACGTATCTGGATTTTTTATAGGAAATCAAATATTGACAAATTTACTATGTAATAATTTGAGACTGACATTAGCACCTGTTTTTGTGTATCACTCATCCCATACCACCCATTTTAATTTGTTCTTAAAACACTGCACTTTGTTCTGATTACTAAGCCTCACTGCCTTGTATGAATCTGCCTCTGGTTTCGTCATTCCAGTTGCTCGAGGGTGCCTAAGGCCACACCAGGCCAGTGCAATGGATCACATCTGAGCGACGGTTTGCTACAGCAAGGTGACCTAATCCACTCACCGAGGGCCCACAGCAACTTATTATAGTCCGCTTATCCAGCTTAAGATATCCTTGGTGACAGTGATTGATCTAGTTATGAAGCGATGCTACAGAGGACATAAAATCCAGTTCCACAATCTTAATTAACAGCGAGACTGTAAGTCGACCCGAGTCATTAACAAACCTGTGTGTGGCATATCAAGAAGTGCTTATGAATTTGTTATTAGAAAACTGGTCAGACATCAGCGCAGAAACTTGTGATGTTCATGAAGATAGGCAATGTATGTAATGTGAAATGGAATTAGTTGTTGTCAGCAGCAGCCTATCGACAAGGATCTTTTATGCTAGTGTGCTCATTAATTACGATCGACTGTGAAACCAGTTACTCCATCGAGCTCGTAACTGGAACTTATAAATCGTGCCGCGATTCCACGAGAAGAACTACAAAAATTATGAACATTAACTCTCATTTGTGGTTTCAGGAGTCGAACTTTATGTAAGAACATTGAAAAGCGTGTTTGACCGAGAACAATGAAGTGTGTCAATATTCCTCTTGTACATTTATTTGTATATTTTCAGGTACGCTGTTGCTGTTTTCATTTGTGTCAAAGACTGGCCTGTTTTCCCTTCCCACAAGAAGTCATTAACAACGTGAGGTAACGGGCGAGTTGTGGCTCCCTGCAAAGTATGGAGTTGTCGTCGCCGCTCGGCACGCCGAACATGTGGTGGTGGACATTGGCCGAAGCAAGAGGGGTCCAATCCGAGCGCGTGTCGATGAAAGAGACTTGTATGTCGAGAGTGACAAAGATGGCGGACTTCATGAAACCACCATGGCAGACATTTCACAGTTTGTATAGAAATTAATGAATCATGATACCTCAAAAAGAAACATGTGCATTACTATCAGTTGCACCATGATTCTGATGGTGTAATCAGATTTCCAATATCTTTATTGCTTTAAGGTTTATTATCTGACGGTAAATTATACAAGTAACACCCAGCAACGAATTTCCCAGATCGGAACGGTTCATCCGACTTCGTCGATCGACGGGTCTTAGAAAGCTGTTATTGTAAAGCTAAACTGGTATGAATTACAGGCATGTAACTTGAATAGTACATGAGTTATTGGAGGTCAAAGTGGCCAATTACTATCGATCGCATCAGGCCATAAGTACTCCATAGTTACATGAGAAAACGGTAGCAGCATGCTTATAAATATATTTATTCATCTATGTCTGTTTATATCGTACATACGCCATTCATGAAGAAATTGGTCAATTATTTACTGTGTTTTAGAAAGCACGGAGACATTAGGCTACTGGTCTACTTTTGCTTGATATTCCTTTTATACATTTAATAATGTGTGTTAGTGAGTGTTTATGGTCCAGCCGTAGGAATATTTATTTAATTTCAAGTTTTTTAAATTTATGTGTTTCAATACGTTTGTGAGTATGCATTGGCATGGAGACATCTATGGAACGCTCTAGCCAATCACAGCGCTCTGGAATGGGAGACTGGATGGAAGTGGGAGAAGAGCATCGTTTCGAGAGAAGAAAAGGGAGTTCGTAACGGTGCGGCGAGAGGGACGAACGCACAGGACACGGAGAGAGTGCTGGACACGACGGCGCGAGGGACGCACGGTCGCGACAAAGACTTCGAGAGCGTGGAGCTGTTTGCGCGTGGTCGCGGCAGATAGAAATACTTCTGAGTGCCGACTTGTGCACTTGTGAGATTTCCGTGGCTTCTACAGTGAAGACAGAGTGTACGTTTAGAAGTGAATATCTCGCGAGCTGTGTTGTTGTTCATAGCTAATTACATGCAGTAGGAATCTATTGTTTCCCTGTTATTCAACTTATATTTCATTTAATTGCTGGACCATCGACACCAATAAGTGTTTTGTAGAAATACACCGCATTCTCAAAAGTACTTCTGCTATTTTACTCATCATTTAAAGTCGTTAAGATAGTACCTGCAGATTTTATTTTACTGCAATTTTTCATTTATAAATTTCTACGTTACATTCGCAGTTGCCGAGTGATAGGAACCTATGACCATTCGATTCATGTGTATGTTCTAACACACTTGGAGGAGGGACATCGAAGAGTACATCTGCTTCAGGAGTGCCATCGCGAGTGCACTGCACCTTAGGCAGCAGAGAGAAATTTCTCCGACTAAGAGGTAATTGCATAGGCCGAGCCAGACTCGGAATCCGCAACTGCAATGGTCTTCTGGAGTTCCACCATTTAAGAATAGTAATCATAAGCCGCGGATACAGCCGTCGAAGGGAAGGGAACTCAAAGATAGTTAATCTGCATCAGGACTTCGTTGATCATAGCCAGTTAGCTGCACTCTCATGCACTTTAGCGAAAGTATTGGTGTTATTTCTCCATTTTCTGGGGATTTTTCTTCAGTTCACTAATCATTGTCGAAACCATTGACTGTATTCCATGATATTCATGTGTTCACCAACCTATGTCAAGGCTGTAGTTCATATTTGAGATCTGTTGTTCACTTATTAAATGGTTACATGCTTGATTCACTGGGGAAATCATTTCGTTTGGTGTTTTACGGTATTAAACCAAACTGTTGTAGAGACCACTAGTTTCCTTCTGTAGTTCGATGAATCCCGTTTTCGGTATATCCGTGTGACGTGTGGTACCAACACTTTCATGCAAAATTGGGCCATACCGAATAAATTTCTTTTAACAAGACGTTATGTCATTGTGTGGCATCGTTTCTCTTAAATTTTCATTAACTCGTAAGAAGCTTCTCATCCATGTAGGCCACTGGGGATGGTCTCTGTAGCAACTAGAGGGTATGCTGAACGGCTCAACCTGCTCCTCACAAAACGGAGAATGCAAAACACCCCTTGTCGTGTTTTCGCACCATTTTGGTTTGAGACATATCCTCTAGCGAGTGATCGAGCTAGATGCACAAAGGAGAGCTCTACTGGCAACCAAATGACAGCAGCGTACTTCTGACACCAAGCTAAACTTTCAGTTGTGATGTATAAAATAACTGTCGTTATTTGTGTTGATAACATAGTCAAATGATACGAGATAATTCTTCTTGAAACATTCTGTATTAGAACTAACCATTAACGGTTCCTTTCATGTTCTCTAGTTACGGCTGTTCCGAAGTTGTTCCACAGCAATGCACTCACAATTTCCTCATGTACGAGCGAGCTGTTCGGCCGTCCAACTCGTGGGCACTCGATTGTGACACATAGATGTGTATATTACCGCCAGCGTCTTTTTAAGGCCCAAGCGACACAATCTGCCACTTGCTGCGCCAAGCTGATAGGAGTACCCAAGTACTATATTTGTACACACAGCGTATCACAATTATTAGCGGAAATGTACATGGGCGAAAGTGAGGAAAACGGGGAAGGTAGGAGGAAGAGGTGCCAAATGATAAGTCACTTCTGTGTAAAAATATTCTCTAAGCTGTCTCAAACACGGCTACCCTTCCTGGATGTCTATAACAGAATTCCGGCCTGGGTGGCCGAGCGGTTCTAGGCGCTACAGGTTGGAACCGCTCGACCGCTACGGTGGCAGGTTCGAATCCTGCCTAGGGCATGTATGTGTGTGATGTCCTTAGGTTGGGTAGGTTTTAGTAGTTCTAAGTTCTAGGGGACTAATGACCTCGGATGTTAAGTCGCATAGTGCTCAGAGCCATTTGAACCATTTTTATAACAGAATCGATATCGAAAACTCATACCAGACGGAGGATTACTCCAGAGTAGGGCAATTCCTAGACATGCGGTAGGAACGATCGAAAATCCATTGATTAAATCGCAGTTCGAACATTCTGTAGCCATAGTGCTATTTGGCTGAAAGCGCAAAATGTTAACCAATATTGGACAGTCTCCCTTAACTCATGAAATTGAGGATGCGGGTTTGGACTCACTTCCGTGTTACAATAAAAGCCTTAGCATATTCTGCGGCATTCTTGGCGATCAGTAACAGATTACACTTGTTCTGTGTATATCTCTGTCCCGTTGCCCACGAGAGGGAGCATAAGCGGCAATGGATCGAGATGTAAGTGCATACTCGACGGACAGGAAGGTTGTTACTTATCGGAAGCTGTATCTGACAGTTGGTGGCCCAGATTTACGTAGAACATGTGAGCGCTCTTTTAGGTTGAACGTAGCAGGAAGTTGATGTCCTGGCTTGTGTAGTGTTACTGGCGCCTTTATGCCAACTGGAGTTTAATAATCAGCTACTCAACGTTGGAGGAAGTAAGCAAGCCTGTCCCGAGAGCCATTGCATACCCATAATGGACTATATGGTGAGGCCCTTTGTTATAGATACTAAATTTGGTCTACACTGGCGTGTGAGACATAGCATCCTGACTTCTTTCAGGACTACTTCGTATTTGTGGTCCTTCCTCCGATATGCTGTTTTGAGTCAGAAGCGCTTGTTTGTTTGTGACAAATTTAGATTATAATGAGGTTTTCCTGCCTAGTCTTCGTGTTACTCAATGGCGTGGCTGGGTTGTTTATGTATGCAAGCCTACGCTGTCCGTCAAATCTTTCTGTAAGTTACCTTTCTGTCACGTTACTTATTCAGTGCTCGCAAGTCTTCTTCAATTCTTTTGCGTCTTGTGTTTTGTTATAATAGTGCTTAACGTACGTGCTGTTAAAGTTAATGGTAAGCTACTTGTCTGGTATATTATCTATTCAATGCTCATCAGACTTCTTTAATTTACTCAAGTTTTGGTATTTTATTAGAATACTGTTTAATGGTTTCAGTGCTTCCTATACTGGTTTAATTCATGGGCGTTTCGTATTTTATTATACTTCTGCTTAACCCTTTCAGTGCTTGTCATACATGTTTTATTCCTTGATATTTTGTATTTTATTAGAATAGTGGTTAATTATAATGCTGACTACACAAATGTGTTACTTTAGAGATTAGTCTTTATTTAACGCCTTTTTTTTATTGAATACAGCCCCAGACCGGGAAAGAAACCTCACTGTATGCTTTGGTAGGTCTTGTGACGTTCACCAAATCAATTTTGTAACATATAAACTACTCACAAATCTGTGGAAAAGATATTATTTTGAAAGGCAGCTGGACATCTGATTCAATTAAATCCGCATTGCTTGTCGTTAGATGTTTTCCAAACCAGCTACCTGTGTGATAATTATCTTTTGGTTCTATAAATCAGGCCGACTGTTGCCATTGTTTGCTTACTTGTAACCTTGAAATTAAGAATTTAGTGTTGTATATTCAACCGCGTAAGGTACTTATAAGGGAACCTTTATATTTACAATTAATTTCTCTTATGATTTAATGAAACTCATTTCCTCTAAAATCCGCTTAAGTAAATCGAACCAACACGATCTAGAGATGGCGTCTAGGACACGTTCAGTCTAGTATTTTGGTCGGCCCTTGTATCACAAAGTTTAAGTCTTTATAAATCTAGTAACTTGTCTGACCGTGGAGGCACACTTCGGCATAAGCTTAAGTTCCTTAAAAATAGCTACTAATGCATTTTCTGTATTTTAATCCATGTAAGCACCTTCACCAGTTCTTTGCCTGGGCGCTGTCCATTAATCCATTTATCCAAATTCAAATGGCTCTGAGCACTATGGGACTTAACTACTCTGGTCATTAGTCCCCTAGAACTTAGAACTACTTAAACCTAACTAACCTAAGGACACCACACACACCCATGCCAGAGGCAGGATTCGAACCTGCGACCGTAGCGGTCGCGCGGTTCATGACTGCGCGCCTAGAACCGCGAGACCACCGCGGCCGGAAATACATTTATTCTGTGTTTGTCTTACGTGCTATTTAAGTTCCTTGTAGTGATGTTCTGTTGACTTAAGGTTGACCAGGGTTTCCACAAGCCGGTCTTTGGGGCCGAGACATCATGTTCCTTGGTGAAATTTGTATGCAGATCTTGCAATTGCTAACGGCAGGTAATTATTTACTTACCCTCTAAATGCCTATTAACAGGCATGTTGTTTGACAGTCAGTAATTTTATTTTCAACTGCTTAGCATGTCAACCTGTTTTGATAATTTTAAGTGGGCCGATCAAAGTGGGATGTTCTTCGTTAACTTTTAAATTATATTCTTGCACCCATGCATTTCAAGGACTGTGTTTACTGATTTGTTGAGCCTTGGTTTTACTGTGTTATTCATTAGTTATCAGTGCTCCTACTTTAAGTTGTGTATTTTATCAATGTAAGCTGCTGTTCAAGTAAATTCTATCTAAGTACCTTAAAAATATCCAACCACCTTCTTAAGGCTTTCAGTCTCTATCAAGATTTCTCTAGAATTTGGGAATCGGGTTGTTCTAGATTTCAGTCCATCATCTACTGTTTGACTGTCTTCTGTACTGTACTAGCCAAAAATATGTCCTTGAACTCCGCATATGATGTGAATCGTAACGTTAGTGGTCACATTCACATCGCTCCTTCGCGATCAGGGTAGCCACACAGAAATTTCAAATGGTGTCTCGGTGGATACACAGGAGGAAAAGAGTGGCTAAACTGTTCAATCTAAGGCCTTAGGTGTAAAGGATTTCCTTTATACCTAGAGACTTGGGTCTCTGTGCTGAAAGTGTTTACACTGAAAAGATATCTTCTTGTGACCTAGTGGATTCTTGGTTGCTGGATAATGCCCCTCATCATATTCATGTGTGGCATGAGAGTCTTCTCATTCACTGCTTACTTCCAGGTCAGCCAACACTACCTCACCCTCAATTATGTGTGTACAAATAACTGGATACAAACCGCCATAGATTTCCCTAGTGTGCCCTCTAAACTAGTTTTACTCAGTGACTGAACCTTCTTTTACAGATCTGACTGAATTCCAGGTGATGAGACATTGACAAACTGCTTATTTGCTTCTGTCTCGGGTTCTTCGGCCGACGTTCGTGTGATGATTTTGCTGACGTTTCGCCAGCACGAGTGGCTGGCATTGTCAAAGCTTCACCCTCCATTGCCGGAGGTGAACTGGAGCCGGGCTCGCGGCCGCAGACTATATGTACCTTGCGCGCCAACGTCCGAAGGCTTCTCCGCGGTCATTTCCGCGGTCATTTCCGGTGCGTTTCTCCTCTTGCTACCTGCTACGGTCGTTCTCTGCAGTACGGGAAGCCAGGAGCCGTTTACCTTAAGGCTTTCTTCTTTCTTGTTGAAGCTGTTCCCGTGTTTGTGTATTTCTACAGCTTCTCTGTACAAGCGGGTGTGATAGTGCTTCTCTACAGCCAGAACTTCCGTGTCGGTGAATTTTATTACATGTACCTGGTCGGTCTCACTCAGTGCGTGTTCTGCCACGGCCGATTTTTCCACCTGTCCCAACCTGCAATGTCGCTTATGTTCTTTGATCCTGGTGTTGATTGATCTTCCAGTCATTCCGACATAAACTTTCCCGCATGTGCATGGTAAGCGGTATATTCCTGACATTGCAAGTGGGTCTCTTTTATCCTTTGCCGATCTAAGACATTCTTTGATCTTCCTTGTCGGTTTGAAAATTGTCTTTACGCCGTGCTTGTGTAATATACGGCCGATTCTGTCCGTCACTCTGGGAATGTATGGCAGAAAGGCCGTACCCGACATTTCTTTTTCTGGTTTCTTACTTCGCCGGTGGTTTGGCTCTGTTACACTTCTAATATCATTTGTGGAGTACCCATTGCTCCTCAGAACACTTTCCAGGTGTTGCATTTCGCGTTTAAGGTGCTGCGGCTCACATATTCGTGCTGCTCGCGTTACGAGCGTCTGAATCATGCCTCTTTTCTGGCTCGGGTGGTGGTTTGACAGTTTGTGCAGATATCGGTCCGTGTGCGTCGGTTTTCGGTACACGCTATGTCCCAGGTTTTGGCCATCCCTTGTGACCAGCACATCTAGAAATGGTAGTTTTTTGTCCTTTTCCACTTCCATGGTAAATTTTATGTTGGCGTGGAGGTTGTTCAAGTGTCTTAGGAAGTCACCGAGCTGTTCTTCACCATGGCTCCACACGACGAAAGTATCATCGACGTACCTGTACCACACCTTAGGTTTACAAGTCGCCGAGTCCAGTGCCTGTGCTTCGAAATGTTCCATGAAGAAGTTGGCCACCACTGGACTAAGAGGACTACCCATGGCAACGCCTTCCAGCTGTTCGTAGAAATTGCCATTCCACGTGAAATAGCTCGTGGTGAGACAGGCATGGAAGAGCTTCATGATGTCTTGCGGGAAAATGGAACCGATGTGCTCCAGAGCGTCACTGAGTGGCACTTTCGTAAACAAAGAAACAATATCAAAGCTGACCAGGATGTCGTTTGGTGCAAGTTTTAGTTTCTTCAGCTTCTCGATGAAATGTCCTGAGTCCTTTACGTACGTGTCGGTCTTCCCCACGTGCGGCTGGAGCAGAGAGGCCAAGTGTTTTGCCAGTTTATATGTCGGTGAGCCAGGAGCGCTAACAATCGGTCTTAATGGAACGTTGTTCTTATGGATCTTAGGTAATCCATACAGGCGAGGTGGTAGGGCTTCTGTGTTGCGCAGGTATCTCTGTATGTCCTCCGGAACAGAAGATGCCTTGATTAACCGATTCGTATTCCGTGTGATACGCTGCGTCGGATCTGCGCTTAGTTTTCGGTACGTCGTCGGATCTAATAGGTCTCGGATCTTTTGTTCATAATCTTCGGTCTTCATTACGACGGTCGCATTCCCCTTATCGGCAGGCAGTACCAATATACTCTTGTCAGCGTTAAGATTCTTAATAGCTTGTACTTCTTCTTTCTTCAGATTGCATGCTGGTGGTTTAGCTCGGCGCAGTATCCTGGCTGTTTCAGTGCGTATTTCCTCTGCCCTTTCACAAGGAAGGGTCCGAATGGCCGCTTCGGTGTTAGCAATGATGTCCTCCACAGGTATAGTTCTTGGGATGACAGCGAAATTCCCTCCTTTTTGAAGAACGGATACTTCCTCTTCGGTCAATTGTCGTTCAGTGAGGTTGACCACAGTGCGTGACATGTCGGGAATCGCCTTGTCAGTCTTCTTCCGGAATCCTTCAAACTTTTTCTTCTGTCGCTCTGTGCAGCGCTCGAGTTCATTCTGCATGCTCCTGTAAGTGATGCTGTCGATCTTGTCCCAGTCGTCTCGATGCATTCTGCTACTTAGTTGGTAGAACATGTCCAAAAGTTCCTGATCCGTTTTTGCCAAGTTTCTCCGTATTGTGTGAATTCGCTCACGAAGAAAAGCTCGTTCCATTCTGTTGTAGATACGATGAGCTTGGGTGGTGGTGAATAGGCGCTTACATTTCAAGAACTTCGGTGTAGCATCTTCATCTCTGCACCGCGAAAGGAAGGCGAGAGAGGACATCAATCGCGCTTTCTTCTTCCGTTGTTGGTCAAGGCGTCGGTACAATCTGCAAATTTCCTCCCCGTAGAGGCGCAATACAAAATTGTTAAGACTTTCGTGGCCACTTGTTGACAAACTGCTTATTTGCTTCTGTCTCGGGTTCTTCGGCCGACGTTCGTGTGATGATTTTGCTGACGTTTCGCCAGCACGAGTGGCTGGCATTGTCAAAGCTTCACCCTCCATTGCCGGAGGTGAACTGGAGCCGGGCTCGCGGCCGCAGACTATATGTACCTTGCGCGCCAGCGTCCGAGGGCTTCTCCGCGGTCATTTCCGCGGTCATTTCCGGTGCGTTTCTCCTCTTGCTACCTGCTACGGTCGTTCTCTGCAGTACGGGAAGCCAGGAGCCGTTTACCTTAAGGCTTTCTTCTTTCTTGTTGAAGCTGTTCCCGTGTTTGTGTATTTCTACAGCTTCTCTGTACAAGCGGGTGTGATAGTGCTTCTCTACAGCCAGAACTTCCGTGTCGGTGAATTTTATTACATGTACCTGGTCGGTCTCACTCAGTGCGTGTTCTGCCACGGCCGATTTTTCCACCTGTCCCAACCTGCAATGTCGCTTATGTTCTTTGATCCTGGTGTTGATTGATCTTCCAGTCATTCCGACATAAACTTTCCCGCATGTGCATGGTAAGCGGTATATTCCTGACATTGCAAGTGGGTCCCTTTTATCCTTTGCCGATCTAAGACATTCTTTGATCTTCCTTGTCGGTTTGAAAATTGTCTTTACGCCGTGCTTGTGTAATATACGGCCGATTCTGTCCGTCACTCTGGGAATGTATGGCAGAAAGGCCGTACCCGACATTTCTTTTTCTGGTTTCTTACTTCGCCGGTGGTTTGGCTCTGTTACACTTCTAATATCATTTGTGGAGTACCCATTGCTCCTCAGAACACTTTCCAGGTGTTGCATTTCGCGTTTAAGGTGCTGCGGCTCACATATTCGTGCTGCTCGCGTTACGAGCGTCTGAATCATGCCTCTTTTCTGGCTCGGGTGGTGGTTTGACAGTTTGTGCAGATATCGGTCCGTGTGCGTCGGTTTTCGGTACACGCTATGTCCCAGGTTTTGGCCATCCCTTGTGACCAGCACATCTAGAAATGGTAGTTTTTTGTCCTTTTCCACTTCCATGGTAAATTTTATGTTGGCGTGGAGGTTGTTCAAGTGTCTTAGGAAGTCACCGAGCTGTTCTTCACCATGGCTCCACACGACGAAAGTATCATCGACGTACCTGTACCACACCTTAGGTTTACAAGTCGCCGAGTCCAGTGCCTGTGCTTCGAAATGTTCCATGAAGAAGTAGGCCACCACTGGACTAAGAGGACTACCCATGGCAACGCCTTCCAGCTGTTCGTAGAAATTGCCATTCCACGTGAAATAGCTCGTGGTGAGACAGGCATGGAAGAGCTTCATGATGTCTTGCGGGAAAATGGAACCGATGTGCTCCAGAGCGTCACTGAGTGGCACTTTCGTAAACAAAGAAACAATATCAAAGCTGACCAGGATGTCGTTTGGTGCAAGTTTTAGTTTCTTCAGCTTCTCGATGAAATGTCCTGAGTCCTTTACGTACGTGTCGGTCTTCCCCACGTGCGGCTGGAGCAGAGAGGCCAAGTGTTTTGCCAGTTTATATGTCGGTGAGCCAGGAGCGCTAACAATCGGTCTTAATGGAACGTTGTTCTTATGGATCTTAGGTAATCCATACAGGCGAGGTGGTAGGGCTTCTGTGTTGCGCAGGTATCTCTGTATGTCCTCCGGAACAGAAGATGCCTTGATTAACCGATTCGTATTCCGTGTGATACGCTGCGTCGGATCTGCGCTTAGTTTTCGGTACGTCGTCGGATCTAATAGGTCTCGGATCTTTTGTTCATAATCTTCGGTCTTCATTACGACGGTCGCATTCCCCTTATCGGCAGGCAGTACCAATATACTCTTGTCAGCGTTAAGATTCTTAATAGCTTGTACTTCTTCTTTCTTCAGATTGCATTCCTAAGACACTTGAACAACCTCCACGCCAACATAAAATTTACCATGGAAGTGGAAAAGGACAAAAAACTACCATTTCTAGATGTGTTGGTCACAAGGGATGGCCAAAACCTGGGACATAGCGTGTACCGAAAACCGACGCACACGGACCGATATCTGCACAAACTGTCAAACCACCACCCGAGCCAGAAAAGAGGCATGATTCAGACGCTCGTAACGCGAGCAGCACGAATATGTGAGCCGCAGCACCTTAAACGCGAAATGCAACACCTGGAAAGTGTTCTGAGGAGCAATGGGTACTCCACAAATGATATTAGAAGTGTAACAGAGCCAAACCACCGGCGAAGTAAGAAACCAGAAAAAGAAATGTCGGGTACGGCCTTTCTGCCATACATTCCCAGAGTGACGGACAGAATCGGCCGTATATTACACAAGCACGGCGTAAAGACAATTTTCAAACCGACAAGGAAGATCAAAGAATGTCTTAGATCGGCAAAGGATAAAAGAGACCCACTTGCAATGTCAGGAATATACCGCTTACCATGCACATGCGGGAAAGTTTATGTCGGAATGACTGGAAGATCAATCAACACCAGGATCAAAGAACATAAGCGACATTGCAGGTTGGGACAGGTGGAAAAATCGGCCGTGGCAGAACACGCACTGAGTGAGACCGACCAGGTACATGTAATAAAATTCACCGACACGGAAGTTCTGGCTGTAGAGAAGCACTATCACACCCGCTTGTACAGAGAAGCTGTAGAAATACACAAACACGGGAACAGCTTCAACAAGAAAGAAGAAAGCCTTAAGGTAAACGGCTCCTGGCTTCCCGTACTGCAGAGAACGACCGTAGCAGGTAGCAAGAGGAGAAACGCACCGGAAATGACCGCGGAAATGACCGCGGAGAAGCCCTCGGACGTTGGCGCGCAAGGTACATATAGTCTGCGGCCGCGAGCCCGGCTCCAGTTCACCTCCGGCAATGGAGGGTGAAGCTTTGACAATGCCAGCCACTCGTGCTGGCGAAACGTCAGCAAAATCATCACACGAACGTCGGCCGAAGAACCCGAGACAGAAGCAAATAAGCAGTTTGTCAACAAGTGGCCACGAAAGTCTTAACAATTTTGTATTGCGCCTCTACGGGGAGGAAATTTGCAGATTGTACCGACGCCTTGACCAACAACGGAAGAAGAAAGCGCGATTGATGTCCTCTCTCGCCTTCCTTTCGCGGTGCAGAGATGAAGATGCTACACCGAAGTTCTTGAAATGTAAGCGCCTATTCACCACCGCCCAAGCTCATCGTATCTACAACAGAATGGAACGAGCTTTTCTTCGTGAGCGAATTCACACAATACGGAGAAACTTGGCAAAAACGGATCAGGAACTTTTGGACATGTTCTACCAACTAAGTAGCAGAATGCATCGAGACGACTGGGACAAGATCGACAGCATCACTTACAGGAGCATGCAGAATGAACTCGAGCGCTGCACAGAGCGACAGAAGAAAAAGTTTGAAGGATTCCGGAAGAAGACTGACAAGGCGATTCCCGACATGTCACGCACTGTGGTCAACCTCACTGAACGACAATTGACCGAAGAGGAAGTATCCGTTCTTCAAAAAGGAGGGAATTTCGCTGTCATCCCAAGAACTATACCTGTGGAGGACATCATTGCTAACACCGAAGTGGCCATTCGGACCCTTCCTTGTGAAAGGGCAGAGGAAATACGCACTGAAACAGCCAGGATACTGCGCCGAGCTAAACCACCAGCATGCAATCTGAAGAAAGAAGAAGTACAAGCTATTAAGAATCTTAACGCTGACAAGAGTATATTGGTACTGCCTGCCGATAAGGGGAATGCGACCGTCGTAATGAAGACCGAAGATTATGAACAAAAGATCCGAGACCTATTAGATCCGACGACGTACCGAAAACTAAGCGCAGATCCGACGCAGCGTATCACACGGAATACGAATCGGTTAATCAAGGCATCTTCTGTTCCGGGGGACATACAGAGATACCTGCGCAACACAGAAGCCCTACCACCTCGCCTGTATGGATTACCTAAGATCCATAAGAACAACGTTCCATTAAGACCGATTGTTAGCGCTCCTGGCTCACCGACATATAAACTGGCAAAACACTTGGCCTCTCTGCTCCAGCCGCACGTGGGGAAGACCGACACGTACGTAAAGGACTCAGGACATTTCATCGAGAAGCTGAAGAAACTAAAACTTGCACCAAACGACATCCTGGTCAGCTTTGATATTGTTTCTTTGTTTACGAAAGTGCCACTCAGTGACGCTCTGGAGCACATCGGTTCCATTTTCCCGCAAGACATCATGAAGCTCTTCCATGCCTGTCTCACCACGAGCTATTTCACGTGGAATGGCAATTTCTACGAACAGCTGGAAGGCGTTGCCATGGGTAGTCCTCTTAGTCCAGTGGTGGCCAACTTCTTCATGGAACATTTCGAAGCACAGGCACTGGACTCGGCGACTTGTAAACCTAAGGTGTGGTACAGGTACGTCGATGATACTTTCGTCGTGTGGAGCCATGGTGAAGAACAGCTCGGTGACTTCCTAAGACACTTGAACAACCTCCACGCCAACATAAAATTTACCATGGAAGTGGAAAAGGACAAAAAACTACCATTTCTAGATGTGCTGGTCACAAGGGATGGCCAAAACCTGGGACATAGCGTGTACCGAAAACCGACGCACACGGACCGATATCTGCACAAACTGTCAAACCACCACCCGAGCCAGAAAAGAGGCATGATTCAGACGCTCGTAACGCGAGCAGCACGAATATGTGAGCCGCAGCACCTTAAACGCGAAATGCAACACCTGGAAAGTGTTCTGAGGAGCAATGGGTACTCCACAAATGATATTAGAAGTGTAACAGAGCCAAACCACCCGCGAAGTAAGAAACCAGAAAAAGAAATGTCGGGTACGGCCTTTCTGCCATACATTCCCAGAGTGACGGACAGAATCGGCCGTATATTACACAAGCACGGCGTAAAGACAATTTTCAAACCGACAAGGAAGATCAAAGAATGTCTTAGATCGGCAAAGTATAAAAGGGACCCACTTGCAATGTCAGGAATATACCGCTTACCATGCACATGCGGGAAAGTTTATGTCGGAATGACTGGAAGATCAATCAACACCAGGATCAAAGAACATAAGCGACATTGCAGGTTGGGACAGGTGGAAAAATCGGCCGTGGCAGAACACGCACTGAGTGAGACCGACCAGGTACATGTAATAAAATTCACCGACACGGAAGTTCTGGCTGTAGAGAAGCACTATCACACCCGCTTGTACAGAGAAGCTGTAGAAATACACAAACACGGGAACAGCTTCAACAAGAAAGAAGAAAGCCTTAAGGTAAACGGCTCCTGGCTTCCCGTACTGCAGAGAACGACCGTAGCAGGTAGCAAGAGGAGAAACGCACCGGAAATGACCGCGGAAATGACCGCGGAGAAGCCCTCGGACGTTGGCGCGCAAGGTACATATAGTCTGCGGCCGCGAGCCCGGCTCCAGTTCACCTCCGGCAATGGAGGGTGAAGCTTTGACAATGCCAGCCACTCGTGCTGGCGAAACGTCAGCAAAATCATCACACGAACGTCGGCCGAAGAACCCGAGACAGAAGCAAATAAGCAGTTTGTCAACAAGTGGCCACGAAAGTCTTAACAATTTTGTATTGCGCCTCTACGGGGAGGAAATTTGCAGATTGTACCGACGCCTTGACCAACAACGGAAGAAGAAAGCGCGATTGAGTCCTCTCTCGCCTTCCTTTCGCGGTGCAGAGATGAAGATGCTACACCGAAGTTCTTGAAATGTAAGCGCCTATTCACCACCGCCCAAGCTCATCGTATCTACAACAGAATGGAACGAGCTTTTCTTCGTGAGCGAATTCACACAATACTGAGAAACTTGGCAAAAACGGATCAGGAACTTTTGGACATGTTCTACCAACTAAGTAGCAGAATGCATCGAGACGACTGGGACAAGATCGACAGCATCACTTACAGGAGCATGCAGAATGAACTCGAGCGCTGCACAGAGCGACAGAAGAAAAAGTTTGAAGGATTCCGGAAGAAGACTGACAAGGCGATTCCCGACATGTTACGCACTGTGGTCAACCTCACTGAACGACAATTGACCGAAGAGGAAGTATCCGTTCATCAAAAAAGGAGGGAATTTCGCTGTCATCCCAAGAACTATACCTGTGGAGGACATCATTGCTAACACCGAAGCGGCCATTCGGACCCTTCCTTGTGAAAGGGCAGAGGAAATACGCACTGAAACAGCCAGGATACTGCGCCGAGCTAAACCACCAGCATGCAATCTGAAGAAAGAAGAAGTACAAGCTATTAAGAATCTTAACGCTGACAAGAGTATATTGGTACTGCCTGCCGATAAGGGGAATGCGACCGTCGTAATGAAGACCGAAGATTATGAACAAAAGATCCGAGACCTATTAGATCCGACGACGTACCGAAAACTAAGCGCAGATGCGACGCAGCGTATCACACGGAATACGAATCGGTTAATCAAGGCATCTTCTGTTCCGGAGGACATACAGAGATACCTGCGCAACACAGAAGCCCTACCACCTCACCTGTATGGATTACCTAAGATCCATAAGAACAACGTTCCATTAAGACCGATTGTTAGCGCTCCTGGCTCACCGACATATAAACTGGCAAAACACTTGGCCTCTCTGCTCCAGCCGCACGTGGGGAAGACCGACACGTACGTAAAGGACTCAGGACATTTAATCGAGAAGCTGAAGAAACTAAAACTTGCACCAAACGACATCCTGGTCAGCTTTGATATTGTTTCTTTGTTTACGAAAGTGCCACTCAGTGACGCTCTGGAGCACATCGGTTCCATTTTCCCGCAAGACATCATGAAGCTCTTCCATGCCTGTCTCACCACGAGCTATTTCACGTGGAATGGCAATTTCTACGAACAGCTGGAAGGCGTTGCCATGGGTAGTCCTCTTAGTCCAGTGGTGGCCAACTTCTTCATGGAACATTTCGAAGCACAGGCACTGGACTCGGCGACTTGTAAACCTAAGGTGTGGTACAGGTACGTCGATGATACTTTCGTCGTGTGGAGCCATGGTGAAGAACAGCTCGGTGACTTCCTAAGACACTTGTACAACCTCCACGCCAACATAAAATTTACCATGGAAGTGGAAAAGGACAAAAAACTACCATTTCTAGATGTGCTGGTCACAAGGGATGGCCAAAACCTGGGACATAGCGTGTACCGAAAACCGACGCACACGGACCGATATCTGCACAAACTGTCAAACCACCACCCGAGCCAGAAAAGAGGCATGATTCAGACGCTCGTAACGCGAGCAGCACGAATATGTGAGCCGCAGCACCTTAAACGCGAAATGCAACACCTGGAAAGTGTTCTGAGGAGCAATGGGTACTCCACAAATGATATTAGAAGTGTAACAGAGCTAAACCACCGGCGAAGTAAGAAACCAGAAAAAGAAATGTCGGGTACGGCCTTTCTGCCATACATTCCCAGAGTGACGGACAGAATCGGCCGTATATTACACAAGCACGGCGTAAAGACAATTTTCAAACCGACAAGGAAGATCAAAGAATGTCTTAGATCGGCAAAGGATAAAAGGGACCCACTTGCAATGTCAGGAATATACCGCTTACCATGCACATGCGGGAAAGTTTATGTCGGAATGACTGGAAGATCAATCAACACCAGGATCAAAGAACATAAGCGACATTGCAGGTTGGGACAGGTGGAAAAATCGGCCGTGGCAGAACACGCACTGAGTGAGACCGACCAGGTACATGTAATAAAATTCACCGACACGGAAGTTCTGGCTGTAGAGAAGCACTATCACACCCGCTTGTACAGAGAAGCTGTAGAAATACACAAACACGGGAACAGCTTCAACAAGAAAGAAGAAAGCCTTAAGGTAAACGGCTCCTGGCTTCCCGTACTGCAGAGAACGACCGTAGCAGGTAGCAAGAGGAGAAACGCACCGGAAATGACCGCGGAAATGACCGCGGAGAAGCCCTCGGACGTTGGCGCGCAAGGTACATATAGTCTGCGGCCGCGAGCCCGGCTCCAGTTCACCTCCGGCAATGGAGGGTGAAGCTTTGACAATGCCAGCCACTCGTGCTGGCGAAACGTCAGCAAAATCATCACACGAACGTCGGCCGAAGAACCCGAGACAGAAGCAAATAAGCAGTTTGTCAACAAGTGGCCACGAAAGTCTTAACAATTTTGTATTGCGCCTCTACGGGGAGGAAATTTGCAGATTGTACCGACGCCTTGACCAACAACGGAAGAAGAAAGCGCGATTGATGTCCTCTCTCGCCTTCCTTTCGCGGTGCAGAGATGAAGATGCTACACCGAAGTTCTTGAAATGTAAGCGCCTATTCACCACCGCCCAAGCTCATCGTATCTACAACAGAATGGAACGAGCTTTTCTTCGTGAGCGAATTCACACAATACGGAGAAACTTGGCAAAAACGGATCAGGAACTTTTGGACATGTTCTACCAACTAAGTAGCAGAATGCATCGAGACGACTGGGACAAGATCGACAGCATCACTTACAGGAGCATGCAGAATGAACTCGAGCGCTGCACAGAGCGACAGAAGAAAAAGTTTGAAGGATTCCGGAAGAAGACTGACAAGGCGATTCCCGACATGTCACGCACTGTGGTCAACCTCACTGAACGACAATTGACCGAAGAGGAAGTATCCGTTCTTCAAAAAGGAGGGAATTTCGCTGTCATCCCAAGAACTATACCTGTGGAGGACATCATTGCTAACACCGAAGCGGCCATTCGGACCCTTCCTTGTGAAAGGGCAGAGGAAATACGCACTGAAACAGCCAGGATACTGCGCCGAGCTAAACCACCAGCATGCAATCTGAAGAAAGAAGAAGTACAAGCTATTAAGAATCTTAACGCTGACAAGAGTATATTGGTACTGCCTGCCGATAAGGGGAATGCGACCGTCGTAATGAAGACCGAAGATTATGAACAAAAGATCCGAGACCTATTAGATCCGACGACGTACCGAAAACTAAGCGCAGATCCGACGCAGCGTATCACACGGAATACGAATCGGTTAATCAAGGCATCTTCTGTTCCGGAGGACATACAGAGATACCTGCGCAACACAGAAGCCCTACCACCTCGCCTGTATGGATTACCTAAGATCCATAAGAACAACGTTCCATTAAGACCGATTGTTAGCGCTCCTGGCTCACCGACATATAAACTGGCAAAACACTTGGCCTCTCTGCTCCAGCCGCACGTGGGGAAGACCGACACGTACGTAAAGGACTCAGGACATTTCATCGAGAAGCTGAAGAAACTAAAACTTGCACCAAACGACATCCTGGTCAGCTTTGATATTGTTTCTTTGTTTACGAAAGTGCCACTCAGTGACGCTCTGGAGCACATCGGTTCCATTTTCCCGCAAGACATCATGAAGCTCTTCCATGCCTGTCTCACCACGAGCTATTTCACGTGGAATGGCAATTTCTACGAACAGCTGGAAGGCGTTGCCATGGGTAGTCCTCTTAGTCCAGTGGTGGCCAACTTCTTCATGGAACATTTCGAAGCACAGGCACTGGACTCGGCGACTTGTAAACCTAAGGTGTGGTACAGGTACGTCGATGATACTTTCGTCGTGTGGAGCCATGGTGAAGAACAGCTCGGTGACTTCCTAAGACACTTGAACAACCTCCACGCCAACATAAAATTTACCATGGAAGTGGAAAAGGACAAAAAACTACCATTTCTAGATGTGCTGGTCACAAGGGATGGCCAAAACCTGGGACATAGCGTGTACCGAAAACCGACGCACACGGACCGATATCTGCACAAACTGTCAAACCACCACCCGAGCCAGAAAAGAGGCATGATTCAGACGCTCGTAACGCGAACAGCACGAATATGTGAGC
Organism: Schistocerca gregaria; assembly: GCF_023897955.1. NCBI lineage: Eukaryota > Metazoa > Arthropoda > Insecta > Orthoptera > Acrididae > Schistocerca > Schistocerca gregaria. The sequence goes on along the minus strand of NC_064920.1, from coordinate 211,722,032 downwards.
CGCAGCACCTTAAACGCGAAATGCAACACCTGGAAAGTGTTCTGAGGAGCAATGGGTACTCCACAAATGATATTAGAAGTGTAACAGAGCCAAACCACCGGCGAAGTAAGAAACCAGAAAAAGAAATGTCGGGTACGGCCTTTCTGCCATACATTCCCAGAGTGACGGACAGAATCGGCCGTATATTACACAAGCACGGCGTAAAGACAATTTTCAAACCGACAAGGAAGATCAAAGAATGTCTTAGATCGGCAAAGGATAAAAGGGACCCACTTGCAATGTCAGGAATATACCGCTTACCATGCACATGCGGGAAAGTTTATGTCGGAATGACTGGAAGATCAATCAACACCAGGATCAAAGAACATAAGCGACATTGCAGGTTGGGACAGGTGGAAAAATCGGCCGTGGCAGAACACGCACTGAGTGAGACCGACCAGGTACATGTAATAAAATTCACCGACACGGAAGTTCTGGCTGTAGAGAAGCACTATCACACCCGCTTGTACAGAGAAGCTGTAGAAATACACAAACACGGGAACAGCTTCAACAAGAAAGAAGAAAGCCTTAAGGTAAACGGCTCCTGGCTTCCCGTACTGCAGAGAACGACCGTAGCAGGTAGCAAGAGGAGAAACGCACCGGAAATGACCGCGGAAATGACCGCGGAGAAGCCCTCGGACGTTGGCGCGCAAGGTACATATAGTCTGCGGCCGCGAGCCCGGCTCCAGTTCACCTCCGGCAATGGAGGGTGAAGCTTTGACAATGCCAGCCACTCGTGCTGGCGAAACGTCAGCAAAATCATCACACGAACGTCGGCCGAAGAACCCGAGACAGAAGCAAATAAGCAGTTTGTCAACAAGTGGCCACGAAAGTCTTAACAATTTTGTGATGAGACATTATCGACAACCCATCGCCCTTTGTTTCTGAATCGACCTTTTCCACCTAGTTTCTCTTTTCGTTCTACTCTGGTTCCTCTTCCACATTCGTTTATAGTTTTAGGCGAAATAGAACTTCCCTTGCCACGACATTAATGAATACACGACATAACAAAACTGTACCCTCTGTGTCACACACTAAAAAACCCTTTCAAAATTTTGCAACGCCATTAACGACCTTAAAGTGGATCCAAATACACAAACACTATAAAAGTAAAATGTCGAAAGAAAAACATACAGTTAATGAAATTCTTAAATAAAACTTTCCCATCAGTTTAAAGTTTGTTAGAAATATTTCTTATAATCCTTTGAAAACTCCTGTCTTAAGAGTTCTAACCACTGTCACCAACCTTTACACAAACACGGTCGGTAAACTAATCAAAATTTCTGGAAAGTTAATCTGTGGAAGGTCCTCCATTTTAATGCCAGGAATGCTGAATACACATCAGAAAATCTAAAATTATTATACCTTGAGCAGGGTTGCCAATTAATGGACAGTAGAACGCCACTTGAGTTAATAAAGCTATTGCTTGCCATAATGATCGCTGACTGGGTCGACGAGACAGAATGCTTCTCATGAACTCAGATACAGAAATTAATATGTCACACAAAGGCTTGAACAATATGAATGGTTCTCAAAAAAGGGTTGAAAGTAGAGGAGGTTTGTGTAACAACTGAATATCTTGACAATTTGACCGCAGTTTATTACATTTACTCTTTGCGAGCACAGATATAAACAAGAAAGCAATAATTACATAGTAATGTTATGAAAATGCTACAAAGTAGGAGGAACGAACATACGAGAAACAATGAACCAAATTTTAACTAGTGATAGGCTGATTTGAAAAAGGTCGCAAGGAATAAATGGGAAGGGGGTGCCGGTTGACTCAACAAGTTATTCTTGAACAACATAGCTGTGGAAGTGTGCACAGTAACTGGCCCAATCGCACCTGAAATGCATATGTAATCCACATGCAAATGAGATAGCATGCTTGGTCATGGATAAACCTTCAGCTGCCTGACCAGGTCTTAAATCATGGTCCTAAGTACGCAAATAAAATATGTACTGAAAAACGCCTAATTGCTCGCCTAGCTGAATGCGTGTTCTGTGAGGTATTCTCACTATAGTTGATGAGTCCTGTGTACCACAAGGTCTGCTGCCAGCAGCTACTCATCAGAAATTTGTTATGGGCTGACCCTGTCAAATGGAACTCTGCCTTCAATCTTGTCTCCAGAGTCAGATGTTCTCCTCCACCCCTTGACCCCAAGTTCGAATGTTCCCAAAACTGTATTTCTCCTCCCACCTCTGCACGAAACACATGCAAATGGTACTTCACCAGTATGAAGGCTTGGCGAAAAGTTAGCTAATAATATTTTCCAAACCAGTAGGCCAACACTCCACCATGAAAAAGTGAGATATCCAACGAGCTGCCTTCCCATGTACACAATGTTGAGCAAAACAAGTTTTAAGCCCTTACCTCTCAGATATCTTTCTACGTCGCCCAGTAGGCTTTTTGCCACATATACAACTTCTAGTAAACGGCATCTGGAACGCCCACTCACAGACATTATTTTAGGACACCAACGAGACGTCTTCGCATCTTGTAAGAGTGAATGTCTCAGTCCCTGTATAGTGGCATCTGCCTGTCATAATTCCGTCCGCACAAGTGGAGAAGAATACACTTTTAATAACTAAGAACGTGTTGCTTCTCATGTGAAAGCAGAGACGAATATGTCTCAACCACCCTGAAACCCAATAGTTTCCTATGAAATGTGTTACCAGCGAAAATAATACTCCACTACACTTTCCTTTGAGCAGAGTGGATACCTTATAAAAATAATTTCTTCTGCATTGGCCGGATACACGACACGGCAAAGGAGTGGAAAAGGCGTATTGCAGGGCCTGCATATAGTGATGTAAGAACTAAAATATAGAACATTTCTTTAAACTCAGACTACTACATGTCTTTAAACTGAAGGACACAATTAAGCGTAGTGTGTTTATTTCCAGTCTTCGAGTCAGATACCAAGAGCAAGATCGTTTAGCAAAGGATGGCATTCTTTGAATAATTTTAAAATTTACTATTTAGGCTATAATAAATAATAAATAAAATATTAAAAGTTGTAGAACTGAAGCAACATTCCCCTAGTTTATTTGACGCAGACGATTCTACGTTGACTGAAATAAATATTTTACAAAATGGTCATTCCTTCACCTACACTGATCATAGCTCCAGCTGCAATATTGTACAAACATCACTCGTGATGTGACGTAATTGCATTGTCCCTACTTTCTGTCCCACGTTCCGCCTAACCCAGTGACATACAACAAGTAATACAATCACGAGTTTTCGTAAGTGATACGTGATGTGTCTCAAACCGAAGTCGAGCTCAGACTTAATTCTTAGTCCACTAAATTACAGGTTTAGACTTTCGACAACCTTCGGACTCTCTTCTGCTGCTTCTGACTCACAGACTCGTCGGCATCTCTGTTTTTATAAAACTTCGACATTAAAGGCACTTGGAAACCGAATTAGTATTAAAAAAATTAAAAGGAAATCCATTCCGCAGTCCATAACTATGGCCACTGTGTATTTCGCTCGAAATTAATTATTGAAATATTCCATTATGACAGTCTAACGGCAATGTAATTCCGACTTCGCATCACTGGCTTCAACATCTGTTCCCTACGGACTACCGGTTGTCTCGCCGCTACCGTATCTTCGATCGCAATAATTGACACCTTGAGGTCTGTGAATGATAGCTTAAGAGAACGGTCTCTCTCTGTCCTTTAACTGCAGTTCTGGTCGCTTTTCTCTCATTTGAGACTGTAATCCACGTCTAGACTGCATATCATTTATCATAAAATGATCCAAATTCATAACATGTCGGGCGCACTGTGAAGAGATTTCATTTCTTCTATCTTGCTCTCCTATACAAAACCGCTCGAATACTTCACATAGTCTTCACATTTAAAACTAATCACAAATTTGCTAACGCCATCGTTTCTATGTATTTAATTTCGTTTTAAAGACCGGTTACGTAGTGTCTATAGAGTCTTAATAATATTTAAAGTATGATACTTTAAGAAAAAAGGAATTATATCCTTGGTATGGGAGCGTCTACTTACTACGAGAGACGTATGTTGAATTTAAATCTCTTCCGTCACATATACACTGAAGAGCCGAAGACACTGCTACACCTGGCTAACATCGTATAGGACCCCCGTAAAGCACGCAGAAGTGCCGCAACACAACGTTCCAAGGACTCGACTAGTGTCTGAAGTGGTGCTGAAGGAAACTGACACCATGAATCCTGCACGGCTGTCCGTAAATGTGTAAGAGTACGAAATGGTGGAGGTCTATTCAGAACAGCACGTTACAACCAGCGAAAGTGTTTAAACTCATAAGAGCGTTCCTGGAGCCACTCTGTAACAATTCCGAAAGTGTGGGGTGTCGCATTGTCCTGCTGGAATTGTCCAAGTCGGTCGGAATGTATAATGGGTATGAATGGACACAGGTGATCAGCAGAATGTTTACGTGTCACCTGTCAGAGTCGTATCTAGAAGTATCAGAGGTCCCATATCACTGGACACGTTCCACTCCATTACAGACCCCCACCAGCTTGAACAATCCCCTGCTGAGATGCTGGGTATATGGATTCATAAATTTGTCTCCACGCCCGTTCACGTCCATCCGCTCGATACAATTTGAAACGAGACTCGTCAGACCAGGCAACGTGTTTCCAGTCATCAACAGTCCATTGTCGGTGTTGACGGGCCCAGGCGAGGCGTAAAGCTTCAAGTTGTGCAGTCATCAAGGGTACACGAGAGGGCCTTCGGCTCCGCAAGATCATACCGATGATATTTCGTTGAATAGTTCGCACGCGGACACTTGTTGAAGACGCAGCATTGAAATCTGCTGCAATCTGCGGAAAGGTTGCACATCTGTCACGTTGAAATATTCTCTTGAGTCATCGTTGGTCCCGTTCTTGCCGTTAGTGATATCGGATTCCTGATTTTGACAGTACACTCGTATGGAAAATCCCCATTTCATCGCTACCTCTGAGATGCTGTGTTCTATCGCTCGTGCGCTGACTGTAACTCCACATTCAAACTCACTTAACCCTTGTTAACCTACCATTGTAGCAACAGTAACCTGAAAACAGTTCCTACATAGGCGTTGCCGACCGCAGCGCCGTATTCTGCCTGTTTATATGTCTATGTATTTGAATACGCATGACTATACCATGTTCTTTGGCGCTTCAGTGTACATTTACTCGGTGACTTCTATCTGTGTATCTTGAGACAATCTGCTAGGAAGACGCGCATTATTGTTCCACGTCGGTAAGACTGAGGACAATAATCTCTATATTTGAAAGAAGATGTCCTGACTGATTACTGCCACATCATCGTCCACTACCAACCGCCAAGGATGGATACTCGAAATTTCGAAAGAATGTTCATTGATCTTACTATAGGCATTGTTTGAGAAACAGTTTTCCGAAATTTCTTCCTTAAGGGGGTGAAACAGGCGACAATAATCTTTCTTTTTTCTTGTTTTTTTTTTTTTTTTAAATTGTCGCTTTAAAGTCTAGTTTTAAGCTACAAGTACGAAAACTGATATGTGGTTGTTTTGGTCAGCATTTATGGAAATTTAATTCTGATGCGGGTGAAATAGTAGGTCAAAGTTTTTTCAAAATAAATTGTTATAGAAGTACTGCTAAGGCATTTTTAGAGCTACACCTATGGAATTTGGTGAGACTTCTCAGTTAGCAGTAAAAACAACGTATTTCAATGTTTTTGAAATTTCAACGCTACGAGGATGAAACAGGGAATGAAAATTTGTATGGAAATGTTTGATTATGAAAGCCTTTTAAAACTAAAATTACGTGTTTCAACGTTTTGGGGAATTCAGTACATAACATGATGAAATAGGGGATGAAATTTTTTATTTTTTAAAGTGTTGTTGTTGTGGTCTTCAGTCCTGAGACTGGTTTGATGCAGCTCTCCGTGCTAATCTATCCTGTTCAAGCTCCTTCATCTCCCAGTACCTACTGCAACCTACATCCTTCTGAACCTGCTTAGTGTATTCATCTCTTGGTCTCCCTCTATGATTTTTACCCTCCACGCTGCCCTCCAATACTAAATTTGTGATCCCTTGATGCCTCAGGACAAGTCCTACCAACCGAGCCCTTCTTTTAGTCAAGCTGTGCCACAAGCTTCTCTTCTCCCCAGTCCTATTCAATACCTCCTCATTAGTTACGCGATCTACCCACCTAATGTTCAACATTCTTCTGTAGCTCCCCATTTCGAAGGCTTCTATTCTTTTCTTGCCTAAGCTATTTATCGTCCACGTTTCACTTCCATACATGGCTACACTCCATACAAATACTTTCAGAAACGACTTCCTGACACTTAAATCTATACTCGATGTTAACAAATTTCTCTTCTTCAGAAACGCTTTCCTTGCCATTGCCAGTCTACATTTTATGTCCTCTCTACTTCGACCATCATCAGTTATTTCGCTCCCCAAATAGCGAAACTCCTTTACTACTTTAAGTGTCTCATTTCCTAATCTAATTCCCTCAGCATCACCCGACTTAATTCGACTACATTCCATTACCCTGGTTTTGCTTTTGTTGATGTTCATCTTATATCCTCCTTTCAAGACACAGTCCATTCCATTCAACTGCTCTTCCAAGTCCTTTGCTGTCTCTGACAGAATTACAATGTCATTGGCTAACCTCAAAGTTTTTATTTGTTCTCCCTGGATTTTAATAGCTAAAGTGTTTCGTTGTATTAAAATCTATGAAAACTGGTATTTGCCTTTTATGGAAATATCACCAAAAGAACTCAAGAGAGAGGATTAACAAAGGGCTTTGATTTCAAATACCAGATTCTCTTTTTGGTCAGAAGTTCATTCGGAAAGACCATGATGGTATCGTCTTAATTATGACGAAATTTATAAACGATGTTGCAATTTGTGAATATCTTAGAAACTCTAAGAGAACAAAGAAGAACCTGTGCAGGCCTTATAGCCTACGCGAGCGATATCTATGTTCAGGTAAGAATTTAAAAAAAGCACTGGCTATATTATTTGCTATTTACCGCTAATGAGTCATGGAGATTTATGTTACACTATAGCACTTTTATTGGGTTTAAAAGATAAGGTCCATAATGAAAGAAGATCATTCTAATATGCTATCTCCCTATCCAAATGTCGTCCCATTTGGATTTGGTTTGGAAACTGCGACTGTCTATTATGACATAAAAGATAAATTTAAACATAATATGTATCAGTCAGTGACTGACAGAGGTAACTGTTTTAATTTATGTCTTATGCTATCTCTTCCTGAATAGCCCGTCATTTTTACTAAAAGATTTTCAGTGACTTTCGTTTCTGTACGAGTTATAGAGTATTTCGTCGTTCCTTTTGTTAAGAATATAATTCCACGATTCAAATTTAATACGTATTCGGGCAGTTATTTCGTATGAAACGAGTTAGCTGGATCAGCTGTCAACCTTAGCAAGACGCGAAGATAATGAAAAATTATTCATAAATTGGTTCATAATCATTCACGTCCTGTCACACAAATTAATACGTTTGTGTTGCTTCACGAATGGGGCCGCCATATGGTTCCGAACCAAGTGATGTAAATGAATCCCCTCTCTGCCATTTCAGTGTGCGTCCGCTGCGAAGTGTCGGTATACAGAGGAGACAGCTCGCTCGATTCTCCCTCTGGTGGAACCACGTTGTCTGCGTAGGTGTTCCGCGCTCTGTAATTAGCGGTGAGAACAGGGCGACTGAGGAATGGGCGACCCACGGTGCATCGGTCAGCGGCTGACAGGGCAGCGCGCCGCTCTGCAGTACACCGGTCCTTATCCCTGTCCAGTCACGCACTTTGAATGTCTGGCGCTAGCTGGAAGCAGAGTTCTGCAATCTGCGAGCAACAGGCGAAGTAGTTCTGAGCGGCTAAGTTGCAAGATTAGGAGGTGGTTATGAGTAGTAACGTCAAATAACTCTACCCGCCTGTTTCATCTAACACCGAATACTCACCATTTGCGAAGCATAAATCGTGGTGTAGTTTAAACGATCAAAGAAGATGTTAATACGGGATATTTTAGTAGATTCGTCCTGTGTCGCGATACTATCTGTGTTAGTAGAATGAAGACAGAAACTTAGGATGAAATATACATTACACGTAAGACAACAAAGTTTTTATTTCCAAAACAATATAACATCCACGATATACATTTTTTTTTATTGCGAGTGGAATATGAACGTGTGGAAAATTACTCAATAATATTCATTCAATTATTTAATTATTTCTTAAAAAGAAGATAATTATGTAAAACAGAGATAATATTTGTCTCACATTCTTTGTTAATCTATGTCATTTTTTTCTTTTGTTTTGTACCCTTTTGTCGTCTTCTTCTGATGCACGTCGCCGAAGCAAGGCGCAAATCGATCTGAGATCTGTTGAATGAAAAACATTTAATGTAAAATTATTGTTCTTTTATGTTCATTTGCTGGTAAAAACAAACAGAGCCAAATGCGTTAAAATTATTTATGATTAATTATTGTAAATTCACTTCCTGTTATAATTATAAATTGGAATTAATTGTTTTATCATAGCTGCAAGAAGCGAAGCCATTGTTAGTTGCGATTATATAGCAACTTCGTCTGTACTTGTAGTTGAAAATAACATGGGTTTGTGTTAAACTAATTTGAAAAACAATTTAATAATTATTTTGTTGGTGGCATCAATTTAAATGATTAATTATTTATTGAGCAAAGGAAAATCTTAAAAAAAAAAGAAATCCTCTATCTTTTGTTGGCCACCATCTTATCTTTCATCACAGCGGCAAATTTAAATTACTTGAAACTGCAAACAATATTCTGATGTGTAAGAAATAAATGTGCACCGGTGGTACTGAAAACTATTTATAAAAGAAAAAAATAATCGAATCAGAACGCATTTTCTAAGAACAGTGCTGATGGTATTTATTGTGTAACAAGATTACATTGCTGATGTATGACGCCAAAATTAAACTACGCACGAATCACGGAGAAAAATATTTCTGGTAGCATACGTCAGTGTTGTGTGAGGGTGGTACTCTGTGGTTTCTTTTCATGATCAATTTGCTAAGCATAATTAAATCTATCGAAGAGAAAAATTATAAAATCTCTGATGTACGATCCGTAATTTTAGTGATATGAATACAACTTACAGTCAACATTGTTACATTACGGCAGCTGGAATTCTTGTGCAATTTGAACAAAATAATTCTCCGGGAGAAGTTTAGGTATGAATAATGCATTATACATGTGTATAATATTGTCAGTATCATTTACAAAATCAAATCAATGCAACTGCTAAAAAGACAGAGTGAATTCAAACCGCAGAAAACTGTAGAGTATCGTATCATCCATATTCATTTCATTTGTCCATGTTGATGATACACACAAAAACCGCCACAACAACCATTCGAAGTTACACCAGTATGTCCTCAATATCCCTGCACATACAACCCTGTGACACTTAGATAAAGGCGTGTGCTGAAAAGAATTTTTTTATGTGTAAAATCTCTCAGCGTTTTAAACAAATTAACCATTGTGAATATTATAAATTTTCGTTCTTCATGTCTACATATTTATTTTTCAAGATAGTCATCCTGGCGACGAACACATTTCTCTGACTGATGAGCCAGGTATTTGATACCGTCGCAGTAGAGTGTTTAATTTTGTTGACGGAGCCCAACATAATGTCTGCTTGCACCGCCACATCATTATCATAATGAAGTTCGCGAAAATGATCTTTAAATTTTGCTTGGCTGGTTGATTTGGGGGGAGGGACCAAACAGAAAGATCATCAATCCCATCGGGTTAGGAAAGGATCGGTAGGAAGTCCATCGTGTCTTGTCAAAGGAACCATGACGGCATTTGCCTGAAGCGATTGAGGGAAACCACGGAAAACCTAAATCAGGATGGCCAGAAGCAGGTTTGAACCGTCGTCCTCCCGAATGCGAGTCCAATGTGCTAACCACTGCGCCTCCTAGTTCGGTTTAAGCTCTGGACACAAATGAAAAACAGATGGGGCCATGTCGAGACTGTATGGGGAATGATTTATGATAGCGAACCCAATTGTTGTCGAAGAGGCATCTCTCGGGTGTGCTCTTTCATTGTCATGTTAAAGGGTAGGGTACACCATGTGTGGTCGAACTCTTTGAATCTGAAACTTGATTACAGCACGCTTTTTCTCAAGCATCTACATAGTCACTTCTCGTGCCCAATCCCCAGTACCACTTCGCTTCCAGACGCGTCCGTTACCTACCATTGAACCGATGGGACGGTTCGCTGAGACTCCGATAGTCGACTCATTCTAAATACATAGATCATTCGCTTACACCAGCTGGTAGTCGATCCATTCTAAAGACATTGATCATTCAGGTGAACACGCTGGTTTTACCGAGTATTAAAAGAGCCGATTTCTAATCCACGATTGATTCATACTGCAACCTTCCCCGTGATTTATATTATTAGGCGGGTATCGTCCTCGAGTCGTCAAAGAATAGTTGATGATGATGTTTGGTTTGTGGGGCTCTCAACTGGGTGGTCGTCAGCGGCCATAAAAAATCCTAATTTTTCCACAGTCCAATTTTTTTACACTGTCCAATTTAGCCACTGTCACAAATGATGATGATGATGAAATGAGGAAAACACAAACACCCAGTCACAGGGCAGAGAAAATCCTCGACTCGGCAAGGAACCGAACCAGGCACCCCGTGGTCCAGTTGTCAAAGAATAGACACCACTGACAGAGAATAAGGCTTCTGAAACGGAGGTAGGCGTAAGGTCATCATGGTAGACAGTATGGTCATTTGCTCTCGATAGTCGCAGATTTCAGCAATCTTGTCCCCATCGTGGTGATACAGTTATTGTCAGTTTTCCCTGCCTTCACACTTTCCACCAGTGAAGTATGCTGTGGAGACGTTGATCTCGGATGTTACATATTATTACCCTGTACTGCATGGGTCGCAGAATGGCATATTGGTTGCTGTCATAGCGCGCCGTTTCGACTCCTCGCTTACAGCTCAGCTAGGAGTGTACTACGTAGTTTCGGCTGTCTAATCTTCTCAATTAATTAATACGCATCAGCAAAACATAATCAGTACTCGAATTACACAACAATAGTTGGTTATAGTCACAAGAATAACATCAGACTGAAAAAACACATGCAATGTTTAACTCGTTAAGTACATACATTTTGGAGAAAATGGAACGCCTACAGCCTTGCTTATGATATTATTTACTTTACCAGTTTCGACGCTTTAGTGCGCCGTCTTCAGGTCTGTATGCACAAAACAGTAACGATAGCCTTATCTACTTACCAGTCATGCAACATAAAGAGAGATTGAAAACAGAATGAGAATGAAGGACAAGACTCTACAAGTGAAGATTGAAACCAGAATGAGAATTAATGACAAGACTCTACAAGTGAATTTACAGCAAACATTTGATAGAACGAACAGATATATCCATTGTCACATACCTAAAGTATACCATAACGACTTTCCACTCAATACATTGTACAATTATATTATTTATCAATAACTTCCTTAAATAATTATTTCTTGATTTTTATTGGCCAGTCGGATATTATCTGCACAACACTGAAATAATGTAATGGAAAACAAAATAATTGTAAAAGGTGATAAATGTACGAAGGAAACAATACATCATAAACAAGTAAAGAGAAGGAACATAACCTATGTGTCGTGTCAAAGTATAAAATGCTGAGTTGCACACAGTTCGGGGGTATACTTACGTCGTATACATAAAATGAATATCGAAGATGGATCAGAGGACCAAATATAATACCCACGTCGGATCATAACATATGTAGAACATATGAAAAATACCAAAAGGAATCTGTTCAGCGGGCCAGTGTGGCCGAGCCGTTCTAGGCGCTACAGTCTGGAACCGCGCGAACGCTACTGTCACAAGTTCGAATCCTGCCTCGGGCATGGATGTGTGTGATGTCCTTAGGTTAGTTAGGTGCTCAGAGCCATTTGAACCATTTTTGAATCTGTTCATGATGAAAAACATTTAAGTGCGAATGCATCAATAAATCATGTACTGCCTTCAAACAACCACACACAGGGACTCTAAATAGCCCGTGAGGATGCAGACCACCATGAATGATGAGTCAACAATACGAATACATTAAATATCAGAAAAGCTCCGTGACGAGCAAACCGCTCAAAAAGAATTCATATGTTTTAAATATAAGTGATCACAAAGAAATAAATTAGATCTAAAATAAGATAAAGTTACGAATAAATGTACTTCCACCATTAAACATCTACGTCTTTCGATGACATTAAAACCAAAAGCCATTACATCCATGTAATTAAAAACTTAACAAAAAATACCCGTCACACAAATCGTGTAAAAATGGTTCAAATGTCTCTGAGCACTACGGGACTTAACATATATGGTTATCAGTCCCCTAGAACTTAAAACTACTTAAACCTAACTAACCTAAGGACAGCACACAACACCCAGTCATCACGAGGCAGAGTAAATCCCTGACCCCGGCGGGAATCGAACCCGGGAACGCGGGCGAGGGAAGCGAGAACGCTATCGCACGAGCTGCGGACAAATCGTGTAAAAGACAAGTCGCGTTTATTAATTGAAAAGTGAGTAGGCCACACAACTTGCCAGTAATGAAACCGTAAGAACACGCGGTGTGGCCGAGTGGTCTTGGACGCCTTGTCATGGTTCGCGAGGCTCCCCCCTGTCGGAGGTTCGAGTCCTCCCTCGTTCATTGGTGTGTGTGTGTGTGTGTGTGTGTGTGTGTGCGTGTGTTGTTCTTATCATAACTTAGTTTAAGTTATATTAAGCGGTGTGTAAGCCTAGGGACCGATGTCCTCAGCAGTTTGGTCTCACAGGAAAAAAAAAGGAAAAGAAAAGGCCACGCTTCGTATTTACGTGAACATTACTTAGGGTAGTGTAAGTCCACATAAAATTGAAGATAGGTTCATAACTACTAAATGTGTCACATATGGTTATCTAAGTAAGTTTCTTAACTACGAAGACAAAAAAGTAGAAGATATAAAAGTAATTTGCTTCATATGTTGTGGGCCTAGGCATTTATGTGCGGTCAGCGGTTCACGCCCTGGTTACTGTGGTAGTGACGGCGGCTGCGCTACAACAACAGGCTGTGTGTGTCATGGCATGACCGGCTGTACTGGTGACCTACCTGAGTACAACCCGCAGAACGTTCATACAATCGTGTGGAGCTTAGAGAAAAATCCTATTTTGGCATGTCAACCAATTCGTCACATTGCCTTGAATGTACACTCCTGGAAATTGAAATAAGAACACCGTGAATTCATTGTCCCAGGAAGGGGAAACTTTATTGACACATTCCTGGGGTCAGATACATCACATGATCACACTGACAGAACCACAGGCATATAGACACAGGCAACAGAGCATGCACAATGTCGGCACTAGTACAGTGTATATCCACCTTTCGCAGCAATGCAGGCTGCTATTCTCCCATGGAGACGATCGTAGAGATGCTGGATGTAGTCCTGTGGAACGGCTTGCCATGCCATTTCCACCTGGCGCCTCAGTTGGACCAGCGTTCGTGCTGGACGTGCAGACCGCGTGAGACGACGCTTCATCCAGCCCCAAACATGCTCAATGGGGGACAGATCCGGAGATCTTGCTGGCCAGGGTAGTTGACTTACACCTTCTAGAGCACGTTGGGTGGCACGGGATACATGCGGACGTGCATTGTCCTGTTGGAACAGCAAGTTCCCTTTCCGGTCTAGGAATGGTAGAACGATGGGTTCGATGACGGTTCGGATGTACCGTGCACTATTCAGTGTCCCCTCGACGATCACCAGATGTGTGCGGCCAGTGTAGGAGATCGCTCCCCACGCCATGATGCCGGGTGTTGGCCCTGTGTGCCTCGGTCGTATGCAGTCCTGATTGTGGCGCTCACCTGCACGGCGCCAAACACGCATACGACCATCATTGGCACCAAGGCAGAAGCGACTCTCATCGCTGAAGACGACACGTCTCCATCGTCCCTCCATTCACGCCTGTCGCGACACCACTGGAGGCGGGCTGCACGATGTTGGGGCGTGAGCGGAAGACGGCCTAACGGTGTGCGGGACCGTATCCCAGCTTCATGGAAACGGTTGCGAATGGTCCTCGCTGATACCCCAGGAGCAACAGTGTCCCGAATTTGCTGGGAAGTGGCGGTGCGGTCCCCTACGGCACTGCGTAGGATCCTACGGTCTTGGCGTGCATCCGTGCGTCGCTGCGGTCCGGTCCCAGGTCGACGGGCACGTGCACCTTCCGCCGACCACTGGCGACAACATCGATGTACTGTGGAGACCTCACGCCCCACGTGTTGAGCAATTCGGCGGTACGTCCACCCGGCCTCCCTCATGCCCACTATACGCCCTCGCCCAAAGTCCGTCAACTGCACATACGGTTCACGTCCACGCTGTCGCGGCATGCTACCAGTGTTAAAGACTGCGATGGAGCTCCGTATGCCACGGCAAACTGGCTGACACTGACGGCGGCGGTGCACAAATGCTGCGCAGCTAGCGCCATTCGACGACCAACACCGCGGTTCCTGGTGTGTCCGCTGTGCCGTGCGTGTGATCATTGCTTGTACAGCCCTCTCGCAGTGTCCGGAGCAAGCTTGGTGGGTCTGACACACCGGTGTCAATGTGTTCTTTTTTCCATTTCCAGGAGTGTAGGTTACATCAGGACGTTGACATTTCGTGTGAATTTCTGCAATTGTCGATTTGTTGTAAGTTCTTATTGATAATACGCGGTCTTCTCGCCCGTAATGATTTTACCCAGAAAAGAGCTGTCCACCTTCCGCAATGCATGCAAGTTGCGGCAGGCACCCACATACCTCTGTCTTTTGCCGAAGAGTCACTTTGTGCTTGATAAGTTTTGCGCACACTTTTCTGCTCTTCGAAACATTCTTGGGACTGTTTTGATCACTTGATTTAGAAATAAAAATACATTGCTATTTCTGACAATAAATTTGGTGCACTATGCCAGCAGGTCAACTACTTCACGCTGCCCGCTCACAACCGACCTGTCGACTGCAATAAGTTTCTGTTTACTGAGTCGTAAGTCCAGGCTCCCACCGTAGTTACTGAGCTGACGTCGCTTCTGGGTCAGGAATGAAATCAGAACTTTTGGCGCGGACAGTGCACAAGCCGTTTTACAAGTTGTGTTATATGTTCAGATAAGTGTTTCTTTTTTCAGTTTTCATTGAACAGTTAAGCACGGCTGTGTAACACCTTTCAATACCGGCCGCAGTTAGAATATCTGTCCACAGACCATAACTTACTAAAGGTCATCCTCCCTCAGATCAACTATTATCACATACTGTTCCTGTATCTCCTGTGGAAGATTTTTATGTATTAATAGAATTGGATGAAGTTGCTAACGCTATGTTGTTGAGTAGTGCTGTGCCTGAGGGCGGCTCGAACTGTTCGAATAGATTGGGAAATATCGGGCTTCCTTCGAGTTTTGGATCGCCACACGATCTAGCAACTGCTGTTGCTACTATCTCCATAACGTGTGATAGGGCCATTAATATTTTATGTACTTTAATCATTAAAATAACCATGAAACATGTGCTGCATATCTGACGGAATGTTATTCTTACGCAAACACAGCTTTTAATAAATAAATAAATAGGCACAATGACAATTCAGTCCGATTATAGAGCTTCAGCTCGTACTAGGTTCCACTGACGTCTATTGGCTCTATTTCCGCAACCAGTCTCGCAACTGTTATTTATTCTCGCGATCGCAATTACAAGTAATTTAATATGGTTATTTGGCATTCAATTCCCAACTAATTTTCTGCCTTGTTTCATCTGAATATTACCAACCTGTTTTGAAGCTGATTAATAGCTGCTAACTTTTGACATATTATTCTGATACATGAACAGTATCCAAATCGTCATTTTCAGCTCACTTGGTAAACTATTGTATTATCTAATAAACAAATAAAATTTTATATTGGGTTCAGAGTCGGGTAATAATTTTGAACGATAATATTTTCCCCTTCGGCTGTTAGTTATACAGGACAGATTATAGATGTTTAGACAGAGTGTACACATGTACCGTATGAGAATTCATCTTGTAAATTAATTCAAATACTGATAGACGCGATCAGATAATCAAAGGAAGGACTGGGCCGCGTTTTGTTCATTTGCACATAGTTGATGGGTAGGTAACGCAGACTTTATTTAACATTAAGTTAGCCTTGACAATGCAAGCAGTGATCTTTAACAATTTATGAGTTACTGTAAAAACGCAGGTAACAGCCTCGTCACATAAAATTTTTCACACACAGCCTGATGGGCTACTATAAAGAACAAACTAAGGCGGGAATACAACAAATTCCCAAAGTTAAACGCCAGAAGAGCAGATTTTAAGAAACAGCAAACAACCAATAACACCTGAAGGGCTGATTCAAAATGGATCAAAGAGCACTATGGGACTTAACTTCTGTGGTCATCAGTCCCCAAGAACTTAGAACTACTTAAACTTAACTAACCTTAGGACATCACACACACCCATGCCCGAGGCAGGATTCGAACCTGCGACCGTAGCGGTCGCGCTGTTCCAGACTGTAGCGCCTAGATCCGCTCGGCCACACCGGCCGGCTGAAGGGCTGATTCCAACAACATATAGCAGCCTTAAGGGCTGATTTGAAGAAATAGAAACTACAACCAATGATGACTAAAGAGCTAATTAAGGAAATGCAATTAAAAACTCAATGGAAATGAAACAAGCGTGTGGCATCGTTGGCCGGGAGATCCCTATTCGGGGAATTTCGGCGACCAAGTGCAAGTCTTATTTCACTCGACGCCACATTGGGCGACTTGCGCGCCGGGGATGAGGATAAAATGAGAAGGACAATACAGCACCCATTCCCTGAGAGGAGCAAATCTCCAACCCAGCCAGTAATCGCACCCGGGACCGATTGCATGGGAGACGAGCACGTTACCACCCAGCTAAGCAGGTGAACTAAAAACTCAATAATTAACTAGTACTTGAAAAGTTAATTTTGAAACAGGCCTGAAGGGATATCTTAAACATACCCTATTTGACAAGGTATTTGACTGAAAAATTAACTAGATTTTTTAAATTTTCCGCAGGTGATAGCTACAAGCGGCAATAAAATAACTGAAGATTTGGTTATCTACTCTAAATTAGTGCGAGCAGCTTTACATTTCGCCCATAATGACCTGCCCGTACACTACAGCCGGCTCGCAAATCACCAGCTTTTCGTGGGAGTCTCCACAAGCCTACAACAGACTACAAAATTCAGTTACCAGCCGGTACTGAGAATTAAATAGAGTAACAGCAGAAATGAGAATCTAAACTGAATTATGCTGGCCCCACGTCAATAAGTTGGCACCACACAGATACGTTTTGTTACTGAAATACAAGTTCAAGGCCCCAGCAGCCAATTTAAACAATAACACGTTAGATACCAACATGCAAGATAAATCTTACACAGCAATTACTCTCTCCCTAAAGTTGTTAAAGAAACAGAGCACAAAATATCTTAATATAAGGAGAGGCAGATTGAGCCGACTCAGAGTTCAAATCAATAAGTACAGTCAGGCAATTCAAATTGCATAACGACTAACTAGATAGGGGATGAATCCTGACGAGGTGGCACACACTTTGCAAGAATGATTGCCTATCGACGTTGGAGGGCTGCAAACGATGCATATCGAACGTGCGATAGTAAATCGATTATGGAAGTTTCGTGGCGCGCGTTACGAGTATGTTTCACGTTGTCACTACGGCAACGACAAAAGAAAAGCGTTAGAGAAGCACTTGTAAATTCTAAGGAGACGACTTACCTTACTCGTCGTCCTTGATGTCGTCTTGTGACAGTCCGTGTGATGTACAAGCTACAGGGGCAATTCCTTTTTTTTTCCCGTACCCAGGGTAAACTCTGCCAATATCGCTCAGGAATATCGGCAGAGTGTCGCATCCGTCGACTTTCCCCTGCAGACGCAAGTTGTGGAAGTATAGGTACTGAAACAAGTACAGTTCATCCCTCTGTCCTGGACGCCCTTCTCTTTTTATGGTAGACTTGACAGACTTCCACAGCCGTTCTATATTCTCGCTATGGACACTGGCGTCATCTGAAGAGACGAACTCCACAGAGTGGTTCACGAATTTGTGGTCGAACCCTTCAGCTTTCAGAGTCTGGTACGACTGAAACCCGTCTGCGACGACTTTTGTTCCAGGCAGTATGAAGTGTTTTAAGAGACCCACGGAAGTCACCTTCTCTCGGGACACTTACAAAGAAACACTTGCGTGACTCTCTTTCCATCCCACCGAAAACCCAAATATGAACTGCTTCACTTTTAGTACGTCGTCCTCTCTGATTATTACGTCTAGCAATATGAGATTTGGCACACTGTGATTTGTCACTACCACGTAGCACACTTCTCGGCAAAACCCGAAGAAGTCACGTACGGTATTTGCCGATAACACAGTTTCTGATGCTGTGGCTTGCAACGTGTAATCTCTAATCCAGCACGACACAAGAATTACGCTCTTCGAAATACGTATTTTTCATGATGCTGGTTGGTTTTACCGAAAGTCCACAATGAAATTGCAACGGAATCTCGGCGTCACACTTCTCTTTCGAAGTTTTACAGACTTCGCAGCACCACAGTCAACACAATCCTTCCTTTTCTCGTCAGGCAGAAGTCCATATTTCCGGCAAAAAGTCAAACATTGTTCTATGCTGGATATGCATGGAATTAGTCTTCCATGTCAGGCAATCTGCAGAAGAAACGTGAGAAGCAGCTCACTATCAAGAAAAACCGTGTCGATTTCACAAAGGAATCACAAATAATTACGGAGGGAATGTAATGTACAAGAACTGAAGAAACAACGGAAAACTGATAAAAATAACGATCACAAACAATTGACTCACATAATCGATTTACTATTGTTCGTTAGGTATGTATCTTTTGCAACCCTCCAACTTCGATAGGCAATCATTCTTGGAAATTACCGAGGCTTCTACACACCGTGCAACCCACACGCTGTCACGCGCGAAGCCAATACAGAACTGACTGTGTACCGTTCGCATTGACAGCCGAGGCACGACTCTCAATTACACACCCCTCCAACCGGGTTCGATTCCCGGCGGGGTCAGGGATTTTCTCTGCCTCGTGATGACTGGATGTTGTGGGCTGTCCTTAGGTTAGTTAGGTTTAAGTAGTTCTAAGTTCTAGGGGACTGATGACCATAGATGTTAAGTCCCATAGTGCTCAGAGCCAGCCTCAGAGCCAACACCCCTCCAAAGACTCTCCGCCTGCGCTCACTAACCTCTCTGACGACGATCACTAGGCGTAAATAGGAGAGATAAACTAGCCGATCGCTAATGGCGATCAGCGATCCGGCTCAGATACAACAGAAGTTCGTAAGACGGAAGGATTTATTACCATTTCCACATGTTTTACGTGACTATTAAATTTCAAGCAGAGGTGAGGCTCCCATTTGCGGCAATTGTTTTAGGTTCTCGCGATAGTTTCTTCTCGCGGAGCGTGAATCAAATGTCATGCGGTTGTTCGAACAGCTGTATCGAACGCTGCGGCGTATCGGGAAATCTCGAGTCCGTTGGAACGAGTGTCGTTTGCATAGCCCTACTCTTCAGCGTTTGTCAGCTTAACTTCAAAGAAAATAAACGTTAAAGTCCAGCGAGAGTTGGCGATGATTATTCACGACTTACATAACACTGAAAAAATATATACTGATTTAATGAGATAAGAAAGATTGCTTTTATCAAGTGATATATTTTTCTTTACAAGCTGCAAAGTCTGAGAAAGTCTTTACAACACCATTTTAAACTTGAAGGGATAGGTTTTGGAACAGTCCGAGTGTAATTTTTGCGATATAAGAGTATGATTTACGGTTTTTGAAGCTTAGATAGTTGTTCTCTACCACTCAGCGACGATGTGTTGCATGCCAACGTTGCATAGGGCAGTAAAACAGATAAAATTATCAACGTCCCAGTGCAAAGCTAGCTCGCAGCGCTACATCAATGTCGACACGAGGCTGCCGCAATGAAAACATTTCGCTACCGAGATTGGGTCAGGGCAAAACACAACATAGGGCTTTCTGTCGGCAACTTCAACAGGATGTGTTGGGTCAGAGCAGGCAAACAGGGTCTCGTCACCTTCGTTATGTGAGGAAAGAAATGTTAAGATGACTGCAACAAATAGTACCAAGAGCTTTTACAAACAAGTCCTATACTATAACAAACTCGTTAGGCAAATACGACAGAGTGTAAACCACTGATATCTTCGTAATAGCAATCCATATGCAGTCATGACGAATGACGACGGGTAAACATTAACTTCGGTCCATAATTACCCCAACTGTTTACCTCGTAAGACAGTCGCTCAGAAGGATAGATGGATTACATGACGTTCGTAGTCGATTGCCTGACTGCTGTGAAGTGACGTCTGGCACAAGTCTGTCGTAGATTTCCTGCACACTGCGGATCATAACAGCCGCTTCTCGGAGAGATGGCAACCCCGCCATAATCACCAGTCGCAGAGTTCAAGGCCACAGTCGCTGATGGGGGGACGTAGAGGTCTTCTCGTCAGCCGCGTGGAGTTGCCGCGCGGGTTGGGAGGCCATGTCACGGATTGCGTGACCCCTCCCGCCGGAGGTTCGAGTCCTCCGTCGGGCATGGGTGTGTGTGTTGTCCTTAGTGTACGTTATTTTAACTTAGTTTAAGTAGTCTGTAAGTATAGGGATCGATACCCTCAGCAGTTTGGTCCATTAGAAATTCACACACACACACACACACCAGTGTTAATGACATTCCGACGGACTCAATAGGGCCTACCTGGACGCAGGTCAATGTCGTCGAACTTCATAGCTGTATGGAAACAGCCATCGTTGTACGAAAGGTGCTGCAAAACAGTGGTGAGCGGGAAGGGCCAGAGCTCCTTCCAAATCGGCGTTTTGAAGTTCAACACACGCGCCGCCGTTGCTCACTGCCGCGGCATCGTGGTACAGTCCTTGCATCAAGCGTCGAACAGCCAATGCAGCAGCCGGCAGGAAAAAAATTTGCGGTGCCAGCTGCCTTGAGTGGGCTGAAGGCCGCTTACGACGCGATTCGTCGGCGGGCATTGTCAGACGACGCCAACCACGAGTCGAGACGCTACCTGTGTTTTTATCGAAATAAATAATTAATTCTTTATCTTCTTTCTCTGCGCCTAGTGGCGACCGCAGGTTGCTACCGTCCTTCTGAGGAATCTGGCGAGGAGCATACTGGCAGAGTGCCTCGTGGCACAGACTTCACTCTATTTACGCCCTCCGAATAGTCGCCTCTTAATGATGACAGATAGATTCGAAGTCTATCACAGTCGTCATCCGTGCTCTATGCATTATCTTCTTCTTATCCCACTGTCAAATGCGAAACACGCAAACGAATATTACTTAATACGGGGTGTTCAAAAAGTCTCTCCGCAGTGCCGTGTGATTGTTAGCCGCGAGTGCCTATGTCGCAGGTGAATATACCGAAATGAAACTTAGGGAAATACAAGTTATTAATTTATTGAATATTCATTTTTACTTACAAATTTTCACATTAAATGTTGAAAGTGTCCCCCCTGTTGTTGAATACGCAATTCAATTCGTCTAGCCATGTTTTCAAACACAAGTTGTAACATTTCTTCTGTAACGGAAGCCGTGGAAGTGGATATCGCAGTTTTCAATTCATCGACGGATTTTGGACGGTTTTTACAGACAGCTGCTTTCTCTGCACGCCAGAAGAAAAAGTCAGGTGGTATTAGGTCAGGAGATCGTGTAGGCCAAAGCCCCTGTGAAATTATGCGATCACGAAAAACATCAGCAAGCCGTGACATTGAAACGCGAGCTGTATGCGCGGTTGCACAATCTTGTTGAAAATAATCGTTCAGTGTTTCACTTAACATAAGTTCCCCTACGAATTGGTACAGAATATCACTGCAGTATCGTTGTGCGTTTATTGTTTCGTTGAAAAATACGGGACCCACAATCCGACGTCTAGAAACTGGAATCCAAGCTCCTATTTTCACAGAACGAAGTGTTTCCTCATGAATACACAATGGATTAGCAGTACTCCACATACGAGAATGTTGCGAGTTCATTTACCCGGACAAATGAAACCACGCCTCATCAGTGAAAGATCCCTTCCATTTCATTGAACGAAATTTTTGATCCATTGACAACAATGGTCTCTTGACATGATAAGTATTCTTAATTCTTGCAGGACTGTCACTTTGTAAGGGAAAAGTTCTAAGTTTTTCTTTACACCTGTGTGGGCCGTTCCGACCCTAGCACCGATTTTCTGGGCTGGTTTTCTTACTGACTTGTTCGGACTCATGGACATTTTATCGGAAATATCGAGTAGTTTATCCCCAGACAAAACGTTAGGGCGAAACTGTGTATTTACCGCCAGCTTTGAACACTTGTTCGACTAGAAACACACGTTCTTCAGTGGTTAGCATTTCAACGGTGACACAAACGAACAAAGGAACTAAATTTAACCGTTCACATCAAAACGTAACGACACACACCAACGAGACTACTGACGCTGGCTGAGATAAACGAAACAGCGGAATGTTGGGAGAGTCCACTTGAAGGGAAGTAACCCAGGTAGGCGAACAATCACACAGCACGCGTGGCTAACAATCATACGGCACTGTGGACAAACTTTTGAAGACCCCGTATTTATCACTCATATAATCAATGTCACAAATCCCAACCATTGACAATGTAGTTTTCTGAAAATGATTCTGACTGAACTTCTTCCGTCTTACAGCCTGAGTCCGGCAGGTGACGGACGAAACCGATAATTTGTGTTCAAATATGTGTGAAATCCTATGGGACTTAACTGCTAAGGTCATCAGTCCCTAAGCGTACACACTACTTAACCTAAATTATCCTAAGGACAAACACACACACCCATGCGCGAGGGAGGACTCGCATCCCTGCCGAGACCAGCCGCACGGTCCATGACTGCAGCGCCTAAGACGGCTCGACTAATCCTGCGCGGCGAAACCGATAATTTCTTGTTGGAATTACACTGATGACAAAAACATATGCCAACACCAACAAATAATTAAAGCACGTAATAAAATTTGGGGAATTAATTTGTCTAGATAATATATTAACGGATTGACATTTTAAGATCACAGATTAATGTCACCTCAATAAAGGCTGTTGTAAAATGTGAACTGCTGGAATATTAATAACTGGTGTTGCTCCGAGAGCACTGAATACAAGCACTCAAACATGCATGCGTTGTGTTGTTTAGGTGCCGGATGTCAGTTTGTGGAATGGAGCCCATGCCTGTTTCTCTTGGTCGGTAATATAAGGACGGTTGAAACTGATTGCCGGGTGTGGTAGTCGTGCGGTTCTAGGCGCTACTGTCTGGAAGTGCGCGACCGCTAAGGTTGCAGGTTCGAATCCTGCCTCGGGCATGGATGTGTGTGATGTCCTTAGGTTAGTCAGGTTTAAGTAGTTCTAAGTTCTAGGGGACTGATGACCTCAGCAGTTAAGTCCCATAGTGCTCAGAGCCATTTTAACCATTTTATATACTGATTGCTGATGACGCGGGACGTGTCGTCTGATGATGTTCCATACGTGCTCGACTAGAGACAGATCTGGTGATCCAGTAGGCCAAGACAACATGTAGACACTCTCTAGAGCATGTTGAGTTGTAACAGCCGGTATGTGGGCAAGCGTTTTCTCTTGAAAAACGCCCTGTGGATTGCTGTTTATGGACAGAAGCTCAACAGGTCGTATCACCAGACTGACGTACAAATTTGCAGGTAATGGAGTGCTCCCGCTGTTACACGAAATCGCATTCCAGACCTTAACCCCAGGTGCAGGTCCAGTGCATCTAGCACAATGACAGGTTGATTGCAGACCCTCAACTAGCACCCTCCTAACCAACACACGGCCATCGCCGGCATCGAGGCAGAACTACATTTTATCGGAAAACCCAACAGACTAACAGGCATCGACCCTGTCATCCAATGACCTCTCGCTTGACACTCTGAAGCAGCAAATGTTGATAGTTTGAGGTCAGTGGAGTGCCCGCTACAGAGCGTCTGCCTTGGAGCTATCCTTAAGTAATCGATTTGTGACAGTTTGCTGTGTCACTGTGGTACAAACTGCTGCTCGAATTTGTGCTGCAGATGCAATACGATGCTCCAGAGCCGTACGTCGCACACGTCTTCTCTGTTGGTAAAGCCACGTGGTTGGCCAAAGCCCGGTCTTCTTGTGACCTCACCTTCCCGGCCGGCCGTGGTGACCGAGCGGTTCTAGGCGCTACAGTCTGGAACCCCTGATTGCTACGGTCGCAGGTTCGAATCCTGCCACAGGCATGGATGTTTGTGTTGTCATTACATTAGTTAGGTGTAAGTAGTTCGAAGTTCTTGGGGACTGATGACCTCAGATGTTAATTCCCGTAGTCCTCAGAGCCATTTGAACCATTCGTACCTTCCCGTGACCACTGCTGTCAGCAATTATGTTTGTTTAATACAGCGCAAGAAACAACCAGTTTCTCTTAGTTAGCTCTATTATAAGCGTCGCTCAAACACAGTGAGCTGTTGGTAAAGGCATCTTCTTCGCCTTAAATGCAGTTTTGACTAACATCAACTTACTAGTTGTGTAAGTAGGCTGTTTAGGTTCTTATATTGGTAACGCCGCCGCCACGTAGTGCTCTGTCTGAAAATCACTGGCTGTGCTGTGTACAGTCTGTGGCTGGTTGACATTGTTGTAATACTCGCCATTGTAGCGTTGGGCAGTTGGCTGTTAGCGGCGCGTAGCGTTGCACAGTTGGAGGTGAGCCGCCAGCAGTGGTGGATGTGGGGAGAGAGATGGCGGAGTTTTGAAATTTGTAAGAATGGATGTCATGAACTGCTATATATATTATGACTATTAAGGTAAATACATTGTTTGTTCTTTATCAAAATCTTTCATTTGCTAACTATGCCTATCAGTAGTTAGTGCCTTCAGTAGTTTGAATCTTTTATTTAGTTGGCAGTAGTGGCGCTCGCTGTATTGTAGTAGTCCGAGTAACGAAGATTTTTGGTGAGGTAAGTGATTTGTGAAAGGTATAGGTTACTGTTAGTCAGGGCCATTCTTTTGTAGGGATTATTGAAAGTCAGAGTGCGTTGCGCTAAAAATATTGTGTGTCAGTTTAAACACAGTCACGTATAATTTTTCTAAGGGGACGTTTCAGTTGTAACGTCATCTTCTTGGATCTTTGGTCTTGGCTAACACTCAGCGGTAGAGCAATCAGATTGTTATTTCTTATGTATCGGTATCGACGTTGTAAAAAGAACATTAATGAACTGAAGTCGCGACTTGTGCGAGATATTTACTTCACCAAATGGCGTAATTAAATCATTTGTAATCGATGGTTTATCAGTTGCTATTTAAATATTAACAATAAGTTTAAATTAGTTCCAGCGACACCAAATACCCTATGGAGTGGTTGTAATCTCAAATTTATAATTAGTCGTAACAGTATTATTATTTCCTAACGTCAAGGTGTTTTTATATAAGCGCCGAGCGCTCCAGTCAAATAATATCGCAGCACGTTATCTCTATAAATAATATTGTAAAACTTGAATGATAAATGCGTTAATTGACACGATGTGCTACACAATATTAGTCACTTCCTAACAGAGACGTGAGGAAGAAGCTTTCCCAGGTGTTGGGGGCAATTACAAATTATATGCTTCGTAACTATCGCCAAGTTCCATAGTCCAGTAGTTATTACGAATGAAATTGTCTATCTGTGTTCACTTCCTAAATAGTGTTAACTTCAGGTTATCTAATTAAAAGTCACTTCTGACTTATATATGCAAGTCCTCTATCTGAATTCTAAATAACTTAATATTTGAAGTCAAAGTATCGTTTCACGGCGTCATAGTAGATCGCAATAATCAATTCTGAAAAACCAATCTAATTGCGCCTACATATACGAGCATTCAAAAGTATGACCTGCTTCGGCTAACTCTCGTAACGTAGTGACAATGGATTGAATTATCTCTAGCCATTACTCACGAATCTCAAAGAGTACTCACACCGATTATTCTTTGGAAGCGTTAGTTCAACTTTGCGAATTTTAATTATAATGATTTTGCTATTTAGTATGATTTTGAATTTTGAGTTTCATTTTACTGGAATACTATCTCTCTATTGTATGTTAATAAATTACTAAGTATTAGATTCCTGATACAGTTACTGGTTAATATCTAAATAATAGTGTTAGCTGGAAATTTGTGTGCTTGTTCATTTTTCATGGAATTTGGAACTTGTTTTGGGGAAATCTTTGGAGCTAATTTTTGATTTTCGGTTCTCGTCCGAGGAAGTTGTATTATATAGTCCAATCTCTAAGGTAACTAAAGGTCATTACCGTTACAGCATGTATTCTATGCAAACCTAATTTGGGTCCTCGTTGCTAGCGCTAATCTTATGTCACTGGTGCGAAATTCGAACAGATGTCCTCTTTCATACGTAGAAACACGCCTACCAACTCTCATTTACTTCGCACAACCCCTCCTCGATTTTTTTCGTCAGAGTATACGTGACAGGGCCCGAAGATAATCAATAAAATAACCGACTTAGTTTTTCCGAATATTAATAGTACATCTCTTCAGTTAGAACACGTTGGTAGTACGGTGTATTAACCGAACCGGTGATATCGTTATTATTAAAAGACGGAAGACGTATCTGCCTTTGATCATCACTCAGAAGGGAGGAGTAGCAGAGTTCTTGTGGAAATGATTCCTTCCTCTGGTTTTTTCCACCCGATGTGCGAAGAAATGTAATTACTCTCTCTATGAAAGCTTTTCCCTTCCTTTTCCTGCTGAAAGACCGCTGGCTGTTGGCAGCTGCGCCGCCAAGCGGGATCCAATCCAATTACCCAGGGAGGCCAGCCTGCACATCCAGCACGCCACCTAAGGGGGTGTAGGGGATGGGGGCGGAGCAGGTTGACCAACATACGGACAGCAGGATGCTGTCTGGGCTCTGCCTGACTGTTGCTGCTCGAGGAAACAAAGCAAACACGCAGGGGCGTACAGCGTCGTTATAATTAGGTAGTAGTCTTCTGGAACGGTGGAATGCAGCTGCCTAAAGAATGGACCAATTTTCACTGTATCTTGAATAGGTGATTCAGTACATATTACAACAATGGATGTACATACGCACGAAGAGGGAACAAATATAAATGGGATTTTGGTTCCTGAACATAAACAGTTGGTAGGACTGGCCCCGCGCTTCTGCTATGCTTAGGCATGACCGTTCGAAGTGAGAAGAGCGTGCTGTTAGATATTTCCCCCTGTTTCGTCAGTAACGCTCACAATGTATTAGCAACAGGTGCGCCCCTCCATCGCGCAACGCATAATTATCAAACTTCTTGCTCGTGAAGGAGTTACAGAGGCGGAAATTGGCGTAAGATTCACTGCACAGTTCGGTGATGAAACATTATCAAGAACTTGTGAATTTGCCTGGCATAAAAAGTACAAGGAAGGGCAAGAACGTGTGGAAAATTACGATCGTCGTCCTTGGACCAGCATTACATACAAAAACATTCGTGCGGTTAAAGACATTGTTGAGGACGATCGACGTGCGAGAGTATCAGACACTGCACAGAATGTCTGAATCCGTTATGGGAGCAGTCAAGCAATCATTACTATCGACGTACAGTTCCTTAAAGTGTGTTCCCTAAACTTTTGACCGAAAATCCGAAGTTGAGACGTTTGGAGATCTTTTATAGGCTTACAAAAAGGTTTACGGAAGAAGGTGATGCATTTTTGAGTCGAATCATCACCTGCGGCGAAACATGGATTTCTCCACTCCAGAATCCAAACAACACAGTAAGGAGTTGTTGGAGGAAAGGGGAGGCAGCACCAGTAAAAGTCAAGACTTGACTGCCAGATAGCCAGGTTCTTGCAATTTTTTTTTTTCGATCAGCGAGGCATTTTGCTGATTGATTTTTGCATGACTGACGTACAACCATTGCTGCGTACTTCTGCGAACTGTTGAACAAGGCGAGAGTTGCATATCGCCGCCAAACACGAGAGCAATCAATTCGGCAGTTCATCCTCCTCCACGACAATGTGGGACCCCATACTGCAGCTCTAACTGTCGCCAAGCAACAGGAAATGCACGGGACTACACTTGATAATCCTCCTTACAGCCCTGACGTACCGCCTCACGATTTCCATTTCTTCGGAACGCTTAAAGAAGCTCTAGGAGGGCGATAATTTGAAGTTAACGAGACTTTGGAAGATTTCGTGTGCCACTGGCTGGTGGCACTACCCAGCTTTTTTTTATGATGAGGGCATCAAAAATCTGCCCATACGCTGGGACGAATGCACTTCCAAAGCAGGTGACTAAGTGGAAAAATAAATTATAATTGCCTAAAGTTTTTCCATAAATGAATATACACTACTGGCCATTAAATTGCTACATCATGAAGAAATGCAAATGATAAACGGGTATTCATTGGAATATTATATTATGCTATAACTGACAAGTGATTACATTTTCACGCCAGGTGCTGCATAGATCCTGAGAAATAAGTACCCAGAA
This sequence comes from Schistocerca gregaria, assembly GCF_023897955.1. Lineage (NCBI taxonomy): Eukaryota > Metazoa > Arthropoda > Insecta > Orthoptera > Acrididae > Schistocerca > Schistocerca gregaria. The sequence continues at coordinate 211,693,388 of NC_064920.1, read as the reverse complement.
AAACCACCTCTGGCCTTAATAATGGCCCTGATACGCCTGGACATTGAGTCAAGCAGAGCTTGGTTGGAATGTACATGTATAGAGCTGCCCACGCAGCTTAACACGATACCACAGTTCATCAAGAGTAGTGACTGGCGTATTGTGACGACCCAGTTGCTCGGCCACCATTGACCAGATGTTTTCAATTGGTGAGAGACCTGGAGAATGTGTTGGCCATACATTTTCTGTATCCAGGAAGGCAGGTACAGGGCCTGCAACATGTGGTCGTGCATTATCCTGCTGAAATGTAGTGTTTCGCAGGGATCGAATGAAGGGTAGAGCCACGGGTCGTAAGACATCTGAAATGTAACGTCAACTGTTCAAAGTGCCTTCAATGGGAGCAAGAGGTGATCAAGACGTCTAACCAATGGCACCCCATACCATCACGCGGGATGGTAAGCCAGTATGGCGATAACGAATACAGGCTTCCAATGTGCGTTCTCTGAGATGTCGCCAAACACGAAAGCGACCATCTCGCTGCTATAAACAGAACCTGGATTCATCCGAAAAAATTACGTTTTTCCATTCGTGCACCCAGGTTCGTCGTTGAATATACCATCGCAGGCGCTCCTGTCTGTGATGCAGGGTCAAGAGGAACCGCATGGTCTCCGAGCTGATAGTCCATGCCGCTGCAAACGTCGTCGAACTGTTCGTACAAATGGTTGTTGTCTTGCAAACGTCCCCATCTGTTGCCTCAGGGATCGAGACGTGGCTGCACGATCTGTTACAGCCATGCGGATGCCTGTCATCTCGACTGCTAGTGATACGAGGCCGTTGGGATCCAGCACGGCGTTCCGTATTACCCGCCTGAAAGCACCGATTGCATATTCTGCTAATAGTCATTGGATCTCAACCAACGCGAGGAGCAACGTCGCGATACGATAAACCGCAATCGCGATAGGCTAAAATTCGACCTTTATCAAAGTCGGAAACATGATGGTACACATTTCTTTTCCTTACATGAGGCATCACAGCAACGTTTCACCAGGAAACTCCGGTCAACTGCTGTTTGGGTATGAGAAATCGGTTGGAAAATTGCCTAATTTTTGCACGTTCTAGGTGTCGCTAGCGGCGCCAACCTTGTGTGAATGCTCTGAAAAGCTAATCATTTGTATATCACAGCATCTTCTTCCTGTCGATTAAATTTCGCGTCTGTGGCCCGTAATCTTCGTGGTTTATCAATTTTAATGACCAGTAGTGTAAATAAAAGATAAATTCCCATTTATATTTGATCCGCCCTCGTATGTTTCCTAAACCATTAGACCGAGTTCAACCAAACTTGATAAATATATCACCTTGTGGCATTTAATTGAAACCGTCAGCTGCCGAGAAGTGTTGTTGATATATCTCGATGGGGACAGCTGAAAATGTGTGCCCCGACCGGGACTCGAACCCGGGATCTCCTGCTTACATGGCAAACGCTCTATCCACCTTAGCCATCGAGGACACAGGTGAATAGCGCGACTGCAGTGAATCACTCACATTCTCAACTGTCCACAATCTACATACGTAATGTGCTAATAGATATTTGCCCATCCACAAGATTGGGGACAGTTGAGAATGTGGATCTCATGGGGAGCGTGCAAGGGAAAAATCCCTAAAGTCGCGCTATTCACCTTCGTCCTCATCTTCGCTGTTCATGCAGTTGAACTGCCGTGTGACACACGACAATTTAATTTATTAGTTATATACTACTAATTGTATTCCCAATGTATTTCGCAGACATTATCCATACATGCGACTGAATGTACTTGCAAAAAATATTTCATTGTGCGACACATATTCAGGTGACACGACGTCTTAAAAATTGGGTTACATGAAAATGGAAATCCAGGGCGAAATTAACTAGAGACGTAGTTGAAAAACGTGCACCATGTGCTGCCCCTGAGTAAAAATTCGCTCACATTTTATCACCACAAGATGTACGTAGCCTCAAAATACGCTAAGTGGTTGGATAATAAATATATAAATTTTATTTGTTAAAAGAAATTCTGTTATATGTTATAGAGCGTACGACAAAGTGGTGGGCATGGCTGCCGATACGGTACAGCAGTGACTTGGCGTCTGAATAAAAAGAATACAGAAGGCCAAAGGAGACTTAATCAATTAAAACAACTATAATGTAAAAGAATAAGAATTTTAGTAGTATGTCCGAAGCAGTAGACACAGAGTTCGTCGTTTGTTCATAGTTCGGACACTAGTTCAGCGTTGTACTCTTAATTAATATTACATCTTGCCATAGGAGAATTTATGATGTGACTTACGTATTTACTTCGATTCGTAAAGAGAGGAATATTAGCAATATAATATTGGATTCTATCCTGATTGGAATGTTTCAAATTTGTCATTATTTACGTAAGGCTCATGTTTTCGTTTAATTCTGAAGAAGATAAGACTGCTTTCACTTAAGGTGAGTGAACAACCATACAATGTTCGTTGTAAAAAAGGGACTAATTCTTGGTCCGAGATTGTTCTTATGTTGATTGAAATGGGAAGTTTCGAAGCTAGATGCTTCGAAATGGTTTATAAAGTAAGGACTGAGCTGTCATAGAAAGTTGAACAGAGGTTCAGTGTTGTGTCTGAAGTTAATTTCAGAATAAATTTTGTTTGGGTTGAAAAGTGACGCAGGTGATTTTGGTTGAATTTTCATTGTCCTCGGGGTAGTAGTTCTATATTGTAAAATACGCGAACCCCTGTGGAGAGTGTAAACGATTGTGTGATTAAATCCTGGTCATTTCACCTAAAGAATTTATACTGTTGTAATGGTTGTTCTTCCCATTTCATACTAAAATAAGCAATTGCGATTTCAATAACTGTGAGCACTTACGGTCATGACATTACTATTGGACAGTAAGTAAACTGAACAAATACCGGACATATTAAAAAAAGTTCTTATTCTACATTGCTGGAAAAAGATATTTTAGAAAGGTTTAGTAACCGCGAATGTCAACGCCTGAAGAGGTTGAGTCTTGTACATTATTTCATACAGGGACAAAAGTGGCGGTGGAGCTTGGTGATTTGTTTTTCTTTAATTTTGGTTTATTATTCAATACCGAAAATAGGGATTTTTTAAAATCTTTTCCAGCAAAAGATTTTATAACAACTGAAATTGTTGAAACATAAAAGACTGAAATATTGTGTAACGTTCCTCAAGGACAATAAATTAACATTCATCGTCAAATTAAAATCAAAGTTCCACTGGTGTCCGAACTTATTGTGTAGTTAGTTAATACTACTTACATTCTTGTGTCAATGTCTCTGAGCATTTTAAATGCAGAAATAATAATACAAATACTTCTGAAGAGAAATGTTTAGTAACATTTTTCACTAAAGTGAAAAGAAAAACATAAGATTGAATTTTGACAGTTACAATATAAAGTTTAAGCTATCATAGAGGTTAACTGCTTCTGGTAGGAAAGATATATTTTATCATATCGAAACAATACGCAAACAGTAGTCATTTGTCCAGCAGATCAGCTGATCGAAAACAGGCGTCTTTGTGTCGTTAATTTTCTTTAACGTTGATTTAACAATCTGATGGAAATAACGATTTCTTTTATTATCTAAATAAATACCTTTTTATATTAATCCTCTTCAAACACAGCGCACAGACATAGGATTGTTTTATCGTAGCCAAACATGACTTACAGATTGCAATACTCGGGTACGTAATATTTTGTGCGTCTATGCACTGAGAGTCCCCCTAGTATCTATATTAGGATTTACTTGAGCGGAAGTTATAAGTAGGGCAGTAGTTTGTGAATTTCTGATTTGACGACTCGGAATTACAACGTTCTGAGTTTTTATTTGGGTGTTGAATTGAAGCGATGCTGGACATCTTCTGAAAAGAAAAAAGAAACTGTTGATCCAATCTGTCGGTGTCAGATTAATTTTGTTGCATATAACGCGTACAGGTTGCCTACTCTCTTCAACAGTAAGGGTCTAAATAAAACTATGGTGTTACAATACCGAAGCAAGTTGTTGTTACCAAAGTATAGGCCCAAGGAAGTACATTAGTTTAGAGAATCCATCTCTAACGATTCTCTGTAGTGTACTCAGAAATTTTCTTGTATATTGTGGATTGGTTTACGATATTGATCTTGAGAGATCACAACTGTACATCAATATATTTTAATACCGCTAATCGTTTCTACTGATTCCACAACTAAGAAGGTAGAGTGTATTCTTTGAAAATCTGTTGGATGCGCTAGTCGGGTAGTGTCGTCAATTTATGATGTTATACCCTGTCAGTATCTTCTCTTTATATCTTCACCAGAATATTCAGATACGTCCGTCAGGCAACCACAGCTCAGAAGTGATGCTGTTTCCTCAGAATTGATGTTGTACTCTAAAGTGATTATCTATTGCCATCCTCCTTGCGATCTTCTGTTAAACGCTGGCCGATACTAAGGCTGCTTCAGGGGCAGCAGTTCAACAAATACGTGCGATATACGTTAAATTGATGTGAAATATGTATGACATGTGCGTATGTAGGCAAGGCCACATGTAAAATGATGCTGCCAAACCCCTGGATGGATTTCAACCAATTTGGTACACACATTGTTTAATGCTTGGGAAGAAATACTATGGGGAAGAGAAGCAGCAGCTTCATATTTGCGTGGGATCCGTAATGTGCACAGGGAAAACAAAGAGAAAGAGATGGAAAGACAATGAGGGTAAAGGCGGGACGAAAAGAGGAGGAGGGGGAAATGGACAGAGAAAGCGGAAAGGAGCTGACGCACAGGGAGACTATAGAGGAGGAAATGGACAAAGTGAGGGAAGAGGAGAAGATCGACAGAGAAAGGTTTGAGAAGGAGATGGAGAGGATGATGGAGGAAGAGGAAATGGACAAGGAGAGTGGAGAGAGTGAAATAGAGAGGGCAGGAGGAGATGGACTCAGAAACTGCAGATATATAATGGGAGAGGGGCAGATGGATGGAGAGAGGGGGAAAGGAGCAGATAGACAGAGAAGGGGTCAGGAGTAGATGGACAGAGAAGGGGTCAGGAGTAGATGGACAGAGAGAGAGAGAGAGGGGGGGGGGGGTGGAGTATATGGACAGAAAGAAGGTTAAGGACGGGATGGGTACTCATCTAGTCTCCAAATAATGGAACACATGTGGCGAGCTTCAAAATATTACTGATTTTATGAAAGGTTTTGTTTGTATGACAACACGTTTTTATTTTTTATTTTTTATTTTTTTTGTTTACAGTGTTTATGGAGTCCAGTTCATCAAATATGAGACTGAAGCATTCAATAATTTTCCTGCAATTAAGTGAAAGTCGCAACATAAAATGTTCTCACAATTTTAGATACGAAGTCGATAACTGACTCAATCATCCTAAAGACCATAGATGATTCTGACATTAAAACCTCTTTTCTATATACTACGTAATACTTTTGCAATTTTCATTAAAAGTTTATTTGCCATTCTCGGATGATATATTCTTTTTAAGAAATCCACGACAAAATGTGAAAGAGGTATGGTACTGTTGGCTGGGATACCTCAGGGGATTGTTCAGTCGCCTGTCTGAACGGTATTTCTGTTCCACATTCATTGGCCTCTCCCTTCAAGATATATCAAAGTTGTGTAGCATGCGTAGTTTAGACTGTAGATGAAAGCAGTGGATGCATATATAGTCTCATATAATCACAATAATGACGATGATTATGATAATGACGATGGTTTTTATTGTTTCGGCTTTTTGAAGGCCTAAAATGTATGAAAGTAAACTACATGCTAACGTCCAAACTAAATCAAGATTGCTTAGAAAATTAGGTACATTTTATAATATCCTGCCCCATTTGATGAAAGGAACAGGGTGTGTCTCCCTTCACTGACAGGTAATGGAGGTAATATTCCTTTCTTTGTAAACATGCTAATTACTTTAAGAATTCAATGCATAGTCTTCCCAGTGTGAAGTCAACTCAGATTCTGTCTCCCTAAGTTTCATTACCAGTGAGCAATTGGTAAACGTTGTAGGTCAATCGCCATTATGAGAAATATCAGAAGCTGTGAATGTCAAAGAAATTTTATTAACAGATGCGGTTACAGTGTGGAATAACTCAGCAATCTGGGATGTTCTTCCAGATGTAGAGAAATATAGTACAGCCTATTTTGCATTTATGTGCCAAAATATTGGTAAATCATTAGGTTTTTCATCAGCAAAAACTGAAGTAGAAGAGACTAATGTAAACTGGATATCAATTATGTCTTTTGGTGGTCTTTACTCCATAACGCCAGCGTCTACGAACAAAGTGCCAAAGTTTGAAGAAGAAGTTTATGATTTTAATAGATATGAAATGTACAGACAAAAAAAACACGAAGTCTGTGTGCTCTATTTTGAGATAAAAGAGCTCTCAGGTTCAAAACACAGCTATTTATCTTTATGTAGGAACAAAATATTTATAAGGTTTAGGTATCTGAATCAAGAAGCAAAGCTGGAAGTCATGAGAAAATGTACTTCTAGGTGGAAGCAGCTGTGATTTCATCTGGCAAATGGAAATTTAATCTGAAGCAAGCGACATTAACATTTGCTTCTTTATCGAACAAGTGAGTTATTTCTCATCTTTATTAGCATTTACTAGGTTGTAATGTGTAAAACATCTGCGATGTCTCTTGATCTCATTTGTCCAACTGTGTTGTGAATCAAACAGAAAGTAAAATGAACGACTATAGCGCTATAGCACCTGAGGAGTGACGCATTTGCCATATAATCACACTACTGCACTGCCCTACGCAGCCTCAGTCTGACGTCAGGGAGCTGCAGCCAATAACAAGCGTTTTTCCCGAATTTCACCCCCCCCCCCCCATTACCCCCTTCCTTCACACTCCTGTTTAACACCGTTCCACTTAAACTGCAGCCTCGTGTTCTTCTTCTTCATTACTGACCAGCCTTGTTAACAGTACTTTTTATGTTTTGGTTTTTATTTATTCTACTTCATTCCTACTTCCAGTGGCTGCAGCTGTACTATGTCAGCAGTTCTTACTCTGGAACTCGTTAAGTGCTCTGGGTAACCGCATGGATGCTAGCACGCCTTCCACAATGTGACACAGTGAAAAGTAGTTCTCATACATGTGGGATGTAAAGCACATAAGTAGAAAAATGGTACAAAAAACAAATCTGCAAATTGCGCCCATGAATATGTAATGCTCTTCACCTCAGCTCTGAACGTACATGATCCCGGTCTCTTGACCCAGAGCGTTGGTTCAACGCTAACATAATACAAGATGAATTCAATGGCAGTTTGTGTTGCCCAGTGTGCTTATAAAACTATATGTAGGTTAAAATACTTGTTGTCAGTAACTATCTCTCCACAAGATTCTGGGACATTATTGTTTTGAAAATTCTTTTGTTTAATAACAAGAAATTAAGTGAATGAAGGACGGAGTGAACCAAATAAAAATTGAGGTGTCGGCTAAATACGCTTGCAGTGACTCAAAGGGATCTAGAGCAGCACTGGTTGCTGGTATTTGTCTTGCACGCACCTTGTTAGCGCCACCCGAGATATTCTCTGGAATCACATTAACTGAGCGCTGCCTGCTTTCGAGATGTTCTCGTGTACGTTGCTTTCATTAACTGGAGCAAGACTGACTTAATCAAATAACATGAAACATGCTTTGTATTTAGTCTCCTCCTTCTGCTCGAAATGAACAAACGTACAAGATGGCGGCGTTTACATTACAGAGTAACAGAAACATATCCCTAGCAGCCTATGTAAATGAGAATCATATGTACCACTTAAGAATGGTTATCTTTTTAAAATAACCTATTAATAACTGAAAGCCTTTCACAGTTTTTCATTAGAGACATTAGTCTTCTTTTAGTAATAACAAACCTTATTAGAATAGTTTGTGTTCTTCATGACTGTTCGTGGAGTACGAAAATTCCATCCCGTCCATGTTATTTCCATTATTATAGTATTATACTTAATTCGTATAAACTTACTGAGTAGTCGCCTGGTTAACTTCTCTGCTAAAGCTTGCACACATACCCTTCATTTTTTTTTAGATAGAACGTAACTTAGAGTGACACAGTTCTATTGAATTCTTCACTTCTTTTATCGCTCTAAGATCGATTCAAGCACACGATCTGATTCATTGCTTTACGCAGAAGGCTCTTTGTTCATAATAGCTTAAATTTTCAAGTAGTAATTATATCTGATGTAACACAATAGATACGTTCGGCTGCAACAATTTTTTTAAAACTATCTGCCATTTTTAATATCAGTCGTTTTACTTATATTTCTTCCATCAGCATCTCATCATGTGATACACATTTCAGCTATTAATTGCTTTTTAGAAATTATGACCATTGTTACTGAAATTTACTAGCAGTGACATAACAGATTTCGTGGCCGGTAGCTTCCATGGACTAATTCCACTAAGACTGATACGAGACCACTGCTCAATTAATTTTTAGAAATTTTTACAGGAAAGCATTTTGAAACAATTGAGGATCTCAGTCGAAGTAAGAGGCAAAGGCACCTCTATTGAGATAGCTTGTTTCGTCTAATAGACGTTTTAAATAATATTTATTCATAAATATCGATAAAGATGAACCGACATCTTTGAAAATACTTTGCCTAGACAAAATATCTGTTACAGATATGCACTCGCTTAATCAAAACAGAACGTTTGACACACATAACAGCATCCTGTTCAATTTTCATTTGTCGTTTATGTGGTGATTTTGTTTTTGTACATTTTCAGCCCTTCTTCCCCTACAAAAGTGCGTTTCTATGAAGGTACTGCAAACATGATTTTCATAGAAATAGAACCGGCAACCTGTGACGGACTCTGATTCTCATTACGATATATTTAACCTTCTACTGAAATTTGACGTTATAGAAAAGATAGAGACCATGGTTTGGGAGTAGCGTTAATGATAGGAATGAAAACGTTCCGAGCCCTACTTTCGTATCCAGTGAATACTGAGACTTGGAATATAATCGTAAGCAATCGCGACCAGTAACTTCCGACATTACGCGGCACTTTCGTTCTCTCAGTGTCCCTGTAACAGAGGAGAGAGCAGCGAACAAAGTTTCAGGGCAACCTCCTGCTCTTGAGGTGGGAAATTGCCACTTAAGGGCGGAAGAAGCAGCAATGACTAGCGGCATGAGGATACAGAAGGAAAAGGAATCCACAGCATTGAAGACATTATATATCCACAGGACATATGGCCTGTAATAGAAAAAGTTCCAAGATTATCTTCCCGTTAGCTAAAGACTCGACATTAGTTTCCCATTCGGATCTCCGAGAGGGGACAGTCAGGAGGGAGGTAACCGTCAGAAGGAGTTGACTAACCACCGAAAAGGTAACATTCTAAGAGCCAAAGCACGGAATGTTTGACTTCTGAACGCCGTAGGGAAGCTAAAGAATCAGATAGTGAACAGCAATGGCTCACTCTTGATACGGGGGGGGGGGGGGGAGGGGGGCAGTGAATGAAATGAAAAGAAAATTAGGATTTCTGTCCACCCGTTTATAGGATAATATCAACACCAGCATAAAGTGGTGCAAGATTCGTTATGTCTAAGTAGGTAGGATAGAGGGTGAGTTACTGTGAACAGTTCAGTGATAGGGTTATTCTCCTGAGAATAGAGCGCAGACAAAGGACAACAACAATAGCTCGGGCATACATGGCGAATCACAAGCCGAAGATGAAGAGCCAGCGAACCAATGTGAGCATATTGAACGAGAAATTCAGTGTGGAAAGGGAGATGATAATCTAATAATCATGCAGTAGTAGTGGAAGAAACAAGAAAGCGTTATTGGGGAATTCGGTTTGGTAATGGATTGAGAGAGATAAAACACTAAATGAATTCTGCAAAAAAATTCATTTTGTAACAGCGAATACAAATTCCAAAATGCGATGGTATACTTAGAAAAGCCATGGACACGGATTCAAGTTATATAACGTCATTGTTAGAGGGAAATTCTGTAGTAAATCTGGAATTAAAATATCCGAGGAGCAGGTCTAGATTCCTAGTTTGAGATCACAGTTTAATGAAGAATGCACTTAAGTTCAAGAGAACCGTTTGGGAGAAGCGATGTGGAAGGCAGTAGAACACTGAAGCGCTGAGTGATGAGTTTGAAGTTCGCTAAACATGTAGATACTGCGATAAGACATACCACAGTAGGTAGTTCAGCTGAAGAGGAGTGAATGTCTCTGGAAAGACCAATCTCAGGTGTTGGACGGACAATCAGTAGGTACAAGGAAGATACCTCCGGAGAAACTTCGGGTAACAGGAGAAATAAATACTTCAGTTGATCGACGATAGAAAGTAGCACAAAAGTGTTCATAGAAATGTAGGTCGTTTAGGAATGCAATAAATGGGAAGTACAGGGAAGCCAAGACAAAATGACTGTGAAGGAAAAATGGGAATAAATGGGAAAAGAAATGGTCTTCGGAGAAAAGGATTCAGCATATAGAAAAGTCAAAATAATTTCGGTACAATTAAATGAAAGGGCGTCAACGTTAAGAATGCACTTCGGATTGCAATGTAGAGCAGGAAGTAGGACCGAAAACACTGGTGGCCTCTACCATTGGGAGGAACAGTTTCATCTTATGATAGAGGAGGAAAAAGGAGCAATTTGGAAGAGACGGGGATTAAACTATAAGAGTTTAACAGAGATTTCGATTACTGCAAATTAATAAGGCACAAGGGATAGATTGTCTTTCCTCGGAATTTCCGAAATAATTGGGGAAAGTGGCAACCAAATGACTATTCAAGTTTGCAGCATCTATGGGACTAGAGTTTCGGTAAAATATCATCCACATAATTCCGAAGAAAGCAAGGGAAGCTAAAAGAGAGAACTGCCGCGGGATCATTTTAAAGTCTCACCCACCCAAGTTGATGACATGAGTAACATACAGAAGGATGGAAAAGAAAATCGGTCAATCGTTAGATGATTATCAGCTCGGCTTTAGGAAAAGTAAACACACCAGAGAGGCAATTCTGAAACTGCGTAATGATGGAGACAAGACTTAATGTATTCGACAATGTAAGAAGGTGTCAGATAGAAATTCTGAGAAAAATAAGACAAGGCTATAGGATAAGACGTGTGGTATACAATACGTACAAGAACCAAGGAGTACCAATAAGAATGGAAGAAGAAGAAAGCAGTACTAGGGCTAAAAATACTATAGGACAGCGATGCAGCCTTTTAGATTTGTTGTTCAACCTATAGGCTGAAGAAGCACTGAAGGAATAAAAGAAAATTTCAAATGTGGGATTAACATTTGGGGTGACTGATACGATTCAACATTGTGCTGTACGAAATTTCGCATCTGTTCAGCACTGGGAGACTAAAGTGATACTGCTGTGTGGAACACGCTTCACTTTGGAACCATCTATTTTGGATGGTACACTTTCAACTGTATATCTACCTTAGAAAGAACCACGATAACTACCTAATTATCATTTAGCAAAATAAACATATAATCGACTGATGGCGTTCAGGCAGCTTCCTATTCTCGTTTAGGAAAATGCTGGTCTGGCCACCAACGTTATTCATGGCTAGGTGGCACACAAGTCTACTCTTTTTCCCTCTCCCCCCCCCCCCCCCCGCCCCCAACCCCCCAACTCCCCTTAGATTAACTTATGACTGTAGCTATAGTAAGAGAATTTGATCACAAAGCTAGAGTTTACGGATAGTATGTCAAAGGCACAATAATTCCAGGGGATGCATTGCAATAGGCAAGACCGGAAGAAGCCCGGCAACAGCGGTCAAACCTGAAATTCATGTTTACCGTGTACCGATTTGTGGGAAAACCGTTCAGGCATACTGCACAACGATAATGCTCCTCCTAAAACTTGGTATTTCTTCATGAATTCTTGGCCGAAAAAATACTATAATGATGTCCCAAATTTTGTACTAGAGAGGCAGTGTTCCCTGTGATCGACTAGGTTACGAAAGTGTTTCAAATATCGCTGGCTTAAGGGGCATATTTTGAAGCGAATAACTGTGATGTAGAAGAATAAATAAAATTCTTTACAAAAGGCGAAACTCCCTTCGTATATAAGAGTAGTCACATTTCCTGTACCAACGGCGAAGAATTTTCTGTAAACTTGTCAGTTACTCGTTTGAAGTAATTTGTCACATTGATTGTGAACGGTTTTATTCGTTTTACAGAAGTATAAGTTGGCTTCCTAAATCTTTAGTTAAGAAGGCATTTCCCACGTGGCATGTAGCGCAATTATTCGTAGCAGACAGCAAGCCGACGACTACGCGTTGCCAACTGTGGAAAGACAGACCATACGAAGATCAGGGGCGAATGCAAATTAGAATTCAGCGTCGTATTCCTGACGTTAATATTTCAGCCTGCGACACCTAATGCGAAGTGCAGAGCTGTTACGGCCAGCCACAATCTCACGTCCTCTTCAGTAATTTCACATCAGGTAATTTTTGAAGAATTCCCGCACAGTGTTCCTGATACAGTTATTCATATCGCGTCACTGGATTACCTGATTACTAATCCAGATATTGTGCTGTCTACTTTTCGGTTTCATTCATTCTGGCGTATGATTATTTTGGCTTCACCGAGAGTATCTAATTTGATTCTCTGTTCACGACGTGATTTTATTCGCCGGAGAGTCTGCCGCTTGCGTCGGTCCTGTGTTACTTCGCAGCCCTACCGCTCTGAATGCTAACTATTGGGATGTGCTGTAGTGTTAGGTAGTATAACGACCACCCAGTTTTAGACATTATATTTGCGAACCATGTGATCCCAAAATTTGTAACTCTCAACACAGATAAGCAAACTATCTCTAACAAAAAATATGTTTATTTATAATCGCCATTAAATGATCCTCCTATCGTAGTCCTTCCGTACGGGAAGGCTGTGATTAATAAAACAGGTCTATGGTTACAGTGAGATTATGATTTTTTTATCGTTTGTCAAGGATACTAAAAGAGGTACCGCACCCGGTAAAACACAATCTGGATGGCATTTGTCGTGGCGTTTTATATTCTTTGTCCGTGCGGAAGCAGCCATAAAGATCACGCGTTACAGTCTCGAAAAATTTTGCAGACCACCAACGAAATGTTAATTATAGAGACCAAATTTGCAGGTATTGAACACAGCTCCCCAACTATAAACTGTGATCGATAATGGGAAATTCTTTTCCGACAGAACAACAAACTTCGTTTCCGCCATAAAAGAGGCTGTAGAGATAAAAATGTATAACGATAACTTTAACTGAGGTAGAAGTTACAGCCGTGTTGCCGCATGGATCCCCACGTGCGGCGAAGAGAGGGCTCTGATCAGCGAGTTGTTTACTTCTAATTGGATCGGTAGCGCCAATAAGCAACGCCTCATCGCTAACATCACCATAGCCACTACAAGAAAATGCAACATTGGAGAGTAGCACATGTGATCAAAATGTTTTAGATCGACCAATCCAACTTTCGCATATAAAAGCCTAGTCGCTGCAGAAGATAACAATGAAATAAGCATGATCACCGATGTAAATTTAATGAACATTTAATTATAATTGCTGATTTCTTAACAATAGCTGCAGCGCGTGTAATTGTTGATGATGAGAAACATTCTCATTATGTAGCAAAGTAGGACGTAATCAATTTAGGTTCGTTCTGTGCACTACCTTTTATGCCAGTAAGGGTGTAATGCTAAAAGTAAATGTGTTCCACGAGTGAAATTTGTGAAGTATTATCAATGCAATCGGCTAAAAACGCGATTGCTTATTTTAATACTGTCCGTGGTGAAATTCCACTCAATCAGCCTCATGTTCTCTGCTCCATATTATCGCATACTCTTTACAGTTACATCCCAAGTCAAACCTTACAGTCTATGAACAGATGTACCATTGGTAACGCCACCGAAGATAACGCCATGTATTACATTCTGTTTTGTTCATGAAGTTCTCAAGAGAAAGGAAGATTCCATTAGTTCAAAATATCCCTTGGATAGTCGACGAATAGCTTTCAAATGTTGTAATATAACTCATTTGCTGGCGAACTCTCTATTTTTTAGTTTTTTTATGAGTCAACAGTCTTCTAACGAGTCTGATGCGGCCCGTCACAAATTCCTCTCCTGTGTCAACGTCTTCATATCAGAGCACCACTCCTAACCTACGTCGTCAATTGTTTGTTGGGTATTTTCCAATTCCTGGTTTCTTCTACAGTTTCTACCCTCTAAAGCTCTCTTTAGTACCATGGAAGTTATTCCTTGATGTTTTAACACATGCGCTACCATTCTGTTCCTTCTTGTTGTTAGTGAGCCGCGCGGCTCCGCCCGTCAGAGGTTCGAGTCCTCCCTCGGGCATGGGTGTGTGTGTGTGTTGCCCTTAGTGTAAGTTAATTTAAGTTACATTAAGTAGTGCGTAAGCCTAGGGACCGATGTCCTCAGCAATTTGCTCCCATAGTCCTTACCACAAATTTCCAATTTCTTGTTAGTGTTTTCCACATATTCCATCCCTCGCTGCTTCTCCAGAAAAAACCCCTCATCCATTACCTTATGAGTCTATCTAATTCTTCCTTAACACTTCATCTAAGATGTTTCGATTCTCTTCTGCTCCGGTTTTCCCACAGTCCATGTTTCACTACCATACAATGCTGTGCTCCAGACGTACATTCTCAGATATTTCTTCCTCAAATTAAGGCCGATATTTGATATTAGTAGATTTCTCTTGGGCAGGAATGCCTTTTTTGCCTTAGCTACTCAGCTTTTGATGTCCTGCTTGCTCCGTCCGTCATCGGTTATTTTGCTGCCTAGGTAGCATAATTCCTTAACTTCATCTAAGTCGTGGTCACCAGTCCTTTTTCGCTCTTCTCATTTATGCTACTTTTCATTACTTTCATCTTTCTTCGATCTACTCTCAATCCCTACTCCGTACTGATTAGACTGTTCGTTCCAGTCAGCAGGTGCTGTATTTCTGAGGATACCAATGTCATCAGCGAATGTTATCATTGATATCCTTTCACCTCAAATTTTAAATCCACTCTTTAATCTTTCTTCTTATTCCCGTAATTGCTTCTGTGGAGTATACACTGAACAGTAGAGGTGGAAGGCTACATACATGTCTTACACCTTTTTAATCCGAGCACTTCCTTCTTCGTCTTACACTCTTATTGTTCCCTCTTGTTTCTTCTACTTATTGTATATTACCCATCTTTCCCTGCAGCTTGCCCCTATTTTCCACAGAATTTCGAACTTCTTGCACAGTTGAAACTGTCTAACGCTTTTTTCATGTCAACCAAAACCATGAACGTGTCTTTATTTTTGTTTTGCCTAGTTTCCATTATCAACTGCAACGTCAGAATCGCGTCTCTGATGTCTTTAACTTTCCTAAAGCCAGACTAGCAAAGTACCAGCCAAAAGAGAAGTTACTGAGTCACGGATCAGTAAGTGTTGGTCCAGGTAAAGAGGCTAAGGCGATGGGAAGCAGCTGAGACGTTACGGCAAGTGGCACAGCGGCCGGCAAGCGAGTGCCCAGCGACTGGGTGCAAGGGGTTTTCCCCAGGCCGCAGAGGTTGCGGGAGGGCCGGTAGCCGTCTGATATCATGGTCTGTGTGTCAGCCGGTCCGATGATGGCGTCGCTCCCAACATTTTACGTAATTCAGTAGCACTTCACAGTCTTATTGTAGTGCAAAATCGATTACTTCAACATATTGATTGCATGGACATCCAGGTAGTGAGATATTAATATTATGAATATCGAGAAAGGTACAGAAGTTAGACTGTCACGGTGAATGAATAATAGTTAGGTTGTTACAGTGAATGTACAATCTTACAAGATGTTGGATGGTAGCTTGGGACACTACCCATCATCACTGAAATTCACACATTTATATACATTTTATTTATTCAGCTATTGTGTATTGTATATCTTTTTTAATTATGTGAAGTTGTCACCCGATCTTATTCCCCGCAGTTACATAGCATCTCTTGTACCACTCCCTCCTTGATCATGTAACATACATCTAGATTATTACTTGAGCTCTAGTTTATTTAATAAAATGTTAATTTGGTCTATACTAAGGGCACTCGTCATTTGAAAGTGCTAATATGCGCGGACGATTTGCTACTACCAGTATATAAACTGTAAGAAGACGCATCTATTCAGCCGGCAAACTTTCAATGTTCCATGTGTTTTAACAACTTTATCTTTGTTTCATGACACAAGGGTGTTTGGACAAAATTCATGCTTTAATTTACTATGCATAACGTTTAGACAGAGACTACTGTTTATGATCTCAGGGGTATCGAGAGACAAAGACTTCTCATTTAACAATTAACATTTAACTTCACAGAAGCTCTTCTGGTTCGCAGAAAAGCTTCTGTGAAGTTTAGATGTCAGGAGACGAGGTACTGGCAGAACTGAAGCTGTGAGGACGGGTCGTGAGTCGTGCTTGGGTAGTTCAGATGGTAGATAGAGCACTTGCCTGCGAAAGGCAAAGGTCGCGAGTTCGCGTCTCGGTTAGGCACACAGTTTTACTATTCCAGGAAGTTCCAGTGTTGAAATATTTGCAAACACAACTACCAGTTGCAGTAGCAGGCAGCTAAGTTATTTAAAAAAAAATGGTTGAAATGGCTCTGAGAACTATGGGACTTAACATCTTAGGTCATCAGTCCCCTAGAACTTAGAACTACTTAAACCTAACTAACTTAAGGACATCACACACATCCATGCCCGAGGCAGGATCTGAACCTGCAACTGCAGCGCCTAGAAACGCACGGCCACCGCGGCCGGCAGCTAAGTTATTTCCTTATTATCTTGGTTAGTGTTGTATGCATTTTGCTATGATTTTCAAAGATGGCCTTCCTGTTTCAAATAAGGGCAGTAAGGAAATAATACTAAGTTCATTTTAAATATATTTGTATATTTAAATGTTCAGCATTAAAAATTTGTTGTGAATTTGTTAGGTGTTCACTTGTATAGTGTACCTACATTTTCTTAATGCTTACAACCTGCGACTCAGTATTCTTGACAATACTGAAAAATTTTGATTACTACTCAACTTACTGTTTCACAAAATCAGAGTCACTTATAAGAGGTGTACGGAATTAAATACTGATGCTTATGTCTTCTTTTGGTGATGATGTGTTCAAAGTATATAGCGTTTTAGCGTATTGTATTTTTCATGCCCAACTCTGGGTGGATTAGTTATTTTTCTCTTTACTGCTCGATGTTTCACTGGGACATATGTAAGACCTATTTTAGACCTATTTTGTGTCTCTATCGATGATGCTACGTTAGTTTTGTATGCTGATTATGTAGAATGTTGTATCTGTCATGGAAATCCTTTGACTGTGTCCAAATGTTTAAGCTAATTGAAACTTTTGAACGACATTGTTTAAAATGTGCTTGTGAATTTAAACAACTACGGGAATGATTGTCATATAATATACTGTAAATAATTTGTTTGATTTTAATAATAATATTGGTGTTGCTAAAAACTCTATCTTGCACCTGTCACTATCACAAATCACAAACCTGGACATTAATCCTAATCTAGTGAATTTAATTCCGAGTGTTCTAATTTACTATGGAAAGTTTTATTTGTCAGCTGAAAAACTAGTTATGATTGCTTGTTAATGTGTGGAGTTACAATCTTTTAAGTTCAGTTCGAGAAATACTCCACTTCCAGTGCAATTTTAAATCTGCAGTTATTTTGCCTTAATTGAAAAGCTGCCTGAAAATAGTAAAGTTGCATTTGTAGCATTTATGCACTTTGATCATAACTGCAAATTTTTATCACTGATTATTTCATGAGAAGGTGTTTAAAACTGGAATTTAATGTTGTGTTGGCATTTGCACAGCCATTTATATTTTATGTAAGATAAAAGACTGCTTATCAGACAACATTTTTTATTTAAAGAGGTATAGTTTCTTGTGTATTACATAATTAATAGTGGAGCAATGCGAAGGACCCTTCAGAGTCAGTGCACTTAGATATACATTCTCTTTAATTGCTTTACTGTGTTAGCTATTCTAATGCAAATTGGTTGATGCTTAGGCTTAGAGACACTGTACTAAGCAATGAAGTTGCAGAGTAGGATCGTTAAAAGACCCCCTGACTTAAGTCAGAGTCATTTCATGCTCGTCCCTATGTAGTACTGCTAGTAATTCCACGTGTGTTGGTAATTGGTTGTATAAACTGTGGCATCTAGTTCATTTAAGGTACGTGTTGTTCAGAGGTATATGTTACTGTTTACTGTCTCATTGGCTATTTGTCTGTATGACTTACTAGTTAGTAGTACGTTTATCTGCAAGGTTAGGTCACTGTGTTGCAGTGTGAACAGCTATAAAGAAAGAGTTTAGTGTGTGTGTTTCAAAGAATGTTAGGTTAGCCTTAGCACTACCTTGCGCTTTATTATACTGCTTGACACAAGAACGCCTAATTAAGCTGGCGACCGATATTAATATGTAATGTTACAACTTGCTTTTATGCTGGGCGAACGTCTGTTCCTGACCTACCTGTTTGCTATTGGTTAGACTATGCTAGAGTGTTTGGGAAATGAATCCCAGTTCGATTCTTGTGTTTCCATTAGGTCATCTCACGGTCATAACTTGTCAAAAATTCCTCGTAGAGGAATAACGTTAGCATTGGTTGCTCTTCACGGCGACCGGTATTATCGTTATATGACGTCAAAAGTATAAATGAGTGCGAATTTCGAAAAGGAAATAGAGATTTTTAAGAGATTCTACAATGTTAGTGGACTAGATACACTAAAATCGGACTGACGTAACTTAATTGAAAAAGGTTTGATGCTGTAGTTATGACATGAACTTACAAATTTGAACCTTAAAAACTGAGAATGTAAAATTTGAACTTTGTAAGAAAACCGGAAACGTAGAATCTGACTTTGGAGAAGTTGGAGTTAAAATTGTGGAAATGAAAGAGGAACATTTAGCATGTAAAAGAGCATAAATGGGTAGAATTTCTGACGCCTTGTCGACAACAATGTAGATGAATTAGGAAAATCATTGGGGAAAAGGTCTCGAATGCTGCAGGGCGAGTTGATTGGGAATGTGAGGGACTGCATGCTTATGTAAAATACATTCTAATAGGATACTAATAAAGCGTGCAGCAATTTGTCCCTGACAATAGCAGAGCCTCAGGAAGAGATCGTAAGTAACAGGCAGAGTTGTGTAGCGGGAATCCATGATGAGAGACTGCAACGGGAGCAGCAGATTAAATACTTGCGTGCTGAGCTAAACTATATCAGCGGATCAGGCCACAACTGTAATTAACGTAACTGTGGCTCTGGTCATGTAGTGCAAAGCGTTTTGCATGTTATGGAAAAAGCAGTCCAATAAATTTTATCGCGATGTGTAAAGGGAATGTCGTACAAGGCAGTGATTAGTACCAGTGATTAGTACCGTGAAAAGGCATTTGCAATTTGACGCTCATTCTTGGTCAAATATACTGAGTGGTTCACATGCCAATTACGAAATGTTAAAGAAATGTTTTTTGAAGGGGTTCTGGAGTGAAGACGAGCAATCGTGACTTTAGAATAAATTCTTAATAGGACGTAAATTTAAGTATGGCAGTGGATCAGTGCGTATGTTTTAAGTGCGTGAAACAGCAAAATGTATGTACATAAGTCGGCCATTAGGCTTATTAACAGAAAACACGACGTTTAGAAGTCGACTGTCTGCTTTTCTACAGCCGTACCTAGTGTATAGTCCAACCAATTCGATTGATGAATTTTTAGGTTTTACGGGAAATCTGGAAAAACGCACTAAAATTAAGGCACAAAACTACAATAAGCTATAACGAACCATAATAATTATCAAAATGGTAATATAAGTAACAATTTTCACTGGAACAATGACAACGGAGGAATAATAATATTGCGAAATTTCAAAATAGGGATCACGACTGTTATCGAAAATTTGAGGGACCGTAAATTAACGGACCGCAAAATCAGGATTGTAGGTCCGAAAATTGTGATACGCCTAATCTCAGGATCGGAGATGCAAAATAAACCGGAAACAGAACCGACGCCAAAAAAAAAAAAAAAAAAAAAAAAAAAAAAAAAAAAAAAAAAAAAAAAAAGCTAGAAAAAAAGACGGGCAGGTTTCACTTAATGGAAATAGAGGTAATTAAAGGTGCGGATAAATTTTGAAACGCTGTGGACACAACAGAAAAGAGAGGGCGCTGAATGGTATTTATGGGGCTATGAGGATGTAAATTATTTTATTCAGGAGGAAGAAGACGTTAGAAATCGTGCAATAGTGAGCGGAAATTTGGGGCCCATATCGGATGCAATGTTGAATCTGAAAAGGCAGTAATCGAACGTATTGTGCTCACAAATGAGGTGTAATGAATTAAAGACAGTTTCTATGATGCAGGTGGTAGTTTAGGCGGAGAATATCTGTGAAGCCAGCTGTGATCTCGTCAGCTGGAGATAACGTTCATAACGTAGCGTCTGATGCTGGAGAAGATGATTGTGGCGAAGTTTATAGTCTACCGGTTGATATGGGAGAAGATTTTTGTGGAGAAGTTTATAGTGCATCGGCGGAAGGAAATGATTTATTGTTACGCGAATATGATAAGGGTTTGGAAGATAAAGTGAGGGGTAAGGATACTTAAAGGAGGAATAAGGGCAATAATTTCCATTGAGTGAGAAGAGCTAACAGCTCTCGAGCAAGATGTATGTTCAAAGGTTATATTAAGACACAGACCCCGAGAATACTCAAATGACCTCAGGGACCCTTTCGTTTTAGTAGCTCTTACTGACACAGAATGCTAAATCAAGGAAGAAAGTAAATATACCCTTAATGACTGGAGGTCGTGATCTGCAATGTAGAAAGCTTTTTATGCTTATGTGTGGGAGAATAATAAAGATAATGTCGCGAGTAAGCTTGAAGGTAAGGAGGTGACACAGGGCGAGGAAGTACGTGTCGACTGTTTGAGGGAGGTTATCGTAGCATATAATGAAGCATGGACCATGAACCACGGACCTTGACGTTGGTGGGGAGGCTTACGTGCCACAGCAATACAGATAGTCGTAACGAAGGTGAAACTAGAAGGGAGGGGTGTCCGTTGAGAGGCCAGGGAAACGTGTGGTTCCTGAAGAGGGGCAGCAGCCTTTTCAGGAATTGCAGTGGCAACAGTCTAGATGATTGACTGATCTGGCCTTGTAACATTAACCAAAACGGCCTTGCTGGGCTGGTACTGCGAACAGCTGAAAGCAAGGGGGAACTACAGCCGAGGCATGCAGCTTTACTGTATAGTTAAATGATGATGGCGTCGTCTTGGATAAAATACAAATATAAACAGTTCCCATTCAGATATTCAGGCGGGGACTACTCAGGAGGATGTCGTTATCAGCAGAAGCAAAACGGGCGTTCTACGGATAGGGGTGTGGAATGTCGGATCCCTTAATCGGGCAGATAGGTTAGAAAATATAAGAAGGGAAATGGATAGGTTAAATATTGATACAGTGGGAATTAGTGAAGTTCGAAGGCAGGAAGAACAAGACTTCTGGTCAGGTGAATACAGGGTTATAAGTACGAAATCAAATAGGGGTAAAGCAGAAGTAGCTTTAAAAATAAATAAAAAAATATGAAGGCGGATATGCTACTACCACCAGCGATAGTGAACGCGTTACTGTAGCCAATACAGACCAAAGCCGACGCCTGCCACAGTAACAGAAGTTTATATGTCAATTAGTTCCGTAGATGATGAAGAGATCGAAGAAATGGATGATGCGATAAATGAAATTATTCAGATAGTTAAGGGAGAGGAAAATTTAATAGTCGTGCGGGACTGGAACTCGATAGTAGGAAAAGGAAGAGGAGGAAAATTAGTAGGTGAATATGGACTGGGGGTAAGAAATGAAAGAGGAGGCCGCCTGGTAGAATTTTGCGTAGAGCGTATCACTTGGTTTAAGGGTCATGAAAGAAGGGGGAAGGGACCTGAAAACACTGGAAGGTTTCATATTGATTATATAATGGTAAGACAGAGATTTAGGAACCACGTTTTAAATTGTAAAACATTTCGAGGGGAAGATTTGGACTCAGACCACGATTATTGGTTATGAACTGTAGACTAAAACTAAAGAAACTGCAGAAAGGTAGGAATTTAAGGAGATGGGACCTGGATAAACTGAAAGAAGTAGAGGTTGTAGAGAGTTTCAGAGGGAGCATTGGGAACGATTGACAAGAACTGGGGAACGGACAACAGCAGAAGAAGAATGGTGTAACATCCACGTGATAAATGTTTGGCTACAGTGCGACGAAAGGAAATTATGCCTGTAACAGTTATAAACATTACGTATTCGACGTATAAAAAAAACAGTGAAAACTTATAAATATTAATTATTTATATAATAATCTACGATGTAATTAGACATATCGATGTGTATCATACAAAGACAATGGTAATTGTAAATTCCTTTCATGATCTGGGTTTGTCTTCCTTTGATTTTACCTTTTGTTGGTTGGCTTTTGTAAGTTGCGGACGCATATCAAACTGAGGTCTGTTAATAACTTGTAATTATTTGTTAATTATTACTTGAAAATAGAGTTCATTATTATTATAACTATGAGTGAATAATTATTTGTAACTTTAATTCCTCTCTCAGTAAGCATTATCTGTGTTAATTAGTTCTTTCCGCTGCAACGAGCGCAGCCATTGATGATAGCGATGTGTATCGCGTTTTTGTCTATGTTTTCCTTAGAAACAAATCAAATGTTTGCTTGATGAGGTCTAAATAGTGCACAATACGAAAGTATAGTTTATAGCATTTAATAATCATTTCAAATACTTACTTATTTGGTCTAACAATAGAAAGTCTCTATTAATTGTCTGCCGCTATGTTAACAATTATCTCTGCGGCAAATTCAAATTACGAAACTCTACAGCCATAAATACCGAACGTAATAAAAATGTGTAAAAATAAATGTGCACCGGTGGTTCCGAACTTATTATAATGAAAATAATTCGAATCAGATTGGTTCTTTAAAAACAGTGCTCATAACACGATCGTTATAACAAACTTTTATAGCTGATGTATGGAGCCGAAATTAATTACTCACGAGTTGCGAAGAACATTGTTTCAGGTAACATACGTCATTGTTGTGCGCGGCTGACATCCGGTGGTTTTAATGAACATTTTGCTGAAGATAACTGCTTCCATCATAATCAATAGTTGTATAGAATCTGTTGTATGAACTGTGATTTAGTGACACTTACACAACTTACAGACAACACTTTAAAACGACGTTAACTTGGAGTTCTTTAGCAACCTGACCAAATCTTTAGCCGGGAGAAAAATTATTTAGTAACTGCTCAGTGTAACAAAATAAGATTATCATTTTCATTTACAAATTAGTTAAATACCAAACCACTGAATAACACAGCGAACGCCACACTGGCGCCCAACGTGGGGCAACCAATGCACATTTATTCATTTTAACAATTGAAATTGTGATCTATTACAGGTACGGGGTACCTAAACAAACTATTAATCATTGTTTATTTACTTGTTTCATGAGCATTGACATCTTCGTACCGAACTGCTGTACGAATCTGTATCTGCGCTGATGCGAGACACACGAGTAATTTCATATAAGCAGTGCAGTCCACCACCCTCTCACAGGTAAGACAATGTCCTTGTTCTGTAATTACATAGCAGCATACTAACACTATTCTCTGCGTGCGTAATTTCCAAATTAAAATTAGTACCTGCAGCGTTAAGTAGTAATAATTGAATATCCTGGCTGCGAGAATAATATTATTGAGTGTTATTTATGTATATGTGTTAATTATAAGATTATTTTGTGGTGCTTGTCAGTGATTTATATATTTGTTGTGCTATATTGGTGATAGAATGGTGAAACAAAAGAAACAAAATAAAGCGTATGAGCATACTGATGCAGAGATGAAATCAGAGTCTCAGGTAGAAGAATCTATCCATATTTCTGTCGAATTATTAGATGTCCGAAGTGATAGTAAAACTGAGGAGTTGCCAAAACAAACTGACACTCCTGGATTCAACCAGTTAGGAATTAATGACAATATTTCTTCTGGGCAAGGGGCAGAAGTTAGCTGTGCTCAAGCTATGTCCATACAGGATACGCTAACAGCATTATTTGAAAAGTTTACTATTAAAAGAGCAGGAGCGTGAAAAACAACGCGAGCTTAAAGAGCAGGAGCGTGAAAGACAACGTCAGCAGGAAAAGGAAAAACGTAGACAGGAAAAACTCATAGAAAAACAGCAACAGGAGCTCAGGGACCAAGAAAAGAAAAAGAAATTTATGGAAAATATAAACAATATTTTTCTGGAAAGAGATAAAGAAATTGTCCGTAGGATAAATAAAGTGTAAGATCGATCGTGATAATGCTATTACTACCCATTTTAAGCAGGAGATCGATGCAGTAAAAACCACTATTGAACCGTTAACAAACATTCCAGTTCAGGTCAATAGTCTTCAAACTGAAGTAGATAGATTAGAGAACCAATTCAAAGCCTTGGCTCCCGCTGTGGAAAAAATGCAGGAGGACATTCCCTCGGAAATCCGAAAGCAAGTCCGAACAGAAGTAGCCAGGGTGCTGAGCTCTGAAAATCAAAACTTTGAAAATCTGACACTATGCAATAATGACAACAGTGGTACTGACAGGCAAAACATCGCAGATAATCTGACGGCGAATATTAATGCACCACAAGGAAGACCAAATTTTGGTAATCAACCGATATTACCAGAGCAATATGTGACACTAAGGAACAATTATAGTGGAACAGAATGTATTTGCAATAAAGTAACCACACCACCTGCGAATAATAGCAACTTCATGCACTTAACTACTTTGATGCATGAAGAAAGCCTAATTAAGCATAGACAGTTTCAAATATTTAACGAAGAAAGCAAGAGAAACATACATCCAGTAGTTTTCATTCGAAACTTCTAAAGTGTTCTTCCAAAAGCATGGTCGGAAGAACAGAAAATACAGTTTGTGGTTTCACATATTTCTGGTAATGCGTCGCTCTGGGCATTAAATGCAGCAGAAACTTGCAAGACTTTCCTCGACTTTGATCAATTCTGGTCAGCGTCTACTGAAGAGCGACTCCGTAAAATTGTTTGCAATGCAGAAATGTACAATTCGAAGTCAGGTTCCGTAAAAAAGTATTTTGAAAAATATATTAACATGACTCGGTACTGGGATGAGCCAGTAACCACAAGAGACTTATTGCGAGTGTTAAATGCTAGGTTACCCATACATATTAAAGAAAAATTATTTAATGTTACAGACACCGATCTGAAAGAATTTCTGTCTGTAATTGATTCTCTGGATCTAGTGCAAGAAGACGCCTGAGAAAATTGTGACGTGATCAGCAATAATAATAGTCCTAATAGAAAAAATTATATGGAATGGAAATAGTGGAAATAGGGCCGAAGGTAGCCCAAAGAAAAATAAAAGTAAAGCTTATAGTAACGGAAAATACAATAATAATAATAGTAGTAGGAATCCCTACAACCAAAATTTATCCTAATAATAAAAACAGTAATTATCAAAAGGCCGAAGAACACCAACAACCGAATGGTAATCAGAGGCCGTACCACAATGAAAACCCAAACAATAACAATAGCAACCGAAAGAGACGAAATGACAACAGGTCAGACATTCCATATAAAGACAAGCCTCAAAATATGCGGGGTGACAGTGAATATTGGCGACAGCCAGGGCCAAGTCATTGGCAGCCGCAGCAAAATTCTATCAATTCAGGTCAGCCAATAAATTATGTACAGACTATACCTATACCAAGCAATCAATATCCACCGTGGTGGGATCCGAGCAGGCCTCCTCCGACTGAAAACTCACAAAATGTTAGAATAGTGGAGGTACCTTCGGAAACAAAACAAAATACTCAGAGGCCAACAAACTAATTTCGGTCCTTGTAGGCCCTTCGCCATGTGACCGAGGCCAACAATGAAGGCAATAGGTCGACAGAACAAAAAATAAACATGATACGGTATCAGGATGGCAACAGGATCGAAGATGAGCAATAGCAGGAACCTGCTGTCTCTGATAAGCCACAAAGGGAAAATATCCAAGCAAGTATCACCCGAGCTGTAAATGTTGTAACAACTATTATTCTGCTTGACGCAGGTGCGAATGTATCAGTTATGAACACGCAGTTTTTCAAGAAGGTATCGGAGATAAGGAGATTGGCGATTTTGCCGGTTGCAAACTATAAGGTTATAGGGGCATTGGGAAAAAAGGCACAGAGTATAAAATACCAAACACAGGTGGAAGTTTCCTTGGGAAATTATTGCTTATTATGCACGTTCCTACTAATGGATAACTTGTCAGTACCGGTGCTCCTGGGTCTTGAGTTCCTTCGGAAGGGAAGCTGTAATTGATCTCGCCCGTGGGCCATGTGCACTAAGTACCAACAGCGACCCATAACATTAACGCTGAATCGGGAGTTCGATGCAAAACCTTCCGCTGATGAGAAAAGTAAATCTTTCTGTCAGCAAACAGAAGTTCTTAGTGTTGGATCATAAGCACCCACAGATGTGTCACAAAAAGCGAAATAAGGATGAGTGACATCGTCACAACAATAGAAGAGAAAGTACAGGAGGCAACTTGCATTAATGCAGATGTTACAATGCCCCTTGGGCTGAGGAAAAAAATTAGTTTATCTATTGTATATTTTTTTTATCAGTCCACGTAATCCACGTAGATTTGCTACTCTCAAGATGCAAATATTAAGTTTCAATGTTGTTTTAGACATGATAAAATTATAGTTGAATCGAGTACTTTAAATGACTTCAGTGATTGTATTGTCTCAGAAATTGCTGCGGATACTTCACGGATTAACTTCCACCCCCCCCCCCCCCCCATTTTGTTTCACTGGACTCGGAAAACCGGGAATAAAACCATCCAAGGGGCTTCAAGAAAATACAGAACCTACTTTTAACAGTCAGGCTTGACATGATTGTAATAAAATATGCTGGAAATGAAAATTTATGACTCTGTTGTAAGCATCTGAGGTAACGAATGTTTTTTCAAGGTGGTATAACAATTTCCAAAGTCACTCATTTATCGAATGTCCAAACAATTTGTCGCTGACGTCGTAAGACCGCCCCCGTGTCGATCATTTGGAACGCAGACAGGTAGTGGCTGCTGCTGGCCCGCCCCCGGCCGAATCGGTGGGGCGTTGGTTGCCGTCGGCTGCATCGTGGTTTGGATCTGCTGCTGGCTAGAAGTCGCGCTGCATCAGGTCTTGTTTCCCATTTCTCACGTCCCTCAGTTTAAGACGGGTACTTGAAATGTCAAAATATAAGCGTCAGTGACAAGATAACTGCTACTCTCATCCTGTGGAAAAGTTTATTAGTGTCCATTTCACTTGCATTCAAACGGATGGAATTACACTGTACTTGGAGTATGTTCTGTATTTTGGCACTGTTCATCACAATTTAGTGATTCACATGTAAGTTTATCTCAATATGCACATTTTGAACACTGCACTGTTAATCATAGAAGTGTCCGTAGTGTGTTTCGCATACTTAAGCCGAATGTAAATATTTTCACGACGCGCTGCGTAGCCAAGGTTGCATTATTGTTTTGCCGCGCGACTGGCTGTACAGTCTGTCACATTGAATTTGGCACGAGGAGACGCTTCATATAAAATTACTAAAGGTCATTAGTTCAAGTTAATTATTAGTACAGTCAACAGTACTCAACGTTCATAGCGTTGCTGCTAACTTTGACACTCCAAGAGCGTTCACAAGGTTACGTGA
This sequence comes from Schistocerca gregaria, assembly GCF_023897955.1. Classification (NCBI taxonomy): domain Eukaryota; kingdom Metazoa; phylum Arthropoda; class Insecta; order Orthoptera; family Acrididae; genus Schistocerca; species Schistocerca gregaria. Next base: position 211,665,625 of record NC_064920.1, on the reverse strand, counting down.
TCACAGATTTTATCACTGTTCATCATTATTCACAATATAAATCACAGTTCTTCACGCGTCCACTAGTTCCTGCGAAACACATTTCACTGTTCTGATTGCTGTCAGTAGTTTTCCACAGTACCTAACGGACAATCTATATGCAAATGTCACTTTTCAAGTAATGAGGTCTGGTACACTTGCACATAAGTTCATATTACTATCACTGAAAAACAAAATTTTACACTGTCACATAAACATGAGACAATATAAAACTTTCAGTATCTGCTACATTATCTTGACCATGAGATCATTACTGAACTGTACAGATAACAGTACATTTCCATTTTTATTACAGATACATATATTTATATATTTATATTTTTTTATTTTTTTTGGGATTGTTAATTACCATGTTTTTGAGACAGATGTACATGTTCGGTTTATCTAACCGGAATGTTGCTCATAATAGCATTTTAAATGACTTTGTAATGAAACCGCGTACGTAAATCAGTACACATTCAGATTTCGCTTCACTAGTGGTGAAAACAGATTAAATTTTTTTTTTACTTTTTTACTATTTTTCTCAGTCACACTGTAACCTCCCCACAAAATAAAATAATATGAATAATATTCTTATTTAGTGTAACCTCAAAACACAAAAATTCCTAAACCTCTCAACAGTAAAAAAATTTAATTATGTCGTTCATATTCAGTATAACCTACCAACAGGGAAATTGCGTAACGTATCAATAATAAAATGTGACTAATCTCCCAATAAAAAAAATGTGGGTCATTTATAACCTTTCAATAATCGACAGTCAATTTAACCTGGTAAATTTCGGACGTCAGCAATGCTGCGTCATGGCCCTGATACATCATTCTGAATAAACTGATAAATCTTACCTTAATTAGATCTCCGGATAACGCGTATATATCTGCTCCTATAAGAAATTTTCCTGGCGCAGCTAAGTGCAATGCTGGCCGATAGATTCGTCTTATATAAAAGGAAAGAACTGATTTTTCTTTTCAGTAATCGGGATGGCCAAGGATTGGAGAAATTAGTGAATTCTTTAAATTGAGTTGAATGTCGAAAGTTACTTTTTATGAGAAAGATTATTGTTAACAGATTTTTTAAACATTTACATGGGACTTGATGTAACAATTCTACATATGCGCGAGTCTGCTTTTACCTAATCCTACAACGCTCAGGCTCCGCCATCGCTGCACACGACCGGCCCAGCCAACAAGATACACCAGACTGACTGCTCGCTAGTAACAACTTACTCCTACTAACACACAGTTCTTACTGCAGTCAATACTGCTCTTTGGTCTCAGATTCTCTTCTAGCTTACATATCGCAGGCAGCGCGTGAGCAATCCATCGAAATTACATCTGCTCGACTGCACTAGCAACAAATTCTTTAATCATGGACCTCTTACATAACCCTCCACTGGGGGGCAAAAATTTGGCAGCGATGGTGAGTCAATTGGACTTGCAATGAGCAACAATTTTTTCTATAATCTATTTAGTTTACTAAGGCTACAATCACAGAGTATATACATCACTGATAAGTGCAGAACATATTAAGAAATTAAATAGAGTGCACATGCACTGAGTACAAAACATATTCAGAAATGACAAAATATATACGCAATGAGTACAAAATATATTAACAAATGACATAAAGTGCACATGCACTGTAGAGATCTTTAGCATATTTACATGAACTGAATACATTAACAAGTGAAATAAAGTGCACACACACTATAAAAGTTTTTAGCATTTTACAAGTATTGCAACAAATTGAGAAATGAAATAAAGTGCACACTCACTGTGTAAGTCTTTAGCGTTTTTACAACAAATAAACATATCAAGGAGTGAAATAAAGTGCACACGCTCTGTAGAGCATATTTAGGACAACTGATCTTGTTAACAAATGAAATGAATTGCACACGCACTGTATAAGTCTCTATCGTTTTAAAAAAATTTAAACGCACTGTATAAGTCTACAATTTTATAAAAAACTAGGAAAGGAATGGGAGGGATTGCATCATGGTTGTAGCACAGTAGGTTGCATGTAGCTACACTGAAAGTCCATATCTTTCTACAGAAGCACAATACCAAGTGAGACAATCTGAAGTTCTCTTCCCTGAAGTATTTATCAGTGTAGCCAAGACACTGAAATGTTGTATTAATATTTAGTATTATCATTTTGGTAGTACATTACGTACACCAAACAGTAGGACCATAATAACATCTCCATCGTTCAAGGTGGTGGACAGCTTGTTATGTCAACACCATATTGTTGTAGAATCCATACACTTACAGCAACGTAGAATTAGTGCAAAAACCAATATAGTGCTCCATGATCATGAGGATGGATAGGATAAACGGATATTGCAGTAATTGCTGGTAATTAGGTCAGAAGGTGAAGGACACATTAAGTCTTATGCTAGTCATCATACAATTACACTAGTGTATCAATCGATTTGAATAATTATTGGCACTCATTGGTTAGTTACTGAACATTTTTCTGCATTATTCAGAAGTCATCATTCAAAGCAAGACTTAATTAATGACATAGCATTTATGCATAAGTCATCATATTACAGTAATCAGTGGCATTCATTGGCCAGTTACAAAGTATTCATACAGTGTTACAAAACATTATTCAATGTTATTCACAAGTCATCATTTAAAACAGGAGCAATCGAGTGTAGCATCAAGCTACTGCTGTTTATATATGATATCATGTAAGTGGCATAAGACATATTTAAAATGTAAGACATTGGAACTATTACTCAAGGTCGGTAGTCCAATAATACATAGACAAAATGGAATCAATATACAGAAAATTTGCATTATCTTTAAGACTAAAAATATATCTTAAACTTGCGGAATTATTTAGTTGTATACTGGTAATAGTTGGGACTCGTATTTTTTTTTTTCTAGCAATGCATTGCACTGGGATCGATAATTAATTGCTGGGGCATGAAAATATTTGCTTTTGACTCATTGCTGGAAATAAGGATTATTAACATTATTTGTCATGAGTCAGCTGTAGCAAGGTTATGAAACAAGTACAGTATATGTGATCACATTTATAAATGATAGACACAGTACTAGAACAGGTTTAATAACTAACTACTTATAGCATATTATGTCACGAAAAGCTTCTCCTGGGAAAAATACAGAATGGATTATTGAGCTGAAAGAAGAAATGCATATTATGCTGAAAAATAGTGAACTTCGAATTAACAGGTAATGAAAAGTGTACTTAATATGTATGTACTCTATCTGTCTTTTACAAAACATTCAGTCATTATACTGTGCGACATAAGACATACTGTCAAAAGGAACTACAACAAATACTTAAATAACTACATAGTATTTCTTAACTAACAGTATATATATAAACTTCATCATTATCATCATCTGCAAAGAAAAACTTCATTATTCATATTAGCATATTATTCATATAACTATTCATCATCATTTATTATCATCTGCAAAAAATAGACACTTCATTATGCATATTAATATTACCATTTAATTCATACAACTATTCATTATCATTCATTACTTCATATAGTATAGAGTTTCTTACTTCTAGCATTTTTCATCACTAAAATTAACATCTGTAGTTCTGTCTGACAGTCTGCATCAATCGCCTTGTATTCTGAAAGAAAAATAATTAGTCAAGACTGCTATCATATGATGTGTGCAGTATATTCTGGTTAATGCTTGTTAATTCTGATCCATTTACTCTTCATGACAATATATTGCATTTTCTTTCCTTCATTCTGATGGTAAAATTTCCATTTCATAGTAAACCACTGTGGTTGTTTAATTCATTTCTTTTACACAGTATTGCTTTCTGAAAAATGATGAATAAGGATTAATATCTTGCATTTAAATCACATTCTCATTAAATGAATACTTGTTTCTAGTGATCAAATTAAGCATACAGCATAGCGTGACAGAAAACATATTAGGTCAAAAACATAGACAGTTTTTATGTGCATAAAATATACACAAAGTATCATAATGTAGCAGCAAAAAAAAAAATGTAGAATAGTCAAGATGTTGAGATATCATAATGCAAAATGTCAATGTCAACTGGTGTTTGTTACATCTTAAACATTTCATAGTGCATACAGACAAAAATTCTACTTTCGATAGGAAAACAATCATACATACAGAAAATCGAAAATGTGCACGGTCTGATATATAACGACGAGAAAAGCGACCTGCTAACCTTACCTTGCCGGGCACTTGCCAGGAAAAAATATGATAATCATCAGTAAGTGTTTATATCAATATCCGGAAAAGGCATTAAAATGTGATAAATCATAAAGTATGTTCATTCAATAAAGGGTTTAATATTGGACACATGGTGATTGCCTTTGCTTTTTCTGGTTCTCAAAGTTTCAACATGTACCACATTGGGATGAGGAATGCTGCGAATTCTGTATGGACCTGCGTATAGAAGTTCAAATTTACTGCATCTACTCTTTCCTCTGTTGGATAAATAGTGTGTGCGTACTAATATCTTCTGTCCAATGTGAAAGTCACGGCGTGTACAAACCTGTTATTGCTGTCTTCTCCGCCGCTCTGCGGCACGTTTAATGTTGTTGACCGCAATCTCAATTATTTCATGGTGGCGTAGTCGACGAGATGTAGGAAAAGATAAAAATTCTTTAATTTTGTTAGGTGGTTCAACATTTTTCAATATAACAGTCGGAGATAGCATAGTAGATTCATTTGGTATGGAATTAATTACATCCTGGAATGAGAGTATGTGTGTATCCCAATCAATATGTCTTTTATGGCAGTACATTCTACACAGTTTACCAATTTCTTTCATCAGTCGTTCACAAGGGCTCGAAGAAGCGTGATACTTGGATATATAGATCGGAGAAATGTTTCTAGCTCGCAACATACGTGTCCATATCGCAGATCGAAATTGTAGTCCATTGTCGGAAATTACTTTCAATACATGCCCTACATGAAATAAAAAATGTTTACAAATGCATTCGAAATAGATTTAGCAGTAGCTTTGCGTAACGGAGTGAAGGTAACAAATTTCGAAGTGAGCTCAACAGCGACAAAGATGTAGCAAAAACCTCTATTAGTCCTGGGAATCGGTCCAAAAATGTCTACAGCGGCCATGTGTCTCAATTTAACAGATGCAATGGGATGTAACGGAGGAATATGTGAAGACGTGTCTGATTTAGCTTTCTGGCAGATTTTACATGACGCTAAAATTCATCGAATACGTTTCTCCATGTTGGCAAAATAACAGTTCTGCCTCAGTATAAGAAAACATTTTCAGGCTCCATAATGTGCGTAACTCAAATGAGTATACCAAATTAGTTTGTTAACAAGTTCGTCAGGAATGCATAATAGCCAGTTGTTGCCGTAAGGGTGAGAGCGGCGGAACAGAATGTTATTGCGTATCGTGTAATGGTTTCTAATGGTAACGTTATTCTTATCTTGCCAAAGGTGTTTAATTTCTTTCTATACGTTGTCTTTACTCTGCTCTTGTGCTATGTCTCGTAGTGACGATGAAATGAAATTTTCAAATGCGACATGTTGAATATACATGACGCTAGAATTTGCTTGGCAGAAATTGGTTGCGATGTTCAGCTGACTGTTGCAGAGAGAACGGGATAGTGTGTCTGCTAGAATATTTTGTGTACCGGGAATGTGAACAATTGTACAATTAAATTCCTGTAAATAAAGTTTCCATCTGCTTAATCTGTCATGTGTAAATTTATCGAAAAGTAAAAACTGGATAGCTCTGTGGTCTGTGTAAACGGTAGGACGTCTTCCATAAAGAAAATACCTAAACCGGGTAGATGCCCATACAACACATAATTTTTCAAGTTCTGTAACAGAATAATTGCGTTCAGCAGGTGACAGAAGGCGACTTGCAAAGGCGATGTTTTTAATTACTGAAGTACCGTCTTCTTCAATTTCCTGAAAAATGTGTACGCCTAAAGCTGTCTTAGAACTGTCGGTGGCAATAGAAAAATTTCTAGTGAGATCTGGGTGTGATAAAAGTGGTGCGTTCAACAAAGCTTGTTTCAGATTGACAAATTCTGACTGCGCTTGGCCACCCGTCAGTTGGCATAATCTAGGCGTGTCTAAAGCAGAGAAATGAATAAATTTACGGAAAAAGTTAATTAATCCCAGAAAGCTGCGTAATTGTTTCTTTGTCGTTGGAACAGTAATGTCACGTAAAGCTTGAAGTTTTTCCGGGTCAGGCGCTATGCCTTCTGCTGAAATTACATGTCCAAGAAATTTTATAGAAGTTTTGCCAAAGAGTGATTTGCTAAGATCAACTGTCAGTCCTCGCGCACTAAAAGTTTGCAACAGTTGTTCCAGAATCAAATTGTGTTAAGACCAGTTAGCTTCTGCAATAAGAATGTCGTCTACATACGTTGTGATTCTGTCTTTTAATTCTGTCGGAAGTATAGTATTCAAACCGCGAATAAATGCTGCTGAAGAAATTGTTAAACCGAACGGTAATTTGCAAAATTGACAACAGTCACCAAAACAGAGAAATGCTGTGTACTTCCTGCAGTTCGAGCTGAATTTGCCAAAATCCCGATCTCAAATCTAATGTGGAATAAACAGCACTACTATGAAATTTCTGTAGAAGTTCTTCTAGTGTTTGAGGGCGATCTGTTTCATTAATAATAATGTCTTTCACATGACGCGAATCAAGTACGAGGCGAAGTGAGCCATCCTTTTTCTTAACAATATGGAGCGGGTTTATGTACGGACTAACTGCCGGCTCAATAATACCTTGGTCAAGCATAGCTTGCAATTCTTTCTTAACTTGTTCTCTGTGAATATACGGAATGGGATAATGTTTGGCTTTAAACGTGTCGTGCTGTTTAACTTGAAATTCATACATGAAACCCGACATAGTACCAGGGATGTTGTCAAAAACTGGAGCTTGCTGTAAAAGAATTTTGCGTAGTTGCGTACGTTCGTCGTCTGTATTTGCGCTGCTCTGTTTAACTTTATCAGAAATCATTTGCAGAACGTCATAGTCGGCTTCGTCTGGTGTATTATAGTTGTGTACGAACGTATCTGTGAACAATGTGGAATGACAGTCTATGTTACGTGATGCAGAAATGACCTCTGTCCGATTAATTGTTTGTTCTTCTGCAGATAAAGAGTGCTGAAATTCTAATGCCAGTTGTACATTTTCATCCTTTAACATTAAATAGGAATTTTGAAAGTCAATAATTGTGTCGTGTTGTACCAAAAAAATCGTACCTAAAATAACGTCTGTTGTCAATAAGGGAACAATCCAAAAATTTGAGTGGAACGTATGACCTGCAGTACAAAATGATAAGTGTGTCTGTAATTTTACATCTACTCCTTTACCAGATACTGCTCCTTTTACTTTAGTTTTGCCGAATGGTAACGTCGGATAAGTATTCTCTCCGTTACATTCGTTGAAAGTTTCCTCATTTATAACTGATATAGGTGATCCCGAGTCGATTACTGCTGAAAATGTGGATGATCCAATCTTTACTTCAATGACAGGGTGGGAAATGGTTTTTTGAATAACTGGTTTTTCCTGTAAAAAAGTTTCTCGGATGTCGTCAAAAGTAATAACATTCTCGTGAATAACATTCTGCGTGTCAAAAGTAGTGCTTACGTCGTTGGAAGATGCAACCTGTACTGTACCTGTTATTTGCGGGAGGATGCTGTGGCATCTCGACTATTTGTACTGTTCTGTTATTTCTTCCTGACGTATTAGGTTCGGGATGATCTCTACTGTCTGGTTCATTCATGATAATCTGTTATTGCAGATGATTCTGCTGCTGGTAAGACCGACTGTTACGCTGAAAACTGTGTTCATTACTCTTACGTCTGTCATGATAATCATTGCTATACGGCGCGTTGCGATAGGAATTGAAATGATGTATCTTCTGTACGCAGTGATTTCCTTATTGCTGTGCGTTAATATTTGGTGAAGTCGACGCTATACGCGTAGGCGGCGAAACATTAAAGCTTAGTTGACCTTGCAGACTACATTGTTGGTTAGGTATGCTAACCTGATGGTTTTGCTGTTGTTGTGGGGAAAAACCTCTATTGTTACCAAAATGTGTTTCCTGTTGCAGATAATTTTGACGATACTGATGATTAAAATTTTGTCACTTATTAAAATTACACTGGTAGTTCGGGAGTGTCTAATGAAAATTGCCACTTTCGGTAAAACTTGTCATATCAGGTTTTCTTTAGTCATTCTTATCGTAGATAGATGGATAGTTGAAGAGCTTTTTTGATAGATATAAAGGATAGTAAAAGAGGAGGCAGCAGTGAAGAAAACTATAGTTGAAATAGCACTACTACGGCTCGGGGCCCTGTGCACGCTACGGTACATATTCATCGAAGCGTAATGAATCCCCTGAGGTCCCTTACGCGCTGCAAATAAATTTTAGTTTCTGCGTTACAGGCAATGCCTATGAAAATTCAAAAACAAATTGTTGTATCCAGGCCAAAGGGTGAATCTGTGTTCTGTCATTTTTAAATACCTTAAATTTCTTAACGGACAGAAAGTGCTTGCAATCAAAATTTTCGTCTCTGAATGTCTGAACAGGTTCAGGATTGTATGATAATCTGTTTGTCTGTGACTGTTCGGAATCTAAGTACTTCCTGTGTGAGTGTGAGAAATGTTCCGAGAGTGGCGTATGCTGTGTCGTGTTACAGGCTGAGACATTTTTCATCTCCGTCACTTCTTGCTGTAAAGACGACACTTTTCTACGCAATGTATTATTGGACGTACCTATCTCACTGATTGTCTGCTGTAAATTTTGGAATTCGGGTGTTTGATTGAAAGAAATTGGTGACGTATCGTCTGATTTGGTGTTATTGTTATTTTCGATAACGTCAATACGACTGGCCAATTCATCAAATTTTTCAGACAATGCTTAATCTGATCATCATTTTTAGTGTCACAAGCATTAATTTGTTTCTGGATTTTACGGTTAGTTTTATTGAATTTCTTAACGTCTGCTTTAATGGCATCGGGATCCTGTATTAATTCTAATTGTTCAAGTCTGTTGGACACTGTCTGAAAGTCTACTGTGTGTGTGTCTGTTTTTGTTTTAATTTCATCATGCAATTCGGTGTTCAACTGTTTGATTTCGTCTGATACTGCTGCAATATTGTTGTCTACGTATGTTTTGACTACATTGTTTATCTTCGTGAGAAAAATTTATCTGTTCACTGTATAAATCTTACAAATCAGGTGTGTTAAACTGGGCAGCGTTCATTGTAACGGAACGTGCCGCCTCATCAATTGTCGTTAAATTAACAGAGGACACAATTGAATTTCTTTGCTCTTCATTAGCATTAAAATCATTACTAGTGATCGGTACGCACTGATTGTCTGTAACTGGAGGATTATCATCAAGACACTGAATGTCGCTAGTATTATCAGTCAAATTATTAAAGTCGGCTTTTTCACCCATTACGACTTGCGATATACTGTTAGCAGTTTTTCGCGGCATTTTCACAACTCAAAGTTAAGCACAAAATCAAACAAAGACAAAGCAAAAATGGAACGAATACAGTTACAACAAAGAGCAATAAATTGCCGATGATCTGTGAAAGAAAAAGTGACAAATTAGTAAATGCGTTGCGCAAGATGCAAACTACTTTTAATATTAAGTAAATAAGAGCAGATATATAACTGACTACTTCTCAGAAATTCACGATCCTGGCCGGTTGTTGACAAGTGTAACCTCCCCTCAAAATACCATGTGTAACCTCCCCACAAAATAATTTCAGTAACCTCCCAGCAAAATAAAATAATATGAATAATATTCTTATTTAGTGTAACCTCAAAACACAAAAATTCCTAAACCTCTCAACAGTAAAAAAATATAATTATGTCGTTCATATTCAGTATAACCTACTAACAGGAAAATTGCGTAACGTATCAATAATAAAATGTGACTAATCTCCCAATTTAAAAAAAAATGTGGGTCACTTATAACCTTTCAATAATTGACAGTCAATTTAACCTGGTAAATTTTGGACGTCAGCAATGCTGCGTCATGGCCCTGATACATCATTCTGAATAAACTGATAAATCTTACCTTAATTAGATCTCCGGATAACGCGTATATATCTGCTCCTATAAGAAATTTTCCTGGCGCAGCTAAGTGCAATGCTGGCCGATAGATTCGTCTTATATAAAAGGAAAGAACTGATTTTTCTTTTCAGTAATCGGGATGGCCAAGGATTGGAGAAATTAGTGAATTCTTTAAATTGAGTTGAATGTCAAAAGTTACTTTTTATGAGAAAGATTATTATTAACAGATTTTTTTAAACATTTACATGGGACTTGATGTAACAATACTATATATGCGCGAGTCTGCTTTTACCTAATCCTACAACGCTCAGGCTTCGCCATCGCTGCACACGACCGGCCCAGCAAACAAGATACACCAGACTGACTGCTCGCTAGTAACAACTTACTCCTACTAACACACAGTTCTTACTACAGTCAATACTGCTCTTTGGTCTCAGATTCTCTTCTGGCTTACGTATCGCAGGCAGCGCGTGAGCAATCCATCGAAATTACATCTGCTCGACTGCACTAGCAACAAATTCTTTAATCATGGACCTCTTACAACACAGCTCACTCACCACCAACACTCGCTACGTGTGTGGGACTACATTACTCGATTTTATGAAAATATTTTTGTTGTATCCATTCTTACATACAAACAAATATATTACTTAAGCATTTTAATCATTTCTATTCTACGTATAGGAAGGTAAAATTCTTCATATTTTATGCAACAACACTCAAGTGTTTATCAAGTTAGTTATCCCTTTTAGAGTAAAAATACATTTATTATGGGGATTCTCTACTCCTTGTTCAAATAATTCAACGACATTGCACTGTAATACTTGACATAAAACTTTATAACCTAATAGATACATAATATTATCAAATTATTACTGCTAATTATTTTACCATAAACATTATATTTACAGTTGTGGGGTAGTGCACTTGCACTTCTGATTGGTCCTTTGTATATTCACTTCGTTGTTCTTAGTCCAGGGGACCGAGTAAGAGGCTCTGCAATATGTCTTGTGCGGATATACTTTCATATTATACTGGTAATCTTTTATGATTACCGGTATATCTGTTGTATGATCTGTGACACTTACACAACTTACAGACAACACTTTAAAACGACGTTAACTTGGAGTTCTTTAGCAACTTGACCAAATCTTTAGCCGGAAGAAAAATTATTTAGTAACTACTCAACGTAATAAAAGAAGATTATCATTTTCATTTGCAAATTAGTTAAATACCAAACCACTGAATAACACAGCGAACGCCACAATGGGTAGCTTTGAGAGATGAAATAATAAAGGCAGCAGATGATCAAGTACGTAAAAAGACAAGGGCCAGTAGAAGCCCATGTGTAACAGAAGAAATATTCAATTTAACTGATTAATGGAGAAAATATAAAAATGCAGTAAATGAAGCAGACGAAAGGGAATACAAACGTCTCAAAATGAGATCGACAGGAAATTTAAAATGGCTAAGCAAGGATGGCTAGATGATAAATGTAGGGATCTAGAAGCATAATCACCAGCTGTAAGACAGATACTGCGTACAGGAAAATTAGTGAGACCTTTGAAGAAAAGAGAACCACTTGTATGAATATCACGGGCTCAGATGGAAAACCAGTCCTAAGCAGAAAAGCGAAAGCAGAAAGGTGGAAGGAGAACATAGGGGATCTATACAAGGGCGATGTACTTGAGGGCAATGTTACGAAAAAGTAAGACGATGTAGATACTGCGTGAATAATTTGACAGAGAACTGAAAGATCTAAGTTGAAACAAGACCCCGCGAGTAGAAAACATTCCATTAGAACTACTGAGAGCTTTGGATGAGTCAGACGTGACGAAACTCTTCCATTTGGTGAGGAAGATGTATGAGGCGAAATACCCTCAGACTTCAAGAAGAATATAATAATTCCAATCCCAAAGAAAGCAGCTGTTGACAGGTGTGAAAATTACCTAACTATCAGTGTAATAAGTTCCAAAATACTAACCGAATGCTTTACAGACGAATTGAAGAACTGGTAGAAGTCGATTTCGGGGAAGATCAGTTTGGATTCCGTGGAAATGTAACACACGAGGCAATACTGATCCTACGACTTATCTCAGAAGATAGGTTAAGAAAATGCAAAATGACGTTTCTAGCATTTGTTGACATACAGAAAGCTTTTGATAAAGTTGACTGGAATACTCTCTTTCAAACTCTGAATGTGACAGGGGTAAAATACAGGGCGCGAAAGACTATTTGCTATTTGTTCAGAAACGAAATGGGTGTTATAAGCGTCGAGGGGCTCAAAAGGGAAGCAGAGATTGAGAAGGGAGAGAGACAGGGTTGTACTCTCCTCCCAATGTTATTCAGTCTGTGGCAGGCGTCGGCTTTGGTCTATATTGGCTACAATAACACGTTCACTAACGCTGTTCGTAGTAGCATATCCGCGTACTGAGCAAGCAGTAATGGAAACTAAAGGAAAATTGGGAATACGAATCAAAATACATGTAGAAGAAATGAAAACTTTGAGGTTTGGCGACGACATAGTAATTCTGTCAGAGACAGAAAAGGACCAGGAAGAGCAGTTGAACGGAACGTACAGTGTCTTGAGAGGAGGACATGATGAACATCAAAAAAAGCAAAACGCAGATAATTGAATGAAATCTAACTAAATCAGATGATGTTTAGGGACTTAGATTAGAAAGTAAGTCACTTAAAATAGTAGATAAGTTTTGCTATTTGGGGAGCAAAATAACTAATGATAGTCGAAGTAGGGAGGATATAAAATGTAGACTGTCAATGGCAAGCAGGGAGTTTCTGAAGAAGAGAAATTTGTTAACATCGAGTATAGATTTAAGTGTCAGGAAGTCTTTCTCAAAGTATTTGTGTGGAGTGTAGCCATGTATGGATGAAAAAATAGACGATAACTAGTTTGGACAATAGTTTAGAGAAGCTTTCGAAATGTGATACTATAGAAGAATGTTGAAGATTAGATGAATAGATTACGTAACTAATGAGGAGGTACTGAATAGAAATGGGGAGATGAGGAATGTGTGGCACAACTTGTCTAGAAGAAGGGATCGGTTGATAGGGCATGTTTGAGGCATCAAGGGACCACCAATCTAGTGTTGGAGGGCAGTGTGGAGGGTAAAACTCGTAGAGGGAGACCAAGAGGTGAATACACCAAGCAGATTCAGATAGATGATGGATGCAGTAGTTACTTGGAAATGAAGAAGCTTTCACAGTAGAGCTGCATCAAACCAGTCTCTCGACTGAAGAGCCCAACAACAACAACAATCGTCTATAATTAATAAGTGTGATATGAGGGGAGATGATAAGGGAATGGATACTGTAATCGAATTTTTGAGAGAGAAAAAAAGAAGGACCTAGATTTTAATAATATAAAGCCTACTGAAATCAAGAACGATGTCTGTGACAATAGAAACAATGTGTGTGTCCTGTTTCTAAATGTGTGTTACAGCACTGTTTAATTATTGTGAGAATGTACAGATCCACTGATCTACGAGAAAAACTCGTCAAGCCTGAAAAGCAGCAAAAATGGAAAAAGTGGGAAACAAAAGATATTCACATTGGAGAGAAGTATGTTGTTAAAGGCAACTGTGCCACAGCTGAGTTTTGTGAATTTGAATGTGAGGGTGTGTAAATTTATGTACTCACCACTTTCATAGGTGTATATGTACAGTAAGTGTTCATGTACAGTGAAACCTTCCCGTCTAATATTGGATGAACGTTTGCTTGCTGACTGAACGCTGCGTCTCTTAAAATCTTTTAACTGCTGCTCTGTCAAGACTACCTGCTGATTATTACGACGAAACATAAAATGTGTTGTCGCCGTGGCCCTCAGTCGTTACCTGAAATTATTAAGACTGATTCTTACCTTTAATTATTTATACTGGATCGCCATCTGACTGCTACAGCAAAGTGTGGAATGAATATACTTACTTCTCTTTAACATAATTATAAGCTGCTGGTGGAGTTTCATAATACTTTGTGACTGGAATTCTTTAAGTTGAAGTTAATTTAGATTTGATAAAAGCTGAAGCTCAGTTTAGACTTTTCTTTTAAGATAACAATAAATTCCGTAAAGCATTTACGTGAATGATTTTGGGATAGAAAATTCTTAATGCATTTAATCTGGTAGAAGTTAACTATATTCTGAGAACGATCTTGACAAACAATTACAAGGGGTATAGTTCTTTACAAAAATTCTTAAAAAGTAGCGTTGCGCTACATACCTAATTTTCCATCAAAATTACATAACTATATTCTGAGAACGATCTTGACAAACAATTACAAGGGGCATAGTTCTTTACAAAAATTCTTAAAAACTAGCATTGCGCTACATATAGCGAGTGGCTGGCGAGCACACCGCTTCTTTCAAAGTGTTAATTCATACCTCGCTTACAGCGACCTCCTCTCATGTCTCGCTAGCTACGACTGCCTCGTCTCACATCTTACTCGCAACTGCTCGCTTCCAACGCTCAATGCTACAAAAGTGCGGTCTCGCCGCCAACAATGGTTTTTGGTGCAGACAATCCCTGCTACCATTACAGATGTATTACTGCGCGCTGTTTCCCGCTCTTTCTCAAAATGTATCTATGCGCGGTTTCCCGCTCTTTCTCAATAATACACAATGCAATTTAATTAACAAAACAATTTAAATAAGAAACAGTTCAGATAATTACATGCTAAAACAGTTTAAATACGCCTATTACATAATTACATAAGCCGCTACTCGGCTTTCTTAAAATTTTACTACGTTGTTGAGTCATATGGACTCAACATAAGTATAAAATTTGATTATAGAAAATAGTTTGAACAAAGTGTATACACAAATGCTGTCATACGAAATGATTTGTCTATCTCTAATAAAGAGAATATGTAAATAGAAAGGGTTTTAGTAGGAATTGTACATCAAGTAAAATATGGTTCCCTTAAATTTAACAACAAGAATAAGAGTAAATGTGAAAATCAATATACAGATCATATGAAGCAATTGAAAGTTTACATTATGAAACATTTAATTCAAATTGGCATCTCTTAGTACCACAATTAAGGAAGGTACAAAAGGAATTGGATAGCATGGTCAAAGCACTGGCAACTGTCTGTGAATGCACTCAAAAGTCTGTTCCTTTCCCTCACATAGCACAACACCAGGTTTCGCCATGTGGTTCCATCATCGCCTTGCTCCATAGTTTTAGTGCACCCAAACACTAAGTACGTCGTCGAATAGCCTGAGTTGCCGCAGCCACATCAGGATTAAGTTCCATCTCCAATGGTCCATTAAGGTTGGTGGTGTGCATCTTGGTATGCAAACACCTATTGTCGTACATCATACTGTGGTGTGTATCTAGGTATGCAGGCACCAATTGACATACATCGGGCTGTGGTGTGCATCTAGGCATGCAAACACCTCGTCGAGAAGATCATTGGTTGAAGTCACGTGTTTCACAATCCACGGATTCTGTGCTCAATAACCATGGGGATGCACAGGAATTAAGGTACGGGTAAAATTGTTTTGGCAATGGGTTCACGGACATTGTTGGTACCATAATTTGACTACCAAATAATTTTCCCTATGACAAAATATGTTGTGTCGTAATTTGTAACAATATGTAGTTTTAATTTAAGAATTCTTCCAGAAAATTATTCCCATATATAAAAGACATAAAAGTTCCTACTTATTCAGTATTTGATAGTATACAGATTTGTTATAGACAAGTACATTATTACTTATTCTGTATTTACATATCTTAGTTTCTTACATCATTAATTATAAATTTTGTTGACAATGCATTTCTTGACTTACTGTCCTAAAATTTTATCTTCCATTCAGGGGTGTAGTCGTCAGTTATGAGTCGTCAAATGTCAGGTCATAATATACAATAAAATTACTGTCATAAAATTATTTAAAGTATTCTTTTGCAGCTGAAAATTAAGGTAAACATTATTCTGGTTAGACATTGTAATGTGTGGTCCCCATCCATAGTGTTGCAATGTGTCACATGCTAGCAAAATTATTTCTTAACATTATACATTTCTTATATACTAACATAACATACACATTCTTCTTCTGCATCTGTGTCAACTCTCTGCATAACCTGTTATAAACATTCAGCATTAATTAACGTCAGCGCACGGCATGACTTATTATAAAACATTCAGTATTAATTATCGTCAGTGCACGGCATGACTTCAATAAACATCTTCTGGTACTTCTCGTCCGCTCCTGGCATGACCTATAAAACACTTTATCATAATATTAACTGCTGCAAAATCACGTCAGCTCCCGGCATGACCTATAAAATTTCTGTAATGACAATTAGCGTCAGCTATCTGCGTGACCTAAAGATTCACATCCTTATTCTAACTAAAACTACGTTTCATTTTGATGACGTGTGACAACAATGCTGCATTCTGGAATAAAGAGTACATGTTAATGTTACCACTAAAATAATTGATTAATGAACGATCTATATTATCAGTTTAGCTATTGCAAAAATCGACATTTTCTTAAGTAATTATGTCACGTTATAAAAAAAAAAATTTCTTTCATTTATGAGCTCTCAGTGCACAAATTCATACGTCGTGTCGTTGTCTGCATGTTCTCTTTAAGTTAGGAAATGTTTCTCGTGTTTTTATTTGTCTTGGCTGGCGTAGCATCATTAAGTACTGCTGTGTTCTTTAAGGTACGGTGAAATATTAGCGGCCCGCTGCGTGTCGCGGCTTTGTTTGTTACTGAAGCGCGCTGAAACTACCGTTGTTGCATACTTACGTGTCACGCCGTCCTTTCGTCAGCTGAAATGCAAAAATTTAAGTCAGGAAATGTTTCACGTTGGATACATGATGATTCCCTAATGATTGCTTCTTACGTAGCGTTTCCACATGCACTACATTAGCGTGTGGAATATTACGAACTCTGTAAGGGCCTGCATACAGAAGTTCGAATTTACGGCATCTGTGCTTACCTTTGTTGGAAAGAAAATGAGTGCGAATCAGTACTTTGTCGCCAATCTCGTACTTCTGTAGTCGACTTACCTGCTTCTGTTGTTTCTTCCGCCGATCTGCAGCTCTTTTAGTGTTTGCTAATGCTGTGTCTATTATTTCACAATGTCGAAGCCTACGCGTCTTAGGAAAAGTAATTAGTTCGGTAATTTTGTTCGGTGGGTCTTTATTTGTCAGTATTACGGTTGGTGATAGCATCGTAGATTCATTGGGTATTGCATTTATCACTTCTTGAAACTGTAAAATATATTTATCCCATGTTGTATGTCTTTTATGACAATAAATTCTGCATAACTTCCCGATCTCTTTCATTATTCTTTCTGATGGGTTGGAAGAACTGTGATATCTTGATATGTAAATAGGTGTTATGTTCTTACTTTCTAACATTTTCTTCCATACGTCTGACCTAAACTGCGGACCGTTATCCGAAATAACCTTCTGTACACGTCCTACTACTGATAGAAAATCTCTTACAAACGCTCTTGATACTGTTCTTGCTGTTGCTTTCCTTAGTGGAGAAAATGTTACAAATTTGGATGTTAGTTCTACAGCTACAAAAATATAACTATAACCATTATTTGTTCTGGGGATTGGACCGAAAAGATCCACTGCTGCCATGTGTCTTAACTTAACCGGTATGATGGGATACAATGGTGGAATGTGTGACACTGTTGATGATTTAGCTTTTTGACATATCTTGCATGATGCTATTACTTTTCTTATGTGTTTTTCCACGTTATTAAAGTGGCAATTTTGTCGCAGAATCAGAAAGCATTTCCTCGCTCCGTAGTGTCCATAACTTAGATGTGTATACCATATCAGTTTATTTACGATCCCTTCCGGAATGCATAAAAGCCAATTATTACCGTCTCGGTATGATCGAATAAAGAGTATATTTTGATGTACAGTGTAATGAAGTCTGACTTTAGCGTTACTTCTGTCTTTCAAAAGCGTTACAATCTCTTTCAGTGTTTCATCTTTCTGCTGTTCTCTCTCTATATCCTGTAATGCTGCTGGTATAAAGTTTTCGAAAGCTACTTGTTTAATATACATAATACTATGGTTGTTGTAGCAAAAGGTATTTTCTTTCTCCATGCGTTTATTGTGAATGGACCTCGACAATGCGTCGGCAACAGTATTCTGCGTGCCTGGAATGTGTATAATGGTAAAATCAAACTCTTGTAAGTATAATTTCCAGCGGCTTAATCTATCGTGCGTAAGTTTTGCTGACAATAAAAACTGGATTGCTCGGTGATCGGTATATATTGTTGTATGTCGGCCATATAGAAAATGACGGATTCGCTTAAAAGCGTAAATTACACATAGTGTCTCTAATTCTGTTACAGAATAATTGCGCTCTGCTGGAGAAAGTATCCTGCTTGCAAAAGCAATGTGTTTCACGACTGTCTTATCTTCTTCCTTTATTTCTTGGAAAATATGTAGTCCTAGTGCTGTGGTTGAACTATCTGTTGCAACGGAAAAGTTTTGTGTTGGGTCAGGGTGTGATAACAAAGGTGCTTTTAATAATGCTTCTTTCAAGTTCTCGAATTCAGCTTCAACGTCTTCATTCCATGACCAAAGTGTGTTTTTACTTGTAAGCTGTTATAGCAAGGGCGTGTCTAATGCTTTGTAGTGGATAAATTTTCTAAAATAATTGATAAGACCTAAAAAGCTCCGAAGTTCCTTTTTGTTTGTTGGCACGTCGATGTCTTTCAGTGCTTGCAATTTGTCAGGGTCTGGTGCGATACCTGTTTGTGAGATAATGTGCCCTAGAAATTTTATTGACGCTTTACCAAATTCAGATTTACGCAAGTTTATAGTTATACCATTCTGCTCGAATGTATTCAGTAATTGTTGAAGAGTATGATTGTGTTGTTCCCAGTTTTCTGCTGCAATTAAAATGTCATCGACATATGTAGTAATTTTGTTTTTCAGATCTTGTGGTAGAATAGTATTCATGCCTCGTATAAAGGCGGCAGACGAAATCGTTAGTCCAAACGGAAGTTTACAAAATTGATAGCATTCCCCAAAGCAAAGGAATGCCGTATATTTTCGGCAATTTGGGTGTAGTTGGATTTGCCAAAACCCTGATTTGAGGTCGAGTGTAGTATAAATGGAGGTGCCATGAAATTTTTGCAGTAACTCTTCTAACGTCTGTGGTCGGTCGGTTTCTGTAATGATTATTTTATTAACTTGACGTGAATCTAAAACTAAACGTAGTGATCCATCCTTCTTTTCAACAATGTGTAGTGGATTTATATATTGGCTGGCTGCTGGTTCTATTATTCCTTGATCGATCATTGCTCGTAATTCTTTCTTAACTGCTTCTGTGTGTATGTGTGGGATTGGATAATGCTTTGCTTTGAAAGTCTCGTGTGGTTTCACCTGAAATTCGTACATAAATCCTGTCATTGTTCCTAGAACATTGGCAAAAACTGCTTTGTGTTGTACCGGAATATTTTCAAGTTCTGTGCGTTCTGCGTCGCATTTTGCTACACTATTGTCTACCTTGCGTGTAATTGTTTCGAAAATATTGTACTCCTGTTCCTCTACCAAGTCATTATTAAGTGTGTTCGTGTATAGTGCGATATAACAATCGTTATCTTGAGAATCAGTAATAATCTCGATCCTGTGCATATTTTGTTCTTCGGAGGATACTGTGTTTTGAAATCTTACGATCACTTCCCTGTTTTCCTTTTGTAGTGTGAGGTATGACGATTTGAAGTCAATCTTCGCATCGTACTGAACAAGAAAATTTATTCCTAATATCATGTCTGTTGTTAAATTCGGAACTATCCAACAATCACTGTGGAACGTTTCCCCTGCAAAAACAAATGTTAATTGTGTCTGTCTTTTAACTTCAATGCCTTTTCCTGTAAAAGCTCCCTTGACCTTCGTTCTGTTTAAAGGAAATACTGGGTAATCATTATTGCTATTGCATCTGTTAAATGTGTCTTCGTTAATTACGCACATAGGTGAACCTGAATCAATTATCGCTAAAATATTGTGCGACTGTAAATTTATCTCTATTATTGGGTGATATATTGTTTTCTGTAGGATTGTTTTTTCCTGTAACAATGTGTCTCTCACGTCGTCAAATGTAATGGCATTTTCGGTCGTTATGTTTTCTCTGTGTGATTTCATAGTATCGACATTAAGAGATTCATTGCAGGTTTTCTCTAGTCATAATTCTTCCGATATGTGATTTTCAGCTTGGGAGTTTGGTATGTGTTCTATCAACTGTACAGTTCTGCCGTTTTGATTATTAGCAGTGTCTGGTGGATGAAATCTGGTGTCTGGTACATTCATACGGTAACGCAGCTGTTGGGCCCTGTTGTAGTTTCCGTTAAAATTGTCATTGTGGAACGTCCTCGGCGGTTTGTGTTCGTTTTCTTTTCTCCTGTCGTTATAACTGTGACTGTACGGCAGCCCACCTGCACCCCGTAGAAACGTTTGTTTTTGTTCATTTTGCGGTCGACCCGCGTAATGGCCTTCCCCGGTCGCATTATCTGAGCGATGATTCATATGGAAATTTGACCTATTCGGTTGCGTGTTAAGTCTCGGATTCTGTTGCTGTCCTGAATATAAATTTACCGTGTCAGTATAATGTTTTTCATTACTCCTGTTTTCGTTGTCATTTTCGCTGCGAAAGCGTTTACTCGGATTGTTATTACCAAATCGTGTTTGTTCAAAAGTAGCTGAGTTTGTTTGTTTTCCGTTCTGTCGTGAAAAATTTTTGTTAACAAATGCGTAGTCTGCCTGGTGTGCTTCTAATAGTTGTAAGATGTCTCTAAAAGCGGATACATTGTCCTTTTGTTGCCCTGTCAGTAATGACACTTTCAAAGCTCTGGGCAGTTTTGAAATGCAAAGCTGTATTAATGCCGATTGACTGTATGGCTCGTTGAGGTACTGGTTCTGTTCCACCATGTACTCGAAAAATTGTGTGATTGTTGGAAAGGTAGAATTTTCAAAGTTTGGCAAACTAAGTAGCCGATCTTTGATGCTGTTTTGTGTAGTGTCAGACCAATATGCTGATAAAAATGCTTCCTCAAATGCTTCTACGGAAAAACATTGTCTAGCAACTGGTCGCATTCGTCGTGCTGGTTCTCCTTCAAGAAAACTGACAATAAATTCTAACTTATGTTGTACTGGCCATGATGGTGGAAGTGCTCCCCTGAACTGTTGGATAAAATCCAACGGATGTATTTGCGCCCTGTCGTTTTTAAATGTTTTAAACTTTCTAACTGAAAGAAAATGTTTGTGATCGAAACTGTCATGTCTGTGTGTGTAAGTGTTGTCGTATTGTCTTGAATATGGATTCGGGTGTCTTTCTTCCTGGGTAAAATCTCTTACTCTCTGAAGTCTACCAACATTATATGTATTATGTATCTGAGGCATTTCGTAACGGTGTGTGTTCTGTTGAAAATGATTATGTGCGGCGGTTTCTTGTGCGTCCGCTATCTCTTGCTGTAGAGAATTTATTTGCTGATGCAATGAATCATTACGCGATTTTAGATCTGTGATAGTTTGTTGTATATTTGTCAATGGCGTGTTATTACTATTAGAGTTCTGTTGCACTGGGACTGGTGCAGTGTCGTCTGATCTCTCGTCATTGTTAGTATCTAAAAGATCTATTCTTGTAGTGAGTTCATTGATCTTTTCTGTCAGTTCGTTTCGTAATTTACGGTTGCTTTTGGTGACTTTCTTAAAATCTTTTAACTGCTGCTCTGTCAAGACTACCTGCTGATTATTACGACGAAACATAAAATGTGTTGTCGCCGTGGCCCTCAGTCGTTACCTGAAATTATTAAGACTGATTCTTACCTTTAATTATTTATACTGGATCGCCATCTGACTGCTACAGCAAAGTGTGGAATGAATATACTTACTTCTCTTTAACATAATTATAAGCTGCTGGTGGAGTTTCATAATACTTTGTGACTGGAATTCTTTAAGTTGAAGTTAATTTAGATTTGATAAAAGCTGAAGCTCAGTTTAGACTTTTCTTTTAAGATAACAATAAATTCCGTAAAGCATTTACGTGAATGATTTTGGGATAGAAAATTCTTAATGCATTTAATCTGGTAGAAGTTAACTATATTCTGAGAACGATCTTGACAAACAATTACAAGGGGTATAGTTCTTTACAAAAATTCTTAAAAAGTAGCGTTGCGCTACATACCTAATTTTCCATCAAAATTACATAACTATATTCTGAGAACGATCTTGACAAACAATTACAAGGGGCATAGTTCTTTACAAAAATTCTTAAAAACTAGCATTGCGCTACATATAGCGAGTGGCTGGCGAGCACACCGCTTCTTTCAAAGTGTTAATTCATACCTCGCTTACAGCGACCTCCTCTCATGTCTCGCTAGCTACGACTGCCTCGTCTCACATCTTACTCGCAACTGCTCGCTTCCAACGCTCAATGCTACAAAAGTGCGGTCTCGCCGCCAACAATGGTTTTTGGTGCAGACAATCCCTGCTACCATTACAGATGTATTACTGCGCGCTGTTTCCCGCTCTTTCTCAAAATGTATCTATGCGCGGTTTCCCGCTCTTTCTCAATAATACACAATGCAATTTAATTAACAAAACAATTTAAATAAGAAACAGTTCAGATAATTACATGCTAAAACAGTTTAAATACGCCTATTACATAATTACAACAGTAAGTAGTATTTGTGGTGAGACATTTTTATCTTTGTCGTTGTGAAAATTAACGCTTGTGTGAGGTATGGAAGAAATAAGAGGACACGTAAGTTTGGTGTGCAGGGGTGGGAACGATAATAGGCTTAAATTTGGTGTGCGAAGGTCGATTGATAGTATCTTTGTGTGTGTAAAACTAAGGTTTAATTTTGTGCAGGGTACGAGCTACAAATTTGGGGAGGAATTTCATTGAGATAGTCTTATTTACAACAAGTATTAGTCTCAAGGTGTTTTAATCAGTTAATATACGTAATTTGTTGCTGGGTTAACTATAATATGTGGAAATCATAAGCATATGTTAAGATTTTTGTAGTGCAACCTATCTGCTGATAATAGAAAGTTTAGCGTGCAGAATTGTACATAAAGTTATTCAATTTTAAGTTTTCGGTTGTTTTTTTTTTTTTTTTGCAGTATCGTGGAAGGAATATTCGAAGAGCTTTTTCTCTGAAACAGACTTATTTTGCCAAAACGTTAAGTTAGTTTTCATTGCTCTTTTGCCTTGCAAATACATAGAGGCCAGTGGAGAAGCCATTTGGAGCTTGACCAGTGTGAAATCGCTATGGCATTTTATTGCTGGAAACAACACCATAAATTTCTACTTCCTTAACGCTTGAATTCTCACAATAGCTGCGAATCAGCACATATGAGCGTGTGGTCGCAGGGCGTGGCAGTTGGACCCTTCAAAGTCGGCAAAAGCATCTGTAGAATGAGTAGTACGCAAAATCGACACAACAAAATCGCTGTTGTGGCGTGTAAGGCTGAAACTGCACTTAAACCACGTGTTGAAATATTAAATGAAGCAGCATAATAAATAACTGGGGCAAAATTTAAATTCTCGGCAAATATTACTACCGGCTGTAACCCATATTTATGAACAAAGCAAAGCTGTTAAATGAGCAGAACAGTGCCAGTGACTGAATTTATATTCATTTAATACGACGTTTGCTTTAATATTTTATTGTGTGTGTTTATTTCGGAATTTAACTGACATATCCAGTATTCTGGCTTTTTTTATCATTTACCATGGTTTTATGTATGATGAATAATGTTCACGTGCATCACACAAAGTAAATGCTGTTTCATATACCACCACATAATTGTGAATACGAGTTAGCTGTACTATATTTTCTATCTTTAAGTAAGTCAAATTGATGTGACACTTAGCTACAATAATCGAAAGTCACAAATTACCCACATATTTTATTTCTTCAGTTATTATGTACTATATATCTTTGTAATTACGCAAATGTGTCTGACCATTGTATTCTACGAAAGTATGCACCAAATGAACACATCATGGCATATCTTATACATCTCTGTACTTAACCATATAACACATTGAGCTGTGGCCGGGCTTGTGCTGATGCCGTTATTTTTCTTGTTGGCTTTTTCTCAACATCGAGTGGTGCCTTATTGCTCTCTCAGTTACTATCTGAATGAGTTGTTCACTTGCCTCCGTCAGTGGCAGCAGCAGCGTTTATTGATACTAGTACTGCTGTATGAGTACAATCTTTGGTGTGACCGCTATATCTCCGTGTGGTGGTGTGTGTGGGTAGTCGTCCGGTTGCTACAGAGCAGCGAGGAAGTCTTAGTGGTGTGGGGTCAGGCTGGGGCCGCTGGTGGCGTGCACGTGCGGTCGTAGCTGTGAGGCACTAGCTGCAAGAGCTGCAAAGTTTGTCACCCACCGAGCCTGGATACTGGAGTTGAGGAATCAGTTAACCTGTTACGAAACCTCACAGCTGTGACACCGCTTCATTCGTTGCTGGATGTTGCTTCCTGGGCCGTTCCCGCAAGCAGCAATGTATGATGTGCTGAAATCAGAAATTTTGGGAGCCGTCTTCCTGTGTGGTGTTTAACTATTGAAATGACTGTAACTTATTAGTGAAGTGCACCAGAAGTATTTTCTGCCTTGTGGCCGTTAAGGTTCAGTTACCTGCCCTGGTCGCTAGCATAGTTTTCAGGCAGTGTGTTTTCCTTGCTGTGTTGATACTGTCCGGCACGGCGTGTAGTTTGGCAGCTTGATAATGTTTTTTTCTTTTTTGTCCTTCAGTGGTTATTGTGCCTTGACTGTGTTTATAAGCCAATTATCAAGACGTAGTGCTGTGCGATCTTCGTCCTCGCTGATACTTTCGGTTGGATCGTCGTGCTGTTGATTGGGTGGAAGGGAATTCGTTAGGCTTTTGGTTGGCTCTTCAGCCGTCCCTAGGTCGTGCTGCCACCCGATTATTTAGTGTTACGCTTGGATGCCTGTCTCACCTAACCAGTTGTTTGAGTTTCCTCGCTAGGCGTCCCTTGAAACACTTCTGAGCACTGTTCTGTTGATTGGGATTGGAATTTTCTTTTCTCTCGAGTACTATGCGAGGCCTTCAGCCATGTATTAATTTAGTTGTTTTAATGTTCAGTATGTGACCATCAGCCGAACCTTATGTGAAATATTTTAAGATACAGCCTCCAGCTGACTGATGTAAACAAAAAAAAAATCTTCATTTAAAATTTTATCTCTACCTTAATTTATTATCCAGGCCTTAAGCCTTGAGCTGTTCTATGTTCAGTATATGGCCTTCAGCTGAACTTCATGTGAAGTATTGTAAGATACGGTCTTCAGCCATCTAAGAAAAATCATTTGAAATTTCAAAATTTTCCTCTCTGTCTTAATTTGTTATTCAGGCCTTAAGCCTTGAGTTGTTCTACGTTTAGTATATGGCCTTCAGCCAAACCTTATGTGAAATATTTTGACATTAGGCCCTCAGCCTACTAAAATTAAAACTTGAAACTTCTTTGTCTAAAACGCGTTAAAATTTCCTTACAGGAGTTCTTGTTATCCAGGCCTAAGGCCCTCAGTTTTTCTATTCTGTAACTAAAGCCTTCAGCCGTGTGTATTTGTTAATGCAATTCTCGTAACTTGTCTACTGGCCTTCAGCCATATTGTTTCTGAATTCTTTTAAGGGCATGTGTGTTTAAGTGTTTTTAGCAAATAAAGTTTGTATGTTTGTGTATCTAGCAGCAACTGATTTGGACCTCTTTGCACAACCTGATCCACTCTGTCCTGCGAAACTAAATTTCACATATGTCTAGATTAATGCCTGATTTCTTACTTATTTAACTACATGTTAATTCAGTCTATAATTAAGTGCCCTCCCATTTCAATGTAGTAGTTTGCATACAATATTTGATACCCACACCAACTGTCCGTGAAAAGTCGTAGATGTTAAGAAGGCGAGCTTTATCTTTTGAGCCAGCAGCCCATTTCAGTCAATTTACGTAACATTTTAGCCTATTTGCATACGAAACTCTCTTGCCTCATTTACTTCCTCATTTAGATTTTACTTGTCCACTTTTCGCCGGTATTGTTCGCTGATTACATAAATCAATAATGGTACCTTTTAGCAATGAAAGGTGCGCACCTCTCCGTACCTAACCTAACATTTCATCCTCGTAGTAGATTTTTCTCATTAAATGCACATGGTCTTGACCAGGGGAACTCATTTTCACTCGAGTGAAATCAGCAGGATGTTTCACATGCTTTGGAAGAGCTGCAGGTCTCTCGGCAGGCCGCTCCTACGCTAGCAGACCGCACAGACCGTCAAGCGAACCTTTAAGTGATTATCCTTCCGGCTCAGCCTCCGTAGACGAAAAGTCGCGGAATGGAAAACTGCGGTCCGCTATTGCAGAATGGGGAACTACTGGTGGAGGGGGTATGAACTCTGCTTGGTAGTAACCTTTGGGTGGAGTCCTCAGCTGCTCACTTGTCGTAACCCTGATGTGTGTTGTCTCCATATAGGCTTCTTCAAGCAAAATAGATAGCCACTTGTGTGTCTGTAAAATTAGAAAGTTTGCCCCTCCTGTGGGAACGCTGAGCGAAGTTCAAACAATTTTTCCAGGATTTCCGACAAAGAAGACTGGACGTGAGTACGGGGCGACATTCGTTTCTCATTTCCTTACATAAGTATCTCATTGGCGGACACATGTACATCTACGTGATTACTCTGCTATTCACAATAAAGCAAGTGGCAGAAGGTCCAATGAAGCTGTGTCTCCACTGTTCCACTCTCGAAAGGCACGCGATGAAAACGAGCACTTAAATTTTCCCTTTCGTGCCCTGACTTCTCTTATTTTATCGTGATTGTTTCTCTCTGTGTAGATGGGTGCCAACAGAATTTTTTTACAACCGAAGGAGAAAACTGGTGGTTGAAACTTCATGAGAAGATTCCGTCGCAGTCAAAAACGCCTTTGTTTTAATGATTGACACTCCGATTCACGTATCATGTCTGTGGCACTATCTCTACTATTTAGCGATAATACAAAACGAGCTGCCCTTCTTTGAACTTTTTCGATGTCATCCGTCAGTCCCACCTGATGCGGATCCACGCCGCACAGCAATACTCCAGAATAGGGAAAACAAGCGTGGTGTAAGCAGTCTCTCTAGAAGATCTGTTGCACCTTGTAAGCTTTCTGCCAATGACTCACAGTCTTTGGTTTGCTCTACCCACAACATTATCTATGTGATCGTTCCAATTTAGGTTATTGTAATTCTAATCCCTAAGTGTTTAGCTGAATTTACAGCAATAAGATTTGTGTGACTTATCGCGTAGTCGAAATCTGGCGGATTTCTTTTATTACTCATGTGAATAACTTAATACTTTTTTTATTCAGGTCAATGTCACTTTTCGCACCATACAGATATCTTATCTAAATCATTTAGCAATTCGTTTTGGTCTTCTGATATCTTTACAATACGGTAAATGACAGCATCATCAGCAAACAATCTAAGACAACTACTAAGATTTTCTGCTATGTCATTAATGTAGATCGGGAACAATAAAGGGCCTATAGCCCTTCTTTGGGACTTGCCGGATATTACTTCTGTTTTACTCGATGACTTTCCATCTGCTACTACGAACTGAGACCTTTCTCACAGTAAATCACGAATCCAGTCGCACAAATGAGGCGATATTCCATAGGAACGCAGTTTGGCTGGAAGACGCTACATTCTTAACTTTTGGTGAGAGCTAGGAAACTGATTTCCAGATCCTTTATTCAATGAGCAATTACGCTGGTCTGTAAACAGGGTACTAAACGTTAAGAGAGGCATTCGCATTCGGATTGGTATGGGTTTTCTGATTCGCACTTGGTGAGGCTACTCTAGACTCTCCGCTCGTACGTATTTCTCTTGACTTGGGCCCTCTGCCAAATCTTCAAAGTTTCACTCTGAACTTACGCGCACGTTCAGCGAGTAATCGGGAGGATGATGAGATCTGTGATTCGGTACCACATGGACGCAATTCGACGCACCCCGACTTGTCAGCAACGACCTCAATGGCAATCCGGTAATATCGCCTTTGTAATTCATACTCCCGACTTCGGAAACAGAGATGTACTGAGGAAAGAGGAGTTCATTTCTGGTTTACGTCTCTTTTTTATACTCTTCCTAACTACGCGGTTCATGCACGGGTATGCAAGTTTTTCTGCAACTCAATTCTTGCTTGAACGCGAATTGTTTTCGTAGCCTCTCATGTTTCGTTTCGCAGTCGAGCTATCTCAATGGAGTTCACTCGTGTAGTGACTTTTGTGTCTGATTCTTGCTTTATTCATTGATATGTTCCTATGTTCCTGTTCGAATTCATACCCTTTTGTGTAATTACATCATTTTGCAATCACGGTTGAAAAGTAATTTGTGTCCTTTATGTTTCTGGCCACCATGTCAATCTTAACTGTCCAGAGTCGTGCTGGTGGCGACCCTAAACAACCATTCGCTTTCTTATCATTGTTCTATTTTAATTATGCAAATTCGTTTTCACATTGTTGTACAAACTCGAAGTTTGTGTGTCCTGCGTCATTGTTGCACACTGTTTGAATAAATATTATTTTAGCAGATCAAACTCTAACATTCATATATAATTAAAGTAAATTATTCTACTGAAATGCCCTGGTCCTGCAACCAAAAGGAACAGGCGAAGCCCATGACGACTTCACGAACTTATCAAATAACTTTTTCACATGTGTGCGGCAATGAATTCTTTCATGTAGCCTATTAGTTTCATGGGGGTAATATACTATTTTATATGATGTGGGGTTATAGATTCAGCACTGGTCTGATCTGCATACATAGGGAGCACCTGATGAGCAACAGGTAGTGTTCACAGCATACACAGCTTCCGGCAGTTGTTATTCGCGTTTTAACTCCTTTTTCTTGTTATCTGTCGCAAACGTGCAACCCCCCCCCCCCCCCGCCAAAGTGATGTTATGATTGGTTATGTCTTAAATTTGACTTCAGTGCCACGGTAATGACTGTAGAGAAGAGTGTTAGCTGGAAATAATTCGTGCTCTTATATGTAGAGCTATCTTATCTTTCGTCTGCATTATAGCTTCGCTCTCTGTGAGCACAATGCAATCGGTGATCTGCATTGATGATTTCACAAAACTTGTGGCATGATTTACGTTCAAGTTCTGTTATTACAACATTGAGAATTAGATAAATGTGAATGATAATAAACATTCTGTTACAGATTACGTTTATGAAGACTGTTTATTGTCTGAGGTGACTAGGAGAAAAAGATCTCTCATGCAACTTACATGTTATATTTGTAATTTAAGTATATTTCTGTGGGTGGGCCATTTTATAGTTTTAAGTACATTGTGAAATTTGAAGAGGAAACCAAGGGCTTAAAAGCGCGAGCGGGCAATCGCCCCTGGCCATTCTGCGTCTGGTGGGCAGTCTGTACGGGTGGCTCTTGAGGTAATTTGTTGCGAAGCTGTTAGTGTGGTTTCAGATTTGTAAAACTGGTAGACTTTTAGAGGCAACTGGTGGCGTGCCAAGTAGGATTTAAGCTCTGAGGGCTGCCCAGAATACGAGTATTAGCTGATGTTCAGTATTTGACTTCAACTTATTTCGGTTTCATTTTGAAATTAACAATGGATAGAGTTAGGGAAACAACCCATGATTTAATATACTGATCGCCATAGTGACTTCATCTATTTATGATGCGGCAGGGACTGATGACCTTAGCAGTTAAGTCCCAGAAGATTTCATACACATTTGAACATATTTTTATGATGCGGCCAACATCTTGTGCTCAATTTAATGAAACGCGACTCTGTTTCTCGCATACCAGTGAGGTTTAGATTGTGTTTGAGGAATCAGCTACCATTCTGATTACGCATTCATGCAAACTATACTGGATTTCGACAGAATTCATATTTTCTTTTCTTTTTGAAGTGGATTTTTGCTAAGACCGCCATTAAACGATTTCATTGCTTTGTGTGACTGGGTAAATTATCAGTTCATTCAACTTACGGTCTTCGGTACCATCTGCGTTAGCTATTTAGCACAATATAGCCGATTTACATTATTATTGTAATTATTATTATTGTTCTATTTCATTCTTCTTGTTGTCGTAACATTCGCACCATATGCCAATGCTTGGATAATTAGATTGAAGAATCACTGTTCACAACCGTCCCTTGCAGCGTTTGGCTGCAAAGCACGAAAGCAGACACGTACGGTTCCGCCGTATGACAGTACTGGGTCGTTATTCCAAATAGCACCGTCCATGACCCATCGTATCTAGTGCTTAATTTCGTCTCGGGGATTTTATTTCGTAAACAGCTATGGGGCAGATCTGTTGCAATGTCCATTTAACCAGTTGCATTGATAAACACTTTACGTTACACCTGTGCTTGCTTGTATCTTCCGATCACACTCTATCTCCTGTGCCACACTGCAGACCGCGAGTCAGCCGTGGTGGCCGAGCGGTTCTAGGCACTTCAGTCCGGAACCACGTGGCTACTACGGTCGCAGGTTCGAATCCTGCCTCGGGCATGGATGTGTGTGATGTCCTTAGGTTAGTTAGGTTTACGTAGTTCTAAGTTCTAGGGGACTGACGATCTCAGATGTTAAGTCTCACATTGCTTAGAGCCATTTGAACCATTTTACAGACCGTGGAGCAGAGTGTTAACTGGAAGTGATTCGTGCTCTTATATGCAGATATATCTATTTTATCCGCGTTACGACACGCTGTCGAGGTAAACACTGGATTCGGCTTTCTGCACTGATGACTTCATAAAACTTGTAGTATGATTTACGTTAGAATTCGGCTATTTCGACATCAAGGACCATACATATGACTGATGAAAACATTCTGGTACCGATTAGGTATATGAAGATGCACAAATCGTGGAGACAATAGAGCTGTTCATGATGTATGGCTTTGAGAATGTTTACTGGTGTGACGTCCTCACGTTTGGAAGCAATAGTGATTGTGTTACAAGAAACTGAGTTCTCAAAGACAGAAATGATGTTGAGTTTTGTAGCATTCATAATTTGTGTATTTCAATATCATACAAAAGGTCATTTCACTGACACATATTATTATTCATGTTGCAATTCTATCAGTTAATGGTGTAAAGATATATTAATCTCTGACATTTTAACACTTGATTCCTGACACAACTTCCTTTATTTAATATTGGAAGTTGTTTCGCCATTCGGCAGTTCCTTGTCTTCCCATTATATTTTGCTTTCAACTGATCGTAACAGTTACCTTTGCAACAATTTAGGTATATGTTCTGTACTCAGCTTCGCCTTGTCAGTATAAGCTCTTTGAGCAATCTCTTTCGATGGTCACTAAGGCGATTTCATATCTTTGGGGAGGCAACTTCCTGCACAGAACTACATTACTAGACTGACAAAGCTGTAGCTTTTACTGAAGCCTGACATTTGGTTGTGGTGGTTAGTAGAGCTGATTGTTCATTTCGAATATACCACTTCAATGTTCCCAGAAGTTAACTGTCGAAGGGTTCAGTGAATTTACAATAACGGTACTCCACTGGAAAATAATGTGGTTAGCGTTTTATTTGATGGCTTTTATAAGCAGGAGAAACTTCACAATAACAAATAGTTACTCATGCGGTAGATTTAGCTACCATTATTCCTGTTAGCGAAAACTACGATTGTGAGTGTTTGAACCTTTCTCTTCTGTACGTTAGTAAAGCTGACTGTTTACTTTGATCTCGAGGGTGTGTTCTGACGTAAGCTCGTTTTCGTAAAAGTGACAACCACGAGGAGTCAGACTACACAGTCCACGATACCTCAAGAACTAGAATATGCTTTAAACCTTAGTCGAAGGTATGAAGGAATGGAAGGGTACATCATGTCTTTTGCATCGAGTCCGTTGCAACCTGAGAACCACTATCAGAAGGACGAGGAAATACTAGTGGCAGGTTCGCAGCATCATGGAAAGTATCATCCCGATATGGAGCTGAAGGAAAATAGGAGAGTTTCGGAGAACCTAAAAAGTACCTGCCGGACTTCTTGCATCCATTTCCTCACTTCTAACAAATCATTGGGTTACATAGTGTTTGATAGTACCATTCAACTGCAAGATAAAAATTTGTAACATTCTTGCAGCAGATATTTAGAATTTTCTTACGTCTTCCTTTACAGCTTACACATGAGATGGCAAGATTCCCGCTATAGAAGTGAAAAACACCTTTCATTGATTTTTCATCCGTATTTCAGGACTACTTAAAGTAGGATGTAGTGGTAAGAATTAATGCTTCATAGACGTGAGTTTCTGCCAGCTACGCCGTTTCGAATTCTTTCTTCTCCGCCGTCGCTGCCATTAAGGTCGTAGCTGGCAGATGAGGCAACCCTCCTTTCTGGGGATTAAATGAGAAGGGAACCACTGCCTTGTGGTGGAGGATAAACTTCAAAACTCTAAGGGAGACAACCCCAACAGAAAATCCTTCCTTGCGTTAGGCCTAGCAAGCCAGTAGGAAAGTCTTCATATATTGCTTTCAAAACACAGACGAGCCTCGAAACGAACCACTCAGGATTTGACCCCACTGCTTCTTCAAGTACTGGTGCAAATGATGGGGGACCTGATGATATTCATCAGTACACGAAGATGAAACCAACTGGACTAAAAAATAAACTAAATATTGGCACCCTTAATATATTAACCCTCAATGGAAAAATGGAAGAAATGACAGATGTGCTAACAGAGAGGAAGTTAGATATATTGGGATTAAGCGAAGCAAAGTGGAAGGGAAAAGGTGAGAAGAATTTGAGAAGAGGAGGAAAACTGTACTGGAGTGTGAATAACAGGTCTGGAAGAAATGGTGTGGCAGTGATGGGAAATAAGAATGTACAAAGCTGTATTGAAAATGTGAGATATATATCAGACAGGATCATAATCTTAAACCTGAGATTCCAAAAAGAAACACTAAAAGTAATCCAGATTTATGCATCTCAAGTGGGATGTAGAAGAAGAGGAGATGGACTTTGAAAATGTGTTAGAAAACCATATAGAGAGTGATAATATAGTGATGGGAGACTTTAATGCACAGGTAGGCAAAGACAGAAAGGGATTTGAGCAAGTATTGGGATGTTTTGGATATGGAGGCAGAAATGAAGAAGGGAAAAGACTCCTGGATTTGTGCCAGAGGAATGGAATGAAAATCGCAAACAGCTGGTTTATGAAGAGAGAAAGTCATGTCATCACCAGATACAGTTGGGATGGAAGAACGATGAGTGTAATTGAGAGAGAAAGAAACAAATGTGAAGGTAATTCCAAGTGTGAGTGCAGATGGAGACCATAGATTACTGGTGGGACAATGGAAAATGAATCAGTGTGTGAAAAATAGAAAACAGAAGAAAGCGATGAGGATACGGGATTGGAAATTGAAGGAGAGTGAATGTGCTGAGAAGTACAGAGAATTAATAACACAAAATTTTCAAAAGAAGTTTTCTGTGACGTAGGAAAAGAATGAAATTTATTCAAAGACACTTTTCAAGCAGTTAGAAGAAAAAATGGAGCATGGAGAAAATGCTGGAAAACTAAAAATGACGAAGACCATAAAAGATATATAGAGGAAAAGAAGTGCAAAGAAATAGTGGAAACAGCAAATAAAAAAGCATGGGAAGAGTTTACAAAAAAACTTGAAGATGTGAAGAGCAATAAGAAAATGTTCTATAAAATGACGAAAAATAAAAGGAAGGCTTCTGAAGTACCAGTTAAGATGGAAACAGAGGACAGTACCATTATTGAAGATCCAGGGAATGTAAAAGATCTCTGGAAAGAACATTTTAAGAAGCTGTTAAACACTGAGGAGCAGGTACATGAGGAAACAACAAATAATAGAGAAATTGAGAGAAGTTGGGAAGCAGAATTAGGACAAATTACACGGGAAGAAATGGAAAAAGCTGTGAAGAAGACGAGTGGGGGGAAAGCCCCAGGACCTGATGAAGTACCAATGGACATGATAAGAGCAGCAGGTCCAGTGGGAATGCAGTGGCTGTATAGAGTACAATCAAGCGTGTGGAGAAATAGTGAAATACCTGACGACTGGAGAATAGGAGACATTGTTTCCATCTTTAAGAAAGGCAATAAAAGACTTTGTAAAAACTACAGAGGAATAACCCTCATGAGTCATACAGCCAAGATTCTGAAAGAATTTTACTAAATCGAATAAGTGAAAAGATAGAAAAGGAGCTGAGTGAAGAACAGCATGGGTTTAGGAAAGGAAGGAGCACGACCGACCTGATATTTTCTATCCGTCAACTGATGGAAAAAAGTTGGGAGTATAACAAAAGGGTGATAATGGTTTTTATAGACATAGAAAAGGCATATGACTCAGTGGACAGGGAAAGACTCTGGGAAGAACTGAAGAAGATAGATATAGAAGATGGATACATTAATGTTATAAAGACAATGTACAGAGGCCACAATTGTAGAATTAGAACACCAATGGGGAACTCTGAATACTTCGAAATAAGACAAGTACTTAAGCAAGGAAGTACTCTATCCCCTGTGCTTTTTAATGTTGTGGTGGAGGGAATGAATAGCGCAGTTAAAGATATAGTAAAAGAAAAAGACAAAAAGATGATATTTGCAGATGATATGGTAATATGGGGTGATAAAGGGGTAGATGTACAGTTACAGCTTGATGCGTGGAAGGAAATAATGAAAAGATATGGATTAAAAATAAATAAAGATTAGAGTGAAATAATGGTATTTGGAAGAGAGAAAGGAATCAATTGAAATATTACCTTGAATGGAGAACCCCCCAAAGTGGTAGAAAGTTTCACTTATTTAGGGAGTGAAATATCTAGGGATGGAAGAATAACTAACGAAATTAATAGGAGGTTAAAGAAGGGAGGCAATTTCTACCAAACAATAAAACATCTGATTTGTAATAATGAGGTTTCAGAAAGAGCAAAACTCCTTATGTGTAAGAATTATTACATCCCTATTGTCACCTATGGTGGAGAAACATGGACAATGACAGAAAGGGACTGGAGCAGACTGCAAGCAGGGGAAATGAAATTTCTCAGAGCAGTTAAGGGAAAAACAAGATTGGACAGAGCAAGGAATGTAGAGATTAGAAAGGACCTCAAACAAGAAAGTATGAGAGAAGAAATTGAAAGAAAGAGATTAAGATGGTATGGGCATGTTAAAAGGATGCATGGGCAGAGACTCCCCAAAATTATGGAAGAACTAAAGATGGATGGGAAAAGGCCTCGAGGGCGCCCAAGAACACGGTGGAAAATGGGAGTGAGAATATCTGTTGAATGGAGAGGTGTGACCTGGCAGCAAGTGGAGGAAGAAAAGTGGTGGGAGGACCGAGCCAAATGGAGAGGACTCGGGAGTAGCTGGAGCGGGATTCGGATATAGATAGGGATAGACGTGAGTTTAATTTTAACCATCGTCTAGGGAACAGTAATTTAAAAGGGTCTGTAGCGATCTTTTCAGGTATTGTTAAACTCTTATCTCTCACTAATGTAGTCCTGCGACGATGGCATTCATCGTTTACAGACAACGTGCCGGTAGGGGTAGAGCTGACTTTGAACTCGGTGAGGTGCGAGGTCACGGAGCGCTTGTCCTGTTATTTAGTCGATTGCCCCGGGCACGTGCTACACGTGCTAATTACTTCCGGCAACAAGGGCTGGCCCTTACTGGGCTGGATTACTTGCGCAACAACAGGCTGACAACTGAACAGAGTCCGCGACTAAATGCGCGGAACAATTTCCCGCCACGAAGCTCCTATGCATCCGTACAGGCGGCGTTTTGGAGTGGAGTGCCAGATTTCAGCGCACGGAAAGAGGCCATAGAGATTGTCGCAAGAAGAAAGACGTCGTTTAAATATAAGTGTGTGTGCGTGTTCCTGCCGTTGGAGCTATTGGTCGAAAAGCAGGTATCTGAATAAGAAGATTCTGGACCGTTTGAAGAATCGCTTGGACAAAGAGAGATTTTCGTTCCACCTAGTAAAGATGAGATGTGTAACGACTCAAGGAGCAGTCAGTGACGGTTTGAATAAACTGCAATACGTCTCGGTAAGAAGCCTACAGCTGATGCACGCTTCGTAACATTTTAAAAGAATCGATTTACTTCGTCTATCTTTCGATGGAAACCGAGCGTCGTAGAACTCCAGTCATCTGTAATCAAATATTCAAAGTTATATTTGAAAAATGTCTTTTTATCCCCTTGAGGTATTGGTGAAATACTTTATTTATACAACCAGTTCGAGTTATCTGGCCGTCATCATGTTTCTACGTAGCAATAAAGTAATACGTAAGTAAGATCACAGGCTTAAACTGTTAGGAAATTTTTGACTGATATATCTGTTAATAACGACACACACACAATAAAATGTCACGTACTCACATAAAGGTTTTCAGAGCATCATGTTAGGCGAAATATAAAATCTTTATCGTGAGCATATAGGACCATGAACTAGGGACTTACCACACAAGCAGACTGTAAACAAACAAAACATCGTACCTAGCAACTACGCGGGTTGAATGGCACAGGCAAGTTTCTGTTTGGAAACTTTTC
The DNA here is from genome assembly GCF_023897955.1 of Schistocerca gregaria. NCBI lineage: Eukaryota > Metazoa > Arthropoda > Insecta > Orthoptera > Acrididae > Schistocerca > Schistocerca gregaria. The sequence continues at coordinate 211,628,968 of NC_064920.1, read as the reverse complement.
GAAATACGATATCTTGCAAACGACTCGCACTATAAACCTGCAACAAATAACACTGACATTTAGATTTACGCTACTTTTGATTTTTTAATGTCAATAGGCGATGTTTCATTTAAAAGTGTATGTTTACGGAAAAAATAGACTTTCGAAGTATTATTTCAATCTGCGTATTGGCTAACATAACATTATGTTAAAACCGAACATCAATAGCACATTCCATTTCTGCAATTTCTGCAATATTTGTGGTGCATCCTTATACACACACACACTTTCGACGGCTCACTACTGATAATAGAAAAACGCATTTCGTAGTAGACTTGCTATAGTCAGCGCACTAACGCTTACCGAACAGCTCTATGTATAGGCTTTTGCAATTAACAGTTCAACATAACCACTGAGTGAAGGGAATTAGTCGTGATAACCTTCATACGTTGTTCCTTACCGCGCGAGTTTAGCCGCGTGGTCTAAGGCGCTGCAGTCATGGACTGTGCGGCTGGTCCCGGCGGAGGTTTGAGTCCTCCGTTCATTCAGAACCTAAGGGAGACGACTCGAAAGCACTTCAAATTCCAGGACAATACTGAATAGCAAGTAACTCTATTCTCGTGCACACGACGGCCCGACTGAAACCTATCACATTAACACCTGGCTGCGCCACTCCTTAACTAGGACGTTCCGGGAAGAAAACACTACTCACCAAAACATCTAGAGGAGGCCAAACTCCTGGCAGGTTCTGATACACTGGACGTCAGGAGACTAAACACACCGTTTCCGGCCGCTGCAAGTGTCTAAGATTGCTTGCCACCACGCAGCATCACTTCCAGAGAGCACTGCGCGTGATAGGCGGCCAGATTTCAAAATACTTGAAAGCCGGCGGCACTTGGCTCCGTGCTCACAGATTATGTCTTTAGGGATCACGTTCTCCTAGAACCACACTACCGAAATCTTCAAGCGTCAAGGAAACCAGTACGCTGTCCTTCCGAATGCAAGTCCACTGTACTAACCACTGAACTAGCTAGTTCAGTTAACTACAATATAAGTGGAAGATGACGTCAAATGTCTACACGTTAATAAATATGCAACATCGAACGTCGTCCAGAAGCAGATGTTTTGGAGTAGGGAGTAAAATTATTTCTCGGCAACACACATCCGTGCGATGTTTGTATCAAATTGAACCGCTACATATTACTAAAAATTCATACACACTCAATAGCGGATGATTACATGCATATCGGTAACACAAGATTCCCGAAGCATTTAAACGAAGCCATAAACCACTGCAGTAATATCGGTTCCACATACTTTGCGACAACAATTCTTGATTTTGAACATGATGGCTAACCATTTAAGGTGCAGACACACCTCTCGCATGATCGGCACGACAATTAAAACAACTACAACACGTGGCTGTAATTAGGATACTTATACTGTAGAGATAGTTCTGGAGGGAAGTGATCTCTAAATCAACGCAATTAGACAGCTGTGGTGACCACCATGGTCACTTAAATTATGTGTGCAAGTGCTATTCGGTTATAATAATTTGTATAAGTCGTATTTGGTCGTATTTGTATATTTCCTGCTATTCTGGTAGAAAGCAAGCTAGTTATTGCACATCAGAAAGATCTATATCGTCAGGACATGGATTTATATGCTAACGAATCCTCGCTTCTGTAGCAAACACCGTGGAGAAATAAGTTTTCTCAAGTTGCTAATGGCAGATACTTACCCCATTGCAGACATGCTTTTGAAGAGAGAATAAATTGGCGTGACGTGTAACTTAGCAGTTTCCCATCCCACCCCCTTCTTACGACTTCTGATTGCGCGCATTCCAATCTGAATAATAAAAATTAACAACAACTTGACAAAAAACTACTGAAAAATACGAAAAATTAAAGGACAACTCGTCAGTAGGACATTTATACTACGAAGTTTATTCCGGCAAGGAAGTGACATCGATGCAGTTGGGTAGTAGCGATCACCACTACTTTCATTTGAACAGCTGGGTGAGAGCAGTCCTCCTAACGAAATATGTATACATGCATATATGTATGCAACGAAAACACATGCTAAAATGTTAATTTTAGCCTAATTTACATTGCTTAAAAATTATTACCGCCTATGATCCATATTCATTACCAAAGCACAAGCATACAATTACACGATCCAGTCCCATTAATGTGAGCCCTGCCTGTGTTCGACGTCGACGTGCAATAGCCTCTCACTGATAGCAGGTCGTAACAATGCAGTACATACATTGACGAGCCAAAACGCTATGACCATTTGTTTAACAGGGTTGGTGGGCCACTGTACAAGCACATGACAGCATCGATTCTTCTTAGTATGGATCCGATAAGTTCAAATGGTGCAAATCGCTCTGAGCACTATGGGACTTAACATCTGAGGTCACCAGTCCCCTACAACTTAGAGATACTTTAACCTAACTAACCTAAGGACATCACACACATCCATGCCCGAGGCAGGATTCGAACTTGCGACCATAGCAGTCGCGCGGTTACAGACTGAAGCGCCTAGAACCGCTCCGCCACCGCGGCCGGCGATTCCACAAGTCCTTGACAGGATTCCAGAAGTATGCTCACTAGGCCTCGACACACAGCTCAAGCAGTTCTCAGAAATTACGGGATGTTGGTTTACGGGCTTGCAGCTTTCGCCCGATATGTGTTGCAGTGGTACAGACCTGGACATTTGCTGGCCAAGTCATCAATGTGAGTTAGCTGGCATGCCCCTTAAACCATTGTAGCAGATTCTGACGAACAGTTATCCTGCTGGAAGATGTGATCGCTGTAGTGGGAGACTTCAAACTTGAAGCTATGTCAGCTGGTCCGCAATAATGGTCACGTGGTACACTGCTGTCATGATCCCTTCGATTACCACCACATGGAAACCCAACTCAATGTACCCCATAGCATAATTCTGCCCTCACCGGCCTGCATCTGTGGCGTGGTGCGTGTTTCATGCAGCCATTCGATGGATGACGGATTGTAAGGACCCAACCATCGACATGGCTTAACAAGCAATGCCATTCATTCGACAGGAGACACGTTTCTGTTGATCCGGCACCTCAGTGATGCTGTGCCCACTGCAATCATAACTGACGGTGTCGTTGGGTCAACACAGAAACATGTAGGAGTCGTTTGATGTGCAGCTCCATGTTGGCCTTTGAAGGGTGTGAACACTTCTGCCTTTAGCAGCATTGTACTCTAGCGTCAGATCTTCCACAGATCGCTGCCTGTCCTCAATTATGCACTGGACGATCATCCGATAGCTAAGTTTTCTGATGAGGCGTGGTCGTCTAATACCACATGGCCTACTCGTTATTTCACCATCCTTCAACAGCTTCCATAAGTGATCACGACCGTAGGACCCAAACAGTGTACGAACTTCGGCGTTCGAGAGATACTCGTTTCCAGCCGCTGCGCCACAATAATGTGGATTAGATCAATGGATTACTGCATTTTCGGCCCCTACCTCGGCATGATAACTGCTCAATCGTCTCTCTTCCGGTTACATTCTTGTCTGTGTTACATGCCCGAAACATCACCACGACGCATTCAGCCTCGCAGTGGGCAGTGGCCATAATGTTTTCGCTCATCAATAGAGACCAATTCAAATAACGTCCGGGAATTCAGCCAGGTAACAGTTTCAACGACCGCCGATATTTCGCCTGGAGAACACCCCGCCATTTTCAAGGCAAACTACAACGGACAGGCGGCGTACATGCAAATTTAAAACCTCGGTTCTCGGACTGAGGCAGCAAAGATTACACACACACTGAACACTAGTGCCAGCAAAGATGACCAAAGTCAGAGCTATCGATAGTGAGACTAAGAATGAGGTGGTATTCACTGTGTCCCTGCTGGATTACAGTTTAAACAGAAACCTCCATCCCTGTTAACGAGGTTGCCGGATGGGCTCAGCGTGATGGGGTACTTCGTACCTTGGTACACAGGGCACATGTCGTTTCTGACGCTGAGACTTTGCCAGCTGAGCTGTCCCATCTTGAAGTTACATTTCGTCAAAATGGTTATAGTGATAGACAGATTGAACGTGCGTTGCGCTATCGACCAACTGTACATAGGGTGATTGATGATAATTCTTAGTCAACACCTAGGTCTACTGCATTTTTGCCTTACGTAGGAAACACGTCCAACAAGATGGGTCGTATTTTACGGAAATACGATCTGAAATGTGTTTGCCGAACTCCATCTAAAATTAGAGCACTTTTGAGTTCCGTTAAGGATGATCTTGGACTTCGTAAGGCGGGTGTATATCGTATTCCTTGTAGCTGCGGCATGGCATATATTGGTCAAACTATCAGGACCGTGTAGGACCGATTTACTGAGCATAGACGGGACACACTATTACAGCAGCCAAGTAGATCCGCTATTGCCGAACATTGCTTGGATACTGGTCACCCCATGTTATATAATAACACCAAGATATTGGCATGCACGTCCAGCTATTGGGACAGTGTTATTATGGTGGCAGTTGAGATTAAATTAGCGAGCAACCTCGTCAACAGGGATGGAGGTTTCAGTTTAAACTCTGTTTGGAATCCGGCTCTCTCCCTCCTCAAAAAACAGAGGGGCAGGGTCAATGCTACCTCATTCATAGTCTCACTATCGATAGCTCTGACGTTGGTCATCTTTAGTGGCACTAGTGTTCAGTGTGTGTCTTATCTTTCCTGCTTCAGTCCGAGAACGGAGGTTTTAAATTTGCATGTACGCCGCCTGTCCGTTGCAGTTTGCCTTGAAAATGGCGGGGTGTTCTTCCGCCGAAATATCGGCGGTCGCTGTGTTACCTGGATGAATTCACGGAAGTTATTTGAAAGTTGTATACGCCAGGAGAAACTCATATCGCGGGTAAATGGAAAACAGTGCAACCGTTTTCCGTTATGAGGAAACGGAACGATTTATCTGACGTTGAAATGGCATGATCACTGTAACCGGTAGCGTGCAGCCATACATAAACTGCAGTGTGCACAGCAAAATGGTGCTATCCGAAACCGGCAACTGTGGTGCAACGCGGACCAAAAACAACAGCGTTGAATCATAGCTGCGCAGACGTGTACGGACGAACTGGCTTACAAACGTTGAGGAACTGACCGCCCAGATGGACCAAGGGTCTACCAACTGTGTCTCCTCGACGAGCGTTCAGCGACCGTTGCCGCGAATGCGGGAACTGTCTGGTTCATGCAGACAGGCTGACTGATGTTCATCAGCAAATAAGGTTGGAATTTGCACTTCAATACTGCAACTGAGCGCCCACTGACTGGCGGAAGGTGGCCTTTTCAGATGAATCTCGTTCTGTACTCCCTCCGACAGCTGGCTGTATGCGTGTACGGCAACCAGGAGGCAGCGTTACGGTCTGAGGAATGTTTTTGTGCGATTCCTTGAGTGATCTCGTCATTCGTACAGGCAAAATGGATCAACAAAACAAAATGGATCAACACAAGCAACTTGCGAACCATCTCTACCCCGACATGTATTTGGTTTTTCGTCCGTATAATGGCATCTGTCAGTAGGACAGTGTAACGTGTCACACCACTTGCAATCTTCATGTGTGGTTCGAAGGGCACCAGGATGAGTCTGCAGTTCTCGCCTGGCCATCAAACTCCGGGGATCTAAACCTAAATTGTGGGACCACATCGTTTGGTCTGTTCGCGCCATCGATCCTCAGCCGAGAAACGTGGCACATGCCAGCTGGTCATAGCATCGGAATAGGCATTCCTCCACATCCCTGTCCTTATCTTCCAGAACTTCACTGACTCTGCTACTGAAAGGTTTCTGCAAGAGCTGGTTATTCAGTCTTCAACAAGTAGTCACATTAATGTGACTAGGCAGCCTGAATCGTGATTTATTTTGAAAGAATATATTAAGAATTTATTTTATGTACTAGCGATTCATCAAAAACATTAACACATTTAATCACACTATGTAAGCATGAAAGGAGTTGCCAGGTAGTAACTGATGAAATCGTAAGCAAGTTCCTTTTAACAAACGGGAATTTATTGACTTTAATGGTGCCTAAAAGCATTTTTTTTTAAAAAAAGAAACAGATTTAAAATTATAATCAGAAAGCACCCTCTAAATATCAAGTTACAATTTATTCAGATGCAGAAAGAAACAAGTTTTGACTGTATGAGCTTTCGGGCAGAGAACCTTGCCGCTCTCTTTTGACACGGCCGTAGTTGCGACCGCTCACAACAGCCTCTGAAAGACTACACTGGTGCAATTCTGCAACACAACAGATTACTGTAAATAATAAGTTTTAACAATTCACACAAGCACAGAAACTAGACCCCCCATAGCAGAGATGGAAATGGTACAAAACACTAAAAATTAAAATATTAACTTTGCCACCGAAGGTGCAATTTGATTTTAACTTCTAAGATAAGTCTTACGGTGAAAGGGTGGCAACTTCATATACTAAAATGATCATTTAAATAAAAGGCCATAAAATGCAATCTTATATAAAATTCTACAAGGTTGGCCAAAGAAGTTATGATGCTCAACAGTACACAGATACCGCCTCTCAAGATGATAGGCAAGACCAAAACATATTTCAGGAATTAGGGCCGTTACACTCCAAGCAATAAATTCATTAACATACCAAATCCGACAAACATGACAGAGGCAGCTCCAAACGGCAGACAGACACTAACTGCCTAACAAATGCGGACGAGAGACTGACCCAGACTCACTCCGACTGACTGTCCGGCGAGCTCATAGCGCCCCTTAAATGCACAGAGAAACTTTCTCCTTTCCCACCAGAGGGAGACACCGAAGCTGCGATTTCCGCAGCGGCGCCACCGCCAGAAACGGATGGCGACTGCTTCACACTACGCGCTCTGGCGCGCTCTTCAAAACAGCAAACTTTACGACTCAAAGTCTATTATGCAAATCAGCACAAATGTATCTTATAAGTAAACTTCTCGATTAACTCTTTATCCAATAACAATTAAGGTTAAATTTCATCAATTCCCCATTTTGGAGAATTTGATAGGTACGTGATGGGACATGACATTTTGTTGATGATGTAAGACGACTTCTAACGAGCCAGTGTAGTATGATAGGGTAGGCCAATCTGGACCTGTACCTTCGCCCCAAGACCACGTGATCTCAACTACTACATTTTTCTGTCTGGGGTTATCTCGAAAGGTAGGTACATTGATTCTGCAAAAGTTATCAGATACATCTTAATATTGTGTACGAGCAACTTTCGCTCGGCACTGAGCAGTAGCTCGACATGGTATGGACTCAACAAGTCGCTGGAATTACCCTGCAGAAATACTAAGCCAAGCTGCCTCTCTAGCCGTCCATCATTGCGATGGAGTTGCCGGTGCAGGGTTTTACGTACGAACTGACTTCTCAGTTATATCCCATAAATTTTCCATGTGACTCATGTCGGGCGTTCTGCGTGGCCAACCTGTTCGCTCGAATTGTCCAGAATGTTCTTCAAACCAGACGCGAACATCTCTGGTCCACTTTGGGTTTCGAAAAAGGCGGTCGTGTGAAACCCAGCTCGCGCTATTCGTCCACGAGACTCAGAGGGCCATAGACACGGGTTCACAGGTAGATGCCGTGTTTCTTGACTTCCGCAAGGCGTTCGATACAGTTCCCCACTGTCGTTTAATGAACAAAGTAAGAGCATATGGACTATCTGACCAATTGTGTGATTGGATTGAGGAGTTCCTAGTTAACAGAACGCAGCATGTCATTCTCAATGGAGAGAAGTCTTCCGAAGTAAGAGTGATTTCAGGTGTGCCGCAGGGGAGTGTCGTAGGACCGTTGCTATTCACAATATACATAAATGACCTGGTGGATGACATCGAAGTTCACTGAGGCTTTTTGCAGATGATGCTGTGGTGTATCGAGAGGTTGTAACAATGGAAAACTGTATTGAGATGCAGGAGGATCTGCAGCGAATTGACGCATGGTGCAGGGAATGGCAATTGAATCTCAATGTATACAAGTGTAATGTTCTGCGAATACATAGAAAGATAGATCCCTTAACATTCAGCTAAAAAATAGCAGGTCAGCAACTGGAATCAGTTCATTCCATAAATTATCTGGGAGTAGGCATTACGAGTGATTTAAAATGGAATATAAAGTTGATCGCCGGTAAAGCAGATGCCAGACTGAGATTCATTGCAATAATCCTAAGGAAATGCAATACGAAAACAATGGAAGTAGGTTACAGTACGCTTGTTCGCCCACTGCTCGAATACTGCTCAGCGGTGTGGGATCCGTACCAGATAGGGTTAATAGAAGAGATAGAGAAGATCCAACGGAGAGCAGCGCGCTTCGTTACAGGATCATTTAGTAATTGCGAAAGCGTTACGGAGATGATAGATAAACTCCAGTGGAAGACTCTGCAGGAGAGACGCTCAGTAACTCGGAACGGGCTTTTGTTGAAGTTTCGAGAACATACTTCCCCGATGAGTCAAGCAGTTATATTGCTCCCTCCTACGTATATCTCGCGAAGAGACCATGAGGATAAAATCAGAGAGATTAGAGCCCACACAGAAGCATACCAACAATCCTTCTTTCCACGAACAATAAGAGACTGGAATAGAAGGGAGAACCGATAGAGGTACTCAGGGTACCCTCCGCCACACACCGTCAGGTGGCTTGCTGAGTATGGATGTAGATGTAGATGTAGAACTGTCACCCATAAAAATTCCATCGTTGTCTGGGTAGATGGAGCGCATGAATGGCTACAAGTGGCTTCCAAGTAATGGAAACACATCCATTTCAGGATTGGTTCAGTTAGACAAGAAGACCCAGTCTAGTCCATGTAAACAAAGCCCTCGCCGCCTTAGAGCAACTACCACCTTGCACAGTGCCTTGTTGGCAACGTGAGTCCATGCCTTCGTCGGATCGGTGGCACAGTCAAACCCTGCCATCAGCTCTTACCAAATGAACTTAAGATTCATCTTATCAGGCCACGCTTTTCCAGTCGTCTATCGTTTAACCGAAATGGCCACGAGCCCAGTAGAGGCGCTGCAGGTGATGTCATGCTGTCAGCAAGGGCACTCGTGTCGGTAGTCTGCTGCCACGGCTCGTTAACGCTAGGTACGTTCATTAATTCACGCATTGTTGCTTGTCTGTTGGCACTGACAATTCTACGTGAATGTCGCTGATCTCGACCATCAAGTGAAGTCCTTCAACAATTGCGCTGTTCGTGGTGAGACATAAGGCGTGTGAGGCGCCCTGCTGAAACCGCAAAACAGGAGAGTTAGTTTCAATTGTGGAAAGGGGCCAAAATAAGCGGCTGTCAGTTACACTCGAACATACTACTTTATTTATCTCACCAAACATTACAAGTGCCCAGAAAATAAAAATAAAAAAAACACAGCACTAATTTACCAGCTTAATGCGCCATACAGTCTCATGCCTTAGGGCAAGATAACTTTAATTTAAAATCGCTGAAAGCCAATAACTTAAGACTCACACCAAAAGGCCTTATCTTAAATAAATTCTTTCAATTAGGCTCAAGGCCCAAACAATCTCACACCTTAAGAGCAAAACAACTTTAATTTTAAAAAATCTGCTGAAGGCCCATCTGTTAAGACTCAAACCGAAACTAAATTTTTAAAACGCCAAAAGGCATTATCTTACAACAGTTCTTTAATTAGGCTGAAGGTCCAAACAATCTGACACCTTAAGAGCAAAACAACTTTTATTAAAACTCGGATGAAGGCCCATCACTTAGAACTCAAACCAAAATAAATTTTTAAAAGGCCAAGGCATTACCTTAAAACAGTTCTTTAAATTAGGCTGAAGGCCCAAACAATCTTAAGCCTTAAGGTCAAAACAACCTTAATTTAAAAATCGGCTAGAAGCCATACAAATAAAAACAAGAAGAACAAATAAGGAAAGGCAGTACACCCAACGGCACTCAGAAGTTTCCGAGGGTCGTCCTGGAATTCAAACACTAACGCTCGCTTAGGTGAAACAGGCGACGACAACGCAACCGACAGACAGTCAACGGACTCACTGACACGATAACTTCCATGTCACCTGACCAGCACACAGCAGGGAGTTAAATGGAATAATGTAGAAGGTATTGGCGTCTACAACCAATTATACATTGAACTGTCGAACTACACACTGTGCCCGCATCTCGTGGTCGTGCGCTAGCGTTCTCGCTTCCCACGCCCGGGTTACCGGGTTAGATTCCCGGCGGGGTCAGGGATTTTCTCTGCCTCGTGATGGCTGGGTGTTGTGTGATGCCCTTAGGTTAGTTAGGTTTAAGTAGTTCTAAGTTCTAGGGGACTGATGACCATAGCTGTTAAGTCCCATAGTGCTCAGAGCCATTTGACCCATTTCTACACACTGTGCTGGACAGCGACAACTCGATTAGGAAAATACACTGCCTGAATTTACGTCAACGGCCAGGACAGGTAACCGGAACGTTAACGGCCACAACGCAGAAGATTCCGCTGGTGCTCTTCAATTCAAAATAACCAAGTACAGTTAAACTGCACAGGAGGGTGGTAACATTTGCCAACTTGCAAACACATGTTGTTGATCGTGGGAATGTCCCAACAGCCGACTACGAAATCCAAACGACACAATGTGAGCAGTCGTGACTTGCTGGTAGATTAAGTCAAAACTCAACTTTCGTGTCCAGTATTGATTAGCCACGGACCTCGTAGCAATGCGAACAGCACCACACAGTCCGACCGAGCATAGACGCCGCCACTTTCAGCAGCCAAACTACTCGCCGCGGAGATTATCTCGCTGCTCCACGCCAACCCATCAACTCCTCGCACACAGCTCAGCCGGAAACTATAAGCGCCAGGCCAAAGATAGTACAAGGTGCAAGTATCGATACACTCCGCTGCTGCCACTCGCAGAGAGAGAGGATAACAGCATATTCGCGAAAAACGCGGGAGACTAAACACAGAATAGCAATACATAACATGAGCCAGCCACAGGCCAGCCTAAATGAATTGTCGGCGCGCTCTTAAGACTGTAATTGCGGTATACTAAATTCCCTAACGATTTCAGAAACTGTATGTCCCATGCGTCTAGTACTCAACTATCAATACGTGTTCGAAGTCCATTAATTCTCTTCGTCGTCAATAAACACGCGGAAACCTTGTCACATGAATCACCTGTGTACCAACGACTTCTCCGCCAATGCACGCCGTTTTGTGTCTTCTCTACTCGATACTACCGCCATCTGTATATGAGCATATCGCTATCCTATGACTTTTGTCACCTCAGTGCATACAGCACTGCCGTTGATATGGTTTAATAATTGTGGCACTTAATTACTACGGGGTGATAAGAGGGTGTTTCGAAGAATTGGTAACTCACTGCAGAGGCCAATGCGCTATTGCATCCGGGTGCGAAGGTACCACTTGAGACACCTCATGTAGCACGTACTAGTGTACGGTAAGCAGCAGTCTCTAATGTAATGAAGTTGTGTTATGTTTCTTGCTAAATGTAGACCTTGGGTGAAATTTGAGGCAAGTTAGATGAGTATCAAAGTACATTGGTACTATGTAGGGAAGTATTTCATGCAGATGATGATGGCGACTCCTAAACATCCATCCAAAATTAATCCGTAAGCTGATAAAATTTTGGTTTTACTATGGTTCAAATGGCTCTAAGCACTATGGGAATTAACATATGAGGTGTCAGTTCCCTAGAACTTGAGAAGTAATTAAACCTAAGGCAGGATTCGAACCTGACACCGTAGCAGCAGCGTGGTTTCGGACTGTAGAGCCTAGCACCGCTCCTGCACAGCTGCCGGCTTGGTTTTAGTGTCACATATTACCAGCAGTATATGTTTTCAATATTAATTATAATACACCTGAAATGCCTGGGCCAGCAGGACAGAGAGGGTTAGGTTGTGGAAAGGGGCCAAAATAAGTTCCTGTCAGTTGCACTCAACATACAAACTCTGTTTATCAAGACACAGTATTACAACAAAGATGCAAAACACTGAAAACTTTAATCGACTTCCTTTGATTAACTTTAGATCGGCTGAAGGCCACACTCAAAATCCGAGACACAAGGATAAAGCAAGAAATTGAAATACGGGGTTCTTCTGGAGGTGTGACCCAAGAATATTTTCTAAATCTTCAATCTAAACAGGCTGAAGGCCTTAGCGATTTAATTTTGATTGGACTTGAGCGGACACCGCATATCAAGCAATAAGAAGAGTTTCAATCAAAAGGCAGGAGGCATTATCTTAAAACATTTCATCCAAAATTCGGTTGAAGGCCCCATACGCAAGCATAACAATCTCATGCCTTAAGGGGAAGGCAAGAACATTAATTTAAGAGGTATTGGTACTTGGCTGAAGGCCACACATCAACCAAATAACTAGTCCAACACCTTCTTAATCTGGAGTCATCCCAACCGACAGACACCCGACCGACCAATCAACAAAATCAGTTCCGCTCCACGTAACCATCAAAACGAGCACAAGATTTCAATATAACGACACACAGAATACTGGCACCCACAACGACCAACAACACCTCAGCTGTCGAACTATATGCCGCGCTGAACAGCAACAAGACGACGAGGAAAATACACTGCCTAAAATTACGTCAAAGACCAGGGCAAGCAACCGGAACGTCAACGGCGAAGAAGCAGAAGATACCGCTGGTCAACTTCAATAACAGGGAATAAATGCAGTTAAACTCCACAGTAAGATGGCTGGAATCTTAGCCGACTTGAATACACACATGATGTTGCTCGCGGGAATGTCCCAAAAGTGACAACCAGGATCAAACGAAGAAATGTAAACAGTTGAAGCTCGATAGTAGGTTAAGTGAGGACTCAAAATTCATGTCCAAGATCGGTGGGCGACGAACTCCAACCGAGCGTGTACACCGACAGCGGCCCCGGCCAGAGGAAGTGTGACCAAGACTTGCTCGCTGCTCCACGCCGACCGACCGACTCCCAGACCCGGAAACGGTGAAAGAACCAAATATACGTCGGTCGACGAGACGACCAACCGAACGACCAACCAATGGTGGTCTCGCTCCATTCTCCCTCCGTCGGACAGTTCATGTGTGCCGCCAGCGGTCGGCGAACAGTGGCTGTCCGCGCCTCACCGGCGCTCCGTCCCCGACTTCACTGCTGCTGAGTCCCGATTGCACTGCTGGTCCGTCTCCGACTGACTCTCAGACACACGGCGACCCGGAAATACTACCGGTCGCTCCAGAGAGGGTACGACAGTGCTCTTAAGGATACGCGCGCTGCTGCTGCCGCTCACAGACATGTCAGGCAGGAAGTTAGTGCCGCCAGTAAATGGAATAAGAAAACGAGGCGGCAGTACCGTAATGGAAGATGGCCAACAATAAATAGCATGAACACGAGCCGTGGACGGCTCAACACCCTACATGTAGACCTGCAGTTATCAAACTTTAATTCACTAACTTCTAAGTACTATACTCAGCTGCATACTTAAATTATTTTTGCGTTTCGTACCTCTGTATGATTTCATAGCTGCCGATATGAATGCAACACGTACTTGAGTTCCCGCCGCGGCAACGGGAACTCGCTTCATCTTGTTGCTTTTGTGTCTCGCGTTTCAAGCCTCGTTTGCCCCTGGCCCGAAGCAACAAGTTGCATACAGTGAGTGGTTGCTACCTCGCTCGCGTTGTCTCCCGGTGCTATGCGGTTGTTTTACACGCGGCTGCTGTGAATTACACGCCCTACCGCTCCGCCGCCCTCTAGCACTGCTTTATTATTTATTGCCACTGTTCCCCAGAGCTCTCGGCCGTCGGTTAACAGCACTTCTCGCCCCCCACGCTTCCATCATGAGGGCAACTCCTCACGGGGCACAGACAATCCCTGTGATAAACAAGGGACTTAGAATTACACCGGACAATGCCGTCGACATGCGCCTACACGGAATTCCAGCGACGCGGCAGAAGCTTCCCTCGAGAGAATGTAATGTCTACATTTTTAAACACTCCTCTAAATGACATTCTGTGAAAGTAATGAAGAATGTCAGGAACTTAACACAATTACGCATTCTCTTCCGTTACGGCACTGTAGGATTTCCTTCAGTATTTCATCATCGTTGGTACCTTCATTAAATGTATCAGAAATGCTGCTGCCGGTATTATCTGTCTCTTTAATTATTCCTGCTAATCTAAATCTACAAAGCTAATGAAGTAGAATATGTCAGTGCCTAATATTACTACATTTTCTGGGCACGTCATTTACTGCAGAATTACAAACGGTATTTTGTCATTACTTCTGTCCTCTCTAGAAGTATGGCCGGCCGGAGTGTCCGTGCGGTTCTAGGCGATACAGTCTGGAACCGCGAGACCACTACGGTAGCAAGTTCGAATCCTGCCTCAGGCATGGATGTGTGTGATATCATTAGGTTAGTTAGGTTTAAGTAGTTCTAAGTGCTAGGGGACTGGTCACCTCAGAAGTTGAGTCCCATAGTGCTCAGAGCCATTTGAATCTAGAAGTATAAGATTTAATACCGCCAGTTCCTTCAATTAGTTTCTGCTTGTCAATTAGCCATGGCAAGGTACTCGCCGATAGGATCGCAAAAGATTAGTATACAGCTTCCGAAAGTGTACAGACATGCTCGGACAAAATAAAACATATATCTCGTGATGGACCGTTAGGTAAACCTAGAAGACCTATATTCGAAGATGAATGTGAGACCATAATGTTAAATCATACGAGGGGCATTCCATAAGTAATGAAACACTTTTTTTTCTGGAAGCAGATTGCTTTAATCATGATTCGAATACACCACATTACTCCGCATTGTTTCCGCAGTGAAACCTTATTTTTCAAAATAATCCCCGTTCAGTGAGACGGCCTAGGCCACCTCACTGGGAGCGCGTGTGTGCCCGCATGGCAGCGCTCTACTCATCGACGTAGGATTAATGACCTCACCATCACAAACACTCATGCTCTTAAATGAAGGATAATTGCAGTGTGTGGTGCCACACAACGCTTCACTACACAAAACGAGAGCTGATAGCGTAGGCACATAGGGAACACACATGAAACAGATCTGTAAGTCCACGGTATTGGTGATCAGTTGAGAAAACCGTACCGAAACACATGTGATACAAAACGCAACAGTTTCCTATGCATGTTCCTCGAGATCAATATGGGATATGATCACCAAACACACGTACACAGGCCGCACAACGGGTTGGCATACTCTGGATCAGGTGGTCGAGCAGCTGCTGGGGTTTAGCTCCCATTCTTGCACCAGTGCCTGTCGGAGCTCCTGAATTGTCCTAGGGGTTTGAAGACATGCAACGATACGTCGACCGATAGCATCCCAGACGTGTTCGATGGGGTTTAGGTGTGGAGAACAGGCAGGCCACTCCATTCGCCTGATATCGTCTGTTTCATAGTACTCCTAAACGATGGCTGCTCGGTGAGGCCGTACGTTATCATCCATGAGGAAGAAAGTGGGAGCGACTGCACCCCGGAAAAGGCGGAATGCAAAATGACGTCCCGATACACCTGACCTGTTTTAGTTCCTCTGTCAATGACATGCAGGGGTGTACGTGCACCAATCACAATCCCACCCCACACCATCAAACCACGACCTCCATATAGGTCCCTTTCAAGGACATTAAGGGGTTGGTATGTGGTTTCTGGATCACGCCAGATGAAAACCCGGCGAGAATCTGTTGAGACTATACCTGGACTCGTCCGTGAACATAACTTGGGGCCACTGTTCCAATGACCATGTATTGTGTTCCTGACACCAGGCTTTAAGGGGCTCTCCTGTGACCAGGGGTCAGTGGAATGCACCTTGCAGGTCTCTGGGCGAATAAACATGTCTGTTCAGTCGTCTGTAAACTGTGTGTCTGGAGACAACTGTTCCTGTGGCAGCGGTAAGGTCCCGAACAAGGCTACCTGCAGTACTCTGTGGCCGTCAGCGGGCTCTGATGGTGATATATCGGTCTTCTTGTGGTGTTGTACTCTGTGGACGTCCCGTACTGTAGCGCCTGGACAACTTTCCTGTCTGCTGGAATCGTTGTCATAATCTTGATATCACACTCTGTGGCACACGGAGAGCCCATGCTACGATCCGCTGTGTTTGACCAGCCCCCAGCCGCCCTAGTACTCTACCCCTCACAACGTCATCAATATGTGTTCTTTGAGCCCTTTCAACACACAGTCACCATTAGCAAGTACGGAAACGTCTGCACGCTTACTGCGCCGTTCTCTGACGTGCACCAACTCACGTCTGCGTATGTGGACTGCTGTCAGCGCCACCGTGCGACGACCGCAGGTCAAATGCACCGTATGGTGATACCCCGAGTTGATTTAAACCCGCAAACCGCCAACCAGAGCGTTGTTTCACCTTTTATAGGCATTATCTTTAATTTATGAGCATGAGTGTACGTACCGCTTCCAGCAGAGCGCGTGCGTCAGTTGGCCATACAGACGGAAGTCTGAAGGTGGGAGGTCCGGGCTGCGGGGTGCACGAGGAAGAACAGTCACATGCAGTTTTGTGAGCTTCTCTCCGATGTGCAAACTTGTGCGAGGCCGTGAGTCGTCGTGGAAAGGTTCGTTTGCACTTTTGTGGTGACGAACACGCTGGAGACGTTTCTTCAACTTCCTGTGGGTAGTACAACACTCTTCAGAAGTCATGGTCGCACCACGAAAGAAAATATCGAACGGAATAACCCCTCCAGAGTGCCGTAAGACCGTCGCCATGACTATCTACTGAGGATGATGCTTTGAACTTTTCATTCGGAGGGGAGATGGTGTGGCACCAGTGCACGCATTGACGTTTTGTTTCGGGTTTGAAGTGATGAACCCATATTTCATCGCCTGAGACGATGTTCGACAAAAAATTGTCACTTCTTGATGCAATAATTTACCAACAGTCGTATGTGTTGTAGAAATTTATTTTATTTTATGAACTTCTATGTGATACCCGTGGTCTAGGGAGCCGGCACTGTTAACTCAGCGTGTTCGGTCAGAGGGTTAGCTGCCCTCTGTAATAAAAAAACTGAGTGAATTGATCAACGACGAACTGAAACGGGCGTCTTGCGACGTCCGCCACGAGCAGAAGCAACGAACAAAGAGGAACAAAATGAGATTAAAAAAAAGGGATAGCGTCTTAGATTCATAATCAAAACTTCTTCTGTCCCGGGTTCGTTCTCCGCCACTGCCTAAATTTTGATAAATAATCAGTATTGGCGGCCGAAGACTTCCGACACCTGAGTCGGGCGACATACCATCTGACTTTCGGAAAAGCATCATCCACACAATTCCGAAGACGGCAAGAGCTGACAAGTGCGAGAATTATCGCACAATCAGGTTAACAGCTCATGCATCGAAGCTGCTTACAAGAATAATATACAGAAGAATGAAAAAAAATTGAGAATGCGCTAGGTGACGATCAGTTTGGCCTTAGGAAAAGTAAAGGCACGAGAGAGGCAATTCTGCTGTTACGGCTAATAATTGAAGCAAGGCTAAAGAAAAATCAAGACACGTTCATAGATTTGTCTACCTGGAAAAAGCGTTCGACAAAAAATGGTGCAAGCTGTTCAAGATTCTGAAAAAAGTAGGGGTAAGCCATAAGGAGAGACGGGTCATATACAATATGTACAACAACCAAGAGGGAATAATAAGAGTGGACGATCAAGAACGAAGTGCTCGTATTAAGAAGGGTGTAAGGCAAGGCTGTAGCCTTTCGCCCCTACTCTTCAATCTGTACATCGAGGAAGCAATGATGGAAATAAAAGAAAGGTTCAGGAGTGGAATTAAAATACAAGGTGAAAGGATATCAATGATACGATTCGCTGATGACATTGCTATTCTGAGTGAAAGTGAAGAAGAATTAAATGATCTGCTGAACGGAACGAACAGTCTAATGAGTACACAGTATGGTTTGAGAGTAAATCGGAGAAAGACGAAGGTAATGAGAAGTAGTAGAAATGAGAACAGCGAGAAACTTAACATCAAGATTTATGGTCACGAAGTCGATGAAGTTAAGGAATTCTGCTACCTATGCAGTAAAATAAGCAATGACGGACGGAGCAAGGAGGACATCAAAAGCAGACTCGCTATGGCAAAAAAGGCATTTCTGGCCAAGGTGACTCTACTAATATCAAATATCGGTCTTAATTTGAGGAAGAAATTTCTGAGGATGTACGTCTGGAGTACAGCATTGTATGGTAGTGAAACATAGACTGTGGAAAAACCGGAACAGAAGAGAATCGAAGCATTTGAGATGTGGTGCTATAGACAAATGTTGAAAATTAGGTGGACTGATAAGGTAAGGAATGAGGAGGTACTACGCAGAATCGGAGAGGAAAGGAATATGTGGAAAACACTGATAAGGAGAAGGGACAGGATGATAGGACATCTGCTAAGACTTGAGGGAATGACTTACATGGTACTAGAGGGAGCTGTAGAGGGCAAAAACTGTAGAGGTAGACAGAGATTGGAATACGTCAAGCATATAATTGAGGACGTAGGTCGCAAGTGCTACTCTGAGATGAAGAGGTTAGCACAGGAAAGGAATTCGTGGCGGGCCGCATCAAACCAGTCTGTAGACTGATGACCAAAAAAAATGTGATACCAGTTTCGACAATACATTGATGCCATCTTCAGGTCCCTTTACATCGAGTAGAAGAAATGTACTATTATAAAAATTATAAAAAATATAGAACCTACGTTAATAATTGACAGGTATCATGTTAACCACGTAAGTGGATCAAAGAGATATATTGTATATCTTTAAAACTATATAGAACATTAGGGCACATATGCTACTGCCTATGTCATGCTGTTGTTAATAGTTTTCGCGGTTTTACTCAAAAAACGCATGATATATAAACACATGTGTACGCTATTATTCATAAAACCGTAACACTCAGTTGTAATAGGCCACGCAACACATCAGATGTACTGCATACATTCTTATGTCCAGTGGAACAGTGAAAGAATTTTTTTATTAAAAGTTATCTAATATAAATAACAATAAAAAAATTAAAATACAAGAAAATGTGACAACCATGTCACAATATGAAACTTCCTGGCAGATTAAAACTGTGTGCTCGATCGAGACTCGAACTCGGGACATTTGCATTTCGCGGGCAAGTGCTCTACCATGTGAGCTACCGAAGCACGAGTCACGCCCGCTACTCACAGCTTTACTTCTGCCAGTACCTCGTCTCCTACCTTCCAAACTTTACAGAAGCTCTGCCAGGAAGTTTCATATCAGCGCACACTCCACTGCAGAGTGAAATTCTCATTCTGGAAACATCCCCCAGGCTGTGGCTAAGCCATGTCTCCGCAATATCCTTTCTTTCAGGAGTGCTAGTTCTGCACGATTCGCAAGGAGAGTTTCTGTAAAGTTTGGAAGGTAGGAGACGAGGTACTGGCAGAAGTAAAGCTGTGAGTATCGGGCCTGAGTCGTGCTTCGGTAGCTCAGTTGGAAGAGCACTTGCCCGCGAAAGGCAAAGGTTCCGAGTTCGAGTCTCGGTCGGGCACACAGTTTTAATCTGCCAGGAAGTTTCATATCAGCGCACACTCCGCTGCAGAGTGAAAATATCATTCCATGTCAGAATACATAGTTACTTGTGTGTGGTCTAGGTCGTATTATGTGTGGTGCAAGAAACAGTTGCCGCAATATTAACGATAAAAAGCATAAAAGAGTTTGTCTTTAAAGCCAATTGCATTCCCGAAGTAAACCAATGCAATCGTACTGTGAAATTATCAAACACCTGGTCATTTTAGACACTTCATTAGGACCCTTATGTAGGACAACCCCACATTGCGCTGAGCCACTGACATAGTTAACATGATACCTGTCAATTTTTTACGCATGTTCTATATTTTTTACAATTTTTTTAATAGTACATTTCTTCTACTCATTGTACAGGGGCCTGAAGATGGCATCAATGTAATGCCAAAACTGGTAGCACATGTAAGTTCATAAAATAAAATAAATTTCTACAATACATACGGCTGTTGGTAAATTATTGCATCAAGAAGTTCATGCCAGCCGTCGTCCCACGATCCGTAATTGATCAACGAAGATTAAAAAATTGTCATGTCGGCGTCGAAGAGCGCCAACAATTCTGCACAGATGCCTATTTATGGTTTCCTGTTAGGCGGCGACAAACCTACTGGGTACATACGTCTCAGTACACCAAATGGTGGACGAGTATTTCAGCACTATCAACAGAGACGCTCTGTTGAGGAGTGAGGTGTTGGATTGCGACCCGTCAGCCACCTCGAATGAGAGTTTCTGCACGTTCCAACGTAGCCGAGTCACAGCCGTGTACGGCCAGCCGGCACGCGGGAGATGGGACAAGTTTGCGTAACCTTGTTGCGATGACGACAGACGCCTCGCACAATGATTCACCGAGCTTTTGTTGACTGCCGGGTTTTCGTAGACATTCTGTAAGCGGCTGTGAATATCTGCGATGCTATGGTTTTCCGCCTAAAGAAACTCAATGGCAGCTCTCTGCCTGGATCGCACCTCCGTTACACACACCATTTTGAAGGTTACGTATACCACCGCTGCCTATCGAAACTTCGTGAAACTGTAGGGGCAGAAGCAGTAATATTCGCTGATGTCCCACAACAAATTCCGCCTTTATTTAATTGAATCTGGCCACGAAAGAATTGTGTTGCAGTGCTTATCGAATGTCCTTCGTATATCGCGCGCAGGGATTATGAGAACAGCGTGTGGGAGATTACGTTGCGTTAAGAGGCATTTACACTCATGAGCCAAGGCATTATAACCACCTGCTTCACAGCGTGTTAGTGCAGATCTGGATACCAATGCGGCAGACATTCCGTGAGGTATGGCTTCCACATGTCCTTAGCGGTTTCCGGAGGCGTGTGGCACCAGACGCCCACGCATAAGTATCCAAATTTAGGGCCGTTGATTTGTGGGCAGAGAGCGTCGCAAATGTGTTGCATCATGTTCGGATCCTAAGACCATTGTACCACGACTGTGGCCTTCTGACACGGATAGTTGGGCTGTTGGAAGGCTTTATCGTCATAGAGAAATACATGAAACGGGTATTCCTGACAGCACGCAGACTCAACATTTTACCTACCCTTGAAAACGTAAAACGCGCACGCGAAAACTTTTAAAAACCCGTCAGCCGCGCATGACGGTCAATTTTTGAGTAAAGTCTATTGCGCACAAAGGAAAACACCACAAGTGAAGTTGCCACAACGGCATGTTCCTTTCTATTTTCAGAGATTTAGGACTCTTTAGGGCTGCCAGTTTACACCAGCCGTAGATATGGTTCAAAATGTTTCATAAAATTCCGATAGTGAGAAACTCGTCAAGGTATTTAAAAAGACACAGAATGTGTATCCGTTTCTCATGCTAATAATGAGAAACGATTTTAAGAAATTTTAACTATGCACCGTTTCATTACCGTACTTTAAAATCATTTCCTATATATATATATATAGCACATATCTTTCACGTTTATTGTGACATCGGTGAGACATCTATTTCATTCATTTTATTGCATTTGTTTGCCTGATCAGCAAGAATGTAATGACCACTTACTTTATAGACCTCTGGCACAGATAACAACGGCGACGCCACTGCGTCAACCTCCAGTGACAATGGCTACGTGCCCATTTCAGTCGCATTTGACGATGTTGTGGTATTAACATTATCACATGCATGGGCCGTCGACGTTGACGTCCTCAGGACCTGCGTAGTTGGTAGGTACGATTTTGAACAAAGCAACATCGTTTCCCATTTTGTTACATGTATATTACATGTATACAAGATGACGCTCCAGAATGCATATGTAACGTTTGAGTATTCCAAAGCGTGTGCCAAAATTTCGAAGCAATCCGCGAAGAAATTTCGGAGATTTGAGATTTGAATAAACGAACGTCTACGTTTCTACCTATATAGAAAATGTAGATGTCTACAATCGCTAATCTCCGGAAGTTTTCGATCGAACGCCTTGAAATTTGGACGCAACATTATATTGGAATATTCACGTATTTTATATGCCTATTTTTAATGCATGTAATATGTAATTTCTTACAAATTCAACAACAGGGAAACATTGTTACAAAATGTGTTAAAAAATAGTTACCTGAAAACACACATTTACTAGAGTACAAAGTTGTATCAGAATATCAAAGCAGTCGGTCAAGAACTTTTGGAGATACTCTATAAACAAACGAGGATTTACATTTTTGTTTACATAGATGTGCGAAGGAACCGTTGTGCCGGACAAAATCACACACCCGGTGGCACTGTGGTGGGTTCTTAGATTAACTTGTGGAGGACGAGCGGATACTACAAGACATAAAAAATATTTGATCACTTTATTATGGCTCGAAAAAGGTGAAATACTTTAAAACAAAGCATACCCACAGGACTGTCTGTGTATATTTGTTACTGTCACTGGACACTAGCGTATCACTTTCTACAGTACAGAGTAATAGTCTCTTCTCCCAATGTACAGCTGACTATAAACACTGCTACACAGTTCTGTCTAACACAACTCTCTCGGTGCTGGCTCTGTAGTGAGCCGATGCTGCCGTCTTCGGCGATGGCTGCAGAGTGGGGCTGAGCAACGCTCCGCTCTGACGTCAGTCTTCAGCAGCAGCAGCGGCGGCCTATGGAAACTCTCGACAGCGAGTTTATGCCGACGTCTCTAATTCGCCACGGCGTCTGGCACTGACCGTGCTTATTTGTGGTTTCGTCGTGGGATTCCAACTTCGCCATGGTACCTCGTTCTTCGCACAACACCACAGAATATAGCTGAAAGAACAAGCACGAAGTGCTTGCATTGAAAGGGGAATAAGACAAGGATGCAATGTCTCTCCCCTACTTTTCACTCTACACACGAGGAGGCTCTGACAGAAATAAGAAGGAATGATCACCAGCGGAATTAAAAATCAGGGTGAAAGGATGTCAACGCGAAGATTCACTCGTGACATCACTATCCTCTTTGAAGGTGAGCAAGCTTTACAAGATCTCTTGAATTAAATGAAATTATATGTTCCTTAGAATTTCGATGAAACTAAAAAATGTCTTGTTTGCTGTTCCTAAATGGGCATCTATTTCTATTTCTGTTCTGTTGTTATTACTGAAAATACTTCCTAGGTACTTGAAGTAGTCAACAGTCTTGAAATTGAATTCATCGATAGTCAGAGGTGCATCTTTTCTGGTTTTCCTGCTTATGGTCAGGTATTCTGTCTTTTCTTCATGAACAGGTAATCCTGTTTTCTCAGCAATTTTCTAGTAATTTTGCATCATTCTGATTAATTCTGTTTTGGAACTACTTATTAGTGCTAAATCATCTGCATCGGCAAGTCTTGTATTGTTCACATCCTGTAGCTGGATCCCTTGTGGACAGGTTTTAGAAAATTCTCTATCTTACCGATGTCTTTATGCGACATAAAGTTTCACCTATACACATTTTAACTAATCTGATCAATTTTGATGATATTTTAAATTCTTTCATTATCTTTAGGAGTGTCTATCGGTGTATGCTATCGTAGGCCTCTTTAAAATCTATGAATAATATGTGGACATCTACATTGAATTCCCAGTCCTTCTCAGTTACTTGTCTTAGGGTGAATAAGTGATCTAATTGTTTGTATTAACGCCTATATTCCAGTTATGGGCCTTCATTCCTTAATAACTCAGCATATATCTGGTCTTCGCCACAAGCCTTGTTATTCTTTAATTTCTTTATTGCTTTGCTGTATTTCTTTTACTGATGGGGTAGTAATTGTATCAGCTGTATCAGTTGTATCAGGTTCTTCCAATTTAAAGTAATAGTGTTGGTCATTTCAGTTGAGAAGTTGTGAAAATTATGTCTTACACCTTTTTTGTATGTCACTTTTGTTGGTCAGTATTTTCCCATACTGATCCTGTACAAACTGTTCCCTTTTGTTGAATTTACCAAAGGTTTTTTTTTCATCTGCATTGTCCTGTGATGTTGGAAATTGTCTTCTTCTCTGACTATATCATTGTAGTCTTCCCTTTCCTCTTGTCTTAGGGTTCTTTGCGTCTCTTGGCGAAGTTTGTAGTACGTTTCCTTCAATGTCATATTGTCCCTTTCTTCAATCCATGCATTCCTTGCATTTCTTCTTTCCAGCACTTTTTCATGACACTTTGTGTTACACCAAATTTTATTAGGTTTTTTTTCTTTTACCTACGATTTTGGAAGCTGCTTTTTGAATACATCCCTTCAGGTGTCTCCATCTGCTTTTGACATCCTGCGGTTCTGAATTGGTCAGTCTCGGTTTTGTTAGATTGCTCTCAATTTCTTTTGTAAAGTTTTCTTTTATATTTACTTTCGCCAGGTTTCCTATGTTATATCTTGCAATTTCTTCTCTATTCCTATCTACTTTCCTTTTGAGTTTCACTTTCATTTTTGATAGGATTAGCATGTGGCCTGTGTCACAATCCGCTCTCCTAAAGATTCTGACATCTTTAACACTGTTTTGAAAGCATTTATGGATAGCTACATGATCTATTTGATTGACTACCTTTCCATCTGGTGATATCCATGTTCCAAAAGGAATGCGTTTATGTTGAAATTTCATGCTGCTTATCATGAGACCATTTGTCATTGCAAAGTTTATAAGTCGAACCCCATTATCTGAACTTTCCTCATGTAAGCTATAATTGCCGATGATTAGCTTGTAGATTTCTTCCTTTCCTACTTTGGCATTCAAATCTGCTAACACTGTTTTCGCATTGTGCGTACTTAATGAGTTGTACGTTTGTTCCATTTGGCTGTAGAATTCTTTCTTTGTGTTGTCATCCTTATCTTCTGTGGGTGCGTGTGCATTTAGAAATGTAATGTCTAACCACTTCTTCTGAATAATTATGTATGATGCATGGTTATTAACATGTTTGAACCCCCTTATTGAGTCATCTATTGATTTATGAATGTAGAAACCTGTTCCAAATTCATGGCGCTGACCGCGGACTCCATACATTATTGTCCCGTCTGCTATTTTCAGGGAACATGTTCCCTGCCATCTTACTTCTTGGAGAGCTACCAGTTACACTCTATATTTTCTTAATTTGTTTGCTAGTATTTGGGCAGTTCTGGGGCGATACAGGTTTCTAATATTCCATGATCCAAAAGAGAACTCCTTTTAGCTTTGCCAGTTTTTGTTCCAGTAAACCCTTTCCTTTTCTTGAGGCTCACATTGAGTATCCTGACCATTTTGTAATTTTACATGGGTGGGTTGGTAGCCCTCTGCACAACCCCCAACCTGAAGGACCAGGAGTCTTGATTTTGGGGTACTCTACCCCTAGGAGGGTTGCCTTCACTGCAGCTGAGTGAGCCTCTCCTGCCCCTGCTAGTTTTGGTCCACTCCGGGTATTTTATTTCCCCTGTCCGCCACCTGGGGCGGTGCCCGATGGGGGACTTGCAAACCCCATTAAAACCTAATAAGAGGAAAATTAGTACAACACACTCCATGATACCTACCACTGTGAACTACTGAATATGAAGTTCAGTTACCAATACAAACCACAAAAATCATGAAAAACTGGTTCATCATAAATTTTGATATCCACATCTCAAAGAGAATTACAAACATAAAGAAGCACATTGCACTTCTTACAGTAAAGATAAAAAAATACTTAAGAATGTGATTGCCACCAAAAGTCAGCTGACACATCTAGGCTGACACGCGCGCGCGCGCACACACACACACACACACATAACTATTACTGAAACCAACAGAAGCATTGCCACATACACCCATCCCTGGTTCAAGAAGCAGAGACTTTGCCCGAATTAATAATTTCCGCACATTGCCAACACTTTGCACACATTCTTCCAAGAGGCTATATAACTGGAGAAATTTAACTGAGTGGATCATGTTGTCATCTATAGCAGCATCCAAGGAATGACTAGTAAATTTCTTTGTAACATCCTTTCAAACCATTGATGATATGATGAAGTAAAAGTTTCAAAACTGAGGTCAGATCAGTAGCCAATAACTAATGGCACTGAAATAACACACTGGTACTGCAACAAAAACAAAATCCCACGACATCAAGTAACACACAGCACTAAGTCTAGTGCTGTACTGACATCACTCTCAAATAGTTTGGAAACATAAACATCTCAGACTAGAGTGTGCCACAATTTACTCCAACAGGCCCTCTGCAAGCACAATTCATTTCCAAGTCACACGTCAATGACATAACATAACACTGTTATGTCACAGGTACATGCAGATGAGTGGAATCGTACCCTTCTGTTGACCCTTTCCTGTAAGATTTCATTTGCTTTGTGTAATAGGAATTCTGCTGTTTTATCAGTGGCTATAGTGTTGTAATAACCAAAGATAAAATTTTCTCTCTGTCTTATACTGACTGGGAAGTAATTGATGTATAGTAGAATGGAATTGGATCCAATGCACTACCCTGAGGCATACCTGTGTTTATATGTACATCTGTGACAGTTGTTTTATTAAAAATTTACATGTATTTATTCGGAAGCACCTCCACAGTATTAAGGTAATGTAATTTGCCTTTCAAGTTGTTCTCAGTATGGTCTCAAATACAATCTAAGACAAAAAACAATGTACCATGAAGAAATTAACCAAATGGGGTGAAAATCAACAGCTGTAAAGTACATGTATGAACAAACAAGTGATTACAATAACAGAAAAATTGGATGATTTATTCAAGAGAAAGAGCTCCACAAATTAAGCAAGTCAGCAACACATTGATCTACATGTGGCACTTATACAAGCAGTTACTCGGGTTGGCACTGACTGACAGACTTGTTGGACATCCTCTTAAGGAATAGCACGCAAAATTCTGACCAATTTGTGTGTTCGAGTGTCAAAGTCCTGAGCTGGTTGGGGTGGCCTACCCATATTGCTCCAGACATTCTCAATTGGGGAGAGATCCAGCGATTTGGCGAAGGTAGGGTATGGCAAGCATGAAGATAAGCAGTAGAAACTCTCACCAGTGGTGGGCAGATATTATCTTGCTGATATGTAAACCTAGGATGTGTTGCCATGAAGGGCAACAAAATGGGGTGTAGAATATTTGTTAGCATACCTTTATGCTGTAAAGGTGCTGTCAATGACAACTAAGGGGTCCTGCTGTGAAATGAAATGACACCCCAAACCATCACTGCTGGCTGTCATGCCTTTCTGGGGCATCTCCAAACACATCTCTGCTCTCCATTGGGGCTCAGTTCGAAGTGGGTCTCATTACTGAAGACAGTCGTACTGTAGTCAGTGAGATTCCAGGCCAAATGTGCCAGACACCAAAGGCATTTGCCCTTTTTGGTGTACAGGGGACAAAGGTAGTCGGTGCAAGGGGCACTGTGAGCTCAGCCCCCTTTCTGTGAGCTGCATATTAATGGCCGTTGCAGTCACTGAAGCGCCAGTTGCATGTCGGATCGGTCATAATGATGAGTTGGGGCTCTGAGTGCCTCCCTGATGATTGCTCAGTCCTCACGTTCTGTTGTCTCTCCAGGCCATCTGATTTCTCCTTGACATTGTGTTGAGCCATGGTTCACCCATTCCTGCCAGTGTTGTTGTATAGTGGCAGTGCTCTTGTATTCAAATTAGAGTGTTTAACTGGTAACTCCAACTGGCTTCTTTGAACTCAACAACACATCATCCCTCAAATTCTGTCATCTGTGTATATTGTTTACGGGTGTGTCCATGAGGCACAGTTACTGTTCAACTAAGTACATGAAATAAAATTCACAAAGACTTTATGTCTTGGTATCAACATATTCCCTCTGTACTATCCACGTCAGCTGTGCAGTGACATTTCACTGCAGCATCACACAGTCATCCTTTGGTTGCTAAAGTTTACAATTTTGCAGTTTCCGTTGTATATGTATGAATATCAATTTGTGACCAATCTGCTTAACTGCTTCGTGGTATGTTTTTTAAGTGTCTATATCCTGCATGCATGTGATTTTCTTAGTAACTGTGCTACTAAATGTAAAACATCACAGACTAAAGTGTAACTTACTTATTGTGTTGATGGTTCTTGTTTTGTGTGCTAATGTTGATAATTCATTGACATTGGTCATAGCCATTTGGGTGATAGTATAGTCACCAAACAAAGGAAGTAGGTTACAGTACGCTTCTTCGCCCACTGCTGAAATACTGCTCAGCAGTGTGGGATCCGTACCAGATAAGGTTGATAGAAGAGATAGAGAAGATCCAACGGAGAGTAGCGCGCTTCGTTACACGATCATTTAGTATTCGCGAAAGCGTTATGGAGGTGATAGATAAACTCCAGTGGAAGACTCTGCAGGAGAGACGCTCAGTAGCTTGGAACGGGCTTTTGTTAAAGTTTCGAGAACATACCTTCACCGAAGAGTCAAGCAGTATATTGCTCCCTCCTACGTATATCTCGCGAAGAGACCATGAGGATAAAATCAGAGAGATTAGAGCCCCCACAGAAGCATACCAACAATCCTTCTTTCCACGAACAATACGAGACTGGAATAGAAGTGCGAACCAATAGAGGTACTCCGGGTACCCTCCGCCACACACCGTCATGTGGCTTGCGGAGTATGGATGTAGACGTAGATGCAGTGAGAGCCTCTCGTCAAGTAAGTCGGTTGCGTAGTGCATGCCTCTTTAGTTGACGGCACGTAGGAGACTTGTGTGTCGAAAAAGGTGAAATAACGATGATGACAACTCAACGTTCTATTCATATGGATATGGTGTCTGTTCCTTCGGAGATGTCTAAAAGAACAGACACCGTATCCATATAAGTATATCGTTCAGGCAATACCGGCCATGACCTTCTTCTTCTGTACGGAAGCACACATATTCCCCTAACTCATACGGGACTTGGTAAGATTGTCTTCCACGAGTAATGAGTGTGTTGAGTTGGGACACTACGAATGTAGTGTGTCGACATACAACGGGCTTTTGTTAAAGTTTCGAGAACATACCTTCACCGAAGAGTCAAGCAGTATATTGCTCCCTCCTACGTATATCTCGCGAAGAGACCATGAGGATAAAATCAGAGAGATTAGAGCCCCCACAGAAGCATACCAACAATCCTTCTTTCCACGAACAATACGAGACTGGAATAGAAGTGCGAACCAATAGAGGTACTCCGGGTACCCTCCGCCACACACCGTCATGTGGCTTGCGGAGTATGGATGTAGACGTAGATGCAGTGAGAGCCTCTCGTCAAGTAAGTCGGTTGCGTAGTGCATGCCTCTTTAGTTGACGGCACGTAGGAGACTTGTGTGTCGAAAAAGGTGAAATAACGATGATGACAACTCAACGTTCTATTCATATGGATATGGTGTCTGTTCCTTCGGAGATGTCTAAAAGAACAGACACCGTATCCATATAAGTATATCGTTCAGGCAATACCGGCCATGACCTTCTTCTTCTGTACGGAAGCACACATATTCCCCTAACTCATACGGGACTTGGTAAGATTGTCTTCCACGAGTAATGAGTGTGTTGAGTTGGGACACTACGAATGTAGTGTGTCGACATACTAGGTGAGAATGAGCGTCTAACGGGAGGCGTGCGCGAGATAGTCCCTGCAGTCGCGTTATCCTCTGTGCCCTCGGTGTCGATGGATAGAGCGTGTGCCATGTAAGCAGGAGCTCCCGGGTTCGAGTCCCTGTCGGGGCACACATTTTCACCTGTCCCCGTTGATATATGTCAACGCCTGTCAGTAGCTGAAGGTATTAATATAATTCTAATAACACATAAGCCAAGGAACTCTGCGACCCGGCCGGGAATCGAAGCCGTACCCCTCTGCCGCGCTGACCACTCAGTTATAGAGGCGGACGATCTGTTACATGGAATGAAATATGTAGCTGTTGAATGGAATCTGGATTGAGAATAAACTGGAAGAAGACGAAAGTAATGACAAATAGAAGAAATGAGATCAGCAATAAACGTAATATAAAAATTCGCGCTCGTGGAGTATATGATGGAAAGGAATTCTCCTCTCTTGTAAATCTACATCCATGGGAACAAAATAACCCATGACAGACGAAGCGCCAGCCTGGGTGGCCGAGCAGTTCTAGGCTCTAAACACTGAAACCGCACGACCGCTACGATCGCAGGTTAAAACCCTGCCTCGGGCATGGATTTGTCTGATGTCCTTAGGTTAGTTAGGTTTAAGTAGTTCTAAGTTTAGGGGACTGATGACCTCAGATGTTAAGTCCCATAGCGCTCAGAGCCACTTGAACCATTTTGAACAGACGAAAGGAGGTGGATGCAAGGGAGAGAGAACAGGCAGGCCAAGAGGAAATCCCCGGCCAAGACAAGTCTGCTCGCGTCAAACATAGGCCTTAATTTCAGGAATAAATTCATCATAATGTGCAACGTTTGGGGCACAGCGTTACATCGTGGTCAACCATTGGCAATGGGATAAACGGAACACAAGAGAATCGAAGTGTTTGAGATGTGAATCTATAGCAGAGCTCTAAACATTCATGGTGGTGTCTGTTTGTACTATATCGTGTCTCCCTACCACTTTCGCTCAACGACGCTCTGAGCGTGTTCTTTAGGGAATTAACTAGTTTGATCCTGGGACCTGTTGCTGGTAAGGAGACGCCAGAACACACATGACATGTACAATTCAGAAGAGTTCAGTGAGACTAGCGATGATATAACCAAATACTAAATGACCTCAGCGTCAGCTCCACTGCACTCCCTGTAAAAGAATCTTAATGCTAACTAAATTTAGTGGAAAGGGTTCAAGGCTTTCCTATTTTTAGTTAGCTGGTAAAATAACGTCAAAAAAGCAGTTAAGTTTACCATTGGAAATTTTATTCTACTCTCAAAACATTGTTTATAAATTGCACTATTGATAAAAGGAAATGTTTTAATACAGGATGGTAAAAACCAACTGCGTTTAACAAAAATGTGAACGAATATTCCCTGAATGGGTTTCCAAGTTCTACAATCGATCGAAGTGTGACCAATGCCATATCACATCCATAATCTAGGTTAAATTTAAGTTTCACAAAAGAGAAAACTATCAAAATGGTCTACAGTAACCCTCAATTATCTTTAATTACTTATCTAACTTGTCGTAAATTACAGTGGCTGATGTGGCTTCTCAATAACTATATAAAAGGAAAATCATCGCGTTTCGTATCTGTTCTTCAAGTGGCAAATGTGAACGCCATGAGTTTTAACTAACGATTGACACTAGTATTACGCAAAAAAAGGGGGTGTAACAGATGAGACTTCTGCAATTCTGAGTGAAGCCTTATGCGCTCAAAAATGCGGCATCGCGTGCGTTCATTACCTTGTCGGTGTTTAGGCAGCGTCAGGGCGACAGCGGCCGGCGCACCAGCCATCCAGCTCGCCGTCTCGGAACCAACTCTCTCTTAACTTCTCCTTACTACAATTTACCGAAGTTAGTTTAAAAAAAGTATCTGGCTATGTTTTCATCTGACCAATCAGGATCTCAATGTTAACCTTAAGCTCCGCCTACATAAATTCTGTCTATCCAATGAGAAACGTTACACTTTTCGTGGTGGGGCAATGTATTTAAAGTTTGCAACGTAAAAGAGACGCCAAAAAGTTTCACGCTAAAACCTGCAGCTGGTGTGGTCCTTTTAGCGTTATCGTGAGATCTATACTGTTCTTCTGGAAGGCTCTAGCTTTTAACATGGGCTGGGGGGTGTTCCTTGACGTACCTGAGACGCGATAAAGTCTTACGCTAAAACGTGCGAGTTGTGTGGCCCTTTTTTGTGTTGTCGTAAGATCTATACTGTTTTTCTGGAGGGCTCTAGCTTTTTACATGGGCTGGGGGGTGGTCCTTGACGTACCTGAGACGCGAAAAAGTCTCACGCTAAAACGTGCGGGTGGTGAGCTCTAGTGGTTAGCTGGAGACGTGGGTATCCGTCCCTTATCGTAGGGCCTTCTAGCTTAACACGGTTCTGCTCTCGGCTTCTGTCCTAGTTTCTCCCCTCGGAACTGCGTCGCCCCTCACTGTGGGAGGGTACGACATGCATTTAGGCATTCTTGTGTTAGTCTGTGATATTCCATTTGCTCACTCGTTACTCGTATTACTTTGGTTAATTTAATGTCACGATTTATTCGGAGCTATGTTACGTACTAGTAGATTTGCTTATTATGTCAGGGTTTTCATGGAAGGTGTTGGATTTTCCTGACACCTTACAGAGCGCTGACAATTAGGTTCTGTAGAATCAGAGAGGAAACAAACATACGAAAAACACTGACAAGAAGAAGCAAGACGATGATTGGATGTGGATTATGACATGAGGGGATAACTTGCAAAGTACCAGAGTGAGCTGTAGAGCATAAAAACTGCAGAGGAAGAAAGAGATTGGAATACATCCACCAAATAATTGAGGACGTTGGGTGCAGACGCTATTCTGAAATGAAAAAATTCTCACGGAAGGTAAATTCGTGGCGGACCGTATCAAACCGTTCAGAAGACTGACGACTCAAGGAAAAAAATTCGCAACACAAACGTCGCTGCAAAACAAACACGCCAAGAAATCTTTGCTCTCGTCTGTTCCTAGATTCAGTCATGCAGAAGATATAGTCTTGTCAAACTGGGTGAATCTTTTTGAAAAACCCTATGCACCGGAGCAGAAATACACTACTGACTATTACATTTGCTACACCACGAAGATGACGTTCTACAGACGCGAAATTTAACCGACAGTAAGAAGATGCTGTGATATGCAAATGATTAGCTCTTCAGCCCATTCACACAGCTTTGGCGCCGGTGGCGACACCTACAACGTGCTGACATGAAGAAGGTTGCAACCGATTTCTCATACACAAACTGCAGTTGGCCGGCGTTGCCTGATGAAACGTTATTGTGATGCCTCGTGTAAGGAGGAGAAATGCGTACCATCACGTTTCTGACTTCGTTAAAGGTCGGATTGTAGCCTATCGCGATTGCTGTTTATCGTATCGCGACATTGCTGCTCGCGTTGGTCGAGATCCAATGACTGTTAGCAGAATATGGAATCGGTGGGTTCAGGAGGGTAATACGGAACGCCGTGCTGGATCCCAACGGCCTCGTATCACTAGCAGTTGAGATGACAGGCATGTTACCCGCATGGCTGTAACGGATAGTAAAGCCATGTCTCGACCCCTGAGTCAACAGATGGGGACGCTTGCAAGACAACCATCATCTGCACAAACAGCTCGACGACGTTTGGAGCAGCATGTACTATCAGCTCGAAGACCATGGTTGCGGTTACCCTTGGCGCTCAATCACATACAGGATCGCCTGTGATGGTGTCCTCAACGACGAAACTGGGTGCACGAATGGCAGACCGTAATTTTTTCGGATGAATCCAGGTTCTGTTTACAGCATCATGATGGTCGCATGCGTGTTTGGCGACTTCGCGGTGAACGCACATTGGAAGCGTTTATTCGTCATCGCCATACTGGCGTATCACCCGGCGTGATGGTGTGGGGTGCCATTGGTTACACGTCTCGGGCACCCCTTGATCGCACTGACGGCACTTTGGACAGTGGACGTTATCTTTCAGATGCGTTACTTAGAACTACTTAAACCTAACTAACCTAAGGACAACACACAACACCCAGCCATCACGAGGCAGAGAAAATCCCTGACCCCGCCGGGAATCGAATCCGGGAACCCGGGCGCGGAAAGCGTGAACGCTACCGCACGACCACGAGATGCGGGCAGCCTAAACTGTTTTCCGTGGTGTGGGAGTGATTCCTTCAAAAATATCGAGGTTAATAAACTACCCCGTCATTCCGGAAATCGAGTTCCTGCTGGTGTCCTCTGACCACGTCATCGTCGGGACTCTAATTCTTACTCTTCCTTTCATTTACTTTTCCAGTGGTACCCACGAAGGACAGCAGTAAAGCCCTCTGATTACTCCTCGCCTCTGTGGAATCCAGTTTAGTACGTACTCCGTTGAGCATCATCAGACTGTCTGGCTAAAACGAAATTTTGTATCATAACTGTTCTTAGTTTAGGCTACTGTCAGCTGTCTCTTCCGACCAATTTCACTATCTCTTCGTGCCCCCTCCAACCCCCCCCCCCCCCCTCTCTCTCTCTCTCTCTCTCTCTATATATATATATATATATATATATATATATATATATATATATATCTTCCTAGCCTCCGTCTCTTTCTTTCCCGTTCATTCCGTCACACACTCGCCCCTTTTTCTCTCTGACCTCTCACACACACGTTCCATCTCTCTCTCTCTCTCTCTCTCTCTCTCTCTCTCTCTCTCTCTCACACACACACACACACACACACAAATTCACTCGGTTTCTCTTTTAGTCATCTACAGCTGCAGCACAGATAGCTTCATGAAGCCCACCGTCGAAACGAAATGCTCGGTGCCGAATACTTCGACTGTGAAATGCGAGATAGCCATCCGCTCACGCGAAAACTTTGCTCGGTTTAAGCAACAAAAACGGCGAGAACGATTTTGCAGCAGTCTAAGCGATTCTGTAACATTCGTATAGAATTCAGTTAGGCTATTCTTTAACAGTACTTCTGACAGAATTGACAGAATAAAAGTAAAAACTTAAAATATATCATTAGGACATGTATTTTCCGACTTTTCCCTGAATTTGCCGTGATTTGTTAACATGGCGAATAAATTATACTTTATAAGCAGATTCCTTCGGAACTGACAGAAAAAATTACAACAGAAACTGATACACCAATATATGGATTATTAAAATATATTTAATTTTGTTTATTATTATTAATACGTAATATTCACTCCTCCATTTGCATTAATTCTGTCCTGTCCCTACACAACACTCTACGCTAGGTTGTCGTTGGAAATGAGCAAATCCGTCACATCTCACTACATTTCTGAAACCCACTCATCTCGCGTCGTCCTTTCGCAGCAGAGGTAGCGCTTAGTCATGGACTCGTTCAAATATGTCGGATGCGGCGCTGTAATGGTGATAATTGAAGGAAATCATTAACTACTTGTCTTCTTGTAAAGAGCACACAGTTTAACTTTTTCAAGGGATGTCGTTAATTGATTCCTATGGTTTAATTACATCATATTTTACTGGACACTTAATGTGTTGCACATGATATTAGTTATCAATAACATTCTGCAACTGGGGCAGATGTCATTTAATTTCAACGCACGTACACGAGTCCAGTAAACAGTGGCTTTCAACAATGCGATCATGAACAATATTTTTAACTACAATTCTTGAAAACTGACTGCCACTACCGGTACAACTGTACCCTGCGGCCTCCGCTTCCAGACTGCTTTTGTAAAGCAATAATTAACGTTACTGGAAAGAGCTACCGTCGATGCGACTTTTCATCGTGGCCCCTGCTAACAGACTGACGCTCCCAACCCTGACCTTGGAGTTCCTGCCAACAGAAGGGAGATTGTGGGATGTTGGTTTCAGACAGACATAGAAAGTCTGTGTTACTACGTATACGAAGTCTTGCTCAGCCAGTAGCAAACCTCTGATGCTGGTGACGCCATGACGCCAGAGCGTGTGACCAAGGAGCCACGCTTAGCTTACTCCGACACCACATTGTTCCTCTACGCAGACTGTAAGCTTTGCTCTGTGCTGCACAATCAGTGATGTCTCAGGTACCTGTTGCAAAGCACTACTAGGTAATATTTACATTCCTGAGAAATAGCTTCATTCGTAACATACATGACGTCATTTAAAAATAGGTTATTATTGCTTATTTGGGTTGTAATAACGATCTGAAATAAATCCTTTCTACATGTATTAAGCTTTGGGGGAGGTTCTTTTAAGTGTGCAACCTGTTTAATGCTAAATCATATGAATACAGAATCACATATCGCTTCGTATTACAAAGAATTGGTAGTCAGCTGCAGGGACACAATACACCTTCAACCGAAGGACTGTGTGAGTGTGGCAATATTACGATGCCAAGAATATTATGAAGAATGTACCAAACGAATTAAAATAGTTAGCAGCCTTCTGCGACACTTATATCAACTGCGAAGTCTTATAACACGGGTAGGAGGGGTATACGTAAGGCGGTAACCAATGCTATGGTCCGCAGGGGAGTGAAACTGACCCGTTTATGGTTGCAAGGCCGTTAAGGTTTTCCGTATGAGTCATCGCTTGACGTCTTCTAAGGTACTATTTCTGTTCTTCTTTCCCAAAGGTTGAGAGTAGTTTCCTTTATTTATCATTTTGCTGGCTTCCGAACATAGTCCAAATTAACTGTCGCTACTTGTTTTATTCAAGACATTGTACGAGGGTTGTTCAATAAGTAAAGCCCCACACTTTTTTTCTCAGAACACATTTACTGTAAGAGTCATATTTTAGTGAGAATATACATCAACATGTCTTGTCCATGGATCCTATTTTTCTACGTAGTCTCCATTACGTTCTGCGGCCGTACGGGAGCGTTGTGGTCTTTGCACATCCGAGAGTCTCGATCATTGCAGACGCACTTCCAGTGCTGACCGACAACTGCAGAGCTAATTGTCGAGTTATGATGCGCTGGTCGCACGATGCAGCATGTCTGGAGCAGTGGCTGTGACGGAATGTCCTGAGCGTGGCTGATCGTGGAGCTCATTTCCTGGGGCAGTAACTTTCGTTGCCCATTGCCAAACTGTACTCCTATCAACTGCAACATCGCCATACAGTGCACACAAACGTTTATGGATGTTCACCGTGGTTTCTTTTTTCCGCACACAAGAATTCAATAACAGCACGCTGCTTGTAACATCAGTCCTATCTAAACGCCATTTCGACGCAGTACTATGGCTCTTCCATCTGCCAGAACGGTTCGAAACTTCGTAGGCCAACAGAACAAACATGAACTATGAAGCACCAACAAGGACGTTTGTCTACGTATTTTATTGGCTTTTTAAAAAATGTAGGGATTACTTATTGAACCACCCTCGTATTATGTAAAAACACACTAAGGAGGATTCTTTTGCTACACCTTAATCAGCTGAAAATTTATGTAGTCTGTATCTTTCTTTGAACAACACCATAAAATTTCATAGATGTCTCTACCTGGTTATATCATTTGTCTCTGAGGACATGACATCTTATAGTAACGTCCTGATTTTATGTTGACGTCAGGAGCAACCAAAAAATACCGTTATAACTATTCTATAAATACACCACTGGCAATTAAAATTACTACACCAAGAAGAAATCCAGATGATAAACAGGTATTCAATGGACAAATATATTATACTAGAACTGACATGTGATTACATTTTCACGCAATTTGGGTGCATAGACCCTGAGAAATCAGTACCCAGAACAACCACCTCTCGCCGTAATAACGGCCTTGATACGCCTGGGCATTGAGTCGAACAGAGTTTGGATGGCGTGTACAGGTACAGCTGCCCATGCAGCTTTAACACGATACCACAGTTCATCACGAGTAGAGACTGGCATATTGTGACGAGCCAGTTGCTAGGCTACCATTGACCAGACGTTTTCAATTGCTGAGAGATTAGGAGAATGTTCTCGCCAGGGCAGCAGTCAAACATTTTTTGTATCCAGAAAGGCCCGTACAGCACCTGAAACATGCTGTCGTGCGTTGTCCTGCTGAAATGTAGTGTTTCGCAGGGATCGAATGAAGGGTAGGCCCACGTGTCGTAACACATCTGAAATGTAACGTCCACTGTTCAAAGTGCCGTCAATGCGCTCAAGAGGTGACGGAGACGTGTAACCAATGGCACCCCATACCATCACGCTGGGTGATACGCCATTATGGTGATGACGAATACACGCTTCCAATGTGTGTTCACTGAGATGTTTCCAAACACGGATACGACCATCATGATGCTGTAAACAGGACCTGGATTCAGCCGAAAAAATTACGTTTTACCATTCGTGCACCCAGGTTCGTCGTTGAGTACACCATCGCAGGCGCTCCTGTCTGTGATGCAGCGTCAAGGGTAACCGCAGCCATGGTCTCCGAGCTGATAGACCATGCTGATGCAAACGTCGTCGAACTGTTCGTGCAGATGGTTGTTGCCTTGCAAACGTCCCCATCTGCTGACTCAGAGATCGAGACGTGGCTGCACGATCCGTTACAGCAATGCGGATAAGATGCCTGTCATCTCGACTGCTAGTGATACGAGGCCGCTGGGATCTAGCACGGCTTTCCGTATTATCCTCCTGAACCCACCGATTCCCTATTTTGCTAACAGTCACTAGATCTCGAGCAACGCGAGCAGCAATGTCGCGATACGATAAACCGCAATAGCGATACGCTACAAAACGGCCTTTACCAAAGCCAGAAACGTGATGGTACGCATTTCTCCTCCTTACACGAGGCATCACAATAACGTTTCACCAGGCAACGCCGGTCAACTGCTCTTTCTGTATGAGAAACCGGTTGAAAACTTTCCTCATGTCAGCACGTTGTAAGTGTCGCCACCGGCGCCAACCTTGTGCGAATGCTCTGAAAAGCTAATCATTTGCAAATCACAGCATCTTCTTGCTGTCGGTTAATTTTCGCGTCTGTAGCACGTCGTCTTCGTGGTGTAGCAATTTTATTTGCCAGTAGTGTAGTTTTGCACAAAGTTCCGAGCACCGAAAACTGGTGATATTAATTTGTTTACAATTACTGTAGTATTTCGTAGTGAATATAACTACGATGATTCCCGTTGGTAAGTTTGCAACTATACTTTTACTTGTTATTGAAGAATATATCGATTCTTGTCTTCCTTTGCTCCGTGAGGTTGTGATCTTCAACTAAATTATCTGTCTTGAAATGTAAAATCTGTTTTTAATATTGCGGAATATTTAACATTGGGAAGTAATGAAGAATGTTTTGAAACCTGTCTTCTCACACACTCCCGATCGCTCCTAAAGCTATTAAAGTCCATGGCTCAGGTGAAAACATCCGTAGCATGTAATGTTCTGAACTTATTTTTACTGCTGGTATATATCTGCTACCATCCATAAATCTCTGAAGACACAGTAGACGCTTAAGACTCAGAAGCACGTCACTGAATGGAATTTCGTTTTTTATTTTCTTTTAAGATAACACAACATGGATTAGCTTTGTCTTCTGCTGTTGTCGGGTAGGAGGTTTCTGAGTCAGAAGTCAAATGCGATTTCCCTGACAATTATTCTGCATAAATCACATTTTCAGCTGTATATACTAACATTCTGACATGTGCTTTTGTACTTAGTTTATTCGGGCTGATGTGATTTTTCAGTGCGGAAATATTGATGTTCAGTTATGTACATTAAGGTTAACATTTATCTGAATTCATTACAACGCGTTGTTACATCTATACATTCCACGTTATTTAATCCTATGCTACGGTCGGTATGCGTTACAATAGGACAGATCTGCAAAATGTGTTGATATCCGTTTATTTTCCATGACGAAGCAAGAACACTGTAAGCTGGTGGTTTATTGCCTCGCTGACCATCACGACGATCTAAGAAAACTTGCTGCACTGTCTGTTACGAGTCAGTTTCTATTACTACAGATTACTATTATTCTAAATTGAAATACCTTCTTGAAGCTTTGAGCTGAAATATTATTACTACATAAATTTTTAAAATATCTGTAAGTAGCTTCTTTTTATTCTCTATGGATGCCATACTGGGTGACCATGACAGGGTTTTCACTGTTGTGTATTAATATATGTATATTTTCTTTGTTTAATACTCAGAACTACTGGTTCCTATAATAATAAGTAACAACAGAGGGGATATACCAAGGCATAACAAAAGAGGAAAATTTTTCACAAGTACAGATGACGACAACTTCTTCTCTGACTTGAAATTTTTTTATCTTCTTTACTAAAATCTACACACCTGCTCACAGTAGTGCATAACTGTAATTTCTTCGCGTATTGCGAAATGTCAGAACGTAAGTAATACCGTTGCTGAAGCTATATGCTGCTTTCTACATAACGGCGAAATTTAGTGCGCTAAACTGCTACCGACTAGCGTCTACACAACGTTCTTTTTACGCCATTCACGCAGCCACTACGTGGCGTCTGAACAGAGAGCCTTTCAAACTGTATTATTTGCTTTTGTAGATTTGAAATTTGTTTTAGTGTTGCTTTTAGAAAGCATTAATTAGATTAACTATTGTATCAAAATGATTGATGAGACGCTAACCGGATTAAAGTTTTAACCTTAGGCATGCAGGCTGTGTGAACAATACAGGAGCAGAGAAAGACAACAGTACGAGCAAACATTGTACAGTCATTCAAAACGCAAAATGATATAAAGTTGGAATTATTAAACAAATAAAAAGATATTTCACGTGCACAGAAGTAATCTGCATGCGCACGAGACCGTATTTTGGTGTCCAAACTGAAAATTTAACAACAGACCAGGATAAAATAATCTCCAATCACTTCGGTCGCTATCTTACTACTGTGTAATGACAAATGGCTCACTGGTTCATTGTGAACACTGATCACCAAAGCCAGCAACGACAAATTTACCACTTATCAGAGTGAACGGGAATTAAGAGCGAGGCATCTCAGCCAGCAAGTTACACTTCAGACCTGGTAGTGATGACGTCACCGCTGATTTAATCACTGCTGCAACAAGCAGAGGATAGTTATGCCTGGGACAGAAGTTACGATTCGTTGGAGTCACAAGTGATGTAGAGCCACCAGAAGAAAATCATTTGTGCGCCTACCTACCAGTGTTATCTGTGGAAGGATGAATGAATCTACTTCTCTCCAGAATTCACAGGAATTTTATTTACAGAAACTAAAAACTGCCGGTAAAAATGCAAACTCGACATATATCTGCACAATACATTCTGCCATGCAACATACATCTTTTTCTCGGTCGAAGCGACCATCTGTTACGTAAGAAAATATAGTAACGTAAAGTTCATAATATGTTGCATGTGTGTGTTCCTGTAGCAGTATAAACAAACACTGAGGTGACAAAGGTCATGAAACACCTTTTAAAATCGTGTCGGACCTCTTTTTAGCAGGAGTGGTGCTGCAACCGGATGTGGCATATACACAACAAATCGTTGGACGTTCACTGCAGAAACATTGCGCCATGCTGCATGTATAGCCGTCCATAACTGTCAAAGTGTTTCCGATGCAGGATTTTGCGGACAAACTGCTCTGTCGATTACATCTAATGTATGATTGAAGGAATTCATTTCGGGCCCGAGACACTCACTCGAATTGACCAGAATGTTCTTCAAAACCGTAGCAAACAACCACGGCACTGTGTCATAGAGCATCGTCACCCATACAAATTCCATCGTTGTTTGGAAACGGAGTCCATGGATGGCTGCATATGGTCTCTAAGTAGCCAAACATAACAATTTTCTGTCAATTATCTGTTCAACTGAATCAGAGGACCCTTTCCATTCCATGTGTACACAGTGCTAACCATTATGGAGTCACCATCAGCCTGCACAGTGTCTTGTTGACAGCCCTTTCATTAGCTCTTACCAATTAAAATCAGGGCTTAACTGACCAGGCCACAGATCTCCATTTGTCTACGACCCAACCAATTGGCCACGAGCCTAGTAGAGGCACTGCAGCCGATGTCGTGCTGTTAAGAGGCTTCAAAATGGTTCAAACAGCTCTAAGCACTGTGGGACTTAACGTCTGAGGTCATCAGCCCCCTGGACTTAGAACTACTTAAACCCAACTAACCCAAGGACAACACACACATCCATGCCCGAGGCAGGATTCGAACCTGCGACCGTAGCAGCAGCGTGGTTATGGACTGAAGTGCCCAGAACCGCTCGGCCACAGCGGCCGGCATTAGAAGGAGCACTCATGATTTTTGTCAGCTGTTATAACCCATTAGCGTTAAATTCTGCAGTGTTGTCCTAACGAATACGATCGTTATACGTCCCACATTGATTTCTACGGTCATTTCACACATTGACAGCTTTAAGCAAACACCGGTGCTCTAGGTCGTTAACCGAAGGCCATCGGCCACTGTATTGTCCGTGGCGAGACGTAATGCCTGAATACGCTCTTCTCGGTACACTCTTTACACTGTGAACCTAAGAATATTGAATTCCCTAACTATTTCCGAAAGGGAATGTCCCATGCGTCTAGTTCTAGTTCAATCCTTGTCTGTTAACTCCCGTCGTATGACCATAATTACCCGAGTACAAATGACAGCTCTGTCAATATGATGCCCTTTTTTTTACATTGTGGACGCAATACTATCGCCATCGGTAAATTTGCAAATCACTATTCCTTGACTTGTGTCACCTCACTATAAAAATTTCCAAACACTACATCTAGGCAGTTATCTACTGGTTTCTCCTGGGTCTGGTGGCGTGAAAGAGCTGTATGCCTACCAGGACTTGAAAAGATTCCACTCATGAGGTATGAAAATTAGTCAGCTAATTAGCTATATGTCTACTTTTCACTGTGTGAAAATGCATGTGGTACACTAAGTAGTATGTCTATAATGCAGTCCCAGAAGTAAAGTAAGATATCAAGTATTACTTATCCAGTGTGCTTTCATTCTAACACCACAAGTTATCCCGTTTCTTACTGTGGCAGTAGCTCTGTGTGGGGTTCTGTTCCATGGAGAGGTGGTTGCAAAACAGTGAACACTTCTAGGAACTCTTGTATCATACAGTTCACACCAATAAACACAAATAAACGTACGACATGACTCGACACATCAAGTTGATTGTTAAATACAGAAGCACATTGTCGACTGCTCAAACTCCAACACCACAACAACGCCAGCGCTGTGTTGACAGCGGACAGTAAATGAACTACAAGACCAACTCTGCAGCTGTCACCGTGTTTTAGCAACGAGATACCACTGCCGCGCCGTCGAAGCGGTCAACATTCAAACTCGCTGTGTTCCCCATTACAAACCTTTTATAAACAAATGCCATTACTCACTTCACGGAGATCGCCTAACAATACAGCCGCGAACACTGTTACCACTGTCAGCAAGTCAGATTTTTAGAGGTAACACTGGCTACCATATAGCTGTAAAATTAGTGATTTAGCTGGGCACCGGAAGCTTGCCTTTTCTTTCCAATTCATTTGGCTTTTTTTCTACCTTTTTTTCTTGAATATAGGAAGGCACTAAAATTCATGTTGAAAAAAGGAAAATTATTTACATTAAACTAATTTTTTCAAACCATGCTTCAACATTCCATGAAATGTATTAATACACTGAATTAAAAAGCATAACAAATCAAATTGAAACTGTGTCACTTTGTGTTACAGGCTCGTTACCATATACATGCACAAAATCAAAACTATAAATACGGAATATAAACATCTGAGAGCCTCACTAGAAACGCTGTCGTAGCGTAGCTGTCATCAACAAAGTATCAGAGCTTCACAATCACTTTGTGTTACAGGCTCGTTAGCATATACATGCACAAAATCAAAACTATAAATACGGAATATAAACATCTGAGAGCCTCACTAGAAACGCTGTCGTAGCGTAGCTGTCATCAACAAAGTATTAGAGCTTCACAATATTGAAGGACGCTATTCTAGGCAAAGCAGACTTTCGTTTACGCACGATGAATCAGAAGTCAACCGCTTCACAACTGCAATAAGCAATGTACCAACGACTGAGCAGAGGAAAGGAACAGCGAACTTCTGTTCAATGCACTAGTTTGCAAATTGTAAGAAATAATATAACGTTACAGTGAATATATTGCGAAGTTTGTCCTATAAGTACCTAGCAGGAACATTACTTTTACTTTTATTCTGAGAAAAGAAAGTTATAAAAAATAAACTGACATGAAGATGTTTATCTAAACAAGTTTTCGCATCAAAACATCGAGGTTTTGAAAACGGGCTAATATATTATATGCCTATCATAGAAAGCAATTTTCAAATTGTTGTATCT
The DNA here is from genome assembly GCF_023897955.1 of Schistocerca gregaria. Lineage (NCBI taxonomy): Eukaryota > Metazoa > Arthropoda > Insecta > Orthoptera > Acrididae > Schistocerca > Schistocerca gregaria. The sequence continues at coordinate 211,585,198 of NC_064920.1, read as the reverse complement.
CCATTCGAAGTAGAGAGCATCCAGAAATAATTTCGTAATGAGGTGTATAAGGAACACACTACATTTTTATTATTTTGTGCTTTTTGGAAAATTAATATTTTTGAATATCTATACGTTTTTTCTCCGGCTATTAAAGTCTTTAAAATGAAATGTCATACATGCATTTAACATATGTTGTAAAATCCCGTGGAAGTTATTTCCTGAAGTTGTTTAAACTGAATTACATAACTGACAACGAGTAAATTCAAGTAAACAGTTTTTTACGAACTTGATTTCATGGTAAAAATTTCCAGCAAAGTAATATAAGCGGTGATTACTTTTTATCTTATCTGTATATGAAATTTCGTAAAATTGTTCTTCGAGTGGTTGGAGTTATCTAACAGTATGTACCTTGCTGTATTTTCATATACATATCCTTCTGCCGTTGAATACCTTACAAAAGAGTATGTACTACAAAAATAAAATTTCACAATAGTACACTTTGTTTTACTTCAACTTTTCTCGGTTTTTTTGTAGACACTATAAGCTTATTTCGTTTTGGAGAGTAAGCAACACTGATTATTACTCTGCCAAAAAGATAGGAACGATTTACATGCCCTGAGAGCAATAACGTATAAACGGAATACATAATAAAATGCCATTAGCAACAAACTACAGCCTTTTTACACTTGATAGAACCAGACTGGACCCAGTAAAGAAGCACCACGAGTATAAACAAATGCGTTATCCAGATTAGTTTTGAGCACCTCTATAGCTATTTTTTTTGTACAGCAACTGAAGAATTTTGTTACAGCAAAGAACATTCCGCTCCTTTTGTTTAATGCCTTTTCATACAGTGTTATTTGTTGCATGGTCCCAATGCTGTCTCCCTACTGTTGAGATGGGCCCATACTCACCTAGCACCTCCGAACTGACTGGTGAGTTTCATGTTTCATGTGCCTGGTATATGGCCTACAGCTCGACGGAACAGAAAGACTTCTGGTATCTACCTAGTGGTAGATAGGGACATTCGTTCCACAGTTGCTCAGGTATTCTGTGGAACTAGAGCGAAAGCAGAAATGTGGCCAACCAAGTAATCACCAAGTCATATAATCCGAGGCAACCGAGGAAAAGACATTTGAAATGTCAAAGCTGTGCAGGCCAATAACGTATACGAATCTGCTTGTACAACTGAATGTAGTAGTTTTCCGGTTTTCTCAAGCAATTCTCATGCGATGCTGATACATATTTATATGTTATTTTGTACGTTAATTGTATATGGACATTATTACTCTATTATTGTTTGTGACAATCTAAATAGTTTCATTATAAACTCACACACTTGCCTCACTGATTTACGTTTATTGTAAAGTGTTGTGTATAACTGATGTGACTCAGTGTTTATCCTACGATCCACATAGCGTCACCATAAGCCCTACTCTTGTTCAAATATTCTACAGGTTGAGTGACATTACATCAGGAGTGTGAGAAATTTGAGTGAGCTTCCACATGTTAGAGACAACTATAAACTCTGAAACACCTCACGGACATTCCTTGATGGATAAGCCTCTGAAAAAAAAAATTAGAGAGTACTGAAGTTTCAATACGATACGCTTCACTATACATATTTTGTACATCAGGGACTGTGTAAAGTTCTAAAATTACTTTTATATTTAGATAAGAGACCACATATTAGTTCCGTCTTCTTCTATGTGTTGAGTATGAGGTTTCTCTTACTTAGGACGCAAGTGTGATTCCTCTGATAATTGTTCCGTCTTAGTCTCATTTTCAGCGGAAGGTGGTAACATTTTACAATGTACATCCATTGAAAATTAACTTAATAAAACTAATACGACTGTTGTTATTCATTAAAAGTTTTGCTTGCTGGAAGCTTATATTTAATTTCAACTTAGGAATTCGTAAACTTTGAAGAATTCGACTACGAGACTGTGTTGCAAAATCTGAGTGCGAGAAAGAAACTTAAATGTACCTATCTGGTTCCATGTCTGTTTAAACATTCGTAATGCCAAGAATATTGTCTGAATCCCACACTGTGAATCATGAAACTTTAAAAGCCATTAATTTTTGGCTTCTCTGTTCCACAACAGAAACCCCATGACACGGGTCTTTGCCTTGAAAGCGTGTCAAACTTACAACAACTTACTACTGCGATGGGCCTGCTGCAATGAGCTCCCTTTTTTCTGTTTTTAGACAAAAACTATTTAGCTCTTAGCATATCTGAATACGTAGAAATGATAACTCACGTTTTAGCATTGACTTTAGATGCCGACAATGACTATAATATCAAATGTAGTAAGTTTTCTGATTGCAAAAGTTTTATTTTGAAAAACTTCTCTGTTTTTGCTTCACACTTTAGCTGCCCATGCTCAACACGATACCACAGTTGATCAAAAGCAGTGACTGGGGTATTGTGACGAGCCAGATGCTCGTTTTCAGTTGGTGAGAGATGTGGAGAATGTGCTACCCAGGGCAGAAGTCGAACATTTTCTGTATCCAGAAAGGCCCGTACAGGACCTGCAACATGTGGTCGTGCATTATCCCGCTGAAATATAGAGTTTAACCGGGATCCACTGAAGGGTAGAGCCACGGGTCGTAACACTTCTGAAATGTAACGTCCACTGTTCAAAGTGCCGTCAATGCGAACAAGAGATGACCGAGACATGTTACCAATGGCATCAGCCTCACATCGGGTGATACGCCACTATGGCGATGACGAATACACGCTTCCAATGTGCGTTCACATCGCAGTCTCCAAACACGGATCCGATCATCATGATGCTGTAATCAGAACCTGGATTCATCCGAAAAGATGATGTTTTGCCATTCGTGCACCCAAGTTCGTCGTTGAGTACACCATGGCAGGCGCTCCTGTCTGTAATGCAGTGACACGGGTAACCGCAGCAATGGTCTCCGAGCTGATAGTCCATTCTGCTCCAAACGTCGTCGAACTGTTCGTGCACATGGTTGTTGTCTTGGCAAACGTCCCCTTCTGTTTACTCAGGGGTCGAGACGTGGCTGCAGTATCCGTTACAGCCATGCGGATAAGATGCCTATCATATCTACTGCTAGTGATATGAGGCCGCTGGGATCCAGCACGGCGTTCCGTATTACCCTCCTGAACCCAGCGATTCCATATTCTGCTAACATTCATTGGATCTCGACCAACGCGTGCAGCAAATGTCGTGATAGGATAAACCTTAATCGCGATAGGCTACAATCCGACCTATATCAAAGTCGAAAACGCGATGGTACGCATTTCTCCTCCTTACACGAGGCATCGCAACAACGTTTCACCAGGCAACGCGGGTCAACTGCTGTTGGTGTATGAGAAATCGGTTGGAAACTTTCGTCATGTCAGCACGTTATAGGTGTCGCCACCGGAGCCAACCTTGTGTGTATGCTCTGAAAAGTTAATCATTTGCATATTACAACATCTCCTTCCTGTCGATTAAATTTCGCGTCTGTAGCACATTATCTTCGTAGTGTGGCAATTTTAATGGCCAGTAGTGTATAAGCTGCTGCAGTTACCTTAAATTACATTTTTTTCTGTTATCCATCAAAGTAATCATAATAAAATGTCCTTCTCAAAATGCTTCAGTCTCTTTCCTCATTTCAAGTAATTAATCAGTAACTCAACATGTTTCACTTCAATCAGAGTGTAACTGCAATAGTACCTCTCGGTCTATGCAGTACTGCTACTCCTGACACACCACTGCCTCATCTGACGATTAACAGCGCACATCATCTCCCGTTCATCTTGCAAAGTAGATCTGATACAAGTAAGCCTCCAGTCGCAACAACATCTCTGATAAGACAGGGCGCTTATAGTTTCAAACAGTACAAACTCGTTTAAGCGTTCATGACATCCAAATATTAGAGAAATTATTTAAAGCCCCTATGAATGTGTTCAGTGGAGTTGGGGATAGTGTTATTTTTCTGTGAAGAAACGTTTCCTTTCAGTTATATACATTAAGGTAAAAACGTCCCTGAAATCTTTATTTGACGCTGTTATGCCTACGCAGTCTACGTTATTTAATCCTATGCTCTGTTCTATATTTATTTAAGATAAGACTGCTCCAGTTAATGAGTTGTGTCCATTGATAATTCACGATGAAGTGAGAATTCTATGAGGTCATTATTTCGTATCTCTCTTGCTGTCATTACAATGAAAAAAAGAGGCTACTGTATGAACAGCTGTCTGTAACGTTCTATTACTACAGAATGCTGCTACTGTAAGTTGAAATACCAAGCTGAGACTTTTACTGAAATACTATTACTACAGATATAGTTTTAATATGTATTGGCACTTATCTTCTTTTAATTCTATGTGAACGTCACAGATACTGACCTAATATTGAATCCTCAATATACATGCAATGGTTTATTGCACTCAGCCCTATATTTTGATCTGACTGGTTTTTCAGTCCATCTTCTTCCCTACGCGATATCTGAAGTTCAGGTTATCACAGAGATTCCAACATCTCTATAGAGCTATATTTTCTTTCTTTTCGTAATTATTTTTCCAAATTGCATAAAATTCTTGCAGTGTATATTCCTGATAAACTAATCCCTCACAAATAATTACAATCTACCAATGAGAACCACTAAATACTGTGGTAATGCATTTCAAGTATAGTCTTCTAGTAAACATTACACGCAGTATGTCGAATTTACCTTTTCTATCCTATAATATTTCAACAATTAATATTCGAGGCAATAAAAACGCTGATCCGACGCAACATGTAGGATTACGTCAGTCATTTACTTACACACGGGCAAGACTGGCGTTTGATAATCTTCATGGTTATTTCTTATTCAGCAGCAGGGGCGCCCCAGTGCTCTCTGGCATCTCATGAAAATGTCGCTCTGCTCTCGCTAGACAAACAGTACACGCCGGATGCTTTCTCTCCTTCAGCACCTTGCATGACCGGTAAGCAATACTTTTCATTCATTCTCCTATGTTTATATTGATAAAAAAAAGTAAAAGTACTAACAGTCATCATAGGAGAATTCGTTACATGTGTTCCTTCTAAGTCGAACATGTGCCATTTAAGCTGGTGAGTCTGTCAAATAAGCCTCAAGCTTACAAACGGCTTTCACACGAGAAGCTAGAAATAAAAGTACTTCTTTCTTAGAGCCACAATCAAAGAATCAGATACCTGTGTATCATTGCTTTTGAATATATAAATACTGCGCATTCTCAACTTCATTAATCATACAAATTCGAACAAATTCCCCTTAAACCTACAGGTGTGTGTGTAGTTATAATTAAACATACGTATGGTACTGTAATGACACTTGTTACCGTAAATTATTTTTCACAATAAAACTCTATTTACCATCTCCGATATTCCCTTCAGTATATAAATTCTCTCATTTTCATTACGCCCTTCTTTGCATTCTACTTTCAGTACAATAAACAACTATTGATTCCTCATACAGCTGCACTAAGGACTGAAAGCCATACCGAACAACTCTGCTCAATTTTCTGCAATTAGTTGAACGGCTTCACCTGGTAACGGCAGTGTTCATCTTGACGGCTCTACTAGCGTGGCTGCAATATGAATTTTAAGCAGATGCGCAGAGTGGTATCTGTTTAACGGCTCCACAACGTGATTATTACGAGGTTTTGTATAAATTGGTATTCTCACTCCCCCTCCCTGCAGTCCTCAACAACAACACATCTTACATCCATGTACATAGCTTGTAATGATTTCCAATTACTTCCTTCGTCTTATTCAAAGATAACAGATATGTGCTTGAAGTGGCGAAACAACTTGTCGGTGAATATCAGGAGCGTCGCTCAACTGATCTCCTGTGAGCTGGCACAGGGTTTGATTCTCCTTCACCCGCCCCCCCCCCCCCCCCCCCCTGCCCACACACACACACTTCGGACCTGGCGTTCTGAACGTCGTTCCCGCCCATGGGCGCACGTCAAGCAGCCCTCCCTCACTCCGCCAGTTCCCTCCTCCCACCAACCAGTTGCTGCATCAGATTTTCAAGCCCAGGCACGCATGCCGCTCGGGTCTTTCCTATTGCTCTGCATGTCTCCAAAGTAAATTTCTTGTAGGATACTTCCTTTCTCAGCTTAATGGGATCCAGAGGTGGTTCCCAGGCTTAACTGAAAATGTAGCCACTACCAGGACTAATCTTCCTGACTTCCTTACGTAATTTTGACACCACTGGTCACTTGTCCAGTCTACAGACTCCTAGCTTTCGAACTTAATCTCCATGCGTTTTACAGTTAACTTCATGCAAATATTTCATTTACCTCTTTAAAATATCAAATGATGCACACATTATAATAATGCAGTATCTGTGTGCTGATCTACTCCGTAAATAACTTTATCTTACACCTTGATATTTTGGCTCGGTAATTGGAATAAATCCTCCATTACAAGTATACAAATTACCTATACAATTTATTTTATTCACATATATGATACAATCTATTGTCCTTCTATTGTATTATTCATTTCAGAAGGAAGAAGGGTAAATTTTGCGCTCTGTACATTCAAAAATGCTAATATAACTTATTTCAGACTTCCTTTTCATCCATTACCCATAATACTCTTACGATAACAAGATATTTGTACAGGGTGTTTCAAAAATGACCGGTATATTTGAAACGGCAATAAAAAACTAAACGAGCAGCGATAGAAATACACTGTTTGTTGCAATATGCTTGGGACAACAGTACATTTTCAGGCGGACAAACTTTCGAAATTACAGTAGTTACAATTTTTAACAACAGATGGCGCTGCAAGTGATGTGAAAGATATAGAAGACAACGCAGTCTGTGGGTGCGCCATTCTGTACGTCGTCTTTCTGCTGTAAGCGTGTGCTGTTCACAACGTGCAAGTGTGCTGTGGACAACATGGTTTATTCCTTAGAACAGAGGATTTTTCTGGTGTTGGAATTCCACCGCCTAGAACACAGTGTTGTTGCAACAAGACGAAGTATTCAACGGAGGTTTAATGTAACCAAAGGACCGATAAGCGATACAATAAAGGATCTGTTTGAAAAATTTCAACGGACTGGGAACGTGACGGATGAACATGCTGGAAAGGTAGGGCGACCGCGTACGGCAACCACAGACAGCAACGTGCAGCTAGTGCAGCAGGTGATCCAACAGCGGCCTCGGGTTTCCGTTCGCCGTGTTGCAGCTGCGGTCCAAATGACGCCAACGTCTCATGCGCCAGAGTTTACACCTCTATCCATACAAAATTCAAACGCGGCAACCCCACAGCGCCGCTACCATTGCTGCACGAGAGACATTCGCTAACGATATAGTGCACAGGATTGATGACGGCGATATGCATGTGGGCAGCATTTGGTTTACTGACGAAGCTTATTTTTACCTGGACGGCTTCGTCAATAAACAGAACTGGCGCATATGGGGAACCGAAAAGCCCCATGTTGCAGTCCCATCGTCCCTGCATCCTCAAAAAGTACTGGTCTGTGCCGCCATTTCTTCCAAAGGAATCATTGGCCCATTTTTCAGATCCGAATCGATTACTGCATCACGCTATCTGGACATTCTTCGTGAATTTGTGGCGGTACAAACTGCCTTAGACGACACTGCGAACACCTCGTGGCTTATGCAAGATGGTGCCCGGCCACATCGCACGGCCGACGTCTTTAATTTCCTGAATGAATATTTCGATGATCGTGTGATTGCTTTGGGCTATCCGAAACATACAGGAGGCGGCGTGGATTGGCCTCCCTATTCGCCAGACATGAACCCCTGTGACTTGTTTCTGTGGGGACACTAGAAAGACCAGACGTACCGCCAGAATCCAGAAACAATTGAACAGCTGAAGCAGTACATCTCATCTGCATATGAAGCCATTCCGCCAGACACGTTGTCAAAGGTTTCGGGTAATTTCATTCAGAGACTACGCCATATTATTGCTACGCATGGTGGATATGTGGAAAATATCGTACTATAGAGTTTCCCAGACCGCAGCGCCATCTGTTGTTGACAATTGTAACTACTGTAATTTCGAAAGTTTGTCTGCCTAAAAATGTACTGTTGTCCCAAGCATATTGCAACAAACGGTGTATTTCTATCGCTGTTCGTTTAGTTTGTATTGCCGTTTCAAATATACCGGTCATTTTTGAAACACCCTGTAAATGCAATGACTATACGTCATGCCAAGTGGCATTTCGCTTATTGTACTTTTCTTTTCTTTTACGCTGTGGGAGTTGGTGACCTGTAGGAGATCATACTCCTCTTCGGCCAGTAACTGTAGTTTGCTCTGTTGTGACACACTTTATTTTGCTTAACTGTGTGCTTATTTAATTTTGAAGAATTGCAGTAAAGTGGGTAGGTGGAAAACAAATGTTACTCAAGTCTTCTTTATTGCAAATCCATGCTTTAAGGTTACAGGTGACGGAAAAACCTCCTGGCCCTAAAAATTTCCGCTAGGATTGGTTGCCTTTTTTTCTGGCCTATGTTTCCTCATATTAGCCCAGTGGTGTTAATAGAGTGACAGTGATTTCGAAATTTTGTTTACGTAAAAAATTTTTGGCCAGTTCTGTAAAAGACGAGAACTTCAAAAACTAGTGTATGTATAGAATTTGTTTCCTTCTGTAGGAATTAATTGAAGTACTGCTACTCATTAAGTTGTTTTTCTAATCAAGCTACTACATTTTCTAAAATCCTAGGAGGTATTTTAGGTCTGTTGACAATCCTGTTGATTTATTCGTTTCCAGAAGAAGACGTTACAGTGAATTAGATATTTTTTCGAGAATAATGTATGGATGAAATGCATATTTTAACTTCGGTAAATTAAATGTTATAGGATGGTGCAGCAAAAACGAGTTTGTAAATCCGTTGTAACGTTGCCTTTTGAGTCCCAATCTGTTGATTTGTTCTTTCATTCTCTGTAGCATGTTTTTGGTTTTGAGTGTTCCGTAAAGGGAATTTATTTGGAAGTTATAGTGCGGATTTCCGTTTATTTGAAGGATTCTCCTGCCGTGGACAGAATTCTTTTCGTTTGGTTAGATGATATAATCAGCGCTTGCGATCCATATTTGAGAAGGGGGCGGAAAAAAAAATTGTGTGTAAGAAGAGCAACAGGTTGATATACTCCACGTGCTCAGGTTTTCATGAGACGTACTAAGTTAAGTGGGCTTTTAGCTTGTTTAAACTTTCCTGATATATTTTTCTGACAGTTAAGGAGTTCAGCTAGCTACATTCTAACGTATTTAACTTCTGCTTGTCGAGTAATTTCTCGTCCCCAAAGTCGAATATTGAGTTTGTGAGGGTCCTATGATTGGTGATTAGTAAGATGTGTCTTAGCAGAATAAGTTGAGTTCTGGTTGGATTTAATCGGATCTTCCGTTTAATGGACCAGGCTGCAAAATTCTGATGTAGCTGTTAGCCTGCACACTGACTGCGTTGCAGGTGGGTGCATGGCCTCAACAAGTGGTTAAGTGGTGTCATCAGCGTGTTGAGCTATGTCTTCATTCCGCCACCTGGGTTTTGGGATGTCAGCAGTATATAACGTCCATAACAATGGTAAGATGGCGGCTCCTTGAGTAACTCCCGCTTGGGGTGGAAGTGAGATGACTTTTAATCGACAGCTCGTACTTATTATTTCCTGTTCCGAATGAGGTTTGCTATTAAATAAACTATTTCAGGTGGAAAACTGAAATTCAGCATTTGGTGAAGTAGTCCCACATGCCACACCTTATCAAAGCACATTCTGTGTGAAAAAGGATGGCCTCTGTTAAGTTGCAGGCTTCTGCTACGTCACTCGTTAGTCTCAGTAATGGATCAGTGGTGGTGTGATTTGTTTCTGAAACCAGACTGCTCGTGGGTTTAATGATGTTGTCTTCTGCAAACTGCTCTAATCTGTTACTGCTTATTGCTCCAAAGGTTCTGTCTGCCAAAAGTAAAGTAATAAGTCACTATGAGGTAGAGCAGTTTTTAGACTTTCCGGGTTTCGGAATCATGCTGGTATTTGCATGTTTCCATTCTGATAATAGAGTTTTTAGAATCAGGGCTACACTAAATAGAGGTTTTAGTGTTTGAGCAAGTCCCTCTGTTAAGAGTTGTTTAAGATGAAAATGACCAATGCTGTCATTTCGAGGACCTGTATTTTCGCTGCTTAGTGAAACAGAGGCTATACCACATTCTATTACTTCTTTCAGTAGTGTATGATCGGTTGTTGTGGTATTCCTATAGAGTAGCGAAAGACGTTCCCTCGTAATAATTTGACCGTAGATATCGAAAAATTTTGTGCCCTGTAGGTAATCTTTTGTCCGCCGTGATACAGTCATCGATTTGTAAAACCACATTTTCGGTGATGGTTTTGGTTAAGATTCGTTTGAACTGACTTCAAAAGGGAGTGGAGTAGCTTCGGTTAAACTTACGTTCTCATCTATTTACTCTGAATTGGCAAATTTATGATCCAACTTGGTTGCTTTATTCCGTTTTATCTCTTCCAGTAAATACTCTGCTCTGAAGTTTACTAAATACGTTTTTAGAAGGAATGAAAGTCTTTCTATTCTTACTGTCGCTTTTGACACGAGTAATAGCAGTCGGTTTTGGAAATGATATAACCTATATCCACCTCACTGCAGTGACCAGCGATTTGCGGTATCCAAATAATATGACAAACTGTAGACGTTCAAGATGATAGATAATTTTCAACATGGATCCGATTATCCGTTAGGACTGCAATGATAATATTGCCGAATCGGTTGTTCATTTTATCGCCACGATCAAAGGATCTGTCATTCAGAACGCCTATTATGATTGCTTGGTCAAGTTAACAAACGCTAGCAAATGTACTGATAGATTCTCGGTACACGATTCATTGCACTCTCCATGACAGCAGTTAAACCCGGTAACTACTCTTAATCTATGGCATCCGTTATACCCTTACAGTATTAATACATATTAAACTCAGTGTATTAGGAGAGAGTGTCTACCTTATATATTGCATACATACGACATTTCGCCTGCGAGAATGTAGTTTATGGCTCAATTGGCTCTGAGCATTATGGGACTTAACATCTTAGGTATGGGATCGAAACAATCTTCATACCCACCAAGAAGATTAAGCAATATTTAAGAACTGCTAAAGTCACCCGACAGCCCCTAGCAACATCTGGGGTATACAAAATTCCATACAGTTGTGGGGAAGTATATATTGGAACAACGAAAAGAAGTGTAAACACCCGCTCAGCCGAACATAAAAGAAACTGTCGCTTAGGACACATCGAAAAATCGGCCGTAGCTCAGCATGTTTTTCGAGATGGGAAGCACGAAATTAAATTTAATGAGGCAAGCTTTCTAACACGAACATCCCATTATCATGCGCGCATGTATAGAGAAGCTATAGAGATTCACAAACACCACAATAATTTTAGTAGAAAAGAGGAAATTTTAAAGTAGGACAAAATATGGATGTAGACGTTGGCGCAGCAGAATGACAATCGAATAATCTAAATGGAGAATGATGACTCCGTCCAAAGATAGGCATACTTTCGGCATCACGTCACGAGTGGTGGTGCCCTCTATGCGCTCTATAAATGCGAGAGTACCTGGAGCCTCAGTGGCAGTAGCTGGACGAACGCAGAAGATGTCTCCCGCAGATGGAGACGAAACGTTAGGTGGAAATTTTATACAGCGACCACGGCATCTCAGTCCCGAAGTTTTAACTGAAGACAACACCGGCAGTGAAAGCGTACATTGTATGATTCTGAGCATTCATTATAGTTTAAATATTTTTCATATAGCCTTGTCCACTCACTAGGACGCAGAAATTCTTTCTTAAACTCTGCTTGAAGGTAATCGTTGTTGTAGAGTTGTTTTGGTATTTAAGACCCCATTCAGCAGCTTGATCTTTTAAATGACTAATAATTCTAATTCTCTGAACATTTCTCCGGGACGTTTGACTGATATGTCCGCCTTTTGACTCTACAGCTTCTTTATTTTTTATTACTATCATGATTTCGGCCTTAAGCCATTATCAAGTACAACATTGAAAAAAGTTTTTCGTGTAACTGCAAAGTAAGAAAGAAGGATCAAAATTTAACATTAGTATGCCATTCCAGTGTCAAATTAAAAATTATTTATAGCCAACATGTTTATTTTGATAGACTTTACTAAGTGAAATCATCGTCAACATCTATTCAGCTGTGTATCCCAGCGTTAAATTAGTACAAAACCAACGAAATACATGGCAGACATGTAGAAAACATGCTCTCAGCTACCAAATAACTGTCACAGAATGAACTCCAGTACAGTAGCTACGTGTGCACTGAAATTATACAATGGAAGTTACTTGTTGAATGGTGGTCAAGGAAGGACAGTGTAGGTAGTAAATCTATGTTGCATAATGATGTGTATATAAAATCAATATGATGTTCACTAATCTTTGACTAGGAACCAAGTAAATAGGATTGCAATAGTTAACTTCCATTTTTAGCGAAAAGAGCAGGAAAGATTTATTAGGGCATATGCAAGCCAGTGTCTCAAATGAATAAATCAGGACCAAATTTCTGCATGAACAGAACACATAGTGGTATAATAATTGTCGACAGTGGCCTGTCCGGGGAGGGAGGAGACCTGCCTCCTGACATGGAGTTATACAAATGAGAGTTACGTGAAAGCTTTCCTTAACGTGTGTGTGGTTATCGAGCAAACGATGAGCTCTGTGAAAAATGCACATTGGAGAGGAAGAAAGAATTAAAGGAGAAGAGAGGTGGAGTCACCATTCAACAACACTAGCAATAAATAACATATAAGGTAACGAATTATACAACACTCAACACAGTGTCTGACAGCTTTACTCTAAATCGAGGATCAAGTCCCGTTCACCGCAGTGGAACTTTAAGGACGGCACTAGGTGGTAACCCAGTTAGCACACAACTTACGCAAGAAAATGGTAATATACCAAAGGAAAAACCTTCGTAAACAAATGTAAGGCTAATATATTTAGTGATGCAGTAGGGTCTTTTTATGTTATTATTGCGGGGCGTAATGGTAATGTAGGTAAATATCTCTCCATGGCTTTGGGGAAGATACTACTCGTAATTATGTCATTTTCTGAGCACAAACAGAAAATCGGGAATCTAAATACGTAGTGGGGGATACAGGTTTCGTATAGTTTTACCAACAAGGGAGACTGCAAACAAGTGTGTGGAGGACAAACGGGTACACAGTTAACAGATGGTAGCATACATTCCGAAGCACAGATCACATGAGCAGTGACGTATCAAAAATGTAGATACCGAACTACAGTACACATCACCAGATAGGTATTAGAAATGTAGATCCTCAAGTAACAGAGTTAGGGCTGACAGACACTATTCAGTCTTATATTATAGTCACCCTTGTATGCAGAATGACCAAGAGGATAAGCAACTTACAAACGAAGAGCTGCATACCCCAGCAAACGTGTGTGGTCACATTTGCATCGCAGTTCCTACCAGATTATGTGACAATATATGGTATGAAATCTGCTGTTAGACCATACGTTCCATTAGTGACACTGAGTTTTGGATGTCTTCGGTTTGGTTAGCTTAGTAACTAGTGTCAGTCAAAGACTCGATGCAATTAATGTGGAGGCAACTATAAGACAGCTCAGTACAAAAGTGAAATAACGTCCTGCGTCTGCTGCAAAGGGAACAATACATCGAGAGATACATCTTGCCGAATATATTGCAAACAATAAGAGATTGACAAAGTGTCAGCTACATACAACATATCATTAACTGAATAATATATGAACCAAGGACCTTAGGCTGCTGTGTCAAGGAATATTGGTTGGAGTAAATCGGAATGAGAGAAGGAGTCCCCCCTCCCATAATAAGTGTTCAGCCCAGATTCACAATAACTGTTCACCACAGTAGACAAAAGCAAATAAAGACTACGCAAAATCCGAGTCCTCTTTTTGCTAACGGAAATTTGCAAATATCACCTTTTAAAGCGAATTAGTATGGTATGCTTCATGGCCACATACTCCTGATCCACAACAGGCAATTACATCAGTAGAATACGCCAATTATCGAACAGGTTGTGACTGGAATAATAAGAAATATAATATCACAGCTTACACCAGTAAACAAATATAGCTTGGATGAAGTTAAAGTATTCAGTAGGACTGCTTCCATAGTACCAAAACAAAATGTTGACCAGGAAAGAAATCAGCCAGTATGTTGCTCTACTCATATAAACAAAATAACGGGTATTGAATTTCTCCTACATAGAAACACCGTCCAATGTCATATAATTACATTCGAATAGAGAGATGCACAGACTTCATACTTATGACTCTTCTATTGATGTTATAAGTGAAACACAGATTAAACCAAACTTGTCTACTAAATTTTGCGACATCAGGTAATAAGCTCGGATCGAGAAGATGGGAAGGATGAAGCAGCTATATTCATTACCAGAAAACTCAACTGTAAACCAATTACCACGCCACTACGTAATCTTGACATTCAAGCAATAGCAGTAAAACTAAGTATTAACAAATTACACACGCACATAATATTGCAAAACATATCAAAAACCTTCGTAATCTGTGGGGTCTTCAATTCTCACCATGCAGCATGGGGGTGTCATATGAATTATAAGGCAGTGGAGTACACAATTTCTTGTGTTGATGATTATAACGTGATCATACACAGTGATGGGTTGTACCATTAAACCAAGGACCGTGGATGAGAAACTGTAGTGAATATAACATTATCTTCACCGAGTAGGAATCGAATCGCACCGTGGTCTAATCTCCAGGGTACCAGGGGATCAGATCATTTCCCTATAATTATGATTATGCAGCGAGAGAAAAATAACTGAGTACATATTACCAACAATTTAACTTGGAACATGAACAAAGCGGTTTCCTACAAATATCGACAAATTCTTGAATGAAAGGTGAAATTTGTAGGAAAAAAGAATCTCAACACAGAGCCTATACACAGAATTACAGAATGGCATATACCACGCAGCATTTGAATCCATCCCAAACAGACCTTTATTAACAAATGCAGGACAACAGTGTAATCCATGGTAGAATGAAGACTGGCCTAAACCAATACAAGACAGGAGGGCAGGGTTATGTGAACATGTTAAGCAACATAACATGATCATCTTCTTGCTCTTTAAACAAACCTCAACTACAAATAACAAAATACGTAAATCCAGCAAGAAGAGAAGGTGGATAAAATATTGGAATAGTTTGAGCAAGGATACTGAATCTTCAGATATATGGCTGAAGATTAAGAGATTTAGCAAGATCGCACCTGCAGTCAGTAACATACAATCTTATAAGAGGATAGAAGAAATTTATGATCTTATCTCCCCACAAAATGTTAGCAACCTAACACTGCCACAAGAATGGATGAAATCAGGTATTCGATGATACAAAATGTGTCTGACAATGTTGTAGAATTACTTCTTCAAATATATGATAGAATCATCATATAAGCATCAAGAATTAGTCTCATAATGGAAGAAACAAACCAGAGTCCCTATTTACCGTATAATAAAGGAAAATATCCATTACCACTCACTTCTTACATACCAGTTGCACTATCGTCGTGTATTGCTAATCTGTTCGAAAAACTAATAAAAAGGCGTTTGGAATAGTGGGTAGAGTCTTCATCCTTACTAGAAGGATCGCAGTGTGGGTTCCGTAGAGGTACAAGTTGCAAGGAAAATATTTCAGTATCAGTCTCCACCGTGTTAGCTAGCTTTAGTGAGAGCAAATATACATCAGCCCTGTTTACGGATATTGCACAAACATATGATAGTTAAATAAGTAGTAGACAAATTACTACATCTAGAAGCTCCACCTCACTTTGTAGAAGGTATGTCATCATTAATCAGTGAACGAACAGCATGTATTAGAAAGGATACTGGACTCAAGGGCCCACACATGGTGGACAATGGCATACTGCCAGGATTGGTATTAAGTCCAGTACTACATGCAAGATATGCCCAGTATTACTTGGAAAGAGCAAGTTATTTATTTGTTTATTTTTTTACTTAGTATTCTTGTGTCTCATCGTTATAAAAATGATATAGGATGTGTCAAACATTACCTTACATAGAAAATAGGACATGAAAGATTTATGATTATATATCCATAAATAAAATATTATTACAATAACATGAAACCAGATGCATAACAACATACATAATATGCAAAATTAGAATAATAGATGAATACAATTTAGTTTTCAGTGAGCATTTAGGGTAATTATGATGAAGGAAATAAGCTACTGTGGATGAAATGCTGGTGATTTAAGTATTCCTTGACACTATAAAAATTCTTACTGATTAACATTTTTTAGTTTTGTTTTTGAGTATGTGGAATTTTGGTATACTTATAATTTCCTTTGGTAGTGCACTAAATAAGAATTTTGGCTGATAGAGATCACTTTTTTGATACATAGCTTTTGTGTGACTTTCTGTATGAAAGTCATCTCTATTTCTTGTTTTATAGTTATGAACAAAGAATGTTCCTGGTGTTCCTTCATAAAATATATACTTCAATAAATATAGATACATGGTAGAGTCATGATTTGTAGTTCCTTGAAAACTTTTTCACATGATTCTCTGTGTGCCATACCTCTGATTATCCTTATTGCCCTCTTTCGAATCTCAAATGAGAGTTTGGCCAGACTGGTATTCCCCAAAAATATAATACCATGGCTTAGTGTGCTGTGTATGAGTGCAAAGTATGAACATAACACTGCATCAATACTACAGGAATTTTTTAGTAATCTAAGAACATAACAATACTGACTTAATTTTTTGTTTAACATTGCTGTGTGTTTCTCCCACATTAAATATTCATCTAGCCATAATCCTAAAAATTTAGTAAGGGTGTGCTCTATCTTACACAGCTCAAGTTCTACAGTTAGGCCAGATTTTAATTTGTTTGTTATATTTCTGAAATTCATCCGAACTGTTTTTTGTCATTAACAATTAATTTGTTGTTTGTAAACCACATGTTTGCAGCTTCTGTGGCTACTGTGACTCTCTTCTGTAACTCAGTTTCATTCATAGCTTTGAAAAACAGACTGGTGTCGTCGGCAAACAATACTGCATCTGCTGTTGATATACGGTTTGGCACATCATTTATACATATTAAGAACAGCAATGTTCCCAGTACAGAACCGTGTGGCACGACATACCTGACTCTTTGGTATGCCAGTGAGCAGACGTTGCCCACATGCTGTATCTGTACCTTCTGACACCTATTACAAAGAAACGATTTGAACCAATCATATGTTACTCCATAAATCATGTTGCAATATAGTTTCCTGAGCATTAAATTATGGTCAATGATATCGAATGCCTTAGACAGGTCCAAAAATAGGCCATAGTTTAATTCATTTTTGTCTCCAGAATTTATGATCAGTTTTAAAAAATAGTAAATATCTGTCCCAGTTGACCTATTTCTCCTCAAACCGTTTTGCCCATTAACTAGAATTTGATTTTCATTAAGACAGTCTTTCATGCTTTACCCTTTCAATTACTTTTGAAAATCCAGATAATTATATAGGCCAGTAATTGATACCATCAGACTGCTCACCCTTCTTGTAAATAGGGTTTCTTTAGTTTCCTGGGAAAACTCCTGTGCTAAATGACACGTTAATCATGCCACCAAGTGGGGAATATATGTATCTAGCACTGCTCTTTATTACTTTGTCTGGAATCCTATCACAACCACATGACATTAAATTTTTTTAACTGTTTTAAAGCATTTTGTACCTCTAATGCCGTAACTCAGTATAGAAACATGGTTTTATCATTCATTGGTAGCTGCACTATGGAGCTGAAATCACATCTCCCTTGAATTGGTTTTGTTGCGATATTTGTGTAATGTGTTTGTTGAATATGTTGGCTGTCTGTAGTGGGTCCCCAACTGTTTCTCCTCAACTTTTAATTACAAGAATTCTGTTTTCACTTTTTTGTTTACCTATGCTCCTACTAATTACCTCCAGGTTGATTTTATTTTGTTAGTACCTTTCCTAATATATGAAGCATTATTTAGTTTCTTAGCCTCTATTATAGGTTTCGTGTATACTTTACTGTGAATTTTCACATATGGCTTTAATGCAACATTAGTTTTTGCAATTTTTTTTTAAACTTTTTCACAGTGTCTGTAGATTTTTTATACCCTACATTACCCATGTTTTTGTTTTCATTTTATATTTGGCTCATTTAATAGGAAGTGCGATATCATAACAATGCCAATAACTTTCTAGGAATGTCTCAGATTTTTTATCTACATCACAGGTTGATTCTATGTACCAAGTTATATTTTTTAACATGTAATTAAAAGTCCTCATGTTGTCTCCATTTACAAATCTTTTCTCTCTGTATTTTTCATGTACCATTTGATCCTTAATGGATACATTATATAATGTTAATGTGACTGCCTTATGGTCCGAGAACCCCATATCTAGTACTTCAATGGTATGTTCACACTTATTCTTATTGACAAATATTCGATCAGTTATTGTTTCAGACCCATTTAAACATTTAGTGTTTTCTGTTATTGTTGCTGTCATATTACAAGATAAGAACAGATAGGTCAGTTGTTGTTGCTTACTGCAGTTAGTTTAAAAATGAACGCTGAAATCTCCAAGAACAATTGTATTTGTTTATTGCTGTTTGAGTTGATTTAGCAGCATTGCAAGGTTGTGGAGAAAAGAAGTAAAATTCCTTGATGGTAATCTATATATACACACAATACGCATTTCCAATTTTTCTTAACTCACATAAACAGTATTCAAAGCCTTTTTCTAGGCATTTTACATTACTATATTTAATTTATTTTGCATCAAAACCTGTCCTAACATAAATGCCTTCGCAACATGGTGTGTTACCGCTCTGACCGCCGCGACCGCTGTGGTGGAGGCACAGCTGTGTTCCTCAACAAAGCCCTTGTCCATACCGAAGAGACACTCCAGCCGATGGAACACATAGAGACCACAGTGGTTACCATCTCCATACACGTTGATGCCATAACCTTTGCAGCAGCGTATTTGAGCCCAAACAAGCCACTGCTGGGAGCAGATCTCCGCCTATTGTCACCCTTCGACAGGCTCATCATTGGGGCGGATCTCAATGCCAAGCATCCAGCTTGGCATTCTCGGGTCTCTAACCCCAAAGGCCGGCTCCTCCTTGACCTGGAGGATACTTAAGCACTATCGGCCTATGGCCCCCATGAACCTACCCATATCACAATCTGTACTAACAGCCAGCCAGCCGTTTGGATGTGGCCATCTTCAAAAACATCATCTCTCAGTTTTCACTGGAAGTTCTCCACAAACTGGCCTCTGACCATAATCCAGTACTCTTGCACCTGACCAATGCTGCCCTTTCGTTCGATGTTCGTTCCACTGCGACCGTCACCAACCAGGACAAGTTTGCCAGGGTAATTGATAACACCACTCGACACGACCTAGATTTGACAACACCGGCCAATATTGTCCGTGCTGTGGATTACCTTACCGCCAAAATACAGAAAGCAGTGAAACTCTCCACCTCCACTGCACCTTGGAATTTAACCCACCTGGACGACTTGCCCTCTCTGTTACGAGAGCTGAAGGTGCAAAGGAACCGCTACCGCCGGCGGTGGAAGCAATTTCGTGACCCTCAGGACAAACACCAAATGAGACGCCTCCGCCGGCCGGTGTGGCCTTGCGGTTCTAGGCGCTTCAGTCTGTAACCGCGTGACCGCTACGGTCGCAGGTTCGAATCCTGCCTCGGACATGGATGTGTGTGATGTCCTTAGTTAGGTTTAAGTAGTTCTATGTTCTAGGGGACTGATGACCACAGATGTTAAGCCCTATAGTGTTCAGAGCCATTTGAACCATTTTGAGACGCCTCCAGCGTGAATTGTGCCACCGGCTCGCCGATTGGAGGTCCTAACACCAAAAATCTGACTGCCAGCGACTGCCCATTCTATTCTCACTGCAGCGGGCTTGTCGTATGATACCCTCCAAATTGTGGAAACGCTGGCAGATGCGTTCGAGGCCCAATACCGCCCTCCTGGCCTTCTCCGAACGAACTACAGGAGGAACGACAGCTGTTGCTGCTTTCCGCAGCCGCCTACCCCAGTCTGCTCCCGTTCTTACGTCAGCGCATCCTTCGAAGGAAACGTGGCCGGTCGGCCCCTGGATTGGACGGAATTTTAAATGAACGTATTTGCTACCTTCCCAGCTCACCACTCATCTTGTTCACCAAGATTTTAAACTGTTGTCACACGTCTGGCCTTTTCCCCCCTCAGTGGAAACAAGCCAAGCTGATTGCAATCTCCAAGAGGTTCAAGGACCCTACGATCCCCACCAACAACAGGCCCATCAGCCTCCTAAATACTATGCCGAAGGTCCTTGAATCTGTGATCTTTCACCGACTTTCCCAACCTCTTGCGGCAGCTGGGACGATCAGTCCTGAACAGGTGGGGTTGACCTCGCACCTCTCTGCCGAACGTCAAGTGTTGCAGATCACTGAACACCTTTGCAAACGCTTCAACACCGCCAACTCGACAGCTGCCGTTTTCCTATACTTGCAAAACGCCTACGACAAGATCTGGCAAGACAACCTCGTACACAAGATGCTGACACAGACCCCTATACCTGATATTTATGTCAAGATCGTGGATGACTTCCTCTGTGGTAGGACCTTCCTGGTGGCTCAACGGGGAATGCTTTCTGGCCTTCGCCAATTGTCGGCAGGCACTCCGCAAAGATCGGTGCTATATCCCATCCTTTTTAATATCTATGTAAATGATATGCCAGTCATCCCCGAGTGCCACCTAGCACAATATGCTGACGACACAGTACTATACACCACTGGCCGCATTACTGACGCCGTCGCCGCCCACCTCCAGCGACAGGTGGACGCGACCATCACCTGGTGCCGGGCAAACAAAATAGCTCTCAATGTCGCCAAAACTACGGCAGTCTACTTCACGAAACGGCGCCCAGTCCTCCGCCGCAATATTTCGATTGCAGGCGTGCAGGTGCCCTGCTCCCAGACTACCACCTATCTCGGGGTCCAGATGGACCACAAGTTGCTCTTCCACTGTCATTCGGAGTATGTCACCAACAAGTGGCAAAAGCTAACCAAGGCTTTGTACCCAGTCTTCCGCAGTAGGGAACTTAACCTGCATACCAAGCTCCGCAATTACCGAACAGTTATCCTGCCTGCCCTCACGTATGGATCTGCTGCATGGGCCACGATTACTCTCACCAGGATGCGGACATTGCAGCGTCTGTAGAACAAGGTACTCCGGTGGAGCCTGCACGCCACGCCACTCAAGAGAACTGTCTCTCCACGAGGAAGAGGATATCGTCCCCCTCAAGACGACCATACCAACAACGCGCGGCGGCTCTATGTGAAAGTGGATGCCTTGCGGGACACTGTCCATGGGTTACGCCACGTTGGTTTTTTTTTTTGTGGTTTTAGGGCGCACAACTACAATGGTCATTAGCGCCATGACTAAGTTAGGAATGCACCGCGAGGCACAAGGTGAAAACAGCAACTAAAAGGGACAACACTATAAAAGACGTATTAACAGGCATAGGATTAAAAAACTACAGCATAATCAAACGTCCTTAGACAGGTGTGTCAAGTTGATAAAGCGAAGAACGCGAGCAGCAGCTCCTGGGTCATCAGCTAAAATGGCATCCAGAGCACATGGCAGGCCAAGATCAAGACGCAGTGTAGTAAAATCCGAACAGGACGTGAAAATGTGGCGGGCCGTGAGCAATTGCCCACATGGACAGAACGGCGCCGGCGCTGCCGCCAACAAATGGCGATGGCTGAACCGGCAGTGTCCAATTCGTAGCCGGGCCAAAACGACCTCCACCCGCCGAGAAGGACGAGAGGAGGACGTCCAAGCTGCGGGAAGAGGTTTCAAGGCCCGAAGCTTGTTGTCCGTAAGTGCAGCCCAATCGGCATGCCACAGCGATAAAATGCGCCGACAAATGACCGTGCTACAATCTGATGAAGGGACACAACAGGAAGCCGTCCGAGGCTGGAGGACCGCAGCCTTCGCTGCGGCAACTGCAGCTTCGTTCCCAGAGATACCGACATGGCCAGGAACCCACATAAAGCTAACTGGAGACCCGTCGTCCTCCAGCTGCTGAAGAGAGCGTTGCATCCGGTGCACGAAAGGGTGAACTGGATACGGATCACTGAGGCTCTGGATGGCGCTCAGAGAATCGGAGCAGATGACACAAGCAGAATATCGGTGGCGGCAGACGTAAAGAACAGCCTGGAAGAGGGCAAAGAGCTCAGCTGTGAAGACCGAACAATGACCATGTAGCCGGTGTTTGAAATTTTGTGCCCCGACAATAAAAGAACACCCGACCCCGTCATTGGTCTTAGAACCATCTGTATAAATGAAGGTCACATCAATGAACTTCGAACGAAGTTCGACAAAACGGGAGTTGTATACCGAACCGGGGGTAACCTCCTTTGGGAGCGACCTGAGGTCAAGGTGAACCTGAGCCTGGAGCCAAGGTGGCGTGTGGCTCTCGCCCACTCTAAAGGTTGCAGGGAGTGAAAAATCAAGGTGTTGAAGGAGGCGACGAAAGCGAGCTCCAAGGGGTAGCAGGGCAGAGACATACAACCCGTATTGACGGTCGAGAGAGTCGTCAAAAAAGTAACGATACGATGGGTGGTCGGGCAGTGACAGTAGCCGATAGGCGTAACGACAAAGCAGTATATCGCGCCGGTAGGTGAGTTGCAATTCACCGGCTTCAGCATGAAGACTCTCGACGGGACTAATATAAAACGCTCCGATCGCAAGCCCTAAACCCCGATGTTGTATGGAGTTGAGGCGGCGTAAGATGGACGGCCGTGCAGAGGAGTATACAAAGCACCCATAATCCAACTTGGAGCGGACGATCGATCGATATAGGCGAAGTAGGACGGTTCGATCCGCATCCCACGACGTGCCACTGAGAACACGGAGGACATTCAGAGAACGGGTACAACGGGCAGCCAAATATGACACATGTGGAGACCAACTAAGTTTCCTGTCAAATGTAAGACCTAAAAATTTTGTTGTCTCCACGAATGGGAGAGCAACGGGACCAAGTCGTAAGGACGGTGGGAGAAACTCTTTATAGCGCCAGAAGTTAATACAGACCGTTTTCTCGGCAGAAAAACGGAACCCATTCGCGACACTCCAGGAGTAAAGACGGTCAAGAGAACGCTGAAGACAGCGTTCCAGGAAACATGTACGATGAGCTCTGCAATAGATGGTAAAATCGTCCACGAAGAGGGAGCCTGATACATCATCTGGGAGGTAATCCATTATTGGATTGATCGCTATGGTGAAGAGAGCGACGCTCAAAACGGAGCCCTGTGGCATCCCATTCTCCTGGCAAAAGGTGTCTGACAGGACAGAACCCACAAGTACCCTCAACTGTCGATCCATTAAAAAGGAACGAATAAAAAGAGGGAGGCGACCGCGAAAGCCCCATGTATGCATGGTGCGGAGAATGCCCGTCCTCCAACCGGTGTCGTAAGCCTTCTCCAAATCAAAGAACACAGCCGCGGTCGGGCGCTTCCGCAAGAAGTTATTCATAATGAAGGTCGACAAGGTAACCAGATGGACAACAGCAGAGCGGCGCCTACGAAATCCACATTGTACATTGGTAAGTAGGCGTCGAGATTCGAGCAGCCAAACCAACCGAGAGTTAATCATTCGCACCATCACCTTACAGACAAAGCTGGTAAGCGACATGGGTCGATAACTGGAAGGCAAGTGCTTTTCCTTCCCCGGCTTAGGAATCGGTACAGCAATAGACTCGGGCCAGCATGCGCGAACATGTCCCTCAATCCAAATGCGATTGTAAGTACGAAGAAGGAAATCTTTACCCGCAGGAGAAAGGTTCTTCAGCATCTCAATATGAATAGAATCAGGCCCTGGAGCGGAGGACCGGGAGCGAGCAAGTGCATTTTCGAGTTCCCGCATGGTGAATGGAGCATTGTAACTTTCACGATTCGAGGAGTGGAAGTTAGGTGGCCGAGCCTCCTCTGCCTGTTTTCGGGGGAGGAAGGCAGGGGGGGGGGGTAATGAGTGGGGCTCGAAACCTCTGCGAAAAAGCGGCCGAAGGCATTGGAGACATCCTCAGGGGCCGCAAGGACGTCATTCGCGACCGTCAAGCCAGAAACTGGTGAGTGGACCTTAGTGCCAGACAGCCGGCGCAGGCTACCCCAGACAACAGAAGAAGGAGTAGTAAAACTGTTGAAGGTGCTTATGAAAGCAGCTCAGCTGGCTTTCTTGCTTTCTTTAAAAATACGACGACACTGCGCACGTAATCGTTTATAATTGATACAATTCGCCACTGTAGGGTGGCGTTTAAAGGTGCGTAAAGCACGTCGACGAGCACGTAAGGCGTCTCTACACGCTGCGGTCCACCAGGGAACCGGTACGCGGCGTGGAGAAGAAGTAGTGTGAGTGATGGAATATTCAGCAGCAGTGAGAATGAATTCCATGAGGTGTGCAGCCTGACTATCGCAGCTTGTGAAGGTTTGATCCTGTAAGGTCGCCCTGGAAGAGAAGAGCCCCCAGTCTGCTTTGGAGATGTTCCAACTAGTTGAGCACGGAGAGGGGGTATGATGCAGGAGATGGATAACACACAGGAAGTGGTCGCTCGAATATGTATCAGAAAGCGCATATCACTCAAAGCGGCGTACAAGTTGGGTAGTACATACAGAGAGGTCTAAATGGGAATAGGTGTGAGAGGTGTCTGAAAGAAAAGTAGGGGCGCCAGTATTGAGGCAGACAAGATTGAGCTGGTTGAAAACGTCTGCTTACAGGGAGCCCCTCGGACAGGATGCTGGAGAGTCCCAAAGAGGATGGTGAGCAATGAAGTCTCCAGTTAACAAAAATGGTGCAGGTAGGTGAGCAATAATTTGCAGCATGTCTGCCCTGGTAACGGCAGACGACGATGGAGTGTAAACTGTACAAGTGGCAAATGTAAAAGTGGGGAGAGTAATGCGGACGGCAACTGCCTGCATCCCGGTGTGCAATGTGATGGGATCATAGTAGATATCATCCCGGACCAGCAACATAACCCCTCCATGAGCCGGAATACCTGCCACAGGGGGTAGGTCAAAACGCACAGAGGTGTAGTGTGCCAAGGCAATTTGATCGCATGGGCGTAGCTTCGTTTCCTGGAGGGCTACGACGAGTGGACGGTGCAAGCGGAGCAGCAATTTCAAGTCCTCTCGGTTGGAGCGAATGCTGCAAATATTCCAGTGAATAAGTGCCATCGTGAGAGGAAGAAGATGCAAGAAGAGTTCATCTCGAAGGCCGCTGAGGGCCCGGCTTCGAGCGAGCACTGCCGCCGCTAGCAGGAGGCGGACAGTCATCGTCCATTTGTTCTATAGGTTCAACGGCCATCTTGTTAAGATGGCTGGGAGGGGGAGCTTCCTCCGTTGGTGAACGGCCAGATGTTCGGCTACCAGCGGTGCGGCCAGGCGAAACGGATGACGGCCTGGGGCGGCAACCACTGGGTGGCGCAGGAGGAGAAATGCGCCGTGGCGGGGAAGGAGAACTGTGCTTCCTATGAGCCTTCTTGGAAGGTCGTTTTGTGGAAGGATTGGTCGATGGCTGAGACTTCGAGGTACGTAGGAGGTCTGCACGAGACGGTTCCTTCTTAAAGGCCCGTGCATCTGACTTCTGGGTCTTCGTCCTGGCAGAAGTTGATAAAGGTGCTTGTGTCGGAGGGGTGACGGGAGGAAGAGGAGACGTCGACCGGGCGATCTTAGCACTGGCCGAACGGACGACCGTAGTGCTGAAGGTCAGATCGCGTGTCTGCGTCGCCACCTCCCTGGTAGTCCGAGGAGAGGCGAGGACAGTACTGTATTTCCCCTCTGGGAGCAACGCGGGCTTCCTACTAGCAAACAGCTTGCGAGCAGCCGAGGTGGACACTTTCTCTTTGACCCGAATTTCTTGGATACAGCGTTCTTCCTTGTAGATGGGACAGTCGCGGGAGGACGCTGCATGGTCACCGTGACAGTTCACACAACGAGGAGACGGAGGTGGACAGTCACCCGCATGGGCATCCCTGCCACAAGTCACACATTTAGCTGCATTGGAACAAGACTGGCGAGTGTGACTAAAAGGCTGACACTGGTAGCAGCAAGTAGGTGTCGGGACATAGGGGCGAACAGAAATAACCTCGTAGCCCGCTTTGATGCGCGACGGCAGCTGAACACTATCAAAGGTCAAGAAAAGTGTCCAGGTCGGTACAAGGTCATTGTTGACCTTTTTCATGACCCTATGGACAGCCTTCACGCACTGCTTAGCGAGGAAAGACAATCTCCTCGTCAGTCAATCCGTCGAGTGATCTAGTATATACCACACCACGAGACGAATTCAAAGTGCGGTTAGCCTCCTCCCGGCAGGGAACGTGTACAGGAGTGTGGCCCGAAGCAGTTTTTGTACCTGAAAGGCGCTCTCGGTTTCTAGTAACAAGGTACCATAACGCAACCTGGTACAAGACTTGACCGATCCGGCTATGGCATCTACACCGTTCTGGATAACGAAAGGGTTGACAGAGGAAAAATCCTTTCCGTCATCAGATCGAGAAACTACGAGGAACTGCGGGGCAGGCGGTAGTACTTTTGTCACTGGTGGCTGGTCAAGTTTCCGTTTGCGGGCAGAAGTCGAGAGAGAGAAGAAGAAGAAGAAGAAGAGAAATCCATTGCGGAGGAATCCCCTGTGACTGCCAGCGTCTCCGATGGCGCGCTCCTTCCTTGTGGAGACCCTCTCAGAGGGCACTCCCGCCTTAGGTGATTGTTCACACCTCAGGTCACACCTCCCGAGAAACGGACGGAGTGACCAATCGGCATGGTCGGAAGGTGTCAGCTCAGGCAATCACCCCTCCATGGGCCTGGCCTTTACCAGGGGGTACGTGCGTGCCTTACTTGTCTACCCCGGGCGGGGAGTTACGCGTTACCCCGTCACCGGCTACGCGTGCGAACGCGTGGGTCTGCCTTCAGGCACGCACGGGGAGGAAGGAAGAAGAGGAAAAAGAAAGAGAGGGAGAGGAAGGACAGACTGTCTCAAACGCCGAGGCGGAGACCAGAGAAGGCAAGGAGAAGAAGGCAAGGAGAAGAAGGCAAGGAGAAGAAGGCAAGGAGAAGAAGGCAAGGGAAAGAGTAAGCAAGACAGTGAGATGGATAAGAACAGAGAAAGGAACCAACCAGAGGAAGGAAGAAACCAGAAGAAGTGAAAAACCAAAATGAACGCAAATATAGGTCGTGAAACCGTCCGTCTCCGGACGCAGGCGCTAACTACCCCCTTGAGGTGGAGGGACTCCTTTTAGTCGCCTCTTACGACAGGCAGGAGTACCTCGGGCCTATTCTAACCCCCGGACCCGCAGGGGAACGACGCCACGTTGGGACCACACTTCCACGCTGCTGGCATCGACATCCGGCTCCCCTAACCAACCTATAGGAATCAGATTCCGACCATGGCTAACGATAGGCCTAGCACGCCCACCACGGATGCATCCTTTGGCCCCCCATTCTACGTCCAATACTTTCCCACCCTACCTGCCCACGTTATGCTGACTTTCACCGTCAGATGGTGGTACGGGACTACAAGTCCCACCGCCGCATCTCCAGATTGTATTGCAGTGACGCAGTGTCACTGCCCTGTGGATAGATTTACTGCCTCACCAACACAGTCAGACCGCAGTAGACCGGTGATGCTGTATTGTAACATATCACAAAAAAATTACCATTTGACGATCGTTTATTTTTTAAAGCTACGTTTCTTGCTCATTTCTGGTATCAGCTCTTAATTCTTTGTGCATACCATCTAACGTGGCAGAACCACATTTTATTTCGGAGGAGGAGGAGGGAGGAGATTAGTGTTTAACGTCCCGTCGACATCATTTTATTTCCTCATAATTAGCATTTAACTAATAATGGTTAGCTCACATTTCTGATTAAATGGTGGTTATCGGATTTCAGTTCCTTACAGTTATCATCTATCTTAGCTTCTTAAGAGGATTTCTTTTCGTTTTAATTAGGATTTATTTCTGATCGTAATTCTCTACTGTCAGGTTGTAATTTGTTTAGTTTCAATAATATATTCAGTATCCAACTTCGTACTCTCTCATCTGCTGGCCCACCACTGCCCCCATCAACTTCCTCCTCTTCTAACCCTACATATAGCTTATCACTTACAGTTACATCACTGTCACTTCCTACAGTTATTAATATCGTTTCAAAACTGTCCTATCAGTAAGTGATTAAGAATATTTTTAAAACTGCGTCCCTTCAAACACACAAACTATCCTGAGCACACCTGAAATTATTAAAGTCTTTGGTGCGATTTCGAACACCAGCAACATGGGCCTAATTTACACCTCAGTACACATGCAATGGTTTATTGTATTGAAATATTAGTATCTAACCCTTTATATTTATCTGACACCGTTTTCAACTCGTTTTCAGCCCTAGGTATAATCTAAAACTGAAACTTTCACAGAGATTCCAAAGTAAATATATCCTTTCTGTCAATGATTATTTTT
Organism: Schistocerca gregaria; assembly: GCF_023897955.1. Taxonomy (NCBI): domain Eukaryota; kingdom Metazoa; phylum Arthropoda; class Insecta; order Orthoptera; family Acrididae; genus Schistocerca; species Schistocerca gregaria. The sequence goes on along the minus strand of NC_064920.1, from coordinate 211,556,641 downwards.
CCGCACTAAATGAATATCTTGCACTGCACATTAATGACATACTGACTCCTCACACTTAATCATAATACATTGCCGGAATAAATTAGCACACCTGCAAAGACGACGTCGAATTTGTTTCGATGAAGGTATATGCCACCTTGGGGACAGCAAATGTGCTGATAATGGTTTCAACGACGTCCATCAACAGATAGCGTCGTGGTAAAGCTACCAGAGAGTAATCTGTGTGTGCCCTTTAATAGGGAATGCTCACAGCGAGAAGCTTCGGTGTGGTGCTAATGTGTGAAGCAAGCAAGCAACCATGTCACAGAGACGCATTCCTGTTTCCCACAACAGAGTGAGCGAATTTGAAAAGGGGTGAAATTACGGCCCTCCGAGTGGCAGGATAGTCCTTGGAGAGAACAGCCACACAAGTTGGACGTGATGCATCACTTGTGCAACGATGCCGGTCACGTGAACATTATCGCATCCGTAGACGACATTATGGCCGTCCACGCTGCACAGACAACCCCCAGGATAGTTGTAAGGCAGCAGTGGCAGATTATACAGCTGACACAGCAAATTTAAGAGGGCTTGTGAGCTCAGACGTTGAGCCGTGGTAAAAATTGCTGTTTTGAAGAGCATGTCGCAGCGCGTAGTATGAAGCAGTCGCCCTCCGTTTCTGGCGGTGGCGCGGCTGTGGCAATCACTGCTTTGGTGTCTCCCGCTGGTGGGAAAGGGGAAAGGTTGCCTGTTCACGTGCATTTAAGGGGCGCGATGAGCTCGCCAGTGGGTCAGTCTGGGTCAGTCTCTCGTCCCCAGCTTGCTATACTGCCTTTCGTCCACTTTTGTTAGGCAGTTAGTGTGTCTGTCGTTCGGAGTGCTAGTATGTCTGCCGTTCCTATCAACCTTTAAAGCCGGCAAAATGAGAGTCTTTCCACTCCGCCAGTAAAAAAAATCAGCGAGTGGTGGTCCAGTCGGCGCTTAGTTCCTGCATCTGAGTCTGCGATTTAGACGGCCAGTCTGCTCAAGTTTACTCAGGCAATGGTCATTGGCGGTTGGATCGATCGGTTGGAAGGTCGTACACTGAGACAAGATGACTTGTCCGTCTTGCCCACTCACGGGAAGGTGACTGGTTATAAATTGGGTGGTTAGTTTTTCCCTTGTGGAGTAGTGGCGGGTTAGAGCAACCTGAGATTCGGGTTGTTCGCTAATCTCTCTCAATCTACCGTACGTTAGTAGCTACCTCTGTCAAGTTTGTCGGATTTGGTGTGTTAACGAATTTATTGCTTAGAGTGTAACGGCCAAATACCAGAAATATGTTTTGATCTTTGGAAAATTTTATATTGTTGCCTATGATCTTGAAAGGCGGTATCTGTGTACTGCAGAGCACCTTAACTATTGTTTGGCAAACCTTGTAGAATTTTATATAAGATTGAATTTCATGGGCCTTTATTTAAATGATCATTTTAGTATATAAAGTTGCCACCCTTTCACGTAAGGCTTTTCTTAGAAGCTAAAATCAAGTTGCACCTTCGGTGGCAAGGTTAGTATTTTAATTGTTAGTGTTTTGTACCATTTCCATCCCTCCTACGGGGGGTGCATAGTTTGTGTGCTTGAGTAAATAGTTAAAACTCTTAGTTTAAAGTTATCTGGTGTGTTGCAGATTTGCACCAGGGTAGTTCTAGAGGTTGTTGTGAGAGGCCATAACTACGGCAGTGTCAAAAGGGAGGGGTAAGGTTCTCTGCCCGAAAGCTCATACAGTCAAAACTTGTTTCTTTCTGACTCTGAATAAATTGTAACTTTTCTATTTAGAGGGTGCTTTCTGATTATGATTTTAAATCTTTTTCTTTTAAAAAAGCTTTTAGGCACTTTTAAAGTGAATAAAATTCCCATTTGTTAAAACGCATTTGGTTAAGATTTCATCAGTTACTCCCTGGCTACTACTTCCATGCTTACATAGTGTGATTAAATGTGTTAATGTTCTTGATAAATCGCGAGTAAATAAAATAAATTCTTAAGAATATTCTTGGAAAATAAATCACTGTTCAGACGTGTCAGTTCGAATTGTTGCAAACCGTTTATTAGCAACGGGACTACGGGCACACACATCTCTAACGTGTCTTCCACTCATGTCGCAGCATCGACGTGCTCAGCTTTACTGGTGCCGTCAGAGGATCGCGTAGGCCTTAGAAGATGAAACGACGCGCCGTGGTCTTCAGTGACGAAAGCAGATTCTGCCCGTATGGAAGTTATGGTCGTTCGCAGGTACAATGTAGACTAGGTGAGCGCCGTGGTACATTCTTCCAAGACCCATTGGCACCAACTCTCGTTCAGCTGTGGTGTTTCTAAAAGGAATGGTAACCAGGACACGGTAAGTGCAGAACATTGTTAGACCCGTTGTTTTGCCGTTCTTGCAACAGAAAGATGACGTGTTGTTCCAACAGGATAATTTTTGTCAGCATGCTGCCCGTAAAACTCTACTTTCTCCGCATGAAGTGCAGCAACTGCCCTGACCAGCACGATCTCCAGATCTGCTTTCACATGTGGGGTAGGATGGGACGAGAAATGTCTCATGTGATTCGTCAAGCAACGCCTCTTACACAACTACATAAACAGTTCTAATAGGCGTGGCATACCGTATCACAGAACAGTATTCGCCATCTGTACGATCGCCAGAGTCAGCGCCAGCACTGCCACCGTGGATGGTACATAACGTACTGTTATGGGCGTTTCAGCATGGCTACATACCTGATACCTCGAAACCGGTTGAGCTACTGATCTGTAAATGTAATCATTTCATGTACTCCATATGCGCTGTAGCATCAATAATTCTGACTGAATTGGAAACCTCAAAGGAGGTATACTAATTTTTTTCTATCAGTGGAATGCAAATACAATTCCCATTCTACCAATGGGAACCAATACATACTGTGCGAATGCACTTCAAGTATAGACTTACAGTAAACAATACAGGTAGTTTGCCCTATTTAACCTGTCACATTCAACGTAATAAAGGGGCCGGCCTTACGCAACTGATAGCATTATGTCAGTCATTGAATTGTGTAGGGGCAAGACTAACGTTGGATATTCTTCATTTTTATTTCTTGTTTAGCTCCAAGGCAGAGGTTGAAACAGTCGCCCAGCTGTCACCACACAAACATTCAACGTTGCGTATTTTCTCTCCTTCAGCGCTTTCTGAGACCGCACGGCGTCGTTGCAGAACCCCTTCCTGAAACATGTTTATAACACATTAGCCCAGAATAAATCCTCACACTTGTGACTTCCCCTGACTGCTGAGCAATACTCTTGCTAAATTCTTCCACCTTTATAAGAAGCTTTAAATTAAAGCACTAACGGTCGTCATAGTTTAACCGTTAAGAGGTCATCATCACTGATTATCGACTTTAATGTCCACCGGCTTAGCTGGGTGGTAACGTGCTCGCAAGTGGCCCCGGGTTCGATTTCCTACCGGGTTGGAGATTGTGTTGTCCTCATCATTTCATCTTCATCACCGGTGTGCAAGTCGCCCAATGTGGCGACGACTGAAATAAGGCTTGCTCTTGGCGGCCGAACGTCCCCGAATAGGAGCCTCCCGGAAAACAATGCTATACACTCATTTCCATTTTTCCGTCAACTTTAAAGCGGAAAATGAAGACAAATTCACATGGATTCAAGACCCATTCAGAGTCAAATCTCCATATGAAATTAATTCTATAGTAGAACCATAAGTTAAATAGTTACCTTCGGCAGTACACTTACGGCAAAATTTTAGTAAAATCGAAGGTCAGTAAAAGGGGCTTTTCTGTTTATCTGTGTAACAGTAAACGAATATTAATTTGATGTGGAATATTCTTTTTGTGGAAACTAAGTTTGTAGCACTCGCTCTAAGGAGTTTTCTTTATTTTTATAAAGAGTCAATCATTACTACTCTCGGACGTAGAGAGAGGCCATAGAAATTCAGAAGTACAAAACAGCTTTAACAGACATGGAGAAGGATTGAAATTAGGCAAATTGTGCTACTTAAAACATTGCAAAGTAAAAACTATAAACTCTTTCCCACTACGAGCTCCGTAACACACGTCGCTGCGACTCTTCGATAGTAGGCTGCAGTCTGACGACTTCACCAGCTGACCTGTTGCGTGGATACGCATTTTAGTTGGGCCTACTGACCTTGTTTGAGATTATAACTGTTTCTGAGTCGTTGTAACCACTGATAAATAAAAACTCCCCAAGGACTACGTTGTATGATTTTTTTTTTTTTTTGATAAGTCTGGTTTCGTACAGCTCTCAACTACTTCGTCCACTACTCCGAACAGCACCTGTACTCAACGTCCAGTGTTATACACTACTGGCCATTGAAATTGCTACATCAAGAACAAATGCAGGTGATAAACGGGTATTCATTGGACAAATATATTATATTAGAACTGACATGTGATTACATTTTCACGCAATTTAGGTGCATAGATCCTGAGAAATCAGTACCCAGAAATACCATCTCTGGCCGTAATAACGGCCTTGATACACTTGGGCATTGAGTCAAACAGAGCTTGGATGGCGTGTACCGGTACAGCTGCCCATGCAGCTTCAACATGTTACCACAGTTCACTGGCGTATTGTGACGAGCCAGTTGCTCGGCCACCATTGACCAGACGTTTTCAATTGGTGAGAGATCTGAAGAATCTACTGGCCAGGGCAGCAGTCGAACATTTTCTGTATCCAGAAAGGCCAGTACAGGACCTGCAACATGCAGTCGTGCATTATCCTGCTGAAATGTAGGGTTTTGCAGGGATCGAATGACGGGTAGAGCCACGTGCCGTAACACATCTGAAATGTAACGTCCACTGTTCAAAGTGCCGTCAATGCAAACAATTGGTGACCGAGACGTGTAACCAATGGCACCCCATACCATCACGCCTGGTGGTACGCCAGTATGGCGATGATGAATACACGCTTCCAATATGCGTTCACCGAGATGTCGACAAACACGGATGCGACCATCATGATATTGTAAACAGAACCTGGATTCATACGAAAAATGACATTTTGCCATTCGTGCATCCAGGTTCGTCGTTGAGTACACCATCGCAGGCGCTCCTGTCTGTGATGCAGCGTCAAGGGTAACCGCAGCCACGGCCTCCGAGCTGATAGTCGATGCTGCTGCAAACGTCGTCGAACTGTTCGTGCAAATGGTTGTTATCTTGCAAACGTTACCATCTATTCACTCAGGGATCGATACGTAGCTGTACTATCCGTTAGAGCCATGCGGATAAGACGTCTCTCATATCTACTGCTACTGATACAAGGCCGTTGGGATCCAACAAGGCGTTCCCTATTACCCTCCTGAACCCACAGATTCCATATTCTGCTAACAGTCATTGGATCTCAACCAACGCGAGCAGTAATGTCGCGATACGATAAACCCCAATCGCGATAGGCTACAATCCGACCTTTATCAAAGTCGGAAACGTGATGGTACGCATTTCTCCTCCTTACATGATGCATCACAATAACGTTTCACCAGGCAACGCCGGTCAACTGCTATTTGTTTATGAAAAATCAGTTGGAAGCTTTCCTCATGGAAGCACGTTAGGTGTCGCCACTGGCGCGAACCTTGTGTGAATGCTCTGAAAAGCTAATCATTTGCATATCACAGCATGTTCTTCCTGTTGGTTAAATTTAGCGGCTGTAGCACGTCATCTTCGTGGTGTTGCAATTGTAAGCTCCAGTAGTGGGTGTTGGATGTCTTCCAGTCTCTTTCTTTTCCTACAGATTTTGTCTTTGCGCTACCTTGGAAGTTATTCCATTACGTCGTAACACATGTCATACCATTCTGTCCCTTTTTTGTCAACGTCTTCCACACATGCCTTGTTTCGTCGATTATAACGAGGACCTCTCAAGTCCTTAACAGTTCACATCATTTTCAGAAACTTTCTCCAACATCACACCTCTAAAACTTCGATTCGCTTGTTTCCCGGTTTTTCCACAGCCTATCTTTGATGCTACTGCACTTACCATATCGAGCAATGCCTCTTTGGCTGAACTAGTCTGCTTTTCATGTAGTCCGTCATGGCTTTGAGGGTAGAGAACTGGTTAACTTTTTCTACTATGTCGCTCTCAGTTTTGATGTTAACACTATTCTCATTTCCGCTGCTTCTGTACACCTTCATCTTTCCTTGATTTATTCCATATTCTGTGGACATGAAACAGTTAAGTCCGTCCAACAGGTTCTGTAATTACGATACTGCAGTGCCTGTGTTGTTCAGTGCCGGCTTATCTCTCGGGTTGATTCTCAGGCGATGTTTACACATCGTAATGGTTCAGCTAGTCCAGTACTCCTTGCAAAAACGGCGATCGAGGATATTGTGGTTAAAGTTTACACTCTCCAACCTGAAGCGGACGATTAATTTCGTAAGGCGGTATTGCTTTCTTTTGGAGCCGATGGTCATATTGGTGGGAACGCATGTCTGCACAACAACGCTTGCAATGTGACAGTGATAGCCAAACCGTAGAAGCGTGTGTTCGAAAGGGTATTTCTTCACACCTGAAGTTCTGTGGTTAACGGACTTATATAACACACGCAGGGCAAGGAGTGTGCAATGAGTGTGCAATGAGTGTGGCCAACTTAGATCCAATCGCTTGCATCATGCTACGATTTTAAGGTCGTCCTATCTAAAATGTCGTCCATTGACATTATCTGAATTAGTGCCTTCGCAGTCTGCCGTCAGTACTCCTCCAGCTTCATAAGTCGTTCTCCCACTCCGCGTGACTTCCCGCCGTTACCGGCACGTTCATATGTGAGCCCTGTTGCCGGTAAGGCGTCGGCACCGGTAGCATTATTTGCACCCCTGAGAACTCTGGATGGTGAAGGTTTTGAAATCACCCCTCCCCAGCCTCGCCTCTCCAAGAAGGTGATGGTGAAAGCTGCTACTTCCAGTGGAGATGTTTTGAATACTGACGTTAATTTCGGTTCTTGTTTCGCCAGAGATGACGAGGCAGGTTCTGTTGACGTTGAAACGAATGTTGCATCTGCGTCCTCTCCTCCACCCGTCGAAACGCCTGTTCCGATGGGTTCCAGCGATTTAACGAAGACATTGTCTGCGGTTCTCCCTTTACAGAGTTCATACCCTCCTCAGTCTGTTACGGTGGATCAACAGGTTACTACGGGTTCATTACCGAGTTGTCGGATGATGCACACAGCTTGAGACGCTGCATTGCCTGTCTCTTCTTTATCTGATGATGATGTTCATTGCACCCGGTCGTTTCCGGCTTTCCGAGTGGGAACGCCTTCCTCTTCCTTCCTTCTCTCCCCCCTCCCTCCCCCCTCCCTCGCCCCGCACAGGACCCTGATGAGCCTTCTATTCTTCCCCATCAAGACGTTATACTGTAGCGGAGTGACGTGGAACAACGTTTTCAATCGAATCACACAGCATGGCTACGAATAAACAAAGCATGGAATCTGCACCTTTCTGTGGGGAGGTGTCAAATCTTGCACCGTAACTGCTTACTGCACATCCTCGTCCGGTGGGAATCGTCGACCCTTCGGCGTGATAATCGCACGTGGACGGATCACAAGTATAGGGTGGGTGCTTGTCCCCCATGTCGCATGCCACACCAATCCATTGCATACATGTCGGTGCGGAGTCGACCTGCGTTGTATATACGCTGCACCAACAACCTCAGACGGAACAATGATTGCCTCTGATACAAATGAACGCAGAAAATTAAGTAGAGAAAGGTAAGAGGTGAGGATGTTCTCCGAAAAACAGGCGAGGAAAGGGATATGTAGTGCACTAACCAGCAGAAGGGCTAGGCTGATACAATACGTGTTAATGCATAAGAGAACAACTTTCATGCCACTAGATCGAGGGCTATGGGGCAAAAACTGTGAACGGAGACCGGAATGTTTCCAAAAAAGAATCAAAGACGCTGGACGTAAGACCTACTCTGAGATAAAGAGGTTGACAAAAGAAAGAAAGTCGGTGCTACGTTGCATCGATTCAGAGGGCCGATGAAATGTATTACGTTAGCAAAGTGATTGTGCACCGTAGAAAATCACTCACCGCGCTAAAATCAAAGAAATGGATCAAGAACATCAAAGGTAATATATCCACTGGGACGTTCAGTGGTGTCTGTCCCATTTGTCGATGACTCTGCCAGTCAAGGTAGGGAGATCAACATCTGTTTAGGAAAACCAGCAAATTCCAATTCTCTTCCTCTCACTGAACCTCTGTCTCAAACTCCCGACTATGTTACAAACACAGTGACCAAGTATATTCTCATCTCGAATACGGCTCGCATTCGTACTGAGGAACTTCTGTCGCAGTTAAGAGAACTGTGTGTATTTCTTCACGAGACAAATATTTAACTCTGTGAAGCACCTCTACGAACATGCTACAGCCTCAACAGAAAAGGCGCCCACTCATTTCTTTTGATACATTAAGGAATATTTGTAGTCTAGAATGTCTTGGTATACATGAATAAAATATTCTCGGTTTTCAAGCCGCCTCAATTCAAATAAAATCCTTCAGCTTTCGAAGACCATCTCCGCCATCGTCGTCAGGCGTTCGCTGATTGAATATTGAATACTAACAGCCATCTTACGGAATCCATACAGTTTGCAAAAATGTATGCACTTACAGAGGATGTCTCTCGCAAGCGTTGTCAGACCATTTTCTCTGGTGTTTCGGTGAATATTTGCAACTTCACTTTCTCAACATGTGGCTGAAGTCAGTCCAACAAGCAGTGGTATTTATACGTTTCATGCGTCAGTTTGTTTCCCGTTATAAACGAAATGCTTTTTAAAGTGGAATTTTGTGTGCCCGTTGGACAGAGTGGTCCCAGATCAGTGTAACGGGATGTTCTTTACATTGGTATGCATTGACAAGGAACAGCAAAATGAGGATTACGAGTACTCCAGCAGCGACAACGCAGCGCATTGTCTGCACTGCTGCACAGAAGCGCGCTGCTCATTCGCCAGTGGAGTACTGGTTATTCTTCGTGTTATTACTGTCCGCGTTAATACATACTGGTAAACCAAATATCGCAGTAGAGTAATTCGTAGGGTTGTATCTAATAAGCATGTAACATTTCGATTTAAAAAATAATTTTTGTTGAAAATGAGAAACAAGCAGGCGCGTTTCATCGACCCTGGGTACCGTATGAAAGACGTGATGAGCCGAATTTGTATCGACTGATACCAGCTACACTCTGCAAAAACGAAATTCCAATTATCTGCGGAAACACCAGAGAAAGCTCCTGGCGACCCGTAGCAGGGACATGTATCCACGAATGAGCCAAAAAATTATCATCACCAGTTTGATGGTGTGGTGGTCCACTTTTCGAACACAGTTTGCATCTATGGCACGGTGTACGTTTATAGCAACCTATTCGCCTGGATGACGGCGTGTTAGGTGGTGGTGGTGGTTAGTGTTTAACGTCTCGTCGACAATGAGGTCATTAGAGACGGAGCGCAAGCTCGGGTTAGGAAAGGATTGGGAAGGAAATCGGCCGTGCCCTTTCAAAGGAACCATCCCGGCATTTGCCTGAAACGATATAGGGAAATCAAGGAAAACCTAAATCAGGATGGCCGGAGACGGGATTGAACCGTCGTCCCCCCGAATGCGAGTCCAGTGTGCTAACCACTGCGCCACCTCGCTCGGTGGCGTGTTAGGATCCCACCTAGTGCAACAAGAAATGCGGTTTATTCGACGGGAGACACGTTTATATTGATCAAAAGTGAAAACTCAGTGATGGTGTGCTCATTGCAATCGTAACTGGCGATGTCGATACGTCAACACAGGAAGACGTAGGGGTCGTGTTATGTAGAGCTCCGTGTTCAACAATGGACTTCGAAAGACGTACTCCAAAACACTTCTGAGAGCAGCAGCATTGTACTCTGTCTTCAGATCCGCTACTGATCGCTGCCTATCCCGGGTTACACAGCGGGGGATCCTCCGACGTGATCAGACATAGATGTCCAATACCATACGGCCTACTTGTTATTTCCAAATCCTTCAGCCATTAAATGTATTCACAACTGCGAATAAGGACAAACATCAGATGCAGAATGGAATGGCGCCAGTGTAACTTTGTGTCGGATCGGTACTCGAACCCGGATCTCCCGCTTATCGCAAGCGGTCGCCTCAACACTATGCTACCCGTGCACGACCAACGGCCACACCCAAACTTCCATATGTCGTCAACCACACGTCTATGGCCCGTACTCGTACATTCATTATGTATGTTCCCATACAGTTCTGCGTGCGTGTCCAAAGAAGCTCTACATCATAATGAGAATAACACAGTCACTGCAATATCGTATTTACACTACTGGCCATTAAAATTGCTACACCAAGAAGAAATGTAGATGATAAACGGTTATTCAATGGACAAATATATTACACTAGAACTGACATGTGATTACATTTTCACGCAATTTAGGTGCATAGATCCTGAGGAATCAGTACCCAGAACAACCACCTCTGGCCGTAATAACGGCCTTGGTACGCCTGGGCATCGAGTCAAACTGAGCTTGGATCGCGTGTACAGCTACAGCTGTCCATGCAGCTTCAACACGATACCACAGTTCATCAAGAGTCATCAAGAGTAGTGACTGCCGTATTGCGACGAGCCAGTTCCTCGCCAACCATTGACCAGACGTTTTCAACTGGTGAGAGATCTGGAGAATGTGCTGACCAGGGCAGCAGACGAACATTTTCTGTATCCAGACAGGCCCGTACAGGACCTGCAACATGCGGTTGTGCACTATCCTGCTGAAATGTAGGGTTTCAAAGGGATCGAATGAAGGGTAGAGCCACGGGTCGTAACACATCTGAAATGTAACGTCGACTGTTCAAAGTGCCGTCAATGCGAACAAGAGGTGACCGAGACGTGTAACCAATGACACCCCATACCATCACGCCGCGTGATACGCCAGTATGGCGTTGACGAATACACGCTTCCAATGTGCGTTCACCGCGATGTCGCCAAACACGGATTCGACCATCATGATATTGTAAACGGTACCTGGATTCATCCGAAAAAATGACGTTTTGCAATTCGTGCACCCAGGTTCTTCGTTGAGTACACCATCTCAGGCGCTCCTGTATGTGATGCAGCGTCAAGGGTAACCGCAGCCACGGTCTCCGATCTGATAGTCCATGCTTTTCCAAACGTCGTCGAACTGTTCGTGCACATGATTGTGGTCTTACAAACTTCCCCATCTGTTGACTCAGGGATCGAGACGTGGCTGCACGATCCGTTACAGCCATGCCGATTAGATGCCTGTCATCTCGACTGCTAGTGGTACGAGGCCGTTGGGATCCAGCACGGCGTCCCGTATTGCCCCCCTGAACCCACACATTCCATATTCTGCTAACAGTCATTGGATCTCGACCAACGTGAGCAGCAATGTCGTGATATGATAAACCGCAATCGCGATAGGCTAAAATCCGATCTTTATCAAAGGCGGAAACGTGATGGTACGCATTTCTCCTCCTTACACGAGGCATCACCAGGAAACGCCGGTCAACTGTTGTTTGTGTATGAGAAATCGCTTGGAAGCTTTCCCCATGTCAGCACGTTGTAGGTGTCGCCACCGGCGCCAACCTTGTGTGAATGCCTTGAAAAGCTAATCATTTGCATCTTCTTCCTGTCGGTTAAATTTCGCGTCTGTAGCGTGTCATCTTCGTGGTGTAGCAATTTTAATGGCCAGTAGTGTATCTGCCGATACCGGGCAATCGACTTTCTAGTAAGCGTCTGTCCTGTAAGGAAATATACATAACGGATGTACTAGTATGGGTCATAGACGCGTGGTTGACGACGTATGGAAGTTTGAATCTTGCCGTAGATCGCGCACGGATAGCCAAATGGTAAGGCAGACTGCTAACGATAAGCCGGAAATCCGGGGTCGAGTTCCGGTCCGACACAAATCTCATTGTCATTCCATTCTACAGCTGATGACAGTCCTTATTCGTAATTGAGAATACATTTAATGTATCTCACAACGGGTGTAGTCACCGCAGTGGCTGTTCCTTTTGACATGCCCGCAAGCATCGTAAACAGAATAACACAGACATTGCAATATCGTGTTCTTCAACCACTATCCATAGCCGCTCACGACAGATGCGCTACCAGTCGACCAGATTCCCCGTTCCAGAAATTCTTCGCTATACTGACTGCCCATTCGTCTCTTTTCCACTTACATTCTGTCCATACTGCATCACGTGAGCGCAACACCACAAGGAAGCATTCAGCTTCCCCGTGGACAGTCCTCATAATATCTCTTATCAGTGTGTGTATGTATGTTTTACATTTCCTCCTAAACCCCTGCACATGTTTCAATCAAACTGTGTTTGCATATCGCTTACTTTCTGTAGAGAATCGCTGTGGGAGGTAAGAACCACCCACCTATCAAAGGGGTACGAGCGATGATTAAAAAAAAAGTTGTGCAGTTTACGACGCCTGAATACGCACACTTTATTCATCCAGTACTCGGTAGTAAGAGCCCTTACCTACTTGCAAAACATTTTACCAATAATTTCAAACCTTTACTAAGCTTCTTCTCGCTGACAATCCCCACAAAATGATGAAAGGACAAAAATGTTTATCGCTTACTACATTTTTGCCTTTCATACAGTGAAACTCTTGCATGAGGCAAGCCCTTTTAATTTAATGCTTCTTTACTACTAACTGTATTCACGAAAAATTTTGCAGACGGTATTCACATATACCACTGAAAGTACATGCAAAATTATATAATTGTACGACCTATAATGACATCATAAACACTGAGATGCGTAAAAAGCTGCATTATGCATAACTTTTAACTTTATTACTTCTTTGCTACTGGGTCTATTAGCAACAAGTTTCGCAGACAAAATGTGCGTGCAAAATTATATCACTGGAGTTATAACTTAATAAACACTGAAATGTTTTAAAAACTGCTGCATTATGCATGGCGTTTAAATTTATTCCTTCGTTCCTACTGTATCTATTTGCAACATTTTTTCGCCGGCAGTATCTGTATCTGCCACTGACTGTACTTGAGAAATATGTGACTGTATGGCATACAGTTGAGGAGATATGTCGTCAACTACAGAGAAGCATGAGAAACTGCAGCATTGTGCATGACGTTTTAATTTAGTTCTTTACTGCCAGCTGTAAATACGATAAATTTTGAAGCCAGTATTCGCCTTTACTAGTGAAACTACTTGCAGAATTTTATCGTTGTAAGACACGTAACTGAGAAAATAAGACGTCATGAATACTGAGATGTGTGAATAGCAGTCGATCCATATACGCTGCTTTAATTTATTACGTCTTCACTACTAACTCTATTCGCAACACATTTCGCACACAGTAAAAAGATACACCACTGACTGTGCCTGTAAATTTATTCCATTGTACGATATATTGTTCAGGAGACATGAGACAAACTGTAGGATCAAATTCGCTGTAGGAAACAGGCGAAATGTGTGTACAAATGTGCGTACAAATGTGCGTGAAATGTGTGTCTAAAAACTCCTCCGAACCCTCTGGATCGATTTCAACTAAGTGTGGCCCAATATTATTACCGGCAAAGAGATACTGTGGTGGCAGAAACCAGCAACCTCGGGGGCAAGTGATAACTTGGAGGGTGAAGGGGGGGGGGGGGGGGTGCCAGAGATGCATGGACAAGAAGAAGAGGGTGTTAGGATGGAGGACACCGATCTGAAGATAGAGGAGATGGACACTGTCAGGGGGAGGGTAAATAGACAGCGAATGGGAAGCAGAGGAGATGGACAGACAGAGGGTGTGGAAGAGATTGACAGAGGAAGAAAACAGAATGAGCTGGCCACGGAAGGAAAGGGGGACTAACAAAGGGACTGAGTGATGGAGGAGGAGATGGACAGAGAGGGGTAGGTGGAGATAAAGGCAGTGAGGAGGAGATACTGGGGCAGGAGGAGATTGACGCATATGTGGGGTGGAGGAGGAGGACAGAGGGGAAGGGGCCAATGTAGAAAGGACAGGACAAGCGACACAGTGGGGTGACGGAGTGCAGGAGGTCGACAGAGAGAGAGGGAAGAAGAAGATGGACAGAGAGGAGAGTGGTGGAGATGAACAAAGAGAAGGGGAATGAGGAGATTGAATAGAACTGGAGAAAATACATGTCTGTGTAACGCTAGGTACTTAGCTAGTGATACGGACATAGCTAAATTTCTGATCTTAAAATTCTGTATTTGGTTCAATGCTACAGACGAATGTTGCGAATTTAGGTGCACTGATCAGGTAAGGAATTAGGAGGTTCTAAATAGAATCGGGGAGGAGAGGAATATATGAAAACCAATGACAAGAAGAGGGAGAGAATAAAAGGACTTCTATTAAGACAGTAGGGAATAACTTCAATGGTACTAGATGGTGGTGTAGAGGGTAAAAATTGTAGAAGAAGACAGATAATCTGATACATCCAGCAAATAAGTGAGGACAGAGGTGGCAAGAGTTACTCTGAGATAAAAAGTTTGGCACACAAGAGGAATTCGTTTCGGGCAGCATCAAACCAATCAGAAGACTGATGACTCCAAAGGAATAAAAAGAAAAAAGTCTGGTTCACTCCCAGAGAATGTTATTACTATCTACTGTGAGACAACATGTTTAAACTGAACTCATCCTCACGAGCGTTCGTTTCACTATACCTTCTCCCATTATTATTATCGGTGTTGTAATTAATAAAATCATGATCCGTTATACTACAACTATTGTTTGTTTTGCACCATAAAAGAAGTACCCAGTTGTGTCTTTTATGTAGAAATGATCATTTTTGCACTTAACACATGGTCACCATTTGAAATACAGAAGTTTCTGTGCGTTGTACTTCTTAAAGTATTTGTATTATGAAGGTGCCACATAAATGAACACTATGAATGCTAAACTGATAGGCATGATCTAAGGCTTTCAATGCTTCGGAAACATGGTTATAATTATATTTAAAAAATAGGCCTCGTGATGACTGGGTGTTGTGTGATGTCCTTAGGTTAGTTAGGTTTAAGTAGTTCTAAGTTCTAGGGGACTGATGACCATAGCTGTTAAGTCCCATAGTGCTCAGAGCCATTTGCACCATTTTAAAAAAATAGTGGAGTACCGAAATTATTTGTAAGTTTGAGTACCCCGTAATTCCGTCTACCTAATAAAGGACATGAAGTCTGATCTGTTACTTGTGTACCACTAAAATTGAAGAAAAACACAGCAATGAGTGAGTTTATGAGTTAGGGTTTTGCATTCAAAACCGTGATCTATAGTCGCGAGTCCGTAAATAAGTACAATTCTTTATCAGTGAAGGTAATAAACAAAAATAAATAGCAGTCCTCTGCAGAAGACTGTTTATCGTATATCTGAATAAGTCACATGAATTCAACACTTTCCACTTTGTTCCAGATTCACAAAGAAACAAATCAATTCAAGTGTAAACAAAACGTGAAGTATTTATTACCCGCGACTAAGACATCAAAGAACATATCGCTCAATTCTAATATATTTTTACACTGATATCAGATAAGAAATATTAATGTCTTCACATATTTTAGAATACTGTAAGGAGTTAGAGGAGTGGTAATTCATTTTTTTCATTTATTTTGGCCTGTTTTGTACCAATAATATACGTATTGTGCTATGACATTTATTTTGTTACACTTTGATATGTTTTCAATTAATATTAAGATTATTAAAATTTTAAGTTTTACATCCTCATTAATATCTGATAGTTTCAAAATTAGAATTTTACTTTTCCATGTCCTATTTTTGTTAATAATATTAATATTGTCTTTTAATTTTTAGTTTGAGATAATATTTGATATCTCGGTCGGCCCTACAGTTCAGACATCGGAGCAAATATTGATGGAAGAGAATATAGCCTTCCTTTGTACGTATTGTTCCAGGTGCCGCCTGCCCCGGTTCGCGCAGAGCGGCTTGGCTCCTACGTCACAGCCGCGCGGCGCTGTAATTGGCTGGTTATTTACGTCCCTGAGAGCCGCGGGGGCTATTACGTGTAATCAGTCGGCGCAGCCACGTAAGGGGTGCGGCCGCGTGGTGTGTAGGTGGTGCGGGAACTGGTTTTGCAGACGGCTCGGGATGCAATAGACTACCTGCACCGGAAACGAACACTAAATCACAGGTGGTACGCACCCCGCAATTACGAGTACCCTTATCTCGCTCCACACAGACGCATTACTGCGGGACGAGAAGGCGAAACACCAGGTTGCAATTTACGTGGCAGTTGTGTCGCTACTAAAGAAAATAACACGGCAGTGTAATAGAGATCAATTAAAAAGCAAGGTATAGACCGCACAGATACGTAGGGCAATTCCACAGTGACCGCAGCTCCAACTAACATAGTTCAAAAAGAACATACGGAATTAAAGAGTCGTGAACAAGGACACCACAGAGCTTCACTCACCGCGGTTCTACTCGGAGCGGCATACAGCGTGAATCAGGTGCCCCTACCAACGTCGTTTTATGGATCCTGCAGCGCAATATGTGGCCTTCAAAACCAACGCGATATTTTCGTTTTCTTCGCTCGCTATGCGTGAAGTATTACATCTACAGAACAAAATGAACGGGCCCTTTTTGTAGGATATATAATATAGTTACATTTTGTAATTTTGTACTGGGATATGTTTTCGCTTGAGGTCGTCGCTTCAGATTTATTCGAGAACATCGTAAAAAGTGACCTTAAAACACAGCCCCACTCGCGCACTCAACCCTCACTGGTTAGGATATCTCGTATTTTGTTCACGACGCTCCTTCCTACCACTATACAAAAATCTGCGACTGCAGGAATTGTGTCTCACATTCGACCTTTTGTGGCCTTCACTGATTAGTCTTATTACGTCACCGGCTTAGTTAAGAAGGAGTATAGGGGTACAACTGCGTCTGAATGTCGCTTTTGTCGTGTTTCTTAAATAACTCGAAAACTTTGATCTCCAGCGGAAACGTATCCCAGTACAAAATCTTACTATACTAGATCTCCTACAATAACGTCCCGTTCAATTTATTCCGTAGGGCTAGTAGTTTTCACGTAGCGAGCGAGAAAATATGAAAATCTCGCGCGTGGTTTTTGAAATCCAGAATGAGATTACGGGTTGCATAAGACTACTTGGGTAGGAGTAGCTGAATCATCTTGTACAGAATGTCAGCATCATTTGCGTTACGCAGAAAACTGAGGCGGGTGCTATAAATCTGACACAGAGTCTAACACTCACGTTCCAGGTAGGTAAAAATTTACCTTATCTAAATATCAGATTCAGTATCAGTAAGCAACCAACTTTATACTTGCTATTTTCCTGCGCGAAACATTACCTAATAAGCTACGGTGCGTATCTGAATGAAAGGTCTGTACACGTTATTTTGCTTTTCATACTCTCGTTGCTGGTTTTGGATAAACGTTAGACATTTCTTTCCATTTTCCATGGTGCGATAGCCCTGCGGTGATTTAACCTAGGTATCGCACAATTACCGTAGTCAGGTACAAAGTTCTCTACAATTTGGTTGCGCTGTTAAATAGCGTTACTGTTTCACACTAGACTTGGCTGTACATTATAGAAATCAAAATAGAGGAATTTCTTAACAACTAAATTTAACTATTGGGATGTCTTTTCTTAAAGATCTCCGGAGTGTAGTGTGGTAAGGAAATGGAATGTGAACGATATACAGTTTAGATAAGAAGAAAACAGAAGCTTTTGAAGCGTAGTCGTACAGCGAAGTGCTAATACAGGGACGTGTAGTTCGAGTAAATAATAATGAGATACTGAATCGAATTAGGGAAGAAATAAATTTATAGCACAACTTGTCTAAAACAAGAGACCGGTTGATAGGATAGACATTTGTGTGTCAAGGCATCGTCAGTCGGATGATGGTGGGAGGTGTGGCGTAAAAAAGTTGCAGAAGAGGACGAAGGGATGAATGCAGGTTGTACTAGTTGTCCTGAACTGAAGACGCTTGCACGTAAGACTATCGGGGAAAGTGACAAAGCCACATCACAACACAAATATTTTTCTTTTTTTCGATTTCCACAACACCCTTTCAGTGTAAAAATAATGTTATGATAATACTGTGGACTGTGTATCTTCCTCGTGCATCGTAATATCAGCAATATACAACATTAAGTCAAATGCTGCAGTTAAGAATGAAGGTTATCTGGTAGTTGGATGGATAGTTAAAGGTGTTTGCGAGATATTACTCCTACACAAAAGTCGGACCCACACATACACTAACGGGGAAAATCTCAACACCAAGAACGAGTCGTACGACATGAACGAAAGCTGGTTGGCGCCAGTCGCATAACAGTGATGGTAGTAGCGCCTCTATGGGGTTGCAAATAAATTTAGCTTTAAATAGACGATGTAACGTTCGGGTGCTGTAGTTACCTTTGAGATTGGACGCGGTGAGTTGATGTTAGACAAGAATGTCTTTAAGGCGAGAAAAACGTATTTGCCAGCAACTCACTGAGTTTCAATGAGGTCGTGCAATAGGGTTATGAGAATCTGAATGGTCTAACTGCGATATTGAGAAAGACTTGGCAGGAATGTAGCCACTGTACATTAAGGCTGCAGCGGTAGAAATGAGAATATACGGTCACAAAGAAACCGGGCTCTGGACGGCCACGTGGCACTAACAAGAGGGAAGACCACCGAGTTCGGCGTATGGCTCTGGCGCTTCGTACTGAGGGCCTGAAAACAACCTACCTGCGTGCTAGGCACCTGGATCTAAACATGGAGTTATGGTTTAGGATGCGATTTCGTATGACCACCAAAGCACTCCTGTGATTATCCCACACACCCTTAGTGCAAATTTGTGCGTCAGTCTGGTGACTCAACCTGTTGTGCTGGCATTCGTGAACAGATTTCTATGTTGTTGTTTTTTCCAGCAGGACAACGCTCACTCATATGCTGCTGTTGTAACTCAACATGCTCCACAGAGTGTTGGGATGCTACCATGGCCTGGTCGATCACCAGATCTGTCTCCAGTCGAGCACATATGGATATAATCGGACGACAGTTCCAGCGTCATCTACAAACAATATTAACCGTCCAGAATGAGATTTTTACTCTGCAGTGGAGTGTGCAGTGATATGAAACTTCCTGGCAGATTAAAACTGTGCGCTGGACGGAGACTCGAACTCGGGACCTTTGTGCTTCGCGGGTAAGTGCTCTACTATCTGAGCTACGCAAGCACGACTCACAACCCCGCCTCACAGCTTTACTTCCGCCATCAGAGCACTTTCCCGCGAAAGGCAAAAGTCCCGAGTTCGAGTTTCAGTCCGGCGCACAATTTTAACCTGCCAGGAAGCTTTTATATTAACCGTTGCTCTACTAAGTGACCGATTGCAACAGTCGTGAAACTCCATACCATAAAATGACATCCGGCACCAGTGCAACACAATGCACGTTTGCACGCTTGCATTCAATATTCTGTCGGTTACGCCGGTTATTAATGTATCAGCATTTCACATTTGCAACTTCCGCACTTACGTTTAAATGTAAACCTGCAGTGTTAATCCCCTAAATATGTCACCTAAAGAAAAGTATTCCGGAAATTTCATTACTCTAGATTAATTATTTCTTCGTGCTACGATTTTTCCGGCAGAGTATGTAAAGCATTTCAGTTTGAGCATTCTACGTTTCCTAACCTTTCAGAATCGATGGTACCGTCCAGAAGTTGTGAAAGAAAAAGTCATATCATCATACAATACGAAGTACCACAAATTAGTTACTTCATAACGCTCGGAACACTGAAAGATTTGAATGCCTACTCTCACGACATATTAGAGGTACAACTTAAAGAAGCGTCGGTTAGATCAGAGAGGAGTTCGGCAAACATTTCCTGTTTTCAGCAGCACTACGTTGTTTGCTAAGCCAATACTTTTCAAAGAGCTCTAAAAAAACAAACTTAAGTTTTAATCTCACTAGACTTTTATAAATGCAGAGTTCTCCAACACTCATCATATCTGCGGTTTAGCACGTAATAGAGTAGCAACAGGAAGACAACTGGGTCGAGATTCGCGGCTGACATAACCAGAAACATTTCACTCAGTGGGCAGAGGCGTAACGGAGTAGTTGCATTTGAGATAGCTGCTGGACATTACTGTGGAAGACACCCGTCTGCGTACTCTGCGAAAGGTGAGTAGAATTTGTAGCAAACTGTTGAGGTGGCCTCAACTGTAAGAGGTACATATTTCAGCACAGCACACAGTACTCTCCACGGGATATTCACAACTGTTATTCAGTGTCAAATGTATTTACTTCTAAATCTATTTCTAATAACGAAAGTATTACAGGTTTCAGGACATGTGTTCCACCTTCAGCTGCATTAAGGATAATCTTGCACAGATATATTTCTAAATCTGTATCTCTTTCATTTTTTCATGAACATCACTGACATTTTGCACATTTATGTATAGAGATCCAAGGGTGCTTTAAATAACTTATATAGAATTTTTAATAAAATCTTAATGCTGTGAGAGAATTTTAAATTTTTTGTCACAGTATTTTTTAAGGTATATTTTTCTATTATGTACAAGCAAATTTGGCAAAATTTTTCTATAGTAAAGGTAATATACGCTAATAAATGCCCAATCAAGTGCGCTAATTTTTTGGTAAATTATTTCTATTATTTTCTGTGATATTTCCGATTTGAACTTTTCTTAGAAGTGAATTTTCCATAGATTATCAAAAATAAAACTGTTTATAATATCTAGATCTCAATGTTGTTCAATATAAATATTACTGTCATGTAAAGATCAAGTGTGCCATATTTTATCGAAATCCTTCCAATATTTTCTGATATATGTGCTCCTGAAAGGAGAAAACCTTAATTTGCAGAAAAATCGTTTTAAACGTTGAATGATATGTTTTCATATCTTAGCTACAACTTCCCAAATCGATATTCCTGGTCTTACACATCATCCCCTGCAGCTCTATTAGCTCCTCTGCTCCTTTGCCTAGCAATTTTCTTCTGTATTCTGTACTGAAGTCTGCGCCTTCGTGATTGGTTGCTCATCGACAATCCGCAGTATCTGCTCCATGAAGACTCTATATTAAAGCCGAACTTGCCGAGGGTGTGCCACATTCCAATGCTGCAGCTTCCAAAGAAGAAATGTTCACCACCAAATTGGAAACAAGGTCTTTGTATACGTCTTCCAAATAAGAACATTGATACTTTCATTTTGGTGCTGCATTGTGCCATGCAGACATTTTTCTGACAGTTCTGATGAAGGCATTGCACAAAATTTGGGTTATTGGCCATGTTGAGGTGTAGTGTGTCAACAACTAATAAAACCAAATGGTCCATGTTGCCTTCCTCATACTACCCAATACTGGGGGTTATTTCTAATTGCGGCACCATAGTAGACTTGCAGGCTGTTAGTTCTCTTCTTTATTTGTCTGTTTTTACCTCGAAGTGTCTTCCCAGTATCTAGTACCTTGTCTTTATTGTCTGCAATAAGTCTTCTGAATCGTCAAACCCTTCCTCTTCTAAATATGGTCGAAGCACTCCAGTTTCTTAATAGTGCTGTTTTTCCATATGGCTGACTTTCAACTACCTACTTGAAATCACTACAGTGTCCATCTCATAAATACTGTGTGTATCTTACTCCATTCTTTCGCAAAGATCCATTGAAAATGAGTTTCATAGCAGCAGCTTCCATCCCACGACTAGATTGTACATAATTACTGCTACAAACAGCTTTGTGAGCTTCTTGCCATTCTGTTTCCTTACCTGAATGATTGTATTTTGAACTTGCAGAACAATATTTAGACCTCACCTATAAGTCTACCACTTTTCCTTTGTTGACACTAATGACTTCAAACTTCACACAGTGAAGTGTGCCCCCTATTCATCCAGGAACGGTCACAGGAAACTGCTACATCTTCGAGATTAGTAGCACGACAATTTTATTGAATTGCCCCCTGGGCTGTCATTTACATGCTTCCCACTTACTTCTGCAACTGCAATGACGAGAGTAGTGTTCATTGCAGTAAATTTAAGAGGAGCACCAGGCATGTTCATAATATCACATTAAGGATTTCCATCATTTCTTCCAAACCCTATACATCTTAGTCCATAAGCAAATCTCATACTGACTTCATACATTCTATTACTGGCATTTGATGTCTAGAATGATTGTGTCAGCATCACAATTTTGACGTACAATCTACAATGTGTAAACCAAACCTTATCTCTTTCCATCATCAACCAAATTCACATTTCCAACACAAACAAAGCACTTGCAGGCTTTTCGAAGTGCCTCTGCAACTAATTCCAGATTCACAGTTCTGAAACCTGTGTTTCTGTCATGATTTGTTTCTCTGACACAATGCCTTTCCCAGGTTTTAGTTTAGGTGCAGGTAGAGACAAGCTAATGTTTGCATCTGCAGGCTTGACCTTAATCTCAACATCAGTTTTCCCATTACATTGGAAATTAAGGACTTTCCATATTTTTAAATACTTTACCAGGCCTAGGCATTTTAAAAAACGATCTATATATTCAACCTTCCACAAAGAATGACACAATAAATCCAACTTCACTCAAATTCCACTAAAGATTACAAACCTTGTTTGCAGAGCACCCCAGCCTTCTCTACCACACTACTTGGACCACAAAATGGCTTCACAGCCTTCTATAAAACACTGCTGTGCTGTATACAAAAAAGCACAGCCTTCTAAAGCTATATTTTCTAGGTTGACAGACAAAATTGAGCAAGAAAATTTTTCCTCCACTGGATACCTAGAAAAGTGTGCGTCGTGCCTTACTCTGCTTACAATTTTAATTATTTTGCTCCATTTGTAGTTCAAATTTCCAAGAAAAAATTTGGGATAATAACCTCAATTACATTTACCTACAAATAAGACAATAAAGAAATTTGTGATTTTTTCATGATTTCTGCCACTGTTTCCCATGAAATGTGAGTCCAGAAAAGATGCACAACTAAGGTTAAAATAGGTTAAAATAGTGCATCCATGGTACACTGTGTGAGGTAACAGGCGAGTTGCAACACCCTGGAAATATTCTAAGTTAAGAGTTGACGTGGCTGCACGAGCATCTCGGCGGGCTGTGGCCGGCAGTAACCACAAGGTGCTGAATGTCATCTGAGTAAGGGGTGGGGGGGGGGGGCGCACATGGCTGGGAGTTCCATGGTGTCGATGAAGGAGACACGCTGGGAGAGTGCCAAAGATGGCAGACTTTGTGAAATCATCGTGGCAAACATTTCACAGTTCATATAGAAATTAATAGTAGCCAGATGAATCATAATACCCCAAAAAGAAACGTGTACATTACTATTATTTTCACGACGATTCTGATGGTGTAATCAGATTTTCAATATCTTTATTAGTTTAAAGTTTAGTATCTGATGGTAAATTATACAAGTAACACCCAGCAACGAATTTCCCAAATCCAAAGGCTTCATCTGATTTCGTCGATCGACGTGTACTTAGAAAGCTATTAGTATAAACCGAAGTTGGTATAAATTACAGGCATGTGACTTCAATGGTACATAAGTTATTGGAGGTCAAAGTGGCCGATGACTATCAATCATGTCAGGCCACAGTTACACTAAAAAAAACGGTAGAAGCATGCTTATAAACATATTTATTCATCTATGTATTTTTTTATATCCAGTATATGTTATGCTATTCATGAAGATATTGGTCAATTACTTTGTATCAGAAAGCACCGAGACGTTAGGCTACTGGCTACTTTTGCTTGCTAGTTCTTTGATATATGTCTATTTAATTTGTTTATGTATTTAATAATGTTTGTTAGAGCGTGTTTATGGTCCAGCCGTATGGATATATATTTAATTTCAAGTTATTTAAATGCAAATCCACTATTTCGAATGTGTTTCAATATGTTTGTGAGCGTACGTTGGCTTGGCGACATGGAAGGAGCACTCTAGCCAATCACAGCACTTGTTACTAAGAGAGCAATGTATGGAGGTTGGGGAGGAGCATCGTTTCTGGAGAGGGCATGAGGTAGTTATGAGCAGAGCAGCATGAGGGACTGTCACACAGGACACAGGAGTACGGGACAGTGAACAGCACGGCGTGACGGATGAGTGGCGACAGACTCGCGGGGTGAGGAGCGGTTTGCTCGAGGTCGCGGCAGATAGGAATATTTCGGACTGCCAACTTGTGCACTTGTGAGTTTTCTGTGGCCTCTACAGTGAAGACGTAGTGCGCGTTTAGAAGTGAATATCTCACTAGCTATGTTGTCGTTCACAACTAATTACATACAGTAGGAATCTATTGTTTTCCTATTATTTAACTTATATTTTATTTAATTGCTGGGCTATCGACACCAATAAGTGTTTTTGCAGAAATATACCACATTCTCAAAGGTACTTCTACTATCGTACTCATCTTTTAAAGTCGTTGACATAGTACCTGCAGATTTTATTTATTTGCAATTTTTCATTTATAAATGTCTACGTTACATTCGCAATTGCCGAGTGATAGGAACCTTCGACCATTCGATTCATGTGTATATTCATATAGTATACTGTATACTCAGCAGTATTTGCCTTGTAATGCAGAAACTTCGTATCCCAACCCCTAGACAACGAAACCAGCCAAAGCGTTCGATATTTGAACTCTAAGTCAGAGGGTACGTAGTTGACGGCCATCAAACCACTCAATTTCTTGAATACCCGCAACAGCGCACAGGAGGACAACGGTCCAGGCTTGTCCACCTCTGCAAGACGCTTTCTGGCAAACCCAGGAATGAAGAGCATATTCTCCTGTATGCTATGTTCAACGGATGCACTATTTTAACATATTTTAATCTATTTTAACTTTAGTTATCTACACATCGTGGCCTCACATTTTGAAAGCCACCTGAAGATGAGACATACTTCATCAAACCAGGTAGTACTTTCCTTTTTAAAAAAATAATAATTTTTACAAGTGTAACTGATTTTATCATTGATCTCAGCACAACATCAGAAAGTACATATTCCACCATTGTGTAACTACTACACAGGTATTCCATTACGATTCATGCACAAGGTGCAAACGTCAGTACTGGGGAAATGCTGATAGAGGATCTAAATGTAATTGAAAGTCATCACGTGCCAGACTATCATTGCTCAAGGAGAGTCTGGATCAACAGAAGAGATTCTACTACAAAGTAGTGTCTTGTGAATACACATAATATACGCGAGTGGACGAAGATAAACTTTTACAGATTGACTGACAACAGCATAAATAAAAGTAATTAGTGTACTCCTGGTACACAGTTACCGATCATCCGCTCACACACGTTGCCACTAAAACGAGGACGACAGTTACACTTCTTTAAAGCTCCTTGCTTCTAGTACTCCATTAAGACGTAGCGGCATATAAACTGTGCAACAGAAAGGATCACTTGTTCGAAACGCTGTAATTCCCACCCATTACTTGACTCAAGACTGAAATTTGACTGAAAGCTGAGTACAGCCTTCCATTGTAACAGCGCAGAAGTTTGGCGCCTTGAGGCTTGAAACAGCAGGATATCGTCACACGCGAAATATAGGCCACAGCTCAGAAGTTTATGTGACGTGTAAGATGGATTAAGGATGTCACATTGGCACCAAACTGCACCACAGTTTCGCCCAACGCCTTGTATGTGACATTGACATGAAACGGGAAACGGGAAAGGGTTCCGCTAAGAATCACTAGTTCGGCGAAACCCTTTACTGAGAACCATAATTATATACCTATACAGACAGAATCC
Organism: Schistocerca gregaria; assembly: GCF_023897955.1. Taxonomy (NCBI): domain Eukaryota; kingdom Metazoa; phylum Arthropoda; class Insecta; order Orthoptera; family Acrididae; genus Schistocerca; species Schistocerca gregaria. The sequence goes on along the minus strand of NC_064920.1, from coordinate 211,530,918 downwards.
GTGACGAGAGTACTGGGTACCTGCAACCAGATTAAGCTGCTGCTTTCCGCCGCTACATTACTGCCTTTGCGCCAGACAGTAGGCTACACGGAATTTGAGAGTGTCTAAAATGGTGGCAGTTTGCTAGCAGCTTGGACGTCGTCAAGGGTTCTGCTTGTACAGATACACTTTTAAAATTCTCTATAGAGGCCTGAACCTGATGGTGTTAGAGGGACCATTTGCTGTTTTATTAACGCTTGTGGCAATATCGCATCCCTCTGCGATCACACCATAGCACGACACAAAACAGGAGTGGTGAAAAAGGATACGCACGCTTAGCTGCTTCATATCACGCTCAAATTTCGTCGAATGGTCCACAAAGGTTTGAACCTGTTCGTGCGAGCAAAAATTGTGGACGAGCTACCCTCCAAACGGGTGCGACCACCTTCGACAGAGATACAGCCCCACAGTGTCCTTAGAGAAGGGTTGACACACCTGTAAAAAAATATAATTTTATTGTCTATTTTAATTTTGACAAGCACAGATTTTAACCTGGACCTCTATAGATTTTAAATATTTTTAAAGATAAAACTAAATTACAAAAATCTACTTAATACATTATGTGCATATGTAATGTAACAAATGTATCAGATGCCAGCTGTCAGTAATAGTTTTATAATTAATATGAATGACGTACATTCTGCCAACCAATTTTATGTGACGCAGGAAGTGAAGGGTACTGCCTGTGAATGGGTTACTCTTGTAACCGAAATTGCAGGTACGTTCTGGTACATTTGATGATGGGATAGGATGAAAAATGTTTGCACTTCCCTGAAAAAGAATTATCACTACGCAGGTGTGGGCGTGGAAGGGCTCTACTTAAGATTTACAAATGGTTCAAATGGCTGAGCAAATGGCTAAGATCCCAGGTTCGAGTCCCGGTCGGGTCACACATTTCAGCTGTCCCGATCGAGGTATGTCAACAACACCTGTCGCCAGCTGAGGGTTTCAACTAATTATGATTTATTCTGGAGAAGCTTCATGGTCATCAATGGTATTTGTTCTTTCGAGAAAAGTTACTATGTTTATATATAGAACTAGTTACAGTTACAACAGAGAATTTCGCGAAAGACAGCGATTGCAAGCGAATGAACGAAACGCTAGTGTTCAAGAAGTACAAAGCAAAAGTAAAGATTACAGTTTGCGAGATAAAGCATTTTGTTATGATCTTACTAAAGAGTACAACACAAACACAAACATGTTGTCATTGTCAAAATTGTTCAGTGCGTCGGTTCTGCGGTGCCAGTAAATTCAGTACAGGCCCACCATAACGTACTGCAGGAGTGGGAAAATTCTATTAGTGTTATTTCTGTCGACATCAGAGTTATTTCAGTACATGACTGGATGAACTCTGGCTTTCGATCCACATCATTTGGTGTTACTTCAATTAGCAGTAAACGACATCTGTTCAGTCCTATGTTTCCGATTATAGGAGAGGTCTGTCATGGAATTCGATGTTTGCTACCAATGTGAAACGAACGTTACAAATGGATTTCATTAACGACAGACAAAAAAAATCGATCATCGTTGCTCAAACAGAAGTGTACTGAGACGGGAAATCATTGAAGAGCTACAGAGAATTTAACGTAAGTACAATCATTTGGTTCATATATTCAAATTAGTACTGGACCAAATGATACGCGATGAGTATTAGAGCATAAAGTTGTAGTCGAGCGGGCAAAAGACAAGTTGTAATACACGAACGTTCATTCTATGTACCTCTAGTCAATGAAACTATCGTGACCATACAAGTCGTAATATAATTATTCGACGAAGAAGAAAAGGATTACCATGCAACGTATAAACACATCATTCTTACGATGACCTTCGATATTTATTAATGTTTTCGAATGCTGTCGAAAGTTTTGGATTATTCTCTGTGTTCTATAATCAAACGAGTAAGTGAGTGACAAACCAATTTATTTCAAATGGGTGAGTTTTTGATGCTTGATTAGATTTAATGGCACATGAGAGTGTATTCCAGAACTTGAAAATATTTTTCACTTTGAAACGCGAATATTTTTACGACTTTTTTGAATGTTCATATTTACAACGCTGTCGATCGATGTGAAATGTCCTTAGAAACCAAACAAAAAGACAAAGGGAAGCGAGTCATTTTCAGCTAGTCCACAAATGAAAACAGTAACACAGAAATGAGCATAATTGAAAAACATACAGAGGGTGTCCCAAAAAAAAGATAAGCTTTAGCGACAGGTTCCTTACACCAAAACAAGAAAGAAGGCCAATAAATGTGGGCTCTAAAATGCATACCTTAACAGCTATGAGCACTTGTTCATCTTCAATACCATAAATGCATCTCCTGCAAGATCTTTGGTTTTCATGTTTTGAGAGGTTGTAGACTGGACGAAACCAAGAAAAAAGGTGTGCTAAGCATGGGCTGTAAAGTGCCTACTTTCTAGAGCTACGAGCAGCTGTTCAGTAGAAACGTGTTTCACACTAGCGAAGACGAAAAAGTGTTCATAGGTTTTAAAGTATGCATTTTAGACCACATGTTTACTGGACATTTTTTTCTTGATTTGGTCTGTATTACATCCTCCCAAACTATGGAAAGAACGTTCTTGTAGTAGAAGAGATCTGTTTCATACTAACGAAGACGAACAGGCGATCTTTGCTCTTAAGGTATGCTTTGTAGAGCCCTTTTTTACTAGACTTTTTTTCGTGTTTCGGTGTTTAAAATCTGTCCCTAAAACTTGTCTGTGTTTATTTGGGTGCCCACAGGTGGATGGGTTTTGTTGCAAGATTTAGTTTGGCTGCGTCTGTGCAAGGAACGGGGAATGGTCGGATTACTATTGGCTTCGTTCGTTCTAGAGATACTAAGAAGAGTTCTTTGGATTCCTTTCCAACTCGTGATGTAATTGCGTGGAAGACATTTAATATTGTTCACCAATCTAATAAAGCGTATGGAGGAAGTTATCTGTCTAGTGATACAAGCAAATATTACGATAAATATCCTGTTTTGCGAATGTGTGCAGATTCCGTGGACGACGTATAGCGTTATTTGTGTAGGCTTCATGCTAAAACATCTTTGTAACTGGTTGTTCATATACGTTTGCTATTTTCATTGTGTACCAGGCACTGAATGTCCTGTGAGATGTTTAATACCCTCCAGTTAATGCACAAATGGATCACGACAAAATAGTGGAAAATTCTCTCCAGACATCCTCACTGTGTAAAGCAAGCAAAACTCCCCGTTCAGGCCCTGATGGGCCAATCTAGAACGGTGGATCACCATGTCGTCCTCTGGCAATGGTGTCATGTGATGGCGAAGGGAGGGCCGTGTGGTCAGCATCCCGCTCTCCCGGCCATTGTCGACCTCCTTAAACCTGGAGCCGCTAGTTCTCATTCAAGCAGCTCCTCAGTTTATGTCTCAGGGCTGAGTTTATGCAGTACCAGTCCGCCGACCGGGAAAAATCCCTAGCAGTACCAGGAACGAAACTGGCATCGTCTGCCTTGTAGCCAGAACCCTTAACTAAGGAGGTGGTCAACTGTGTAGAAAGTGTAAGACCTTGTGGTCTCCTGACCTTCATTGCTTACATATTCCGCCTTCAGAATCATATTCCGCACATCAAGATGCTTCATTGGAACCCAAACTCGATAAGATAAAGTCAATGTTGTATAAATTCTTGTAAACGATACGCAAATAAGTAAACGCACCGCGGTTGAAATACTCGAGCCTGGCGTACACACACACATTCCAGACACGACGGTCACAGGAGCTTTCAGTTTTGGAATACTCTCTTTCAAATTCTAAAGGTGGCAGGAGTAAAATGCAAGGAGCGAAAGGCTATTTACAATTTGTACAGAAACCAGATGGCAGTTATAAGAGTCGAGGGACACGAAAGGGAGGCAGTGGTTGGGAAGGGAGTGAGACAGGGTTGTAACCTCTCCCCGATGTTATTCACTCTGTATATTGAGCAAGCAGTAAAGGAAACAAAAGAAAATTTCGGAGTAGGTATCAAAGTCCATGGAGAAGAAATAAAAACTTTGAGGTTCGCCGATGACATTGTAACTATGTCACAGACAGCTAAGGACTTGGAAAAGCAGTTGAATGGAATGGACAGTGTCCTGAAAGAAGGATATAAGATGAACATTAACAAAAGCAAAACGAGGATATTGGAATGTAGTCGAATTAAGTCGGGTGATGCTGAGGGAATTAGACTAGGAAATGAGACACTCAGTGTAGTAAGGAGTTTTGCTATTTGGGGAGCAAAATAACTGATGATGGTCGAAGTAGAGAGGATATAAAATGTAGACTGTCAATGGCAACGAAAGCGTTTCTGAAGAACAGAAATTTGTTAACATCGAGTATAGATTTAAGTGTCAGGAAGTCATTTCTGAAAGTATTTCCGTGGAGTGTAGCCATGTATGGAAGTGAAACATGGACGATAAATGGTTTGGACAAGAAGAGAATAGAAGCTTTCGAAATGTGGTGCTACAGAAGAATGGTGAAGATTAGATGGGTAGATCACATAACTAATGAGGAGGTATTGCATAGGATTGGGGAGAAGAGGAGCTTGTGGCACAACTTGACCAGAAGAAGGGATCGGTTGGTAGGACATGTTCTGAGGCATCAAGGGATCACCTATTTAGCATTGGAGGGCAGTGTGGAGAGTAAAAATCGTAGAGGGAGACCAAGAGATGAATACACTAAGCAGATTCAGAAGGATGTAGGTTGCAGTAGGTACTGGGAGATGAAGAAGCTTGCACAGGATAGAGTAGCATGGAGAGCTGCATCAAACCAGTCTCAGGACTGAAGACCACAACAACAACAAACGAAACGTCATTCTCCCGTTTTAGAAGAGCAATGCTGATTGGCAGACGATATTTGTGGTGTCTTGGGCTGAAGAAATAATGGAAGATACCGAACCTTCACGTCTGGCGGGGAGAGGGGCCGTTACATTGTTGCTCTTGGAGCGAGAACACGTAAAGAGAGCGTGCGCGCTCGTACGTGTACTCAAAGAGAGAGGAACAAGTCTCTTCTCAGTACTTCACTGGGAGAGCACCTCTGTCATGAGCGAATCGAAGTGCGACTCTATATTGAGCGTTGTTCATTGTGTTGGTTGCGACACTTATTGTGCGGTGTGAATGGACAGAGTTATAGTTAAATGCTTGCGAGCGAATTTTTGAGTGGCATCACGGTGGACTGGTTATCTGACCGGCGTACTACGCCAATAGTTAGAATACGGGGCGAATAGGAGTCCTTGACTACATCAGGCGCAGGGAGAGTCTGATTGGCGAATTTCAATGCAGATAGAACAAGAGCTATCTTATTTGTCAGCAGCGAGTGGCGCAGACAGCAGTCATCGCAACTTATGGTATTGTGCGCTACAGCTATTGCAAGCCCCATATTTTCTCCGCAACAGTACACTTCACTGCATTTCACACGTGACAGTCTCGGCCGTACCTAGCAACATTCTAACGGATAATTATTCAAGTTGAGTAGGTGTGGCTCTCAGCCATTCTGCCAAGTCAATAACAATCTTAAACTTTGTATAGAAATTTCATTAGCGAATCCTATCCTTGAGAGGAAACTTCACATTCCAAAAAGAACCAGGATATAACTTGTTCAATTCATAAGTAAAAGTGCCATTTTGATTTCTCAGAATTTTTGTAAAATAAATAATTTTTTTTGTGAGTATCATGTTTTTCTTACACTAACTAGCACTACTCCAGTACCCAAGTATCCCACTATTTACGTAAGAAATTTTGTGAATTTTTGTGTCATACAGCGGACGATTCCTGAAGATATTTATTGCTGAAAGTTTTTCAGGCATTTCTCTTTAGAATGTTAGAAGCGTCTGTCTGTCTTCTGTAGTAGTGTGGAGGTGGAAATTGCCTCTTGCACGAGCCACAGTGTAGAGGGGTACATCTCAGATCAATTCGTTGCGCAGAATAAGAGAATATCAATCCCATGCTCACAAATGATCGATCGTTAGTTAAACTTTATGCGTGTTTCTATATATCACAGTGAAGACAAAACAACAACGTAGCACCACACACAAAAAACATTACGAATAAATGGCAACTCTAAAAACAGCCTTTACTTGCTTCAAGATGGTCACATATAGAAACAAAACCGAATAGATTAAATAATAAAAGGCATGGCAAAACACTCAAAAGTCCCCTTCACGTTTCCCCAACTTATAAACTGCAGTTGTAGGCGTATTACCACAAGTAGTCGTAGAACATGGGTAAGAACTGTTTTGGTTTTGTACCTTATTTATCGTGTTTCTGTTTCGATTAGGCTTAAACATTGCAATATATTCGACGCGATACACTAGATAAAAATAATGTTCGTCAAATATACATTGAAGCTGTAAATTAAGGAATAAAATTAAAAGGAAGTATTTACAGCGAAAACAAAATCGTGTAATCGTCCGCATTATTTCAATTAGGGATACTATTTTCAGCTGTGTGAAGGCATATCATGCACCAGCTACGCAGAGTAAAATTGTAGTACCTGTGCATTTCTTGTACAGTATTTATGTACCCCATGGACCTATGTGAAACATTCATGCTTTTATAGTTGTAAATAGTGACTGTCTTTGAAACCATGTAGCCGTTGGAAGAAGGGTATTTGTTAGAATGAAGAGAAAATACCTTTGAAAATGAACCGAACTACGTGAAATAATAATCGTGAAAAAGTTTGTCATACCGGAATGTATATAATTTTTGAAAAACAAACTTGTACGATGAACAGAGATAATGGATTACCGCTGTGGTCACAGTTACTATGAAAATGCTGCATACAAATTATCTAGGTGATAAGAACTTTAATACAAATCCCGTGGTGCTGAAAAGTTGAATAATCGGGTCTTTTTGGTGGTCGTTAGCGTCGTTCTCGCACGATATTTCGACGGTGTGATTTGCTGTCTTCTTCGGGTGCTCTCTGAGATAAAATAAAACGATATCTATAATAAGATAATGTAAAAAGGGAGTCTCTCATTCGTGATTACTAAGTTAGATTTATAAAATATAAGCATGAAGCTGGGAATCTCTATTACCTTTCCACCTATGATAGTAAAAAGGCTCTTATGTTAAAATTGTTCACAAATAGTAAGAGTTGGCAGTGTCAAAAGCCGGCTAAAAATCTTCCAAACGGTACGTTATTCGTCCATGCACTATTAATATTTGTTCAGAAAAGAGATGTTACTTTAGAAATAGTATGTATGACCCTTCCGTAAACTTCAAGAAAGCCACGGTATAGAACATTGGTTGCACTAACATGTGCGCCAAAGTTAGCATTGTATGTGTTCATGTCACTGTAACTCGATATCCTTGTTCATAAAGAAAAATAATGGTTAATCTTGTATCCTGTCATGTAACATTTCCTGAACAACGGACTAAATAAGGGCACAATCTGAATGAAATTTACAGTATGATTCAAGCGGACTTTCAACTAAATAACAAATCAGGCAGCATGCGGCAGGCTACTAAATAAATAAATTTTATTTTTCGAAATACGTTGATGCCACACTGCTCTATCGTCGTAGACAGAATGCATACGTCAGGCTTTCTGATTGTGCGTCACGATGGAAGTAAGTGCGCTAAATAGCATTATTTGTTTTGCTTTTTATCCTTCATATACATACAATGTTCTGTTTTGTTCATTTTTAGTAAGATAAGTGAAAGGCCAAATAGAATTCTCTGATAACTTTTAATCCTCCTGACATTCCTAGAAAGAGTGTTATGTTAATAATGTGACCCTTTTGAATAAATTTTTAATTAAAAAATTGTATATAGCCCCGAAGACACAAATTTTATGTGTTCTGGATGCATCATCCCTTACAACACATCATTAAATTTTGTTTTTATCAGTTATTACGCTGACCTCATTGCTGTCTGCCGTACGAGAAACTCTCGGTATTTTTATATCATTAACGTATTGCAATGAACGTTCTCACTTATTTGTTATCTTCAGATTATAGCCTAGCTTCCTCTGCCAACCCCCCCCCCCCCCTAATCCCGTCTCCACCCCCAACCATCCTGCGCTCATGTCACTTTTAGATCTATGCCTTTTACGCCAGTGCCATATTACTCAATCAAGTGTGACCAGTTTTTCTGCCCTTCATGATAATGGATTTAAATAGATTACTTCCTCCCACGCTCTTTTTAATGGTTTTCGAATATTTGTATTCCTTGAAACTGTTGGCCGCTCTTGTACATTCATATTTCATTGCGAATAGCACATGTGGCGTTGAAATTTAGCAGTTAAGCACACGGTGAAAGCAAATATTTGTGAATAATATAACCTTCTTACTACGGAATTTTACTTTTTATTTTTTATTTACACGTCAAGTTCCGTATGACCAAATTGAGAAACAAATCTCCAAGGTCATGGAATGTGACAGTACATGAAATTACAACGTAAAAGTAATAACAGACAAAAATAAAATATTTATGGATCCGGAAAAAGTCCGTCCAGAAGTTTAAGAAAACACATTCAACAATACAACAACAATCAGCTTAATTTTTTTGGTAACTTCTCAGCAGAATACAACTAGTGACACATGAACAAACACTTTAGTTTCGATTTGAAAGCGCGTGGATTACTGCTAAGATTTGTGAATTGTAGTGGTATCATACTGAAAATGGATGCAGCAGTACACTGCACACCTTTCTGCGCAAGAGTTAAGGAAATCCAATCCAAATGCAGGTTGGATTTCTGCCGTGTGTCAACTGAGTGAAAGCTGCTTATTCTTATGAATAAGCTAATATTGTTAACTAGAAATGACAGTAAAGAATATAATTATTCAGAGGCCAGCGTCAGAATACTCACATTAGAGAAAACGGGTCGAAACGAGGTTCGTGAACTTACACCACTTATTGCCCGAACTGCCCATTTCTGAGGGCCAAAACTATCCTTTAAGATATAATACCATACGACTTTAGAGAATGAAAATAAGCAAAATAGACTACTTTTCACGTCGAACGTTCATTCACTTCATATACCGTTCGAATAGTAAATACGGCAGTATTAGATCTTTGAACAAGATCCTTAACATAGGCTTTCCACGACAGTGTACTGTCTATGTCAACACCTATAAATTTGAACTATTCAGTTTCACTAGTCATATGTCCATTCTGTGAGATTAAAACGTCACGTTTTGTTGAATAGTGTTTTAGAAACTGAGTATTACTTTGATTTAGCGTTAGTTTATTTTCTACAAGCCATGAACGTATGAAACCAAGCCAATGTTGTACACAACATCCTTTACTACCAAGCTAATGTCATCAGCAAACATAAATATTTTATAGTTACCAGTAATACTACAGGGCATACCACTTATATAAATAACGAACAGAGGTGGTCCCAACACTGATCCCTAGGGCACTGCACACTTGACCATTCCCCACTCTGACCCCACATCACAGCCATTCTCAACAATGTGAATAATAACCGTTTGCTGTCAAAGTAAGAGGTGAGCCAATTGTGAGCTACTCCTCATATTCCGTAATGGTCCAACTTCTGGAGCAATATTTAGTGATCAACACAATCAAATGCTTTAGTTAAATAAAAAAATAAGCCTAGCGTTCGAAACCATTTATTTAACACACCCAGTACCTCACAGAGAAAAGAATATAGCATTTTCAGTTGTTAAATCACTCTTATGGCTGAACTGTACATTTGATAGCAGATATCCTTACATAAAAGGATCAAGGGAAATAGGGGGGAGGAGGGTGGTTGGGAACTGGCAGCTGGTAGGAGGATAGGAAGAAAGAGAACGCGATCTGATAGTTTTATCATCAACACCAAAAACAGGTATCTGCCACTGCCAGAGTTAAGTGGAGAAGAGCCTCAGGTAGAACGAGGAGCAGGAAATGTGCAGCACACTTCAACCGAGGCCAAGAAGCCTAGGTATGTACAAAGTGTTAGGAAGAAGAAAGTGCTGCTGCTAGGTAGTAGCCATGGGCGAGGTGTAGGCCCTCAGTTACAGGAAAGTTTAGGGGCAGCGTACCAGGCCACCAGTATCTTCAAACCAAATGCAGGGCTAAGTCATGTGATAGAGGACCTAGGGTCTTTATGTAAGGATTTTACAAAAGAGGACCATGTAGTGATAGTGGGTGGGGCGGGAAACAGTTTGGACAGGGATGGGGCATATGAAATAGGTGGTGACCTGGACAAGATAGCTTCCCTGACTCATGGCACCAATGTACACTTTGTTGAGCTGTTCCGGCGTCATGATCAGCCACGCCTTGATGGAGCTGTGAGGCGAATCAATGTGGGGCTGGGGATGGCTCTGAGGACGGCCAACTTTGCTCATGTTTCTCTGGTACCCGTCGGGACTATCAACAGATGGGGTTTCACTAGGCATGGCCTACACCTAAACAGGACTGGGAAGGGAAGATTGGTACAGCTGAGTCATGAAAGTATAGGGGGTGGATCTCGGGCCACACATGGTCAAATACCTGTTGTCATAGGTAGGAAAAGTAGGTCTTTTTTAGGATAAATCCAGACAACAGGTTCCCCTGCCTAAAGAGTATCTCTAGCAGTTCAAAAAATACTGAAACAATCACTCACAAGACAGATTATAACACTTCAAAAATCACACATACCAGATGTCACAAAGAAAAACAAACCATCGGAAAGAGTAACATGGGGCATTTCACAGACTTAACAATCCTCCATCAAAACATGCAATCAATAAAAAATAAAATACAAGCATTAGAAGTTGAGCTCCAATCTTTGAACTGCACAGTAGTTTATATTACTGAGCACTGGTGTAGAGACACAGAAATCCAACATGTAGTATTATCATTGTATGAAAGGGCAAACTCTTACTGCAGAACTACTTCAAGGGGTGGAGGATCATGCATTTATATCAGAAAAGGAACACAGTTCAAATCTAGACATGACCTCAGTACAGTAAGTGAAGACAAACACATTGAAATATCAGCTATTGAATTATCAGGGCTCGATATCACCAAGAAATTAATCATTTTGTGTGTGTATAGATCTCCCAGTGGTAGTGTGGACACTTTTTTCAATAAATTAACAGAAGTTCTAGATAAAGTCTCAAGTACAAAGGTCAACATAATTCTGTGTGGGGACATAAACATCAACACTAATATCATAAATGAATCCAGCAGCACCTTCATAAATATCCTTCAAATTTTTGGCATGTCCCTATTGGTCAATAGTACAACAAGGGTTACTACAATGACTGCACCAGTAATTGACCATGTGGCCACAAATATAGACAGGGAAAAATGTGATGTAGCTGTAAAAGATCTCGGACTATCAGACCATCTGTGTCAAATAACAACAGTAAAATCAGGCATCGAATCATTCCGTAAGCTACAAGCCTATAAACGACATCTATCAGAAATCAAAATAAAAGATTTTTCAAAAGAACTAGAAAAACAAAGCTGGGATGAAGTGTATAAGGAAACCAATGTGAATATGAAATTCTCCAAATTCTCCACATTGTTTAAATTGAACTTTGAAACAGCATTTCCAAAAGTATGCATGACTGTATCAACATCTCACAAAAACAGATGGATAACAGCAGGTATTAAGAAGTCCTCCCAAACACTTAAACACCTCAGTTCCATGAAAAAGATTCACAATGATCCAGAATTCTTAAATTTCTATCATAGATACAAAAAGATTTATAGGAAGGTGCTGATTGCTGCAAAAAAGTCATTTAATGACAAAATAATATATAATGCAGAGAATAAAAGCAAAGCAGTCTGGGATGTTATAAAAAAGGAAACGGGCAGAGGCAAACAAACGCAGAATAACATACTGCTAAGGGAGGGGGATAAGGTAATAAATGATCCACAACACTTAGCAAACTATGTAAACGAGCATTTTTCAAGTATTGCAGAGAAGTTACAGCAAAAATTCCCCAAAACAAATATAACACCTGCAAAAATTGTTGCACTAGATACAATGATGTTACTTCCAACCACAGAGAATGAAGTCAATAAAACTGTTCAAAAGCTAAAAAATAAAAAGTCGGAAGGCTTAGATGATGTACCAATGTGTGTACTGAAACAATGCATAGGGATTATACAAGGCCCATTAACAAATATAATAAATGAATCCTTCACATCAGGGACATTTCCAGAGCAGCTAAAACAGGCAAGAGTTGTACCTTTGCTTAAGAAAGGTAATGCAGAAGACATAGAAAATTACCGGCCCATTTCCCTGCTGTCAGCATTCTCAAAAATAATAGAAGCAATTATGAAAGACAGATTAATGAATTATCTGAATAAATACAATCTTTTAAGCAAATCACAGTTTGGTTTTCGAAGTGGCAAAAATACAGAGTCAGCCATAGTAGAATTCACAAAAGTTGTACTTAATGCTCTTGATAAAGATGAGTGTGTCACAGGCATATTTTTGGATCTTTCTAAGGCTTTTGATACAGTCGACCACAAGATTCTATTAAATAAATTAGAAGCATTAGGAATAAGAGGGGTAGCTAATGACTGGTTTCGATCATACCTAACAGATAGGGTACAAAGAGTAGAGATAACACATACTTCAAATAGATCTAAACATTTAGTAAAATACTTATCAGAACCAAAACATATTAATATAGGGGTTCCACAAGGTAGCATATTAGGACCAATACTATTCCTGATATACATCAATGACTTTCCCAGTAGTGTTACTCATGGTGAGAAAATTCTCTTCGCTGATGACAGCAATATTATAGTCACTGAGAGAACAAGAGAACTCCTTACCGAGAAAGCAAATGAAACTCTCAAGGAAGTTTACGATTGGTCAATAAGCAACAAATTGACATTAAACATAAAGAAAACTAATGCCATGAACTTCAGTTTGAAGACGAAAAATGACAATGTTAAATTAAATGTAGATGGCACCTCTATAGACTGTGTAACAAATGCAAAATTTCTAGGAATTAATATTGACTCTCAGCTGAAGTGGTGCGAACACACAAAGGTACTTGCAAACAGAATGTCATCAGCATGTTATGCCCTTAGAATTCTATCATCTGTGTGTAACATGCAGTGTCTTTTAGTTACATATTATTCATACGTACACTCAATTCTTAGCTATGGCATTCTTTTTTGGGGAACAAATCCACAAAATATGAACACAATTTTCAAACTCCAGAAAAGAGCCATAAGAATAATAACCAGAAATAGTAGTCGATCTCATTGTAAAGATCTGTTCAAAACACTGGGAATTTTAACTGCTCCATGTGAACACATTTACCAGTCAGTTGTACACATCAAAAGTAACATTGGCAATTACTGCACAAACAGCTCTGTCCATGACCATGCAACAAGAGATAGACTCAACCAAGAAAAAATAAATATAAAACTCAAAACAGCATTTTCTACCAAGGAATAAAACTGTACAATAAATTACCAAAAGAGATTAAAGAAATTTCAAAAATACACTTATTTAAGAAGGCAGCTAAAAAGTACCTGTTATGCAATACATTTTATACATTGAAGGATTACTTAGATAAAGCAGAGTAGGGGTTTGATAAAAAAATGTTATACAAACAAATAATAATAATAATGATGATTATAAAACATCCAATATTCCACATAACACTTTCACTTTATTATTTTTCTTCTTTTTTCCTTTCTAGAGACACTCTCCCCTCAAGCTATGCATAGCACAATACTAACACCTCTTCCTCTTTCTGAGCTCAACATCTCACTCATTATGAAGGGATGCTGACTCAGTTTTTCAGGATAGCAAATGGGAACTTGCAGTACAGAAAATGGCCCAAGGATCTCCTGTGTGTGTGTGTGTGTGTGTGTGTGTGTGTGTGTATGTAGTGAGTGAAGTGTTATGAAACAATGTGTGTATAGTGTGTGCAGTGACTGATAGTGAAATATGAGTGAATAGTGTGGCATTACATTATTTAATGAGTTATTTGTAAATAAATTATTGTATACCAGGAGTAAAATCTAATGATTGTCTCTAACTAGAAGTCTGTAAATATATGTGTATACGAATTAGCTTATTGTAAATTGCTCTAAGCTTGTAAATACTTTGACATGTCCTATATCCTTGTAAAAAGAGATCTACGGATGAATAAAACTACTACTACTACTACTACTACTACTACTACTACATGTCTTTTCAATTGCCGGCAAGTACTGATGGCATAGAAATAGGTCTAAAATTGTCTACCTTTTTTCAAAGCGGCTTTAATATTGAGTACTTTAATCGTTCAGGAAACTGACCATTCCTAAAGCAAAAATTACACATATGGCTAAATGCAGGATTACCATGTGAAGCAATTGACTCAATTTCCTGCGTGTCTGTGCCACAGAGGAGTATTTCAGACATCAATCTCGGGAAGACATTTGCCAAGAGAGTTATATGATTCCTTGTAGAAACTAAATTTTTATTTAATTCACTAGCGATGCTCAGAAAATGATTGTTAAATGCTGTACATACATAGAAATGTTTTTACTACTAACTTACTTTATTTCGTCGACCTTTTGCTGCTGATGAGACACTTCCTTCCCAATTGAGCATATGGTTTTAATTTTATCCTGTGAATTAGCTTTTCTATTTCCATACTACATACTCTTTGTCTTCCTAGTAACATTTTTAAGCACCTTACAGTACTGTTTGTAATGCACTACTGTAGCTTAATTGGGACTACTTTATGATATAATTCCCAACTTGTTCTACATGATATCATTATCCCACTAGTCAGCCACCCAGGCTGCCTTTTACTGCAAGTCGCCCATTTAGAACATTCTAATGGGAAGCATATCTCAAAGATCATAATAAATGTGTTAAGGAAACCATTACATTTGTTATCTATGTTATTGGCACTATAAACATCTTGCCACTCTTGTTCCTTGATGAGATTTAGAAAACTCTGTATTGCTGTTGGGTTGACTTTTCTACTAGTTTCCAATTATATGTGACATTTGTTTGAGTACAAAAGCCTTTTAATATTAAAATTTGTGCATCATGGTCTGAAACGTCATTCACCCTTTTACTAACAGAAGGCCCATGTAGTAATGAAGAATGAATAAAATAATTGTCCATGGCTGTGGCATTGTTACCCTGCTACCCTGCATGCTAGTTGGAAAGAACACAGTCTGCACAAGATCACTGAATTTAGATCTACCAACATACTTTTTCTTGCACCATTATATACAAAATTAATATTGAAGCCACCACACAACTAATTTCTGATACTTCGTACAAAGTAAATCAAAAACCGTCTCTAGATTGGGCTGAAATTCTCTGAAGTCAGCGTTAGGGGATCTATAAACAACAACAATTAGAAGTTTAGTTTCACTAATTTTAACTGCCCCTACACAACATTCAAATATGTGTTCAGCGCAGTGGTGTGATACGTCTATGGACTCAAATGGAAAACTGTACTTTACGCACACGGCTACTTCCCCACCCCACAAGGAACTCCTTGGCAAACAGCCAGGTAATCTGTATCCTGGTAAAAGAATCTTCTGAATTGTCAAATTATTTAAGTGGTGCTCCAGTGTGCCAGTAATTTCAGTGTCAACATCTGTACGTAGTTCACTAACTTTATGTCTAATATCTCTTATATTTTGATGAAACGTCCTAATTCCTTCTCGGCTTTGCCCAGATCGCAATAAATAGAGACATTTAGTTTCGGCTACTTAAATTGTCATCTGCAAATCATCTACGTACTTAGACCATTGTGGTACAGTGGTCTACGTCTGCACGTGATCTGCAGAAGGCAAGGTAACTTTCTGAAACTAGTTCCATATTGCGGACGGGAAAAATAAACTTCAGTAGTAAGAAGAAGAGCTCTCTCTCTCCTACTGAAAATGCCAAGAAATCATAGTATTCATAAATTTACGAAAGATGTAGTCTCTTACTCTTGCAATAACGAAAGTAATACTCAATCTGCCTGTATTTGATGTCGCACGCGCTATACTTAGCTATAATCCGTTTATCTTTCCAATACTGAGAAGTAGCTAAGCCCATTTGTCCCAGATGTTGTGTGTCACAGCAATTCAAATCACATTTTGGAAAACAGTAAAGGAACATTTCATAACTGAAAGCCGTAGATAACTTCGCCATTGACGTTAGGGCGTGTTGGTTGTAGTTCTGTGGAAACCAATACCTTCTCTCGCTTCTCCGCTCGCTGTTCGGAGAAAATTAATTAGTGTTCAGATGGAGAGCTTTGTCCTCGGTTTCCTGCCAGCTACCCTGTCTGACGGCAATAGCGATTCCGACTGAGGTCCAATCCCATTACCCACTTCCTCATCTCCAGCGCCGCTTCCGCGACACACATGGCAAACTCAGCAGGTACGTAGGGACCGCCGTTGTTAGCTGGAGAGATTATCGGTGTTCAGAACTACAGCACGTTGTCCCGTGTTTTCTCGAGTAGCTTGTTTTCAGATAAATAAATAACTCAGACTCAAATATTTCCAAGAATTGGAGTCTTGTCCTTTTACCGGTCCTTTCACAGCGGCAAGATTCAAACAGGAAGTAACATAAGATATTTAATGCATTTTCAGGAAAATAGCGTGGATTAGATAGGTTGATTAGAAACTGATAAAGACGACAGAACCGAACTTGGGAGATATGAAATTATCTGCACAGCTGGATTACATTAAGGGATATGTTGACTGTACACATGCTCAGGAACCAAGAAATCATGAGTTTGGCAATGGAGGGCAGTGTTTAAGTATGTGCGTATGGGGAGGGAAGGATGGGAGGGGAGAGAAGAAAATATAAATTGTAAAGCAATCCTTGCTGAAGGACAATTAACAGATTTCCGCAGCATCCTTTAATTAAACTAGACTATATTTCATTACCCTTGTTATAGGTGTAATACTTGCCTTATGAACCGTTGCCAATATCGTATCCATTCAACTGACACTACCACAGTCACGAAACCATCAGGAAACATCAAACATTTATTTCTCCTCCCTCAAGTTAAATTTCTTTTGCAAACATCTTCTTGGTTTCCTTTATTACTTGCTCAATGCACAAACTGAATAACATCAAGAATAGATTACAACTCATTCACTTCTCATTTTTTGTCTCCCTTCATGTCTTTTAACTCTTATGTCTGCACTCTGGTTTCTGTAAAATTTGTAGACGCCTTTAATTCCCTGAATTTTATCCTTACGACCTTCAAAATTTTAGGGACAAATTAAAAACGCAGCTCTTTTACGTGAATGTGTGGTGTGTTTCTTCGGACATATCCAGAAACATAGTCAATTCGCTTCGATGGGCAATGAATCCACAACATTCAGTGCAGATCCATATTTACATTCGACCTCCAGCGGGAATCTAAAAGCAGCCAGGATGGGAGACACGGACGGGGACAGTGGACAGGTGGTGCTAAATGGATATGTGATTTGGGTTGGGGAGCAAGCAGTGATAGTTCACGCATTTATGATGAACACTGTTCCTGGGTGGCGCAGTAGCTAACGAAACCGCATAATAAGGTGAGTTTGTATGTGGCAGCGACGGAGCGCAGACCTCCTGGAATGCAGGAGGCTGTGGCAGGAAGTGCTAATATCGGCGTGGGGAGTCACAAGATAAATGGTTCAAATGGCTCTAAGCGCTATGGGATTTAACTGCTGAGGTCATCAGTCCCCTAGAACTTAGTACTTAAGCCTAACTAACCTAAGGGCATCACACACATCCACGCCCGATGCAGGATTCGAACCTGCGACCCTAGCGGTCGCGCGGATCCAGACTGTAGCGCTTAGAACCGCTCGGCCACCCCGGCCGGCAGTCGCAAGATAACAGCGATCTCTTAGCCCAATCTGTGACAAGAAACAATGACTCGGAACAGATACGTTGAAGTTTTCTGGACGAAATTCACTTGATGTAGAGTCATGTTTCGAGGAAAGTACCACGATCAGTTTCGATGGGATTGTGGGAATTAATTTCTCTATGGCGATTAGTGCTCTTTGCGTTGAACTTACAAGGTTTGACTTATGTGACGCGTAATAGAATCTAATGGAAGAATTTTGAAATTTAAGTATCGAGATGGAAATGTCAGCAAAGATACAATCATACATGCAGGATTTGACATCTACACAGTACGGATTTTCCAACTTCCCTTCGAAATTACGATAGAAAAAAATTCCGTGGAAACATACCACAGCAGAGGTGATTAATAAATGTGATCGGAATCATACAGATTCCTCAAGATTGGTCTACATAAACACATAATTTCGCATACTAATGTCGGTGGACACCGTGGCATAGTGATATACGGCGGGTAGCCAGAAACGTATACTGTCTGTGGTACCATGTTCACGTACAGGGCATGAAACGGAGCGTGGCGCAGATACCTGCAGGTGAAGCTGCGAACTGCCTGTAATATCAGCACTGCCGCTGACGTACGCCTCACACTGTCGTGGCCCCATTAACTGAAGATATTCATCATGTACTTGTACCCACTCCGACGGTAATGACTGATGATGCAGGGTCGGTCGTGCACCACCAAGAGAAGATCATAAACTTGAAGCCGGCAAGACCCAGGACGGGACGGACATTGTTTCTACATAGGAACGAACCTCGACAAACGAGTCGAAACCGGATGCTGATGTAAAGTAAGAGCCGAAAGTGAGCTCCTCCAAATTCAAGCGAGCTTATGTTGTCCATGAAATTCACGCGACCAGGAGCCTGAGCCGAGAAGACATTGCCTCTACAGAGGATCGTACCCCGAAAAACCAATCCAAACGGTATGCTGGTGAAAAGAAATATTGCAGAGGCAATTCCTCCCGAAAGAAACGCAGTCCGGCGCACCAGGCTGCTAACGAAGCAGCCCAATATTTCCCGAAAAAGTGAAAAGGATTGGTAGCCAAATGAGTCGACAGACTCCTGAAACGCCAGATGCCAGCCACACTGCATCAGGTTAAAGGATAGTTGATAGGGCGGCCACCCCATAACGGGTTCACACCAAGAGGCACTTGGTGACATCCATATAAACAGTGACAAATTCTAATGGCGGATCATCATGACCTAGGGAAAAAGAGTTACACTTTGTACCATACCACACGAACAGGTAATTGGGCTGAGGAAATGTAAGAGATAGATATGAATACCGACATCGCTGCACTCCCCCAAACTGATCGAGAACAGTTATCATTCCAAATGGAGCAGCACACAAGTACAAGACAGCTTTGTAAGGATGCACCGACACGAATGCACGCTTTCTTGAGACAGTCACCCAAATAAGGAACATTATCCTCCCAACACGTCCGCTACAACATAGTCCAGCCTCAAGGATATAAAATTTCCACTTTAAATATAAACAAGATCTAATCGTATCTTCGCAATCTACAAGACCTCATACACTACAGACATGGACATTCTTTACTACAATAAATAGCATTGAGATGAAACGAATAACTGCGAACAATGCTGTTACTGATCCGGCCACTGGAGCGGGTTTAGGGACAACCTTATTGGCAAAGGAAGTGATTATGACAAACGTTGAAAATCTACCAAACAGCGGAGGGATCGCTGTCACCGTCAACAACGGTGTATAATTAATACACTGGAGCACCAAAGAAACTCGTATAGGTAGGAGTATTCAAATACAGAGATAAGTAAACATGCAGTTTACGGCGCTGCGATCGGCAACGCCTACATAAGACAATAGGTATATGACGCAGTAGTTAGATCGATTACTGTGGCTACAATGGCAGGTCTGAAAGTCGTGTTATTCTCGGCGTACGAGCGATGGGACACAGCATCTCCGAGGTAGCGATGAAGTGGAGATTTTTTCGTATAACCATTTCACGAGCGTACCGTGAATATTACGAATCCGGTAAAACGCCAAGACTACGACATTGATGCCGCCGGCAAAAGATACTGCTAGACCGGGACCGATGAAAACTTAAGAGAATCATTAAGCGTGACGGAATTGCAACCCTTCCGCAAATTGCTGCAGGTTTCAGCGCTGGACCATCAACAAGTGTCAGCGTGCGAACCATTCAACGAAACGTCATCGATATGGACTTTCGGAGCCGAAGGCCCATTCGTGTATCCCTTGTGACTGCACGACGCCTCGCCTGGGCCCCTCAACGCCGCCATTGGAGTGTTGATGACTGGAAACAGTTTGCGTGGTCGGACGAGTCTCGCTTAAAAGCGAGCTGATGGACGTGTACAGGTATGGAGACAACCTCATGGATCCATGAAACCTGCATGTCAGAGGGGGAGTGTTCAAGCTGGTGGTGGCTCTGTAATGGTGTGGGGCGTGTGCTGTTGGAGTGTTATGTGACCCCCTGATAGGTCTAGATACGACTCTGACAGGTGACACTTACGTAAGCATCTATTCATATCCATTGTTCTTTTAGGCGGACTGGGTCAATTCCAGCAGGACAGTGCCCGCCTCCCCCCCCCCCCCCCCCCCGCCCCATACGTGCAGAATTACTACAGAGTCGCTCCAGGAACAGTCTTCCGAGTTTAAGCACTTTCGCTGGTCATTAAACTCCCCAGACAAGGACATTGTTGAGCCTATCTGGGATGCCTTGCAGCGTGATCTTCAGAAGTGATCTCCCACCTCGGAATCGTTCGGATTAATGTACAGCCCTGCAGTATTCTTGGTTTCACTTCCCTCCAGCACTACTTCATTCATTATTCGAGTCCCTGCCACGTCGGACTGCGGCACTTCTGCGTGCTCGCGGGGGCCCTACACGATATTAGGGTGGTGTAGGAGTTTCTTTGCGTCTTCAGAGTACGTACGTCTGATAGACAGTAGCAACCAGCGAGGCAGGATAGACATTTTTAAAAACAAAATAGTTCCGCTTTTTGAGAGGAACCACCACCATCTAATATTCGCAGTTGATTTCAGCTGTTTGCTAACCCCGAAAGACAAGATGCCTAAATTCAATAAATCTGTGGAACTGGAAAGCATCGTTCACGAAATGCGTTTAACTGATACATAGGGACACACGCACGGTACAAATCCTGGTTTCACACATATACCAAGCCACTCCACCAGTCGACTGGACACAGTTTATGTTTCGGAACAATTTAGGACCCTAGTCCTACTCTCCGAGGTTGGTGGACAATTTTTTCTGATCACGTCGCATATACATGCACTATTAATATGTACAGACATGGAACAGTTCGGGTTAAAGGTACATGGAAACTCAGCAACAGGCATCGCCATGGTGTGGAATATCGGCGAGTCTTAAGGGCACGTGGAGGGAATGCGAAAAGGAAGCCGCACAATACAGCTCGGTGACAATGATGATTATAACATGCCAAACAAAGTAACGAGAAACTTGCAAACTGAAGCAAGATAATAGTACTCATGACAAAAGAATACAACTGAATTTTATTTTACTTGTCTCAGAAATCGATGCAAGTTAGATGCCTCGTTCATAGAAAATGACATACGGTTAAAAAAGTTGAAGCAAAGCTTTTAAAACTCAATCGACAGTAGTCGCAGTATGTGATACAACAAACGAACAATCTATGTTTCATGTATTCCGTGGAAATAATAGAGGGAAGAGGAAAATTATAGCACATATCAAGTTACGTGATGGTTCCACGCTACTGCTGCAAAACTAATTCACAACCGCAATTCATAAATATCTGGAGGAGCTGCTGGCGGCGAAACATGCCGACGCTGGAATAGAGCAAAAATTACTATGAAACCTCCACAGTGAATTAAGCGCTGCGGAAGTCTAAAACCTCTTGAAGGAAGTCGGTGAATAGGAACTTGACGGCCGGCCGGAATGGCCGTACGGTTCTAGGCGCTACAGCCTGGAGCCGAGCGACCGCAACGGTCTCAGGTCCGAATCCTGCCTCGGGCATGGATGTGTGTGCTGTCCTTAGCTTTGTTAGGTTTAATTAGTTCTAAGTTCTAGGCGAGTGATGACCTCAGAAGTTAAGTCGTATAGTGCTCAGAGCCATTTGAACGCTTTTTTTTTTGTGTGCACCACGCTGTCCTAAAAATAGATCACCAGGTCCCGACGGCCTCACTGCAGAATTGTACCATGTCTCAATATCAATTGTTGCATAAGTTATTATGTAAGTGTGTGTATAATGAAACACTGTAGCGGAATTTTAATATCCTTAAAGAACTCGTTGCAGGCATCGCTGTTTTAATCCCTAAACACCAGAGAAGCAGTTTTATTAATGATTTTACACCACTTGCGACACTGAATAGGGACTAAAATCATGGCACGAATCATTTCGTCCAGAATTAAAACGTTGATGCATACAGTCGACAGTCGATACCAGACCAGCGTCTGTATTGACAGAAAAATCTTCTACAACCTACGTAAATACAGAGATATCATTGCCACTGCAGATGCTTGGAAGATGAAGTATGGTTTAGTATCACTTGATTTTGCAAAGCCATTCGACGGAGCTCACCGTCAATATCTTATAAGCAATGGAATTTCCGCTACAGTTTACTAAGTTCATACGTGAAAATCTCAGTAAAGGACATAGAAGAATAATGGTTAATGAGCAGTTGACTGAAGCAATTACGATTAATAGCTCGGCGACACAATGCGCTGTTCGCCATCCCCATTGAGCCTTTACTTTCCACTTTGATCCAAAGTTTACGAGACTTAACGATCAATAGAAACAAAATTGTATGCAATGCCTGCGCAGGTGATGTAGTTTTTATAGTCACGAACAATCATGAAGAGAAAGCTCTTCAGATCGTTGATAAATACGAATTTGTCTCAGGAGCGAAGATAAATGAAAGTTAGTCTGGCATTATAAATGTAGGGCACGCCAGATCACTGACATCACCGTCAGCTGAGATCACTCTCAGAACTAAAATGTCAAGGCATTTAATAAAGAACGAACTGAAGGCACAGGATCGCTGGTAACTGCAGGAACCGCCTTGCGGGCATGCGTGCCTGTATGCAGACCCACTATCAGGAAGCTTGATGAAATATAGAAAGTAACCTTAGCCATCGTCTACATAACGTCAAAGATCAACTATGTTGCACAGGTGCTTACGATACGACAGGGGACGATGAAAAGAATCGTACCAGCTTTACGCCGCTTCCTCACAGGAGGGTATATATTTCAAGTGAAGTACGATATTCTAATTCTAGCTACAGGAGACGGTGGTTTAAAACTAACGGATGTTAAAAACAAGTCATGAGCGTTATATATGTGTATCACATACAAACAATGGAGGACCCAATCAAACAGTTTAACAGCACACTTGTTAAATGAAATAGTGCCGACCAGTCTACAACTTCCCATTAATATACACCATACTACAAATGAACTCTTTTAATGGATCTTTGTTACATCAAGTCACATACTCCGGAAAAGGAGTTCGCGACGCTGAAACTAGTATATATGGAGGTGATAGAAAACAATGACAGGAACATTATAGAAAAAAAATACCCAAACAACAAATGGTCAGTAATGTGGAAGATTATACGATCCTGTGGTCTTCCAACAATAGCGAAAGCGTGTTGGTATCCTGCACCACTGTGCACAACGTATAACTTAATAAATGATGAAGAACATAGTTTTCTGTGCAATAGTGTTGATGTATGGCACTTCATTCGACACAAGTTGGCAACGATCACAAGGACTTTCCTGAATTCCATTAGTCCTAATGATATTTTGTAACGACATTTTGTACCCGGATTATTTAATGTCAGACGTTACCGAAAGTAGGCGCGAGTTCTGTATGTATATTGCATCTCAATTCCATCTACTTTCAAAAACAAGAATTCATACGAAAATTTTGCTAAATTTCTAAAAGTAACTCTAAGATAAAAAATTATATTTGAATCAAGAATTAAAATTTTAAGGCAAGGTAAGAAATCAGAATCAAATTATGTCGCTTTTCATCTTACCCGAGAACATGTTTTTCTTATTTTTTCCTCATTATAAGTTTTAAATTTACTTATTTCATACATTTCTTCATTCTAAGGGAGAGAAGACTCCTTGACTTATTTTAATCACATACGTAGCATCGGTGACTTCCGAGAGAAGAAGACAAAGTGTATTTAATTTTTTCGTATACTTATTTTCTGAGATAAAAATTACGCAGTTTGCAGAAATATCGGGACCGATGCATACATCACTAGAGAAGATAAATACTAAAAAATTAATTAATTTAAAATAATGAAAACAAATTAAGGATTCTGCCCTGCTCTGAGCGCAGGTGCTTTCAGAGGTATGGGAAGTCGCACTTACGAAAGGCAAACGGATAAACAGAAAAACAATACAATCATGAAAAGGTTGTTAACAAACTGCGGGAAGAGGAACTCTAAAGGAGTCGGTAAGCAGCTAACCGACGAAGGCACACAAGGTGAGGGCATGGCCGGCCGATAGGGGGAGACGGGGAGATAAAAAGAAAGAAAAAGATTGGTTAGCGATAGGGTTTCTCCTTAGGGTGAGGAGGTCCCGAATTCAAATCCCGGACAACTCCTTGCGTTTTGTGCAAATTGATCGCAAGCCTGTGCCTATCTCTTCCATTTGCAGCTGACCCTGAATACCAAATTAATTTCATATTTGATAAGAGCTATTACCACTCTGGTGCGACGTATGAAGGTGATTTGGAACGTTTCGGGTGGAGATGAAAAAAAGAAAGGGTAAGCAGGAGATCCCCGCTTCAATTGCAGACCAAGCATATACTTGCAGTCGTTGCTGCTGATTCTGCATAAAGTCCCGATGCAGCTGATATCATTAGTTCCTTTCCTTTTTGTCACTCCCACCTTCAATTTAAAGAGAAACGAGGTCATTAGACAGGATATCCGAAACTACTTTATCATAATTTCTTTAAGGATGAGAATGTAAAACAGATTAGATTAATCAACACCTTCACGAGTCAAAACTATAATCTTACGAAAGGGGGCAGACGGGCTAATTCTACTATGAAGCAAAGAAACGGGTGCGAACAAGACAAACGGAAATCTAAACTGGAACAAGGCGTTACTTAGACGATTAAAATTTCACGGATGCAATATTAAGGTCATGAGAAAATCTGATGAATTAAAAGAAACCATTAGGAGACATCTTCCAGATGATATGGGAAGGTGTACCGAAAATTAGGTAAGATCAACTATCGTAGGCAATAAGTGAGTGCAGAAAGCAAACTAAAAACCTGTTTTCAAAATACATCACATTTCACCAATTAAGACCACAGTTGTTACAGTATCTAAGAACAAAAAGCAAATAGCACAAATATTCAAGTATTTTTACATGTTTGGAATTATAAGGGAAAAATTAGAGTAAGACTGAATTAGTTTAAAGTCAGCAGATAGCAAGGAAAGAATGATTATTTGTCATAAAGTCATAGACCAAGTTGATGAGTTTTCAGCAATTTAAAACAAATGAGTACTACGCCTGAACAGACAGTAAAAGAAATGGCCAGGAAACTAAAAATGGGCTGGAGTACCTCAGAAAAACTGAAAAGAACTTTCAATATATGTCGAACAGAATGTTTACATTCAGTCTGCAGTAGCAGTTTTCATTTATGGCTGTAAGCAATGGATTTTAAGGAGAAGGCTGTTCAAGCAGAACGGGATATCTGCCAAATGAATATCTATAGGGAGTGTCGTAGGAAGCAAAATAATTCACATGTGGGCTTCATAAAGTAGGTTACACATGTCATCCCACGGTAACACTATTGCCAAAAAAGAGTAGCGCAATGTCAGAAAAAGTGAACATTCCAGATTTACTGGAGAGACATTGTCCTGCAGTTCGGAGAATAGGGGTGTCAGTGTGCGCTTGGAATGGCCCGCCAGCTGGGAATGTACTCCAAAATTAAAGTACGTTCGACAGCACGATTCTTGTGAGCAAAACATCTAACTTACACACACATACACCGTGAAATCCTGGCGGTGTATAAACCAAATGCACCCTCATAGTCCTGTGTGACTATTACTGACTATTTGACCCAGGCCACACAGACATGGGTTGTACTGATCGGTAAGTCAGGGTCTTGTACCACGCGAGTTCCATCTTCTCGACAGGCTGGTAGAACATCTGAGGGGAAAGAGATTTTCCGACAGTGAATACGTTCACAGAGAGGTTCTAGAATGGCTGCGTGAGCACGGTAACCAAATGATACGTAGAATGTTCTGACTGTTGCTTACAGAGGCGTCGTGGCTATGTTGAAAAATAAAGTAAAGTATCTGTGGCACCTTGAAGGGTAGTACAACACTAAAAAAACGTACTATGTTTGTCATAAAATGTGTAACTTAATTTCAGAAGGCCTCTCGTAGTTATATCATACACACAGCATCTGATATGGATACGCTAGGAAAATTTTGCTACAGCGAAAGAAATCACAAACAACAGAAACAGGTAGCACAGATGCAGAGAAAATGTTTTCGACGTAAGACCTCTACCGATATCGGAGACCTATCCGACAGAGAAGAAAATATTGCTCAGTACTCAAAGAGTGAAGCACAATATTTTAGACAGGTAAAACAAGACTATTGGATAATAGTATTTGAAATGTTGTGATACATAAGAATACTTAAAAAATAGCTCAGGCGGTGTATTTGAGCGCAGCGACATCTGTTTCGGTATCCGGAGGGAATACACACTGCAATTAGAGGTAAAGCGAGACAGCCACGGCTAATGACTTCCCAGGAGGCCGGACTGTGGCAGCTACCACGGCACGATCTCAGCGTCTAGTCGCTTGCGACATCCTTCTACCGCACGGCTCATTGCCGTCATCCTAGACAAGGTCTCACGTGGGAAACTGTGTCCGCCGCTTCCAGAATCTTCTGGTGTTAACTTTACTCATCGACTACTACCACGTTGTCTTTGTCAACCTTTGCGACTCTTTGCAAAAGAGTCCTTCCCCTGCAAACGCATTGTCCGAATAAAATAAACGTTTATTATTCCACTTGCACTTTGTAGAAGAAATGTTAATGTGAAAGTGCATTTTACTAGCATGTTAGGAGTGTATGTACTGAAACATTGAATTTGATCATAAGAAAATCTAGGACTATGAAATTATTTAAGAAAAAGAACTGATATTCTTTTGTTTGTAATTTTTTCGCTGATTTGTATGACGAGATTAAATAACTTGGTAATAGTGTGTACAGAGCAGACAAAAGCCAAAGGTGAAGCATCTGTGGGAGCTGTTCAAGGAATTCTGCATCAGAACAAATGTGGACAAGGTAATGCCATTTCACCATTGCTTTTCAATTTCACCTTGTAGAAAGTAATTCAGAAAATAAAATGACAAGGCAAAGTGGAGATTCAAATGGTTCAAATGGCTCCAAGCATTATGGGACTTAACATCTGAGGTCACCAGTCCCCTGGCAATGACCTTGCCGCAGTGGCTACACCGAAAATCAGCGCTGGCGGGCGTGGCCAGCCCTTGGGTGAATGACCATCTTGGCCACCATGCACTGTTGCCATTTTTCTGGGTGCACTCAGCCTCGTGATGCCAAATGAGAAGCTACTCGACCGAATAGTAGCAGCTCTGGTCAAAGAAAACCACACTCCCCTCCTAACTGCATCCTCAGTTGAGGATGACACAGCTGTCGGATGGTCCCGATGGGCCACTTGTGGCTTCATGACGAAGTGCTCATTAGTCCCCTAGAACTTAGAACTACTTAAACCTAACTAACCTAAGGACATCAGACATCCATGCCCGAGGCAGGATTCGAACCTGCGACCGTAGTAGCAGTGCGGTTGCAGACTGAAGCTCCTAGAAACGCTCGGTCACAGCAGCCGGCCAAAGGGGAGAAGCTAAGTGGAAGGACACACAGTTATTGGAATATACAGATGGCACTGTAGCCACAGCTAAGTTAGAAAAAATCAATACCAATGGAGTGAGAATTAATGCGGAGAACTTATGGAAGTATCCAGAGAAGACCATGACAACACCCGATGATGAGCAGAAACACAGCCCCCGCGAAAAATTTTTAGTTCCTTCACTTGGTTCAATGGGTACAATAACTTAAAACAACAAATTAAGCAATGTATTGTCAGTAGGCATAAAATTAATTTCAACCTGAAGCAGATAATGTCAGAAAATTATCTCAATTCAGACCAAACTAAGATATAACAAGTCCTTTTCGATAAGCCTTTCTTTCACTACAGCTATTCAGATCATGTGGGCGTATACAATTATATCTAGTTAGGCACCCATGGTATAATGGTAACGTCTTTGAACAGTAATCAAAGCGTTCTCGGCCCCGGGTTTGATCTCCGCCTCTACTTAAAATTTGAATTAGAACTATCAGTAATGACGGTCGAATACTTTCGGCATAAGAAGTCACCCTCTACTGTCAACGACTTTGTCAGAGAGGGCACTCTTTGGCTCTTGAGGTGGGAAACTACCCCCATAAGGTGGATGAATCAGCAGTAATAAACGGCACGACGAACCAGAAGGCAATGGCAACCGCTGAGTTAAAGACAGATATGAGTATCCGCAGTACAAGTGGCGTATAAATGAAAAAATGTCTTGATGATCATTCCACTGGCTCAAAGATTCTCTGCTAGACACCATACAGCTCTCTGGGAGGAGAATGCCAAGGAGGAGTTAACCATGAGAAAAAGACAGAATAACCAACAAAAGGATAACGTTCTACGAGTAGGAGAGTGGCGGAGGATGTTAGGTATTCCAGCCTAGAAGTGGCACCAAAAATCAGAAAATCGAAATGTTAAGGTTCAGTCTAGATATATTTATTTATTTATTTATTTAACCTGGCAAGATTAGGGCCATCAGGCCCTCTCTTACATCTAACCAGGCGTTCTACTTATTTTACGTTCATATGTTTTAGTAGGCATGTTAAACTACATCTAATACAAAAGGTGAGATAAACAATTAGAAAGGTAAGCCTCGAAAAATACATTATTGAAGAGAAAGATTTTAGATAGGAGTACTGGCAGCAGGGAGTATGAGGGAGACTCATGGTGAAGGGAGGAGAAGAATAGAGAGACATGATGAAACATAATTAAGGAAAATATAAAGGAAAAGAAGACTGCGTGGCTAGTAGAGATAGATGAAGAGGAAGGCGTCTCAGGAGCAAGATAGGAGACGCTAGCTTTGCTATTTGACAGATGAGAGGATTGGCCTTGCACATTAATTTTGTGGAGAATTTTATGCGGATGATAGTAGGAAATGCTTCAACTTCTTCTTAAAAGCAACAGGAGATTGAATTTTCCTCAAGGTAAGGGGCAGTTTGTTCCAGAGGCGAACAGCGACAACTGAGAAGGAGTTTGCAAAAGTTTTTGTTTTGTAAGTGGCCACAGTTAGGATACCAGATAAGAGTGACCTCGTGTTTCGATTATGATGGCATGACAGGTTTTTAATCTCTGAAGCTAGGTACTGGGGTGCTTGCGCGACGAGGAGTCGGTGAAGTAGACATAGAGTGTGGTAGTCAGGCAGTTTGTCCGGCCGCAGCCACCCTAGCTCGGAGTATGAAGCACTAACATGATCATATCGGCGAATGTTGCAGGTGTAACGCACACAGGCATTCATGGTTAGCTCTAGCCGTCTTTTGTTTTCACTACACATGCCTTGTTGAATCACATCACAATAGTGG
Organism: Schistocerca gregaria; assembly: GCF_023897955.1. Lineage (NCBI taxonomy): Eukaryota > Metazoa > Arthropoda > Insecta > Orthoptera > Acrididae > Schistocerca > Schistocerca gregaria. The sequence goes on along the minus strand of NC_064920.1, from coordinate 211,501,422 downwards.
AGGTTCGGTAGAACGAGTGCTTGCACGAGCTGGCGTTTCAAGTCCTGTGGGAATATGTTCCGAAACTTTTTGAGAGCATAGAGACAAGCAGACGTCTTTCGGCACACTGCGAGTGTATTCTCAGCCCAGTTGAGATGCTCGTCCAAAGTTACACCCAAGTTCTTCACTGTTTTCTGATATGGTATTGGAGTTCCTTCGAGCAGAATAGGAGGTAGCCGTTCGCGGAAATCTGAACTTATTAATTTCTGATGGGCTATTAACATTATTTGTTTCTTTTTTGCATTTAATTTAAGCCACAGGTTTTTCGCCCATGTTAATACTGAAGACAGATTATCATTCATCAGATCGATTGCAGTGTTTACGTCTTCAGGTCTGACGCTTAGGTAGAGCTGGAGGTCGTCGGCATAGAAATGATGTTTACAGGAGGACAAAACCGATGAAATATCGTTGACATATAAAGAATACAAAAATGGTCCTAAGTATGATCCTTGTGGCACTCCCGAAGAAACATGTTTCCAGGAAGATTTTTCATTTGCGCAGACAACACATTGCTGTCTGTCGTTTAAGTAGCTTTCAAACCATCTCATTGCACTATCAGAGAAATTAAGCTGTTGCATTTTTCTGAGTAATATGTCAAAGTTAACAGTGTCAAAAGCTTTGCTGAAGTCCAGTAGCGTCAATAATGTTGCCTTTCGATTGTCGATGGCATATTTCAGGTCATCAGTTACTTTAATTAGAGCAGCGTTTGTGCTCTGATGTTTACGGAAACCGGATTGAAATTTGTCATATCGACTGAATTCATGCAAGTGTTCAGTGATTTGGTCATGAACAATATATTCAAGTGCTTTGGAAACAGCAGGCAGTATGGTAATTGGTCGGTAATCACTAGGAAGTTGCGGGTTTTCGATCTTAGGGATGGGTCGAATTATGCTTCTTTTCCATGCAGTGGGGTATATTCCGTTCACGAGGGAAAAATTAAATATGTCAGTTAAGACAGGAAATAAGATATCGGCAACATTCTTAATCATGGTTATACCGATACTGTCGGTGCCTATTGCATCAGAAGAGATTCTCATTATTGCTTTTCTTGCCGTATTTGTTGTTACATGTTTTAGATGGAAGGTATCGTTGTTAGTTATCCTGTTTGGGGATTCTTGTGGACAGTAATTATCAGCCGTGCTGGTATTCAGAGGTGCAGAGAAGAATTCATTTAATTCGTTAGCTGGCACATGAAAAGTAGTTTCCGATTTTGCCTTTCCGACCCCCAAGCTACGGAGATTCTTCCATAGAGTCTTGGGTGTCAGATCGCTGCATACAAGGGAGCGAGCGTGCCTGATTTTGGCATTGCAAATGCATTGTTTCACTCTGTTCCGTAGCTTTCTATATTCTTCGAAAACGCTCGGGTTTCGGATCTGCCTTGAAACGCCTGGGGGGCAGCATCCCTATTAGTCATCATTTGACGTAATTCAGCTGTCAGCCATGGAGCAGGAGATTTTCTTATATGGACTGTGCGCACAGGTGCATGTTTGTCATAGAGGGCAGTGAGTTTATCACCAAGTTCATTAATTTTGCCGTCGATTGTAGGTTCTCTGATTATTTGATGCCGTGAGATTTCTGAGCAATCGGCTGTTAGAGCGTCAAGGTCAATACGTTTCATGTTCTTACTTTGTCAGTCTGTTTCGTTGCGATCACGTCCATAAGAGTATGACTGTGCGCCGTATGGTGTGTAGGTTGTAATGGAAGAATGTTCATGCTATTGCAACTAAACAATCTTCTTAGGTTTATTGCGGAGGGAGTGTCTCTTAGCAGGTCTATGTTCAAGTCACCCATTACGATGACATGTTCGTATTGACACTGAAGTGAATGTAATTCCGACTGGAAGGAACTCATTGAGCTTATTTTTGGCGGCTTGTACACGACACCAGTCAAAAATTTCCGACTTTGTATATTTATTTCAATGAACATGAATTCAGCCTCTTTTTCTTCAGCAGGATTTGATGTACATAAGACTTTCGCTTTGAGATCTGTTCGTATATATGCGCCGACCCCGTCACCTCGCTTTTTTGATCTGTCTGCCCTAAGAAATGTGTACCCTGGGAGATGAATAGATGCAGAGGATATGTTTCAACCACGTTTCGGATAAGAGGATTACGTGGTAGTTAGTTGGTTGAAGAGGAGGCTAAGTTCTTCGTAATGCGCAGGTAAAGACTGAATGTTGCAGTGAGCTGCTAAAAGCTCGGATGCGTTCCACAGAGCAACCCGGAGTAGGGTGGCAGACTGTTATGTCCCTTTGTTAGGCACTACCTGCCGCGAGGGGCACTGGCCGGTGTTTCCGCCAAGTGACATAACACAGGGGTGTCCGAGATTTTGCGCGCCCTGTTTGTGACTCCGCGAGTGCCGAAAGAAAGGCGACTGCAAGAGATTTCCTGAGGTTGCGGGAGTATAAAAAAATGGATTAGTGGTATTCGGTGCAGGGAGAATATGACCAAAATGGTGACGGCTGTGTGTCACTGAGTATCCTATGTCCTAAGAGGAGAAATGTAATTAGAGTATTTGAAACAGCTTAGGGTGGAAATAAGGGAAAGGGGAGTGATTTAAGAGGCCGATGCTGCCAGCACAGAGAAGTAAGCTTAATATTTAATAGATTATCGTAGGAAGCTAGAATTAAATTGAAATTTACTAGAGTGATACTGGTAGTGATTATCGTAGGAAGCTACAATTAGATTTAAATTTGCTAAAGTGATACTGATAGTGATTTTTGTTATGAACAATTTAAACCGAAGAGATGGTTCACTAATGAACTAAAGGAGAGACTAATAATTGCAATAGAACTATTACAGAATGGAAGAGAATAAACTGAGAAAATGAAAAAACTATTAGCAGTAACTAAAACTAAGCAATGGCTACAGCTGAAGACACAAAAAAATAGTAAAGAGTTAATATAGTTACAAAAACAATTAATTGAAGGTAAAAACAATTAAAAAGTTAATACAATTACAAGACTATATCTGAGTATAGGACTCTTAAAATTTGCAAATGGTGTTAAGTTTGACTTTTGGCTCGAGTAGGTTCACTTAATACTATTTAGTTCTGTCATGTTTGTGACTGTCTTCTTTCCAGCTGCAGTCTTAATGATTACTCTGCCATCCTGAGTCCACACATTCTGAAGACCGAAATGGGATATGGCACTGTTTAAAATCTTTAGCCGCTCGTGTGTCAGATTTTCCCTTATTGTAAGCCCTGTCCTTGCTAACTTCTTCTTCTGGGTAAAGATCTCAGCCCTTTTTCGGTACGACACAAATTTAATTATTATTGGACGATGTTTGGTAGCACCTGGTAGATTTCGTTCCACCCGGTGGCTCCTGTCAATGTCTGCCTTGTTCACTTCAACGCCAAATTTTTCACGCGCAACCTCTATAAGCAGGTTGTCCGTGTCTTCTTCTTTATTTTCTGCTACTCCAAACAGTCGTAGACTATTTCGCCTTTGGTACTGTTCTAGCTCGTCTGTGGCGGCAGATAGTTTCACTTCCAACTCTCGTGCCTTTTTCTCGTATTCAGACACAGACTTTTTTAGTGCTGTAATTTCGGCAGTATTGGCCTCAACAGTTTCACGCATTTTGGCCAATACTGCTGCCGTTACAGTATCTGATATGGTGCCTGCTATCAGATCGAGGTTGTTTTTATCGCGAAGCGCAGCGTTTACCTCAGAGCGGACCAGCTCCGCTATACCGGGAGCCGCGGCCGCACCTTCCGCCAGGAGCAGGCCCGCCGCACCTGCTGCTTCCCCGCTGCTGGACGCGCTGCTGTTGACTCTTCTGTTTACCATTTTCTCGCAGATATTGGCGGAGCACAGAAAAAAATAGCACTACTGCACAGAATACTGTTGTTTACACGATTTCCACTCTACTAGACAACACCACCTGCGAGAACACCTTCGAATTCGACTAAATTTCGCGAGCCGAACTTAACACGTGTTACACTGCAGCCGCCATGACACTTTAGGATATATTGTATGTCAGTTAAGTGAAACGGAAGGAAGAAAAAGATTTCTATTCAGATCAGTATAGAGTAATATCAATAATAACAGCAAACAGTATACCAGGACATTGATTCATCAAGAATGGGAATTTGGCCAGAGAGTCAGCTACTGTACAAAGTACAATGATCACACAGTGTAGTGATTGGGTTGTTCTTATTAGAAACAAGAGAGAAACAAAACTGATAACAACAGTTCAGGTGTACATGCAGACATTGCAAGCAGAAGAGCGAGACATACAGAAGGTACCTGTATATGAAGATACTGAATGAATAATTCAGAGCAAGACATACAGAAGATACATGAAGATACTGAATGAATAATTCAGTACATAAAGAAAGATGAAAATGTAATAGTCATGAGGAAGTGGTATTCCTTTGTAGAGGAAGGAATAGAAGAAAGTGTTGCAGTAGAATATGTGCTTGGTAACAGACTGACACAGGAGAAAGACTAATGAATTATCCAGTAAATTTCATTCTGAAATAGCGAAAACTCTGTTCAAGAATCAACAAAGGAGGGGCTATAGTTGGAAAAGGCCATGAGATACGGGAAGATGTCAATTAGATTTCATCATGGTGAAGCAGAGATTGGATTGCAAGGCGTACCCATTAGCCGATATATACCCAGGTCATAGTTCAGTATTGACAAAAAGTAGGCTTAACTTTAAGGGACGAGTCAAGAAGAATCAGTGGGAGAAGAATGGTTGGTTGGTTTGTGGGATTAAAGGTACCAGACTACTGTGGTCTTCGGTCCCTTTTTCCAAAAAAAAACAAAAAAAAACAAAACAAACTAAAACCACCCAAAGAGAATAAAAAACGAACAACAGGAAAGACAGCAGATGGAACAGGACAAGAAATACTCTGACAGAGACCAGACAAAACAAATTAAAACACAATGTGACGCTGGTTGGCCGACCATGGAGAAAAAAGAGGGAAAGCCAACCACCAAGAACACTCAGATTAAAGCATAAAAGCCCCCTGCCGAATAAAACGCAAAACCAAGTCCACCATGGCAGAGTCATCTAATAAAAGAGCATAGAGCGTGTCAGGCAGCGCAAACGGCTGCCTGAGCACAGATAAAAGTGGACAGTCCAACAAAACGTGGGCCACTGTCAATGTCAAGCTGCAGCGGCATAGAGGGGTGTGGATCATCCGTGTGTGCCCAATGCACAGTCAGCAGAGGACGACAGACTCCTTGCGAGACACTCGCAAGGAGGAGTGCCACACAGTCGTCGTGTCCTTGACGGCACGGAGTTTGTCAGGGGTGTCCAGGACGCGCCATTCAGCAGCCCAAAGCGAGAAATTTGCGGCGTAAGACTGCCCGCAAATCAGTCGCCGGGAGGCCAATCTCAAGAGATGGTTGACTGTTCGCCTGTTTCGCCAGGCAGTCAACACTTTCATTGCCGGGTATCCCAACATGGCCCAGGGTCCAAACAAAGACTACAGATCCGCCGCTACGGGCAAGAGTATGCAGGGACTCCTGGATAGCCATCACCAGACGAAAAACACTGGTTGAGAACTCGTATACCGCTCAGGGAATCGCTACAGATAAGGATGGACTCACCTGAGCAGGAGCGGATATACTCTAGGGCACGAAAAATGGCGACCAGCTCAGCAGTGCAAACTCTGCAGCCAGCCTGCAACGAACATTGTTCAGAATGGTCACCTAGAGTTAGTGCATAACTGACACGACCAGCAACCATCGAACCGTCGGTGTAGACAACGCCAGAGCTCTGATACGTGGCCAGGATGGAATAAAAGCGGCGTTGGAAGGCCTCTGGAGGGACTGAGTCTTTCGGGCTCTGTGCCAAGTCGAGCCGAAGGTAGGGGCGAGGCACACACCACGGGGGTGTACGCAGAGGTGCCCGGAAAGGAGGTGGAACAGGGAATCATCGAAGCCCGTAGAGAAGCTGTCTCACACGTACGGCGATCGGACAACCTGACCGGGGCCGACGTTCTGGCAGATGGACGACTGACTGTAGGAACAGGACACGATAATTTGGATGCCCGGGCAAGCTAAAAACATGGGCAGCATAAGCAGCGAGTAATTGTTGGCGTCGTAACCGCAGTGGAGGGACACCTGCCTCCACAAGTATGCTGTCCACAGGGCTGGTCTGGAAGGCACCATTGGCAAGGCATATCCCGCTGTGGAAGATTGGGTCCAGCACCCACAACGCAGATAGGGATCTTGAGCCATAGGCCAGACTCCCACAGTCCAGACGGGACTGGATTAACACCTGGAAAAGCCGTAGGAGAGTAGATCGGTCGGCATCTCACCTGGTGTCCCTCAGGCATCGCAGAGCATTTAGATGCCGCCAACACGCTATTTAAGCTGACGAATATGAGGCAGGCAAGTCAACTGGGCATCAAAAACCACCCCAGAAACCTATGTAACTCCACCACTGTAAGAAGCTCGCATTCAAGATAAAGCCGCGGCTCCGGGTGAACAGTGCGTCGCCGGCAGAAATGCATAACGCAGGTCTTGGCTGCCGAAAACTGAAAACCATGCGCCACAGCCCAAGACTGTGCCTTGCGGATTGCGCCCTGTAGCTGACGTTCAGCAGCTTCAATGCCAATAGAGCTGTAGTAAAGGCAGAAGTCGTCAGCATACAGGGAAGCGGAGACAGAATTTCCCACGGCCGCAGCGAGCCCGTTAATGGCTATTAAAAACAGACAGATAAAACAGAACGCTGTGGCACACCGTTCTCCTGGACATGGGAGGAACTATATGAGGCCGCGACGTGCACGCGGAAGGTACGATACGACAGAAAATTGCAGATATCGATCGGCAGAGGGCCCCGAAGACCCCATCCATGAAGCATAGATAGGATGTGATGACGCCATGTCGTATCACACGCCTTCCGCATGTCGAAAAAGACAGCGACCAGATACTGACGGCGGGCAAAGGCAAGTATGCTGTCCACAGGGCTGGTCCGGATGGCACCATTGGCAAGACATATCCCGCTGTGGAAGATTGGGTCCAGCACCTGCAACGCAGATGGCCGACTCCAGGCTCACCAGATTGTCGGCGGCGGAGCGGCCTTTACGGAACCCACCCTGAGACGGAGCCAGAAGGCCCCGAGACTCCAGTACCCAGTTCCAGCGCTGGCTCACCATCCGTTCAAGCAACTTGCAAAGAACGTTAGTGAGGCTAATGGGACGGTAGCTATCCACCTCCAAAGCGTTCTTCCCTGGTTTCAGAATGGGAACAACAAGACTTTCCCGCCATTGCGACAGAAACTCAATCTTTACCCAAATGCGGTTGTAAAGGTCGAGGAGGCGTCGCTGGCAGTCCACTGAAAGGTGTTTCAGCATCTGAGAGTGGATGCTATCTGGCCCAGGAGCGGTATGAGGACAAGCGGCGAGGGCACTGCGAAATTCCCACTCACTGAATGGAACACTGTACAATTCAAGATGATGGGTGCGAAAAGAAAGACTCCGACGTTCTATCCACTCTTTAATGGAGCGAAAGCCCAAGGGGTAGTTGGCAAAAGCGGAATTCAGAGCAAAGTGCTCTGCCAAGCGGTTTGCAATGACGCCGGAGTCAGTACAAACTGCTCCATTCAGTGAAAGCGCAGGGATGCTGACAGTGGTCCGATAGCCATAGAGGCGGCGAATCATAGCCTAGACCTGCGATGGAGTGACATGGAGGCCAATGGTGGACACATACCGCTCCCAGCACTCCTGCTTGCGTTGGTGGATAATGCGGCGGGCTCGCGCATGCAGCCGTTTGAAGGCTATAAGGTGTTTGATTGAGGGGTGTCGCTTGTGCCGCTGGAGCGCCCGCCGGCTCCTTGGGTCACACTGGCTGGGAGGGCTTCACCGATTCAGTCTCCGGGATGGAGAAGGATCGTGAAGCCCTACGACCAGCTGATTGCGGGCACTTACGCCACTGTCGCTCGTCAGCCTTCTCGCTGGCGGAAACCTGGGAAGCAAGGGACCCAAGGGACCCCTTGCGAGCGTGAGAAGCCGAATAAGTTGGACACTTCTCCGGCTTAGTAGGTGGTGCAGGAGCAACCCGGTGGTTAGAGCCCCCCACTGGCGAGGGCGCAGGAGAAGTTGTACTACTCGTCGATCTGGCCACAATTGGGGAAACAGACGGGGCTTGCACAGGTGTTGTAGAAGCAGCGTAGGAAGATTTAATTTTCACAGGATGGAGTCGGTCGTATTTCCTTTTGGCCTCAGTATAGGTCAGTCGGTCCAGGTTCTTGTATTCCATGATTTTACGCTCTTTCTAGAAAATTCGGCAGTCTGGCGACTAAGGTGAATGGTGCTCCCCACAGTTGACACAGATGGGAGGCGGGACGTGATGGGCATCCGCAATCTCGACATGTGAGGCTGGAAGTGCAGCAAGAAGACATATGGCCGAACTTCGAGCACTTAAAGCACCGCATCAGGGGAGGGATATAGGGCTTAACATCAAATCGGTAGACCATCATCTTGACGTTTTCCGGTAATGTATCCCCTTTGAAGGCCAAGATGAAGGCACCGGTAGCAATCTGATTTTCCTTCGGACCCCGATGAACGCGCCGGACGAAATGTACACCTCGGTGCTCTAAATTGGCGCGCAGCTCTTCATCAGACTGCAAAAGAAGATCCCTGTGGTAAATAACTCCCTGGACCATATTTAAACTCTTATGGGATGCGATCGTAATGGCAACATCCCCCAACTTGTCACAAGGGAGTAACCGTCGTGGGTGGGCAGAGGATGCCGTTTGTATCAGGACTGACCCAGAGCGCATTTTTGACAAGCCCTCCACCTCCCCAAACTTGTCCTCTAAATGCTCGACGAAGAACTGAGGCTTTGTGGAGAGAAAAGGCTCCCCATCAGCCCTCGTACAAACTAAGAAGCGGGGCGAATAACTGCTACTGCCATCCTGAGACTTACGTTCCTCCCACGGTGTGGCCAGGGAGGGGAACGTTTTCGGATCGTACTTCTGAGCATTAAACTGAGCCCGAGAACGCTTAGAGACTGCTGGCGGCTGGCCACCAGCGAGAGATGATGTACCACGCTTCATTGCGGGTCATCCGCCCTGATGCCACCTACTCTGACCAAGGGCCCTCCCCACGGGCGCCACCCAACCACGGCGAGAGCCACCTGGCAGGATGGCCGTTGCCGGGAATCCCAATGCTCCAGGAGGATAGGCATCTACTCCTTGGCATACGTGGGGAGTTAACGGCGCAGGCATCAGTACAGCGATCCCTGTGTTGTCAGGGGGCTACAACCAACAGGGTACATGGCGGCACCACCACAACGGACTGGCTACCGTGCTGGATGTTAGGTAACATGAGGTCCATGGTCGCCGTCAGTGCAGAAAGAGGCACTGCACAGTGCAAGGTGTAATCTGCACGCAGAAACACAGTCATGCCCAAGAGATGGAGAGCGGACAGGACTGCAATTCAACGGTGTACAAGCTGGCGAAACGTCTGATCGCAAGATGGACACAATGCACCAAGTAAGGCGCCCTTCCCCAATCGGCTCGCTCTTCGGAAAATTTTGAGAGATGGAGGTCAAACCCAACAGGGGCCGAAAAGTTTGAGACTCCTTTTAGTCGCCTCTTACGACAGGCAGGAATACCGGGGGCCTATTGTAACCCCCGAACCCACATAGGGAATATGAAAATAAAAAGGAATGAAGTGATTTGAAGTTTTCTTAAATACTGTGATAATGAATTGCACTGAATTGCACTTTTACTTCGGAAGACTTCTCTCCATTGAGAATGACATGCTGCGTTCTGCTATCTAGGAACTCCTCAATCCAATCACACAATTGGTCTGATAGTCCATATGCTCTTACTTTGTTCATTAAACGACTATGGGGAACTGTATCGAACGCCTTGCGGAAGTCGATAAACACGGCATCTACCTCTGAAGCCGTGTCTATGACCCTCTGAGTCTCGTGGAGGAATAGCGCGAGCTGGGTTTTACTCGACCGTCTTTTTCGAAACCTATGCTGATTCCTACAGAGTAAATTTCTACTCTCCAGAAAAGTCATTATACTCGAACATAATACGTGTTCCAAAATTCTACAACTGATCGACGTTAGAGATATAGGTTTATAGTCCGACACATCTGTTCGACGTCCTTTCTTGAAAGCGGGGATGAACTGTGCCCTTTTCCAATCCTTTGGAACGCTTCGCTCTTGTAGAGACCTACGGCGCTCTTGTAGAGACCTACGGTACACCGTTGCGAGAAGGGGGGCCAAGTTCCTTCGCGTACTCTGTGTAAAATCGAACTGGTATCCCATCAGGTCCAGCGGCCTTTCCTCTTTTGAGGGATTTTAATTGTTTCTCTATCCCTCTGTCGTCTATTTCGATATCTACAATTTTGTCATCTGTGCGCCAATCTAGAGAAGGAACTACAATGCAGTCTTCCTCTGTGAAACAGCTTTGGAAGAAGACATTTAGTATTTCGGCCTTTAGTCTGTCATCCTCTGTTTCAGTACAATTTTGGTCACAGAGTGTCTGGACATTTTGTTTTGATCCACCAACCGCTTTGACATAAGACCAAAATTTCTTAGGATTTTCCGCCAAGTCAGTACATAGAACTTTACTTTCGAATTCACTGAACGCCTCTCGCATAGCCCTCCTCACACTACATTTCGCTTCGCGTAATTTTTGTTTGTCTGCAAGGTTTTGGCTATGTTTATGTTTGCTGTGAAGTTCCCCTTGCTTCCGCAGCAGTTTTCTCACTCGGTTGTTGTACCACGGTGGCTTTTTTTCCATCTTTTACTATCTTGCTTGGCACATACTCATCTAACGCATATTGTACGATGGTTTTGAGCTTTGTCCACTGATCCCCAACACTGTCTGTACTTAAGACAAAACTTGTGTTGAGCCGTCAGGTACTCTGTAATCTGCTTTTTGTCACTTTTGCTGAACAGAAAAATCTTCCTACCTTTTTTCATATTTCTATTTACGGCTAAAATCATCGATGCAGTAACCGCTTTATGATCGCTGATTCCCTGTTCTGCATTAACTGTTTCAAATAGTTCGGGTCTGTCACCAGAAGGTATAATATGTTATCGCCACGAGTCGGTTCTCTGTTTAACTGCTCAAGGTACTTTTCAGATAATGCACTTTAAAAAAATTCACTGGATTCTTTGTCGCTGCCACCCGTTATGAACGTTTGAGTCTCCCAGTCTATATCCGGCAAATTAATATCTCCACCCAGAACTATAACATGGGGGGAAATCTACTCGAAATATTTTCCAAATTATTCTTCAGGTGCTCAGCCACAACAGCTGCTGATCCCGGGAGCCTATAGAGACATGCAATTACCATGTCTGAGCATGCTTTAACCGTGACCTTCACCCAAATCATTTCACATTTCGGATCTCCGTCAATTTCCTTCGATACTATTGCACTTATCGCTATAAACACGCCTCCCCCTTCATTGTCCAGCCTGTCTCTGCGGTATACATTCCAATCTGAGTTTAGGATTTCATTACTGCTTACGTCTGGTTTCAGCCAACTCTGTCCCTAGTACTATATGGGCGTTGTGACCGTTTATTAATGAGAGCAGTTCTGGGATCTTTCTATAGACGCTCCTGCAGTTTACTATTAGCACATTAATATTGTTATTCCCTGTTGCATTTTGCGTACTCCTACCTTGCCGCGTTTCAGGAGGCGTCTTGTCAAGCCTAGGAAGGGAATTCTCTAACCTAAAAAACCTCCATGTGTACTCCACACGTACTCCGCTACCCTTGTAGCCGCTTCCGGCGTGTAGTGCACGCCTGACCTATTCAGGGGGACCCTACATTTCTCCAACCGATAGCGGAGGTCGATAAATTTGCACCCCAGCTCTCTGCAGAATCGTCTGACCCTTTGGTTTAACCCTTCCACTCGGCTCCAAATCAGAGGACCGCGATCGGTTCTGGGAACGATACTACAAATAGTTAGCTCTGGTTCCACCCCGCGAGTGAGGCTCTCCGCGTTCACCAATTCCGCCAACCGCCTGTACGAACTGAGGATTACCTCTGACCCCAGACTGCAGGAGTCCTTGGTGCCGACATGACCAACAATTTGCAGTCGGGGGCACCCAGTGCTCTCTTTCGCTGCCGGTAGGGCCTCCTCCACATCTCGGATGAGAACCCCGGGAAGCAGACAGAGTGAACACTGGTCTTCTTCCCCGACCTTTCCGCTATTTCCCTAAGGGGCTCCATAACCCACCTAACGTTGGAGCTCCCAATAATAAACCCCTCCCCCCGTGTGCCTACTCGGACCTTGCTGAAGGAGCAGCCACATGTCCACTCACAGGCAGCGCGGGCGACGCCACACGGCCAGCCTGCATATTTACCCTCCGCCTCGTGCGCCGCGAACGCCGCTGAACCCGCCACTCCCCTTGGGGAGAGGGTGGCCCAACCGCGCCCGGTACCCGCGAAGATGTCTTGACAGCAGGGACAGTGAGTGAAGCATGTAACACCTGGGGTGTACCTTGCGACACACCAGACTCCCCACTGCCGCTACACTCCGTGCCAGCAGCCTGAAGACAGCTGACCGCGGTCATCAGCACTCAGCTGTTCGCGAAGAGTGGCCAGCTCCTCCTGCGTCCGTACACAACAGTCACACATACTATCCATCCTAAGGAATCAATTTACTTAAGAGACTTAATCAACTTTTAACTAGACTGCTAATTCACTAAAGGCGGCTGATTGTTGACTAAACTGTGATTGCTAGCCTCTCCTTGTAGGAAACAATGAAAATGGCACTACCTGTCTCTGGACTGTATTCAAAACAAACAATAGCACTACTGGCACTATGGTTGACTAAAGGGACTCTCTGACTGTATTCAAAACAAACACGAAATCTGTGGAACACTATTAGTAGTACGCGACAATTAAAGCTTCCTAAAAGCAAAAACACGCGGAAGAAGAAGTGCCAAGTAAGAAAATTACTGTTAATACTTAAATTAAGGTAGCTCGCTGCGCAGCAGACGTGAAGCAGACTGCGGTTAGGACGAAAGGAATTAGCTATCTAAGTGAAAATGTAATTTATCAGGAGGACATAAACAGTAGATTAGCATCGAGAAAAAAGATTTCTGACTGATGAATCTCATAGTATCGCAACGGGCCTTAACCTGAGGAAGAAATTTCTGTGAATGTACGTTTGGAGCACAGCATTGTATGATAGTGGAACATGGACTATGGAAAAACGGAAACAGAAGAGAATGAAAGTGTTAGAGATGTGGTGTTACAGAAGAATGTTGGTTCAAATGGCTCCGAGCACTATGGGACTCAACTGCTGTGGTCATCAGTCCCCTAGAACTTATAACTACTTAAACCTAACTAACCTAAGGACATCACACACATCCATGCCCGAGGCAGGATTCGAACCTGCGACCGTAGCAGTCGCACGGTTCCGGACTGCGCGCCTAGAACCGCGAGACCACGGCGGCCGGCAAGAATGTTGGAAATTAGGTGGACTGACAAGGTAAAGAATGGGGAGTTTCTCTGCAGAAACGGGGAGGGGAGGAACATATGGTAAGCACTGACAAGAAGGGACAAGATGGTACGACATCAGTTAAGACATCAGGAAAGAACATCCACGGCACTAGAAGGAGAGTCAAAACAATACATAGAGATTGTAGTACTTTCAGCAAATATCCGAGGACATACCTCGCAAGTGCTACTCGGAGATGAAAAAATTGGCACAGCAGAGGAATTCGTGACGGACTGCTTGAAACCAGTCAGAAGACGATTAACTGGAAAAATAAATATTTAGGACGGCACAGTGAGCAACGTGATGCTTATGAAAGAGGGCTGACAGCAGCTGGGCTCGTGAGCTCAATGGTACCTAATTGCATGGACTATTGTGAGGTGGCGGGGCCGGGCTTGTGTTTGGTAGAATATTTTGTTGCACAGTTGCGGCTACAACTGCGTTCAGTTCCAAGAGCAAGAAAGTGTTGTATTTGCACATATATCGGGTAGGCCTGATAGACTCAGTTGCTGATTTTACACAGAGTGTGGCAAATGGCAAATCTGTGGAACTCCTTCAGCCACGTGCGGAGAAGTGCTCTTGCGGACAACAGTACATCGTGCCAGGCGCCTGTGGCAGAGTTTCTTACAAGTTTTTAGCCCCACCACCTGCTCGTGCCCAGATTAGTGATCCCTGTAAGGATGAGTGCTTTCTCCAGATTTAGGAGACATCCACCCGATGACTGCGAGTCCTTACCTCTAAAGATCAGCAGAACGTTTCGTATCGATGGCTGAAACGTGTCGGGGTGGCTGGACACCTAACTAACTGTCGCCGAGATGGTCGTTGCGTTTTTTACACGTCACTTAGACACCCATGCCAGCTGGTTTCCCGCCCGAGCAGGGAGTATCTTGATTGGGAATCCGACGGGTGGCTTCATAAGACGTACCTGAGGGCGTCTGTTCTCTGAAACAGCGAGCGATAGGATTAGAAGATGGGAAGCTGTACTGAGAGAGGAGAATTATGTGCTTAGCGTAAAGGAGCGCTGCCGGCTCTATAGGTAGTCTCAGTTTTTCGAGGTAACTGTACATCACGTGGAGTGTTTTTGGAAATGATAGTGAAGTGACGAAGAAAAGAGATTTGGGCTTTTGCCGCAAGGTGATTCAGACTGTATATTCAGGCGTGACCCTGGTTTCACGTTGCATCGTAGCTCCGATTTTGTTCTGGAGACACGTGCGCAGATCCTGGGACCCGAAAAGGAGACTTATGTTCAGTGTTCGAGTTGACGTGAAGATGCCATGGTGCCAGCATTTCAGACCCTTGCAGATGTATGATGAACATTTTGCAGCTCCGAGAAATTAGGAATCCTTTGGATAAATCCCATGTGCACAGTGTGGTCTTTCAAACAGCAACAGTCGCTGTTCACTGAATGGATATCGTGTTAGACTGCAGCTTTGTGGTTCACAATCACTGTCAACAAAACTAGATTCAGTTAAATTCCGATATCGACACTTCTAGCAAGTGGCGTAGTAAGCTATTCCACCCACTCTCCAGCTTGGTGATCTGTACGTAAGTACGTACTTGAACTGAATTACGGTTCGTTTATTTCTGTTTATGTATGATATCACTAACGATGTGTAATCTGTCTATCGTTACCTTCATGTTATCTATTATTCCAGCAGGTACCTTTTCATTATCATTTATTCATTTTTTTCGCTTACGCCGGAGTGTAACGCATTGTGTCAACTTCAGTTTCATTGCTACACGCAAAATTCAGTTAGTTGAGTATAAATCTTCCGTTGCGTCGGTTTCACAGTTGTGTAGCTGAGGGGTGGGTCTGTCTATAGAATAATCAAAGGGAGAAGTTCAGTGTAGTATCCTTACATTACCTTTCCACTGAACGTTATGTACAAATAGCCGTATCCTGCCATGACCTCGATTTTTATAGGTATTCAGCAATTACCTTCCCACTGGCGTTACGTACAAATAGGCGTACCCTGACAGGACCTCGATACCACAGCGGTCATCATACAACAAGGCGCTGAACATACGAACTTCGAGCTCCCTGCACTTGAGAGGCTACGGCCGTCAGGGTAAAGCTCAACGCAGCTAACACCGCACTGGTATCGCTATGCAACACACCTAAAAACATACACTATGTGATTAAAAGTATCTGTACACTTCCAAAAAGATAAGTTTTTCATATTAGGTGCACTTTGCTATCACCTACTGCCAGGTACTCCATATCAGCGACGTCAGTAGTCAACAGATATCGTGAGGCAGCAGAATAGGGCGCTCCGCCGAACTCACGGACTTCGAACGTGGTCGGGTCATTGGGTGTCACTTGTGTCATACGTCTGCACGCGAGATTTCACACACCTAAACATCCCTAGGTCCACTGTTTCCGATGTGGTAGTGAAGTGGAAACGTGTAGGGACATGTACAGCACAAAAGCGTATAGGCCGACCTCGTCTGTTGACTGACAGAGACGGCTGACAGTTGAAGACGGTTGTAATGTGAAGTAGACAGACATCTATGCAGACCATCACACAGGAATTGAAAAAAAGCATCGGGAGCCATCACAAGTACTATGACATTTAGGAGGGAGGTGATAAACCTTGGATTTCATGGACGAGTGCATGTTCTTCAGCCACACATCACGCCGGTAAATGCCAAACGCCTCCTCGCTTGGTGTAAGGAGTGTAAACATTGGACTCTTGAACAGTGGAAAAACGTTATGTGAGTGACTAATCACGGTACACAATCTGGCAATCTGACGGGAGGTTGTGGGTATGCCGAATGCCCGGTGAACGTCATCTGCCAGCGTGTGTAGTGCTAACAGTAAAATGCGGAGGCGGTGGTGTGGTCGTGTTTTTCATGGAGGGGGCTTGCACCCCGTGTTGTTTTGTGTGGCACAGGTCTACACTGATGTTTAAAGCACCTGCTTGCTTCCACTGTTGAAGAGCAATTCGGGGATGGCGATTGTATCTTTCAACACGATCGAACACCTGTTCATAATGCGCGGCCTGTGGCGGAGTGGTTACACGACAGTAACTTCCCTGTAATGGACTGGCCTGCACATAGTCCTGACCCGAATCCTATAGGCACCTCTCCTCAGTGCAGCACTCCGTGAAGAATGGGCAGCTTTTCCCCAAGAAACCTTCCACAATCTGATTGAACGTATGCCCGCAAGTGTGGAAGCTGTAATCAAGGATGGGCCAACACCGTACTGAATTCCAGAATTACCGATGGAGGGCGCCATGAAACCATCATCTTCAGCCAGGTGTCCGGATACTTCTGATCACTTATTGTACTTGGGACGGAGGTCCCCACGTACGTACCTGCACAGGCCCGACGTGCTCGAAAGGCGTCACATGGACTCACAGCACATGCCTGTAATACTACACATGGAAGTAACATTGCAGGACGCAGAACCATGGAGAATACTGAACTACAAGCGCGCAAATTGGACCCTGTTCAAGGAAACGATAGATAGTCTTTTCCGGACACTCACCGAATTAACAACACGCAACAAACTGATGAGGTGGTGGGGGCTCTAACTATAGTTGTCCAAGACGCGATGACTGACGCCAAACCACAACAACATCTGACGGCTCTGCCCCAGGAAGCCACGGGCCTTATCTCAATGAGGAGCAGCCTCAGGAAATACTGGCACCGTACCAGGAGTCCGTTCTATGCACTGCACGTCAACAAGGTCCAGTGTATAATACGGAAGAAAATACAGACATTTAGAAACGAGCAATGGGGGCAGAAACCCGCAGGTCTAGATACCACACGTCCAGGGGTACGGAAGCTAGCCAGACATTTTACCAGGCAGAAACATTCCTACTCTACAAGGACCAGACGGCTCTGATTACTCCGCAAAGGAGAAGGCAGAACTTACGGCCAAAACACTTGCAGCTTTAACGAGATCCAGTATTCAAACCTGTAACAGACCAGGAGGATACGCGACTTGTAGTCACGTCGAAATCAGACGTACTAGTACAAACGAAATTACTTGGGCTATCAAGCATACCAATGCTAGGAAAGTCTCAGTGTCCGGTGGCAGTTAAAACCGTTTCTAGCAGGAAGTCACGGATAGAGCACATAAATCGAATACTATCTTAAAACACCAACACTTCCCTGACTTTTGAAAGGCGGGCAAGGACCTGATGATCAGGAAGCCGATGAAGGACTACTCCCTCCCATAAAATTACCGACCCATCACCCTGATGTGCGCGCAAGCGACGATTGTTGAGAAGATAGTACTAAAACGCATCATTAGGCACTGGATCGCCTATGACACCCTCTGACCGGAGCAGTTAGGCTTTGGGAATCACCACTCAAACACACAACGTCTCCGCTAGTCGAACATCTGACACACGGCTACAACAAGAACAAAGGTACAGGGGTCGTGTTCCTGAACTCCGAAAAAGCTTTCGCACATCTGCCTTATACGGTAAATAACCGATGCTGGTTTCCGCGACGGACTCGTACGTCTCATACACTCATATCTCACGAACAGATGTTTCAACATTGATGTGCAGGGCAAACAATCGACACAACATGGTATCCAAGCTGGAGCACCCCAGGGAAGCATTCCGGGGTCCATCATGTTCAACCTCAACGAATACAGATGGCATTAAGAACTACTGAACCTTAGTTGGAACATGTATGTGTTTGTGTTGTACTCTTTAGTAAGTCATAACAAAATGCTTTATCTCGCAAACTGTAATCTTTACTTTTGCTTTGTACTTCTTGAACACGAGCGTTTCGTTCATTCGCTGTCTTTCGCGAAATTCTCTGTTGTAACTGTAATTAGTTCTATATATGAACATACTGACTGCTCTCTAAATAACAAATAGCATTGATGACCAGGAAGCTTCTCTAGAATAAATGATAACTAGTTGAAACCCTCAGCTGCCGACAGGTGTTGTTGACTTACCTCCATCGGGATAGCTGAAATGTGTGACCCGACCGGGACTCGAACCTGGGATCTCAGCCATTTGCTCAGAGCCATTTGAACCATTTGTAAATCTTAAGTAGAGCGCTTCCACGCCCACACCTGCGTAGTGATAATTCTTTTTCAGGAAAGTGCAAACATTTTTCATCCTGTCCGATCATCAAATGTACCAGAATGTACCTGCAATTTCGGTTACAACAGTAACCCATTCACACGCAGCAATCTTCACTTCCTGCGTCACATAAAATTGGTTGGCAGAATGCACGTCATTTATATTATAAAACTACACTCCTGGAAACTGAAATAAGAACACCGTGAATTCATTCTCCCAGGAAGGGGAAACTTTATTGACACATTCCAGGGGCCAGATACATCACATGATCACACTGACAGAACCACAGGCACATAGACACAGGCAACAGAGCATGCACAATGTCGGCACTAGTACAGTGTATATCCACCATTCGCAGCAATGCAGGCTGCTATTCTTCCATGGAGACGATCGTAGAGATGCTGGATGTAGTCCTGTGGAACGGCTTGCCATGCCATTTCCACCTGGCGCCTCAGTTGGACCAGCGTTCGTGCTGGACGTGCAGACCGCGTGAGACGAGGCTTCATCCAGCCCCAAACATGCTCAATGGGGGACAGATCCGGAGATCTTGCTGGCCAGGGTAGTTGACTTACACCTTCTAGAGCACGTTGGGTGGCATGGGATACATGCGGACGTGCATTGTCCTGTTGGAACAGCAAGTTCCCTTGCCGGTCTAGGAATGGTAGAACGATGGGTTCGATGACGGTTTGGATGTACCGTGCACTATTCAGTGTCCCCTCGACGATCACCAGAGGTGTACGGCCAGTGTAGGAGATCGCTCTCCACACCAAGATGCCGGGTGTTGGCCCTGTGTGCCTCGGTCGTATGCAGTCCTGATTGTGGCGCTCACCTGCACGGCGCCAAACATGCATACGACCATCATTGGCACCAAGGCAGAAGCGACTCTCATCGCTGAAGACGACACGTCTCCATTCGTCCCTCCATTCACGCCTGTCGCGACACCACTGGAGGCAGGCTGCACGATGTTGGGGCGTGAGCGGAAGACGGCCTAACGGCGTGCGGGACAGTAGCCCAGCTTCATGAAGACGGTTGCGAATGGTCCTCGCCGATACCCCAGGAGCAACAGTGTCCCTAATTTGCTGGGAAGTGGTGCTGCGGTCCCCTACGGCACTGCGTAGGATACTACGGTCTTGGTGTGCATCCGTGCGTCGCTGCGGTCCGGTCCCAGGTCGACGGGCACGTGCACCTTCCGCCGACCACTGGCGACAACATCGATGTACTGTGGAGACCTCACGCCCCACGTGTTGAGCAATTCGGCGGTACGTCCACCCGGCCTCCCGCATGCCCACTATACGCCCTCGCTCAAAGTCCGTCAACTGCACATACGGTTCACGTCCACGCTGTCGCGGCATGCTACCAGTGTTAAAGACTGCGATGGAGCTCCGTATGCCACGGCAAACTGACTGACACCGACGGCGGCGGTGCACAAATGCTGCGCAGCTAGCGCCATTCGACGGCCAACACCGCGGTTCCTGGTGTGTCCGCTGTGCCGTGCGTGTGTTCATTGCTTGTACAGCCCTCTCGCAGTGTCCGGAGCAAGTATGGTGGGTCTGACACACCGGTGTCAATTTGTTATTTTTTCCATTTCCAGGAGTGTACATGTCACTGATTAGACCTCTAGTAACGTACGCAGCTCCTGTTTGGCGATACGCAGCTCCTACATATCTGCGCTGCCTGCAGATAATAGCCGGCTAGTGTAGCCATCGGTTCTAGGCGCTTGAGTCTGGAATCGCGAGACCGCTACGGTCGCAGGTTCGAATCCTGCCTCGGGCATGGATGTATATGATGTCCTTAGGTTAGTTAGGTTTAGGTAGTTCTAAGTTCTATGGGACTAATGACCTCAGATGTTAAGTCCCATAGTGCTCAGAGCCATTTGAACCTTTTTTTTTTTTTTGCAGATAATACAGAACAATGTGCTACGCATCATAAGCAACGTTCCATGCTAAACACACACCGTAGATCTTCACGATGAGTACCGCCCTTAAACTCTCAAGGATGTATTGAAAAAACTCGCCAAACGGCTGTACAGAAACTCGAGACACTCGAACAATCCTTCCATCCTTCTTATGGGAAACTATGATCACAGACATAGCTGGAACCATAAGCGGCCAAATGCGCTACTAGATAGGGCATAACCACCTATGTCTAGCTAACATACACTCACGAGCTACAATATTGGGAAGCCCCTGCAAATCAGCAACATTGACTCGATATGCCAGCTGCTATTAAAGCCAACCAACAGACTACAGCAGGGAAGCCGACAAGCTCGCACACTAACGCACAAACAAGCCGGCCAACGCTGCCCTACACTGTGAATATGATATATGACCTATCGGACGCTAAGCGATGATGAACCCAGATGTTACAGGTACGCTGATGCTGACCCAGAAGCCAATACCGGTTACAAGCTGCAGCCCCCGAGTAACACCGCTGCATGGTACCGACTACTAACAATGCATGGCCTGTCGCAGCAGTAGGAAAACCGGTATTGCCCTTACAACCTGACTTTTTTTCCCTTGGTTCGTGTTATGGCAATTTTATTCCACTGCCCTTCAAACCGCTACACTTCGTTCAACTTTCGACCCAATCTATCTCCAGATGGGCGTGTATTAACGGATAATCATAGCCAGACGTATGTCAACATCGCAGAGTCCAGAACCTGCGAGACCACATTTAGTGGAAAGTAACCAACACGCAGAGATGGTAGTAGACTTTTTGTGTTGGCCATCATGCCGGGGTGGACGTGGAGGGACTCCACCCATTAAGAAAAGGGCATCGTTTCCTTTTTTCTTTATTTTTATGATGCAGTAAGGCCAATAATGCTGAACTCACATTTCGTTTATCTTTGACAACTAACATCATCTGTAAATCAACATTTGCCAGCCCTGTCTTTTGTCATTTAGATCTGATTTGCAGTCATATAATTTCAGTTTACATACCAGTCAGTTTCCTTACGTAACCTGATTGTGAACATTTAGATCTACGGCATTGTAGTTGCTGTCGCGAATTTATTAAAGCATGTGTTACTTTTATTATGTGAATATTTGTCTATGCGTGTATGTGTGTTTTGGTCTGTGTTTTCCAGATCACGCCTTGTTCTCGTTTACGGCGATGTTAAACCGCTGCTCACGTTTAGATGGGTTTTTTCTCGAGATACTTATGGGTGTCAATAAAGCGTGGTTTCTTTTTCTGAAACTGATATGATATAGGGATGCAAGAAGTAAAACACAATTAGAGCGCACAGAGAATTAAAACAGAACGTTTTGTAGTATGGAACAAACTCAAAGGAGGAAGGCAGTCAAGTTCAGTAACGACCTCATCAATTTTCATTCACAACAAAGAGGCAGACAAGGAGACATTACTGATAAAGCAGTGTCAGGCTGTGAGCCATGTACCACAAATGGAATAATCTGCTTCTGATTCACGAAGTTAGCAGTCAGTTATCAACTTGTGGGAAGGTGCAGAGTTAACATAGAGGCATTCAAAGGGATTCTCAGAAAGTTGGCGTTTAGATATGAAGCTACAAGAGAGAGATGAGGATAAATCATGATGGAAGCTTCCGTGAGCCATACAATAAAAACAAATATAGCAGGAGTACCAATAGGAATAGATCATCAGGAGGACACAGCTACAGCTGACCACAAGCAAATGTAACATCATCTGAGAGAAGAAGCAAGTGGAACAACAGTCGGCATTTCGAGCGACTCTATTGAGAACCTGATAAGAGATATCAGCAGGCGGAAACTATAGAGATCAAGCATCAGAATCCGTCTGCCAAGGACCATAATGGGACCCTATCACACAACTGACAGAATAGAGATGCAGCACAGTCTCACAATACGCTGGCATCAGTAATTGGTTCAAGTGGGTCAAATGGCTCTAAGCACTACTGAACAACGTCTGGGGTCATCAGTCCCATAGACTTAGAACTACTTAAACCAAACGAACCTGAAGACATCACACACATCCATGCCCGAGGCAGGATTCGAACCTGCGACGGTTGCAGCCGCATGGTTCCGGACTGAAGCACCTAGAACCGCTCGGTCACAGCGGCCGGCAGCAATTGATATAAGGCAAATAAACTTATTGGAATATGAATACATAGGTCAGCTATTGTTAGAAGAGAAATAGGAAGAAGTCACAAGACAATATCTGCGTCCTACCATCTAGGCTACGACAGGATATTTTAGGTTGATTGATATTTTAGGCAGCAGTAGCCCCATCACACCCACATCAGAAATGGCATATAGAAATATAAAGAGAATTATTTTGGGCCAGTTCTGTCACTCAAACATATGAGGGTAAAGGACACAATAGTTAGCTGGGTCCTGCCGAATTTGGCTGGTGTTTTAATCTTGCCACAGATTTCCCAAATGAACAACAAGCAATATTCGACCTCAGTAGGGGAGAAGGATAATTTCATTTGAATATGATTTGAAGAGAACAGTTATAGAGTTCACATTTCTTCAAATAGTTTGGAGCTGATTTATGCCAATAGAAAAGATGAGGAAGCAGTCAAACCGTGACACAACAATCGAGTATTATGCGACCAAGATGAGGAAGAGGTGAGAAACGATGTGCAGGGTGCAACTGATGAAAAGACATGGAAGCTGCAGGACATTATGGGGAAAGAGAGAGAGGAATTATGAAACATTTTGTTATTCCATCCCCCTCTACCCCTAGTCTAGACGTACAAAGTGTGCCTTCAAATTCACAGAATGTTAGACAGTGGTTTAATTGAACCTGCCGCAGCTACATACAAAAGCCCACTTACTGTGGTGGAGAAGCAGGATGGTTGTTAAGGCCAACTGGACAAAGTCCTCGTGTAGTCTTTCAGGCTCCCGAATAAACAGAAACAGATTTACCACAAACTTTTCTCACTTTATAATGGACCATTTTAAGTCCAATGGATTGCACAACTGAGTGTCGTAGAGTGGGAATCTATTAAAATCTAAGTAATCGAAGTGAGTTCATCACATTTGTCATATCAAACCTTTTTATGGTGTGGTGAGAGATGTTACAGACTTATTTAAGATAGGTTACTTTGCTTTAGTCAAATTATAGTTGCTTAAGCTGAATTTTTAGTTTTAATACATGGGTACCTTTAACTAATAACACGTGCCATCTCAGGGTTACAGTTATTAATAAATTGTGGTTTCATTCAGTTCGGAAGAATCTGAGTGTCATGTATAATCCCAATACTTGCTTGTTGATATTACTTTGTTGATAAAGAAGATGATATTTACCACAGTAATTTCTATGATAAAACTAAGTGACAAGGTCATGTGGACGCGTGCTCCTCATATACTGTTGTCCTTTTTGTCTGTTATGGAATTAAAACTTTGTCATTCAACTCCAAATTCATAATTTACATATCGTTTACCTTTCCACGACATGGTCATCTTTTCACTTACAGGTAATGCCATTCAAATTTGGCTGCTGTGATTGGCCACGTCTGCATTCTGTTTTCACTGGTGTTTGTAATGTTTCCACATCATGAATGCTAGTCTGATGCGATCTCAGCTGTTGACGTTAACAAAGTGTAGGACCTCTTCGTAGATTGTCATTGTGAGCGCCCCACATCGCAGTCCACGGGCGAGAAAGTTGGTCACTTTTTCAGGGTAGCACGGACCGTGTGAGTCAATCCGAATGGTAATTAATTATGTAGCTTCAAGGGAATTATTCGATTATGAACAGCAGTCATGCAGACCAAACACTGTTTACACTAGGAGTCTTTCCTATGAATATGCCAACTTCCAGTAGAGATGGAAATACACCAAATAAATTTTTTTTGCTTCAGAGAGTCTGTATGGTATCATTTATGCACAACTATGTGTTTCAGGAAGCAGGAGATCGAGGTTCATACTTACTTAAAAAATGGTTCGGCATTTCACCACCACTGTATAATGCAAGGAGATCTGTGAACCAAAGTAACGATTTTGTGACTGATGTATTCTAACCATACATAAGTCTTAAGTATTTATTAGCTAAAGACATTTGTCCACAGGTTTACAGTTATAATTTTAAAGTTCTTAATAACACAAGGGTGTGACTATAATCAAAAGTAATCTGAACACATAGTTTTAATGTAAATTTGTATTTTTTGGTCCTGAAATGATTGTGTGTGTGTGTGTGTGTGTGTGTGTGTGTGTGTGTGTGTGTGTGTGTGTGAGGAAATGTTCACAGTTGTGCAGTCGGTATATCTAACTGTACATCAACACAGGGAACGTTCAATTCATGGGAAGTTTGAATAGTGTCGCAGTGCCATAGGGAATCTGGGAGGATGTATCGTAATTTTATTTAACTGTATCTGTCTTCTTGTTGTTTAGTTGCATGCTACAGTTAGGACTGGTCTTAGTGGTGATGGGAAATAGTGAAATTCACTTTTTAAGATCTGAGAGGTAAATGTATGGCTGAAGTATGTTGGGTGGATGAATATGCACTGCCACGTGGTCAACAGTGTGGTTCGTTTGGAAGGTGGTATATGTACACTAAAGCACGAAAAGTCACTTGACTGCATACCTTAAACATATGAAGCCAGATTTGGTACCATTGGACCATTGTTTACCGATTCTAAGTGATTTATAAGCACTTATACTCATGTACACATTTATTAGATCTTAAATTCGTTTTTGTGTCTTGTCATTTTCATTGATCTTTGTTTAAAATGTTGTGTAAAACAGTTCGAACTCAGTCACTGATATTGCACGTATGAGGTATGTGCCGAACTGGATACACAGCATTGCTTCACAGAGATATGGCACACGTGGTCATTTGGAGCATATGGGCAGATGCTTTGCTGGCAGATGAGCCAGCTGATGTCTGGCCATTGATTCACATTCTGGGCGGTTGACAACAGCTTTTGGAACGATGAGACTCCCAAGGTGCTTGGCCTTTCTACATGTGCGGCTCCTGAGGGGGAGAACCTGAATTACGTCAAATGTCCCAATGGGTCGACCCAGAGTTGACGAACACCCGAGGGAGCAGACAGCCTCACCTTAGGGCTGATGCAGCACACAGCACAATGTTCCAGCTAGTCAACATCTGGAAGATTCCAGAGAGCGTCAGCATCCATCTGGCAAGACTATACCAGTGCCAACTGCAGTGGCGTTTTACTATAGTGACGTCTCGCAATCCATATTGTTACCTTCTTGATAACTGAGTTCTTGTGACTCATCCATTTAGGCATAGCCTAGAGCAATTGTCTGCTACAAAGTAATTTACAAAATAAATCTGTTTTGTTTTACTTGCAAAAATACTACCTACTGCCGAGCATGAAAACAGAGGCAATTATGAAATTACACTTCCAAAGCAACGATGCACATATTGTCCTAGTCCATTTTTCTGCGCACACTTCACTCATCATTGATCCATGAATATATTACAGCAGATCTTCTATGTTAATGAGAAACGACAAGGCCAACTTCAGGAATTGCACTGTAAACAGATTGCTGTCAGAGAATGATCATGCTGAGCCGCTCCTTCTGTCTGCTAAACTGTCATAACTGCAACTCGAGGGTGTTGCATTGCCAGTACATCAACGAGAACCAATCGACCCAGTCCATGCTGCCTCTGACAGGAAGGACGGATGCCCAGTATGGGCCACAGTTGTCGGGTAACGTGAGGCAGAACTACACGCAGGTCCTCCCCAGAGCTCACAAGCTCTGAAAAATACTTCTGTCCTGTTGTGTACGATCTCACACACATCGGGAAGGAGAGGTGGATTACGGCAGGGTGGTGCAACAAATGTTTTCGTAGGAAACCTGGAAAAGCAGCAGAAATATTTAGAGAACATGTTGGCACAGTAATAATAATAATAATAATAATAATAATAATTACATGTATTTTTCCAGGTGTACAAAGACTCATTACAAATAGCGCAACTTGAAATAGAATCCACCTATCACAATGTGATCTAAACTAGGATTTGGCTCACTGTACTAAAGCATGAACGACGGTGACAGAGCTGCGCCTAGGCAGTGTCTGCGTAGCATCGTGTATCGAAGTGACTCCGATTGTGAGTGGGATGAGTGGCTGCTGCTGGCTGCCCTGTATTGAAATGGCAGAGGGTACTCATAGTCCAGAGACGCTGGAGAGACGTGGCTCAGCAAGCGTGCACCATAGGATCCGCCATATCCAGTGATACCTATGGAAAATGGCAATTCAAAATGGTTCAAATGGCTCTGACCACTATAGGACTTAACATCTGAGGTCATCAGTCCCCTACTAGAACTTAGAACTACTTAAACCTAACTATCCTAAGGACATCACACACATCCATGCCCGAGGCAGGATCCGAACCTGCGACTGTAGCGGTCGCGTGGTTCCAGACTGAAGTGTCTAGAACCGATCGGCCAATGGCAATTCCATTGCCAACTTTTCAGTGCCTTTGTTATCGATACTTGATAGCAGATCCCTCCGTTCCAAATCTCCTCACTCTCATCATGTAGTACAGTTGAGCGAACGACGACTGGTCCCTGATGGCAATGAGCAGACAGGAGCTAAGACTGAGGCTGGTGCTGTGCTCCTGCCCTCACCTGGGCATATGCCCTGGGCCTGCCTGAGACCACTTTTTAGGGCCTCATTTTCTAACCGAACTGTTTCAGCAGTACCTGACTCTATCCGAAAACACATCATTACTCATGTGTTACGTGCCTTAAAGTTCATCTTCCCAAGGCACATCACATTTCGTTCAGCTGGTACTCCAAATATTTTATAGTCTGATAAAAGTATGATGTCACAGGCGAACGACAGTTCTTCATTTCTTTTCTGTTACCTTTAATTTATATTGCAACTCTCCTTTCAGTTTCCTTCATTCCTTGCTCTAAGTTTACGTTCTCCCACACGAACCAAGAAGCTTGCTGCCGTACTGTGGTGGATGTGACTCAACGATGCATGTAAATACCACTAACCTATATGCAACCATGTCTCCAAGGTATCTAAAACTAAACTAAACTAAACTCCTTCCGAACAGGCCTTGAAGGCCGAACGGTACCGCCCGGCCGCCGTGCCATCCTCAGACCACAGGCGTCACTGAATGCTGATATGGAGGGGTATGTGGTCAGCACACTGCTCTCCAGGCCGTGTGTCAGTTTCCGAGACCGGAGCCGCTACTTCTCAATCAAGGAGCTCCTCAGCTTGCGTTACAAGGGCTGAGTGGACCCCGCTTGCCAACAGCGCTCGGCAAACCGAATGGTCACCCATCCAAGTGCTAGCCCAGCCCGACAGCGGTTAACTTCGGTGGTCTGACGGGAACCGAAGAAGTAAAAGAGGGAGGAAAAGGAAAGGGAAGGGAAGGGAAGGGTTGGGTTGGTGCTTGACACCGTCGTCTCGTCCCCCAACCCCCGCCCTGTCGCCTAGTGGCGCGCAACAGAGGCTGTCGCGCTGTCCAAAAAAAAAAAAAAAAAAAAAAAAAAAAAAAAAAAAAAAAAAAAAAAAATAATTTCATATGATTTCAGCAGTGTCGATGAGTGATCCCACACTAAATCTATAACTAACAGGGCCTTGTTGTATTGGTACTATGGCAGAGCAGAAATGTAGGGCGAACTACGTACATTATGTTTCCTGTTGAGCCCCACTGTCCTAAAGAGAAAAATCCACAACAGAATTTTAATTATTGAACTCCAGAACGGTCAATCGGGGATCACACGTCGCTAACATATGAAGTAATTTTCGGCTACACGGTACCGAACGGTAAGGACTACAGGCCGTAGCGACATATGTTCGCGGGCACATGGGTGGAGCAATTCACCAGACGTAGTAGCTGTGTTATTAACATTTATTTCACAAATGGAGCTTACTCCTGAGATTACATTGAAGTGGAACTCTCATAAAAATACACTAATAGCCATTAAAATTGCTGCACCACGAAGATGACGTGCTACAGACCCGAAATTTAACCGACAGGAAGAAGATGTTGTGATTTGCAAATGATTACCTTTACAGAGGATCCACACAAGGTTGGCGCCAGTGGCGACACCTACAACGTGCTGACATGAGGGAGGTTTCCAACCGATTTTCATACACAAACAGCAGTTGAAACGTTGTTCTGATGCCTCGTGTAAGGAGGAAAATGCATACTTACTTTGATAAAGGTCGGATTGTAGCCTATCGCGATTGTGATTTATCGAACCGCGACATTGCTGCTCGCGTTGGTCGAGATCCAATGACTGTGAGCAGAATCTGGAATCGATGGGTTCAGGAGGGTAATACGCAAAGCCGTGCTGGATCCCAACGCCCTCGTGTCACTAGCAGTCTAGATGACAGACATCTTATCCGCATGGCTGTAACGGATCGTGCAGCCACGTCTCGATCCCTGAGTCAACAGATGAGGACGTTTGCAAGATAACAACCATCTGCACGAACAGATCGACGACGTTTTGCAGCAGCATGGACTATCAGCTCAGAGACCATGGCCGCGGTTACCCTTGACGCTGCATCACAGACAGGAGCGCCTGCGATGGTGTACTCAACGACGAATCTGGTTGCACGAATGGCGAAACGTCATTTTTTCGGATGAATCCATGTTCTGTTTACAGTATCATGATAGTCGCATCCGTGTTTGGCGACATCGCGGTGAACGCACAACTGAAGTATGTATTCGTCATCGCCATACTGGCGTATCACCCAGCGTGATGGTATGAGGTGCTATTGGCTACACGTTTCGGTCACCTCTTGTTCTCGTTGACGGCACTTTGAACAGTGGACGTTACATTTTAGAAGTGTTACGACCCGTGGCTCTACCCTACATTCGATCCCTGCGAAACCCTACATTTCAGCAGGATAATGCACGAATGTATGTTGCAGGTCCTGTATGGGCCTTTCTGGACACAGAAATTGTTCGCCTGCTGCCCTGGCCAGCACATTCTCCAGATCTCTCACCAATTGAAAACGTGTGGTCAATATTGGACGAGCAACTGGCTCGTCACAATACGCCAGTCATGAACTGTGGTATCATGTTGAAGCTGCATAGGCAGGTTAGTTAGGTTTAATTAGTTCTAATTTCCAGGCGACTGATGACCTCAGAAGCTAAGTCACATAGTGCTCAGAGCGAGTTGAGCCATTTGAACCAATCTGTTGCCGAGGATAGTTCAAATGGCTCTAAGCACTATGGGACTTAGTTGAGGTCATCAGTCCCCTAGACTTAGCACTACTTAAACCTAACTAACCTACGGCCATCACACACATCCATGCCCTAGTAAGGATTCGAACCTGAGAACGTAGCAGCAGGGTGGTTCCGGACTCAAGCGGCTAGATCCGTTCGGCCACATCGGCCGGCTGTTGCCGAGGAAGACCTGCGTGACAGAACGAAATAAATCTTACACATTTATCAGTTACGAACATCCCAGATTCCTTTTTAATATAGCGCAAAATATATTGAGGGGTGTGATGCATGCAGTTTGCCAACAAATATTCTTATGCCGCAAGGGACACTATTATGCAGATTTGTAAACAATGACAGACTTGAGGAAGAAGAAAGTCGAAAGTAGGCTATATCGCTGTCCGATTGCGATGAAGAGAATATCAGTTTTAAATTTTGCCTTGCTACCTAATACAGACGTGTGAATATGACGTGAATTAGTACAACAAAAGAAAAATGTTCTTTCAGGAGCAATAGTTCTCTGGATACAAAAACTGACATCTAATCTACCATCACATTCTACCTCCTGTATAGACCTGAGTGTACTTCAGTGTGCTCTCTATATAGTTATAAAACCATGTGATATACCCTCTACAGTTCAGAAATGTAGCACCTACCAGCGAGCACAAGGCTCCATCGTTGGATTTATCACCATTGTTGAATTACCTGCCGGATACATTCTATTAAGTAATTGTTGGTGGAAGTGCGTGAAAGTAAGCTTGAAAGTACAGGTAAGCCTTACATTTAAGGCCGTTATCGTATAGTTTAGTTACTCCCTCAACGGTTCACGTCTGTACGAGCATGCTCGGCACGTGCACCAGGTCGGAATAACGAACAGAGCTCTTACACTTTCCTTTGATGTGCCTAAAATCCCGTCCGCTGCTAATTAAAGTCAGAACAGAAAATCGCGTCGTTAGACACCGAATGCCGTGAAGTGTAGTCTCTGGCTGTTGCGCGCTACCTGCTGTTTGCTGTCGTTCGCAGCAGCGCCTGCGATGCCTTGCTAATTACTGCCGCCACAGGTAAAGTCGTTCACTGCTGTGGGTGCTTTAGCAGGCTGCGGCGGACTGTGTCGGTAATGGGGTGCGTGGCTTAAAACAAGACCAGTATCCTAGGAGAAGCTCTCAGTTTATGCCTGGCTAGGGAAACAGTCAATACAAATGTATAACTTGTTACAAGAATGTGATTGTTGATCAAATGGTTGTAACGAACCAAGACTCCCTAGTAGTAACACAACTGATTTTTTTCTGACTTTGTTAGCCAAATGAAGAGTTGGAAGTGGAGAGACGTGCTATCAGATTGACCAGCGTGAGGTCTAATTTTCAAATAAAGACCTAGGTGCTTCAAAGTACTCATGGTAATTATGAAAAACTTAGCAATGAGGGAGAATTCAAATATTTTACGAACAGCTGCGCCAGTTATGTAAATAAAGCGTCAGAAATTACGTCTTCTTAAGACCGTGATATACTACTCATAAAAACGTACCTTGTTGTAGAAATTGTAGTATTCCTTCTTCCATCTCTATAAAATATAATAAATATCAAATTATATCATAAATCGAAACTTCTCCGCTCTCCCTTGATGAATATATTCTTGATGGTAATATAAACACCCACTGATATTTAAATGTGTTATATTTTATTTATTTATTTATGCATTTATTTTACCTGGCTAGAGTAGGGCCTTCAGGCCCTCTCTTACACCTAACCAGGCATACTCAGGTTGAACGAGTTACAGTTTCTACATAACATTAAGGAAATATAGCCTATTATGCAGTATTGATGTTAAAGAAAAAAATAGGTATTATTACAGTAGTACAATGATAATTATAACAATAAAAATAATTATAACAATCAAGAATAATAATAATAATAATAATAATAATAATAATAATAATAATAATAATAATAATGACTATGTATATGAAAGTAAACATACTTTTCTTTTCTGAATGTCAGTCCCATTGTTAGTTGGCAATTTTCTCGTTATGTTCTTGCAGCTTGTGAGTTATTCTCATCGAGCAGAGACATAAGACGATAGAATGGGGTGAAAGAGATATATAAGAGGTAGATAGGTTAGAGGAAGAGAAATAGAACGGTAAAAGTCGAAGCTGTGATGGAGAGGAGAAAGAAAGAGATGGGAGGGGCACAACAATGGTGGCTATACCGTCCCTAATATGTAAGTCTTGAGTTCCCTCTTGAATGTTGAGTAGTTCTGGATAAGACGAAGATCACAGGGGAGCGCGTTCCATACTTAAGCTTTGTGAACAAAATGTTAAATTTAAAAAATTAAAAAAGTCAAATGTTCCGCCAAATGATTTGCTCAAATGTGAGAAATAAAATACGAGGGCCGTCCACAAAGTAAGTTCCGTTTCTGTTTCTATCCCCGGCAGCGCTACGATTGCAGTTCCGAGCATGTGCGGCAATTACTCTGACTCAAGAAGAAAACATGGACGCCATTTTCAGATCGCTGCTGCCGACATGTGCTTTGTAGTACTTCTTTGTAATGTCAGCCGTAATTGATAATTGCCGCCGCGTGTGAAATCAGATCTGTGATTCGTTTTCTAAATGCGAAGGAAATTAAACCAAAGGAAATTCATAGGCAAATCTGCGAGGTACGGGCAAAATGCTATGAGTCACTCAATGGTTAGAAGATGGATCAGGCTGTTAAATGAAGGACTTGATCAAGTGCACGATGAAGAACGAAGTGAACACCCGTCTGTGGTTACTGATGAGATGGTTCGCACAACTGAAGAGAAGATTAAGCACAAGCGTAAGTTTACACTTAGTGCCCTTCCTATGGAAGTTTTGCAAATCTCACGATCCTTAATTCATGAAATTGTTACTGAAAAACTGAAGTTTCGAAAACTTTGCTCACGTTGGGTGCCCAAAATCTTACTGAACAACACAAAAAAAAACGGGTGGTCAGTGAACGTCAGTTTTTGACACGCTACAAGGAATAACGCGATGGTTTTCCTTCTCCGACAGTCACGGGGGATGAAACTTGGGTATTGTACGACACCACTGAAAGAAAACGGTAGCCAATGGAATGGAGGTACACTGCATACCCAACGAAGGTTAAGCCTAAGCAAATCCTGACACCTCGAAAAGTCATGTGCGCCGTTTCTTGGGACAGAAAAGGCATTTTGCTGATTGATTTCCTACCACGAGGCCAATCAATCAATGCGCATGGTTACTGCGAGACCATTAAGAAACTGTGCCGCGCAATAACGATCAAGCCTCGAGGATTATTGTCAAAAGGTTTTGTTTTTCCCGCAATAATTCCCGACCTCATACGGTGAATGTGACCAAACAACTCTTACGCCAATTTCACTGGGACGCGATTGATCATCCTCCGTACAGACCGGACCTCGCTCCTAGCGACTTTTATCTCTTCTTACAACTTAAATCTGTTCTTGGTGGTCAACACTTCTACAATGATGACGAGCTGAAAGAACACGTTACCACATGGTCGAATACACAAGCGGCAACCTTCTATGAGGAAGGCATACAAAAACTTGTGCCACGCTATGACAATTGCCTACAAAATTTCGGAAGCTATGTAGAAAAGTAACATCTTTAGATTTTTATACAATCAATACTTTTTCTGTATCTGTACGCGTTTGTTTTATATAACAAAACGGAACTTACTTTGGGGACATATCTCATACATTAGAGACACACTAGACGCACATTATTTGGTGTATGTGATTTCGAGCTTTAGTCAAAGGTGCGACAAATGCTCTGTAATGCGCATGGCGCATTTTATGCCTTAATATTCCATAAATATTTGACTGTTTTTCCCTTAAAAGCTTTTTATTGTTACCTTATTCAGTTTACGGAAGAGAGGCATGAAAAGCAATTGCGCTGTTTCGCTTTACAGAGAAATTCAGTACACTCATAATACATAAAATTATTTAATTGCTTCAGTCGCTTTTTACTAATATTCATTATCAAGACTGGTTTTGGCTACATCGTCTGCGTCATCATGACCCTACAGTTGCATTAATGTGAAGATATTGTTATGGAGTTGTTCCTGTCAATGTGCTCTCTATGCCAGACAAACAAATTTCCACCTACACACACAGCGAAAAATACTAATTACATTTCAAATTAATGTACATCTAACTGTAATGCAACTGACGACTGCACCATGTCAGTGAAACGAATCGTGTTAATAAATATCTGTATACAGTGATAGAACCATTAGAAAATCATCTCTTTCATACATTTATAATACAGTCGATGACGTCATCCGATTTCATACAAAGTGGATAAATTTAAGCATTTAGAGCTGCTTGAAGCGCTCTTTCAGCAACAGATATGAAACAAAATAAGGGTGAAATAATGAACAGCAATATGCCTTTTTGCCACTTATAAATTATGTATAAAGAGATCTACCACAGTATGCAATTATGGCCGTAAATGTTGAGCTTTTATGATCATTGGAGCCAATCAAGGGAGATGAGACCGAGGTAGTAAACTCGTGTCATCAGCTACACGCATCCATGTCGACCAAACTCATTTTTAATTTTATCCAGGACCTTCCTTTAGGTCATAGCCTTTTCTTACCTCTCGAAGTATAATAAAAAAGTTGCTTTACCCATCTATCATTCATTCGCTTGGCTTCAGGTTCAGCGTCCAGCTACATTTTGTTTACAACACATTCATCTTCCACTCCAGTCTGTTCCTTCATCTATTTGTTTGCGTTCCTATCTCCTACTAACTCCCAGTATGTGCGCCTCCGTGGTTCCCTGCGCAAACCCCAATTTCTATACGATTTTCATACTTGAAGTCCATAATGTTGCGCAGCATACGACAAAAATCATTTTCTTATATAACTGGTGTCTGTTCTTTCAGTGTGTCTGTTCTTTCAGGCTCGAACTCTTACGGATATTGACGAAATTCCGCTAGTAATGAGGTTAACAGGCAAGGGGCACTACATTTAATATGGATAAGTTGAGAATTAGGGTTTGAGGGAAGGCATGCTAGGGTAATCCGTGTAGTTGCGATGGGCACTATGTCCGAAAGATTTAGTGGTCAGAGCACCTGCCTAGTAAGCACGAAACGCCGGTCCGAATATCGATCCGGCACAAAGTTTCAACTTTCCCCACAGATGTCAATCAAGGCCCTCTCGCATCAATTTCTGTAACTCATTTGTGTCACAAAAATTATTTGATTTTGTTTCTCCAGTGCACAATGAATGCTACGTCTGATTTTTTAAAAAAAATTTTGTACTTATACCATGCATGTGTAAACTTAAATTTCATGCCCAAATTCCTACAATCCATAATGTAAATTATTTAAACCTTCCTTATGCCTTTATATGCAACGTCTGGTCGCTTTTACAATGTTTGTTAGAGATTCCAAATAGAAGATTCAGAAAACAGTTTCAATACAGAAGCCTAAATTGGTTATAGAGTAAACGGAAGCATGTTTTAGCAACTGGTGTGGTTATTCATCAAATCTTAAGTACTTGACACACACGAACTACTAACTTTCCTTATAATACACATAACTCCATTTAGTTTACGACACTACATCACAGTATTATTCTTCTGTTTATTTCCCTTCCTGATCATTTAGTCGTTATCAAAAAAAGGGGTCAAATGGCTCTGAGCACTATGGGACTTAACATCTATGGTCATCAGTCCCCTAGAACTTAGAACTACTTAAACCTAACTAACCTAAGGACATCACACAACACCCAGTCATCACGAGGCAGAGAAAATCCCTGACCCCGCCGGGAATCGAACCTGGGAACCCGTCAGTCGTTATCGTCGACTGTTCTAAATATAAAGACGGAACAACTGTTTCTGTAACTTCCGTACTATTTTGCACTACTCTCTTTTCGATGTAATGATCACTAATGATTTTTCAAAATAATTCAGCTAATTCACAATACTGTATCGTCTAGACTATTAAAGATAGAAAGATGCATAGTTTCAGAGAGTAACTCTTTAAAAATGAATTTCACTTTGCATTAAGAAACATTTTTAATGCACTTCAAGATGTTAACATTAATTTCTTACTTCATTCGCAATATTATCATCAGTTATTCCTTGTTTTTGATGTTGCTGGGCAACAGTCATAGAATATTTTTTAAAAGAACACGCCGTCATTTGACGTTTTTCTTGTTTATTTATGTACAACACGTTTCGACTTTTTACGCAGTTTCAAGTATTTGATTTTATGCCTTTAACATATATTGCAGGACACTTAACATGTTGTCACGCTCAAAATTGGTGACAAATTAAGAAAAATATTGGTTCCCCACGAAATTCCACGCGTCAAATAAATAGATTTTACATCTAGCATTTCGTGGCGAGCAAATATTTTGTCTCAATCTATGGCCAAGTTTCAGATTGACAACATCTTATGTGTCCTGCAATATACGTTAAAGATATATAATCAAATACTTGAAAATGTCATAAAAGGCCGAAATCTGGGTTGTTTTTAAATAAACAATAAAACAGTGAAATGGAGCTGCATTTCTAAAAAAAAAAGTAGTTCCATATCACAGAAAATGATTTCAGCTTTGTTCAAGATGCGTGTGCCAGGGTAATATTGATCTGAAGGATTGAGTTTAACTGAAGGAATTTCAGTCTACATTTTCCGAGCGTATCGGGAAAACTTAATACCTTATATGCGGTGAAACGTCACTGTTAGGTGCTAAACGAACAAAAATCCCCTGAATATTTCTTTCAGCATAAAAGTCATTACTGGGCCCATGAATTGCCACTAGGGGAGTGACGTTTGTGTGTCTCAATTTGAAGCAGACGTTCCCCATCTTACATAGCTCGAAACATTATATGTATACCTCCACAGTTCACCATGGTGATACTTTCCTATGACATCGCTCTGATGTGCCCCCGCCCACATTCGACGTTGGGGATACCTATATATTGCAAAATTCCACTCAGTATTGGCACATGGAATAATATTTTCGGGTAATTTATCTTCAAGAAAGATGATATTCATTGTTTAAAACGCGCTGAAAGAATAATGGTTCTCACCAACAATCATCTTGCGTACTTCTCTAAAACGCATTAGGCATTTAGACTATCGCTTCGTTGTATATCAAACAATGGAATGGAAAGTACGAACTGGAATACCAACAATATTGTGAAAAGAATAGATCGCTGCTCACTGTAAAGAAGATGTCGAGCAGGAGAGAGAGGCATGACGAAAAGTCCGTTTACATCAGCTTTCGCAAAATCATATACACAAATCTCATGCACATATAATGAATGTCTCTGGCTGCTGCAGCCAGAATCGGCGAATATGTTGGTATTCCAACGTGGACACTACATTGTTTGATTTTACCTAACGATCATTCCTGTATCCCACAAACCCGAGTTGTTTTTCTTTGTTTCACTTGGTGTCCGTTCTTTCTCTGATTTCCTGTATTTTTCATTGCCTTCCAAATCACAAACGTTCCGACATCCGAGCCAAACTAGGATCAAGGAGCCCGTCGCCGCACAACACACGGGTGCGTAACCGCCCTGATTGTTGGTGCACCATGTCATCCCCAAAATTCTTCTCGCCAATAATTATTTATTTTAACATTTCCTCCCTGTTTGAAAAAACCCTGTCTTAAACAGCCGGTGATAGCGATCATCTGTGTGTGAGTTTTGTGTACATCGCTTCCTTTGTGAAGAAGGCTTTGACCGGAAACTTATGTGAACAATCTTTTCATCGTGCCTGCCCGCTGCTCGTCTTGTGAGACCTTATCTATCCACTTCACAGTATAGTTATTCCCTCATTAAGTTTGTTGTAAATAATCAACTGCACTTCAACAAGAACAATGATGTACACAATTAAAACACTAGATGAAAAATGACGTTCATTCCGCCACATTAAGGCTGTCTTTAGTGCAAACAAGGGTTCGCAATGCAGCAGTCAAAAATTTGGATCACTTACTCAGTGATATAAAATGACAGACAGTGACGTAAAATTTGAAAGTAAACTGAAAACGTTTCTCTCACCTCCCATTCCACAGAAGACCTTCAATTATCACAGCGAGTCAATGGTGGTGGGTAGGAATTACTGGGTAACATCTGTCTGTCTTTAATTTAAAAAGAAAAGACTAATAAATGGTCAGAGGGGAGCATATGAAAAAAAGAGATTGACGTTAATATAGAATGACTTGTTCCATATCATCAGAATTTACGGTGTAGATGGTACGTGGAACATGAAACTAACTATCTAACTAACTAATTAACTATTAGTATATCATGAAGCACTCTATAGGCTTATATACTTTAAAAACCTCAAAATAAAATTCAAAAGTAAAATCAATCAGATGATCAAATGAGATGTACATTCCAACTATGATTCGTTTAGCTAGTCCTGTAAAACTTAGTACACGTTAGTGCACGTTTGTAGACGTTAGCACACATTACTACACGTTTATGTACGTTAATGGATATGACTTTTGTCTAGAGAAATAAAAACACAGATACAAATTTAAAATTGTAAATATATTTGTTTATTTAGTGGGATTAGGTGTAAATTGACCGAATACACACCAAAATGGGGAAATTGAGGAAGTACTTGGGTATCTTCTGGTTCGCACCGAACAATTTGTACATGGGAACAAGTATGCAGCAACAAGAGGCATTCGGGAAAACGTCGTCATCGAAACGAAGGGAATCAGGGAGGGAGTCAAATTTTTCCGTCGAGGCAGTATTATGCTGTATGTCTATTAAGGCACGAGTGATATATGCGAGTTGACTATTGTATTTGATGCTTTTCAGGATGACAGTGAACCATTCACCTCTAAATTACTTGCATCTGCGTTAAAGGATAACAGAGAGTGGGCGGGGAAATCGATTGAGATAGAGCTGTAACGAGGTACGATGTAATGGTTGACTGATTCACTCTAAAGAAGGAGAAATTGATGCAGGTCAATTTTTTTCCAGCGTTCTGTCCGGATGCATAAGTCGCGTGACATAGCCTACGTTATACTCGCATACAGCCACGTGTTTGTATGTGGTCTAAAGCACTGTCTACTTGCGATCCTTAACGGTAATCCTGTCGGTGATCAGAGGGCTTCCGTCTCTTATGTGATGAAACTTGACACATTCCTCTAAACCAACTTTGATTTGTGATATACTCCATCTCCCCATCCCATCTTGGGTGTAAAATCGAGACCTCAGCGTCATAACTAAATTAGCGATAGGAGCTTGTAAGGCGCTGCAATCCCTGTGTACACAATAGCCCAGCAGATGTGCTGTTTATATAGTTAGTGACGGAATGACTTGTAATTTTCATATGTCGGACGCTGGTGCTATGCGTTTATCTGTTTCTTTGTAGGGTGTACCCCCGCGATTAACGATCATTTTATATTGGCGTGATGCAGCCATACTATACATCTCCGGAAAGCTATAATGCGCTCGTATCACTCAGAGCAAGAGCTTTACGGAAGTAGTTTTTTTACGTTTTACGGTTCGATAGCATAGTTTATCGTAGAGAAACCAGGAAGGAGGATGTATGTCATGCGCTTGAAATATATTCCTCGTAATGGAATATTAACAAGGCTACATTCCATACATCTGATAGATCGGAATCGCATGCTATCTAACATTATAAACCGTTTTAAGTGCAGAACGATTTAGTCTTAGGAGTGCATGTATTTATGTTCTGTCTCATGGCAATACCTTCAGCGTACAATACTTTAGAGTTGATAGCTTGGTTGATTTACGTAAATATGCGTCGAACTCCATCCGTCTGGATCTCGATCGATTGTAAAAATGATTTGTTTCTTGTTCTTCTTAACTGTCTGCTATTACATCACAGCACTCTGCAATCTGTTACTATACATCGATAAGGAGTGCTACGCTCCTAGACATGGCCGTCTCTCGAGAAATCTCGTGTACTTGGACGGGCTAAGACTCGGAAAGCTCGATTCATTCACGAGGCGTGGAGTGTAGCGGTCCTCTTCTGATCGGTTGCAGATTAATTCGGTAACGGTGCTGCAGGGCGGGTTGGTCAGTGACAGTGTGAGAAGGGTCTTTCACTCTCTAATTTTACCATATGACAGCGAGAATGCTCTGTGACTCTCATACGCAGAGAGGTAGATCGTAAATTAAGCACTATGCTCGAGATGTTAGAACTAGTAAAGCATTGTCTTTGATGATTCACGTGTTCGAGAATTAACACTGAATGGACGTACTGAGCAGTCTTCTATCTACATTCGCAATGATACTCGCAAAGTAGAGAAGGCGTGGTTTAGCTATGATACGAAACTGGGGGAGGCATGCTGACCCATCATTGAAAGTGCTCAACAGCAAGCTATAGAAGTAAATATACTAACCAATAACTACAGCTACAATTGGAAGAGGAAGAAACAGAATGTCTACAATTTAAAACAATTTACAGATGCCATAAAAACCAACCTAAAAAGGGGTATTGAAAGGTAATGAAAAATCTTCAATATTCATCAATGAATCAGGACTAAAATGCTTAATATTAAAATCAAAAAAGAAGAATCAGAAGGTTTTATAGGTACGAAAATGACTTTATTTTACTTTCAAGGACCCAGTTTCAACTACTTTTTGAAAGGAATTAGATTCTATGTCTTTTTTGTCTTTCTAATTCTAACTACTTTTTTCAAGCCTATCAAATTTCTTCCTCTATAAATGGAAGTTGAAAATACAATGTCTACAACAAACGGAAAGAAATATTCCATAATAGAACTGCTTGAAAATAAAGTAAAACCAACCAGCGAATGATTTGGATTATGGCTACTTACACAAAATTTGAATAACAATAATGTTGTTATATATATTGGAGATATTATCTATGCAAGCAGAGAATAAAAATCTGTATTGCAAAAAGGTAGTACCTGTGAAAGAAGAGAGGATATTCTAGTGCAAGGTTGCCCAAATTGTCACAAAGAAGGCTGCTACGTTAATGGAGAATTCAAAGATTTTTGTATTTACCATTGCTTCGAATATAATAAAATAGTTTGTGGTAAAGAGTTTAAATGTTGATTTTCAAACGTATAAAGGCTTTTGCTTCTTCTTTTTTTGATTTTAATATTAAGAATTTTAATCCTGATTCATTAATAAATATTGAAGATTTTTCATTACCTTTCAATACCCCTTTTTAGGTTGGTTTTTATGGCATCTGTAAATTGTTTTAAATTGTAGACATTCTGTTTCTTCCTCTTCCAATTGAAGCTGTAGTTGTTGGTTAGTTCATTTGCTTCTATAGCTTGCTGTTGAGCACTTTCAATTTTTTAAAGATGTTGACATTAAACTAAATACTATAAAGCAATGATAAAGCTTAAAAGCAATGATAACGAATCTCATGACATGGAGTTCGTTGGGCGACTTTTGGATGTTTTGGTTTCCACACTCAAGTTATCCGTTTATAAGAATGTTAGTAAGTAAGTCGCTAGTGTGCTCAACCTATCCGTTTATAAGAAAATGTGAGTGCACCCAATGAGCCTACTTACTACTCATCAGCTTTTCTGTTAGTGGGAGAGACGAGTCTAAATGTAGAGCTCGTGAATTATCTTTGGACTGTAGTTGGGAAACCTACGCCAACGCCTTAAAACTCTTTCTGTTTGCTTATGTTGTAACTGTCTTATTTTTATAAAATCAGCCCATGTGTGGCGTGTTATGCTTTCCACCGCAAGAATATGATTTACACCAGTGCAACGTCTAGTTTCCTGAAAAGGGCTGTGGATTAGAACTTCTTAATGTCAGTGTAGATTCTGTCCAAAGTCATGGCAGAGAAAAGGAAATGTTTGGCATTGTACAAATAGCGTATTAGAAAACAGTGTTTGAAACAACTTAACAGGACCAGAGGGAGCATCTCGTGTGATGTAGTATAGTCTGTGGGACACGATTATTCGCCTAGAGTTTAGGTGATCAAACTTTAAAGTGAACTCTGTGGTGTCTGCTTATTTCATAGGATCGCGCCATACAGACAGCAGCAGTAGCAGCAGCAGTTTGAAGCGTAATTTCGGTGAGGTACTGGGCATACCATTAGGAATGCTTGGATGGCTGAACACTGCGCTATTCTGAGGAGCACTGTGAACTGTGAAATCTCTTTCTCCGTATTGCACCACAACACAGCTATGCGTCAGTGCGCCAGCATTGATGCCTAGGTGACTTCTAAATCGGATGAGCTTCTATGCTTCGTAATTTTTTTTTCTCTGTTGGGGGGTAGACAATAACGATGATAAAATGTTGGGCTCACGAATTTGAATAGACACGAATCTGTAGTATTGGTATGTAGTTTGGGGATGTACCACATTGCGCGCATTTCCGCCGAATGCTCAAAACACGTTCCTGTTGCACTAACTCAGGTCGTTCTCTTCCTAAATGGGTGGCTGAATGTTGTGGATATGTCATCCTCCGACTTTTGCTCAGTTCCCACATAAATTGGAATGATCACATGCGGAAAGCTGTAGAAATCGGAGCAGTTGCAAGATGCTTGGGGGAGGACTAAAACCAAGTTGGAATTTTACTGTAACAGCTAGGTCCGTGAAAAATGACTCGCTTCGAGATATGGGACCACCAGAAATATGATTGAGTAGTGGTTATAATGATTAAGGGGACTGTCAATAGGATCAAGTACAGGTGAGTGCTTGAATGTGAAGACACAATTCCAAATCATGGACATCGTGCGTAGCGGATAGCTAGTGTACATTTTCTTACGACCTCAGTCAGCACATCATCTACTACTACTGACGGTGTTCCCTCCCAGCCATCCCCTA
Organism: Schistocerca gregaria; assembly: GCF_023897955.1. NCBI lineage: Eukaryota > Metazoa > Arthropoda > Insecta > Orthoptera > Acrididae > Schistocerca > Schistocerca gregaria. The sequence goes on along the minus strand of NC_064920.1, from coordinate 211,459,027 downwards.
TAACTCAGTGGATATATCGCAGAACCTCTGATAGAGTGTCAATACAGAATGTGGTACAAATACTGTACAATTATCTACCTGTCGGCGGTTTGAGGGAGTCGCAAATACTGCTTACATACTACATTCCTTAGCAGAATCACTTTCAAAATGCAGCAATTTTATCCCGAGGGTGCATCGTGGGCTTACACACTTCTACGGTCACGGCATTTGTCCATAAAAAAACCATCTCATTCAGAGGTAATTTCGTACCTCTATTCGTATAGCCTTTAACAAGGATTCTTGTGTGCACTTGTAGTACCAAAATCACTTGTGACAGTAACATGCAGTAGTTGTTGCAATCGATTTTTTTTAACATCTTGCTGATTACGTCTCTCTTTCTAAGACACAGTGGTAGCACTTGCAGGAAGAAATCTAAGAGACATGCAAATCCATCGTTGATTTTCGGTCAGTGTTATTTCGTATTGTAGGCCATCAGCTATTGACGAAGTATTATACTTAGTAGTAGGGGATGCATTATATGTTCGCATTTGAGCATCTCGTATATAAAGTATGTGTTTGTGTAAAGGAAATGACTATGTCCAGACTTAAGGATTGTACTTACATTTACATTTCCAGAGCCACAGCCTTCAGCAGGGTGTATTTCTAATACTTCGTTCATTGTTGAATGCCATTCAATTGAGACCGCGATTGTAGCATTTAATTGAAAGTATAATGACAAAACATATATGCAACCAGTTTTCTAGAATGATTCCGTGTATGCATGGACTGTGGTGGGAATGATTTATGTCTCCCATTAACAGCAGAATCAGTCCGAATGCAAAGGCGTGTTGGAGTGTAGGAATGTATCTCAGTTAACTTTGTCATCCTCTAGACGACCGAATAGAGAACTAATACTTAGTATGTGTTGGATAGCTTTCGTGATCAAGTGGAAATTTGAGAATGAATATATAGGTGCGTTAGCATTGGACTGTTATTCCCTCCCATGAAAATTGTTTGGCTGACTGGTTCTGCACATTTCGAGCCTTTATTTAGTTGAGAGAAGATTGATTGTGGGCTGTGCACCTAGCAGGTGATAGAGATGTTTCCTTGTTCTCTAATCTTGAGAAACACCTTAGTTGGGCTGTGAATTATAGGGTTGATTTGGAATCTGTTACATCAGTGAGATTGGTATTCACAGGTGGAAATTACATTTTTGCTCTGTTTGTTTCTAGTTACTCAGTGGTCTAGAGTACGCTTCACCTAGCTAATGTTTCAGGTTTGTAGAGAAATAATTTCCAGTCTATATCTTCGGAATTGTATTACGTGAGCAATTGAGAGGCTGCTGCTGCTTGCTTCATATCAAGAAGTACTACAAAAATGGTATAATATTATGGTAAAACATGTGAAAATACTTGTGTTGTTCAATTCAAGCTCCTGCTAATAGTGGGAGAGTAGTTAATTAAGTAAGAGTCCTTCCGTATTTAACAATATGTATGGCACTTTGTGAGGTTTCGTTGTCAGTGCAATATGGTTCAAAAATGGTTCAAATGGCTCTTAGCACTATGGGACTTAACATCTATGGTCATCAGTCCCCTACAACTTAGAACTACTTAAACCTAACTAACCTAAGGACAGCACACAACACCCAGCCATCACGAGGCAGAGAAAATCCCTGACCCCGCCGGGAATCGAACCCGGGAACCCGGGCGTGGGAAGCGAGAACGCTACCGCACGACCACGAGATGCGGGCAGTGCAATATGGTGATTGAGGTAAAATAAGCGATGAATGTCTCGTCTGCAGAGGGAAAAAAAGCGGGCGGTGCTTCCATACCGCCGGCATCAGTAATTCGGCGGGTAAATTCATTAAGAGCCAATCATAGTGTTCGATTCATTCACATCCTTTGTGCTGTGATATAGGAGCCTCTACAAATCGGGGCGATCATTTGTGTATGTTGAGAGCAGGAAGGCTAACACGTTAGGAGCGCTGGGAAGAGTGCATTCGACGTTATTCTGCGCTAATTTCGTAAACAGGTTCTTTTAGGGCACAATTTCCGTGCATACAAGCTGAGACATCTAGAAAACGAGCGTTAATTATTACGAAATTAGAATTATATTAATACCGTCAGCTGCGCATGGACGTTGATGTAGATCAACGGGGACAGGTGAAAATGTGTGCCCCGTCCGGGGCTCGAATCCGGGATCTCCTGCTTACATGGCAGACGCTGTATCCATCTGAGACACCGAGGGAACAGATGATAGTGCGACTGCAGGGACTATCTCGCGCACGCCGCCCGCGAAACTCACATTCTCACCTAGTATGTCCACACACTACATTCGTAGTGTCTGACCCCAACATACTCATTACCCGTGGAAGACATTCTTCCAAGTCCTGTAAGATTTCGAGGGATATGTGTGCATCCGCACAGAAGAAGAAAGTCATGGCTGGTATCGCCAGAACTATATACTTATACGGATATGGTGTTCTTCTTGTAAGTATATTGCGTTAACTATTTCTGGGACACTGTAGAATTCCTGAGAGGTCGACTTGGCTGCTATTTTTCACAAAGCCATGTGATGTAAGAATAACATTGGGAACCATTTAGGTGATGAGTCACAATGCGGACGTTTCATGGTGAGGTGTCAGTCATGATGGGGCGGTTACGCACAGCTGAACAAACCTTGTATGTTCTGTTAGGGGGGAAGCGGCTGTGCTATTCTGTCATCAGTGGTAAAGACAAGTGCTATCCGGAGATGTCTCACATATGGGGGCTGCACCTTAGAGTTCTGTGACGTCGGTATAACAGTGACAGTATACTCGGAAATAGAGCCAACCTTCACCTGAATTAGGTGGCATCTCGCAGCTGTGCTCCCCCCGATCACATCAGCAACTGTGTCTAGGTGAACACGTTATTGGATAGGGATCTCTCTGGTGTCAAGTATGAAAGGGATGTCGCCAATACCGCAGGGCACCTGTGTGTAGTTTGACAGCTGACCGCCGCGTCACTTCCTGTGCGCTCTAGTGGACAGAGGGTAGCAGATGGTGCCTGCGCACGTTGATTGTGTTTCTGTTGAATTATTAGGCGAGCATGTCTGTAAACTGAGATGTGCATTATTTGGGCAGTTTGCGAGTACTGAGCGTGTCTACACATCACTGTGGTGCATTATTCAGGACGAGTCTGCATGTCTGGAGAGCATTATTTAGGAGTAGTTTACAGATCTGTAGGCTAGTTGCCGTGACCCAAGGCATGTCAGAGCGTGAGTTTTGTATCAGTGTGATAACTGTACTCCATTCCTAAATAAAATGTTCGAAAATAAGTAGAGTACACTTCTCCCTAACTCTCTCCAGCAGCCAGCAGGAAGTTTCATATCAGCCCGCACTCCGCTGCAGAGTGAGAATCTCTTTCTGGATTAGCAAGCATGTTTGCAGAGTATTTTAGATGGATTATTATTTTGACAATCTACAAGTGGTTTGGCTCTATGGACGTAAATATATTGCATTATTTACGACTGGTTTGCATGTCTGTGGGCCATGCAATGCGTTATTTTGACAGTTTACAATCAGCACGCACATGTGTAGATTTTATACATGAGTTATTTTGGAGAAGTTTGCAGGTCTGTATGCTGTGTGGCATGTCAGAGCGTGTGTTCTGGGTATTACTGTGATAAATATACTCCATAAGTAAACTGTTCTAAAATAAGTGCAGGCTGAGTTCATGTCCCACCAATTCCTAGGTAGAGGCGGCAGGCAGGTGACTTAGGATGTGAAGTTGAGCTTTGTTTCCCGCAATTTTGTTGGGTTGGTAGAGAAACCCCAGCTGACCTTTCTTTACCGGCAAAATTCAAACTTGACGCCAGTTCCTAGGAAGAGGTGGCAGTCAGGTGACTTACGTTAGTGGGAGTAGCGCAAGTGAACTATCTTACCACGATTTTCTTAGGTTAGTAGAGGTAACCATGGTGTTAGACATTAGCCTGTTGGAATTTGAACTTCCCACAATTTTCCTGGGGGAATGGGGGGAGTGGCACTTTCCAACCAAAATTAAAACTTCCCCGCCAAAAGACGCCATCTTGAATAACGTCATGGCTGCCATCTAGGACGACATCATGCACTGTTGCCAAGTCTACACGCTGTCATATTGGACAACGTCATCGCCACCATCTTGCATACATCTGGCAACGATGCAGAGTGGCTCAGTAACTGCTTTGTCCCAGTACTGCCGTTTCTTCAAAATACTGGAATATGCAATATGTCGCGACGATCTTTAGGTGGACAGCAGTTTTCAACTGCGCCGACTCCTAGATGAGCAAAATGACCAATTACAGCTGAACTCCATGTTGGGGGAGGTCATGTCTTTGCTTGACATTCTTCATACAGGTAACCATAATTATTTGTTACGTGATGATTAGAAGACTACATAAGCATTAGAAAGCATCTCTTAAAACAAATGTATTCGTATTTACAAACGTATTTCAGAAAGTTAATTGAGTCCAGTTTGCAGAACATGTCAAAGGTGTATTGTTTCCCGATAGAGCTAGCGTTTGACGGAATCTAGGCGAACATTCACAACTGCTGTTTAAATCCTATAAGGTCCGATCTTAAATCTTGCTTCGGTAAAAACTTCGTAATTTTGTATGTTAGTGAAGTGCAACAATTTTTACTTAAAGCATGCTTCAAGATAGAACATAGACACACACACACACACAACTAATATCTGGGTTTATTTTGAGATCATTACGCCCGAAACCTCGGGCCTGAGACCCGCTGGGGACGCTGGAATAAGGTTTTGATTACTGGAGGGAGGTGGGCAGAGCAGCAGGCTAATGAGACTTCATTTGCTGGAGCCACGTGGAGGACGCCGCAGCCGCAAACACAGCGCAATTTCCTGTTCAAAGCTCCTAGGATCGTGGTCGGCCAGTTGGCCGGCTATCCAAGTCTAGCTGCAAGCTGCACGGTGTATCCGCGTGGTCTCAGGCGCCTTGACACAGTTCGCGCTGCTCCTCCTGTCGGAGGCTCGAGTCCTCCCTCGGGCATGGGTGTGTGTGTTGTCTTAAGCATAAGATGCCTTAAGTTACATTAAGTAGAGTGTAAGCCTAGGGATAACCTCAGCACTTTGGTGCCATAGGAACTTCCCACGAATTTACGAAGTTTCTAGCTGCAGAACTACGAATACGGCATGTGTAAAAGGCCGAAGACAGCAGTGTGAAAGCGTTGGCTTTATCATAACCTGTTATTTGCAGTCAGAAAGACGAAATCTCAAATGGAATGTAGGGGGTCGGGGTGTATTGGACTACAGGGCAGAATGGTGATGGTTATCTAATTTCGTCTAGAGGCAGTAGAGTCCAGTCAGACTGGCGTTTACCAAAACAGAATCGTTTATGGTTTGATAAGATTGCAACTCGCCAGCTACGTAGTTTGCCAATAGTTTGCCAATAAAAGTCAGCGAATTCGCTGTTCTCTTATACATTACCGGTTCATTTCAAACTAAGGCTAGTCTCCCACAGTGTTTTCTCCAGAATCAGCGATTAGTCTACGTAAACCAGCATGTTCTTAGCTGACTTTGTGTACAATGCTATTGGAAAACACTGCTTACAGTGACTACTGAATATTTTCTCAATATGTATGCGTTTCTGGCTGAATGGTCTGTTGGTGTAGTCTGTTCCTCACAGTCATCTTTTATTCTTCATTTGACGAATTCTGCGGTCAAAATATACCTGCAAGCTAAAGAAGCTAAAAAGAGAGCAAAGATCGGCCTGGTATCTCGGGAAAAGAAGAATCAAGTGAGAGGGAAACGTCTTCCATCAAAGAAGATGACGACGAAAGAAAAAAGAAAGAATTGCAGAACATGAAACATTCGAAGAAGACGGAGCTGCTGCGTATATATAATGCAAGGAATTATATCCCACGTCAACTGAGGGGTGAATTGCATGTCAGAATGCAAGGAGCGGGGTCATAACTCGTGGGCTGACTTGGTTAGTCAGGACGATGCAGCCCAGATTAATTGTTTGTCATTGAAAAAGAAAAAAAAAAGAAAACAGGCACGAAAGGACTTACTGTGTCTGTTGATATAACAAACGAAATACAGTTGAGCTTTCTTATAACAACATCGGTTACAATGACAACTCGGCTATAGCGTCGTGATTTCTGTGGTACTGCCCTATTCCTGGTAAGGTACGTACTTATCACCTTTACTTCATACGACGAATCTGTACTCATACACCTCGTATATATCACTTTCAGCCTGTAACACCTCCGTTCTTATCCCCACTTGATCTGATCGAATAGCAGCCCAATATTTATTATTAACATGACCGTGAACCTAATGGGGCTAATAATCGGAATTGACTGCAACGGAAGTTGTTACTTTCCAGTTCGTCCTGTTCAATATTGTAACACTGAATGTATGGTAATAAGGAACACCAACACAGTTTTCCTAAATACAAACTTATATTCTTCACAAAAAGGAGACAGCCACTGTCTTCGTCATACATATCTAATTGCGGCTAATCTCAGCACAGGCTTTCTTCATTTGCCATTATCTTCACACGCTAATCCATGACTGCATCCAACACTGCAATCCAAGATTAGGCCGGCGCGGTAGACGCGAAACTGAATATCGGCACTAGTAACGTCACTGATCACTTTTATAAAGATACTTCATCACTTCCCCGGTATTTATTTATTATTTGGGGGTCTAACCACGGCGATGGTGACACCCTTCTCGGTTAAAAACCCTGTATTCCAATAATGGCCTCCACACACACACCATTCCCGCCAACCTCTATGGCGCATCTAGATACTCGCTCTCTCAACACGTCACAATCGATTGTTCGCCCTATCGACCTGAACCGGGTGCAAAGTTATAGTAAGGGTCTACGGACCCCTTACAAGCCGTATTTAGGAACAAGATTTTCCAATAATCATTGTATTGTAGAAGGAAATCCGTTGTAATATGGCAACGCGGTATGTTTTCCTCTATGCCCTTCCGTCAACAGTAGATGTAGTGTAGACCCCTCACCTCATTGCTACCTTAGCGCATTCATACTGTAGTACGCTGATAACCTCGGGGTTGGGCGCCCGTAAGCCCTTTCCATACTATAGTAGTGGGGACAATCACAGAGCTCGTCAACTGTACATGTGATGCCAGTTTCCATAACAATTTGCTACGAAGTACACGTATTTTGGAACAGCGTGGCCAAGAAACTGTGGAAGAAACAGTAATATCGATTCATGAAATCGAGAATGCAGCTAAAAAGGTTGACGTGTGTCATCAGTTTGGTCTCGTAAATTCCACAGTCCGAAGGTTATACAGACCAAGGATAAAATTGTTACTGCGTTTAAACAGTATGGAACTAAAACTAAGTAGTTACGAAAAGCTGAACGGGGCGACATGGATTAAGAGGTGCTTAAATGATTTGGGCAACGGAGAAGCATCAATGTACCCATCAGTGGACGTCTACTTACCGTGAAAGCGGAGTAATTTGCCGAGAAATTAAAAGATGAGGAACCTGGGTGCAGCAGTGGCTGGACTGAAGGTTCAAGCAGTGTCCAGGGCATTGCTTCTGGCAAAGTGAGCGGTGTAGCCAACAGAGTCAATAGTGAAAAATCCAACAATGACTGAGTATCGTGTGGCCTACAATGCGTGAAGGACATGCAGACTGTGACATGTTTAATGTAGATTAAACTCGCATTTTCTTTGAATTGGCAACTAACAGATCTCAGAAATTCAAGGGTGAAAATGTGTTGGTGACAAGTTTTAGAAAGAACGAATAACGGTCTGGTTGTGCTAACAGCTGGATTGGAGAAGAAAAATTTTTTCTCGATAGATACATCAAAATATCGTAGGTGTTTTCACTCGGGGTGGGTGCAATAACGACGTCCAGAAGCAATATATGAAGCGATTAAGCTTGACAAAGAAACTCAAAAGAAAACACCACTACACCAGTCGCACAGTGTAGGAGGCAAGCGCAAAATATTGGTGTCCGAGAACTGCGCATAGCGACAACCGACACACGTAGCGGCAATAGCCAGCAATGGCGCAGCTCGACCCGCGAACCGCTCCTGGCCGTCTTTCGAGAGACACCTACGCTGGGCAATCGAAGTTTTAGTTTTTCCTTCAGCTGTACAGTTCGATTTCCCAGCATCATACAAGAATCTTGTTTCAAAAGCTTAACGGTCGATGCAAGACACTGTGAGCTTACAATTGAAAATTGTGGTACGGCTTTTGAAAGACTAAGATGTGAGTAAATTATTCTGAAAAGCATAGTGAGAGCTAAGAGCCTTTTATATTCAGTACGAGTATCTGAAATTAATTTTAACGAAACAGAAGCAATATTCAGAAACTGAGAAGGCTAGCATCGAAATAATTGACGAAGTATCGTTAACAAGGAAACTAGAGTCCAGCAAATACGTAAAACAAATTTTACAGAACTCTTAAATTGTTCTGAGGATCACCTGTGGTCTAGGGACGCCGGCACGGTAAGTCAGCGTGTTTGGTCAGAGGCTTAGCTGTCCCCTGTAAAAAAAAAAAAAAAAAAAAAAAAAAAAAAAAAAAAAAAAAAAAACTGAGTGAATGAATCGACGACGAACTGAAACGGGTGTCTTGCGACGTCCGCCCCGAGCAGATAGAACGAACGAATACGAACAAAATGAGGTTAAAACAAAAAAAGGGGGTAACATCTCTGGTTCATAATCAAAACGTCTTCAGTCCCAGGTTCTAAACCCACCGCTGCTTAAAAGTTAATATTCAGCATTGTCGGCCGAAGACTTCCGGCATAAGAATTCACCCCTCATTCTGCCAACGACCTTGTGAAAGAGAGCGGAGGAGCGGACAGAGGTTGAGGGCACTCTCTGGCCCTCGGGGTGGGAAACTGCCCCTAATGGCGGAAGAATCAGCAATGATCAACGGCACGAGGGTGCAGATGCAATGGAAACCATTGCATTAAAGACACGTAATGTGTATCCACAGGACATGTGGCCTGTAATTGAAGAAGTGCCACGGTGATCTCCCCATTGGAAAAAGATTCCGCAATAGCCACTCATTCGGATCTCAGGGAGGGGATTGTCAATACAGAGGTTACCATGAGAAAAAGACTGAATGATCAACGGCAGGATAACTTTCTACGAGTCGGGGCGCGGAATGTCAGAAGCTTAAACGTGGTAGAGGAAAAAGAATATCTGAATCAATCTAGATATAGGAGGGGTCAGTGAAGTTGAAAGAAGGCAAGGATTTCTGGTCAAATGAGTATGGGGTAATATTAACAGCTACATCAAATCATATAACGGGATTAGGAATCGTTATGAGTAGGAAGGAAGGGTGTTACTGTGAACAGTTCAGTGATAGGTAGAATCGACAGCAAACCAACACCGACAACGAAAGTTAAGACACACATGCCGACGTCGCAAGCTGAAGAGACAGAGAAAGTGTATGAGGATATTAAAAGGGTAATACAGTATGTAAAGGGATATGAAACTCTAGTAGTCATGGGAGACTGGAACGCAGTTCTAGGCGAATTTAAGAGAGCTTTGTAGGATTAAAATCAATTAAGGCAGAAGGGATAGATAACATTCCGTCAGAACTTGTAAAATCATAAGGGAAAGTGGCAACAAAAGACTTTTCACGGTAGTGTGTAGAAAGTGTGAGTCTGGCAACATACCAACTGACTTTCGGAAAAATATCATCCTCACAATTCCGAAGACGGCAAGAGCCGACAAGTGCGAGAATTATGGCACAAACAGCTTAACAGCTCATGTCTCCTAGTTGCGCACAAAAATAATATACAGAAGAACGGAAAAGAAAATTGAGGTTGCGCTAGATGACTATCAGTTTGGCTTTAGGAAAGGTAAAGGACGAGAGAGACAATTCTGACGTTGCGGTTAATAATGGAAGCAAGCCTAAGGAAGAATCAAGACACGTTCATAGGATTTGTCGACCTGGAAAAAGCGTTCGACAATGTAAAATGCCGTTAGATGTTCGAAATTCTGAAGACAGTTGGGGTAAGCTATAGGGAAGACGGGTCATATACAATATGTACAAGAGCCAAGACGGAATAATAAGAGTGGACGACCAAGAACGAAGTGCTCGTGTTAAAAATGGTGTAAGACAAAGTTGTAGCCTTTCGCCCCTACTGTTCAGTCTGTACATCGAGGAAGGAATCATGGAAATAAAGGAAAGATTCAGGAGTGGAATTAAAATTCATGATGGTATCAATGATACGATTCGCTGATGACATTGCTATCCTGAATTAAAGTGAAGAAGAGTTACATGATCTGAAGAACGGAATGTACAGTCTAATGAGCCACACTACGGATTAGTTAATCTAATAAAGACGAAGGTCATGAGTAGTAGTAGAAATGAGAATAGATAGAAACTTAATATCAGGATCGATGGTAAAGAAGTAGATGAAGTTAATGAATTCTACTACGTAGGCTGTAAAATAACCAATGACTGACGGAGGAAGGAAGACATCAAAAGCAGACCAGCAATGCCAAAAGGCATTCCTGGCCTAGAGAAGTGTACTAATATGAAATATCTGTCTTAATTATAGGAAGAAGTTTCTGGAGTATAGCACTGTATGGTAGTGAAACATGGACTGTGGGAAAACCGGAACAGAAGGGAATCTAAGCATTTGAGATGTGGTGCTAAAGACGAATGTTGAAAATTAGGTGGACTGATAAGGAATGAGGAGGTTCTGCGCAAAATCGGAAAGGAAAGGAATATGTGGACAACACTGACAAGTAGAAGGGACAGGATGGTATCTCTTAAGACATGAGGAGGGAACGACTTCCATGCTACTAGATGGAGTTACAGAGGGTAAAAACTGTAGAGGGAGGCAGAGATTGGAATACATCCAGAAAATAACAGAGGACGTGTCGGGCCGCATCAAACCAGTCAGAAGATAGACGACAAAAAAAAAAAAAAATACTGCTGAGGTTATAGTAGGCCAAACATGTTCCCGAAGCGTGAAGTTGAAAAACTACTTAAAATAGATCCTTCCTTTGACAATGAAAAGATGAAAGGATAACTTATATTTATTTATAGCAGAGAGGATAAACATCTACAGCTTCAGGGTCTCCTTAAAACGATTATAAACACCGAAATAAAAAACGTGTTCTCTGAATGTATGAAATTACTGTCGTTAGTTCTTGCACTTCCAGCAACCAGCGCATCTTGCGAAAGAAGCATGAGTACATTAAAACGCGTTAAAACCCACCTTCGTAAGAGCACGACAATTGACAAACTGTCAAGCTTTGTGATCTTCGCTAGAGAGAAGCAACTGTAGAAAGTTCTATCGGATGGCGCGAGTTATTGAGAGGATAGAAATAATTTTCAAAATAATGTAACGGTGAGCTACTATGCGTTATACCTGTATTTTTATTAATGTGTAGCTGTTTAATATTTTAATGCATTTCTTTAAACAATTTATGGAGATGTTTCAACTCCAGTAGAAATATGAATTAAGTTACTTTTGCGGTGTTTTTATCTTATAAGCTTGTGTTTTAAGATTTTTTTCTTTGTTTTGAAATTCGTAATTCTCAGCCTACCCTACAAAAAATGCCACGCTTCGTCACTGCTGCCCTCTGCACTGTAGGCCATATCACAGTTCGGCAAAAACTCACAGTCCCGCTGTTGTAGAAGAACAGCAGAAAGACCTCACTTCAATACCCAGTCACAGGGCTCATCTCCAAACGAGTCTTTCTGTGAGGAAGGATTACTTGTTCATTTTTTCTAATTGTGCTCTTTTATGTAATTGACGATAACCGTATCTGAAGTATGAGTATATCAGAATAGCATAAATTTGCAGTACATAATGAGAAGGCATCTCCCCAATCAAAATAATCTCTTTGTTCACATAAACATCAGATTTAACCATTAGGCTTGTGATTTTGTTCCTGTAAATCGAAACAGTTAATTGTTGTTTGAAACACAGGTAGTTTACAACGTTAGGAAATTGGTCATCTTTTTGCGACTGTTCCCAAAATCAGTTACTTGTCAGCACTAATGCGAATATCTCATGTCAACAAAGACAACATTTAGTACCTACAACTGCAAATAAAATTCGTGAAACCTTCATATTTATGAATCATTGACGCTGAGGTTTAAACTACAATGCTACATAAAACTTGAGAACAAGATATATACATTAACATTATGTATGAAACACCTGCGCCAAGATGGAAGTGATGATGGGAAATTGTAAAGAGAGAAAACAGTTTATATATAAAAATGCACAATATTTACTGTCTAAATATATTTTATTCAATTAAAATTTTCGATTCACAAGAATATCCCCTATTCATAACAGTCTCTCTCGGGTTGTTCTGGTATTAATTCGTATTGAACTTGTCCCCCTCTTAAATAAATTTTTTAAAGCGATCTGTCTAAATACTGACAAAAAAGAATGTCATCGAGGTACAGCAAGGAAACCAACCAGCTCCGCAATAAATATGACAGTTTTTGACTACAACCAGTGGCATGGAACTCGATGCATTTACTAAGTTAAGGCCCTGTATTCTACCGAGCTGTCGTATCACCATATCCAGAACAACAGTGAAAGCGACGACAGCTGATGGACTGCGGCTCCAGCACAGTCGGGTGACGCTCACTGCAGTTCTTAAGCCTGTCTACTCACTTCTACTAATATTGTCCGTAATACTCCTCTCTGTGAACTGCTCTGGTATCGCACCCTGTGGAGCGAGATCAGCTGCTTGCCCATTGGCCACACGAAGACAGCGTCTCAGTACAAGCACGCGAGAATAAAGAGCCCTTCAAATGTCCAGCTGCTGTGAGAGCTTCTTAATTTCCCTATTATGCTCACAGCGGGTCGAATATACAACTCATAGAGACGCCGTGGTAGATCTACTCGGCAATCAATCGAGTCTAGATGCCCCTCCTATATGCACAAGATGGCGCACACAGAGACACGTCCTCTCCGCTCACAGGGAACGATCAGACCCGATGGCTCTGCCATCGCAAAAAAATAAACAAAATAAATAAATAAAAAATATTTCAAAAATAAAAAAACAGCAGAAGCACCGCACTTTCCTGTCCAATCACAGGGCTCGTCTCTAAACGTTTGCCCCCTTCCTACTTCGAGTCATACAGCCTTCCACCAGTACGTGATAGGCCACGTAGCAGTTGACTTGAAATTTCCAACAAAACTCCCACTGAAGCCTATATTTTCAGAAGCCTTAATGGTTGTTAATTAAAAAAAAAAAACTTTAATCTGTGGACGTTGGACTGCCGCTGTGCTGGAGCCGTTTCGCCGCTAAAGGCTTCACTCCTCACTCCACCTTCCGCAAACTCTCTCGGCTGGAGCCCTTATAAACGCGTACAGTTAAGAGATAGTTTTCAGCCGGCAGGCCTCCGTCCCCTGCTTTGCCATTGACTCCGAGACGCGGCTGCCTTCCAACGAGAACGCACTGAGGAATCCCGTTCATAAACGCTGTTCTGACCCTGCCACGCACCACGGAAGAACCCGCTAGTTCACAATGCCTGCCTTCTTTTCCTGTGGCTTCTCAGCGAAAACCTTGTGCCGCGTCCTGACTGCCAACTATCCCTTGAGCATGCAATACAGGCCATTGGTAACGTCATCCTCATTGCCCAGAAACTTCCATCTAAACAACTTGTACTCAACCTCTTATAGCGTTTAAAATACAAGTGTTGCTCTACAAGCGTCATAAAAGACGTCCATAAAATCCGACTCTTTACAGTGGAAATGAATGTGTGGGAACATGTTTTCAGAGGTCTCCCAGTTATGCAGAGACGTTGGTCATCTCCTGACGTGACGTAAACTGTTACGCAATAAGTCTTCTCTGAAACTGTCCTCCAACATATTTGACAACATTTTATGCTCAGTTCCCTTGCTCAAACGGTGCATGTAATAGCTGCCATAGAGATGCGGCACCTCCAGTGATCGTTCCCTTTATTGCTTACTCCTTACTTCACTCCTTTAGTATAGTGGAGGAGTCCTCAATTGGGAGCCGATGTCTGGACAGCGATGGATAAGAATCCTTCAAGAGGAGTTGGCCACCAAAAAAATGTTCCAAAGCCGAGGTGAAGTCGCAGTCGCAGATAGACGAACAAGCATTTCGTTCCCTACTCGAAACTCTCCAGCCAGCATCTGGGACGGTCCCCTTCTGGTCAAAAGACAAAGAATTCGTGTCAGAAGCCTTTTATAAAGATTCATCTATTATATACATGTTGTTGTTGTTGTGGTCTTCAGTCCTGAGACAGGTTTGATGCAGCTCTCCATGCTAATCTATCCTGTGCAAGCTCCTTCATCTCCCAGTACCTACTGCAACCTACATCCTTCTGAATCTGCTTAGTGTATTCATCTCTTGGTCTCCCTCTACGATTTTTACCTTCCACACTGCCCTCCAATGCTAAATTATCTACATAAATTATTGCTCTCATCCACCTGCCCCAAGATCACAGTTCATTATTAGAAGCTCTTCCCAAGCATGTAATGTTCAGATGTTTATATTCATGGGTAACTTATATGTGTTACTTTTTCGATAATAAATCTGATTCTTATAGTGACTACTCGTTTGAGTTATAGGTTAAATGATCTCTACTCTCATTAATATGTGTATGTGCATGGTGTAGTACCCTTATTGTCATGTTTGACCGATCTACTATTATTAACTTCCATTCCACAAGACTCAGTCATGTGAGATTGTTATTTCCATTAGTTAACTTATATGATCATATCGGGTGCTTCCCTTCTCTGTAGTTCACCAGAGATCGGACTTTAGCATCGTAGGGGTGCAGAATAGCACAACCGACACCCCAACAGCGTGCCCAGAGCCCCAAATAGAGCTGGCCCCGCAATGCGAGCAATTGAAGGACTGGAAATGGACAGCGAGCAGTTATGATGCTCTTTGGTGGTGTTTCACATTGCAGCGGGATCCAGAGACAGCATCTGGATCACTTCACGTGGGAGACATTCATTTTGGAAGAAGGACGTAGTGTAGCGAATGAAGCCCAGAAGTTTGGCATTCTTCAGAGAAGCATTTCACGCGCATGGGGAGTGTTGCAAAGAAGTGTACGGGTGGTAGACCAACGTCAGCTGAAGCAGTAGATGACAACTACGTTGTGCAACAGGCAAGAGGGCATCCACATCAGTGGGCTCTCTACAGTGACTTGGCGACTTCATGGGAGGTGGTTCCTTACCTGGTGACCAGTGCGTTGTGCTTCGTTGACAGCCACACACTGGCGGCTCCGTTGGCGATGGTGCCAAGAGCATGGGGCCTGGCCCAACGAGAAGTGGCATTTGGTGTTCTTCTGGGATGAGAGTAGATTCAGCCTAAATAGTGACTTTGGACATACACTCATATGGTAAAACGTGGGAACACGCAATGCACCCACCAACATTGTCGAATATGATCTTTTTGGTGGTTCAAGAGCTATGGTGTAGGGACACATATTCCATGGGCGTAATAACCTTCGTCTGTTTGAACACAACAGGCTCACTTGTCAATATTATTATGACACTGTTCTATTTCCGCTTGGGCCACTATGAAGGGGTACATTCGGCCATGACTTCGTTGCTATCGATGAGGGTACGCGACAACATCGAACCGCACAAGCAAAGGAGGTGTTGGAACGAGAGCATATTAGGCGACTGGACTGGCCTGCCCATTCCCTCATACCATCGAGTACATGTGGGATACGCTGTAGATATGTACTGCAGTACGTCCACAAGCACAAACAGCCAACCAGCAATTGTCAACCACCCTGGTGGAACAATGGAACGCCCATGCACAAGAATTGCTGTCCATCTTTGTAACCTGCATCGGAGCATGCTGCAAGGTATGCTTTATTGTCCGTGGTGATTACACCCCATTAAGAACCATGCACCACCTGATGTTACATCCACGGGCTCATCATAGATCGCAGTGATTTCAATGTAATTATTGTCTTTTAATGAAAGTGTAATTTCTGTTCATGTACTATACTGTAACAGTTTTTCCAGTGTATGGTCGAGGCTTCATTGAGCTACGTTACTTGTCATTGGAATGTCCTGCAGAAGATAATTTCGTCGTTCTGTTTTGCAGAACAAGTTTTTAAGCTAGTAGGGAATGCACCACTTTGTTAAAGGTGTGTGGGAACATTTACTTATAACCCAACGGTTTATTATAGTAGAATCTTACCACTTCAGATAGCACAGGGCAGTGGGTGCTGAATGAACGGACCATGGTGTCCAATTTGTAGTCGTGAAGACGCCTGCAGATGCTACATTCAGCGCGGCTCCCGAGCGAAGCGACCTTGTGGTATATGCAATCCAGGGTGGCGGCTTAAAGGTCATGTCAGGTGCTGGCGCGGGTAGTTTGGCGCGGCTGTGCTGCTAGTAATGCGAAATGGAGGACTGCCAAGTCGCTGTAAGTGGTAGAGGCACGGACATCTAGGCTGCGAACCCCGGCCTTGATGTCTGGCGGGCGGCCTCTGTCATGGTTGGATTCCCATTGGTTCGGTGGCTGACAGTACCCCAGTTCGAGCCTCGAGCCATGAGTGTTGTGGCTGTTCGCCCAGCTGCCGGTCCTGCCAGGATACAGTTGTACGATGGTGGCACCATGACAGAAGTACACAACAGCTTACGCCGACTCTATGACTCAGCATTTCGAGGCTTGTTGTTGAGAGGACGCCGCAGTGGCACGTATGCCACTTGCCACAACACCGCTGAAGTCTCGCAGGTTGTGGTAATTTCTTTGGTCATTGATCGCAGGGTAGTGCTGCCGCCCTGATATGAAGGTTGTGGCGAATGCTCCGCCAGAGGGTTGCAGTAAGTAGTATTATTATGGCAACGAGCCGTTGCCTAGTGTACGCCGTTACAGCATGTGACAATTAATTTCAAGTTGAGACGTAGGTATCGCTACATAGTTTAATACCACTTTTTACTTAAATGGCTATTTCTCAGTTCAATTGCAATTTTTATCATCACTAATGGAGCGTCTGAGCAAGGACTATTGAGTCCTGTGACAAGTGACGACGTTTACGTTACTGGACCCTGTAGTTACTTCAGTCGAGACAGCGCTCAGTGGCGATCAACGTTCATTTATTTATTTCACAGAGTGCGTGCTAGCGAGAGGGCAAGACAATAAATGATTTGTGAAGTGAAATCTGGCTTCGCAGGGCAGAGCGGATCAGGTTGTGGCCAATGTCAACTACTGTTAGTTACACAAGAACACACACAACCTTATTCCTCAAACCAATGCACACTTTTTATTTAAATCAACAAATATCAATTCACGACTGAGGGCCCAACTAATTTCTTCACTATAAGTTTAAATCATTGCCTTTAAAACACCAGGATTTTGAGTAACGGCTGAAGGCCTTACTTCAGAAAAGTTGCAATATCTTCATAGCAGAAGCCTGAAGTAATATTTCAGATCAGCTAAGGAAATTCTTTAAAAGCCAAGTATTTACAAATTGCGGCTAAAGGACAAATTAAAGAAAATCCAAATTAATTCTTTGGCTGAAAGCCCAATAAATTTTTTTTAAAACATAATAAAAAAGAGAGGCTTTAAGAGTAAAATTTCACACAGTACAGCAGAAAAACCTCTTAAGAAAACTTCAAGTATCTTGTCGGCTGAAGGACCAAACAATTACTCAAGGATAATTAAGACAACCTTCAGATAAAAATATACAGAGCACGGCTGAAGGCCATTTGAACAATTCCAGATAATTAAAGAGAAACCCTACAGACAAGGATTTACATATTAAAGCCACAGATTCTGAATCAAACGCGGCTGATGGCCTAAATAGAGAGCAACAATAATTTTAAATGAAGTACGGCTGGAAGGCTAATCTTAAAGTTGTTATGAAGTTCGGCTGAAGACCATATACTAAACATAAAACAGACATTATTGATACACGGCGGAAGGTGTGGCACAGTACCTGCGACCAAATAAAATGACAGTCACAAACAACAAACGGTGGTGCTCAGGAGCGTCCCAAGGGTCGGCCTGGGGAGGAAACTCTAAGCACAGTTCAGGTGAGACAGGCATCCAAGCGTAACACTGAACAATCGGGAGGCAACACGACCTAGGGACGGCTCAGGAACCAACCAACAACCTAATAGATTCACTTCCATCCGACACACTCGCAGCTGTGTTTCAACCGACCGATTGACTACTCCAGCACGCAGACAGCATCCATTTGCACAGTGGAAATCACAGAAGCTACACACGGTTCCACATAAACACACTCGCACAAGAGTCCGAACAATCGTAAAAGCAATCACTGTGGAACAACAAGGACGAATCCATTCGACACACAGAGAGTTTCCACAAGCGGTGGGCGACCAAATACACTTCATCCGTTGAGACGAACGACCGAACGACCAACCCAGGTCGTTCCCATTCAAGTTACGTGTGTCGGCAACCATCGGGAGAGTCTTGGCTGTCCGAAGCTGACCCCAGCTCCAACCTGACTCAACTCCTTGTCCGTCTGTAACTCGGAGACATGGCGACCCGGGCACACTGACTCGGACCCATCCAAGCAGAGGTAAGTCTTGCCCATTAGCCTCGACATCTCTGCGCAAGGATGGAACCGACCTACGTCCGGCACGATGATCAAGTGACGAGGCCCAGAAACGGTCAAAAGACCCAATACGTGTCACCCGATGAGACGACCAACCGAACGACCAACCAACGGTCGTCGCGCTCCAATCTCCTTCCGACTGACAGTTCATGTGTGTCACCGGCGGTAGGCGAGCACTGGCTGTCCGCACCTCGCTGGCGCTCCGTCGCCGACTCACTGCCGCTACGTCCCGACTTCACTGCTGCTGCATCCCGACAGAGCTCCCAACTGAACTCCAGACACACGACGACCCGGAAATACTGTCTGTCGCTCCAGAGATGGTGCGACAGTGCACTCATCGATAAGCGCTCCTGCTGCCACTCACAGGCAGGTAGGGCAGGAAGTTAGTGACGCCAGAAAATGGAATAAGAAAACGAGGCGGCAGTACGGTAAGAGAAAATGACCAACAATAAACCGTATGAACACGAGCCGCGCACGTCTCATGGTGTATCAGACATAGAGGCACGAAGCTGCACACCTTGTACCAATTTATTGCAAAGTCCATTATCGTAACTGCCTGTCGAGACCTGAAAAGATGGTAACTTTGATTACCGAAACCGGTTAGCGAGAGTAAAAGTTACAATTAGCGGTCTTGGCGACAAGATTTATTTTCATTAATGTATTGTGTAACAAAATTAAATAGTAATGCCTGAGTGTGCAGGCTGAAGATAGTCACACTTCGTTTCAAGTCTTGGTACAACACTGTGACCACGAGGTGCCACTTGAAAAAAAAAAAAATCTGCGTCTACATGCGCCTATTCGATCGAGTATTCCGGATTTCTAGAGATGAACAAAATGAACTGTTTCGCAAATAGTGCAGGAAGTGGTGACGTATGTGTCGTATCATTTCAAAACTGTAGTAGACAGGCTGATTAGAAAACTGATTCTGATTTACTCCACTTACGCTCAATCGCATATTCCGTAAAAGTGAAAAACCCTGAAATAGGTGCAAAAGGAATCGACAAATTGCCAAATTCGTAGAATAAAGTTTCATTGATAATACTGGTGCAAAGTTCGCTGTACGGTCGTACGACTGGGCGATTGTACATCTATTCGCCAGTTCACATCTCCGCAGCCGACGTTCATCTGTGTCATCTATGGCCCGTCGTCCACTACAGTTGCCTCGGAGCCGGTTTTGGATACTCCATTTTGGTACGTACGGTATACTTTATCTGTGGCAGCAAGCGAACATTTATATATACTTTGCCGTCTCAGAAATGCTTCCGTCCTTGGGCGACAGCTACTGCTGATGCCCTTTTGCTGGTAAGGTAAATCGTTCCGTTTCGCAATTATTTATTCCGAGTGCCCCACACCGCGACACGCTTTATACACCCTCCACTGCCAGTTCTGCCAGCTGCCGTCTGTGAGTGATTACTGCACGTTGACGTCGAACGTAAGCGGTGGTCACGGTAATATGGCAGGAGTGTATACTGTTACGCTCACTTCTTACGTCCCGAATACATGAATATTTAAAAAAGAATTGTATACGCTTTATGTTTTATTATACCGTTAATGATTCTTATTGTTATTCAATTCAGGAACTAATTTAAGTTAAATATTTTATCTGGGTTCTGCTTTCTTAAGAGTACATTACAGAGGGCGTTAACGTTCTTCTTTTTAAACTTTAGCCGACCGGCGTGGCCGAGCGGTTCTAGGCGCTACAGTCTGGAACCGCGCGACTGAAACGGTCGCAGGTTCGAATCCTGCTTCGGGCATGGGTGTATGTGATGTCTTTAGGTTAGTTAGGTTTAAGTAGTTACAAGTTCTAGGGGACTGATGACCTTCGAAGTTTTAAGTCCCATAGTGCTCAGAGTCATTTTAACCGTTTTTAAACTTTAAGTTTATGGACTTGCTATTTCTACATCTGAAGTTCGGACTCGGACTCTAAAAACACAAGGTATCTCGTGTTTATTCCAAAGTTTACTCCAATGATGTAAGATAAACGTGGATTTTTTAAAATAAGAGTATGTAATTTTTGACGAATCCACTCATATTTAAGTAGACGATTTCCAAATTGTGAATCTTTCGTAACTACACTATTTTTGTGATACCGACTGTCACCTTATCGCATATTCCCTCATCGAATTTGCGGCTTTGCACGGTGACTGCTGCTCAATGACCAGTAAATTGATATTTCGCACTCACACATTTTGAATGACATACTTATTTACACGATCGCTTCTCATTCCGCATAAGAATGAAAGTGAAAATAAAATTACAAAGTCCATGGAGTGAGTCACATTTTGAGTGACATACTTATTTACACGATCGCTTCTCATTCCAGATATGAATGAAAGTGAAAACAAAATTTAAAAGTCCATGGAGTGTAGCCTCTTTCCGGTCTAATACACTTCCCCGCTGCACGAATATTCTGGTTCAAAGCAGACGATTGCGCTCAGCGACAGCACATAACTGAGTTACCAGCCCTCCACCCTCTGCCGCCCCGCAACGAGAGGGAGGACTAATTTTCTTACGGCGCTAATTAATGAAAGAGTTTCGGCCCAGGGGATTCCTGGCGCCGTCTTCGGCCGGACGGACCGCGCAGCCGGGGACCCTGGATAACAAGTCGGCAAGGGGTCGAGTGGCGGCGCTAATTAATGTCTGCTCCACGGCTCCAGGCGGCGAGCTGGCCTGCTCAGTCAGCTCGCGCTCAAGAATTAGAAGGGAGGTGGCGGGGGAGGGCGGGGGTGTAGCTGACTGCAGCTTGACGCGGGGCGAGGGAAATTACCGCGTAGCTCGGGTACCTACTACCACCAAGCTCGATGTCTACTAGCCAACTGCCTACGCTATTGCAGTGAGTTGCTATATCTCCAAGTACTAAATTCGTTCCATTAGTATTTCTTTGTTCTAAATAACATGTAGCTCAACTGAATGAACTTTCCGTATAATTATCATTTATTTATATATCCAGTTTACATGGCACTCGAGTCCTCTCTTATCTCTAACCGGGCGTTCTTCAAGAGTTAATATTTCACTGCTACTTTGACAAAAATTCACGTTGTGAGATCCTTGCTGTGTACAAAGTACCGGTTGATTCTTTCAGAGAATAGCAAACAGGCAGTTTTTGTAACGCTATTTCTTCACTTAAATAGCGCGGTCAGATTGCTTCTTCAAATTAAGATACACTTCTCTTGTTGTTTGTCCTTTGAGTGGTGGTGCCCTACAACGAATAGTAATTATGTCTTATAACGATTTTAAATTATGTCGATGCCGACGTCGACATAAGTAAGTAAAACATTTTCAATCTAAGAACCTTCAACAATGCAGCACGTCAGCAATCGTTGATTAATATATTAAAAAACTAAAAACCGCATGATTGCGAAAAAAGCACCTAGTTCTAAGTGTTAACCCAGGTTTCGCCATAGATAACTGCACCTTCATCAGAACAACAATAAAACTCACAAGTGTCTAAGAAGACATGTGTCAATGATTAAAAGAACACCATGGCTATACATTTACAAACGAAAAAGAAAAGGGAATAAGAAACAGTACATATGTACAAAGTCAAAACCACTACTTAACTTAATGGTGTACGCTCCACCTCACACCGGCCTATGTTCAATGGGCCAAGACCCTCTCCGTACACAGTCCGCGGGCACGGACGGAGGCATGGTCATCGTTTCCTCTTCCTCCACCCCCAACTTCAACCAACCAATCCACGGCGTCTCTCTCTGCTGTTGCTTCGCCCGCCCTTCCCCTCCCCCTTTCACCCCCCGAGTCAGATGGTTGTGGAATGTCTCCTTCCTCTTCTTAATCAAACTTCGATCGGTTTCTCAGGTCTTATTAAGAATGTAGCAACTACCACGACTGATCACGTATTACCCTACTCCAATCTCAGCTGTTTCAATAATGATACAGTCTCAGAAGTTTGAGGTCTGTGTCAGAACCATAATATGACCCTAATCCATTCTGTGATTTTCCAATAAGCAGACTTCCACTCTTACCGACTTGTTAGGCTACCGCAGACTAGTGTGCCACGGCTGTTCACGGTAGCGATATTCGACACTGTGAGCCAACCGATGTACGTACACTATGTGATCAAAAGTATACTGACACCCCCAAAAACATACGTATTTCATATTAGGTGCATTGTGCTGCCAAGTACTGACATGTACTCCGTATCAGCGACCGCAGTAGTCATTATCGTGAGAGAGCAGAATAGGGCACCCCGTGAAACACAAGGACTTCGTACGTGGTATGCGAGATTTCCACACTATTAAACATCCTTAGGTCTACTGTTTCCGATGTGATATTGAAGTGCAAA
Organism: Schistocerca gregaria; assembly: GCF_023897955.1. Classification (NCBI taxonomy): domain Eukaryota; kingdom Metazoa; phylum Arthropoda; class Insecta; order Orthoptera; family Acrididae; genus Schistocerca; species Schistocerca gregaria. Next base: position 211,436,206 of record NC_064920.1, on the reverse strand, counting down.
CGTGAAGGGACGCGTACAGCACAAAAGAGTACAGGCCGACCTCGTCTGTTCACTGACAGAGACCGCCGATAGTTGAAGAGGGTCGTAGTGTGTAACAGGCAGACATCTATCCAGACCATCAGATAGTAATTCCAAATTTCGTTACGAACGACTGCAAGTACTATGACAGTTAGGCGGGATGTGAGGAAACTTGTATTTCATGGTGCAGCAGCTTCTAATAAGCCACACGACAAGCCGGTAAATGCGAAAGGATGCGTCGCTTGGTATGAGGAGCGTAAACATTGGACTATTGAACAGTGGAAAAACGTTGTATGAGTGATGAATCACGGTAAACAATATGTCGATCCGATGGCAGGGTGTGGGTGTGCCGAATGCCCGGCGAACGTCATCTATCAGCGCGTGTAGTGCCAACAGTAAAATTCGGAGGCGGTGGTGTTATTGTGTGATCGCATTTTTCATGGAGAGAGAAGCAGCCCTTCTTGTTTTGCGTGGCACTATCACAGCGAAGGCCTTCGTTGATGTTTTAAGCACCAACTTTGCTTCCCACTGTTGAAGAGCAATTCGGGGATGGCGATTGCATCTTTCAACACAATCGAGCACCTGTTCATAAAGCGCGGCCTGTGGCGGAGTGGTTACACGACAATAACATCCGTGTAATGGACTGGCCTGCACAGAGTCCAGACCTAAATCCTATAGAACAGCTTTGGGATGTTTTGGAAAGCCGACTTGTTGCCAGGCCTCACCTACCGACATCGATACCTCTCCTCAGTGGAGCACTCCGTGAAGAATGGGCTCCCATTCCCCAAGAACACTTCCAGCACCTCACAACGTATGCCTGCGAGAGTGGAACCTGTCATTAAGGATAATGGTGACCCAACACCATACTGCATTCCAGCATTACCGATGGAGAGCGCCACGGAACTATCATTTCCACCAGGTGTTCGGATACTTTTGGTCACATAGTGTAACTCATGCGGTATTGGCAGGGGAGCTGATAAATCCTGACTTCCACAGTTCAGGTTCGTTCTTGTCACTGCCAATCTCTGCCATGTTCCGCTAGTGGGAGGAGATACGAGTCCCATGTCAGCTTTTACGCAATAAGTTAATCAGTGGACCTAGTGATGGCAATATAGTTGCTTGCTGAAGTATTGTGTGCATAGAACACTGACATCTGGCCATTCAATCATGAATTATTTTGTCATGAACTACTTTGGGAGAAGTTGTAGAATCACTACATAAGTACGATAATGTAATAATAGTGATAATAATAAGAATAATAATAATAATAAGAGGCATAAAAAATGACTGTCCGAGAACGAACTAAATGGTTCTCCCACTTGAAGATGTGCCGTCTATGACGTCCAAAAGTTCCAATTTGAATGCCGCGTGTGAGTAACCGATTTCTGTCAGGATCGTTGGGAGACAAGTGCAACACACAACATTCATAGCGAACGAATTTGTATTACATTGCCTTGCTATGAATTTTGTCTACTGTGTGCTAATGAATATATGGTATTACATTAATGTCAGTACGATTAACATTGTATTAAGCAGTTTTCTATTAACATAACATCCTGTTGAATGGGAGCAATTACACTTTAAGACAAAAAGAAAACAGACACTTCGCTAGGGAATAATCCTAATTGGACGGAAATCGCTAATTGTGGTGTATACGTGCAGACAGACAAATGATTACAATTTCAGAATCAATGAATGGTTGATTCAAGAGAAAGAACTTCATAAATTAACCAAGCCATGGTCCACCCATATACAAGCAGTTATACGGCTTGCCGTTGATTGATACCTCATGAGGGTAATCGTGACAAATTCTGTCTAGTTAACGCGGGAGAGCATTGAAATCCCGAGGTGGTCGGTGGGCGCTGCCCACAATGCTCAAAACGTTCTCAATTTGGGAGAGATCCGGCCACCTTGTTGGCCCAGGCAAGCAATAGAAACTCTAGCCGTGTGCAGGGTGGCATTCTCTTGCTGAAGTGTACGCCCAAGATGGCTTGCCAGGAAGGGCAACAAAATGGGGCGTAGAATATTGTCGACATACCTTTGTGTTGTAAGGGCGCTGCAGATGATAACCAAAGGGGTCCTGCTATGAAATGAAATGACACTCTAGACCATCACACCTGGTTGCTGGGACATATGGCGGCCGACAGTCGGGTTGGTATCCCACCGCTGTTTTCAGCCTGTCTTCAGTGATGAGTCCCGTTTCGAATTGAACCACAATGACCAGCGAAAACATGTGTGAAAACACCCAGCGCCAACACACAGTCAGACAGCCATGTGTGGTGGTCTGGGGTGCCATTTATTTTCATAGCAGGACTCCTTTTCTTGACTACCTCGGTGCCCTTACACCACAGAGGTCTTTGTGTGTGTGTGTCTGTGTGTGTATGTAATCAGTCATGTGCTGTTAATTTCTTCATATCAGAGTAGCACTTGCAACCTGAGTCCCCAATTATTTGCTGGTTTTGTTGTTTTGTTCCAGTCTCTGTCCTCCACTACAGTTTTTACCATCTGCAGCTCCCTCTAGTTCCATGGAAGTCATTCCCCGGTGTCTTAACAGATGTCTTATCATCCTGCTGTCCTTCTCCTTGTCAGTGTTTTCTTCATATTACTTTCTTCCCCGATTCTACGCAGAACCTCCCCATTCCTTACCTTATCAGTCCACCTAATTTTCAACATTCTTCTGTAGCTCCACATTTCAAATACTTCGACTCTCTTCTGTTTCGGATTTCCTACAGTCCATGTTTCACACCCATTCGATGCTGTGCTCCATAAGTACATTCTCAGAAATTTCTTCCTCGAATGAAGTCCTATGTTTGGTACTATTAGACTGCTCTTGGCCACGAATCCCTTTTTTCCTGTGCTAGTGTGCTTTTGATGTCCCCCCTTGCTCCACCCGTCATTCGTTATTTTTTGCCTAGGTAGCAGAATCCCTTAACATCGTCTATTCCGTGACAGCGTTTCTCACTGTCTTCATTTCTGTTACTTCTCATTTCTTTTGTCTTTCCTCGGTATACTCTCACTCCATATTCTGTACTCGCTAGACTGATCATTTTATTTAGCAGATCATATAATTCTTCTTCACTTTCATTCAAAATAGCAGTGTCATCAGGGAATCCTATCATTGATATCCTTTCATTTTGCATTTTAATTCCACTTCTGAACCTTGCTTTATTGCCATCATTGCTTCTTTGATGTACATATTGAAAAGTAAGGGCGAAAACTACATCTCTGTCTTGCACCTTTTTTAATGCGACCACTCCGTTGCTGGTCGTCCACTTATTATTCCCTCTTGGCTCTTGTACGTGTTGTATTTGACCCGTCTCTCCCCATAACTTGCCCATATTTTTCTCAGAATTTCGACCATCTTGCGAGATTTTACACTATAGAACGCTTTTTATAGGTCGACAAATCCTGTGAACGTATCTTGCTTTTTCTTTAGTCTTCCTTCCATTATTAACCACAACGTCAGAAGTACCTCTTTCGTGCCGTTACCTTTCCTAAAGCCAAACTGATTGTCATCTAGCGCAACCTCAATTTTCTTCTCCATTCTTCTGTATATTATTCTTGTAAGCAGATTGTATGTATGAGCTATTATGCTGACTGTGCGGTAAATTCTCGCACTTGTCAGTTCTTACCGTCTTCGGAATTTCGTGGACGATGCTGTTCGGAAAGTCAGGTGGTATGTCGCAAGACTCATACATTCTACGCACCAACGTGAATAGTCGTTTTGTTGCCACTTCCCCCCAACGATTTTAGAAATTCTTTTGGCATGTTATCTATCCCTTCTGCCTTAATTAATCTTAAGTCCTCAAAAGCTCTTTTAAATTCTGATTCTAATGCTAGATCCCCTACCTCTTCTGAATCGAGTGTTGTTTTTTCTTCTATCACATCATACAAATCATCTCCATCATAGAGGCTTTCAATATATTCTTTCCACTTATCCGCTCTCTCCTTTGCATTTAACACTGGAATTACCGTTGCACTCTTAATGTTATCACCCTTGCTTTCAATTTCACCGAAGGTTGTTCTGACTTTCCTGTATGCTGACTCTGTCTTTCCAACAACCATTTCTTTTCCCAAGTCTTCACATTTTTCCTGCAGCCATTTCGTCTTAGCTTCCCAGCACTTAGTATTTATTGCATTCCTCAGCGACTTCTATTTCTATAATCCTAAGTTTATTGGAACATTTTTGTACTTCCTCCTTTCATCGATCAGTTGACCTATTACTTCTGTTACCCATGGTTTCTTCGCAATTGCCTTCTTCTACCTATGTTTTCCATCCTAGTTCTGTTATCGCCCTCTTTAGGGGTGTCCATTCCTCTTCAACTGTACTGCCTACTGAGCTATTCATTATTGCTGTAGCCATAGGCTTCGAGAACTTCATAATTATTTCGTCATACCTTAGTACATCCATATCCCACTACTTTGAGTATTGATTCTTCCTGACTAATGTCTTAAACTTCACCCTACTCTTCATCAGCACTATATGACCTGAGTCTATATCTGCTCCTGGATACGTCTGACAATAGAGTATCTGATTTCAGAATCTCTGTCTGAGCATGATGTAATCTAACCGAATTCTTGCCGTATCTCCCAACCGTTACGAAGTATACCTCCTCCTCTTGTGATTCCTGAACAGAATATTCGTTATTACTAGCTAAAACTTGTTACGGCACTCAATTAGTCTTTCTCGTCTCTCATTCCTTGTCCCAAGTCTATATTCTCCTGTGACCTTTTCTTCTATTTCTTCCCCTACAACTGCATTCCAGTCTCCCATGACTATTAGATTTGCATATCCCTTTACATACTGTATTGCCCTTTCAATATCCTTATACACTTTCTCTATCTCTTTATCTGCAGCTTGCGATGCCGGCATGTATACCTGAACCATCGTTGTCGGTGTTGGTTTGCTGTCGAATCTGATAAGAACAACCCTATCACTGAACTGTTCACAATAACACGCTCTCTGCCCTACCTTCCTATTCATAACGAATCCTACTCCTGTTATACCATTTTTTGCTGCTTTTTATATAACTCGATACTCATCTGACCAGAAATCCTTGTCTTCTTTCCACTTCACTTAATTGACCCCTACTACATCTAGATCGAGCCTTTGCATGTTCCTTTTCAGATTTTCTGGCTTCCACATTAAGTTCAAGCTTCTGACATTCCATACTCGACTCGTAGAACGTTATCCTTTCGTTGATTATTCAAGTGTAGAATATGTGATTGGAGGCAAGTGGATGCATTCGAGTAAAATGCTGTACTATACTGTCTGACCAGAAAAATGGTGTATTTGCACCAAGTGTTGACAACTGTACTACATTTACAATCCATATTTTAGATTAAATGGCGAGATGTGATGATATGATCTCAAGGGCAGAAATGACGTAAAATGGATACAATTACGAAAACTGACGGAAAATACTTACAAAATGAGAGGAAGTACGCCAAAATGCGGGAAATTTGGTGGAGAATGAGGAAATGCTTGTGTATCTTCTGCTTGGTACGGGAAAATTCTTTTACATGGAGTCGAATATGTGACAACAAAAGAAATATGAGAAAATGTTTACGTTGAAGCATCAGGAACCAGGGAAACATCTATTTTCCGTCGACAGCGATAAGAATGTTTATCGGGGATGATCACCAAATGTAGAGTAATAAATTTATGTATGTAGGATTTGAAGTCCAGGTGTGACCCCAAAATTATCGGTAGCCACCTTACAGACTTTTATAAAATGTCCTTAGCTAAAGAGCGTTGCATTATCAGGTGGGGGACTGCAGAATACAACTACAGAATGTATCGCGCTTTTGACCATCTGCAGGAGTGCGTAGATGTTTTAAACCCTAACAAACTTTGTTTATAATGTGCTTCTCCATACTCTCCACCAGACACAACCACGCTGAATATATTTTTAACAATATTCTACTGTGTGCCTATTGAGCTCATAGTGATAATGCAAGCTGACTGCTGTCTTTGATGCTTTCCTGGAAGAGAGAACCTCTAAATTGACATGGATCTTTGTTAAAGCATGATATAAAGTGGATAGGATGCTCGTTGTAGAGGAGTAGTGGCGGGGTGTGATTTAAAGGTAGACTGATGATGCATTCTAGGGAGAGGAAGATCTTGCTACAGGTGGTTTTCACGCATTTAACAACTTTTTCCATTGTTCTCTCGGAATGCATCAGTTGTATGCAGTCAACGTGTATGAAATTGCGTGTTCTGTGTGTAACTTAGAGCACTATATGCCTGCAAGTCTTCATATCACAGTCAGCAGAGAGCTTCCAACACATGTGTGATGAATCATGTCCATCGATGGAAAACCTATTTCACAGCCTTCCTCTAGACAAACGAAGATTTATGTGAAATACTCCATTCCTCTGCCATATCTTGGACGTAAATAGAATGTTCAGTTTCATAAGTGCAGTGATTCTATGTTAGCAACAGGGTTTTGGGAGTTACTGCTAAATCCTATGTATACATTTGCTTGACAGTTTTCATGTTTACAGAGTTGATGCAGTATGGCATTTAGTTTCACATGCCAAACACGAGTGCTCTGCACTTGTCTGTTTCCTTGTAAGAGGCATTCTCTATTGCTGATGATCATTTTATAAGAGTGATGCGGGCATAGTATAATTTTCAAACTGTAATTGGATTCGAGTACACCTCTGAAAAGTTGTATTGTATATATATATCACAAATACTCCACTTTTTTTTATAGAAGAAAGTAGTTTTATCATCTTGAAGTCTGTCATCATAGTGAGTGGGACAGAACACTAACAGGGTTTATGTATGTCAGATATTGGACATGTATGTCTACATCTACATCTACATTTATACTCCGCAAGCCACCCAACGGTGTGTGGCGGAGGGCACTTTACGTGCCACTGTCATTACCTCTCTTTCCTGTTCCAGTCTCGTATGGTTCGCGGGAAGAACGACTGTCTGAAAGCCTCCATGCGCGCTCGAATCTCTCTAATTTTACATTCGTGATCTCCTCGGGAGGTATAAGTAGGGGGAAGCAATAAATTCGATACCTATTCCAGGAACGCACCCTCTCAAAACCTGGCGAGCAAGCAACACCGCGATGCAGAGCGCCTCTCTTGCAGAGTTTGCCACTTGAGTTTGTTAAACAAACTATCACGATTACCAAATAACCCTGTGACGAAACGCGCCGCTCATCTTTGGATCTTCTCTATCTCTTCCGTCAACCCGACCTGGTAAGGATCCCACACTGATGAACAATACTCAAGTATAGGTCGAACGAGTGCTTTGTAAGCCACCTCCTTTGTTGATCGACTACATTTTCTAAGGACTCTCCCAATGAATCTCAACCTGGTACCCGCCTTACCAACAAATAATTTTATATGATCATTCCACTTCAAATCGTTCCGCACGCATACTCCCAGATATTTTACAGAAGTAACTGCTACCAGTGTTTGTTCCGCTAGCAATGATCATACAATAAAGGATCCTTCTTTCTATGTATTCGCAATACATTACGTCTATGTTAAGGGTCAGTTGCCACTCCCTGCACCAAGCGCCTATCCGCCGCAGATCTTCCTGCATTTCGCTACAATTTTCTAATGCTGCAACTTCTCTGTATACTACAGCATCATCCGCGAAAAGCCGCATGGAACTTCCGACATATCTACTAGGTCATTTATATATATTGTGAAAAGCAATGGTCCCATAACACTCCCCTGTGGCACACCAGAGGTTACTTTAACGTCTGTAGACGTGTCTCCATGGATAACAACATGCTGTGTTATGTTTGCTAAAAACTCTTCAATCCAGCCACACAGCTGGTCTGATATTCCGTAGGCTCTTACTTTGTTTATCAGGCGACAGTGGGGAACTGTATCGAACGCCTTCCGGAAGTGAAGAAAAATAGCATCTACCTGGGAGCCTGTATCTAATATTTTCTGGGTCTCATGAACAATGTCCCGCATTGGAGTATTAAGCGCGTTGCACTCCACATGACTAGTATTTCGGAAAACACATGACTTTAACATTATAGCGTGTTTAAGTGCAGAACTCTGTAGCCTTTGGAGTGCATGTGTTTATGTTCTATGATCATTTCTGTCTTGGCAATACCTTCTTCGTTCGGATCCCAGACACTAAGACAATACTTTACAATTGATAGCACAGTTAATGTACGTAACATGAGTCATGTATAAATCACATGTTTGTTCTTAACATCACAAAAATCTCGTATTTACTACACAAAGATAAGGAGTGCTAACCTGCTCAACATGCCCACACCTGTAGAGATCTTGTGCACCTGGATGGGTGCTGTGAGTAAGATTGGTGAGGAAAAGTCTTCGCTGAACACCAGTTATGTAGTCAGCTTGCTGTGCTCCTTCACAAGATGTGGAATATACCTGGTACAGTACCTTCCTTTCTTTGGTCTGCTACAAATTAAATTGGTGACAGTATTCTAGAGATGTTTGGTCAAAGACAGTGCAGGGAGACCTTTCAATATCCCTCTTTATTCTACAAATGCAAGAATGATCTGTGACTCCCGATGGAGGCGCTCTCTGGACAGCGGAAGATCAAGCTAATACTCAGTATGTGTTGCGCAATCTTCATGATCACATGTGTTGCGAGTAGTCTGTGTGAAAAATGGAGCGATTCAATTTCGATCACTGACAAGTGTTGTCACTGGACATATCGATAACATTCGAATTCTTTTTACTCCAATCAACCCCAGATGCTGTCCAAAGTCAGGTAGTCTTCTCCAATGAGCAGAGTCTGTCTGCTAAACTTGCATGATCGCTAAGATGTGTGTATGGTGAGGCTGGTACTGCATGACTCTCTGACCTAGACCAATTTGTGTGAACATCGGGACATGAATGCGCAAGATGTATGCATGTTTCAGTGATCTCTAACATCTAGCTATGACCACTACTACAATGGAAGGAATGAGGTTTTGAGTGTGTGACGTTTACTGCTTCCTGGTAGAGTCCAGTAGACTCTGTCTTGCAGTGAGAAGCTGGTAGTGGTACCCATTGTTGTTATATTCCATCATGTGGTAGACCCTTCCTCCTACTCTTCCACCACCTCCTTCTTCTCCTTCTGCTCATTCTTTGTTTTGGTGTAGGTTATTAGTGTTTAAAACCTAATTTGTGACTGATCAATTCATAGTTTCTGACAGTAGTGCTGGAAGCACACACACCAGTCTAACCCTCTGAAAATGTTTTAAGGAGACAGCATGCAGCTGAGCTGAAATTTGAAATTTTCAGTTTTTGCTGGGAATACAGGAAGCGCCTGGAGTGGCACAGCTTTCATTGTGTACCTGGTGATCGAAAGATTTTTAACTGTGTAATTATGTGTGATGAGCTATGTTGATGGTATTCCTTGGGTGATCGGAATAAAAAAGGCACCATAATTGTTTATATATTCCATAATGCCTTGGCACTATCAAAATATTTAAATAAACGGTATTCCATGCACTGCAGTCAATTACCGAACAAATTCCTTGAGTAGATATATAAACTATATTCCAAACACTGCCTTGTGTCCTATAATTTTTTTAAATAAAGGTATGCTATATGTTGCCTTGTCTACTAGAAACTATTTGAATAATATTCCATACTATGCAACTGATTCCCCGCAAAACAGCCAGTCAACCTACTCTTTTCAACGCGAATTTCCAGGTAGTGGTGGAGAGTGGGAGGGCTGGGGGATTTCTCTAATGGGAGAGGCCAATTAATTGATTGATCTAATTTACTACTCAAACAGACTGATAGAGTGAGAGGGGATATTCGATTAACTCCAGTCTGAAAGTGTGCTTGTATTAGTGGGAGGAGTTCTCAGGGTGGGGGGGGGGGGGGGGGGGTGGAGGAGGAAGAGGTGGGATGGAGGCATCAGTAGGTTTCTTTGGGGACCGCAAACCAATCAGCAGAACAATGGGTTAAGAAGATTGGGAGGGATCATAAGTCAATCAGTTCTAACAATATAATTAATTTGTATGTCAATTAGATATTAAAGATGGTGTAGAACAGTAGGTTAAGGACCTGTCAATCAAAGAGAAGAACAGATTAGGGGCTGAAATGGAGCAGAACAATAGATTTTCCCCTGATGTAGGCAACCTTCACCAACCGAATGTGCTCTTGCCACCGTTGCCCCTCTACTTGGAGGGATATTAGTTCAGCCTCCAGCTCTCTCAGTTGTTTGTCAGCTATCTAAATCTTTACTTCACATTCAAGTAGCTCCTCAAATGGCCTTAGATGGCTATGTTCACTCCTCTCCACATCTCACACCAAAGAAAACATCTCTGGCAGTGCCTGTGTTTTAACCTGGATGGTCCACGTGATTGTTAGATTGGCTGATAGTTAAAGAGGGCTAGTTGGCAGCCTTCGTTTGGGGTGGGATGCATAGGATAGGTTAAGGCTGGGAGGGAGGATAGCTTTCAATGATGAGTTCATGGGCTGAGGGAAGAAGGCAGTTGAAATGATGTTGGGAATGGCCATGCTGCTGAGTTCAGAGATCAAGGAAAAGCTGTAACATGTTGATAGGGGTTGGCAGTAAGCCACGTTATAAAAGACATGTAAGGCTGTGGGGTTTTAGGACTCACGTTTACGTGATTTGTGATAGGGGAGAAGATGTTCTAGGTGTGTGTGGTCCTGGGACTTTTATGAACTGGGACACGAATTGGATGGAAGTAGGTTGTTCAGTATGAAAGCTAGGCGAAGTAAATGTCGTTCCAGTATTTAGAAGGAGTGGTGAAACTCGGTACGATATAATGAAATATATACTGTATTACGAAACTTATAATTAAGTACGTTGGGTTTTAAGTGCTACAGTAGTAATGACTGATATAATACACAGGAGAACACATTGCTGCTAGTGGAAACAACAAGGAATTCAAGAAGTGGTAAGGTGTAAGGCCATTTGTGAGGGATGGCAACAGGGCTGAAGAGGGTGCTGTCGGGAGAAGCAGAGCAGCAAGAGTGGACCGCTAAGACAGTTGGCCAGCTTAACGTTGACGGAGGAACGGGCAACGAGGCGTTTAACCGTCAACTGAACGTCTGAAAGGGGCGGTCCGTGGCGGCCTCGTGGCTTATTGCAGCTGTTGTCGCGGTCGCCGGCTGAGCGGCTCACTTTGTGTAACATTACGCCGCACAGCTGAAGCCGACGGCTACAAGATAGCATTGTGCTTTATGGAAATGTTTTCTATTGAAGTTTAGTGAGGGTACATTCCGGGAAGAGTTGGACCACATGTTAATTGTTGCCACACACATTTTGCGAAATGACCGAGAAGAGAAAATTATATAAATTGGAGATAATACAGAGGTTTACCGACAATCTTTCTTCACACTAGCTACTGGCGTGTGAAACAGGGAAGCGACGATCAGTTAGCGGTACCAAAAGCACAATCCGCCAGACACAGTCCGGTGGTTTATTGGGGTGTTGACGTAGCTGTAGACGTCTTCTGTTCGAAATGAATGTGTGGGTAGCGGCTGCAGATGCAAGGACAACGTGCTGCAAAATTCTGTAGAAATATACTTTGTTGGATAATAATGCGAACACATTGTATAAAAATGTAATTTCCGACATTTACTTCCTGATGAATCAGCAAAGTATTGAATTTTTCAGTTTCAGCTTGCCGTGTAACAACGGATATCTCACTGTTCTGCGAGCTTACATACTTCCAACGACGTCAGATTGTCGGTGCATAACTATGTGGTTCAGCAGTAAAAAGTATACTGGATGTCCAACAGGAGTCGAGAGACACTCTTTCTAGTATTTAGAGAGGACACACGGGAAGTTTTCCGTGTTACATGGGACTGGGTGAGGACTGCGACGGCCTCACTAACTGCGTCTGTAAAACAGTTTTCTGCTTCAGACATATTTTCATTTGGATATCAGATGGCTATTAAATAATTATACACAGTTTTAGCACATTTTCTACTTACCGTTTTATACAAGAATTTCAGTCTTCATAACTGACGGAATAACTGGAACAAAGTTGGAGAATTATAAGTTAAATAGCAACCACGGCACAATAGAATGCAAATTTTATGAACAACGTCAACAGTTTGTAATTCCTTGAGCGTTTTCTTTAAGAACAAATTAATCAGTATAAGGATGCGAATATTTTCCTGTGGCTTCTGTAAGAAGAACTTTCCTTGTATTAAGGTAAGTCGTATTGCATTTACGGTATATTAATATCAATCGTGAAGCATAATACATAATACACTGACGTTATCCTGCCTTTCACAGTTCCAGCCACTCCCTTAAATACAATGTCCTGCGTAACAGTAAACTATATTTTTCATGATGTCCAAAATGCTAACTGCCAGAAAATGACTGTATATTTTGATCTAAGTTAAAGATCATTTCAGCAGTTCTCAAATACATAAAACGACAATGTACTATATTTTGACTAACTATAGTTTTGCAGTGTGGATCCGAGGAACTTTCGCCATCTGACGTCACTGGAACACCCAACAACAACCAAAACGCACAGTTTTGCCAAACGTAATCAGACAGCTAACCCGTGTCTGATAAAAAAACCTTCCTGGCTTTGAGAGGTTGTCACTGGTGTAGTTTATTTGCCATCACGTTGTGCTTGTCCTGCTCCTGTCCAACACCGAACGAGTCTCTCTGTCATGTTCTGTACAGTCTTTCAGCATTCCACAATCCTATCTATTTCAGTATTATTTTCATCCGTCTCATATGTGACCCTTTTCCCGTACAGCTATCACATCGCTACCTATTAACACCTACATTGCCATATCAGTTTCTTCCCACATACAACCACCACATCCTTTTCCATATAGCAGCCTCAAACATCCCAATCTCCACCCACAGTTACCCGTAGCCCCCGCCATATCCTCATAATTACAGCCTTGTCATAAACATTATCATTTATTTTAGACTTTTAAATTATTTTAAGTTAAAATTACGCTACTGGCCATTAAAATTGCTACATCACGAAGATGACGTGCTACAGACGCGAAATTTAACCGACAGGAAGAACATGCTGTGATCTGCAAATGATTAGCTTCTCAGAGCTTTCACACAAGGTTGGCACCGGTGGCGAGACCAGCTACGTGCTGACATAAGTTTCCAACCGAATACTCATACACAAACAACAGTTGACCGGCGTTGGCTGGTGAAACGTTGTTGTGATGCCTCGTGTAAGGAGGAGAAATGCGTACCATCATGTTTCCGACTTTGATAAAGGTCGGATTGTAGCCTATTGCGATTGCGGTATGTCGTATCTCGACGTTACTGCTAGAGTTGGTCGAGATCCAATGACTGTTAGCAGAATATGGAATCGGTGAGTTCAGGAGGGTAATACGGAACGCCGTGCAGAATCCCAACGGCCTCGTATCACTAGAAGTCGAGATGACAGGCATCTTATCCTCATGGCTGTAACGGATCGTGCAGTCACGTCTCGATCCCTGAGTCAACAGATGGGGCCGTTAGCAAGACAGCAACCGTCTGCACGAACAGTTCGACGACGTTTGCAGCCGCATGGACTATCAGCTCGGAGACCATGGCTGCGGTTACCCTTCGGATGAATCCAGGTTCTGTTTACAGCATCGTGATGGTTGTATCCGTGTTTGGCGACGTCGCGGTGACGCACATTGGGAGCGTGTATTCGTCATCGCCGTAGTGGCGTATCACCCGGCGTGATGGTATTGGGTGTCATTGGTTACACGTCTCGGTCACCTCTTGTTCGCATTGACGGCACTTTGAACAGTGGACGTTACATTTCAGATGTGTTACGACGTGTGACTCTACCCTTCATTCGATCACTGCGAAACCCTACATTTCAGCAGGATATTGCACGGCCGCATATTGCAGGTCCTGTGCGGGCCTTTCTGGATACAAAAAAATGTTCGACTGCTGCCCTGGCCAGCACATTCTCCAGATCTCTTACCAACTGAAAACGTCTGGTCAATGGTGGCCGAGCAACTGGCTCGTCACAATACGCCAGTCACTACTTTTGATGAACTGTGGTATCGTGTTGAAGCTGCATGCGTAGCTGCGCCTGTACACGCCATCCAAGCCCTGTTTTGTTTGAGCCGGCCCGAGTGGCCGAGCGGTTCTAGGCGCTTCAGTCTGGAACCGAGCGACCGCTGCGGTCGGAGGTACGAATCCTACCTCGGGCATGGATGTGTGTGTTGTCCTTAGGTTAGGTAGGTTTAAGTAGTTCTAAGTTCAAGGGGATTGATGACCTCAGGTGTTGAGTCCCATAGTACTCAGAGCCGACTGACCAAGCTCTGTTTTACTCAATGCCCAGGCGTATCAAGGCTGTTACTGAGGCCAGAGGTGGTTGTTCTGGGTACTGATTTCTCAGGACCCATGCACCCGAATTGCGTGAAAATGTAATCACATGTCACTTCTAGTATAATATATTTGTCCAATGAATACCCATTTATCGTCTGCATTTCCTCTTGGTGTAACAATTTTAATGGCCAGTAGAGAGTAAAATCACAGACTGTCCTCTTACATTAATGTGACTACGTTCCAATAGCCCGTAAAACAACCTTTTCCAATTCAGAACCCTCTAGGACATGCAGGAGAACAGTCAGTGAAGTTCACGGAAGTGCCGACAGACATGTGGACCCATCCCGCATCCAGTGCCATGCCCAGCTGCGATAAGTTTCTCCGTTAAGGACCAATATCACGATCAGCCCAATCGATGTGACAGATTCTCGATTGGACCTAAATCCGGAGAGTTTGGTGGCCTGAGGTGTGCGGCAGACTCACCCTGGTGCTTACCTAGCCACGTACGCTGTGAGACATATTGCGCTGTCCTGCTGGTAGATGGTATTGTGTAGAAGAAAAACGAACGGTATACAGGGGTGGACTTCTTCCCGAAGGATAGATGCATACTTTTGTTCATTCACTGAGCTATCTAGAACGACGAAAACATTCTCCAGACCATTAATCACCTTCCTCAAGCCTGGACCCTTCCGAAGATTATTGCTGGGTGTTTGTCTGTAGACGTGTCACGCTGTACGCGCCAGCGGCCATCTGTCCAATGGAGCGTAGAACGTGATTCATCAGAAAAGGCCGCCTAATGTAGACTTTCACGGCCAGAAATGTCATGTCCATTACAATTATCCGGGCTGTTATGCCGTGGTCGGTTGATGAATTCTGTATCAATTCCCAACGTTTCGTCCCCTTCTGAGGAGGACATCTTCAAGGAGGTCTGTCGCTCGATGGAAGGTCCAATACACCCATTGGCTCGCTACTGAGTAGCTGAGTAGCGAGGCAGTGGGTGTGTTGGACCTTCCATCGAGCTACAGACCCCCTTGAAGATGTCCTCCTCAGAAGGGGACGAAACGTTGGGAATTGAAACAGTATTCATCAACCGACCACATCATAACAGCCCGGATAACTGCAATGGACATGAAAAGGCCACCTGTCGACACTCAGTGGACGCCCGACCCCGGCAGTGGCGTGCCAGTTCCAGCCTTCGCTACCGATGAACAGCAGTCAGCACTGGTTCATGAAACAGGTGCACGCTGCGGAAGCACATTTGCAGTAACCTTCGTTGAACCGTGTTAAGGAGACACTTTTGGTAGGCCCAGGGTTCATCTGGGTAACATGTTGCTCAACATTAGACGTGTGTACGTCCGTACACATCTCCGCAACCGTTGTTCACCCCTGTCATCTATGGCCTGCGGTGCCCCATAGTTGCCTTGTCTGCCGTTTTGGATAGCGCCATTTTGCCATGCACGATATACCTGTACCACGGTGACACACAAACAGTTTGCAAACTGTTTCCACCCACAGCCATTGGACGTCATAAAAGTCGCTTCCTTTCCGTATTACATAAACTGTACTGTTTGCCGCTTCGCCCCGACGCGATTTATATGCCCTCCAGTGCTTTGCTGCCATCTACGGTGTTTGAGCTGTTACTGCACTTTGACGTCGATCATAGGCGTTGGTCACTTTAAAGTCACTGGAATGTGTATAATCAATGGGCTGAAAAACAGAAATTAGTCCGCTGTTGGAGAAATACAAATAACCGATAAATAGAGAATAGTTCGAGTCTCTCTCACTTTCACTGCAGATATCCCTAAACACCTCCCCCTATTACTTCCTCAAGTATTCCGATCACACTGCCTTCCTATTCCTGCAGTCTGTCCTCCAGAAATGTCAACAATCCCTTACAAGTTGATGTTAGTTAAGGTGGAAAT
This sequence comes from Schistocerca gregaria, assembly GCF_023897955.1. Taxonomy (NCBI): domain Eukaryota; kingdom Metazoa; phylum Arthropoda; class Insecta; order Orthoptera; family Acrididae; genus Schistocerca; species Schistocerca gregaria. Next base: position 211,420,021 of record NC_064920.1, on the reverse strand, counting down.
GGTAATGTGCTAATATTTCATGCAAGGTCCGGATATTCGCGTCTTGGTATGATAGTTATGCATGTGTTTTAATATCAAAAGACGTTCAGTTGTATGGACACTGTGCATAGTAACTCTGCATGACCTCGTTGAAGCAGCCATGGTGTCAATCTCCTAAAATCCGCAGAAGGAGATAATGGATACAACTCGATACAAATTTACTCCTTTTACCCTTGGTTTTGTTTATCCGAGAACCGACTTTAAGAAATTCAGCCCATGGCTGCTTCCGTGACTGCCTTGAAGCTTCCCCAGTACCGTGTAGCGTTACAGCTATACTTTTTGCTGGCACATCTTTAGGAAAACCTTTTTCCATCTGTTCTCTATACAATGCTGCAACAAAATTTTCTGCGGTCGTACAGTATTTGTAACTCTCGATACCTTATCAATATAGGTATATTACGTAGCTAAATGTATTCAAATTGTGATTCGTTATCAACTGGCACAAATTTCACATTACGATGCCTTGTCTACCCTTTTTAGCTACCGTTTCAGATAGCTTCATCCTGTAAAGTAAAATACGCTATTAATTTTTAACAAAATCCATATCGTCTTTCTCATCTTGGTGTCTTCGTTATGTGCAAGTGTAACACGTACACCCGCATCTACATCATCCGCCAATGTACACTCCCAATGTTATCGGTTTTCTTTCACTTTCCGTTCGCGTGCTGAGCGAGGGAAAAGTGATTCTTTAAGTGTCGTACCTTACTGTGGTCATTCCTGTGATAGCTACGCGCTGGTGACATTAACACTGCCGCACAGTCTTTCGCGAATATAAGTACTCTAACCTTATTAAACAGATTTTCGGAAAGACGCCCTGTGACTAAACCACTCATCGTGAAGATCTACGGTGTGTGTGTAGCATGGAACGTTGCTAATGATGCATAGCACTTTATTCTGTATTATCTGCCAAAAAAAAAAAAAAAAAAAGAAAGGTTCAAATGGCTCTGAGCACTATGGCACTTAACTTCTAAGGTCATCAGTCCCCTAGAACTTAGAACTACGTAAACCTAACTAACGTAAGGACATTATAATTATCCGGGCTGTTATGCCGTGGTCGGTTGGTAAATTTTGTCTCAGTTCCCAACGTTTCGTCTCCGACTGCGGGATACATCTTCAAGGTGGTCAGTCCAACTGGCCGCTGTCCGTCGCCGTCGATCGCCGTTGCCATCACCCAGTAGTGGACGGGTGGTACACATCTCCTTTAACACCGGCATCCATATACCGTTTCATTTCACGCCCTCCTCCTTTCGGTTGAAATTATTTGGGTGTTTAGCGATTTCGATTGCCTCCCTGTAGAGCCTTCCGTAGTATCCGCTTGTGGCCACTAGTACTTGCGTCTCCTAGAAACGAATATGGTGGATACCTGGCTGGAAAGCATGCTCCGCAACAGCTGATCGTTCCGTTTCTCCTATTCTACAATTTCCCTTGTGCTTTTCGAAACGTTTAGAAACCGTTCTTTTAGTTGTACCTACATAAACATCACCACAGCTGCATGGGATCCTATACACTCCAGCTTTATCCAAAGGTTTGCGAGCGTCCTTGACAAGCTTAAGGTATTCCTGTATCTTCCTGGTGGGCTTGTAAATTACGGTAATATTCCGCTTCGTCAAGATCCTCCCTATTCTTTCCGTTATATTTTTAACAAACGGCAGGAAAACCTTAGATTTTGCAGTAGCCTGTACGTCAGTATGATTTCTGCGTGGCTGCTTCAACGCACGTTTTACTTCGGCTGACGAATATCCGTTCTTCATTAGTGCATTGTGGAGATGTTCCATCGCAGCGTCGAGCAACTCAGGTTCACAAATATTTTTAGCTCTGTCCGCTAACGTCTTGATAACACCCCGCTTCTGTTGTGGGTGGTGGCTCGAATCCCGGTGCAAATAACGGTCCGTGTGCGTGGGTTTGCGGTATACTGAGTGGCCCAAACTATCATTTTCGTTTCGTCACTACTGGGTGATGGCAACGGCGATGGACGGCGACGGACAGCGGCCAATTGCACTGACGTTTTCAAAACACTTGACGTCACATCGCGGCGCGGGAGCTCGCGGAGACGGAATTTAGCGGCAGTCAGTAGCGAGCCAGTGGGTGTGTTGGACCTTCTATCGACCTACGGACCCCCTTGAAGATGTCTCCCGCAGTCGGAGACGAAACGTTGGGAATTGAGACAAAATTCATCAACCGACCACGGCATAACAGCCCGGATAATTATAATGGACATGATATTTCCGGCCGTGAAAGTCTACATTTTAGGAACCTAAGGACATTACACACATCTATGCCCGAGGCAGGATTCGGACGCGCGGTTCCGGACGGCAGCGCCTACAACCGCTCGGCTACCGCGGCCGGCGAACAGGAAAAGGAAAGTTCTGCACAAAGTAGCCTCCACCAAACACCGTAAGGTGGTTTGCGGAAGCTTGATGTAGATGTACATAACTTGGAGGTTCTTTTACGTTTCCTTGGGTTACACCGTATATTACTTTCATTTTGATAAAACACTCACCGTGCAGGGTTTCTCGAGCCCATCACGTATATTTTAAGGTGCTCCTTGTGGTTTATTATTAGCTGACGATGTGATACAGTGCGGAATTCCTTCCGGACATCTATAGAGACGAGTTGTGCTTACTGACATGCATCCACTACACTATAAGAGGTACTGTAGCTACGACGACAGTTCTTCATTGGAAAAGCATGATGGTAACACCTCTTAGCTAACCCGAATTATCAATTTTGTGCCTCAGTGCGACAGTACTTTTAGTATAGTTTCAACATATGTGCAATTTCTCTCAGATTCAACTGAAATATGTTCTGAGCAAATGATCACGAATATTACTGATTCTTGAGAACATAGAATAAAACAGGACTGAATTTCAGGACTCGTAGAAGGACGGAAGCACACACCCTGGGAAACTGTGCTTTGTAAATTCGACCACTTTGCAGAGTTATGTGGCGTCGCAAGGTCCTTACACAGCTCCTGATGCTACCTCTCTAGTGACTACGCCAGAGAGAGCCTGGAAAGAGCTACCAGAGTTATTAGATTGTCTGCGTCGCCCAGTCTTTTCCCCCCGGAGTAAGAGCTGGGATATATGTCGCAGCGTGCAGGTTGCAGAAGCCCGCACTTTATGGGAATCCTAGTATAGCACGTCACGTCCGTAAGAGCGACCACTGAGCACGACGTTATTTTTACAGTACGATTTTTATGATTAAAAAAATTTGGAAATTTGTGGTAAGTCCCTATGGGACCAAACTACTGAAGTCATCGGTCCCTAAGCTTACGGGAGGGGTGGGTGGAGGGGGGGGGGGGGGGAGAGCCGCGCGGACCGTGACAAAACACCATCAGACCGCGCGACTACCCTGTGCGGCTATCAACAAGAACTTTGTTTCTTCAAAGATAAGTTAGCGCAGAAAATGATCCCTTATGACATTACTGAATGAAAATAGGTACAGTACCTGAACTTACTGAGATGTCTGTCGCCAAGAGTTGCTGTGATTCGAAGTGAAAATGCAGCTTGTTGTATACCAGACGAAAGGTAGTTTACATTTATGGGAAACAATAGAGAATTATTAAACGCAACTTTCTGCATGTTATTGGGTAGATATAACGTCATGTAGTGGTTGTTTATGCCATCACGTTCATAAAACTTCAGTTTATCTAGAAAAATATTGCGAATCACACAGTCAAATGCCTTAGGTCATAGAAAATACCAACCGGTGTGTTTTGCTATTTAGCCCTTGTAAAATCTGATGAATGAATCTGTAAATGGGTTTCTCAGTTGACAAACTCTCCTGAAATTTAAACTGCGGTTTACCGAGGATACTGTTGTTGCTCAGGTGGGATACAATTGCAGGACAAAAAAACCTTCCAAAAAAAATTGGAATACGATGTCAGTACCGAAACGGGTCGGTCGATATTGGTATGACTCGTATCACCTTTTTTGTAGAGATATTTTATAGTAGCAAAATTATTTAAATGTCTGTACAATGCGCTGAAGGACGACGCTTGAAATATGTGAACAAGCATTTAGCACTCTATTGGATAAACCACCAAAATTACACGAGATTTTGGTTTTGAGGAAGTTTTTAATTTTCTTTATTGCAGAAAGAGAAGTGGATGAGACATTCGTACGGTCGAATTTTATCTGAGTTTCTTTATCAACAGTTTTTATTTTTCTCTCAAACTGTTTGGCTCTATATTTTTTACTGTATTTACGAAAAAATTATTAAACACACCTGTTACCTTTGGCTGATCATTTATATCGTCTTCCATATGAGTGAACAGTGATGTTGTTCTGTTGTATGGTCGTTTGTTCTGTCTGTCGTTTCAGGCCATTCCAGTTGGACCTACGGCTGCTGTCGGAAGCCCTGATTTGTGACATAACGTGCATGTTTCTTTACTTTTTAATAAGGTTTCTTGTTAATTTGTGGTGATTTTATACTGTGGTACTATTACAGGAGTTTTATTTGTTCTTGCCAACAAATTTCCCTTTTATTTGACAATATACAATGTGTCTAATAATCAGTGACTTTTTGAATGGTATTTTAATGTTTAAGGATTAGTTCAAGAGGAAAGCTCTTTTTAAATAACTATATAAATGTGTCATACAACAGGTTAAAGTTTATGATGTCATGAACATGACTTTCATCCCGCTACATCTCATGTAAATTATTATTATAAACATTTGTCCTATAGTCATTAATTATTTTAACTGACTTCAATTGGCCAATATATATACCATAAAGTACTACCTTATTTATCATAACCATGAAGCGTGATCACAGACAGCATTTGTTAGTGAGTATAGAGTTGTTTTCTCTTTTAGACTTCATCAAAGAAAAGATTATTTTTTAGGGTACTACTGTCCTTATCCACCTAAGTTGGTAAGCTTATTACTGAGATAAAATTGTAGGATCAAAACGAGGTTTCCAGATCTTTCTCTGTTTCAGTATCCTTTAGAGAATCCACTCTGAAATCACCAGTGGTTAGTAGCTGCTTGTTTCTTTCCGACAGATAGCATAGCAAGCGATCCATACTCCTCATAGACAGTCCAAAATTTCCCAGTGGGTATCTATGTACAATTGCAATTAAAAGTGAACTATTTTTCGGTCAGTTGCAGAGTACTTCTTTTCCCAGCAATCCAATATCGTAAATCTTGCGCAAAACTTTTACAGATCTGATGTGATTCCCGGATTCTATCCTGACCACCGATCCTAAAACTAAAGCACTCTAAGATAAGCAAGTCAATAACAGTTTTTTTTCAATGAGTATTCTTCGCATTTGTAGCAAAACACATTAGGATAATTTGTACAACTTCTTCTACGTGGACTCATTTCTGTTCAGTAACACAAATACAGTACTTTACAACACAGTACGTTTAAGGTTAACTTTATAACATCACTTCCCCAAACACAAATATGGCGTGACACTAATTCGCTCAGGGCTGTCGGTGATAACTCACGAACTAACCTCAGCTCTAGCACTGAAGGCTGTCTGCGTTACCAGATGTTTAACATCATCTGATATATTTTGCAGGAGCTACCTGGATGGTAGAATGAAAATAAGGCGAATATACTGGAACCAGTCCTTGTATATGTAATTTATAATTATATAAAAAGAAAGCTAAGACAGCCCATTTCATGTAGGACGGCAAGCTTTAAAAATACTAATACAAGAATGAATAGCAAATGGAGAAATACTGATTTCATATTTCCATTCTGCTCCCCAAATACATCTAAAATCAGTTGTAAAATCGTTTTGTTACTTGTAAGCCTGTAAGCCTGTGTAATTAACTGCCTTTACACTGCGGTTGTTTCTGCTCTTCCTTGTAGGCTTCCCAAACTCCTTGCCTGGCCTTTTGTTCTGAAGCGTTTTCGACGTGCTGCAACTATACGAGACAGAGGCGGAACTAATAGAGAGGGTTCCCGTCTTCAGCAAAAAACCAGGTTTTCGGGAAACTGGACCTCAAAATAGTGGATTACGGCTGTAGTGTTGTGTGAATTGCTGTGCTTCCTGAGTATGGTACTGAACCTGACTCTGTCAGCAGCAGGAAAGATAGGCGAGCACAATTTTTGTGTTTTCTTTCCCGCTACGATTCACGTGCACAGTAGAAGCACACACTTTTTACTGGTAATTTTCTATTAGTGAATTTCTTTGTCAACCTACATTTATTTACATTTTACACTGAAAATGAGGGTTACTTCATCTCGTTGGATTACATGTGATGTCCCAACTCTGCACTACAGTCGATACAGTACATTAACACGTAGTCGCTTGGTATTCTTCACTAGCGACTTCGGTTACAGTTACCTGACTTCCTACTGTATCTTTCACGCACTATCCAACCCCTTATGACTCTTCTGAATCAGACTAAATATAAGGGTGATGATAAAATATAATTAATATGCAGCAAATATTAGACGCTGATACGAAACCAGATTATTTTTTCTCCAATTGGCACTTTCAACTTTTCCCCCTATGGGATAAAGTCAGTATTAGTCAAGTATCTCTGCAGGTGATGATCATTAATTGCGGATCCTACCCAAACTTTAGCATTGACGTTGTGATATCATGATGACAATTACCACACAACACGAGTTACCCATGTATATTTGAATGCGAGTTCCAAGCAAAACAATGGCGGAATCAGTGGAAATTGAACAGAGAAATTCGCCGGCTTTAATGCAGAGCTGAGGACAACCGAACACAGTAAATGAATAAACGCCGAAAATTGAAACAGCGCTAATAAGAGCGACAGATTCGTGTGTTTAATTGCCAATAATTAGCAGAATTTGATACTTGCTAAATTAGGTGGCGTCAAAGGCTCTACGACCTATAATTCGTGCAACTATGAATATTGGATATCCCTTCATAAACTCTCAGTAATCCCTGTAGAAATATTGTCTCTGTACAAATAGGCGTCTGGTTAGATAAACTATTCTCTTATCAGAATGTTCGCGCTATGTTAAGCATTTATCATTTTATTACAAAAAGTACCCTGTTGAATTATTAGATTACTTTCGGAGCTCTGAAATCTAGTGCGGTGTCTGCCGATTTAATTCCAGAAACTATGTCCTAACTAGCGAAGAAAATACTGCTTTAATATTCGCCATTTCCAACCGCAGTCTCAGCGTACTAATTGAAGTTACAGTGAAACAGGAATTCAGTCTCTCATTCAGAAATATTTTATCCTAAAACGCAGAATATAAGTAACTTCTGAAAGATTAATTATTTCTTTAATTTGTTTCATTTTCGTTATGAATTTTCTACTGGTATGACTTTTGTGGCCGAAAGCAAAGGACAGTGTATCTTCATATATTAACGGGAACAGTTAATTTTTTTCTCAGAAAAAACATCCGTTTTAAGGGTGGAAGAAGCGTCGGGAAACTAATTACTGCAAAATCTGATATTTTTCAAAGTAACTGTGTCACCCAGACGCTCCTCATCGATAAATTTGAGGAGTAATATTTTAGTATTCCAGACAGTTAACGCAAATTTCCTTTGAAGCTACCAATTAGGAGCATAATGTGTATTGTTGCGGTAGTCGATGTTTCATATGGGCCAAGTATTCCTCGTTATCAGAGAGGCTAAAGTGAGAAACTCATTTCTGCCTTATTTAGAAATCATTACTTACTCATTAGCGAAATTTATACAGGAATAGCCGGCCGCGGTGGTCTCGCGGTTCTAGGCGCTCAGTCCGGAACCGCGCGACTGCTACGGTCGCAGTTTCGAATCCTGCCTTGGGCATGGATGTGTGTGATGTCCTTAGGTTAGTTAGGTTTAAGTAGTTCTAAGTTCTAGGGGACTGATGACCACAGATGTTAAGTCCCATAGTGCTCAGAGCCATTTGAACCATTTTATACAGGAATAAACTAGTTATTCGTTCAATACGTTATGTATATCTACATAGAAACTCTGCCGACCACCATATTGTGCACACCTAGTCTTTTCCTTTCGTGTTCCAATCGTAAACGGATCGAAACGGCCGCGCGGGATTAGCCGAGCGGTCTCGGGCGTTGCAGTCATCGACTGTGCGGCTGATCCCGGCAGAGGTTAGAGGAGTCCGGCATGGGTGTGTGTGTGTGTGTCCTTAGCATAATTTAGGTTAAGTAGTGTGTAATCTTAGGGACTGATGACCTTAGCAGTTAAATCCCATAAGATTTCACACACATTTGAACATTACAATTTTTTTTTTTTTATCGAAGTGAAAGTGACACTATACGCTTCTGTTAGAGCCCTTGTTCCTCTTTTCGCGTCTTCCTGTCCTTACGCGAGATGTGCATAGTTGCACTAGGATCATACTGCAGTCTGTCGCAAATAACGATGCTCTCAGCTTCCTCAACAGTGTTTAGCGAAAAGAACTCTTCTTCCGTCCAGCGATTCCCAGCTGAATACACACAGAATTTCCGTGATCCTCGTGTGTTCATCGGATCTACTGGCAACAAATCTAGCAGCACGTTTCTTAATTGTTTCGATGTCTTCCTTTAATCTAACATGGTGAGGATCCTAGCATTCGAACAGTGTTCAAGAATGGGTTGCACAAGTGTGTTGTGAGCGGTCTCCTTCATAGGTGCACTACACTTTCCTACAGTTCTCCCAAAAGAATGAAAGTGATGCTATTAATGTGCTCAAGAAAAATATGGCGACTGTAAAAATAGAAAATGGCATTGTCGACAGGCAAAAATTAACATTAATTAGTGCTTTTGTAGAAAGACCGATGCGTGAAGGATACAACAACTTCCACCATCTTAGCGAAGTATCTCGCTCAGGACCCGAGAAAATTCTTATTATACTCAAATAACTATGCGGGTCGAAGGTTTCTATCCAATAAGTAGTCCACAATTCTAATGTGACAGTAGAAGGCAGCACCAAAAAAGCCGAAGTTCCAAATTTCGCGTCTACTAAATAATTCACGTAGGAGGACTGAGCACACATACCATCGCTTGACCGCCACACAGACTGTCGTATGGATGATACAGAAAAAGGCAACCCTGGCGCTGAAGAGCAACTCAAAGAGTTGAAAGCAAATAGTTCGCCAGGTCCGAAAGGAATCCCAATAGGGTTTTACACACAGAGCTCTACGGCATTGGCCGTTTACTTACCTTGCATTTATCGCGAATCTCTCGCCCGCTGTAAAACCCCAAATGACTGAAAAAAAGGCATGTGACTTCTCAATATAAGAAGGTGAAAGAATGGTCCTGCACATTGTCAGACCTATATTGTTAACGTGGGTGTGCAACAGAATTCTTGAACATATTCTATGCTCCAAGATAATATACTTCCTTGACACAGAAAAGCTTCTGTCCACAAATAAGTATAGATTTAGGAAGTGTCGCTCGTGCAAAAATCAGATTGCTATTTTCAAGCACAATATCCTGCAAAGCATGGATGAAGTGCAGCAGGTAGATTCCACATTCTTAGAATTCCGGAAAACGTTTGACATGTGCATCGCTGCTGACTGTACGAAGATCCGTGAATATGGAATATGCTCCCAGATCTGTAAACGGCTCCAAAATTTGTTAAATAATAACGTCGTCCTTAATTGAGATTGCTCACCAGGGAGATGTGTATTAGAGATGGGTCGAAGTCGTTCATTCCCGTGAACTACTTCATTCATTTCATTCTTTGCCGTGAAGCGTTCAAATGAAGTAGTTCATTCATGAAGTACGGAAGCCTGGCGAAGTTGCCCAGTTCGCCGCTCAGCCGCGGCTACGCTCGCTTTTGCCTCGCTCGTACAATAAAGCTTCGTAATACTTCATAATTTTACCAACTGGTGGCCGAGCTATGCAGTAACGTGCACGCAACGTTTTACGCTCTTACAGCGACTCAGTTAACTGAAATAGAGCATGATCGAAGAGGACAAAGGGAAGATAAACAGAGAAGCCTGTCACATACACTCTTGGAAATTGAAATAAGAACACCGTGAATTCATTGTCCCAGGAAGGGGAAACTTTATTGACACATTCCTGGGGTCAGATACATCACATGATCACACTGACAGAACCACAGGCACATAGACACAGGCAACAGAGCATGCACAATGTCGGCACTAGTACAGTGTATATCCACCTTTCGCAGCAATGCAGGCTGCTATTCTCCCATGGAGACGATGGTAGAGATGCTGGATGTAGTCCTGTGGAACGGCTTGCCATGCCATTTCCACCTGGCGCCTCAGTTGGACCAGCGTTCGTGCTGGACGTGCAGACCGCGTGAGACGACGCTTCATCCAGTCCCAAACATGCTCAATGGGGGACAGATCCGGAGATCTTGCTGGCCAGGGTAGTTGACTTACACCTTCTAGAGCACGTTGGGTGGCACGGGATACATGCGGAAGTGCATTGTCCTGTTGGAACAGCAAGTTCCCTTGCCGGTCTAGGAATCGTAGAACGATGGGTTCGATGACGGTTTGGATGTACCGTGCACTATTCAGTGTCCCCTCGACGATCACCAGAGGTGTACGGCCAGTGTAGGAGATCGCTTCCCACACCATGATGCTGGGTGTTGGCCCTGTGTGCCTCGGTCGTATGCAGTCCTGATTGTGGCGCTCACCTGCACGGCGCCAAACACGCATACGACCATCATTGGCACCAAGGCAGAAGCGACTGTCATCGCTGAAGACGACACGTCTCCATTCGTCTCTCCATTCACGCCTGTCGCGACACCACTGGAGGCGGGCTGCACGATGTTGGGGCGTGAGCGGAAGACGGCCTAACGGTGTGCGGGACCGTAGCCCAGCTTCATGGAGACGGTTGCGAATGGTCCTCGCCGATACCCCAGGAGCAACAGTGTCCCTAATTTGCTGGGAAGTGGCGGTGCGGTCCCCTACGGCACTGCGTAGGATCCTACAGTCTTGGCGTGCATCCGTGCGTCGCTGCGGTCCGGTCCCAGGTCGACGGGCACGTGCACCTTCCGCCGACCACTGGCGACAACATCGATGTACTGTGGAGACCTCTCACCCCACGTGTTGAGCAATTCGGCGGTACGTCCACCCGGCCTCCCGCATGCCCACTATACGCCCTCGCTCAAAGTCCGTCAACTGCACATACGGTTCACGTCCACGCTGTCGCGGCATGCTATCAGTGTTAAAGACTGCGATGGAGCTCCGTATGCCACGGCAAACTGGCTGACACTGACGGCGGCGGTGCACAAATGCTGCGCAGCTAGCGCCATTCGACGGCCAACACCGCGTTTCCTGGTGTGTCCGCTGTGCCGTGCGTGTGTTCATTGCTTGTACAGCCCTCTCGCAGTGTCCGGAGCAAGTATGGTGGGTCTGACACACCGGTGTCAATGTGTTCTTTTTTCCATTTCCAGGAGTGTATAAAGAGGATATTACGTTTAATCTTGCTCGACATTTTCTCATGAAGGCAAGAAAAGTCTTTTTCTGCTAAGTGAAACCTTGTTTGTTGTATTCATGAACTGAAAACTATGGCTACCAACGAAATGCAGTCCAATTTTATGTTCCTTTTAAAATTTATCCAAAATGAGTATGGTTACCACTGTCACAAAGTCTATATACCTACGATAAGTAGTTATTCAGAAGTTTTCCTGTAGATTTTATTTTTGTTGAGGATAATAACCCTCTAAATTCAAAACTAAAACTGGCACCTGTAGTCATTGGTAAGATTTCAGGTAAAATCCCTCTTTATTTTATTCGGAAAGCAGTTTTTGTGTCTGTTCACGCTCATACAATGGCTAGCAACTCGCGATCGCGTAAAAGTAGTGAAATTTGGAGTTTCTTCGCCGATTTAGGTGATGGGAAAGCAATGTGCAACTGTTGTTCTAAGTGTATTTCACCGCGCGATCCGTCGACAGGCAGTAGAGGGAGCACTGAAGTGAAGGGAGGATGAGTGACGTAGCGCCGATGTAGTGGGAGAGGGAGAGGGGAAGAGTGTGAGTGAACTAGAAAAAAGTGTGGAGTGTGCTATCTGTGAAGAGCCTGAAGTACCAGTTCATTGAAATTGAGTGGTTAGTTCACACTTCACTGGAGTGAAGCGTTCTTTTGAACGACTCATTCACGAGCTCCCCATCACTAATGTGTATCGTCTTTAGTGCCCCAGGCAAGTGTAATAGGACTGCTTTTGTTGTGATTGTTATCTGACTGATAGGGTGGGCAGCAACCCGTGACGTTCAGTTTATGACTCTCTGGTATACAGGTAAGTATAGTCGCTGGGTGATGGTAGACAAATAAAGGATGACTTAGACGGAATTTCTATTTGGTGTGATGAATGGCAGCTTGGTATAATGTAGAAAAATGTAAGTTAATGCAGATGAGTAAGAGAAACAATCGTTAATGCCTGAATAGAGTAATTGTGGCTTGCTGTTTGGCGTAGTCATATGGATTAAATACCTAGGCGTAACTTTGCAAAAAGATAAGAAATGGAACTAGCACGTATGGACGGTGATATGGATCTAGAACGTAAGGAGAGTGGTAGAGCAGGCGAATGGTCCACTTCCGTTTATTTGGAGGGTTTTAGGAAAGTGTAGCTTATCTACAAAAAAAGACGCGTATAGAACACTTGTGCGACCCATTCTTGATTACTGCGCAAGTGTTTGGGACCCCAATTAGGCCGGATTAAAGGAAGTTATTACGCAATTCAGACCCCTGTCGTTAGGCCTGTTACGGATGGTTCGATCAACACACGAGTGTTGTGAGTCACTTCGTGAACTCAAATGGGGATGCCTGCGGTAAAGATGACGTTCCTTTTGCGGAACGCTAGTTTAGAGGTAGTTTAGAGAATAGGGGTTTTCAGCTGAATGCCGAGCGATTCTACTATCGTACACTTCACCTAAAGACGTCTAAGACAAGTTAAGCGATATGAGGGCTCGTACAGAGGCATAAACGAAATTGTCATTTCCCTGCTCCATATGTGACTGGAAAATGAAAGTAAGTAGCTATTAATGTTACACTGTACCCTCCGTCATACACCATACGGTGGCTTGCACGGCATGTAGATGCAGTAGAAACTGCTCTAGACCTCCATTGCCAAGTGGCCAGAAAATAAAAGTGAAGCCAACATAACGATAAAATAAAAATGAGCGAAACAAGAAGTGCGTGCACCGAAAGACTCAGTTCATTGTCGAGACAGAGAGAAAAGGAAAGTTATCATTGTCTGATGTATTGGTCCACTGATATTCTGATGATCAGCTCGACCCATGTATGCCGGAAGTCGACGCATACTGATTTCAGTCTTAGAGCTCCGAGTTTCCACAATCCAAGGCAGAAGAGAGTTGTAAATATGTTGATGTACCCACATCAAAACAAAGCCTGGGAAGTCAGATGCCGTCGAGGGTTCAAGACCTGGTGACGGTGTTGACAGCTGCATCTTAAGTATGTTGTTGTCTTCACAGCAGCATCTCACACAGGGTGGGCATTATGTCCAATGATGACTGATTGGCTCTGAGGATTATAAATATTTTTGTCTCGAGGCTGATCATGCGGAAGAAGTATCACTGTCACATTCTCTCGTCACGTGGTAGCTTCTCCAAGGATCGTCAGCATCGAAGTACACGGTAATTGCCTCGTATGAGCAGGTTGCCATAGTGATGTGACTTGCGATGGGGAGTCCTGTGCCTCCATGGGTTAATGACTGTGACAGTCAGTGCCATCAAAGTGGTCCTACAGCTACTGGCATCGTGTGGTTCATTCAAAAGGGATAGGAGGACGGAGAGATACTGAAGCTGGTCATGAGAAGATAAACTGGGGTAGAAATCACACTGATCTGCGGATGAGGGTAAGTGCTAGTTAAGATGGTTATGGAGGCACTGAGAGGGGATGAAATCAAAGACTAGTCAAAATAATCAGGGAAGATGAGGTTCCACTGTTGGCTTATTGAGTTTTAGGAAAAGCTGGATCCTGAACTGTGAATTAAACATTTTGTGACTTTAATTATCTTTTTGAAGTAAAAGAAATGGTTCAAATGGCTCTGAGCACTATGGGATTCAACTGCTGTGGTCATTAGTCCCCTAGAACGTAGAACTACTTAAACCTAACTAACCTAAGGACATCACACACAACCATGCCCGAGGCAGGATTCGAACCTGCGACCGTAGCAGTCGCACGGTTCCGGACTGCGCGCCTGTAAAAGAAATTCTGGGAATTTTCAACACTTCGGGATAATAGCGTCTGTAGTCGATAATGTTGTTGTAAGGAGGGGTTGCTGAGAGTGGCGAGTGACATTCTCATAGATGTCTGTAAGTAACCCAGTAAAGTCTTGGTGTGGTGTTTCCTCTTTAGGTGGGAGGGGGACATCATGCTTAATGTTTTGTGCTGTGATTGATGTGTTAAATCCTGTCTGTTTTATATTTTCCGAGTACTGGAAACTGGCGGCAAGGGGGTGAGACGTTACTATCTGCACGTTCATGAACTGGAGAGACTAGGATTTAATTGAAACGAGTGTCATCAGGAAATGCGATTACATTGGTAAGGTAGGATTCAAACAGTTACCTTTCCACAGATTATCAGGTAGTGGATGGTTATTGTGGAGGAGAGGGTCATAAGTTGTAAAGCTTTTGCAGGTGGACAGGTGGGAAGATTTCCAGAACTTTGGAGAGCGTATGGGTATAGAGGCGAGGGCCGGTGCATGTTTGAAGCTAGTAACAGCGCTTCTTAGCGGTTAGTAAATTTCTAATGTGTCTGTATATTTTTTGGGGGCGTGTGAGTGTGGCTCATCACGAGTCTGTAATCGACGAGATTCCTGCAGCAAGAGTGAAGCTCATGGATAGATAGGTTTGGTTTGGATACAGGAGGAGGCAAATTGGAGACTGCATCAGTCCTCTGGACGATGATTTGCTGACTTCTGATACTGGAAATTCCAGTAGCCTATCCAATCTTGGATAACGTCGAAATAGACAGTCAGTCTGGATGTGTAGGGTTAGAGTAATGTGTAAGGGCACTAAAATTCTTTTAACAAAGACTTTATATAAATGTATGAAAACAGTTTCAAATGGAACAGCATGTATAAGCTTAGGAGTGTGTGGAAATCTCTAGATGTTGAGTAGACACGGAAAAGTTAGCCGAACTGTTTACACTTCTGCGGAAAAAGTGCCGACACCAGTGTCAACGCCGACAAGACCTATGGAAGCTTGAAAACACGCGTTGTTGCTCGCAGGTATGTCCCAACACGTCACACCGAAATTCGAACTACACAATGTGAACAGTTGGGGCTGGCTGGTAGATTAAGTAAAGACGCAACTTTCGTGTCCCGGATTGGTGAACCACGGACCTCATAGCAACGAGAACAGCCCCTCACACTCCGACCGCCTGTGGACGCCACCAGCGAGCCTGATCAGACACGCGCCACGGAGACTTCCTCGCTGCGCCACGCCAGCCAGCCAACTGCCCGCACACGGCACAGACGGAAACTGTAAGGCCGAGGCCAAAAATAGTTCAAGGGTGAGAATATCGATACACGCTGCTGCTGCGACTCGCGGAGAGAGAGGATAAAAGTATAAGCACGATAACCGCTGTAGAATAATCACAGGATAGCATCCAAGGTTTAACGCAAAGCATAACACGAGCCAGCTAAGGCTCAGGTCCCTTATTCGAATCTCTAGGAATTGACTGCCAAGAGAGAGGTGACTATGGATAAAAGATGGAATAACCAACGAAAGGATGACGTTATATACGTCAGGGCATGCAATTTCAGACGTTGGAATGTGGTAGGGAATATAGGAAATTTGAAAAGGAAAACTCTAAGGCTCAATATAGACATAGTGGGGGTTAGTGAAGTAAAATGGGAAGGACTATGATCTGAGTCCATACCTGCTCCTCGGTGCGCCCTACAAACCAGTATCTGATTTCGGAAGCTGTACCTCTGCATGATATAGCCTAATTGAAGGATTCCTGACCAGATGAGTATAGGGTACTATCAACAACATCAGTAATGATACAACAAGAGTAGGATTCGTTGCGGAAAGGAAGATACAACAAAGAGTGATTTACTGTGAACAGTTCAGTGATAGAGCTGTTGTCATGAGAATCGATAGCAAACCAACACAGGCAACCATAGTTCAGGTATACATGCCGAGCTTGCAAGCTGAAGGTGAAGAAATATGGAAAGTATATGAGGATACTGAAAGAGTAATACAGTACCTAAAGGGAAATGGAAATATAATAGTCGTGGGCAACTGGAATGCAGTTGTGAGGGAAGGAGAAGAAGAAAGGGTGACGGGAGAATATGAGCTTGGTGCAAGCAATGAGAGAGGAGAAAGTCTAATTGGGTTCTGCAGTAAATTTCAGCCAGTGATAGCGAATACCTTGTTCAAGTATCACAACAGGAGAAGTTTCTTGGAAAAAAAGCCCGGAAGTACGGGAAGATTTCAATTAGGCTATATCATGCAGAGGCAGAGCTTCCGAAATCAGATACTGGTTTTTAAGGCGTACCGAGGAGTAGATATGGACTCAGATCACAATTTAGCAGTGATGAAGAGCAGTTAGAAGTTTAAAAGACTGGTCAGGAAGAATCTAGATGCAAATAAGTGGGACACATCAGTAATAAAGAACGAGAAGATATGCTTGAAGTTCTCTAAGGCTATAAATACTGCGATTGGGAATAACTCATTAGGCAATTCAATTGAAGAGGGATGTACAGCTCTAAAAAAAAAGCGATTACAGAAGTTAGAAAGAAAATCATAGGTGCAAAGAATGTATCTGTCGAGAAATCATGGTTCACAGAAGAAATACTTCAATTGATCGATGCAGGGAAATTCAGAAATAGATACAAGTCCTTTTGCGAATGAAATAAATAAGAAGTACAGGGAAGCTGAGGCGAAGCTAAGGCGAAATGGTTCCACGAAAAACGTGAAGAAATCGAAAAAAATTGTTGTTGGAACGAATGACTTACCATCTAGGAAAGTCATATCAACCTGCAATAAAATCGAAAGCAAGGATGGTAACATTAAGAGTGCAATGATACACTGAAGGCTTTTACGAGGGGGAAGACTTGTGTGATGATATGACACAAGAAGTAACAGGATTCGATACGGAAGACCAAGGTTGTCAGTATTATAATTAGGACTTAAAAGAGATAGGAAGAATAGGTAACATCCCATCAGAATTTCTAAAATCATTGCGAGAAGTTCAAAAAGACTATTTAGGTTCGTGTGTAGAGTATATGAGTCTGCCTATCTGCCATCTGACTTTCACAGCCACACAGTTCCGAAGGTTCCACGAGCTGACAGTGCTAGAATTATCGCACAATCAGCTTAACACTTCATGCATCCTAGTTGCTGACAAGAATAATGTAAAGAAGAATCGAAAAGAAGATTCAAGATGTGTTACATGACGATCATTTCGGCTTTGGGAAAGGTAAAGGCGCCACAGAGGTAACTCTGATGTTGCGGCTGATAATGAAAGCAAGACTGAAGAAAAATGCAGACTCGTTCGTTGGATCTGTTGACCTGGAGAAAGCGTTCGACAAGGTAAAATGGTGCACAATGTTCGATATGCTGACAAAAACAGGGGTGAGCCATAGGGAGAGACGGGTAATATACGATATGTTCAAGAACCAAGAGGGACCAATAAGAGTGGGACACGAAGAACGAAGAGCTTGGATTAAAAAGGGTGTGACACAGGGATGTAGTCTTCCATGCCTTCTGTCCAATCTATACAACGAAAAAGCAATTACGGTAATAAAAGAAGGGTTCAAGAGCGGAATTTAAATTTGAAGTGAAAGGACATCAATGATAAGAATTTCAGCATCTTCCGACAGCGACAAACTTAACATCGGATCTGTGCCTCTCCAACTAGGCTAAGTTATGGAATTCTGCTACCTAGGCAACAAAATAATCCGTGACGGGCGGAGTAAGAAAGACATTAAATAAAGACGTAGAATGAGAAAGAGGGCATTCCTGGCCAAGAGAAGTCAAGTAGTATCAAACATAGGCGTTAATTTGAGGAAGAAATTTCAGGGCATATACGTTTAGAGCACGGCATTGTATGGTAGTGAAACATGGACTGTTGAAAATATGGAACAGAAGAGAATCGAATAACTTGAGATGCAGTGCCACAGAAGAATGTTGCAAATTAGGTGGCCTAATAAGGTATGCAGGGAGGACGTTCTCCACAGAATCGGCGAGGGAGGGAATATATGGAAAACACTGACAACAAGAAGGGCAGGTGGTTGGAGATCTCTTAAGACGTTACCGAATAACTTTAATGGTATTAGAGGGAGCTGCAGAGAGAGAGGGAAATTGGAACACATTCAGCAAATAATTGAGGACTTACGTTGCAAATGCTACTCTGATATGAATATATTAACACAGGAAAGAAGTAAGTGCCAGGTCATATCAGATCAGTCACAATACTGATTACTCAAAAGAGAAGAAAATAACATGACCACCCTCCAGAATGCTCGACCTCATCCATCAGTGTAGGATGTCTGTCTTGATCCGATTTACTAGTAGTTGTTCCTTAATATTTCTGCTACACAATCTCATTACTAACAGTCAACTTGGGCACCTTTAGAACGATTTGTTACAACACTGAATATAAAGGGAAATAAGTTAGAAAAAATTAATTAGACTCATTCACACTGCCAGAGGCAAAGTGAAGTCATACCAGAAGCAGGAAGCGGACCAGTGTGTCATCTACATCTACATGACTACTCAGCAATTCACATTTAAGTGCGTGGCAGAGGGTTCATCGAACCACAATCATACTATCTCTCTATTATTCCACTCCCTAACAGCGCGCGGGAAAAACGAACACAAAAACCTTTCTGTTCGATCTCTGATTTCTCTTATTTTATTTTGATGATCATTCCTACCTATGTAGGTTGGGCTCAACAAAATATTTTCGCATTCGGAAGAGAAAGTTGGTGACTGACATTTCGTAAAAAGATCTCGCCGGGACGAAAAACGTCTTTGCTGTAATTACTTCCATCCCAATTCGCGTATCATATCTGCCACACTCTCTCCCCTATTACGTGATAATACAAAACGAGCTGCCCTTTTTTGCACCCTTGCGATGTCCTCCGTCAATCCCACCTGGTAAGTATCCCACACCGCGCAGCAATATTCTAACAGAGGACGAACAAGTGTAGTGTAAGCTGTCTCTTTAGTGGACTTGTTGCATCTTCTAAGTGTCCTGCCAATGAAACGCAACCTTTGGCTCGCCTTCCCCACAATATTATCTATGTGGGCTTTCCAACTGACGTTGTTCGTAATTTTAACAACCAGGTACTTAGTTGAATTGACAGCCTTGAGAATTGTACAATTTATCGAGTAATCGAGTTCCAACGGATTTCTTTTGGAACTCATGTGGATCACCTCACACTTTTCGTTATTTAGCGTCTACTGCCACCTGCCACACCATACAACAATCTTTTCTAAATCGCTTTGCAACTGATACTGGTCTTCGGATGACCTTACTAGACGGTAAATTACAGCATCATCTGCGAACAACCTAAGAGAACTGCTCAGATTGTCACCCAGGTCATTTATATAGATCAGGAACAGCAGAGGTCCCAGGACGCTTCCCTGAGGAACACCTGATATCACTTCAGTTTTCCTCAATGATTTGCCATCTATTGCTACGAACTGCGACCTTCCTGAGAGGAAATCACGAATCCAGTCTCACAACTGAGACGATACCCGCAGCTTGAAGTCGCTTGTGAGGAACGGCGTCAAAAGCTTCCCGGAAATCTAGAAATACGGAATCAACTTGAGATCCCCTGTCGATGGCGGCCATTACTTCGTGCGAATAAAGAGCTAGCTGCGTGGCACAAGAGCGATGTTTTCTGAAGCCATGCTGATTACGTATCAATAGATCGTTCCCTTCGAGGTGATTCATAATGTTTGAATACAGTATATGCTCCAAAACCCTACTGCAAACCGACGTCAATGATATAGGGCTGTAGTTAGGTGGATTACTCCTACTACCCTTCTTAAACACTGGCGCGACCTGAGCAATTTTCCAATCTGTAGGTACAGATCTATCGGTGAGCGAGCGGTTGTATGTGAGTGCTAAGTAGGGAGCTATTGTATCAGCGTAATCTGAAAGGAACCTAATCGGTATACAGTCTGGACCTGAAGACTTGCCCGTATCAAGCAATTTGAGTTGCTTCGCAACCCCTAAGGTATCTACTTCTAAGAAACTCATGCTAGCAGATGTTCGTGTTTCAAATTCTGGAATATTCCATTCGTCTTCCTTGGTGAAGGAATTTCGGAAAACTGCGTTCAATAACTTCGCTTCAGCGGCACAGTCGTCGGTAACAGTACCATCGGCACTACGCAGCGAAGGTATTGACTGCGTCTTGCCGCTTATGTACTTTACATACGACCGGAATTTCTTAGGATTTTCTACCAAATTTCGCGACAATGTTTCGTTGTGGAACCTATTAAAGGCGTCTCGCATCGAAGTCCGTGCCAAATTTTGCGTGTCTGTAAATTTTAGCCAATCTTCGGGATTTCGCGTTCTTCTGAACTTCGCATGCTTTTTCCGTTGCCTCTGCAACAGCGTTCGGGCCTGTTTTGTGTACCTCGGGGGATCCGTTCCATCTCTTACCAATTTATGAGGTATGAATCTCTCAATTGCTGTTGTTACTATATCTTTGAATTTGAGCCACATCTCGTCTACATTTGCATAGTCAGTTCGGAAGGAATGGAGATTGTCTTTTAGGAAGGCTTCTAGTGACACTTTACCCACTTTTAAATAAAATTAATTTTGCGTTTGTTTCTGATGGATTTGGAAGAAATGGTATTGAGCCTAGCTACAATGACCTTGTGATCACTAATCCCTGTATCAGTCATGATGTTCTCTATCAGCTCTGGATTGTTTGTGGCTAAGAGGTCAAGTGTGTTTTCGCAACCATTTACAATTTGCGTGGGTTCGTGGACTAACTACTCGAAACAATTTTCGGAGAAAGCATTTAGGACAATCTCGGAAGATGTTTTCTGCCTAGCACCGGTTTTGAACAAGTGAGTCAGTTCAATAACACATTACGAGACTTCGTGTCGAGCGAGGATGCCCATTCAGCAGAAGGAAGACTGCGACGGAAAACCCCTCAACGAGCTCCAGCAACGACAAAGGTAACGATGCACAATACCTCGCGCTAACATAACCACACCTTGCATGCACTGTTACAGATAGCAAGCCGCTACTGCCCTTACTACCCGTCCTACTGTCGCAGAGGTTTTTAACCTTGGCGCTGGCATCGGCACTTTTCTTCCTCTGCCCTTACAACCGCTACCCTTCGATCGCTTTCGTCCACTTTTTATCTCCTGATGGACCATGTTGATGAGTAATCTTACCCAAACGCATGGATAATATCACAGCCCGCATCCTGTGACTCCTGATTCAAAAACTAACATGTTATACGAGGGTGACCGTAGAACTTTTGGTTTGGTCACCACGTTGGAGTGGGCGTGGAGAGGCCCCAGCCTTTGTGACAGAAAACCAAAGGGAGCGAGACAAGCATATTCGTTAGCCTGTAAAAAATATTACAAGAATTTCCATATCTTTCGAAAGAAAACATGACGAGGACCTGACAAAGTAGTTCTCAGCCTGTTAAGTGAATATATCAGAGTAAGGAGGATACATGTGATCATCGAAAACTGAACTTCACGTCATAGCCTGATGCCAGCACCCTTTAAATACTCCAGGTGTCCACCTCTCGACATGTGATGATAATTAGGCTCGATCGCATCCACAGTAATAGCACTAAGTTCTATAATTATGTTACTGAAGTAAATCTGTGCCCTAGATGCTCCAGCACAGTCTGTCGACAACACAGGACATTGTTCTGCCAGCACAGAACGTAACTGAGGAAGCCAGCAAAAATGCCTCTTGTTGTCCACGTACCTGGCGCCTCCGAGTGCAGGAACCTGTATCAGGCCCTCAGTGCACTCTTTACATGTATACACTCGATCCTGTGCGTTTAACAGTGAAATTCCTTGTGTACTCTATTGGTGCATCCTTGTTTTTAATTTCACCGAAAACTGTTTCGATTTTCTACATAACGAATTTGTCGATCCAAATAAAACCTCTTTTTAGCTTGCTTCCAATTTTTTCTGAGGCGCTAAGCTTCAGCCCCACTGCAATTACTTTTGTTCTTTCTTTGCGTGAATGTTTTTGTATTCACTCTTACGTGTCATCTCCAGCGACTCATTACGAAGCTTGTATCTGCATTTGGCTCTCCAACTTATGTGATAGCCAATTTTGGTCACGTTCATTTCCATTCAGCTACACTGTCTAATGTGATCATATATTTACACAATAGGTTTAGCGTCAGATAACTTCAGTCACACATAATCATTCCTCACTTCTTTGCGGAGAGATATTGCTTGTTGATTCTCTTACTCTTCTGGTTAGTATTTCGACAGATAACTGGTTTTGTGTTATAGTTAATTGAAAGATGAACAGTAAGGAAGAGGCGGAAGTGTTAGGAGACTGACACGACACATGAACTGTGGATGGGTGAATGGCGTTCTTCCAGACGTTCTGCCTATATGTTCTTTCCATTTTATGCACAATGTTCCGACGACTAACCAAGCTGTCTACTTCCGGTGTTGTGAGTGTTGCAGTTATGTGTACTTGCCGCACGAATTTCAACGAGATATCGAACTTGTTGATCTTATAGCTAAGGTCTATTCCAGACAACCACTGAACCCTTTGATACTCTCTTATTCTTCAGAGCCTTGATTGATATTGCGGTGAATGCAAATCCTCTCAGTGTGTTCCAGCTCCAGTCGAGGTGATGGCCCGAGGGATCTCGTAAAACAGAGTGCCGGGCCCCAAGTCTTGTTAAAATTAAAACGTCCGTCGCTCTTTATTAGCCTTTCTGGCATCTTTAAATCGACAGACCCCGTAATGATGGCGTCCAGGAAACTTTCAAGACAATGGCCTCATCGTATTTCACTTAATGATTAAAATCGGGCCAGAGAATCGCTAAATCAGATTTGCTTAGTTCTTTTAGCCACATTTGTCGCTGATGTTCCTCGCATCCATCCTCGACTTTTCGGATACTATGCTACATGTGAAACTTGCTACATTCGTATGGAATGTCATATACTCCGCGTTTTGGAGAACTAGATCGTCTTTAACATTACGTAGGAGGTTTTTATGGTACTCTATTGCGCTGGTATTTAAGTTCGTTTTGCATGATGGTATTCTGGTTACTATAGATTTATTTATCGACTGTCGTTTTTCATTTGTAGTTCAGTTCTGCTGTTTGAGTGTACTGAGTGGAACTGTGGACGCTAGGAAATGGGGCGCCAAGTGAAAAAATCGAAACATTTCCGACATATTCTTCTCTTTGACTTCAATACAAGGATGATAGCAGCTGAAGCAGCCGCAAACATTTGCGCAGTGTGCGAGGATAATGTTACTGAACAGAACACAGAAAGAAAATTATCTTTTCGTTTTAAGGAGGTTCGTTTCTCCATTAGGGGCTCTCCATGTTCAGGAAGACCTTTGGAGTTCGACGTAGATGAATTAAACGCATTAATCCGCAATGATCCAAGACAGCGTACTAGAGAACTGGCAAATGTGATAAAGTGTGATAATTTCACCATCGTGCGACATAAGCATGCACTGGGGAAGACAAAAAATCGGCTGTATGGGTACAGCAAACTCGAAGCCAAAATCACAAAAATCATCGGGGCGCCATATGTGAATGTGGACAAAACCGACCATTCCTATCCTGTGTCATTACTGGTGACGAGAAATGATGTCTTTATGCTAACGCAAGGAAAAGAAAGAAATAGTTCAGCACAAACTAAGCAGCGAGGTTCTGGTGTACTGCTTCCACAACATGGCACCATCACTGCTGACATTTATTGTCATCAACTGAGACGTCTTGCAGACGCAGTCGAAGAGCAACGACCAGGAAGACTGCGTGGGGTGATGTTACTCCACGATAACACAAGCCTCATTCTGCCAGACTGAGAAGAAACACTATACGGGTGTTGGACTGGAAAGACATTTCACACACATATTATTCGCCTGATGTTGCCCCCTCGGGATTTCACCATTTCCACTCTCGATCGAACAATCTTCAGAAAACTTTGTTTCCGGATGAAAATGCGCTCCGAACATGGCCCGACTTGTTCTTCGCCTCAAAACCATGTAATTTCTACGGTCACTGAATCGAAAAATTCCCCAAACTTTGGCAGACTTTTGTAAATGGTGACGGAGAATATGTTATTGATGATTAACATCTCTGTTACGTGCATGTGTTGTGTTTATTAAACTTATGGAAACACCTTACGAACTTATGCCCCAACCCAATACTGGATGCGAAGTTTCACAAAAATCGATAGACCTTTCCCGATGTTGGACCACCATAAGATACACAAGCGACTTTTAGATTCTATTCTTCGGCCTCGTCCCTTTCACTCGCGGTAATGCTAGCGATTATTACACTACTGGTCACTAAATTGCTACGCAAAGAAAAAATGCAGATGATAAACTGGTATTCATTCGATTAAAATATTTTATTAGAACTGACATGTGATACCATTTTCACGCAATTTGGGTGCATGGATCCTGAGAAATCAGTTCCCAGAACAACCACCTCTGGCCGTAATAACGGCCTTGATAGGCATGGACATTGAATCAAACAGACCTTGGATGGCGTGTACAGGTACTGGCGTATTGTGACGAGCCAGTTGCTCGCCCACCATTGACCAGACGCTTTGAATTGCTGGGAGATCTGCAGACTGTGCTGGACAGGACAGCAGTCGAACATTTTCTGTATCCAGAAAGGCCCGTACAGGACCTGCGACATGCGTTCGTGCATTATCCTTCTGAAATGTATGCTTTCGTAGGAATCGAATGAAGGGTAGAACCACGAGTCGTAATACATGTGAAATGTAACGTCCACTGTCCAAAGTGCCGTCAATGCGAACAAGAGGTGACCGAGACGCGTAACCAGTGACACCCCTTACCATCACGCCGGCCAGTATGGCCATGACGATTACAAGCTTCCAATGTGCGTTCACAGCGATGTCGCCAAACACGAATGCTACCATCATGATGCTGTAAACAGAACCTGGATTCATTCGAAAAAAATACGTTTTGCCATTCCTGCACCCAGGTTCGTCGTTGAGTAGACCATCGCTGTCTGTGATGTAGCGTCAAGGGTAACCGCAGCCATAGTCTCCGAGCTGATAGTCCATGCTACTGCAAACGTCGTCAGATGGGTACTGTCTTGCAAACGTCCCCAACGGTTGACTCAGGGATCGAGACGTGGCTGCCATGAGGATAAGATGCCTGCCATCTCGACTTCTAGTGATACGAGGCCGTTGGGATCCAGCACGGTGTTCCGTATTACCCCCCTGAACCTACCGATTCCATATTCTGCTAACAGTCATTGGATCTCGACCAACGCGAACAGCAATGTCGCGATACGTTAAACGGCAATCGCGATAGGCTACAATCCGACCTTTATCAAAGTCTGAAAAGTGATGGTCCGCATTTCTCCTCCTTACAAGAGGCATCACAACACCGTTCTCCAGGCAACGCCGGTAAAGTGCTGTTTGTGTATGGGAAATCGGTTGGAAACTTTCCTGATGTCAGCACGTTGTAGGTGTCACCATCTGCTACAAACTTGTCTGAAAAGCTAATCATTTGCATATCACAGCATCCTCTTCCTGTCGGTTAAATTTCGCGTCTGTAGCACGTCATCTTCGTAGTGTAGCAATTTTAATGGCCAGTAGTGTACTTCGTGGGAGGAATTGGGCAGGGTTCATTCAGCTTCGCGATGGCAACGGAAGAGCTACTTGATCGAAAAGAAACCTCCCCACGGTCAAGGAAGAGTACAACGACAACTCTACCTCCGTAGCGCATTCAGAGGATGACACGGCCGTCGGTCGGTCCTGATTTGCCCTTCTGGGGCAGAATGTGGAGCATTACTTTGCTAGCTTTACGTTAACCTCAGCTTCAGACTCTTTCTAAGGCGCTCTTGGTTTTGACAGCTACCCCCATTCCGTTTGACAATCTGAGTACGCATTCCTTCAAGACACCATTCGCACGGCTTGTAATTTTTCAGCGAGCATTAAGCTCTTGCCGGGCATCACATCCACCAGAGATGGAAGCACTGGGAGAACTGGCGTTTCGAGGAATATCAGTCCAGGGCCTGAAGAACAGAATATGATCAAAGAACGTAGATGGAGTCGGGGAAAGAACTTGGCTATAAATAGCAGCGCGAGACCAGTAATAATCCGCATTGTGCTAGGTGTGCATCTTGAAAGTCCAAGTAGCAGCGAAAAGTCCATTGCAGATGGAATTTCATCTGAAAACTAATTTGCAAGTGGAAACCGAGGACCCCTGTAGGACAGGGATCAGTGCAGTCTGTACTGGCGTTCCGGTTCACCACACAAATAAATTGAGAAAGTTTTCCTTTTTATGTGAACTGAATTAATAAATATTAATAAACAAATCAACTGAATAGGTGAAACCAACGTAAGGAAATAGTATAAATACACAGGACACTGCAAATAAATGAAAGTGAATATGAAGTTAAGCCTCAACAAAATATATTTTAACACATCAGAATACTAGGCCTCTATGTTACGCTGCAGATACGTCAGGTCGTATGAATTAAAATAATCTTTAAGAAACAGGAAGGCGCTTCGTTACGAAACAGTAATCACAGTTTAACACAGTTTATTTCCATGAAAACATTGCGTGACAAAATTCATAAGAAGAGTATAACCATAATTTGCCGTTTCCCGTTATATAATTTCTTCTCTCACTTATACAAACACTCGGCTGAGTACTGTGGCACACACATACAATTCAAGTCGGAAATCTCATGAACGCAACAGACAGCTTCACACTAGCACAGGGGATACACACTCAGGAGGAATAAATATTAGAAGTATATCGTCCAACACCACCATAGGTTAGAAACTCGGATGTTGGTGCCTATCGTTATGACGGTGTAAATAATAATACTACGAAATGCATTTCCAGAAAGAAGTTTGTCTGGAACAGCACCCACATGAAGTCAAGATACCATAGAATGAAACAGTCACACATTAGTGAATATTTAAGACTAAATAGTAAACACACTGAAAGCCTCTATGGGGGGGGGGGGTTTGTCTGGTGCGATAGAAGAAGAAACAAGAGTCTATTTAGAAGAGATAGGGGACCTGGTGTTAGAATCAGAATTTAAAAGAACTATGGGGAACATAAAATCAAATAAAGCAAAAGGTACAGATAACATTCCATCAGAATTTCTAAAATCTCATTGGGGGAAGTGGCAACAGCAATACTATTCCCTTTGGTGTGAAGAATGCATGAATCTGGCGACATACCATCTGACTTTCAGAGAAACATCAGCCACACAATTCCGAAGACAGCAAGAGCTGATGAGTGCGAGA
Organism: Schistocerca gregaria; assembly: GCF_023897955.1. Classification (NCBI taxonomy): domain Eukaryota; kingdom Metazoa; phylum Arthropoda; class Insecta; order Orthoptera; family Acrididae; genus Schistocerca; species Schistocerca gregaria. The sequence goes on along the minus strand of NC_064920.1, from coordinate 211,392,666 downwards.
ACTATCGCACAATCAGCATAATAGCTCAAGAGTCCAAATTTCTGTCAAGAATAATAGACAGAAGAATGGAAAAGAAAATTGACGATGCGCTAGGTGACGATCAGTTGGGCTTTAGGAAAAGTTAAGGCACTAAAGAGGCAATTCTGACGTCATGGTTAATAATTGAAGCAGCACGAAAGAAAAAACGAGACACATTCATAGGTTTTGTTGACCTGGAAAAAGAGTTCGAGAATGTAAAGTGATGCAAGATGTTGGAAATTCTAACAAAAATAGGGGTAAGCCGTAGGGAGAAACGGGTCATGTACAATATGTACAACATCCAAGAGGGAGTGAGTAATAAGAGTGGACGACCAAGAACGAAGAGCTCGTAAAAACAAAGGGTGTGAGACAAGGATGTAGTCTTTCGCCCCTACTGTTAAATCTGTACATCGAGGAGGCAATGATGAAAATAAAAGAAAGTTTCAGGAGTGGAATTAAAATGCAAGGTGACAGGATATCAATGATACAATTCGCTTATGACATTGTTATGCTGAGTGAAAGTGAGGAAGAATTCAATTATCTGATGAAAGGAATGAACAGTCTAATGAGTACAGAATATGGATTGAGAGTAAATCGAAGAGAGGCAAAGACAATTACAAGTAGTAGAAATGAGAACAGCAGAAACTTAATATCGGGATCGATGGTCAAGAAGTAGATGAAGTTAAGGAATTCTGTTTCCTAGGCAGCAAAATAACGAGTGACGGACGGTGCACGAAAGACATCAAAAGCCGACTAGCAATGATAAAAAAGGCATTCCTGGCCAAGTGAAGTCTACTAATATCAAATATCGGCATTAATTTGAAGAAGAAATTTATGAGTATGTACGTCTGGAATACCGCATTGTATGGTAGTGAAGCATGGACTGTGGGAAAACTGGAACAGAAGAGAATCGATGCATTTGAAATGTGGTGCTACAGGCTAATGATGAACATTAAGTGGACTGATAAGGTAAGTAATGAGGAGCTCCTGTGCAGAATCGGAATATGTGGAAAACACTGATAAGGGGAAGGAACAGGATGATATGACATTTGTTAAAACGTGAGGGAATGACTTCCATGGTACTAGAGGGAGCTGGAGAAGGCAAAAACTGTAGAGGAATATTGTAATGCATCCAGCAAATAATAGAGGACGTAGGTTGGAAGTGCTACTCTGCGACGATGGGGTTGTCACAGGAGACGAATTCGTTGCGGTCAACATCAAACCAGTCAGAAGACTGAGACAAAAAAAACTAAATACAATAATACGTCTAATTACAAATTCCAATGGGCTATGAACTAAAAGAAAATTCAAGTAGTACAAACAGCTGATGGTTCTACAAGTGAATCACATGTTTTCTCACGAACAAATGAAGTTAACAAGTCCCTCATTAACTATGAAAATACACATATTGAGATCGTATTGGCACAAAGAGAAACTAACACCACGCGGAATCAAAAACAAAATTCGTATAAAATGGTACTGAAGGCATTCAATATGAAACTACACACCATGTTCTACGATCAAACCAAGATTACAATGACACTATTTAAATTGAAACGAATTAACATAAGTAGCCAGAAATAAAACACCTTCATATCAAATACGAGTCATAAGAACATTCCGATTAAAAGAGAAATTATAATATCGAATGTAAATCATATCGTGGAGTAATTGACCTCCTGCACCATATGTTTGGTTATACAAAATAAAAGCAGAAAAGTATGACTAAATTCAGAAAATAAAATCGTAAGCTGCGATGAATAATTTAGAAACTCCATTACTGAAATTGAAACGCTCATCTATTATAATGTCGACACACTATCACACTATAAAGTGCAATGACTACCGAAGACTTCGTGAGATTACGTGCAGCGGCGAGTGCCTGAGACAGCTCTCGGAGTAACGGACACACCAGGCAGCGGGAAAACAACCAGAGTGGTCCTTTCCGTCATCAGTCTAACTACTGTCGAGTGAATACCAAAACAGCACAAACTTCTTTGCCTCGACTGAATAATCTACGTCGGCTACTCTGTTCCTAAGACGGCGGACAGCCAGGTGATGTGCTGCTAACGTAAATGATGGTTGTAACCTACACACCCACTGACTGATTCGTGTAGAGGCTAGAGAGAGAGAGAGAAAATTTGAAAGCACATAATGTACATAATTTACGCTGGTTTGGGTTCTTGCTGGGAATATGAATACTTCCAGAGTGACAAAAATCAAATAATAACGATATGCACGTATGCAGGTGGAGTCAATATCGCGTATACAAGGTATAAAAGGGCAGTGCATTGGCGGAGCTGTCTCTTGTACTCAGGTGATTCATGTGAAAAGGTTTCCTACGTGATTTTGACCGCACGATGGGAATTAGACTTTGAAAATGGAATGGTAGTAGGAGCTAGACATATGGGGCCTTCAATTTCGTCAATCGTTAGGGAATTCAGTATTCCGAGATCCATAGCGTTAGAGTGTGTTCTCGACACGCTCTAAATTTCAAGCATTACAACTCACCACGTGGGACGCAGTGGCCGTAGGCATTCACATAACGACCAAGAGCGGAGACGTTTGCGTAACTGCCAGTGCTAACAGACAAGCAATAAACTGCAGAAATCAACGTACGATGAACGACGCACGTATCCGTTAGGACATTGCAGGGAAATTTTGCGTCAATGGACTACGGCAGTAGATGACCGACGCAAGTGCCCTTGGTAACAGCGCGACATCGCCTGCAACACCTCTCCTTGGCTCGTACCATATCCTTTGGACCGTGCCCGACTGGGAAATCGTGGCCCATTCACATGAGTCTCTCTTTCAGTTGGTAAGAGCTGTTGGTAGTGCAGGCCCCCTCGAAGCATAGACGGAGGTATGAAATGATAATTAAATGAAGACCATAAGCCGTCGACAGGCGTTGATAAACATCAACGTGGACAGTTGAAAGTGTATGCCCCGAGCGGGTCTCGAATCCAGGATCTCCTGCTTACATGGCAGACGCTCTATCCATCTGAGCCACCGAGGGCACAGAGGATAGTGCGACTGCAGGGATTTATCCCTTGCACGCTCCCCGTGAGACACACATTCCCAACTTCATGTCCACACACTACATTCGTAGTGCCCTGCCCATTACACTCATTACAGGTGGCAGGCAATCTTACGAAGTACCGTAGCAGTTAGGGCAATGCGTGTGCATCCAGCACAGAAGAAGAAGGTCAGTGGCCGGTTAGCCTTAACTATATAAAGATGGTATCAGTTCTTTCGGACATGTACGAAACAACAGATACCATTAACATATAGACGAAGGTTGTCAACAGGGAATTCTGCAAGCTGGTGGTGGCTCCATAACGGTGTGGTCTGTGTTTACATGGAATGGCCTGCGTCCTCGTCTATGTTCGGCTACTTAGAGGCCATTTGCAGCTATTCATGGGTTTCATGTTCCCAAAAAACGATGGAATTTTTATGGATGACAATCTGGCTTGTCACCGGACCACAGTTGCTCACTATTGGTTTGGAGAACATTTTGGACAATTCGAGCGAATGATTGGGCCACTTAGGTAGTCCGACAAGAACCCCATCGAACATTTACGGAACATAATCAAGAGGTCAGCCCGTGTACAAAATCTTGCGCCCGAAACACTTTCACAATTATGGACAGCAACAGAAGCTCTATGGCCCCTTATCAACGACTGGTTAAGTTCATGCCACGCCGACTTGCTGCTTTAAGGGGGGTAGGACGTCAAACGGGCCGACTTGGAGCAGGAGAGGCACCACAGGACATTTTAATTTCCACTGCCTATACTTTTACAAGTAAATTCAAAAAACTTTGTCAGCATGACCAGGAAGGATTCAGGATTCACACTCGTAGCAGCGGAAGTTCAAAAACATAACAAAATAAATTTTTTACGTGTGAAATTTCATCATTTTTACCACCTGATGAAGAGGGTGGGTGGTTTCTCGAAATGTTGCGTATAAAATGAAAAATAAAGAAGTAACAATTAATCAGTCACGCTGAGAAAAACTGTGGACAAGTCATGTTAGCAGCCAGCCTGAATCTTAGACACAGTCTGATCGCGACTCTTCTTTGAACAAAAAGGGACGCGGGTCCAGTTGGCGGTGCTCTGTTGGCCGTCGTTTCCCGCCGACTGGCAGAACAAGGAGATGCCAATAAAGGCGGGAGGCGAGGCGGCTGCACCGTGTCGCCGAGCGGCGTGTCGTGTCGACGCCTGCCGCGGCTGCCAGATTCCGGCAGCTGCGATATTGCTTACCGCTTGGGCGGGCGCTGCTCGCGAGATTGCGGCACTGTCTACGAGGCGCGGGAGGGGGGGGGGGGGGGTGAGCCGAAGAGACGGCCACCCGTAACCGCTGCGTCTTCTGCCGAAATAAGATCCGCGGCGAATAGCTGAGAAATTTTAGCATCGGGCTCCACAGAGCTTATTGCTGCCTCTCCTCCGACTGTAACACATTTCATCTGCCTTCCCGCGCTTTTGCCACTCGCTTTGTTTTCGGCTACTGACAGCTGAAATGCAGCACAGCTTTAAATACGTTTACAGAATGAGGAACAAAAAGGAGGATAATTAACTTTTAGTGACCCATCGACGAAGAGGTCACTAGAGAAGGAGCACAAGCTAGGGCCACGAAATACACGTTGTTATTTCAAACGAAATAGCCCCCCATTCGCTTTGAGAAGAATAGGAAATTCACTGGATACCTGAATCTGGATATCTAGAACGGATGTGAACTAAGCTCCTCCGGAATGCCAGTTTGGTGTCCTAAATATCGAACTCCCTCGTATGGTGTTAAACAGAGATAAATATTGCGAGGTGGAGATATAACTGACACTGAAATTAGCGATTATTCTCAAAAAAGCACGGGGTAGTCTGAGGCCGGCGGTTTATTAGGAAGACCGAGAATGATTGTCTCGATCACTAGGGACGACTCGGCGCACCAGTCTGGAACCGCGTGACCACTACAGTCGCAGGTTCGAATCGTGCCTCGGGCATGGATGTGTGTGATGTCCTTAGGTTAGTTAGGTTTAAGTAGTTGTAAGTTCTAGGGGACTAATGACCACAACAGTTGAGTCCCATAGTGCTCAGAGCCATTTGAACCATTTTGAACTAGGAACGACTACATGTTTCACTGAGATGAATGGAAATAACTTACTTCGGGCTGAGGACGAAAGCGCGCGCCCATTTTTGGCAGTCATGGCTGATGAGATTTTACATTACTCTCTGATTTCGTTGATCTATTTAAAACGTTAATAGATCTAACAGTTAACATGAATAAACATAAAAATTATTCTATTTATTAGCATGCACTTCTGCACACATGACAATTCATCTCACAGTAGCTTACAGTGTTAGTTATTTATTGAGCAAATCGATAGGAAATGATATTTTCCGACGATGTACTCTTTCTGGGATGTAGTCTCGTGGCAACCTTCCTAAGAAGCTAATATCACTATGTCATCCGCTCAAATAGCGTTTTCAACATCATTAAGTGCACGCTGGAGCTGTAATATGCTTCCCCCTATTTATACCTCCCGAGGAAATCACGAATGTAAAATTAGAGAGATTAGAGCGCGCACGGAGGCTTTCAGACAGTCGTTCTTCCCACGAACCATACGCGACTGGAACAGGAACGGGAGGTAATGACAGTGGCACGTGAAGTGCCCTCCGCCACACACCGTTGTGTGGATTGCGGAGTATAAATGTAGATATAGTAGATGTAGATGTTACTAGTTTCAACCTTACTCTGCTATGCTACATTGTTGTTTCTTTAGTATCGTAGAACCCAAACGCTGGACTCACCACGCACGTAGCAGTCTGCACCCATGCACTACATCGGCCGAACTTCGTCCCTTGACTAAGGTGGCGCGGTATGTAGCAACAAACTTAGTGCTTCTTTAGGCTCATCGACACCAGTGCTTTCCTCATTTCTGCCTTGAAACCTCTCATGTTCTGACCATTCGTCCTTCAACACCAGGTTGCAAAGGGAAATGTGCGCTCTACTGAGTGGCAGAACGCCACAGATTTGTAACACAATGGAACACCTACTGCCGTTACCATGATGTCATAATGTTATATGGCTACCAGGTTCAGTGCTTCAGTACACCTTCTTCAGTGCGTGAGTGTCGCTGAGGGGGTTAACTCCAGTTGTATACGCGATTAATCAGCGGCCAGCATCTACGAACTGTTTTTCGCCGACTACCTTTAATAATGGTGTTGTGTCTCTAACTATCAATATGGTTGGTAATACAACATCATTGTTTTAGTAGTCTGCGAAAACCATATGGTGGCCATTGATGAATCTTGTGTACGGTCAGTTAAGGCTTGAAGATGCTGCAATGAAGCTGCGAAACTGGTAGCCGTATAATGAATAACATCATATTAACGACTGCAGCTGTTCCATTTTCTGACATTAGTGAAGGGCAGAAGTCCTTCAAACATCCAGTCAGTAGGACGGACATAAAAAAATCCATCAGAAAAAAGCTGGAGTCCGTTATCGGATTGTAAGGTGTCTGGAACTCGGTCTATGGCAAATATCGTCGCTGGAGATCTAATTGTAGCATGTGCAATCGTAGAGCGAACCCACTCGTCATTAGGAAATTTAAAAAGGTAGTCCAGCAGCCATGTTGCACCCTGACGAAGACCCACGAGGACGAAGTGCACCCTCTCCCAAGGGTGCTCACGCCGGGACCACGGGACAAAAATCTTTTTCTGGGGAAACTTGGTTGTAAGCGCAAGGCTGAAATGCACGAATTACGTGCTTCATTACTCTGTCTATCCCTCGGCAATAAACGTAGCTTCGAGCTAAAGTTTTCATCCTTCAGATTACACATTTGGATTTACATTGAAGTTCCAAAGAAACTGGTACAGGCATGCTTCTTCAAATACAGGGATATATAAACAGGCAGAATACGGCGCTACGATCGACAACTAATATTTAAATCAGCAAGTATCTGGCGCAGTTGTTACATCGGTTACTGCTTCTACAATGGCAGGTTATCTAGAGTTAAGTGAGATTGAACGTGGTGTTATAGTAGGCGCACGAGCGATTAGACACAGTATCTACGTGGTAGCGATGAATTGGGATATTCTCGTACGACGATTTCACGAATGTGCAGTGAATGTCAGGAATCCGGTAAAACATCAAATCTCCGATATCGCTGCGATCGGAAAAAGATCCGGCAAGAACGGGACCAAAGACGACTGAAGAGAATCGTTGAACGTGACAGAAGTTCAATTCTTCTGCAGATTGCTGTAGATTTCAGTACTGGGCCGTCAATAAACGTCAGCGTGGGGCAACCATTCAACGAAACATCACACGCGTATCCTTGATGACGGTACGACACCAGGCTTCACACCTCGCCTGGACCGTCCACATCGATATTGGACTGCTGATGATAGGAAACATATTGCCTCGTCGGATGAGTCTCGTTTCAGCTCGTATCGAGCTGATGGACGGGTACGGCGGTGGAGACAACCTCATAAATCTATGGACCCTGCAGGTCAGCAGGGGACCATTCAAGCTGGTGGAGGCGCTGTAATGGTGTCCATTGTGCATTCCGACTGATTTGAGGAGTTCCAGCGACACTCCACACATCCAGAATTGCTAGAGAGTGGCTCCAGAAAGACTCTTTTGAGTTTAAACACTTCCGCTGGCCACCAAACTCAAAAAATGATTCAAATGTCTCTGAGCACTATGAGACTTAACATCTGAGTCCATCAGTCACCTAGAACCTAACTAACCTAAGGACATCACACACGCCCATGCCCGAGGCAGGATTCGAACCTGCTACCGTAGCGGTCGTGCGGTTCGAGACTGAAGCGCCTAAAACCGCTCGGTCACAACGGCCGGCGCCGCAAGCTCCCCAGACATGAACATTATTGAGCATATCTGGGATGCCTCGCAACGTGCTGGTCAGAAGAGATTCCACCCCCTCGTAAAACGGATTTATGGACAGCCCTGCAGGACTCATGGCGTCAGTTCCCTCCAGCATTACTTCAGACATTAGTGGAGTGCATGCCACGTCGCGTTGCGGCACTTTCGCGTCCTCGCGGTGACTCCTACACAATATTAGGCTGGTGTAAATGTTTCTTTGGCTCTGCAGTGTATGTAGCAAACTGTATGATCGGGGGAGTGAAAATGGAACAACGACACAACATTCAGTTTGCAGACAACAACACTGCGACCAGAAGAATGTGCAGCCTATGTGTCACAACAAAATGATTTCTCAATGCCAGCTCTGATTATTTTGAAATACGCTCTGGACAACTATCTTACACAGTTGATACGACTCATCGGAGATGGGCGTCTCGACCAGTAACCACTGATATTTATCGAATGGATATCGGGAAATCTTGCAAGTTGCAGCGCATAGTCTCGTCTTGGGCAAAACATACTGCTGCCAGACAAATTCCACATCAGGACTAGTCGGGAGACGTGATAATGCGTCGAAGTTTACATGGTGCGTAGTAGAACAAACATGAAAGAACAATGCACAGTTTTGCAAACGCTGCGGCGTTTCGTCTGGAAGGTAAGAACTTGGATCAAAAAGGGACATTCGTGGTTTGCGATCTTGGAGTACTGTCATTTATTTGCGTCTAAGAAAACGTGGAACACCTTAACGCTTTACAAAATTGCCAGTGTCTCCTCCTCAATTTGCGAATAACTTTGCTGCACTTGCGAGAGTATCTTAAACGCAAAAGCTACTGCTTGCACTGGGATGCGGTATTCACTCTAGTGCTGTATTGTGATCCGTTGGTTGCTGTGGTCTGGAGCTTGTTAACAGTGAACTTCGCTAAGCACGGAGCCAACTTCACGTGTTTACTCAACTGCGAGAATGCTTTCTGACACCCTTGAGACCAAACGAACATATTAGTTTATTCCTCGAAAGCTCCAATGGATGCATGAAATGAGTTGACTGGGAAATGAATTGGGTGTAGTAGTTCATTTCCCCTAGAAAAGACCGCAGTGCTCTTAAGCTGTTCGCAGCCGGCAGTCTTCTCGATAGCATCGACGTGCTATGCCTGTGCAGTTATCCCTTTGCTTATCCCTTTGCTACTTCACATATGCCCAAAATACTGCACGGACTATGTAAAGAACTTTCGTCCTGTTATGTTACCACAGAAGAGCCTGTTCGCTACCAGCCACTGAAATCGCATTCGCACATTTCGCATTTGCTCTTGCCCGGTAGCATCTGTCATCCAAATGTCATCCAGATAGCTTAAACACTTTGGAATACCTGGACATCTTGAGTTAGTTGCTCTTCGTATCTTAGGAAAATTCCTCGTGGTGAGACGACCCCCGAAGCTAATCCCTTGAATTAATACATTACAAAAAGTGTTTTTATTATCAACTTTTTGCATCTTCGCCTTTAGTCTTGGCTACAAGTAAGCATTCGTCAGCCCAATGTTTGAAAAATACTCCTCTCCTGCTGACTCTAGGTAGAGCTCCTGCAGCCGAGTAAATGTCGATTTCATTTCGTGCGTAAATCATGGCCTTAAAATCGCCGAAATTTCTGAGGGATACGTTTGCGCTCTTTACAACGACAGCGGGTGTTGCCCACTAACTATCTGCCATCAGTGCAATTATTCCCAGTTCTTGCATCCTGGCTAATTCAGCCTTTACAGCATCCCGCAATGGTGACAAGATCGGCCGTGCACGGCGAAACGTAGTCAAGGCGGTCTACTTCATTGAAATAGGAGCTTGAAACTCTCTGCTGGCCGCAGTGGCCGAGCGGTTCCAGGCACTTCAGTCTGGAACCGCGCGACCGCTACGTCACAGGTTGGGAATGGATGTGTGTGATGTCCTTAGGTTAGTTAGGTTTAAGTAGTTCTAAGTTCTAGGGGACTGATGATCACAGAAGTTAAGTCCCATAGTGCTTAGAGCCATTTGAACCATTTTTGAAACTTTTTCGGTCTATCAGTATTGTTAGAATAACTCATGGTAGTTTTTAATAATAACTCGAAAGCCTTTAATGCTAAAGAGCTTGACACCAGGTTCGTCTCATTCACGCGGTGAACGCATTTGAACTAAAAACCCATAAAGCCGACGGCGAACTTATGACGAAGAAGGTGATTTGCCGTTCCACATTCCTGTGATTGATATAATAATGTATAACTTACTTGTTGAAGCCCGTCGTATAGAAACAGGTCAACAGTTGTGAGAACAGGCCTGACCGCCGTTAATGTTCAGCCGTGTCTCAATTTTAGGACTCAGAATTTGTTTACTGTTGTGCGTCTTCTGAAAAGCCCTATAAAAATTATACCAAACCTATACCAGACGTATAAATGTGAAGTGTAAAAACAGTACAAAACTGTGTGTATTCCTGTAGATAAATGACGTAGCTAACACGACAGATAATTATACAACCTACAACTAGTAAATTTGATATTTTTGTTCTAAAATGTTAATAGTATAAAAGAATAACTATAGAATGTAAAGACATTCTTTGCAACCATGGAAATCCTATCTTATTAACGTTAAAAAGGCTTGGTTCAAAGACTGAACACTATTTTTGTATCTGCTGTTGAAAAATTAAGTCGCTTAGCTGTTCTGACGCACTAGATATTGGATGTACGTATTTTCTGTTACAGTATCAGGTAAAAAATGAATTTCCCCCGTTATTATTCAAACCTTATCTCTCCCTGTGGAAATATTTAAGTAAAATAATTATATGGAGTGAGTCTTGTAGAACATTGTCCATCTGTCTTTCTTTTGAGATAATGGCGCACAGGCGGCCATTATGTGGAATTTAATTAAAATGTTAAATACTGGGCTTCACCTTCAAGTTAATATAACAAGCACTCTGGATACTGATGATAATTTTTAGGCATTAATATTTGCGAAGTTCATTTTAGCGGAATTTTTACGGAATTGCAGGGATAAATTTAACTGTACTTGGCAACAATGCTTTGGTTTGCTTCACTATATCTTTGAGTTCGCTATTTATTTCTGTCAAGTAAATGCTTAATCAAATTGAAGCCAGTGTGATGCAAATAAAGTTATTTATCGTGAGTACAAATCCTTACGCTACGTTGGTGGTTATATCGTCAATCTCTTCGGAAGTTTTTATCAGGCAATAACAGTAATAGTTTCATGCTGCTTCTGATTATCTTTGAGCTAGCCGCGAGTTTTGATAACATAATTAAACCATTGCAAGTAAAACTGTACTTAATTTTACTAATATTTTTGCCTATGTAGCAACTTTCATTATTGTCGGCGCATATGTAAGCTGCATTTACGAGCGTGCAGAACATACGCGACGACAACAGCGTATAAAATATCCGTTATCTTTTTCCAAACAATCCCGGCCACATTTTACATTAAAACCAAGTCAGTTTAATACCAAAGAAGAGAAAGAGACGGCATACTGTATTAGTAGGACTGTAGACTATGTCAAAGCTATGTACAAGTTCTGGAATTGTTAATAACAAAGACCGTGGCGTTTCTGTAGCGAAGCAGTTGACCTTTGTCTATTGTACCGTTCATTGCTTTCATTAGTCTCAGACTCGCAATTTAAAACTGCGTTTCCTTCGTTGCCACCAAGAACCATAACCAGTTTTGGTCTGCTAACATAATGTTCCAAAGCATGAACCCGAAATGCTCGTTGTTAGTGGAAAACGAATTTTATGTCGTTGCTGGATCTAAAATATAACAGATAGTAACACAGACTGCGCCTGGAGTCGCAGTACACCAGCATTTTGGCTGTGCTCCATTTCAGTTGATGAAACTAATTATGCTAATAATCGTATTCGTTCAAACACATTCAACGATAACGGAATTGAAGTCATTAACACTCTAACCAATTATATATGTGTATAATGACGGAAATTTTCCTCTTACTGAATTATTTGTCCATGTGTAACTTCATTTAGCCGCTGATGTCCCATTTATCGTACAAGAGAAAATGTTATTAGGCTTTATGGATGCTTAACAATTGTTTTTATCGACCGTGTGATCTACCGCGAGAATTAGCCAGATTAAGTTAATGTACGAAAATTACGCTTCAATACGTTATCACCGAGAAAATATTAAACGTCAGTGAATCTATGTATCCTGACTCCTGAGAACAATATATCTCTCAGCCATAGTTAATATTCGTATCCTTCTTCTTCTTACTCCTCACAAAAGATATTGCCTTACCAATAAACAATAAAGTGTGTTTCAAAAATATTTACCTGCTTCAAAAGAATCTATCGTTTGTATAGAAACTTTTACGGACTTAACAAAGATCCGTTGCATTTCAGAAATATATGTTTTCAGAAAGATATGTCTTTCATGGACATTCACGCATAGAGTAAATTTCACAATTACGTTCATGATGTAAATTTTCATTTGTCTTTAACAAACGCTGAATGCGTCCCCTGGGCGAACGACATACATCAAGACGATAGCATGGTCTAACATACGGGTATTCAGTAGCGAGACACTCTGGTGTGAAAGTTGTTTCCGTCTGTCGACTGAGTAGCACCCCTAGCGCCAATGAAGCTATGCGCCACTTAACGCCATTTAAGCGATAAGTGTATTGTTTGCTTTTAGTTCGCTTTCGAATTGAGCGAAAGAGTTATTATAGTTTTGCATCCCAAGAGGTATTAAAACACCGAGGGACCTGAATGATCTTAAAATAAACGTAAACATGGGCAAAACTGATAATTGAGGTGACATAGGCCACAATGTCATTAGTATGAAATACGCTCGAAATTTTATACAGCCGCAACTTATTCCATTGGGCGCAAATTTAGTATTTCATATCTAACAAGCACAAATTTCTTATGACTGCGACTTGTTCGACACGTAACAACTTCGCACAACGTCTAAAAATTTCTCAGTGTTGCATTTTACTCAGCCTTCCACCTCACGAATATTTGTTTATGTAAATACGTCGTCTTCAAAAGGTTATACAAAACTGAGGTCTTCTATATTTTAGATATACAATTATCCTTTTATTTTCTACAATACAGAAGAAAAGGTAGAAAACAACACTGTGGATATAACAAGTGCTGTTTTTCTAGCGGAACGCCGGGGGATGCGTACCCCTAAACGTTTTCGTCAACAAAATAATTTTTTTACGACCTTGAGAACTTTGAAAAGTGCCAAAGATTTATTTCACGGATGTTAATTTTTTATTTAATTTTTTCATGTTTCTAAATCCAATACGAACAATACCAGTGCAGTTTTTGGTGTGAAAAGCGATGTCATTGATTGTTTCAAGCATTTCGAACCTGCGCCAACCGTTCTCGACAACTGAATCGCTGTCAGCCAGTTCAACAAGCATGTAGTGCCCTCGCCCACTAATACGAACGATACCAGTGCTGTTTTTGGTGGGAAAAGCGATGTCATTGACTGTTTCAAGCATTTCGTACCTGCGCCAACCGTTCTCGACAGCTGAATCGCTGTCAGCCAGTTCAACAAGCATGTAGTGCCCTCGCCCACTAATAGTGGGTGATGATAGTGCTAAGCGGATATGCGTACGCTCAAACGCCGAACTACCGATAGATGTCTCTACGGTGTCGCTACATGATGATGTTGATGACGTCATGGCTAAAAGCAGACCAGTGGTATCCCATGCTTCAGTTATAAGTAATTTTCTCTGCATTATATCCAATGTCGGAGTACCCTCAAACATTACTTTTAGAAGAAAAGCACTGGATATAACTGAAGTCTTTATTCAGTAGGAATCACCAGAGCGCTGAGCATAACTATCCCGTTATGATATTTTCACTCTGCAGCGGAGTGTGCGCTGCAGAGTGAAAATATCATTCTGGTAATATCCCCTAGGCTGTGGCTAAGCCATGTCTCCGCAATATCCTTTCTTTCAGGAGTGCGAGTTCTGCAAAGTTCACGGGAGAGCTTCTGTAAAGTTTGGAAGGTAGGAGACGAGATACTGGCAGAAGTAAAGCTGTGAGGACCGGGCGTGAGTCGTGCTTCGGTAGCTCAGTTGGTAGAGCACGTGCCCGCGAAAGGCAAAGGTCCCGAGTTCGAGTCTCGGTCGGGCACACAGTTTAAGTTTCATAACTATCCCGTTGTTTCACGAGCCGACGGATCCCCTATTCCCAGATTTCCTGTGGCAGTTACAGGAGCCTGTCCTGCACTGTGCGTCCATCGAATTGAATCTCTTTGCTTTGAGATGTCATTTTAGCAGACCAAATGCATGAAAATCGCAGAGGGCGAACATGTCCGGGCTGTGGGGTGGATGCTCAAGCTTCTCCCATTTGAACTTGCACATTACACATTTTTTGACGCCAGGACCGTTCGCTTTTCGTGGACTTGCGTGGGCTACGGAATGTCTCAGAATGCACGTCACTGTTAAAGGATTTTCCGTGCTCGAGGAATTCCATTAGAATCGGACCTCGGACGTCGAGAAAGGCAGCTGAGGGAAAAACTTTTAATTCCACAGACATAACATTCGTATCCCTAGATGTCTCACTACGTAAACCCAACGCGGCAAATGCAAATTTCAACCGGTTTGGATGTTACGGCGTTTCGTACCTTTTCATCTGAACATTCCCTGCAGTTGTATCATTTTAGAGGTTGAAGAATCTTTTATTTTTCTACATAATCGACATTTCGGTCGAAGCTCTTTTGTAGGCGTTGCGACAGCTCTACAATGAGTATGTCATATCAGCTCGCTGCCATATCTTTCAGGAAGTATGGAGCCTCATCTATCACGTCGTCGTAAGAGTAGACTCGCCATCCATGCAAACATTACTTCGACCTAGGGAATACGTGACAGTCGCTCGGTGGCAAGTCCGGATTGTATCGTGGGTGGCTTCAAATGTTCCAACCAAAGCTATGCAGGAAATCGACATTGGACGGGTGACGGGTGGACGCGTGTTGGTTTGGGGATGTTTACGCTCTTTCATTGCTTTTATCCGCTTGTGGATTGCCCTTGTGAGGTTTCTTTGTGTTTCTAAGTACCTGTCAGCGCTTATCGTTTACCCAGTAGTCTGAAAGTGGACCAATAGCATCGCTTTCCGGTCCCAAAACACAGTTGTCGTGACTTTACTAGCAGACTGTGTTTGAATTTTCGTGGCTTCGGCGAACAGGGAAACCCCAACTCGTGCGGCTGTTGTAACTTCTCTGCTGGATAGTGGAATGCCCGTTACAATCGCATCCAAGAAGTTGTTCTTTTCGTGTGAGTAGCGAAGTAGAAATTCGCAATCAACTTGTTTCCGTTTGTGATCTTCTGTCAAACAGGCTTAGAACCCTGTATGCACATAGTTTCCAATATTGCAACTATCCTATTACCGTCCTGTGGATGGTGCTCCGAGGAACCTCAGGAATCAAAATGTAGAGAGGATGCAGAGTGATCCTCCGATCTTTACACATAATTTCCTCAACCCTTATGACTTTGTAATCAGAAATTGGCGGCTTACTGTCCCTCTCTGCGTCGTGAATCACAGTACGACTTTCTACGCCACTTTCCTAAGTTCTGGACTTCCAAGCACGACTGTCCGGACACCTCCGTCAATTGGCAATGAATTTCAACAGGTTTAAAGCCTAATGCGTTTACAAATCGAAGAACTGTACGAACTTCGCACATGCAGGAAGCGCTCACCCATTTTGAATGGCTACCAAACCAAGACTGAGTTTCCGCTAGAAGCCCACGTTTCCTCATTTCTGAGTGGAAGGAACGAAATTCAAGACAGTGTGGCCAAGAACGGTATGACAGCTTCTCTGCGTCGCCAAATAATAGGAGCCTCTTTTTGGTACCACCCCCGCACATACTGTCCACTGGAAGCGCTGCTGCCGCATTGTGCAACAAAACTGAGCAAGAGTTGGAGCTAACCTGGTTCCTTCTGCATAAGCCTCTTCTCTTCTTTTCGGTAGATACAAGGGTTCCAAAACTGGGTAAGAGGTCCTAGTTCTACTAATATTGCATGGCAATGTGTGATCGACAAAAGAAGTAGATCTAAAACGCTTTAACTACTCTCTTGGTGTAAAGTTTCAGGTCTCATATGTAGTTAGAATTAAGCCTTTCGGCCATGGCGTCCTCATATAAATTTTAGCATTTGTGATTGTTGCCGTCATATTGGCAAAAGCAGAGAGTTTCTTTGAGAACAGTGTCGACATCTCCTGTTAATCGGAATGTGCACAGTCACAGGGACGTTTTCCAGCTATCTTTGTACCTCCCATCAGACGGTTAATATCTTCAGAGTTGAGCTAAGAAAAATTAATTGTGCGTAGGAAGGTGCATTCTTGAAGGTGAAAACTAAAGGTGTCTTTTAGAATGAAAGGTAAGTGACATATTTATAACTGTATACGTGTCTCCAAAGGAGGACATTGCGATGTGGCAACAGGGAGGGCATCCAACCACAAACTTAAATAAATACGTGTGCCAAAATTCTATACAGAGGAGCCTGTAATTAAGCCAGGACAAATGAAAAAGATAAGAAGTAAACATCGTATACGTTGTTTAAACAACGAATATAATTCATAAAATCGGCTATCATTTCTTGCAACAACACCAAGAAATATTTAGTACTTATTTTTGAAAAGTCGCCTAAAAAATAAGTACTTTAAACCAAACTGATTTTATGTATACGTCTCCTGTGCACGCTGTAGGCCTAAACTAAGTCAATGCGAAGCAAAAATGGGGTAATTCACCGAAGAACATGCATGTCTGCATTTTGTAAAAGGTGTACGCACTCAGCAATGCAGATACAATGATTGGTTCAAATGGCTCTGAGCACTATGGGACTTAACGTCTGAGGTCATCAGTCCCCTAGACTTAGAACTACTTAAACCTACATAACTTAAGGACATCACACACATCCATGCCCGAGGCAGGATACGATCCGGTGAGCGTAGCACGAGCGCGGATCCAGACTGAAGCACCTAGAACCGCTTGGCTACAGCGGCCAGCTAATTTATTGATGTGGACATAAACCGTTCAGCCAGAGAAGTGAGTAACTGAAGATTTGGATATCGACTGCTTGCTGAAACTGAGTAACACTGGCTTAGTCCGTTGCGATCAGCTGTCCAAACAGGTCCGTTACAGATGTAGGTTGAGGAATTCCCGCTCTCATCAAGGCCAAAAGAAACTTGCTGTGATGCGCCTCAGAACAGACTGCGCGAGCCGACCGCCCTCCTCGGCGGCCCGCGGTTGTGCTGCGAGAGCCCCGAGAGGAGTCCGCGTTCACTGGTCGCTGTGCGTTGCCGTAGTCGAAGCGGTATCATCACGGTGTCGCAAGGCGGATGTTGGCAATGGATTAAAGAGCACTCATATCCTCTTGCTTCCGCGCTGCCTCACCGACTCCCTGTTCGCTTCTGATCAGTCTCTAAACTCACACGACTTCTCGATATTTTCTTCCGCTCGGCATTGTCAGTGGCGGTCTACATATACAACGCCAACAAATGCCTGATCACCATTACATAAACACGCCACTCAGGGCAGAGTGGAAATTTATCTTGTGCGGGCGTGTGTGTGACTCCAGAATTGGCGTCTTCCTCATGATTTCTCTGTCAAGGCTGTGCCAGCGTTGGTCGCGCATTGTTTCGACGTTTGTTTTACTAAACTTCCAAGTTGCTGTGAAAACACCCACACGACATTTCTTTGTAACCTGGACCTGGGCAGTCTAATGTTC
Organism: Schistocerca gregaria; assembly: GCF_023897955.1. Lineage (NCBI taxonomy): Eukaryota > Metazoa > Arthropoda > Insecta > Orthoptera > Acrididae > Schistocerca > Schistocerca gregaria. Next base: position 211,375,063 of record NC_064920.1, on the reverse strand, counting down.
GTGTCTGAACAGTAGTGTGGTGATGATGATGATGATGTTTGGTTTATAGGGCACTCAACTGCATTGTACAAAGTCGCAATTTTTACACAATCCCATTTTTACACAGTCCAATCTAGCCACTATCACAAATGACGATGATGATGATGAAATGATGAGGACAACGCAAACACCCAGTCCCCGGCCGGAATAGAACTCGGGCCCCATGCAATGGTGTGGTGCACATCCGTGTATTGGTTAGCAGTTTCATATAAAAGCTGTGTTACAGGATCCAGAAATGGGTCTGAAAGGTATTTGAGCGTTTTAGAGATGTTTTTCTTTTGCTAATGACAGATCTCACCTGCAATGACAAGATATGCTTTTCGACAAGAACTTGTACTGATCACCAGTCTAATTTTTTTCGACATATAGATAAGTTTTGCATGGGAGCATAATTAAATATAATGCTAATAATTTTAATTTTAGTCGCTGTTTGTCCGGTTTCGCAGTCTCGTAACCGGTTGGCCCTGAATAATATTAGTACGCAATCTGACTGCATAGAATAACAACAAAGAATGAAAGGAAATTTCCGTTAACACAAGTAATTAATTAAGTCCCAAGCAACTATAAAAGCTACGAAACAAGAAAGCATAAGTGTAACTGTTCTGTGTGTGGAAGTGTGATTCAACGTACACATCTGGCACGGTTCTTCCTCAATATGACAAGATGCTTCAAACGCCATTTACAATGAAGTAATTAAAAAAAACAGAAATACCATGATTGCACATAGAAACCAGAATTACACTCTAATACAAGAACACAAGCCAGATGATTTGTTGGCTGAACATGTGACCAAGAGGCATTGTTATTTAGGAAATTTGAAAAAAAAAATCTATTACCTCATATATATTGACGAAAAATACACTCTGATCATTACAACATCCCCAATCGAACAGCATAGGCTGTCTAGCCCATCAAAACAACTGCACACGACGTGCTCACATCTAGTACAGCAACTATGGCTACCTCAGAACAGCAACTTCTGAACAAGCACTGCCAGTGGAGGCGGCTGAATAATATTCTTTGGCGCAATCTCTGGCGCTGTGACTCTGTGTAGCCACCTTTCAGTTTATGTACTTGAAAATGGCCTAAGACCGAAATCTGGATCGCATAACAATGAAATAAAAGTTATTACAGTCAAATGGTTTTAATGGCTCTGAGCACTATGGGACTTAACATCTGAGGTCATCAGTCCCCTAGAACTTAGAACTATTTAAACCTAAATAACCTAAGTATCCATGCCCGAGGCAGGATTCTAACTTGCGACCGTAGCGGTCGAGCGGTTCCAGACTGCAGCGCCTAGAACCGCGCGGCCAGAACGGCCAGCATTACAGTCAAATGGTGGCAGCATCATTCAAAAAATTTACCACCGCTGTGGCTTCAGCCAAAGTAAAAGTTATCTTGAAACTTTGTGTGTACGTCAGGCGACGGCGACTTGTCTGATCGCCGACATATCATGCCCGTTGAACACTTTGGACCGGCAGTACACCCATTGACTGTTCCAGCAAGAATTACGCCAGGAGAAACTGAAGAATAACTTTTCATAAACGTGTTAGCAAACAGAAAAAAATTACACCAAATCTCTTTCAGAGGATGGTTAAATTTCTCACCGAGAGATAGTCATTCCTGATGATGCTATTGTTGGACCAGATGTGCTGCGGAATGCGCATCTGACCACAACAATACGTCCAGAAATTGCGAAAAACGCTGTGCAGTGTTAGCGATTCCATTCTGAAATACGAACAGAGACGTCGGCGAGCGAGTAACAATGCAACAATGTCACAAGGAGAACCATTGACAGCACAGAATCAAACTACCTTAGACAAAACTGTCAGCTTGTACAAAACTAGCTAAACATCAGATATAAGAACTGTTTAACCCTTGGATGCATAACAGGGGTCTCTTCAAACCGAGCAATCTTTCATTCTTCTACGAACCTGTCTTAAAATTTATTTGTTTTAAATTATATAGTGTGTAATCCTTGTTAATAGATTGACTTTCTTCGGAAGTAATATTGTTTGTTGCATGTCAAATCAATTATTTTATTTCATAAATCTTGTAGTCCTACTCGTATAAGATATGACAAGGGTCCTTTAGACCCCGTAGAGAACGAGTTGCCTTTCCGATATTTTATTTACATACAACCAGAATGACGTGTTAATGCTGCTACATTACAGGTAATAGTTATCAGTTTGGCACGATTATACTCTTTACTGAGAGCTCAGAAGCGCTGTAAAAGCTGCTACCCCCCAGTACCAAACTGAAGGTAAGTGTATTTCTCTATGCCAAAAAAGTTCCGGATGACCATACGTTTTGTACCACAAAAAAAAAAGAACTTATGGTACTGTTATTTCTTACTACCTGTAAACACAGAAGAACATGTGAAGTCAGCACAAGTAATCAGCACTTTAAATTAGTTATTACTGATTGGCTTGAAGAGGAAGCTCTCTTTGATCAAGAAGACAGCAGACATTCAGATACTGATGGCCATCAGGAGAGTGACCCCAAGTGTTCTAGCGCCCCAGGTGAAACAACCAGTGAAGAATTAGATTACACAGACTACAGAATTGCTGATTTCCTTATCGATCGTGATGGAACTCAACAGAGTAAATCGCTGACACCAATGAGCAGAATACGAATACACAGTATCATATAAACTCCACCTTCTCCATTACGAGTAAGCCTAGGTAAGCAAAAAGGAAAATCCACTCGAAATGAAGACTTCCACGAACTGAGAACTTTTATTGTCATCATTTTCGTGTATTGCACAGTTTGACAGTTGTACGTGGTGCAGCCGGAAAAACAAATGAGTGGTGATTTTACGTCTCTGCAAAATAGCACCACTGTAGATGAATTGTGAAAAAAACACCATTACTATATTATTGATGGCACTTTTTATTATGCACAAATGCAATGGGCCCAGAATCAATAATTTTCACAGTAATATCCCAGCTAAATGGAAGCAGATCTGGTGTAAGTAGAAGCTTTCTCTTATGAGGAGGAGAACCAACAAGCCACACCCCCTAATAAAGTTCTACAAGCCACGGCACGTTGTGGAATTAATAGCCAACGGGACGAAGATTGCGGCAACTGGAAAATCGCCAAAAAGAAGATATTTCATATACCCACATCTCTAATACAGAAAAACAATCATGCTGTTATTGCACAAAAATACATGCAAAGAGTATAGTGAAATTATTTGTGAAGAGATTACTTTTAATGAGCAAATATTCTGCTGAAATTGATGATTAGTTATTCAACTCTGGAAAATTATGATATAATTTGTGATATCACAATACTGTATCTCAGTTATACTAAAACAAAAGTCAAGTATCATAATGAATACTTTCTTATTCATTCTGTGTCACCGGACCCTTCAAGCCCTTTCCGATATTTGGTACGTGCTTTAAGGTAGCGGTCTGACAGACCCCAGTCATGTTTATTTCTAGCCCAGCCACTCATGCATCCAAGGGATGATGTGATAATGCGCACTTTTAAAATACTGCAGATTGACATACATTTGTGGTGGTAGCACAACCTTTCACTGAAAGTGGAATGTTACAGGCGGTACGCTTAACGCTAAGCTGAAACAGTATGTCGGTGCTCAGCGGTTACAGCTCCTCAACGTCACTCCTGCACGGTGGGAGAAGCTCCCTCAGGGGAGGCTGCAGCTGCATGTGTAGGCGGCACGAGTGGCTGGCAAGCCACCGGGGAGACACCGCTTTGTAGCCGAAGCCGGCAAATCCCGGAGCTTAGCGGCCAGCGGCCGTCTGGTGGCTAAAGTGGATAACGCCGGGCTCCGCGTGGGCGGCGCCCCAGGAACTACTGTGCCACGCTGCGCGCTGCTCTACAGTACAAATTAGCTCGGCGAGCCGGCTCGGCATGCCGCACACCGCTTTCCGTGCAATTGCCTCTTTTTAGGGAGCAGCCTAATCCTACCTCATTTTCATTCCGCCTCCTTCCGCTCTTTCGACGACGCGCGGAAAGAAGAAATATTCCCCGGAGAGGAGAGCCTCTTTTCGAGGCGGAAATAGCGGAACGTGACGTCAAAGGCCGCCTCCGTACCTAACAAACAAACGCTTTCTCCGAGGCTGTACGTACATTGGGCTCGCCAGCGTGTGGCTGAAGTGGGGGCGTGCCAGTCCAAAGGGTGAATTAGACTTATTACAGGAGGTCGGAAAATTAGCAGGAGCATAGTGGAAGCAGAGAGGAAAGGCTAGAGGTTAAAGTTTTAGGGACATGAGGGAAGCAGCACTGGTTCGGTTTATGCGAGAATAGTAGGAGCGATCATCCATTCCTTTTAGTGCTACCTTCGAGGTTTGTCACATAATAAAGGATAAAAAGTATTTAAACCGACAAACTCTGGGAGGTTGTAGGGGACATCGATAGAAATAATTTTCCCTAATGTCATTTTTTCCTATGAGGATTATTTAAACAGGTGGGGCCCGCATTACGATCTTCATTTGTTAGAGGGCATATTACGCTCTTCAGTTGTAGGCAACTGTTGTCCACCAGTGTAGTAGTGCTCTGTCTCTCTTTACTAATACACCTGGAGTGAGTACACTGATATAGTTGGTGCGTACTATGTAGCGCACCACAACTGAGGAAGCTGTCTTGCAGCATGTGGAGCGGGATCCTTCAATCGTCACTCGTGCAATTGCACGTAACATGGGGATGAATCAGACGAATGTAAGAATAGTCCTTCGAGACCAATTGTTACGTCCATTTCACTTACAGCGTGTCCACAACCTGGAACCAGTTGATTATCCATCCAGATCACAGTTTTCGCAGTGGTACCTGGAATAGTGTGAAATCCATCCTACATTTCCATCCTCTGTATTTTTTACCGATGAAACAACGTTCGGGTCTCATGGAGTCTTCAACACGAACAATTCGCATGTTTGGAGAGAGGGTAACACTAATACCACAGTTACTAGCCCTCATCAAGTGCGGTTCTTCGTTAATGGGTCGGACGCAATGGCCGAGCGGATCTAGGCGCTTCAGTCCGGAACCGCACTGCTGCTACGGTCGCAGGTTCGAATGCCGCCTCGGGAATGGATGTGTGTGATGTCCTTAGGTTAGTTAGCTTTAAGTAGTTCTAAGTTCTAGGGGACTGATGACCTAAGAAGTCAAGTCCCATAGTGCTCAGGGCCATTTGAACCATTCCGCGTTAATGTGTGGGTCGGTGTTGTTGGGGTCTGTTTAATTGGGCCGTATCTGCTACCTAGGGCATTAAATGGCTGGCACTATTACAATGTTCTCGCCAGAGCACTGCCAGAAGGTGTCCCGCTCCCTAAAAGACAACGCATGTGGTTCCATCATGACGGGGCGCCGGCACATTTCAGTCGTCGTGTGCGTCGATTCCTGGGCCGACGATTCCCAGAAACGTGGGCTGGCAGAGGTGGTTCTGTACCATGGCCTGCTCGATCCCCTGATATGTCCCCTCTGGACTTTTTGTGTGGGGAGAGATGAGCAACCTTGTTGCATCAGAAGAGGATCTGGTTGCCCGGATAGTAGCAGCAGCAGAAACAATTCAGGATAGTCCTGGGGTTTCTGCCCCTGTCAGACCATGATCCGACGGTGTAACCTTTGATTAGGTGTCAACGGGGCAGTTTTGAAAATCTACTGTAATTGAAATTGGGTTGTGTTAATGTATTGTCCCTTGGTCATAAAAAAATGGAGAAGTGTTTGTTGGTTTAATTAATATGCCGCCAGAGAAATCTTCCTCTACCGGTTTAAATATTCCTGACAGAAAACAATGACATTAGGGAAACATATTTGTTTTGATGTCCCCTACAACCTCCCAGAGTTTGTCGGTTAAAATACTTTTCACCCTGTATATCAGAGGTTGCAGCTGAGCAATCAACTTACCGATGTTGATGTCAGAATGGCCAATCCTAGATAAGCTTACCGGTAGGCAAAGGTTCAGGAGGGTAATACGGAACGCCGTGCTGGATCCCAACGGCCTCGTATCACGAGCAGTCGAGATGACAGGCATCTTATCCGCATGGCTGTAACGGATCGTACAGCCACGTCTTGATCCATGACCCATGGGATCAAGTGAATTTAACTGCAGTTGTTGAAAACAGGCTGTTGTTTTTGTGGTTTTAAATCTGATTTGATACAACAGTTCTTGCTAATCTATCCTGTGGAAGTCTGATTTCCGAAAAACTTCTACAACCTATATCCTTCTGTATGCTTACTGTAACCTTGCCTCGGTCTCCCTCTAGATTCATACCCCCTCACACTTCCCTCCGATACTAAATTAGGGATCCACTGATGTCTCAGAATATGAACTATCAACCGATCCATTCTTTTAATCAACTTTTACCATGAATTTATTGTCTCCCCAATTCCATTCAGTACCTCCTCATTAGTTACACGATCTACCTATCTAATCATCAGAATTCTTCTGTAGCAACACATTTGAAAACCTTCTATTCTCCTCTTGTCTAAACTGTCTATTGCCCATGTTTCACTTCCATACATGGCTACGCTCCACACAAATACTTTCGAAAAAGAGTTCCTAACAGTTAAATCTATAATCGATATTTAACAAATTTCGCTTCTTCAGAAACGCTTTTCTTGCCATTGCCAATCTAGATTTTTTACTCTCTCTCTTTCGTCCATTATTAGTTATTTTGCTACCCGAATAGCAAAACTCATCTAATACCTTCGGTGTCTTGTTTCCTAATCTAATTCCCTCACCATCGCCTGATTTAATTTCACTACATTCCATTGTCCTTGTTTTGCTTTGGTAGTTGTTCATAACTATTATATCTAACTTTCAAGACTGTCCACGCCGTTCAACTGCTCTTCCAAGTCGTTTGCTGTCTCTGACAGAATTACAATATCATCTGCAAATTTCAAAGATTTTTTTTTCTCTCTGAACTTTAATTCCTACTCTAAAGCTTTCTTTCGTTTTCTTTACTGCTCCCTCAGTGTACAGACTGAATAATATCTAGTCTGGGCTACAGCCCTGTGTCTCTCCCTTCTCAGTCAGTGCTTCTCATTCATGCCCCTCAACTCATAATTGTCATCTGGTTCCTGTACAAGTTGTAAATAGCCTTTCGCCCCCTGCATCTTAGCCATAATATCAAAGACAGTGGTCCAGCTGTAACGGAACATGCTCCTCTTACATTACTTTTACTTAACAGTAGTTGTCGGTACCAGTATTAATTTTTAGAATTTTGGACAGGTGAATATTTCCTCAGTTGCTTTTCTGAAAATATTCATATAATTTTATACACAGCATGTTATATTTGAAGTTAAAATTTATGAAAAGGAATTACTTTAGAAAATATATTAGTTTCGGTGTTATAATCGATAAAGCATTTGAAAATAGACACAAAGCATGGTTAAATCATCAAAGCCAGAAAACAGAGAAATCACATGAAGAATTGACTAAACAAAGAAAACTAACTCAAAAAATAATCAGAAGTACTAAAAGACAATATCAAAAGAGCATTATTCAACAAATAGAAATAGATCATAAAAAGACAAATTCAAGGGATTATTATAAAATATATAGTAAACAACTTCAAAAATATGAACCACCAACACTCATGCTAAAAGATACAACCGGAAAAACAGCACACAACAATAAAGATAATGCCCAAATTCTAGCAGATGCATTCGATCAACTACTGAATGGTGAAGAACCAAAAGAACGGCTTCATATAAACACAGAAACCCCCATTAAAACTTCAACAGAATACATTGGTCCACCAAACATTAATGAAGTAAATCAAGCCATTAAAGAATTGAAAAATTATAAAGCTAGTGGCGAAGACCAAACATTTGCAGAGCTGTGGAAAAATGCATCAGAATCAAGTAAAGAATCACTTCACCAAAGTTTAATTAAAATGTGGAATGATGAAACATTGCCGGAACATTGGACAACAGCAGCAATACACCCTCTACACAAGAAAGGAGATAGAACTAATCCTGACAACTATAGAGGAATCTCTCTCTTGGATTGTACATATAAAGTATTTTCTAGAATAATTTATAATCGATGCAAAGCTGATCTGGAAAAAGAATTAGGGGATTACCAAGGAGGATTTCGACCATGGCGCAGCTGTCCAGAAGAAATCATAACACTAAAATTGGTAATGGAAATTTACAAAAGAAGACAGAAACAAATGATTATAACTTTCGTGGACTTTAAAAAAGCATATGATATTATTCACAGACCTTCAATGTTGAAAATACTACGAAATCTTGGATTACATCCTAAACTAGTGAAGATGATAAACTTAACTTTAACAAGTACTAAATCAAAGGTGAAGTTCAAAAGTGAAATGTCTGAACCCTTCACAATTAAAACAGGACTAAGACAAGGTGATGTATTATCACCCCTTCTGTTCAACTGTACTCAGGAATATTTAATGAGAGAATGGTATAAAGAAAATAAAAAAATAGAAAAATTGGGTACAATAAAGACAAAATTAGCCTAAATTGTTTGGGATTTGCAGATGATCTGGCACTACCAGCCAACAACATTGAAGAGGCTAGGGATAAACTCACAAATCTCCAAAATATTGCAGGAAAAGTAGGATTAACAATTTCATTTGAAAAAACAAAAATAATGGCAACAGACCCCCTTGTAATAAATAGTGTACAGATGTGTGGGACTGATATAGAAATTGTAAAACGATTTAAGTACATTGGAGAAAATATAACCTATAACTTAAATGAAAAAATGTACTGGACAGAGAGAACTAAGAAATTATCAAGAGCCCAAAAAGTATCCAGAAACACATACAACAAAAAATGTTTGTCAATAAATACAAAATTTAAACATTACAAGACTGTTGTCCAACCAGAAATAATCTATGGAAGTGAAACCCTGTTTAAGCTAAATCAAAAGAACAACACAGACAAAATTCTAAAGATAGAAAGAAGAATAATGACATGCATCAATAAAAAGTACCAAAAAGCAGGAGAATGGCGTATTGTCCCAAATGCAGTAGTATATCAGGAGATAGAACCAGTAACGGATACCATGAGAAAGAAGAGAATATCATTTTTTGGCCATCTATTGAGAACACCTGAAGACAGATTAATACGCAAAATTTTGGAGAAACTCTGGAAACAAAAACAACAACCTGTCTGGATAAAGGAAATAAAAGAAGACATGAAAGAACTAGACATAACGCTGGAGGACTTGAAAACCAAATCAAAACAAGTAAATAAATTAAAAAATGGAAATATTAGATTCTTGCCAAAAATTGATAAAAGAGAAACAACTAAAAGGATATTTTCAGAAGAGGAACGAAAACAGAGATCGGATAGAATGAAGAACTACAGGAAAGCCAAGAAGGAAAAACCAATGAGAAATCTTAGGAAGACAGAAAAAAATTGACTGAAGTGGTCCAATGAGGCCGTAAAAGCACAATAATAATAATAATAATCGATAGGTACTAGTTGTGAAAGTATAGTAAAATTATTTTTTAGAAACATTTGAAATTAAGAAATACTTACACACTTAACATTTTTATTATTAATTTCGCAATCCTGTGCAGTTTACTATGTTTATTTCTGGATTTATTTATGAAATAATACTCGAAATTAATAATTTATCGAAAAATAGCAAGAATTCATTTGTTAAAAAAATTGTAAACCCTTTGTAACAGTGTTATTTCTGCAGAGCGTGAGGGTCGGAAGCATGACTCTAATGTGATCGGACTTACACTACTGGCCATTAAAATTGTCAAACCACGAAGATGACGTGCTACAGAAGCAAAATTTAACCGACAGGAAGAAGATGCTGTGATATGCAAATGATTAGCTTTTCAGAGCATTCACACAAGGTTGGCACCAGTGGCGACATCTAGAACGTGCTGACATGGGTAAAGTTTCCAACCGATTTTTCATACACAAACAGCAGTTGACCGGAGTTGCCTGGTGAAACGTTGTTGTGATGCCTCGTGTAAGGAGAAAAAATACGTACCATCACGTTTCCGACTTTGATAAAGGACGGATTGTAGCCTATTGAGATTGCGGTATATCGTATTACTGCTAGCGTTGGTCGAGATCCAATGACTGTTAGCAGAATATGGAATCGATGGGTTCAGGAGGGTAATACGGAACGCCGTGCTGGATCCCAACGGCCTCGTATCACGAGCAGTCGAGATGACAAGCATCTTATCCGCATTGTTGTAACGGATCGTACAGCCATGTCTTGATCCCTGAGTCAACAGATGGAGACGTTTGCAAGACAACAACCATGTGCACGAACAGTTCGACGACGTTTGCAGCAGCATGGACTATCAGCTCGGAGACCATGGCTGCGGTTACCCTTGTCGCTGCATCACAGACAGGAGCGCTTGCGATGGTGTACTCAACAACGAACCTGGGTGCAGGAATGGCAAAACTTCATTTATGCGGATGAATCCAGGTTTTGTTTACAGCATCGTGAGGGTCGCATCCGTGTTTGGTGACATCACGGTGAACGCACATTGGAAGCGTGTATTCGTCTTCGCCATACTGGCGTAGCACCCGGCATGATGGTATGAGGTACCATTGGTTACACGTCCCGGTCACCCCTTGTTAGCGTTTAAGGCACTTTGAACAGTGGACGTTACATTTCAGATGTGTTACGACCCGTGGCTCTACCCGTCATTTGATCCCTGCGAAACCCTACATTTCAGCAGGATAATGCACGACCGTATGTTGCACGTCCTGTACGGTCCTTTCTGTATACAGAAAATGTTCCACTGCTGTCCAGGCTAGCAGATTCTCCAAATCTCTCACCGGAGAGTACGAAGTCAACCGTTTAAAAATAACTTAGCGAACTGAATTAAAAACAGATGGCCGTAATATGAAACATGGATGATATAACTCACGAAGATAATAAACATAGGGAACTCATCAAACTACTGAACCAAACAATGTTTCCTATAAAGCTCTGTTCATCACATCTCTCTGTAGTCATCAGGTTAAACACGTAGTTCACAAACATCAAACGTCAGTGCCATTCACGAAGTATCAACACAGGTCGCAATTGGATTAAACTACAAACACCATCGCACAAGTCAGATAATGGATCTGGAAGAGGGCAAGTTAGAATCAGCAAACATTTTGGGTATCAACTAAGTTCGTGGAACCCCGACAGTGACTGCCGATTGTTAATGTAGAAGGGAGGGAAAAGCAGCAGAAAGATTCGAGAATGCCCCTAATGCCACGATTAAGCGCATGTTGAACCTACAACTGCTAAGAAGCATACTTGAAATATAAAAGTGAAAATCTTGAACTTGATCTGAAGTCTTCACATATACCCTACAACTGCTGTTGCTCACCATACTTACGAGTTACTGGTGGCAGTGAGTGGCCGTGATGGGTGCTACAAGACTCTAAGTCATTTGTCCTGCTTCAAACGCGCTCTCCTAGCTGAAGTAACTCCAGTCCAGTCTTGCATTGAAGAGTTCTACAGAGTGCTTCTAGCAAGAAGTGACTTTTTACCCTTTCTTTGTGAGTGTGACCTTACACGTGATTCTGAGAACGAGTGGCAACCGTTCTTCCAAGTACCAACCGATCACACACATTTTAATAAAGCAGCACGAATGGCAAAACGTCATTTTTTCGGATGAATCCATGTTCTGTTTACAGCATCGTGAGGGTCGCATCCGTGTTTGGTGACATCAAGGTGAACGCACATTGGAAGCGTGTATTTGTCATCGCCATTGGCGTATCACCCGGCGTGATGGTATGGGGTGCCATTGCTTACACGTCTCGGTCACCTTTTGTTCGCATGAAGGCACGTTGAACTGTGGACGTTACATTTCAGATGTGTTACGACCCGTGGCTCTATCCTTCATTCGATCCCTGCGAAACCCTACATTTCAGCAGGTTAATGCACAACCGCGTGTTGCAGGTCCTGTACGGGCCTTTCTAGATACAGAAAATGTTCGACTGCTGTCCTGGCCAGCACGTTCTCCAGTGCTCTCACCAACTGAAAACGTCTGGTCAATGGTGGCCGAGCAACTGGCTCGTCACAATACGCCAGGCACTACTCTTGATGAACTGTGGTATCGTGTTGAAGCTGCAAGGGCAGCTGTACCTGTACAGGCCATCCAAGCTTTGTTTGACTCAATGCCCAGGCTTATCTAGGCCATCATTACGGCCAGAGGTTGTTCTTGTGGGTACTGATTTCTCAGAATCTATGAACCCAAATTGCGTGAAAATGTAATCACATTTCGGTTCTAGTATAATGTATTTGTCCAATGAGTACCCGTTTTTCATCTGCTTTTCTTCTTGGTGTAGCAATTTTAATGGCCAGTAGTGTAACTCAACAGTCTCCCGCTCGTCGGACACGAGCACTACTGCAATACGAGAAAGTGCAGATGGCGCACGTCCGACCGGCCTCTGCTCTCACACAATAAACCAGGCCTAACAGGCTGCTACCTAGTGTTCCGCCTACCTCGGCAGTGGCAGCGTGTGCATTTCGAAAAGGACCTATAGCACCTCGTGACTAATGGTGCTACATTAGCCCTCCCGTCTCTGCTCTACCAGGCTTCGCTCAACATGCATTCAGTAGTACCCTCGACTACCAATTTATGTAGCCCTCCAAAAGTAAGAATTAACACGGAATTTTTAGTACTTAGGTATCGCAGTCACTAAGGTTAACTTTATTGAATAGTCGCACTTTCGTTTCTCGAGTAAAATTTATTTAGCGTAGCTGGATTTATAAATATAATGGATTTTGCTTACGATACAAGAGTGTTTTGATAAAAATTGACACGTATCACTCCACTATCACATTACACGTAGCTGGAACTGACGCAACGGCAGAATTGCTCTGACAGCTTCGTCGCACAAAGAGCTACTGTTCCACATCTACATGTATACTCTGCAAGCCAAGTTGTGCTGTGTGGCGGAGGTGCGTTGTGTATCACTATCAGTGCTCCCGCTCCTTTTTCTCGTGTTGCAGCCGCGAATCGTGTGCCTGAGGAAATACGAGTAATGGTTCATCTCTAATCTTAGCTTCATTATCTTTCCGCGAAATGTAGTACGAAGCAGTATACTGGTTGACCACTCAAGGAACGTAGAATCTCGGTACAGGTACACCGTGATCCACAACGCCTCTCCTGCAGCGTCTGCAACTGGAGTTACGGAACATCTTCTTGACGCTTTCATTCTTACTATATGAATCTCTGATGAAACCCACTCGCCTTCGTTCAATCGTCTTGTTTTCTTTATCAATCCTATCTGGTACGGCTCGCAGACTGCAGAGCAGTATTCAGGTATCAGTCGGATTAGAATTCTCTAACAAGGGAACCTCCCCATCGCATCCCTCCCAGATTTTGTTATAAGTTGTCACAGTGGATAGGCCTTGAAAAGCTGAACACAGATCAATCGAGAAAACAAGAAGAAGTTGTGTGGAACAATGAAAAAAAGCAAAATATACAAACTAGTCCAATCGCAAGATAGGCAACATCAAGGAGAGTGTGAGCACAGGAGCGCCGTGGTCCCGAGGTTAGCGTGAGCAGCTGTGGAACGAGAGGTCCTTAGTTCAAGTCATCCCTCGAGTGAAAAGTTTACTTTCTTCATTTTCGCAAAGTTATGATCTGTACGTTCGTTCATTGACGTCTCTGTTCACTGTAATAAGTTTAGTGTCTGTGTTTTGCGACCGCACCGCAAAGCCGTGAGATTAGTAGACTATAGGACGTGCCTCTCCAGTGGGAACCGAGAACATTTGATCGCAAGGTCATAGGTCAACCGATTCCTGCACAAGAAAATTATATACGACACTGGTGACGGTATGTGAGTCACATGACACGAATATGTTGTCGACCCACCTAACTAGTACACTTGGCGAATGGGTAAAAAGATTCTTCTACCTTGCCAGATTTAGGTTTTCTTGTGGAAGTGACAATCACTGTGAAAAAAGTGATCAAAACATAAGAGTTTGTCACATAAACTTAAAATAAAAAATCGTACTTTTCACTGGAGGGAAGAGTTGAAACCAGGACCTCTCGGTTTGTACACTTTGCTTATTTTTTTCATAGTTCTACACAACTTCTTCCTGTTTTCTCGATTGATCTGTGTTCAGTTTTTCAAAGCCTATCCACTGTGCCAACTTATAACTAAATCTGAGTGGGTTCGATGGGGAGGTTCCCTTGTAAGTTACTTCATTTGCAGGTGGGGTACACTTCCTGAAGATTTTTACTGTCAATCCCAATGTCATAGCCGGCCGCGGTGGTCTCGCGGTTCTAGGCGCGCAGTCCGGAACCGTGCGACTGCTACGGTCGCAGGTTCGAATCCTGCCTCGGGCATGGATGTGTGTGATGTCCTTAGGTTAGTTAGGTTTAAGTAGTTCTAAGTTCTAGGGGACTAATGACCACAGCAGTTGAGTCCCATAGTGCTCAGAGCCATTTGAACCATTTGAACCCAATGTCATAAACCATTCCTGGGAGTAGATTTATGTTACTCTACTTTAAATCGCTCCGAGCGAATACTCTAGAAAATTTTATGGGTTTGACTGTGTTGGTTTTCAGCTAAATAATACGTAGTATGTTACATTTGTTTAGATTGTGGGTCAGCTGCCAAACCCTCCACGAAACACCAGTCTTCTGCAGGTTTTCCTGAATTTCGTTATTTTTTTTTTTTGTGTTGTGTCAGTTTTGTAGAGAACAGCATCATCTGTGAGTGGCCTCACTGGACTTCCAACGTTATCTATTACGTAATTTAGATACGCTGTAAAAGGTAACGGTCATAAAATATGGCCTCGGTTATGCCCCTGTAGGCTACTCTCATATAAATATTTAGTAAAATGGGCAACGCCCACAGACATGTAGCAAAAGATGAAGCCCCCCTACAAATCTCCTGTATTAGCTTTCCTGTTTGCGTGCACCACTTACTTGTACTAAACCCTGACCTGGTATCGGTCTAGTCTTAGTGATTTACAACTTGTCCCTTTGTAGGTACAACATTTACTGGCTGAAAACATTGTTGTTTGTAGGTGCTTGGCAATGCACCTGGACCGGCCAAGGTGGCCGATCGGTTCTAGGCGCTACGATCTGGAACCGCGATACCACTATGGTCGCAGGTTCGAATCCTGCCTCGGGCATGGATGTGTGTGATGTCCTTAGGTTAGTTATGTTTAAGTAGTTCTAAGTTCTAGGGGACTGATGATCTTAAAAGTTAAGTCCCATAGTGCTCAGAGCCAATACGCCAGGCAGGTTATGGTGTAATAATCTTGAATAATAAAAAGACATCCCATTAACTGATATTTATTCGACGCAGCCAAATGTACCGCTTCCCCCACCACCACTACCCCACCACCGAACGAATTTGGTATAATTTCAGCTTACTTATCCTCTAAGTGAAGCTCAGACTAACCTACCGGCACACAAATTAAGCAGTTGAGAACATGAGCTCCATGGACGACACGGCTACTATATTTGGCACTTTATTCATAACTGTCCTCAATATGACGGATTTCGGCTTAAAGGGGACTACATAGAAATCCAGTTTTTTTAATTTTTTACATTTATGATACGTGAAGATCAGAATACAAGTATCCGTCAACAAAATCAGCTCGATTCAGTTCACAAAAATTCGCGAGGAAACCGTCTTTGAAGTTTTCCGACCGTGTTTAGTATATTAAAGCAAGGTCAATTTTCTCTCGGTACGAGAGGCTGTGCCACAATCGCTCGCTTACCACGTGTGTGGCACAGGTTCTATTCGCAGCCCCACCAAAACTTTAGGAAAAGGTCAATGTTTCGTGAACATTTCCGTGAAGCGTAAAATGCATGAGGATGAGGAGCCATGTCACGAATTGCGCAGCCCCTCCCGCCGGAGGTTCGAGTCCTCCCTGGGGCATGAGTATGCGTGTTGTTCTCAGCGTAAGTTAGTTTAAGTCGGGTGTACGTCTAGGCACCGATGACCGCAGGAGTTAGGTCCCTCAGGAATTTACATACATGTGAACATTTTGAAAGTAAGGATGAAAAATAATTCATTTGCAATTTGTTTATGTAAACCATCTTTTTAATAAATGGTCAGTATATTCGCAATGAAGACTGGATTCTTCGTAATATGCAATCAGAAATAAAGAGCATTATACTCTTCATTAAAATAGTAATTAGATATGTATTAGCATGAATATGAGGAATTTCATATTTAAATTATATCGGTATTGTAACAGAACGAAAAAAGATACTCGAACAAGCGATTACCACTCTCGGGCGCTATAGATTTTTTACCGGGATTACCAGAAGAACATCCACTTAAAATTTCCATGACCTGAGAACCGAACCTCAAACTCCTACGTGGCAGGCGATCATTCCATCATCAAACCCGTCGAGAAATGAAACTTCCTGGCAGATTAAAACTGTGGGCCCGACCGAGACTCGAAATCGGGACCTTTGCCTTTCGCGGGCAAGTGCTCTACCATCTGAGCTACCGAAGCACGACTCAGGCCCGGTACTCGCAGCTTTACTTCTGCTAGTATCTCGTCTCCTACCTTCCAAACTTTACAGATGCTCTCCTGCGAACCTTGCAGAAATATCAACCTTGTTCCAGCGTGTGAAAGACGGTCGGAAAATGCAAAAGTCGATTTTCTCAAGAATTTATAAGAGCGGCATCGAACTATTTTGGGGGATGAACACAAAAAATTACAAAAAATCCGGTTGTTGTGTGTTCCCCATTGTAATGCCATAATCAGACCTATTATAATAAAACAAAATATAAATGGGTTCAACTGACTAAAAGCTAAGTCTGCAAAAAAAGTGTGAGAGTACATAAAAAGGATTACGCGGCTGACGGCCATCACATACCATTTAGCGTACTCTGACAAGATTAGCTATGTCAAATATTTTGTACACGAAGGTTAATTAAAAACGAAAGTAAAAGTCACAATGTTCTAGAGGAAAAGTTTTCCATAAACACTCTGTATGTTATTAATGATTATGCCACACTCCAATAGGAACCGAAAAAGATATTACAAGTCAATTAACAATACGTGGAAATGCGAGAATATCATCCATGTAACAGCATGGGGATGAAAAGCCCAAAACGGTTGTTTACAGCGATTTTTTGTACGTCCTCTGGCGCCAACGGTACTTGCAAAAATTCCTTCGCGGAATTCACGACGCTAAATAGCTGAACATGAGCCTTGACCCAAGATAGCAGTCCGTACTAGCTCTGGTGCTGAAAAGTCTGTATCCCTTCGTAATCCACAGAAGGCGTCTTTTATGCGCACCATGTGTAGAGCTATATGACGTAGTCACAATACCTGCTATTAACAGCTCCTGGAAACCGCCTGCGCTGCCAGGAGCTTTTCTGGTAGAAGTGTCCGCGGACGGGCCGCAGCAAGCTGGTCGGGGGATGAGTGGGTGTGGTGAACTGTCGAGTGGCGACATTTCATGTTTGTGGCGAATAAGACGGATGTGCGTTGGAAATTCTTGCAATATGTAGCCAAAAATATTGCAGCCATTTACAATGGTATCCGTCACCTTCTGGCAAAAACGTCAGGACCCGCCGACAGCATCATGTGCAACACACCCGATTGTTTCTGCACTGTTCAGGGTCACAGTCGACTTCTCATTTACCATTGCTGATTACAGGGTTGAAGGATCAGCAAAGCAAACCAACTTTAATTAAATGACTGCTCACAAAAGCTGGCGACAGATGCAAATGAGTGAAAAAATTCACACCAATATAGGATCTACGACATTAGCGCTAATAAATGTCCAAGTATTCTCATATTGCAGACCCAAATCCAGCCTAGTTTTATGTTCACCATAAACATCTGCTGAAAGGAATGAACAGTTAATTGAGTACAGAGTATAGATTGAGAGTAAATCAAGGAAAGATGAAAGTAATGAGAAGTGGCAGAAAAGAGGACAGCCAGAAACTTAACATCAGGATAGATGGTCAGGAAGTAGACGAAGTTAAGGAATTCTGCTACCTAAGCAACAAAATAAACAATGACGGACGGAGCAAGGAGGACATCAAAAGCGAACAAGCCGGCCGAAGTGGCCGTGCGGTTCTAGGCACTGTAGTCTGGAACTGCGAGACCGCTACGGACGCAGGTTAAAATCCTGCTTCGGGCATGGATGTGTATGATGTCCTTAGGTTAGTTAGGGGACTGATGACGTCCGATGTTAAACCCGATAGTGCTCAGAGCCATTTGAACCAAAAGCAAACTAACACCGGCAAAATGGGCATTCCTGACCAAACAAAGATTACCAGTATCAAACATAGGCCAAATTGGAGCAAGACATTTCTGAGATTCTACGTTTGGAGCGCAACATTGTATGATAATCAATTATGGAATGCGGGAAAACCGGAAAACAAGAGAATCGAAGCACTTGATATGTGATGCCACAGAACAATGTTTAAAATCAGGTGGACTGACAAATTAAAACTGAAGAAACTGCAAAAAGGTGGGAATTTAAGGAGATGGGACCTGGATAAACTGACTAAAGCAGAGGTTGTACAGAGTTTCAGGGACAGCATAAGGGAACAATTAACACGAATGGGGAAAAGAAGTACAGTACAAGAAGAATGGATAGCTCTGAGGGATGGAGTAGTGAAGGCAGCAGGAGATCAAGTAGGGAAAAAGACGAGGGCTTGTAGAAATCCTTGGGTAACAGAAGAAATATTGAATTGAATTGATCAAAGGAGAAAATATAAAAACGCAGTAAATGCCGCAGGCAGAAAGGAATAGAAACGTCTCAAAAATGAGATCGACAGGAAGTGCAAAATGGCTAAGCGGGGATGGCTAGAGGACAAATATAAGGATGTAGAGGCTCATCTCACTAGGGGTAAGATAGATACTACCTACAGGAAATTTAAAGAGACCTTTGGAGAAAAGAGAGCCACTTGTATGAATATCAAGAGCTCAGATGGAAACCCAGTTCTAAGCAAAGAAGGGAAAGCAGAGAGGTGGAAGGAGTATACAGAGGGTCTATACACGGGCGATGTACTTGAGGACAATATTATGGAAATGGAAGAGAATGTAGATGAAGATGAAATGGGAGATACGATACCGCGTGAAGAGTTTGACAGAGCACTGAAAGACCTGAGTGGAAACAAGGCCCGGGAGTAGACAACATTCCATTGGAACTACTGACACCCTTAGGAGAGCGTGTCCTGACAAAATTCTACCATCTGGTTAGCACGATGTACGAGACAGGCGAAATACCGCCAGACTTAAAGAAGAATACAATAATTCCAATCCCAAAGAAAGCAGGTGTTGACAGATGTGAAAATGACTGAACTATCAGTTTAATAAGTCACAGCTGCAAAATACTAACGCGAATTCCTTACAGACGAATGGAAAAACTGGTAGAAGACGACTTCGGGGAAGATTAGTTAGGATTCCGCAGAAATGTTGGAACACGTGAGGCAATACTGACCCTACGACTTATCTTAGAAAATAGATTGAGGAAAGGCAAACCAACATTTCTAGCATTTGTGGAGTCAGAGAAAGATTTTGACAATGTTGACTGGAATACCCTCTTTCAAATTCTAAAGTTGGAAGGGATAAAATGCAAGGAGCGAAAGGCTATTCACAATTTGTACAGAAACCCGATGCCAGTTATAAGAGTCGAGGGGCAAGAAAGAGAAGCAGCGGTTGGGAAGGGAGTGAGACAGGGTTGTAGCCTGTCCCCGATGTTATTCAATCTGTATATTGAGCAAGCGGTAAAAGAAACAAAAGGAAAATTAGGAGTAGGTTCAAATGGTTCAAATGGCTCTGCACACTATGGGACTTAACATCTGAGGTCATCAGTCCCCTAGAACTTAGAACTAAGTAAACCTAACTAACCTAAGGACATCACACACATCCATGCCCGAGGCAGGATTCGAACCTGCAATCGTAGCGGTCGCGCGGTTCCAGACTGAAGCGCCGAGAACCGCTCGGCCACTCTGGCTAGCTAGGAGTAGGTATTAAAGTCCATGGAGAAGAAATAAAAACTTTGAGGTTCGCCGATGACATTGTAAACGACTTGAAAGAGCAGTTGAACGGAATGGTCAGTGTCTTGAAAGGACGATATAAGATGAACATCAACAAAAGCAAAACGAGGATAATGGAATGTAGTCGAATTAAGTCGTGTGATGCTGAGGGAATTAGATTAGGAAATGAGACACGTAAAGTAGCAAAGGAGTTTTGCTATGTGGGGAGCAAAAGTAACTGATGATGGTCGAAGTAGAGAAAATATAAAATGTAGACTGGCAATGGCAAGGAAAGCGTTTCTGAAGAAGAGAAATTTCTTAACATTGAGTATAGATTTAAGTGTCAGGAACTCGTTTATGTAAGTATTTGTATGGAGTGTAGCCATGTATGGAAGTAAAACATGGACGATAAATAGTTTGGACAAGAAGAGAATAGAAGCTTTCCAAATGTGGTGCTACAGAAGAATGCTGAAGATTAGATGGGTAGATCACATAACTAATGAGGAGGCACTGAATAGAATTGGGGAGAAGAGGAGTTTGTGACACAACTTGACAAGAAGAAGGGACCGGTTGGTAGGATATGTTCTGAGGCATCAAGGGATCACAAATTTAGCATTGGAGGGCAGCGTGGAGGGTAAAAATCGTAGAGGGAGACCAAGAGATGAATACATTAAGCAGATTCAGAATGATGTAGGTTGCAGTAAGCACTGGGAGATGAAGAAGCTTGCACAGGATATAGTAGCATGGAGAGCTGCATCAAACCAGTCTCAGGACTGAAGACAACAACAACAACAACGGACTGATAAGATAAGGAATGAGGAGGGTGTCCGGAGAATCGCCGAAGGAAGGAACATCTGTAACACACCGACAAATAGAAGGCACGCGGTTATAGGACACTTGTTGAGACGTCAGGGAATAACGTTATTGGTACATGAGGCAGTTGTAGAGGGCAAGAACTGTAGGTAAAGACAGAGATAAGGATACATGCAGCAAATAATTGAGGACGTAGACTGAAAATGCTATTCTGATATGAAGAGGTTGGCGCAGGAGAGGAATTTGCGGCGGACTGCATCAAACCAGTCAGAAGACTGACGAAAAAAGTAAAATTCTATCGAATTACTGAGGAAATGCCTGGTTTTCGGATATCAATCTCCGGCAACAACATTCAACGATACAGTCATGACACACTAACAGAATTAGAGCTTCCCGGAAAGCATTAGATAATAAAAACTGCAATAAAATTTTCGAAGTTCTGAGACGCTGTAAGCATCATCCGTTAACAAGACTACACACCCATGCCCGCGGGAGGACTCGAACCTCCGCCGGGGCCAGCCGCACAGTCCACGATTGCAGCACCTAAGACCGCGCGGCTAATCCTGCGCCGCATTTTTTTCTCAGTTCGTGGGGCTTAAGCTCGCGGCGCAGTTTACATCACACCTGGAGCTATCTCGTATTCTACTCGGCCTACTGATCACCATGTGACCTAGGGGCTTCTGTTAGTACCTCTCCAAACGTTACAATATCTTCTATAGCTCACGTCACATGCCAGAACAGAAATTAATATATAAACGAAAGATTCCATTTATGAATCTGTCTAATTTTCGAGCTTTCCTCTGTCTCCCGAGCTAGAGACGTCTGTTTGTATGATTTCCAGAATGTGCTTTCCACAGTAAATTATTCTTTCTACTGCCATTACAGTGAGTTTAATGTATTTATTTCATTTATTTGACGTATCACTCTTAACGTTTTCTTCTTTCAGCTAAATTTTACAATTTTGTTTTCAAGTTGATTAGTTCTGTTAACTTATTTCTTATTTTAAGACTTCAACCGTAATGGAAAGTCTCATTTGCAAACCACTTGGTAAACCATAAAAGCCCCTGATCACCCAATTAAATACTATGCTTGGTACAGTGCCATACGATATTTTCTGACTGACAATATTTCTTTGATGTTTGCTTGTAATTTTTACTTAAAACCGTAAATGTGCCTATATAAATAGTGTGAAAACTGTTACTGCGTATTTTACTCAAATACAAGAGACACTGGTACAGAGGTAAATATATTTTGCTATTTCTTCCAGTGTCTCGCGAAATTGTCAAATTTTACGCACAGCTACTGTTACTGAGGTGACTTCGTAGGATTGTCGTGCATTGCTTTCACTAGTGCCGTGCAAGTCAAATGTCACGTAAAAACATTCAAGCAGCTCTCGATCCTGAATCGTACACTGCTGCGTATCGGAAGATCTCGGGCTCATTTGTGTGCAGGTATCGTTACCCACCGCTATTGAGTAGCATCGTGGAGGTTTAAGTACAGCTTAAGATACTTCATACTTAGGGTACTATGGCTTTTTATATGAGTTGTTAAGCGCTTTAATAGCACAGTGATCTCTTTTACCGTATGACCAATGTAATTGCCAAATGGATAAAATAATGGTCTCATATTAGATTGAGTCTCAAAGGTTATTGAAGAAACTTATTTATGTTAACCGTGAGTCACGGTAAACAATTCGAAGTCCACCTTATTCCAGTCTGGGTCCACTCGCAAAAGTATCCACATCAACAATGTTTTGCATCATCTCGGTTTTGAGAGGTCCGGAGCCAGAACAGAAAATTCGGATAGAGATCAACATAAACATCATTTCTACCCTTTTTGTTGCTCATGAGAACCACACATTGCGTGTTGTACCTCCATGCAGTGAGACCTCCAGAGGTGGTGGCTATGACTGCTGTACACACCGTTACCTCTTGTACCCAGGAGCACGTCTTCACGTCTTCTTGCATTGATGCATGCCTGTATTCGCCGTGGCGTACTATCCACAAGGTCAACAAGACACAGTGGATGCAGATTGTCCTCAACGGTGATTCAGCGTAGATCCCTCAGAATGGTTGGTGGGACACGTCGTCCATAAACAGCACATTTCAATCTATCCCAGGCATGTTCGATTCAGTTCATGTCTGGAGAACATGTTGGCCACTCTAGTCGAGCGATGTCGTTATCCTGGAGGTTTCCAATCACAAGATGTGCACGACGGAGGCATCCTAAAAGACCAATGTCTCGCCAATATGCTGCTGATATTGTTGCACTATCGGTCGGAGGATGGCATTCACGTATCATAGAGCCGTTACGTCACCTTCCATGACCACCAGCGGCGGACGTCGGATCCACATAATGCATCCCAAAACTGCACGGAGCCTCCACCATGCTGCAGTCGCTGGACAGTGTGTCTAAGGCATTTCAGCCTGACCGTGTTGCCTCCAAACACGTCTCCGATGATTGTCTGGTTGAAGATATACATTCAACAGTCATGGGTGAAGAGTACGTGGTGCCAGCAGCACGGGCTATTCGTCATGTTGTTGGGCCCATCTGTACCGCGCTGCATCGTGTCGTGGGTGCCAAGATGGACCTCGCCATGGACGTCATACAGCCTATTGCGCACAGTTTGAGTATTAACACGACGTACTGTGGCTGCACGAAAAGCATTATTGAACATGGTGGCGTTGCTGTCAGGGTTCCTCCTAGCCATAATCCGTAGGTGCCCTCATCTCGTGGTCGCGCGGTAGCGTTCTCGCTTCCCGCTCCCGGGTTCCCGGGTTCGGTTCCCGGCGGGGTCAGGGATTTTCTCTGCCTCGTGATGGCTGGGTGTTGTGTGTTGTCATTAGGTTACTTAGGTTGGAGTAGTTCTAAGTTCTAGGGGACTGATGACCATAGATGTTAAGTCCCATAGTGCTCAGAGCCATTTGAACCATAACCCGTAGGTGGCAATCATCCACTGCAGTAGTAGTCCTTCGCGGCCTGAGCGAAGCATGTCATCGACAGTTCCTCTCCATTTGTATCCCCTCCACGTCCGAACAACATCGCTTTGGTTCACTGCGAGACACCTGGACACTTCCCTTGTGCCGGATAGTGGCCGAGCAGTTCTAGGCGCTACAGTCTGGAACCGCCCGACCGCTACGTCACATGTTCTAATCCTGCCTCGGGCATGGATGTGTGTGATGTCCTTTGGTTACTTAGGTTTAAGTAGTTCTAGGTTCTAGGGGACTGATGACCTCAGCAGTTAAGCCCCATAGTGCTCAGAGCCATTATGAACTTCCCTTGTTGAGAGCCCTTCCTGGCACAAAGTAACAATGCGAACGCGATCGAACCGCGGTATTGACCGTCTGTGCATGGTTGAACTACAGAGAACACGATCGTGTACCTCCTTTCTGGTGGAATGACTGGAACTGATCGCTGCCGGACCCCTCCGTCTAATAGGCGCTGCTCATGCAAGGCTGTTTAAATCTTTGGGCGGGTTTAGTGACAAATCTGAACAGTCAAAGACTGTGTCTGTGATACAATATCCACAGTCAACGTCTATCTTCAGAATTCCTGGGAACCGGGGTGATTGAAAATTTTTTTGATGTGTGTACAAAAAACAGTAATTGAGAGCAGTTTAGGAACAGTGTAACGAAACTGAATGAGCAACAGGTGTCTTACAACACTCATCGGATAATGTTGGCACAGGACAGGTAATCTGTTGCATCTATAAAAAACAGAAAAAAGGAAGTGATAAGTTAAGTAATTCAATTTTCTTTCGTTATGTGTGTAAATTAGTATTTCGAATAAGAAGTAGAGGTAAGTAGCTTTGGTAATAGAAATACAAGCGCCGACAGAACAGCCAACAGTACTACGATATTCATTTTCTTGAACATGCTGAGCAGCGCAAGGGTTGACGCAGGCAGAAAAAAAATAGAAAAACCAAAATCGTGAAGATCGCTACAAAAGTTGGAAATTGGTTTAGTAGAGAGAAAACACTAGAACGATAGTTGGAAAGAGTAAACGTCTCTTATTATGTAGGAAGCATGACTATGCAAATTAAGTGTGGAAAGAAACACACAAAATTAGATTAGTGCTGCTGATGAGGGTATTATTACAAAAAAAATCTTTGTTTTGGGGTACCTTGCCTCAATCTATAAAAATCGAACAGTTATAGCAACGCTTTGTTGACCATCTGCCTGTGTGTCTATCCTTTCGACTGTTAAGAACCATTCGGCTCAATGACAGGTCAACGTATCAAGCTCAAATTTATGTCACATATTAAGGTTCAAGTGGCTCTGAGCACTATGGGACTTAAACATCTGTGGTCATCAGTCCTCTAGAACTTAGAACTACTTAAACCTAACTAACCTAAGGACATCACATACACCCATGCCCGAGGCAGGATTCGAACCTGCGACCGTAGCAGTCACGCGGTTTCGGACTGAGCGACTAGAACCACTCGACCACCAACATATTAAGGTTCACGGTCCATTGGAGGTGTAAAAATATTAATCTTCCAAGTCAATGCAATCAGAAGAAAAATCAATTTGTGTCATATTTTAACACTCGAAAACTCAGTGCTCAAAACGTACAGGCTGCTTCCCACTGACGTAGAGTGATGAAGTTCGGCCAGCTACAAATTTTTAAACTGCAAGTGAAGGGAAAAAAAATCTTAAAATAGTTAATTTGTAACTATATCACAGAAAAATATTTTTTTTAATTTTTATTTATCAGTCTGTCAGTATGTTAAGACCCTTTTTCTCTGGAACAGGTTGGTGTATCAGATCAGATTTGTGTTACATACCGAAGTTCCTCTGCAAGTGTAAAAAATTTAAGCTTCTAAATCAGTGCAATGAAAACATGCAGCCAGTTATGTCACATATTTTGATAGCCGCAAACTCACTCGTGGAAACCTATGGGGTACTTCCCGTTGACCTCCGGAAGAGGCAAGGTTTCTCAGTACAAGTAAAATGAAACTTTTTGCCATTTGAGCATACATTCCATTCATCGCCCCTCGAAGCGTAATGGATGAACATTACTGCATGCAAACAAAAAATATACGTTTTTGTCATGTTTTGGTAAGTAAATAAAATATTTTATTAAATCGTCCCTCCGTGTATATAAACTGTCCCCTTGTCACTTCTTTTTGTGTATCCTGGCTATTCCGAGGAGCTAGTGTAGAGATTTTGATTACGCCAAAGTTAAGCATCATAAGATAGCCGCAGAACAAGAAACTAGAAACACATGTAGTGCTACAAAGGAGTTTATCGAAATGAAGTCCAGCTTTTATGCGAAGTGAAAGGAGAACAGATAAAACAGACAAGCAGCGAAGCCAACCGGCATCTGTAATCATAAAAATGGAAGCGTTATCCGCTCATTTATTAAGATTTAAATGAATAATAAAGTTTGAACTAAAACGCGCTGTACAATAAAAGATATTTAGAGAAGATTGTCGAGGCAGTGGGCTGTAATAAACGTTCAGAGATGAGCGCAAAAATAAAGGACGGCGTCAATAACAGTGGGATAAGGTACGCCCCGCTTCACCTCCCAGAACTTCCAATCCGTTTTAGCTTTTATTTCTGTGTTGTACTCACAAAAACTCGAGCTTCACGAGAAAAAACGCGCGTTTGCTTTATTTGGTTTTTGCTAGTATTCGTCTTCAAGCACATTTACCACTTATTATACTGGGCCATTTTCAAAATGGTCATGTTAATTCAGTAAAGAATCGTGAAGACGTATTTAGCGTTTCATGGTATAACAAGATTTGTTCTTCATAGTGTCTTAGATATACACACTAGCTGTAACAGAAATGATAGAAAGGAGGAAAAATTTCTCTCTACCAAAGAACGATGACAATATTATGCACAAAGTATATAAATATATTACTCTTTTTAATAGACAAAAATAGCGTTTCAAACGGTAGCCGTAAAGTGATACTATCATATTATAGTACTATGATTACGACGTTCACTATTGTTGTGAAGATCAGCATCTTACTATCAATTCATTATTAAAAACCCACATTGGTCTTACATAGAGATAATAGAGAGATCCTCAATTCCTTCAAATGTCATTGCCAACGCGATTGATATTTCAATTTTGGCTACATTTCACAACTTTATTTCATCAATATGTTTGCCGTACGGCTATTTGGCCTCCATCAAGTTTCTTCAACCCTCCGTCTTATTTTTTCTGTCATAAGATGTCTGTGATACGTAACAGAACGTCAATGCAAGACCGCGCAGGTAAGCCGTGCTGTCTCAAAGTCTTGTCACGGTCAGCGTGGCTCCCTCTGTCGGAGGCTAGATTAGATTAGATTAGATTAGATTAGTACTTGTTCCATAGATCATGAATATGACACTTCGTAATGATGTGGAATGTGTCAGGTTAATAAAGACAAGATATTACATTAGACTAAATATTACATTACACTCAATATTTTTTTTTTTGTGGAGGTTGGGAAATTACCCACTTACTATATCCAAAAATTCACCTTATGAGTAGAAGGAGTTGCCATTAAGAAATTCTTTTAATATCTTTTTAAATGCTATATGGCTATCTGTCAGACTTTTGATGCTATTAGGTAAGTGACCAAAGACTTTTGTGGGAGCGTAATTTACCCCCTCTTGAGCCAAAGTTAGATTTAACCTTGAGTAGTGAAGATCATCCATTCTCCTAGTATTGTAGCCATGTGCACTGCTATTACTTCTGAATTCGTTCGGATTGTTAATAACAACTTTCATAAGTGAATATATTGTGAGGCTACAGTGAAGATCCCTAGCTCTTTAAATAAGTGTCTGCAGGATGATCTTGAATGAGCTCCAGCAATTATTCTGATTACAAGCTTTTGTGCAATGAACTCTCTTTTACTCAGTGATGAGTTACCCCAGAATATGATGCCATACGAAAGCAGGGAATGAAAATGTGCGTGGTAAGCTAATTTACTCAGATGTATATCGCCAAAATTGGCAATGACACTAATAGCATAAGTAGCTGAACTCAAACTTTTCAGCAGATCCGCAGTGTGTTTTTTCCAGTTCAACCCCTCATCAATGCATACACCTAGAAATTTTGAATTTCTACCTTAGCTACCGATTTCTGATCGAAGTCTATATTTATTAATGGGGTCATTCCATTTACTGTGTAGAACTATATATACTGTGTTTTGTCAAAGTTTAATGAAAGCCCATTTGCAGAGGACCACTTAATAATTTTCTGAAAACCATCATTTACAATTTCACCAGTTAATTCTTGTCTGTCGGGTGTGATAGCTATACTTGTATCATCGGCAAAAAGTACCAGCTTTGCATCTTTGTGAATACAGAATGGCAAGTCATTGATATATATTAAGAACAGCAGAGGACCCAAGACGGAACCTTGCGGCACCCCATTCTTGATTGTTCCCCAGTTCGAGAAATCGCCAGTTTCTTGCGTATTATGTGAACTGTTTATTTCAACTTTCTGCACTCTTCCTGTTAGGTATGATTTAAACCACTTGAGCACTGTCCCATTGATACCACAGTACGTGAGCTTATCTAGAAGTATTCCATGATTTACACAATCAAAAGCCTTTGATAGATCACCAAAAATCCCAGAGCATTTAATATTTCATTAGTGAAAGTCCTCCCTCTGGCATGGGTGTGTGTGTGTCCTTAGAGTAAGTTAGTTTAAGTTAGATTAAGTAGTGTGTAAACTTAGGAACCGATGACCTCAGCAGTTTGGTCCCACAAGACCTTACCACAAATTTCCAAACTCATTGCAACGTTCTAAATCCAAAAGACTCCCGGCAGGGTAACACGAAGTAGCTCGTTGGGCGTATTCATCGTGAACTTTTTAGGAGTAAGAGTAATGACAAGAAAGGAAGAAAAAATTATCTGCAGCAGAGAACGAAGGAAAGACTGAGGATACTTCGCTCTGAACAGCAGTCGCCTCGCCGGGGACTACAAAGCGGTCGACGCATCGCAGCCCGTGGATTAAGCCTGGTGCCAGATAAACGCAGAAGCACAGAAGCGCGTTCAGCAGACCGTAACGGCGGCAGGCCACGTACCAGTTAGACTGCACTGCACCGAAAAGGAATTACTGTACTGCGAGCTATTTTTCCCGACTCTGAAATTAAATCCTTAGCCTCCTCTGTTTTCATGAAACTTTTAGAAGCCTGCACTCAGTTAGCTGTTGATATCCCTACGGTCTATTAGAAGCACGTTGGATGATACGGTTATTCATTACGAAGGAAGCAAGTCAGCTCTCGTTAGTGGAGTATACCAGGGTACTGTCTCGCTAACACTGATTTTGTTATTTTGTGTTGTCAGACTTCTGACTTGTTTGATAAGGCCCGTCACAAATTTCTCTCATGGGCAAACCCCTTCGTCTCAGAATAGCAGTTACACCTAATGTCCGCAGTTATTTATTATATGTATTCAAATTTCTGTTTTTCCCTAAAATGCTGATCGTTTACAGCTCCCTCTAGTATCATCAAAACAATCCCCCGCTGTCTTGCCTCATGTGCTATCATCTTCTCCCTTTCCACAGTCGGTGCTTCCCATACATTCCTTTCCTCCCCATTATTGGGGGATTAGCCGAGCGGTCTAGGGCGCTGCAGTCATGGACTGTTAGGTTGGGTTGTTTGGGGGAAGAGACCAAACAGCGAGGTCATCGGTCTCACCGGATTAGGGAAGGAAGTTGGCCGTACCCTTTCAATGGAACCATCCCGGCATTTGCCTGAAGCGATTTAGGGAAGTCACGGAAAACCTAAATCAGGATGGCCGGACGCGGGATTGAACCGTCGTCCTCCCGAATGCGATTCCATTGTGCTAACCACTGCGCCACCTCGCTCGGTAGTCATGGACTGTGTGCCTGGTTCCGGCGGAGGTTCGAGTCCTCCCTCGAGCATGGGTATGTGTATTTGTCCTTAGGATAAATTAGGTTAAGTAGTGTGTAAGCTTAGGGACTGATGACCTTAGCAGTTAAGTCCCATAACATTTCACACACATTTGAGCATTTTTTTTTCTTACTTTATCGGTGTAGGTCATTTTCAGGAAAAGTCTGTAACAACACAGCCTAAACACCTCGATTGTCGTCTTTCCCATTTTTTCTGCCACAGTCCATACAATGCAGTGCCCCAGGTGTATATTCTCAGAAATTTCTTTCTCACATGTTTGACACTAGCGTACTGTTACCAAAGATAATTCTCTCTGACCGTGTAAGACTGCTTGTAATGTTCCCTTGCTTCGTCCACCACACATTATTTTGCTTTTAAGTCCTTCACTTCGTCTACGATATGGTTCCGAAATCTTACATTAGGTTCCTGTTGCTCCTTAATACCACCGTATTAGTTATGTTTAGTCTCAGTCCATATTCTGTGCTGACCATATATTCCACCAAATAGGCCTTGCATTTCTCCGTCAAGTTGACAGACGATAGTAATGTTATAAGCGATTCTTATCATTGACATAATTTCACCTCTAAAGAATAGAGGAGAAATACTAACTTTCTGCCTTGTGCCTTTTCTACTTTTCTTCTTCTTTCCTTTATATATATATATATATATATATATATATATATATATATATATATATATATATATATATATATTGCCTCCAGATCGTAAGCGTTGTTACATAGTTCTATGGAAATATCGATATCTGAATTTTCCATTAGCGTCCAATGTTCCTAGAGCACAGGAGCGGTAACGTTTGCGGCAAGAATACTTGCTCTACCACACGCAAGCACAGTTAATTACTGGAACATCATAAGCTGACTGTTACAGTCTGTTGGATTTAATTAGTTCCCCCAGGCTGCACCTCTTGTTTGTTCCTCGTCGCCGCAGTGTCACCAGCCTACACAACGACTATCGCCTCAGTTCTCGGTACACGCCTCCCTCGCGACCATATTGACTTCACGGCTCCGGCTGCTATTTCTGCCGTCGTGTACCTAAGGCTAATTGGGTCTCCGCTGCCTTTGTCACAGAGCGTGTTCGTTATGTCTTACAACGCAACAGGGGTTAATAAAGGCGAGCAAGCGACATCGACATCCTGCATCTATACTCCGAAAACCGCGGTACAGTGTTGGGTGGAGGGTACAATTATCCTTTCCTCACATCTCTATTCCATCGGGAATGGTGCGTGTGAAAATTGATCGTCAGAAAACCTCGACGTGAGTTACAAATTTCCACACAAGTCTTTTAGTAGTAATAACCATATTTTAATATTCTCCGTAACGTTACCGCCTGCGTCACATGATCCTTCCATATACAGAGTGTTACAAAAAGGTGCGGCCAAACTTTCGGGAAACATTCCTCTCACACAAATAAAGAAAATATGTTATGCGGACATGTGCCCGGAAACGCTTATTTTCCATGTTAGAGCTCATTTTATTACTGCTCTTCAAATCACATTAATCATGGAATGGAAACACACAGCAACAGAACGTACCAGCGTGACTTCAAACACTTTGTTGCAGGAAATGTTCAAAATATCCTCTGTTAGCGAGGATACATGCATCCACCCTCCGTCGCGTTGAATCCCTGATGCGCTGATGCAGCCCTGGAGAATGGCGTATTGTATCATAGCCGTCCACAATACGAGCACGAAGAGTCTCTACATTTGTTACCGGGGTTGCGAAGACAAGAGCTTTCAAATGCCCACATAAATGAAAGTCAAGAAGGTTGAGGTCAGGAGAGCGTGGAGGCCACGGAATTGGTCCGCCTCTACCAATCCATCGGTCACCGAATCTCTTGTTGAGAAGCGTACGAACACTTCGACTGAAATGAGCAGGAGCTCCATCGTGCATGAACTACATGTTGTGTCGTACTTGTAAAGGCACATGTTCTAGCAGCACAGGTAGAGTATCCATTATGAAATCATGATAACGTGCTCCATTGAGCGTAGGTGGAAGGACATGGGGCCCAATCAAGACATCACCAACGATGCCTGCCCAAACATTCACAGAAAATCTGTGTTGATGACGTGATTGCACAATTGCGTGCGGATTCTCGTCAGCCCACACATGTTGATTGTGAAAATTTACAATTTGATCTCGTTGCAATGAAGCTTCATCCGTAAAGAGAACATTTGCACTGAAATGAGGATTGACACATTGTTGGATGAACCATTCGCAGAAGTGTACCCGTGGAGGCCAATCAGCTGCTGATAGTGCCTGCACACGCTGTACATGGTACGGAAACAACTGGTTCTCCCGTAGCACTCTCCATACAGTGACGTGGTCAGCGTTACATTTTACAGCAGCTACTTCTCTGACGCTGACATTAGGGTTATCGTCAACTGCACGAAGAATTGCCTCGTCCATTGCAGGTGTCCTCGTCGTTCTAGATCTTCCCCAGTCGCGAGTCATAGGCTGGAATGTTCCGTGCTCTCTAAGACGCCGATCAATTACTTCAAGCGTCTTCCTGTCGGGACACCTTCGTTCGGGAAAAATGTCTCGATACAAACGTTCCGCGCCACGGCTATTACCCCTTGCTAATCCATAAATCAAATGGGCATCTGCCAACTCCGCATTTGTAAACACTGCACTGACTGCGAAACCACGTTCGTGATGAACACTAACTTGTTGATGCTACGTACTGATGTGCTTCATGCTAGTACTGTAGAGCAATGAGTCGCATGTCAACACAAGCACCGAAGTCAACATTACCTTCCTTCAATTGGGCCAACTGGCGGTGAATCGAGGAAGTACTGTACATACTGACGAAACTAAAATGATATCTAACATGGAAATTAAGCGTTTCCGGGCCCATGTCCACATAACATCTTTTCTTTATTTGTGTGTGAGAAATGTTCCCTGAAAGTTTGGCCGTACCTTTTCGTAACACCCTGTATATATAGGAGCGTTTTCCTTATTCTTTCGACTGAAACGTTTAAAGTAATTTTATAAAAGTATATTTTCTATTAATTATTGGAAAAAATAACGATTTTTGGTTATAATGTATGTGAGATTACTGATCCTTCCTTAGGTTGATAAGGAGTGCAGGCGAGAATAGCCAGGGAAGAGCTCTCTCTGCGTTATGTAGGCGTAAAGGCGCAAAAGTAAATAGCGAGGCGCAGGAAATGAGTGCCCAAAGCCAATTAACAATCAAGTCGGAACTGCTCAGCTGTACAGTCAAATCAAGTACTATCAGCCCTTAAATGTATCTATACAGTGATATGGGATTCTGATACGTTGTGTAGCCTATTATTTGAAAGGATATGTCTTTTCGGAGGAGCAAATTTAAAGTAAAGCGTCGGATAAGCGTTTTTATGTGTCTGTATACCAGTACCAACAAGCACAATAATGTCGGCCCACATTCGAAGGTGAGGGAAACACTACAGGAAGGCGCTTCTGTTCATCTCTCACTGCCAGCAGAGGAAGATTAGTGTTTAACGTCCCACCGACGGTTAGAGCGTTACAGACGAATCATAAGTTAGGATTCAGAAGGATGGTGATGGAAATCGGCCGTGTTCTGACTATCCTACAATAAACTTAAGCAGTTTAGAAAAATGAAGGAAATATTAAGCTGTACTTCTCGGACGGGGATCTGAACCGCAGTCCTTCCCAAACCCTGCGTCTTAGTCAATGTTATGTTACCTAAGCACTAATCAAACGCGCATGAATTCGTCAGCACGGAAAGTGTTTTGCAAAAACTATCAATCCAGAGCACTGTAAGACCCCACGACGAAATGAACGAGAAGGAAGAAACAGCAAAGACTATTTAAGGAAGCGTATGGTAAGCGTGGAAATGTAAAGACCGAACTATTGGAGGGAAACAGTTGTAGTTTCCACAGGCGGAAGGCACAAGTGTTGTGCCCTAGTTTTTGTAAACCATTTTTGTAGCAAAAAGGAGGCAGGAAGAAGTCATGAGAGATTGTATTGTAGTAGAATGGCTGTATTCGTTAATTCATCAGATTAGAATGCATCTGACAGGTTAAGTAAGTGATTCTTCGTATTCGTCCGATTTAGATGCCGGCCGGTCTGGTCAAGCGGTTCTAGGCGCTTCAGTCTGGAACCGCGCAACCGCTACGGTCGCAGGTTTGAATCCTGCCTCGGGCATGGATGTGTGTGATGTCCTTAGGTTAGTTAGAACTGATGACCTCAGATGTTAAGACCCATAGTGCTGAGAGCCTTTTGAACCATTTGAAGCGATTTAGACTGTTTCAATCAGTTGACTCGAGGCAGAACGTCGAAGGCAGATGCCTTCCACTTACTCCAGGAACGGCAGAAACGCCGTGTTATCATCCTACAACAAAGTCAAGCAGTCTCATACTCCAACACCTTCCCCAGCAGATGTCACAATCTATGGCCAGGTGGGCAAGCTTGCAACCTATGAAATTCCATTGTCATGGCCGTAATACTGCTGAGGTGGAATGACACCCACTCACAGCAGTGGCAAGTACAGTTACCTGAAGCTGCACTGTCTCGACGGAAGAATATAAATACCAGCCGCTCTGACCTAGAAATGTTTCAGGACATCGCCATCTTCACCGATAATGACTCTCTGTCAGCTGTCGATGCAATGTGGGTCACCTAGAGGCATCTACAACCAGCCACCGCCAATGCCAGCCAGCTATAGGTCTATCAGCTAGTCCCAGGCCTGTCGATGCCAGTGCCTGAAAAGGAGCCATCCAGCTGGTGTCTCCTTCTGATTGTCATCATCTAACTCCATCTGATACAGACTTTTGTTACAGTGATTTGGGCTTTGCCTCTCGGAGTCAACACCCATCACGGAGATGGCAACAGCCACTACTATAAGTGCTTGCCAAATAAAGTACGGTGTTTATATCACTGCATTTATAATTCCACAGTCGCCAGGGACTTTGTGCTTCACACTTACCGTCCTGCTTAGCACCCTGTCGTCATCCTGACATTTTATGGTGTCATTACAATTAGTGCGTCCGCGTCCTTAAGTGGCTGTCTACCCAGAAAAACTGCTACCAGAAGTGGCTTAGTAGTTTCGTCCCATAACGACTGGTGTCAGAAGAGTCAGTGACGTCAGGTAGTGTACAGAATCAGCGTACGGCATCCTCATGGCAGCGTGGTGGGTGACGACAAACAGCTCTGGCTGTTTGATTCAGTCAGGCTGTCTGGCCAGACCGGCGAATTGTCCAGTGTAACTCAGGTGAAGATTTAAGGGAGTTCAGAGTAATATATGTGGATTGCGACCAATCAATGTAATTCGTTGGGACATAATTCCTTGTGGACTCTGTTGTCACCTGTAGTTTGTTTTAAGTAAATGCAGGGTCCCATGTAAAGATTGAATAGTATTAAAAGTTGTTATAGTTTTGATAAGTTTAAACATTCGCCTCTGTTTGTCGTATATTTTGTCCTATTATAAAATTTCAGTCTTTATAGTATGTTCATGAGGGAACAGATGATTACATGTTCAGAAACATTTCTGGTTTTATTAGGTGAAAGGGCTCCATGAGAGCAAATAATATAGAACTGCATGAACCATATGACGGATCCTTGTCCAGTTTAGCAATACCTATCCTAGATACTAATGCCGCAACCTTGATTTCTCCATTCTCGGGTAATTCCGAGGATGATGTGTTAGCGGTTGAGGAGTGGAAAATTGGTTAATAGCTGCAAAGCTGGGTTGTTGGTCAGATGAACACCTGTTACATAGGGCCAAATTGCATTTAGTAGGTAATGTTAAAATACTTTTGATTGCCTTGGAGGCCTGGAAAATGCTCAGAGGTTTTAACTCCTGAGAAAGGGCGTAGTACAGCAGTATAGAAGGCAAAATAGTTGCAAATATTATTGGGAACGGTTGGATGATGCGTTGCAAAGATAGGGCAAATCCATCGACAGAATAACGAAACTCGCTGTTAAAAGCTGCGCCTTTACACAGAGTGATTACATGAAAGGGTCCCTCTCGAGGAGGAAGAAGAGCGAAGGGTGTTAGACGTACTTTTACAGGGTTTGCCACTCGCTGTGTTGGGAAAGGTATGCACAGAATTCCGTTAGGATTTTTACGGAGCCATAGCAACAACATTGCCTTTAGAAGAAATAGACGCGGTAATGGGAGTCATTGATAGCAGACGTATTTTTTCCACTGACGTAAAATGTTTGCGTTGTGAACGATTGAGTCACATACAGCAAGACTGCTGTCGGTCAGAAGGCGGAATATGCAGCAAAGTTGGACATCAGGGATGGGGAAGTAGACACAATAGGAAGCTTAATAGGAAGGGACAAAATGGAAGTACCCAACGAATAATGGCAAAGGGAGCAGCCAGTTCATCTAGCAGCGCTATCGATAAATTATCTCATGATTGAAACATGTCCGGAGATGGAATTTTTCTTGATAGCGTACGGGCTGGGAGGAAACTCAAAATTTTATAGGGCAAGGTGAGTGCACGTCTGTGGCAAGTTTGGATCTCAGGGAAAAGAGGTAGTTAAACCCTCCACGATATCAGCTACGTGACGTGTGATGTAATAGCGTGCAGTCACTATATTATGTAATGTTACATTTTCTTGTAGAATCAAGACTTATCGGTAATATGTGGAAGTCGTACAGGTGATTGTTACTACACGACCTTAGAGTGGCATTTCCTCTAGAAGCTAAAGCTGGAACTGATCTGCGACTAAAACGTAATGTGTGTTGTTGAGCCACTGAGAGGAAATGATTAATTACACAAACCGCAGTGTGTTACTCGCAGAACTACTGTATGCCTATAGGAAACAGATGGTAAACATGTAGTGCCCAACTGAAACTGAAGACATGGGCTTTTGTAAAGGGTTGTTGGTCATCAGTTAGGATCTTTTAGATGAAATTAATCAGGACAGGATTAAATCGAACTCTACTGATAATCAAGTTAGTACTGTACCTGCATTACACGAAACATTTGGAAGGAACAGAAGAGACATTAGCCATGGTAGAATTGTTATTACGATCTTACGACCTGATCAGTGACCATGACCCTGGTGACACAACATAGAATCCCAACAGGGAGTGAGTGATTTGTATATCATAAACCATATCATATACCTCATTACACACAGCCGGTGATGGAGGAGTTAAATCAACAAATATGTGAACAACTGTAATAGAAGAGCACAGATTGAACTAAAGTATGTCGATTTTGCTGAAACTACAAGTACCTCAATAGTCGTATGATTGTGAGAAATATGAGGCAGTGTAGGTACGTCTCCACCGCAGACTAGCGAAGTAGCAAACATTAGCTGGAAATAACATCAGAGGAATGGGGCAGAATATCATTTATGGTCCCCTGGGGTCACTACCAGTATTGTTGTATGCTATTTGAGTCATAGAATTCACCGGCATGGTTTCAGTGTCTGTTTGATGGAGTGTTGAGAAGATAGACAAGGAACTGCTGAGTGAATTAGATTTTGAAGCGATCCATAAAACTGCTAAAACTGACAGCATTGAAGATGACGTAGTAGGAGTTTCAGTGCACTACAGAAAGAGGGTCGTTGCATTAAAGAGTGGAAAAAAGTCCAAGCTGCTAACAAAGACTGCTAAGCATCCTCAATACAGCCCACTATTCATTACACACGACGATGTGTTACGCTAGTCGACGTAAGCTGGTCCTCATGCTGCAGTTCCAGTCATTCTGCAGGAGGCAACTTATAACAGGCATGTAATCATGTGTTATCTAGCCATGGGGCAGAATGACCTACAGCCTAGAAATTACTGATGGCATATGAGCAGACAGGCTCTGGAACAATATGTGAAAAACTCACCTGGGTCACCAGAATCTTCAACTGCAAACGTTTCCAGAAGTTAGCATGTCTTTTGGAATAACTGGGATGAATATCCTGGATCCTTTGAGGGAGCGCTATATTCTTGCCTTAATAGACATTTATCGCTACTCTTGGGAATGATAGCTATCCCAAATCAGCAAGCTGCCAGAGTGGTGTAGGCAGTACAACATTCCTAATAATATTATAAACGCAAAGTATCTCTCACAGTTATATTCACATGACTAAACTGCTGCATCACGTTCGATGAAAAGATATCATGAGACCCTGGAGGAACATAAGTAACTTTAGAAAGTTGTACAATTTTTGAGCATTATTAATATTTACAAATATGATACACATGAGTGGAATGCAGGTGACACTTACTTGCGAACTCGCGACTCAGAGTGTTTATAGATTATTCCATGGCCGTGCAGATTATTGGTTCTGCATGTTATAAATAATTATTTAACTCTCCTTCAAGCAGTCAGACTTGGGTTAATTCTAGCCGTAATGTTTGTGACCAGTACTAGTGTCGTTTACATAAAACCTGCCTTATAAATCTTTTATTCGATCATGTACAGCTAGTCTATTTTTTACCAGATGTTGAGTTTCCAAGATCCCCGGTAGCTCAAGAGAGGCATATGCTTCATATCCTTGCCAATCCGTCTGCCAAGCAAACTCTGGAAGAGCCAGGATGAGAAGACATTGTGTCGCTTCATGTTTGCCACTTAAAACGCTGTGAGCAGCAGAGTGCACATTCAGTGGCATAACACATTTAAAATTGTACACAGATCAAAAAAGTATTGCATCACCCTGGTTCTCAGAACTCCTGAAGATAGGCGTTGACTGTGGATATTATATCACAGACACAGTCTCTTCGACTGTTCAGAGATGGCACAAAACCCACCCAAAGTTGTAAACAAGCATGAATGAGCAGCGCCAGTTAGACGAGAAGGGGTCCTGCAGCCGATCAGTTCCAGTCATTCCACCAGGAAGGAGGTACACGGCTCGTGTTGTCTGTAGTTCAACCATGCCTAGGCGGTCAGTACCGCGGTTCTATCGCGTCCGCATAGTTACATTGTGCCAGGAAGAGCTCTCAACAAGGGAAGTGTCCAGGCGTCTCGGAGTGAAGCAAAGTGGTGATGTTCGGACACCGACGAGATACAGAGAGACAGAAACTGTCGATGACATGCCTCGCTCAGGCCGCCCAAGGGCTACTACTGCAGTAGATGACCGCTACCTACGGCTTGCGGCTCGGAGGAACCCTGACAGCAAAGCCGCCTTGTTTTCGTGTAGCCACGGGACGTCGTGTTAATGACTCAAACTGTGCTCGAAAGGCTACATGATGAGCAACTTCACTCCCAACGTCCATGGCGAGGTACATCTTTGCAACCACGAGACAATGCAGCGTGGTACAGATGGCCCAACAACATGTCGAATGGGTCGCTCAGGATTGGCATCACGTTCTCTTCACCAATGGGCGTCGCATATGTCTTCAACCAGACAATCGTCGTAGGCGTGTTTGGAGGCAGCCCGGTCAGGCTGAACGCCTTATACACACTGTCCAGCGAGTGCAGTTCCATGCAGTTTTGTGGTGCATTATGTGGGGCCGACGTACGCCGCTGGTGGTCTTGGAAGGCTCCATAACAGCTTTACGTAACGTGAATGCCATCCTCCGACCGATAGTGCACCCATATCGGCAGCATATTGGCGAGATATTTGTCTTCATGGACGACAATTCGCGCCTCCGTTGTGCACATCTTGTGAATGACTTCCTTCAGGATAACGAAATCGCTCGACTACGTTCGACTAGAGTGGCCAGCATGTTCTTCATACATGGACCCTATCGAACATTCCTGGGATAGATCGAAAAGGGCTGTTTATGGACGACGTGACCCACCAACCACTCTGAGGGATCTACACCGAATCGCCGTTGAGGGTGGTACAACCTGGACCAACAGTGCTTTGATGAACTTGTGGATAGTATGCATCGATGCAAGAGGACGTGCTACTGGATATTAGAGGTACCGGTGTGTACAGCAATCTGGGACACCACTTTTGAAGTTTGCGCTGTATAGTGGTACAACATGCATGTGTGGTTTTCATGAGTAGTAAAAAGGGGGGAAATTATGTTTATGTTAACCTCTATTCCAGTTTTCTGTACAGGATCCGGAACTCTCGGAACCGCGGTTATTCAAAACTTTTTTTTTGATGTGTGTATTTCATTGTGGTCAAATATTCATTTTACATATTTTGATGGCTAAACAGCTCATCGATTTGTTCTTGGTCTAAGGTTAAATTCTGTTGACGGTTACCTGCCATAGGATTGCTGCGAGTAGCACATACTTCCAATGAAGTGACTATATGGACTTGTTTGCTGCAACCAGACTACTTGCAGCAGTAAGGATCATATGATGACTCGGCCCGATACAGAAGCCCTGAAAGCAACTGAGCAGTATCGCCCAAAGGAAAGGAGACTGTATTTTAAGGGGAAACGAGAATCCACTAGATAACTATCTGAAAAAAGAACGAATTTCTTTTACCGGAAATTTATGGTCGAAGCTGGTGTATAAAACAAGTAACCCACTATCAGTGGTGCTTTCCAAATTCACAATTTCATTTCACTTTTATCGAAGGACATTCTGTTGTTTCAGAAAAGCCATAGTTGCAGTGCACAGAGGCAGAAGGGGAGAGAGAGAGACACTCGAAATAACCACAAAATAAGAAATCAGTGTTTCATGATTTATCTAGAAAACAACTGCAAGATTCTAAGGATGACTTAATAATGACCCCTCACATCTCTTGTTCAGTCTGTTTTATAGTCCTACCTTGTTACCGTGTGACGAACGGTAAAATATATTTCAGACTTGTTAATTAGTTTCTCACATTTCTGCCACAATAAGAATAAGTTCAGTAAGACATACAAATTAAAATTTCTAGACGAGACTTCTGTTCTGTTTGTACAACTTTGCCCTCAGAGTCATTATGTCGCGTATCTTGCTTGAGAATAGCTCCAGAAATCATTTGACATTTGAAATACCAACAGCCTTCCGCTTTCTCAGAACGGGGAAAGATACTGCGCAATGCAATATTTGCGCATGTGACGGACTGCGTCCTTTCCGGTAAAACCTCTGTAAGACGAATTCTATCTCTGCAAGTGAATCCTTCCTCAGAGAAGTGTAATATAAACTTCTTTAGTGTTATGCTGGATCAGACTATCGTTTCAGAATTGCTGGAACGTTTCCATCACTCTTTCAGCATTTAGCGGAGGTCACACACAGTAGTATATTAGTCAGGCGAGCTACGTTCTGTCTTCTGTCATGATATAGGTTATTTTCTTGTATAAGTACGAGCCTGATCGCAGCAACGACATATGGTAAGCATAAGTACTTGCCTAGTAAATTAAGTATTAGGCTGCAATTGAAATTTGTCTCTAAGTAACCTACATTTTTTTGAAACTATAAAATGTGTGTGTTTCGTTCTGTTTCGCGAGGGAGGGCAGCATACGTGATCTTCACCTGTATAAGAGATGCTGGAATTACTCTTCACCAAGCCGACGATGACGGGAGAGCAAATTATGCCGAACGCTACATTTATTTGGTATGTCCACCGTTTTTAACAAGTTAAACTTATGAATTAAATTATATAACATTATATTTTATTATATTAATAAATTAATCCAGTAATGATTTAATTAATCAACTAATGAAATTTTTCATCCCTACGGAATTTCTAAAGGCGCCACATTTGCGAATACCTGCACTGTACGTTACTGGACATAGTTTTTATGTGGCATAAGCCGTAAGGTGTGGCGGAAAAAAACCATCTCGAAGTTGTGACGGTACGATATGTCATTGGTTGTTTGAATTTTGGGAAACAGATAGCATTCAGAATCGTTATTTCCATTTGTGCTTTCATAATTATTTAAATGAAGATTGAACATTTTGAAACGAGAGGTGGGTGGAAAAGTGAGTTGTACGAAAAGTGCGCAGCTGCTAATGACTCTTCCTGCAATTTGATGACGATCTAAATTTACGGCAGGTTATTTGATATTTTCTTAAAGCAAGGAATTTATAAGAGGTCTAATATCAAAACTGTAATGCTTATTGTCGTGAAAAGTGGTTAATGTGGAAAATGAGGCCTTACATTATAACCTGCTTATAAGTGAGAATAATAGGTTTCCATACACAGACTAATGCCAGTATCGGTGCGGCAGTATTGTGTTATCTCTGTTTCTTAACATTACAGAGTCAATTGCGCTCATTAATCGCAGAATATTACGCTATTAAATCCGATACACTTAGTGACCACGACTCGATAGCTATAGCGGAATATCCTGAACTAACATGTAAATTTAATTCTTCAGAGGTCAGTGAGGTGCAGAACCCAATGTCGGAGTTCAAACTGGAATCGGCGCTGAGTATAAGGAGCGTTCAAAAAGAAACGAGCCGGAGGCATAATTACAGAAACCAGTAACTGTATGTTAGAAGTACTGACCCTGGCTGTTGACACACTTGTCCCACTGTGACACAAGGCGGTGAATGGCTGTCTTACAAATTTCCCGGGACTACGATGTTAACCAGTTCCGCACGTACAGCTGGACGTCGTCGTCCGAGGTGTGTCGTTTGCCCCTCAGAACCTTTTTCAGGAGACCAAAAATGGCGTAATCACAGGGAGAGAGGTCCGGACTGTACAGAGGGTGGCCGAGAACCTCGAATTTGAATTTCTGCACGAGTGCCGCGACTGTGTTTGCATTGTCGTGGAGCAGAATGACTCACGGGTGAGATTTCCTGGTCGTTTTGATTTGATCGCTTGGCGAAGGGTGATCAAGGTATGCGAGTATCGCTGAGCATTTAGTGTTGTTCCGTGCTGCAGGAAGTCTTTCATAAGGGGACCATCTTGGTCAAAGAATAACGTTGGCAGAACCCTTTCGACTCACATTTGAACGCCCCTTACAGGATAACACCAAGTAATTAAATACACTACTCTCCCAAAACAGAAGGTCGCATCACTGGCAGCACACTTTCAGTACACATCCTGCTCTCTGGCATGTTCAAAAGTACTGTCAATAAGAAAATTGTTTGGTTTATTGGTAATATTCTACCAACATAGTAAGTAATTGATAGTAATTTCCGATTACACATGTATGTGCACCATATCTATTGGGACCAAATAATTTAGTAGCCTGACAGGCGTGAGACACATAGAGCTGCCAGTACGAAGATTTTTTTCGAGTGTGCATTCATTTTTTTTTAGTCAGTGAGTCGATGGGGTGTAGCGGAGTCAGTCTGAATTTTGAAGTACTGTATTACAAGGAATGTTAATCAGTGTCACATGTGAGATTAATATCGATGACGAGTACGTAGTAGAAACGAAATATGGGGAAGAGCGTTATCTATATTAGAGAAAAAAGGTCAATAAAACGTTATTAAGGAAGTTACGGGTTTAAAATGGCTCCTGTTTCAAAAAAGTTAACCAATTCGTGTGAATGATACTAAAAATAATTTTCATGCACAATGTTTCATCTACTTTTTTGTGTCTTTTATCTGGAATATTCTAGAATGTCGGTTGCTGTAGTGTGAAAAGGTACTATACCATCGGTAATGAGTGCACGTACGAACTGAAATGTCAAGAGTTGAAGAACTTGTCAAATAAAAATATTCTGCTTTTATGTGTTTTGTACTTCCTAAATTACTGGACTTAATCCAAGCGTATAATAATGCTTAAATGACGTGAAATAACTAATAATCAAGTTATATTTAAGTCGAACAGGGATGTAGACGAGTTATAGGTACAATGTCAAAGCTTTTAATCTTGCCTTGTTTAGCTGTACGCGAATTCTGACCCACCAGGCAAATAGATTCGCATTGCCATAATTAAACATGTCGCCAGTAATGTGGATGGAAAATAGGGTGCATTTGGGGTGGAAGCTTACACACTATATCCTCTGCAAATATCGGGTGCGAGCTACTAAACCAGTGAATTTTGCCATTCCTCAGGCCGATATATCAGTGAATGATACGCCACTAATATTTTGTGGCAGAGAGTATTTCCACTGGGTGTATTAATCACAACTTCCCATGCCTTCTATGAAACATCCTCAAGCAGTTGTTCCTGTTGTAAGTGTACTATCCTGTCAGTATTTTTCATACAGCTTTGAGTACCGCATATTAACACTAGAACAGCGGAGATTCTGGCGCTTTTGAAACGACAAAAGGGGCCTTTTTGACACCACATAAATTATTTTCATATTTGACTTGAACGAGCACATCATATAAGCATAAGTTAATCCGTACCTTTTTGCCATTTATAAAAATTATTTAACA
This sequence comes from Schistocerca gregaria, assembly GCF_023897955.1. Taxonomy (NCBI): domain Eukaryota; kingdom Metazoa; phylum Arthropoda; class Insecta; order Orthoptera; family Acrididae; genus Schistocerca; species Schistocerca gregaria. The sequence goes on along the minus strand of NC_064920.1, from coordinate 211,331,309 downwards.
CAATAATTAATACCTTACTTACTTATTTCAACGCTCCGGTTTGTCATTGCTCAGGCTAACAAGTTTCCTAAACAGTAGAGTTTCATATGTTAATATTTGTAGAACCTTACAGACATATTTAGTAAACATGGCTCATATTGTACCCATATGTGTTCTACGCACGGTTTGTTATATTCTTGACTCAAGTAACTGGAATCTGTTAGATGCACTTAGCACTGATGATTTCTATTCGAAACGCACATTTTCCGCACACTGCGTTGTGACACATTACACAGTTGTCCTTGGTCTTATTGCGCTTGCAGCAGCTGATTTGACACTTCTTACACTTAATAAGCGATTTTTCTACCGTATTGTCATATTCTGTCTTTTCTTCTGTCTAGTCTTTCGGTCCCTTGCGTGCATTTACCAGCTAAAGTGTGAACTTCTTTCTTCCCATTTTCTTGCTCATTATTATTTTCTAGATATCCCATTCATTTCTTGCCGCCTTCTCCAAGATGGTGTAGAAGATACGCTTTTGCCATCTGCTACATGCATCCGACACAGCAGCCGATTGTGAGCACCGGTGATTCTAAGTATGGCGAGCAAGAGAAGTGTTCACAAACCAAGTTGTAGGAGGCACACAAAGACTTCAGACTGATGTTGGGATTTCCACATTTTTCAGTTGAATACCTTCATTAGCCATCTCGAGCTCGACATGGGCCCATCAGAATCCTTTCCTTCGTTCTTGATTAATAGTCGGCAGTCACTGTGTGCCTTCCACGAACATAGTTGTTTCCCCAAATGTTGTGTTGACTTCAACGTATTCACCCCAGATTCGTTATCCGATATTTTAAGGTACTGATATTTTAATTTCGTTATAATTTGCGTTAATACATTTATCCAACCGTTTGTTGTAGTTATACTCTTGCGTTCTTGTAGTTGTACTCTTGCGTTTAGTTAGAAGTCTACAGGGACGTGTAATAAGCAATTTTTATAGTGACCATTGCTTCATTTAATAGTGTGATGAACCCTCTATTTTTATCATCTTGTGAGTTACAGTACCCAAGTTCTACGAGTGCTCGGGCCAACCCTGTTTAATAAATTCAGTCCATTAGTTATAGGTTACACGATACCTGTAGTTAAATTCACATGATCCTATGGGGAGTGATCTGTTTATTGGAAAGCCCATCGCAAAAAGTCCTTCTAACATTCACAGGGGTATGTCGATCGCTCAGCCGTAACCTCACGATGATGCCTCTCGATGAGTCTTATCAATGAGTCCCTGCTTTTAATACGATTGGCCACTAAGTTTCTTTTTTCTCCAGTCCAGTTCTGTACTTACTCTTTAGTTATTCTATATATTCTTATAATGTTCAGTATTCGTCCTTAGCACCAGAATTCACAGTTTCCTATTCCCTTCTTGGTTTAAGTGTTTCTCTTCCATCTCTCACATCTGTACAAAGGCAACTACAAATAACTTCAGAAACAATTTCCTTTTATTATTATTGTTATTATAATTATTATGTGTAGATTAAAACTGAAGAAACTGCAGAAAAGGAGGAATTTAAGGTGATGGCACCTCGATAAACTGAAAGAATTACAAGTTCTACAGAGTTTCAGAGGGACTATTAGGCAACAATTGAAATGAACATGCGAAAGGAATACAGTAAAAGAAGAATGAGTAGCTTTGAGAGACGAAAAGTGAAGGCAGCAGAGAATCAAGTAGATAAAAAGACGAGGGCTAGTAGAAATCCTTGGGTAACACATGGAATATTGAATTTAATTGATGAAAGGAGAAAATATAGAAGTGCAGAAACTGAAGCAGGCCAAAAGGAATACAAACGTCTCTAAAATTATATCGACAGGAAGTGCAAAACGGCTACGTGGGAGTGGCTAGAGGACAAATGAAAGGATATAGAAGAATATAACAGTAGGATTAAGATAGATGCCACATACAAAAAAGGTCTTTGTAGAAAAGAGAACCATCTGTACCATTATCAAGAATTCAGATGGTAAACCAGTCCTCAGCAAAGAAAAGAGAGCCGAAAGGTAAAAGGAGTATATAGTGAGTCTATACAAGGGCGATGAACCTTTTGTTGTTGTGGTCTTCAGTCCTGCGACTGGTTTAATGCTACTCTCCATGCTACTCTATCCTGTGCAAGCTTCTTCATCTCCCAGTACTTACTGCAACCTACATCCTTCTGAATCTGCTTAGTGTATTCATCTCTTGGTCTCCCTCTACGATTTTTTCCCTCCACGCTCCCCTCCAATTCTAAATTTGTGATCCCTTGATGCCTCAAAACATGTCCTACCAACCGGTCCCTTCTTTTTGTCAAGTTGTGCCACAAACTCCTCTTCTCTCCAATTCTATTCAGTGCCTCCTCATTAGTTATGTGATCTACCCATCTAATCTTCAGCATTCTTCTGTAGCACCACATTTCGAAAGCTTCTATTCTCTTCTTGTCCACACTAGTTATCATCCATGTTTCAATTCCATACAAGGCTACACTCCATACAAATACTTTCGGAAACGACTTCCTGACACTTAAATCTATACTCGATGCTAACAAATTTCTCTTCTTCAGAAACGATTTCCTTGCCATTGCCAGCCTACACTTTATATACTCTCTACTTCGACCATCATCAGTTATTTTACTCCCTAAATAGCAAAACTCCTTTACTTCTTTAAGTGTCTCATTTCCTAATCCAAGTCCCTCAGCATCACCCGATTTAATTTGAGTGCATTCCATTATCCTCGTTTTGCTATTGGTGATTTTCATCTTATATCCTCCTTTCAAGACACTGTCCATTGCGTTCAACTGCTCTTCCTACTCCTTTGCTGTCTCTGACAGAATTACAATGTCATCGGCGAACCTCAAAGTTTTTATTTCTTCTCCATGGATTTTAATACCTACTCCGAATTTTTCTTTTGTTTCCTTTACTACTTGTTGAACATACAGATTGAATAACATCGGGGAGAGGCTACAACCCTGTCTTACTCCCTTCCCAACCACTGCTTCCCTTTCATGCCAGTCGACTCTTATAACTGCCATCTGGTTTCTGTACAAATTGTAAATAGCCCTACGCTCCCTGTATTTTACCCCTGCCACCTTCAGAATTTGAAAGGGAGTATTCCAGTTAACATTGTCAAAAGCTTTCTCTAAGTCTACAAATGCTAGAAACGTAGGTTTGCCTTTTCTTAATCTTTCTTCTAAGTTAAGTCGTAAGGTTAGTATTGCCTCACGTGTTCCAACATTTCCACGGAATCCCAACTGATCTTCCCCAAGGTCAGCTTCTACCAGTTTTTTCATTCGTCTGTAAAGAATTCGCGTTAGTATTTTGCAGCTGTGACTTATTAAACTGATAGTTCGGTAATTTTCACATCTGTCAACACCTGCTTTCTTTGGGATTGGAATTATTATATTCTTCTTGAAGTCTGAGGGTATTTCGCCTGTCTCATACATTTTGCTCACAAGATGGTAGAGTTTTGTCAGGACTGGCTCTCCCAAAGCAGTCAGTAGTTCTAATGGAATGTTGTCTACTCCCGGGGCCTTGTTTCGACTCAGGTCTTTCAGTACTCTGTCAAACTCTTCACGCAGTATCTTATCTCCCTTTTCGTCTTCATCTACATCCTCGTCTATTTCCATAATATTGTCCGGAATTACATAGCCCTTGTATAAACCCTCTATATACTCCTTCCACCTTTCCGCCTTCCCTTCTTTGCTTAGAACTGAGTTTCCATCTGAGCTCTTGATATTCATACACGTGGTTCTCTTCTCTCCAAAGGTCTCTTTAATATTCCTGTAGGCAGTATCTGTCTTACCCCTAGTGAGGTAAGGCTCTACATCCTTACATTTGTCCTCTAGCCATCCCTGCTTAGCCATTTTGCACTTCTTGTCCATGTCATTTTTGAGACGCTTGTATTCCTTTTTGCCTGCTTCGTTTACTGCGTTTTTATATTCTTTCCTTTCATCAATTAAATTCAATATTTCTTCTGTTACCGAAGGATTTCTATTAGCCCTCGTCTTTTTACCTACTTGATAGTCTGCTGCCTTCACTACTTCATCCCTCAAAGCTACCCATTCTTCTTCTACTGTATTTCTTTCCCCCATTCCTGTCAATTGTTCCCTTATGCTCTCCCTGAAACACTCTACAACCTCTGGTTCTTTTAGTCTATCCAGGTCCCGTCTCCTTAATTTAGCACCTTTTTGTAGTTTCTTCAGTTTTAATCTACAGTTCATAACCAATAGATTGTGGTCAGAGTCCACATCTGCCCCTGTAAATGTCTTACAATTTAAAACTTGATTCCTAAATCTCTGTCTTACCATTATGTAATCTATCTGATACCTTTTAGTATCTCCAGGATTCTTCCATGTATACAACCTTCTTTTATTATTCTTGAACCAAGTATTAGCTATGATTAAGTTATGCTCTGTGCAAAATTCTACCAGACGACTTCCTCTTTCATTTCTTCCCCCCAATCCATATTCACCTACTATGTTTCCTTCTCTCCCTTTTCCCACTGACGAATTCCAGTCACCCATGACTATTAAGTTTTCGTCTCCCTTCACTACCTAAGAACAATATTATGGAAATGGAAGAGAACATAGATGAAGATGACATGGGAGATATGATACTGTGTGAATAATTTGACAGGGCCCTAAAGGATCTCAGAAGAAACAAGACCCCAGGAGTAGACAAAATTCCGTTAGAACTACTGATAGCCTTGGGAGACCCAGCGATGACCCAACTCTACCACCTGGTGGGCAAGATGTATGAGACAGCTCAAATTACGCTCAGACGTCCAGAAGAATATAATACTTCAAAATCCATAGAAAGTAGGTGCTGACAGGTGAAAAATTACCGAAGTATCAGTTTAATAAGTCACGGTTGCAAAATACTAACACGAATTCTTTGCATACGAATAGAAAAAATGGTAGAAGCCGACCAGGGGTAAGATCTGTTTGGATTCCGTAGAAATGGAGGAACACGCGAGGCAATACTGACCATAAGAGTTATCTTAGAAAATAAATTAAGAAAAGGAAAACGTAAGTTAATAGCAGCTGTAGACTTGGAGAAAACTTTGACACTGTTGACTGGAGCACACTGTTTCGAATTCTAAAGATGGTAGGGGTAAAATACAGGGACCGAAAGGCTATTGTACAGTAATCGAACGGCAGTTATAAGATACGAGGGGCACAAAAGGGAAGCAATGATTGAAAAGGGAGTGAAACAGGGTTTTAGCCTATCCTCAATGTTATTCAATCTGCACACTGAACAAGCAGCTAAGTAAACCAATGAAAAATTTGGAATAGGAATTCAAATCAAAGGAGAAGAAATAAAAAACCTTGACGTTTGACGATAGCTTTGTAGTTCTGTCAGAGGCAGCAAAAAACTTGGAACAATAGTAGAACGGTATTGACAGAGTCTCTGAATTTACCAACAAGATTTCACGGGAACTACGTCGTCCTTCGTCCAAGAACTTCATATCAGTGTCCGACAATATCTGTTTCATTTTTGTAAAAGCTATACCAATAATTTATTATCCTAACAGGACGGTCCTGAACTATTCGATGTATGTAGCCATTCCTATTTCATATGGACTCTAAACGCTGGAAGGATACCTTAGAATTGGTCGTTTTATATGGAATTTCATTTGCAAAGGGACTATACTTTCCTAGAATGCTTCCAAGAAAAACATAACTAAGACTGATTGTACGTGGTGGTCCCAATTCATATCGTTTCTTAGTATTACCCTGCTAAGTGAAGTTCCAGTTTACGAAGAGATGGCTGAATAGGTTTCACAGTGATACAGTTCCAAGAATCAATAACAAATAAAAATTAAACAGAAACGAAGAAACCACGCTCTCTCGAAAATGGGGAGCGAGCGCTGCAGGGGCATAGCATACGGATGCGGCGGCTTCCTCCGACCCGCCGCCGTTAGCAGGCGTGGAGCACCTCGCTCGTCGCCTCTTACATGACAAAGGACTTAAGGCGAAGAGTGTCGCAATTTAATCAGCCCCAGGCAGGCGCCGCGTCTGGAACGTAATAAAGTTCTCCGGCTGAGGCGGCGAGGTTACGCCACGCAATGAATTTCAAATACCTGATCTGCGCGAGATGAAGAACGGAGGCCGAAGCCTGAGCAACTGGGATAGAGAATTCACAGCGACTCAGAACGTATTTCGGATATATTGAAACACGTTGCTGGCTGCACCACTCACAAAACCAAGTTGTTTGTTTCTTTTACTCTGGAATATCACCTCTGCGACGAAGGGATAACTTAATGAAAGAGTGAACGGCAAAAACGGCATTTCGGAGTATATTACTCGAGCAGATGACAGTCTGAACGATTTAGTTTGCAAATCATGCTTTTTCACTGCTGTAGACAGCTTATTCATCGAAATAACAATGTCCTAGAAAATCAAAAAGAGATGACTCCTGCAAAATAGAAAAATTACACAGTTTTACATCTAGAAAGCAAAGTTTCTAAGTAGACAACTTCAAAAACAAGAAGAGTTTCAACAATGTTACCTCTTAACAAACTGGCAGAGGAGTCCATCCACGTCCTGATCTCAGCCGAAGTTGTTGTTGCTGTTGTTCTTGTTGTTTTGGTCTTCAGTCCAGAGACTGGTTTGATGCAGCTCTCCATGCTACTCTATCCTGTGCAAGATCCTTCATCTCCCAGTACCTACTGCAACCTACATCCTTCTGAAACTGTTTAGTGTATTCATCTCTTGGTCTCCCTTTACCATTTTTACCCTCCACACTGCCCTCCAATACTAACTTGGTGATCCCTTAATGCCTCAGAATATGCCCTACCAATCGATGCCTTCTTCTAGTCAAGTTGTGCCACAAATTTCTTTTCTCTCCAGTTCTATTCAATACCTACTCATTAGTTATGTGATCTAACCATCTAATCTTCAACATTCTTTTGTAGCACCACATTTCGAAAGCTTCTATTCTCTTCTTGTCCAAACTATTTATCATCCACGTTTCACTTCCATACATGGCTACACTCCACACAAATACTTTCAGAAACGACTTGCTGACACTTAAATCTATACTCGATTTTAATAAATTTCTCTTCTTCATAAATACTTTCCTTGTTATTGCCAGTCTACATTTTATATCCTCTCTACTTAGACCATCACTATCTACCCATTTCCCTTTTTAAATTTTCTAACCTATGTGCGCGATTAAAGGATCTGACATTCCACGCTCCGATCCGTAGAACGCCAGTTTTCTTTCTCCTGATAACGACATCCTCTTGAGTAGTCCCCGCCCGGAGATCCGAATGGGAGACTATTTTACCTCCGGAATATTTTACCCAAGGGGTCGCCATCATCATTTAATCATACAGTAAAGCTGCATGCCCTCGGGAAAAATTACGGCCGTAGTTTCCCTTGCTTTCAGCCGTTCGCAGTACCAGCACAGCAAGGCCGTTTTGGTTATTGTTACAAGGCCAGACCAGTCAATCATCTAGACTGTTCCCCTGCAACTACTGAAAAGGCTGCTGCCCCTCTTCAGGAACCACACGTTTGTCTGGCCTCTCAACAGATACCCCTCCGTTGTGGTTGCACCTACGGTACGGCTATCTGTATTGCTGAGGCACACAAGCCTCCCCACCAACGGCAAGGTCCATGGTTCACTGGGGTCAGCCACAGTATCGTTACAAATTACATAGAAATTCATTCTACAGGACCCCATACCGGCGACTCATTAAGATAGAGGGATCACCATCCGGAACGTCATTTCAAAACTCTCGGATGTCATCTACTTGTGAAATTGATGTGATACCTTGAAGACACATTGAACTTCTTGAAAGAACTCTATCTCACTGTACAGCAGATTATTTCTACCTAGATAATAATTTACTTCTAACTTTTTTCTCAGTTTTTCATGGAACATGTTCGTGAATCTCACTACTACATGAACTTATTCAGGAAAACCAAATATTTTTCAGTGACCTGCTAACATGACACATTACATCTACTGAAAATTCTTCTGTGCAGTGCACAAAATTTCACTTCTTTTGGAAACTTATTCCCTATTTGACCTTATATGTCAGTCTTGAGACAAACAGTCAAATGTTTTTCGAGGTACATAATGTCCCACTTTCTAGGCCAGAGTTAATTAAGTCTTGAATTGTGTGTATCGTCCACTGTTGTACTATTCCTAGTTCCTAGGAGAAATTGTCTATATGCTAGTTCTCCTTAGCTTTTCGCGGATGATGCTGTAGTATACAGTGAAGTTGCAGGATGCGAAAATTGCATCGAAATGCAGGAAGATCTGCAGCGGATAGGCACTTGGTGGAGGGAGTGGAAACTGACCCTTAACATAGACAAATGTAATGTACGGCGAATACATAGAAAGAAGAATCCTTTATTGTATGATTATATGATAGCGGAACAAACACTGGTAGCAGTTACTTCTGTAAAATATATGGGAGTATGCTTACGGAACTATCTGACGTCGAATAATCATATAAAATTAATTGTTGGTAAGGCGGGTGCCAGGCTGCGATTCTTTGGGAGAGTCCTTAGAAAATATAGTCCATCAACAAAGGAGGTGGCTTACAAAACACTCGTTCGACCTATACTTGAGTATTGCTCATCAGTGTGGGATCCGTACCAAGTCGGGTTGACAGAGGAGGTAGAGAAAATCCAAAGAAGAGTGGCGCGTTTGGTCACAGGGTTATTTGGTAAGCGTGATAGCGTTACGGAGATGTTTAACAAACTCAGGTGGCAGACCCTACAAGAGAGGCGCTCTGCATCGCGGTGTAGCTTGCTCGCCAGGTTTCGAGAGGGTGCGTTTCTGGATGAGGTATCGAATATATTGCTTCCCCCTACTTATACCTCCCGAGGAGATCACGAATGTAAAATTAGAGAGATTCGAGCACGCACGGAGGCTTTCCGGCAGTCGTTCTTCGCGCGAACCATACGCGACTGGAACAGGGAAGGGAGGTAATGACAGTGGCATGTAAAGTGCCCCCCGCCACACACCGTTGGGTCGCTTGTAGTGTTTAAATGTAGATGTAGTGTTTACAGTGGTTGTGTGTCGTATGTCTCGAATTTACCTGACAAGGAACCTCTTAAGTGCAAGGTCACAAAACATTGGTGATGTTCATGGTGTCTGACATCCCAACATATTGTCTGCCGTGCAGCCACAATGTTGGCTGCTAATGGCAACAGGGGACGGGACTGGAGGTATCCAGTGGCAAGCGGAGCATGAGGCTACAGAACGTAGTTGAACTGCCTATAGTCAGCGACTAACAACAGTGCTACACTGCTTCTGGTGTTGATGCAATGCAGAGCAATGGCAATGACACTCCATTGTATATACAACAACAGTTGCTGAAGATGACACGTCGCCAAATTACGTGCGTGGAAGAATATGCACAGCATAGTAAAAAGCTTTTATGAATAGATTTCGAATATGTCTGCAAAAATATGATAGTGTAGTGCATAAGGAAAACTACGGATATTCAATGGAGGACAAGGCGCCCGTGTTACGAAAAAGGATGTTTGCGCGTTTCAAGGATGATCGATACAACTTAAAGGAAGTCTATGATAGTGACCTACTAAATTATGCACGTCCAATTGCGCGCGGCGTAGATCACAGTGATTTCAAAGGAAGCAGAATTGGAAGACGTAACATAACGAAATTTCAAACAAAGCGTCAACTTGTCGATGATCAGCAAACTGCGGAATCGGCCTCACAATTTGTAAATGAGATGCTAAACAAACTTATCCTATCGTTCATTACAGAATTTGCTTTCAAGTGGGACCAATGGGGATTTGCGGAGGAACGCATAGGAAAGGAATTCTGGAAATTAGAGGTATCAAAAAAGTTGTATGAATGCCTTAACCCATCCGTATACCATTATGCCTACTGTCAATATGGATATTAAATTGACTGGAAAGTTATTTATTGTGCGGCGAGAAGTTGGACGTGCTCTGCTCCCAACAATTCTTTGTCGGTGCGTGGTGTTCAAAGGGCAGTAGGGAATATTTACGTCACAGCAAGCAAGAGAGGAAAACTGAGCGTAAGAGAACTACAAATATGGTATGAGCACTGCTTTTGATCAATAGCCAGTCAAAATAACTTTCTCTTCATGCCTGGTGTGCTCCTTTACAGCAAATTATCCCTCCTGAAAAGTGTGTGACGTTGCAGTTCATACCACCTGGAACCACTCAACAGACTCAGCCTCTGTGTGTTTCTTTTTCTGGTGACTATGAAGTATGTTACTGCAATATCTGCAGCACCGCCTTTGAGGACTGCTAGTTTCACGGTAATGTCCACGACAGACTGTTTCGCATTCGCCTGCGTGCCGTCACATTCCATCAGTTCTCATCCTTGCGTTACAACTACATTATTCTATATTCATTCGGTGAGAGTAGACATCCAGCTGAACCTCTTGTAACTCCCAATGAGTTCTCCTTCAGTCTTGATGGTGGGAACCTTGACATCACTGTGGTGGGCCAATTCTCATTTGAATTCTTGGTGCAAGTTAATGGTTCGTTTTGAACATTTGGTGATGTCGACGTTGTCCACTTTCTTAAGCGCAATACACACATCCCATAAATGGTTGATCTCTGTCCCTCCCAGACACAGATTTTCTGACGCCTTTCTGTTATACATGCTGAGTCATTAGTAGTTGATATTTTTCTTGTCACAAATGTTAACATAGTACTTTCAAATGAGCCTGACGCAGGAGTGAACTTGACACCTCGCATTCAAGGGGTTCCTTGTGAGTTAATCAATAAGATTCAGAGAATATCGTTTAGATAAGTTTCAGTCACAACTAACTTAATGAGAAGCTACCTATGAGATCACAAGTCCATTATAGTACTTAGAATCGAATTATTTCTTCTGTGCGGCTAATTCTAACGACCTCCAAACACTTATGTCTTATAGACGAGTGTCGCTTACAAGTAATTTTTTTGCTGTAAATTTGTGTTCTCTTAAATGTAAGGCGAACCATGTAATACCGTACTCTTCCTATGTGGGTGACGGAGCACCTGGCGGTTTGGGAATTTGGAGGGAAATGACTGATGGGAAACGGAAACTAGGTAGCATGGGTGTTTTCTGCAAGTGTCGCCGTTGCTTAGCTATGAACATAAAAATATCGTTAAGACAGCGAACTGAAGATCGGAGTGGCCAAAGAGGATGAAGCATATGAGCTATGTGCAATGTCTGCCCTATGCTATTCAAGGAAATTACTTAAACGTAAATTACAGTGGAAAATCGCGTGTGAGAAAGCAGGGCAGAACAAATAAATTGTTAACTTTTAGGTATGAACATTCATCAATTGATCATCCGCAGTTTTTTTCCATTAAGTATATCGCATTTACGTGTATTACAGATTTAGAGTAAGTTGTGTAGTTGTATTTCTGAACCTCTCAAGTGTTCATAGAGCACACATGTAGAAATAAATATTTAGTCTCTGTAAGACGGCGACATTTGTTACTGAAAATCATTAAGCACGTTAGTACGACACACACATAGATTATGATCATGTGTATAAATTTTCCTTAAATCACTTTATCAAGGAATAATTCAGTAAGTTGTTCTTTGCTCCTTACCGGCCGCGGTGGTCTCGCGGTTCTAGGCGCGCAGTCCGGAACCGTGCCACTGCTACGGTCGCAGGTTCGAATCCTGCCTCGGGCATGGATGTGTGTGATGTCCTTAGGTTAGTTAGGTTTAAGTAGTTCTAAGTTCTAGGGGACTAATGACCACAGCAGTTGAGTCCCATAGTGCTCAGAGCCATTTGAACCATTTTTTTCTTTGCTCCTTACCAGCTTTGCGTGGTTAGAAAGTAAAGGGTACTTAGAGTAAGTTCACCAGTAGCGACAACTGATATGATATGGTACTGTATAAGTCGTTACATCCACAACATAATACTCAAGGTGCTTGATTTTGGCATTTCACTGAAAGTGAAATAAATAGAAATACTTTCATTCTATGTGGGTACCTTCTAGAAAACTGTTTTGACTGTACCTTAATAGTGTGCTAAAGGTGTGATATGCATTCTAGGACTGAGATAACCATAACAAATTACCGTACTATCAAGTCCTTTGGAATAAAACACGGCTGTAGCTTTGCGGAATGATTTCCCGCACACTGGAGAAATAAAAGTTTCATCTCGAGCACCCTGAATGGACAAAGGAAGAGCAGTTTCTTAATGCGATACTGTACAGTCCTTTGCAAAGGACAATGAGTTTCTGTGCTAGAAAACAGTGTCACAAGTTCAAGCGATACTTACTTCACTTATTCTATTGGCCCAGTTGCACTGACTCCAGTGTAATAAAAGATGCAGAAAAGAATCATATTGCATGCCCTGCAAGAGCAAGCACAGGAGGACTGCAATATATTCAATCTCTATTGACAACCCTTTAGTTCTGGTCAAAGCAATTATACCAAACGACTGATACATTATTTAAAATGGTTTGAACTCGTCTTACTTTTTTCGTTTGATAATTGTCTTACCGAATTGTTCACGGATGTACTGACCTAAAGATGAAGTCAACAGATGTTATGCTGAAATTTACTAAGCTATGGTAATAGTTTTGCCTCATTTTTCCAACCTTAATGAAAGTATGCTGAATACACAAACCAATCGTCAAAACATTTTGGACCATTAGTAACGATATTTTCCCTAAAATTACCTGTTATAATTATTGACGAAACAGAAATTAGCAATGAGATAATTTTTTATTAAAATCAGGAAATTTCAAATTTCAACGCATAACTTGTAATTTATGTAAGCGCTTACAACTACGTCAGACAGGGCAATCAAAAAGTTTAATTTGAGATAAATTCATTTTGCAAATTAATGTAGTGACTACTCCCAGAAGTACAGACACTTATTTTGAACGACCTAAGAATCTGTCAACGAGGATTAAAAATTTAGTCGAAACTTCACACCATGTGGGTAACAGAGGTTCAGACAGCTTATCGAGGCTTCTATCAGTGTAAACGGAATGTAATGGACCTCGTTAAATTTTATTCCAGCCCTACTTTCCTTTTGTATGATCATATCGCCACGTCAGGTGACAGAGGAGGTAATCATCGGCTTAGCAACGGTTGTTAACTGTAGCTAGTGAGGCAGCTGCCAGCTGCCTCGGGCTGAAGCTGCAGTGCACATGCCCCGTCAGCTGCGCCACGTCAGCATCTGCCGCAGCCGCGCCAGCACAGATGGAGTCGGCACGGGATGGCGGCCGGCGTCCGCTCCTCCCACCACGAACTCCATCGAGCCCAAGTCCGAACAGCCCGTCGACTCTTCGTCAGCCAGAGACACGCGTAGCACGTGGGCGCCCGTGTTCACCTGCAACCACATGTTCACAGCTAAGTGTAAACGCAACTCAGGTCTGGAGCTAGGGGGTGGGGTGCGGGTGGTGGCATGTAGGAGGAGGGGGGGAGGAAGCGGGAAGCCGGGGTATCTGTTCCAGGCGGCAATTTCAGGGGGCGCCGAAGTAATGTTCTTGAAGAAAAAAACCTTGTTTCACAAGGCGCCTAGCGTCCAGCCCACGATGGTCTACTGATTCTTCATATGATTTCGAAGCACGTCCCTGTTGGTCTATGAAGATTTTTGAAATCATTCTAAGTTGATTTCAGAACGAATGATAAGGACTTTTGGATGCGTGCATAGTGTAGGTGATGTGTCTGCTAGGGAATACCCCGTCGCATCGAGAAATAAACAACATTGTTGTAGACAAAAGGGGCGGGGCTATACGAGCTGAGGCGAATAAAGCTGAGCCACTGTTTGTTTATGTGGTTGACTGGGTGCGCAAATAATAAGCGTTGTTATAATTAGTAGGGAAATCCATAGATTCAAACTATCAGGAATAACAGGTAAGAAAGATTACAAATTACATTCTCTGTGTATCGCAGAAAATGAAATTATGACAAAGTTTTGGCCAGATCACTACACTGCTAAGGGCCAGTTGTACGGTCCCTGGTTAACAGCCGCTTAAGATCTATTCTAGTAATGGAGCGGAAAATGCCGCGCGAAGTGGCCGCGAGGTTTGTGAGAATAAACGCGGGATAACTAAAACGGTGATTCTGGCACGGTTACCGAAGTTAACCGGATAAGTTTTGACAATTGCAGGAACAGTTAAAGAATGTGTGATTACAAGATCGTTGGTTAGAACGAGGAAGGAGAAGCGACATCACACAAATTACACACCTAAATAAAGTTTTCAATCAACCCGGTTCCCAGTACTCCTAAAGATAGACGTAGACTGTGGGTATTGTATCATAGACACAGTCCCTTTGACTGTTCAGAGATGCCGCCAAACCTGCCCAAGGATGTAAATAACCATGCATGAGCAGTGCGTATTAGACGGATGGTGTCCGACAGCCGATCAGTTACCGTCATTCCACCAGGAAGGAGGTACCGGGCTCGTGTTGTCTGTAGTTCAACCATGCCTAGACGGTCAATATCGCGGTTCGATCGTGTCTGCATTGTTACTTTATGCCAGGAAGAGCTCCCTACACGGGAAGTGTCCAGGCGTCTCGGAGTGAATCAAAGTGATGTTTTTTGGACATGGAGGAGATGCAGAGAGACAGGAACTGTCGATGACATGCCTCGCTCAGACCGCCCAAGGGCTACTGCTCCATTGGATGACCATTACCTACGGACTGAGGCTCGGAGGAACCCTGACAGCAACGCCATGATTTTTGTGCAGCCACGGGACGCCCTGTTACGACTCAAACAGTGCGCAATAGGCTGAATGACGAATACAGGCACGCATCAGTGCAACATGACGTGCTACTGGGTATTAGAGGAACAGCAGTCTGGACTACCAACGCTGAAGGGCTCGCTGTATGGTGATACAACATGCAATATGTAGTTTTCATGAGTAATAAAAAGGGCGGATATTATGTTTATGTTGACCTGTATTCCAATTTTGTGTACAGGTTCCGGAACTCTCTGAAACGAGGTGATGCAAAACTTTTTTGATGTGTGTATATGGAAGAATATGACAATTGCAGACTATAAAAATTTCGCACTACTGCTACTTTTCGATCTCATACTTGAGAAGCTAGAGCATATGAATGAAATGTCATAAAACGTTTTGCTTCTAAAAGACCTAATAGACATTTGGTATTAGTATTTCGTGAATTATATTCTGTCATGTTATTTATGTAAATCAGATAGATGAAAATGACTGTGCAAAACAGTCTCGCTTACTTGGCGTGTGTTACAATTGCTGAGAAAGGCCTATTTCGATTTATCCAGAAGACTATCACAAAATAGTCGTAATCGAATAGAGAAATCACATTAATCAAGGGTACCATTCGTGTTAGAAAACATTCCTATTTTTCATATAGCAACACGTCCAACGAACGCTGATGCTGAATAGATTCATTCACAGAAAGGAAAATACACCTATTTAAGCTGTAGCAAGATTAGAGAGAAAAATGTGCTTAGACCTAAGGATTGAGGAAATGTGTACTGTCCTGCTTGTTTCTTATCCTTATAGTTTTATATTTCCTATAATTAATTTTATGTCACACAAAAGACAAAATTATTAGCTAATAGTCAATAAAGAGTGTAGATTTTCTGAACAATGTCAAACCGACAAACTGAGAGTAGGAGAGACACCACAGGACATTTTAAATTCCACTGCCCTGAATATAGGCTTAATGGATTCTATTGCAAAATATACACATCTGAATTCCACAGAACGACACAAACTGACGTTCGATAGAAGAATGCTGTGCGAAGAAGAGTGGCATTCCACTTTGGCATGCTTGATCAAATAACATGTCTTACATTTCCTCGAACATATGTTTAATATATGAAATTATTCAGAATGGTGTGCGCTACAAAATGAATGTAGGGGAACTCGGGGAAGAACGGGATACTCAATGTTTAACAATTCTTATAAAATAAGGGAACACAAGCAAACACTTCTTAAAGTGATAAAAAACACTTTATAGTATAACGTAATGTACCTTATTTTAAAATCACTTAAAACAATACGTTTTGCATTTTTTACAATTTTTCAAAGAAAGTCTTGCATATTTCCCGTTCCGCTCCACTCACGGGGCAGAATGGGATAAGGATATTTTTTGTTAAATTATTGCACAAACGTTGAATTTGAATTACGAATATGGTATTACACTATGACAAAATGTTGTATAACAGGCAATTCAGACTAAGGAATGTGTAACTTAAACAATTAAAAAGTCATTCTTCAAAATAAGAAAATATTTTAATGCCATTCTAAAATATGAACAACGCTTAATAACCACCAAACCACTAACTACTAGCCCTTTCGACAACAGTCACAAATCAGTATTTCCTCTTCATCTTCACTGTCTATGCCAGCATATGAATTGTGTGCCCACTCTGGCACGCGACCTAGCCCGCATTAGAAACGAAGTAGAAGTCCCCACAGTAGAGACACTCAGCATCCTCTCTCTCTTATTTTCTCTTCTCCGTCATCTTCACCCTTTTATTTTTATTATGAGTGTTTTGCCCCGATTAGGAAATTTCGTAGATCAGGGGCTGATGCAACTGGTCACATTCCTCTTGTATTTTTTCTTATTCTGGTGTTGTGTGTATTAAACTCCTTACTAGGTCTTGTAAGGATCGATTCCCACACACAAGTGAAGCTTAACACACAGAGTTAGAACCGGACTGGCTGTATTCGTGCCCACGCGGCACCAGTGTGTGCCGATTCCAACAGTGCGGTCGCCGTTGCCGTACAACGATCGTCGGATTTGTTGCGGGCCACATCTTTCCCTCACGGCAGTGCAAATTGTAGCGTTGTGAGTTCTCTAATTTTTGATATTCTACCTTGTTGTATCGTAAATGCGAGAGACGAAACGATTATTGAGACAAAGCCCAAGTAACCTGTGTTGAAAATTGGCTCTCCAAAGCAAAACACAGGACACAGACTTCAAGCTTTATATGAAGAGTGCAATTAAATGGAAGCAAATGGTTGAAAATTGCTGTTTATTTGTGTTATTATTTATACTTTATAAATAGAAACATATTTTTAAGGGCTGCGAATCTGTTTCACGTTTTTTATTACAAACGTACGTTTCCTTATATGTAGAGAAAGACAGATATCAGTCAAGTAAAGCGGTCCGGCATCGGTATTGAAGTGTTCGGTGAATGTTTATCTTCCACTAAATGCAACGCTGCTCGCATCTCGTGGTCGTGCGGTAGCGTTCTCGCTTCCCGTACCCGTCTCGCTTCCCGCGCCCGGGTTCCCGGGTTCGATTCCCGGCGGGGTCAGGGATTTTCTCTGCCTCGTGATAGCTGGGTGTTGTGTGTTGTCCTTATGTTAGTTAGGTTTAAGTAGTTCTAAGTTCTAGGGGAGTGATGACCATAGATGTTAAGTCCCATAGTGCTCAGAGCCATTTGAACCAAATGCAACGCTCAGCTCAGTGCGTTCATTACTTGCAAATGTAAATTTCGTAGTGTCTGACCCACTAACTGGTTTCGCTTTCTTCTTCCTTTACTTCATCGATAATCTTAGCCGATACTAAGAGCTTAACTTCCACAAAATATTGTCTTTTTCCCACTCCAGTAACGGTTGTATGACGTCAAGAGAGGAAATCACAGACCAGACACAGTCTTTCGTCACGGTTGTGGGAGAATCGACCTTAAAGCGAACTTTACTGTGCAAGGGCTTCCCGAAACTAAATCCCAATTCCACGTTGAAATAATGAAATTTTCTTGGTTATCGTAGCACTTGACTGTGGCATTTGCAATTACTCCTGCACGTAACGCGATTAGGAACGCCACCTCCAAGAAGTTAAGTAGCGTGTATTACGGTGATTTGATGAGGGGTGTTCAACAAGTAAGGCAACACTTTCTCTCGACAAATTCCGGTTATAAAAATGAGAAATTTGATGTGGGACACGGCGGAATATTACCGCTTTAGCTCCTACAGTTTCATAAAGTTCCGTTAGGTGGTGGCGCTATACAAAGTCTTCAAAATGGAGTCTGTGACGGAGGTGCGTTCCAAGCAGATAGCTGTCACTGAGTTTCTTTGGCGAAAAACCACAGCATCACAGATATTCATAAGCTCTTGCAGAAAGTCTGCGGAGACTTGGCAGTGAACTAAACCAAAGTGAGTTGTTCGGCGAGACGTCTGTTATCACTGCAGCAACGTCGCCAAAGATATCATATCTTTCGTGTGCCGGCTGCAACTCCCCTGATACTGGAACGTGCGGACACTCTCATTTACCTCTCTGCACAACTTGCTGTTTCTGTTGGTAGTGTGGTAGTGTTGATAGTCCGCACACTCCAAAGGAGCACACAAAACTTCACTCATTGTTCTTCCCGATCCACCCTGCAGCCCCGCTGTCGCACCTTCCGTTTTCCCACTGGTGGATGCACTCCGTAGGAAGCAACACGTGGAAGATCGGGAGGTTACTGACGCCAACAAGGAGTTGACCCTGACGCCGACCAGTGGAGTGGTACCATGCGCTCTCCCAGTAAGGTGGCGTAATGCTGTCGCACCAAACGGAAAGTACGTTGAAAAATAGGGTTTTGTAGTCAGAACATTGGGAAATAATACGGTGTATTGGAATCCTGAATAAAACCAACCTGCTTTCATAAAAAAATAATTTGTAGCATTGCTTACTGAATGCCTCTGAGGCTTGAATAAAATGTGCTCTCGTAAGACGCCGTTAGTAAATTTCGGTTATCTTTTAACAATAATAAATATAAGAGAATTAGTATATACCTGTTGAAAGGTGGCTACACTGAGTCACAGCGCCAGAGATTGCGCCAAAGAGTATTATTCCGCAGCCTCCACTGGCGCAGTAGTTGTTCAGAGAATGTCGAGGGCAGTTGTAGTTCGGGGGTTGCCTTGGGCAGTGCTAGTTGAGAGCATGTCGAGAGCAGTACTAGTTCAGAGGATGTCGTGTGCAGTTGTCTTTCTATTGGGCGAGAGCGTAGATGCTATTCGGTTGGTTTAATGTATAGATGGAAGATGTCGCAATGATCACAGTGTATTTTTCGTCAATATATATGAAGTTAGAAAAAAATTTTATTTCAAATTTCCTAAATAACAATGCCTCTTGGTCACAGGTTTAGTCAACTAAGCATGTGGCTCGTGTTCATGTATTAGACTTGTAATTCTGGTTTCTATGTGAAATTATAGTATTTCTGGTTTTTCAATTAATTCATTGTAAATGATGTTTAAAATATCTCGTCGTATTGAGCAAGAACCGTGCCAAATATGTGTACGTTGAATCATACTTCCACACACAGAACAGTTACACTTGTGCTTTGTTGTTTCGTAACTTTTATAGTTGCCGGGGACTTAATTAATCAATTGTGTTAACGAAAATTTCCTTTCATTTTTTATTGTTATTCTATGCAGTCAGATTGCGTACTAATGCTACTCAGGGCCAACCGGTTACGAGACTTCGTAACAGGACACACAGCTGCTAAAATTATATTTTTATTTTATAATTAAGCCCCCATGCACAGTAGCTATGAATAAAATAAAAAAAACGCATTTTGTATTAATGAAAATCTGGAAGGGCTATTTTTTCCAGCATTCAGTTGTTCTTACTCTCAAATAAACAGAATATTAGCAGGTGAAATATGATGGGTGTGGTTAAGTGCAAGTTGTTACCAAGCTTCACCGGTCTCTTGGCAAAGTCAGGAGAAGCACGCTGTGCATGAACAAGGCAAAGTGGTGGGTTGGAGGTCGACTGTTGTTGCTGCTACATGTTTACAGCCTGAGCTTGAGCAGACCTGCAGCGGTAGGGCCAATGGCTCACAATGACTGTCTTTGCACACAGAAGCAACTTCTTGACTGATCTCCGAGAAAGAAGGCAATATAAGGCTTAACATCCTGTATGTGTGTGTGTGTGTGTGTGTGTGTGTGTGTGTGTGTGTGTATTTCTTTAAAAAAATGGGTACGTAAATTGGCAGTGTACTTTCAAGTGAACAATCGGGATATTTGTCTGGAGAGATTTGTGGAAATTGCGGAAAACTTAAATCTGGAGGCCGGATGCACATTTCCGAGAAGCAGTTCATGTGTTTAGGATGTAAACGGTAACTGTTTACTACGTAACACAGTGGTGCAGAGGAAGTCGTAGCGAACAGCTCGGTCACGAACACTTATGGTCTACAAGCCTTCAAAAGTCACCTTATCTACAGTGCGTGAAAGCCACTAATTTTTCAATATTCCCTAGCCCTCCTACATCTAGTCGACTATTTCGTTAATATCATTTATCTAACCACTTACGTCAGGGTAAGGAAAGAAAATACTTTTGTAAACGTTATGCAAAAACTGATTCGTTTACAATTCGATCGAAACGTAAACCTACAGGTAGACAACTTTCGAAGTAAAAAGACCGAAAAACGAAACGGTTTAATTGTGAATATTTTGCTGTTAAAGTTCGCAGTATTTTTGTGTAAAACTCACGAAAACATTAGTTTTACATGTTGCAGGCACAAGAACAAGGAGTTTACAACATTCAAGGTCGACTTAAGTTAAAATTGTGATGTACAGTCGTGGACAAAACGAGCGAGACCCCTTGCCTTTTCGTTATGCTGATCCGCACAGCTTTAAAGTCTGCTACACAGCATAACAAGCAAGGCGACGGAGTGCTACCAACATACTATGCACAGGCGTGAAATTGACAGACTATCCGAACTTTGTCACACTGTTTTCAGTCATGTGTATGACTATGCTGATTAGTGGGGTTAAACTCAACACGTAAATGTAAGATGTAAATGAAAGAAGAAAGTGGATTACTGTTGATGACCTACCATAAAAATGTGCAAATTTAGCAATGCATGAAGATTCATAACGAAATCTAGTCAAAAATCATTCAGTGCCACACGTAAGTCAATTTAGTTATTGACAGAAGCGGAAAAAGTAATCAGTAAGAAAGAAGTATGAAATTCTATAAGATCTTAATATTTACATCCACAGGCCGCCGGTACAGAATAAAGGTAGCAATAAAACGTACTGGGGGCGCGAGAATTTCTTCAAATTGCTTTACTGCCCGTCTATCTGCCTCCATCGAGATTAGAACCGAAAACAAACCAGAATTCCGTTGCAGTAGCAAACACCTTTCGCTACGCTAGCAGACAACCCAGGCAAATAGCCCTCTATTATTACCCCAGAATTGAATAAGCCCTCAATTTCGCAATGAAAATGGCAAAATGATCTGCAGTTTACGTTGCACAGAGCTTTCTGGACTCAATAACAAGAATTTTCTATCTTTATGGCACCGCTTACGTGACAATCATTCGGGATGTTTATCAAAATAACAAAATACTGTTATTAGCGAGTAAATTTAGTAGGATAATTCTGCACCACCCCAGCAAATAAACGGCTACATAGCTGCCAAATATATTCTACAATGTTTCGAATTCCCCATTAGACTCGCCACAGCGAGAAAACGGTCATTAGCCGAAGTGTTTTGTAAGTTACCTGGCAATGGGAATGCTCGCACTTCTAAAACGCGGTGGCATTGATACTGGGATATGAATTACCACGTGTACGGGCAAATGGATTTTATTTGCACTTCTGTAAACGTGATCTGGATCGAAAGCTAAGATACGAATAATATGCTGATGTATCGACTGCAACTAGAACATTTCCAATAAAGAGTAGGGGGATGGGGTTATTTATGCGGCTCTCATCTTCAGTAACTGTCGTAGCTATTTTCGTTGTTAAGATTTCGTCACCTAAATCGGTAAAAATTGAACCCTACTAGTCTCACTTTATTGACCGTCTGTCTGTCTACCCATCCCTTAAAACCAGTTTTGCAAATTCGTAACTATCTGGGGTACTTCGTTTTACTAAAACAGTTACCTCGATAAGCTCAAATTTATTTTTATTTGTACAGTTCATACTAATTAGCGTTTCTTCTTTCATTTATATCTTATATTTACATGTTATGTTTAACACTCTAATCAGTATTAATATAGTCATACACATGATTGAAAACAGTCTGAGACAATTCGGATAGTTTGTCAATTTCACACCTGTGCATAGTATGTTGGCAGCACTTCGCCTCCTTGCCTGTTATGCTGTGCAGCAGACTTCCAAGCTGTGCGGTCAGCATAATGAAAAGGCGAGGGGTCTCGCTCGTTTTATCCACGACTCTACCTCAGTTTGCTATTGTAGGCCAGTTTGCAGCGGTTTCCCGGCTTGATAGGAGACAAGTATCATACATCACTTGGTCCTCTCGACTTCACTTGCACCCCTGCGGTACGTCGTAAACAGTTATTATTTACACCCTGAAAATGTCTAGTACTGAACTATCTGTCATTAGAAATAGCATCCAACTCTGACTCAATAAGAGCATCCCCATCCCTCCGTTTTAAACTGTTTTCATTGGGGATGTACATAACCTGATTGTCCATCTTGGATTCTTCATGTCGCCACTCGAACTTCTTGGTGCAAACTTTCATTATTGTTACACAATATTATATTTCCCCACCCTAAAGACCGCACACAACGCGCCAAGAACGTTCGCATATGAAAACATTCCACCTGTAACGTTGCTAAGATACTGTTTCCCCAGCACCTGCATGTCCAGAGTTGCATCGATCTGTCAGTTGTGTTCAATAAGCGACTTTAAGGACCTTTTACAAGAAATACTAATCTCAGTGTTCGCACGTCACGTGTCTGCATCTACACTCCTGGAAATTGAAATAAGAACACCGTGAATTCATTGTCCCAGGAAGGGGAAACTTTATTGACACATTCCTGGGGTCAGATACATCACATGATCACACTGACAGAACCACAGGCACATAGACACAGGCAACAGAGCATGCACAATGTCGGCACTAGTACAGTGTATATCCACCTTTCGCAGCAATGCAGGCTGCTATTCTCCCATGGACACGATCGTAGAGATGCTGGATGCTGTCCTGTGGAACGGCTTGCCATGCCATTTCCTCCTGGCGCCTCAGTTGGACCAGCGTTCGTGCTGGACGTGCAGACCGCGTGAGACGACGCTTCATCCAGTCCCAAACATGCTCAATGGGGGACAGATCCGGAGATCTTGCTGGCCAGGGTAGTTGACTTACACCTTCTAGAGCACGTTGGGTGGCACGGGATACATGCGGACGTGCATTGTCCTGTTGGAACAGCAAGTTCCCTTGCCGGTCTAGGAATGGTAGAACGATGGGTTCAATGACGGTTTGGATGTACCGTGCACTATTCAGTGTCCCCTCGACGATCACCAGAGGTGTACGGCCAGTGTAGGAGATCGCTCCCCACACCATGATGCCGGGTGTTGGCCCTGTGTGCCTTGGTCGTATGCAGTCCTGATTGTGGCGCTCACCTGCACGGCTCCAAACACGCATACGACCATCATTGGCACCAAGGCAGAAGCGACTCTCATCGCTGAAGACGACACGTCTCCATTCGTCCCTCCATTCACGCCTGTCGCGACACCACTGGAGGCGGGCTGCACGATGTTGGGGCGTGAGCGGAAGACGGCCTAACGGTGTGCGGGACCGTAGCCCAGCTTCATAGAGACGGTTGCGAATGGTCCTCGCCGATACCCCAGGAGCAACAGTGTCCCTAATTTGCTGGGAAGTGGCGGTGCGGTCCCCTACGGCACTGTGTAAGATCCTACGGTCTTGGCGTGCATCCGTGCGTCGCTGCGGTCCGGTCCCAGGTCGACGGGCACGTGCACCTTCCGCCGACCACTGGCGACAACATCGATGTACTGTGGAGACCTCACGCCCCACGTGTTGAGCAATTCGGCGGTACGTCCACCCGGCCTCCCGCATGCCCACTATACGCCCTCGCTCAAAGTCCGTCAACTGCACATACGGTTCACGTCCACACTGTCGCGGCATGCTACCAGTGTTAAAGACTGCGATGGAGCTCCGTATGCCACGGCAAACTGGCAGACACTGACGGCGGCGGTGCACAAATGCTGCGCAGCTAGCGCCATTCGACGGCCAACACCGCGGTTCCTGGTGTGTCCGCTGTGCCGTGCGTGTGATCATTGCTTGTACAGCCGTCTCGCAGTGTCCGGAGCAAGCATGGTGGGTCTGACACACCGGTGTCAATGTGTTCTTTTTTCCATTTCCAGGAGTGTAGATCAACTGATAACCATGTCGATAGTGTACATGACGTCATGATCAGTTGACTAATCCGAGAGTGGAGTTGTAAAATCCTGAGATTGTTCCATATTGCGTATGCACTGAAACAAAGGAACTTGGCGTCATCTGCCTACGATCGTAACCAATTTTCCTCGTGCTCACACACGTTACACATTGTAAGAGGTCCACGACGAAGGAGTTTATTGCTAGCGCACTAGAGCAGATGTAATTTCGATGGATTGCTCACTCGCTGCCTGCGATATGTAAGCTATAATGGAATCGCAGATGAGAGAGCAGTGTCGCTGCAGTAGGAGCAGTGTCGGCTGCAGTAGTTGTAGCTTCGGCAGTAGTAATGGTAGCTCGCAGTCGGCGGTTGGGCCGTTCGTGCCTGAGCGATGTAGTATAAGGTAAAAACAGGCGCGCGCATATCTAATTTGTTACAACTAAATTTGTACTATTGTTATATCAAGTCCCATGTAAATATATTTAAAAATCTTTTAATAATAATCTTTCTTATAAAATTAACTTTTGACAATCATTCATCTGAATTTAAAGAATTTACTAATTACTCCAATCCATGGTCATCCCGATTATCGTAAATAAAAATTAGTTGTTTCTTTTTATACATGACAAATCTAGCGGCCAGCATTGTACAGGGCTGTGCCAGAAAAATTTCTAATAGGGGCAGATATATATGCGTTATCCGGCGACTTCACTGAGGTAATAATTTTCAAGTTATTCAGAATGATCTTTCAGGGCAATGACGCAGCACTGCTGACGTCAAAATTTACCAGTTTAGATTCACAGTCAGTTCATTATTGAAAGTTTATATATGAGTCACATTTTTTATTGGAAGGTTAGTCACGTTATTATTGCGAGGTTATGGAATAATAAACTGTTGGGAGGTTACACTAAATATGAATTTTTTAGGTGTAATGGCAATTTTTTTCTGTTGGGAGGTTACAACATGTTGCACTTTTATTCTACTGAATCTTTATGTTATTGTTTCCTGCGTTTTGTGACACGCCAAAAAGCTAGTATGAAGACAATTTTTTTCTACTACTATTCCCCCACATGAGACAAATATCTGAAAACAAAAAGATATTTAGCTATTATAAAACACGGACAAAGAAAAAGGTGTGCATAAATAACAACGTTAACAGGTAAGAAATAGTTTTTTAGTGAAAATCTTTTCAACTGTGCTGAAATCACTGCTCATATGCGAGAAAAAAAGTTTTGTTTGTCAGCTGCCACTAACAATGAAACAAAAATACAAAAAGAAAAAATTTGAATACGCTGTGCACTGCTTTCTAAGTATCTGTAGTGTTTGAGTGTGTTTGTTTTCTTGAGCAAATTAATGTTGGTAATTTGACGTTTTTCGACAACATTTTTCCTGTTCTTTCGTGTCTCTGAGTGTAACGAATTTGCCATAAACCTTTGTTAAGAATATCCATTATGAATGTTACGTCATTAGTTAATGAAGCCCGTTTTCATGACGACATCATTAATACTTGTACTAGATTTCGAATTTTTGTAAGCAGGACGGTCTCTCATAATTGAAGTTTCACGTTTCGCACGCCACGCAGCACAGCAGATATGAGCGACACTCCAACTAATTTTGACGCCTAACTGTAGAGGAAAAAGGCCACTCGTGATAGGAATAACAAGGCAGGGTCGTTGCACCACCCACACTGCCAAAAACAGGGGCTGGACGCTCATCCGCCCTATTTGGTCAGACAGAGGTACGTGGAGATCATCCCGAGAAAACTTCTTCAGCCTAACCCTATGAGCAACTCTTGCGTCTTGTGGCATCTGAGCGTACAGTCTGGCCAAAACGACTACAGGATTATTATAAATTGAGCGCAAGCGCGGAGTTGGAAGGAAACAGGCCGTGCTTCTAGAAACCATCCAGGTACTCATCTTACATGATTTATGAAAATGAAAGAAATCCAAATCTTGACAGGCAGATGCGGAGTTGAGCCGCTATTCTTCCGAGGACGAACCGAATATCATATCAGATCGTCATCTCGTATGCTACTCTGAACAACAAGTGTTTATTTTGAAACGGTTGCACTAATTGCGTCATGGACGGATCGTGAAACAAAAGTGAGGGAGATAAGGAGCAGTGCCGAGACACAGACAATTCTCTTCGCTAATTGGTTAGGGAAGAGAAGGACAAATACGAGAGCTCGCTGAAACGTGATGCCTCGTCTTAAAGCTTTTTGAATAAACGTATCTACGTACGTCGGTGTGTCAGAAACAGTACGCTGTAATCGAGTTTCGTATCCGAGGAATCCGTCCACATATGGAACACCGTCTCCTTCAGCATGACAATGCGACATCACAAACCAGCGCTGCTGCATATGCAAAAACCCGACGCCTTGGGTTCACTGTCATCGATCATCCTGCATACAGTCACGACTTGGCTCCGTCCGATTTTCATCTGTTTCCAAAACTTAAAGAACACCTTCGAGGACTCCACTTTGATAGTGATGAGGCAGTGCAAGCAGGCTGTCGCTCAAACAACAACGTCAAACATTCTACAGTGACAATATTAACAAACTCGTCTCTCGGTGGGAGAAATGTATTCGTCGTCAGGGTGGCTATTTTGAGCAATAAATACGGCAAGAAACAAACTGGTTTTGATTTAGTCGCAAAGACGGGCTTGTCTCCATGAAATATGTAGCCATGAATAATAAATATGTATAATGCTATTAAGGTTTCAGTGCCCTAGTACCTGTATGGAGAACTCTTCGCTACGACCTATGCTTCCTCTATAATTGCAATGTCACTGAATTGTAGTAACTGGCTCGTTATTCAGTCCAGTGCCACAATACTGAGCGCACTCGGTTTTGTTCATTTCTTTTGCTCGAACCAATATGGTACGAAATAAGGATGATATAAAAGTAACTAGGCAGGCGATAGTTCATTTATGGTACATTATAAGTACTTGGACTGATGTGTACGATTCGTTTCAGAGAGAATTAAGTACCATTAAGCAAAAGAGAGTTCTTATCTACGGTAAAAAAACCACCATTTAAAGAAATGTAACTAGCCACAAAAATATTGTGCCAGCGTTTAAGTGTAAAGTCTGGCATGTAACATGAAAAATACTCCGTAAACATGAAACTCTGACCACTAAACTCAAACGCGCATCTCAGATGAATGAACTCCGCATAGAGCTCCATGTGCGGACCCCCGTTACCTTTGCACCCATAATCTGTTAGAGAGAAGCGTTTGGTGCAAAGACAGTGACGTACTGATCAGACTCACGCAACTCCCAGAACAGAGAACTGCTAATGTAATTTTTTTCTTCTGTTTAATATCTTCCCATCTGTAATAATTTAACTTTTCCGCCGTTCTTCTGCGAATCGTTCGAAGTGTGATAAATCATAATGGAGAATAGACCATCGTCGTCACTTTCTTTTGGATGGTGGTTAAGCATACTGTTTTTTACCCTTCACTATCCAACTTTTAAGGATCTCGGTGTAAACTTTCTAATCATATGCGTAAGTTCGTCGCTCTTTTGCAAACAAATCTTCCTTTCTTTATTCAGTGGCTTCAACTAAGCAGACTGTCATTGTGTACTTGGAGTCTAGCCTCTTAACGAAATGGTCTTACCTTGGTATGAAATTTCATGCTTTGCACTTGGCCCTGCCGCGTAGTAGCGTAGTCCAAAACTTCCAAAGAATAGTCCGTCAAAGTTAATTCTGCAAAGTCACATATTGGCGAGAAAAAGCGTTTCTTCAGAAGATCTCTTCTGTTGTCTAACAGTGTTTCAATGTCTTCCATGTAATACCCTGTCATGGAGAGCAATAGAATCTAGACTGCAGACTAATCTAAGAAATCCCATCTCAACATTGTGCTTTTTATAGCACGTTATTGCAACAGAATATCGTGTGTTTCGGGGTACTGCATTGATTTTAAATTCCACAGGAATTTCACAGAACCACATACGATTATGTGGTACTGATGAATGAATGCATGTTCATGAGTTTCATCATGATGAATTTCTTGAGCGGTGGATAACGAGAGCTGTACTAACATGATGTGCATTACGAATATCAATGATAAATTTCAACTGGTTTTCCTTTATTTAGAGAGATTGCTTGAGACATTGTAGACTGATTGTTGACGTTAGCGTTATCACACGTTTTAAGTAGGGAATATCAATGTCGTTGTTACTGAGCGGTGAGGTCGGTTACAATAAATTTTTTTCTTGTGTGGTGCGGTCTGGAACATTGTTTTATTAGAGAAATAGTGTTAGCGGCCATAGTATATAGAGACCTACATTTTATAAAACTCTTTGAGGCTTTGATTCTTCAAAAGATCTCATCCAGTCAACCAGCAGTTGCTAGATTTTACAGCTTCGTCGGATTTAATAAGTGGCAAACGGTCGCTAAGCGGGCTAATGTTAGAGGTCCAAGATTCAGTTCCCAACGGTCCGAAACTTTCTTCTATCACAATCATTTCTTTCGCCTGTTAGAGAGCACTGGTATTGTGAAAAATGGCTAGCCGCATCGAATTAACGTTAAAATGTACTCACGCTACAGCTCACGAGATAAATCATTAAAATACTCGGAGGAAAGCAACAGCGTACCACCTCTAGTTATACCATGCACAGTAAAGCACCGGAATGTTCAAATCAACGTTCGAGTCGAGTACAGATTCATCAGTTTTCAGAGCAACAAAAAATCTTTACTCACCTAACGAAAAGTCCTAGGAAAAAAATCAGTCAATTAAGACACCACATTTGAAATAGCTGAAAGGTGTTCCGCGAAAATATGTGAAGAAAAAATACCCATGGTGTGGATACGTGTTCGTAGGTGGATGGCATCGAAAGTTTCAAGAATCTCACCAATATTTTCGACAGAGAAAAGCTAAATAGTGCTACCAGTGTGCCACAAGGAAAATGTCCAACAATGAAAACAGTGAGAAACTTTGGCAGGAAAAGCATGCAGTAGCATGCTCTAAAAATTATAGTTGCTGAATTGGGGGCATGGAGGCTGCTACAGTTGTGAGGATGTTCTCCAGATCTGAGGAGCAGCATGGCGTTAGATATACTAAATATCTTGGTGATGGGGGGACTCCTCTTCGTTCCAAGCTGTAAAAGATAAAAATCCGTACAATACAACAGAAAAGTTGAAATGTGTTGGCCACATCCAAAAGAGGCTTGGTGGTAGGCTTCGTCGGTTGCTGAAAGAGAAGTAAGGTGTACTACTTGAGAATGGAAAACCTCTGGGTGGAAAAGGCAGGCTTACTCTGAAAGAATATATATCTCTTTAGTTATTTTGTGGGAGAACTACAGGAAAAACAAACATAATTTAGAGGCAATGTGGGGTGCTGTGTGGGCAGCTTTTTTCCACAAACTGTCCACTGACCAAACACCACTGCACAATCTGTGTCCGAAAGACGACTGGTGTAAGTTCAACAACAGAAATGAGACATATTCACAAAAACACTCATTACCAGAACCTGTTATGAATACAATTAAGCCCACGTTCAGGTTTCTGGCAAACACTGATTTATTGAGGAAGTGTCTTCACGGAAGGACCCAAAATGCAAATGAAAGTCTTAATAATTTAATTTGGATTAGAGGCTCAAAAATGACATTCTGTGGACTTCAAGTACGTAAAATAGGTGTCTCTGGCGCATTTTTATGTTACAGTAACTGAAATAATGGCAGAATGTAAGTGCTGAAGAGAGTTGCTGTAGATCATGACGTGTTTACAACAAAAGCATTTTACACCATCGACGAGAGCAGGGTCAAGAAATCTATCAGATCTTACCTGTCCAGGCAGATTCGAAGAGGAGACAAGAGAAACGTGGACGGAGAGGAGTAACAGTAATGAGGATTTTAAAATTGAGGGAAGCTTATTACATGTATAAGTAAGAGAACAAAATCTTTACTCTCATTTTCTCTGTTTTACAATTTTTTACATTATTAGAAGCCTTTTCCCAAATAGTATATGCGCTAATGTTGTCAAATTTTCAGAAACTGTTCGCAACGTCTTGCTGTCTCCCTGGAACTAAAAAATACGAGTTCTTGGAATTACATTCTGATTTTTAGATGACTGTATGTAGAAAAATATGTTAATTTTGGATATGTAAAATCAAAAACTTTTAATGATACTATTTGTACCATAAATTAATAACTTTACTTCAGTGGTCTTATAACCTTCTCAGGACAGCACAATAAAATTTTCAGATTAATTGCATGATCAGAGT
The DNA here is from genome assembly GCF_023897955.1 of Schistocerca gregaria. Taxonomy (NCBI): domain Eukaryota; kingdom Metazoa; phylum Arthropoda; class Insecta; order Orthoptera; family Acrididae; genus Schistocerca; species Schistocerca gregaria. The sequence goes on along the minus strand of NC_064920.1, from coordinate 211,301,035 downwards.
TTGAGTTATGGCTTGTTATAGAAAAGACAAAAAAATAAAAATTCAAATTTTTGGGAAAATATTAATCCTGTGTATATTATTATATTTTTACTTTAAAACACAGTTCTTTTGCTTTTCACGTGCAATATTTTCGATTTTTATATTAATAAATATGGCTGTAATGATTTTTTAAATGAATGTTTACATTTTCCTTAACCCTTGTGGTGATAACTTTTTGATCTGAACCATTACATAGTACCATTGTGGTGCGTATCCGTTTTTCGTGTGACTGCCCCTTGTACAGAATACAAAAGCAACTTCGCAATGGTTGACAAAGGATACATCGCACAAAGATTACAGCTTTTTTATTATTTTGCATAGTAAACGAGGAGAAAGCGACGTGTCAGTATGTTCTTGTACCTCCCCTTACCTTATTCTCATGATCAATGCGCGATGTACACGATGATGTCAGCAAAAATGTCGCACCGTCTATTTCGAATACAGTTTTTTTCTAAGTTTACCCAACAAGGTTTCGCGGGAACTATATCCATCTTCTCTCTAAGGATATCCATTTCAGTTCTCCGTGAATTTCTGTGACACTTCCGTACTGGTCATACGGATAATTTACGAACGTAGCGGTAGGTCTCAGAATTTGTTCTATGTCTGCTGTCATCCCTACCTAATATGGTCTCCCATCACTGAAACATTACTTTAAATTGGTAACACTAGTGCCTTGTACGCGATTTCCTTCACAATATACGGCGTTTTCCCACAACCAGTGTAAGTTTTCTATTCACCATCTCTGACGTTAAATTTACGTGACCATCTCATTTCAAATCGTATGTCAATGTTACCCCCTAATACTTGTAGTACAAGAGGTGCTAAGGATGTTGCCCACTAATCTTGTACTCCGATACTGTTGTGATCCTTCTTTCTTTTTTGTAGGTGTTATTGTACATTTACCAATGTTGTAAAGAGAGCGGCCATGCAATATACCAAGTGTGTAGAAAATACGATAAAAGAACTGAGAAGCAATTTGACATAACATTGTACTCACTCTCTTCCGGTCTCACCCATGTTCAACCTCACGATCACACCAGCTCACATCCCAAAACACAGGATTAAAATGGTCGTATGTTCCAAAACTTTCAATTAAAACACAAGTAAGCCGACAGGAAAACTAAAATAGACTCACAGGAATATGTGGATGGTTGATCTAATAAACAAAATCTGGACGATCTAGTCATCCTGATAACACATGAAACACGTCACCTAACAATTTTAGGGAATAAGCTTGACGTTTCACAAAACCCTGAAATACACTCGTGGAAATTGAAATAAGAACACCGTGAATTCATTGTCCCAGGAAGGGGAAACTTTATTGACACATTCCTGGGGTCAGATACATCACATGATCACAATGACAGAACCCCAGGCACATAGACACAGGCAACAGAGCATGCACAATGTCGGCACTAGTACAGTGTATATCCACAATTCGCAGCAATGCAGGCTGCTATTCTCCCATGGAGACGATCGTAGAGATGCTGGATGTAGTCCTGTGGAACGGCTTGCCATGCCATTTCCACCTGGCGCCTCAGTTGGACCAGCTTTCGTGCTGGACGTGCAGACCGCGTGAGACGACGCTTCATCCAGTCCCAAACATGCTCAATGGCGGACAGATCCGGAGATCTTGCTGGCCAGGGTAGTTGACTTACACCTTCTAGAGCACGTTGGGTGGCACGGGATACATGCGGACGTGCATTGTCCTGTTGCAACAACAAGTTCCCTTGCCGGTCTAGGAATGGTAGAACGATGGGCTCGATGACGGTTTGGATGTACCGTGCACTATTCAGTGTCCCCTGGACGATCACCTGACGTGTACGACCAGTGTAGGAGATCGCTCCCCACACCATGATGCCGGGTGTTGGCCCTGTGTGCCTTGGTCGTATGCAGTCCTGATTGTGGCGCTCACCTGCACGGCGCCAAACACGCATACGACCATCATTGGCACCAAGGCAGAAGCGACTCTCATCGCTGAAGACGACACGTCTCCATTCGTCCCTCCATTCACGCCTGTCGCGACACCACTGGAGGTGGGCTGCACGATGTTGGGGCGTGAGCGGAAGACGGCCTAACGGTGTGCGGGACCGTAGCCCAGCTTCATGGAGACGGTTGCGAATGGTCCTCGCCGATACCCCAGGAGCAACAGTGTCCCTAATTTGCTGGGAAGTGGCGGTGCGGTCCCCTACGGCACTGTGTAGGATCCTACGGTCTTGGCGTGCATCTGTGCGTCGCTGCGGTCCGTTCCCAGGTCGACGGGCACGTGCACCTTCCGCCGACCACTGGCGACAACATCGATGTACTGTGGAGACCTCACGCCCCACGTGTTGAGCAATTCGGCGGTACGTCCACTCGGCCTCCCCCATGCCCACTATACGCCCTCGCTCAAAGTCCGTCAACTGCACATACGGTTCACGTCCACGCTGTCGCGGCATGCTACCAGTGTTAAAGACTGCGATGGAGCTCCGTATGCCACGGCAAACTGGCTGACACTGACGGCGGCGGTGCACAAATGCTGCGCAGCTAGCGCCATTCGACGGCCAACACCGCGGTTCCTGCTGTGTCCGCTGTGCCGTGCGTGTGATCATTGCTTGTACAGCCCTCTCGCAGTGTCCGGAGCAAGTATGGTGGGTCTGACACACCGGTGTCAATGTGTTCTTGTTTCCATTTCCAGGAGTGTATATACCACATTCATGTCACTGTCAGTTAAAATAGAGGGTAAGTCAGGAAAAAGGATCTGTTCTCCTGTTCTCAGTATACAAAATAGAGACTGATAAAACGTGGCGCCCTGTGATCTGCACGCCACAACCACCACACGTTGGAGGGTCCTCTCACTGGAGCAAGAAACCCTGCCTCAGACGGCTGTGCCCTATGTGAAAACGAGTGAAAGAATCTACCACATCTGTGTGTCTGGAAGGAGGTACGCCATGGGAAATTTACGGACTTTACCAGATGCCGTTTATTGTCGGTCGCCTGCCGCGACTCCTTCTTCCGTTGACGCATGACTCTGTGCCCCAACAATGAGTTGGAAGGATGCTGGAGTTCGGAGGATCAAGATACGCCTCCTTAGATGCTAAATCTGCCACTTCGTTTCCTTTAATCCCTATGCGTCCTGTAACACAGCAGAAAGACACCTCCTTCCCAGCCTTTGTAAGTGGAAAAGAGCAGCCTGTATATCCCGGACTACTTTATCTGCCGAGCGCAAGCGTTGTAGGGAATTAAAGTCACTGAGGGAGACAGAACAAACGAGGAATTTAGTAGGCACCACAAATCTATCATCTGCTTCCGCTCCCAGGAGATAGCGGATAATTCGGCATCTAAGACACTGAAGTATTGACATAACAGAAACTTGAAGACACAATCAGGGAAAACAACAGCGCAGCCACTGGAATATCCCTGTTTAGATCCACTTGTGAATACAGCTCTTGGTCTTGCGATAGCGTTCTCGCTTCCCGCGCGCGGGGTCCCGATTTCGATTCCCGGCGGTGTCACGGACTTCCCCTGCCTCGAGATGACTGGGTGTTGTTGTGTCGTTTATCATCATCATTCATCCCCATTACGGTCGGAGGAAGGCAATGGCAAAACCACCTCCGCTAGGACCTTGCCTAGTTTGGCGGTGCGTGTCTCCCGCACCGTCCTCTATGTTCCTCGGAGTATGGGACATCATCATCATCATTATGGTGCTCATTTAAAATGTTGGCAAACAGAGTATTAAAAACAGATGGCGGAGTGAAACCTCTCCTTACTGCACTCAGTGTAAAATTACTCTGGGTCTGAGCACTAGTCATGGTGGCAATCGGCTAAACCCTGGATTTGGGTCAGAACTTGCCCCACAACACGTGACTCCAGCTCACGCTTCACGCAGTTTCCAAATCGTCTTTGGAGAAAAGGCGTTCCATAGCTGGATGAGGAACAGTATAGTACTTGGGTTAACAGGTGGTAGAAAAAATGTAATATGCCTGACACACATTGAGAAGATGCTCCCAGATAGTGAAAGGCAGTTCCCCAGCCTCAGAACAAAGGCTCGGTTTTGAATCAGTCCGGTAAGCAGCCGCTACCAGCTTGATCCCCTGAGGTTGGGTGCTATTATGACAAGAAGGTCTCTTGATCGGAATGCTGTGTATCGTTAGTTTATACGTAAAAGCCTTAAAGGCACTTTATGATATTCAGTGACATCCAGGTCCTTCCGTTCCGGTACCTTACGTGTGGCGACCACAACAGCTTAGAATCAAAAATGAGGCCAGAAACCTCACTGAGTCTTTAAAAGGTAGATTGGTGACACTCACGTGGAAGTCAGACGATTAAAATCAACACACACACACACACACACACACACACTTACTTATCGGCAGAAAATTTTAAACCCTCCTTTAACCTCTTTACTGTAAGGTGTAACTGACGAGTAGCTACTGCCGAGTGGGAAGATGAACAAAAAACTAAAAAATCGTCCACAAAGAACGAGCATTGTACAGAACTCCATACCGTAGAGGCTATGCTGTTTATGGTGATGGTAAAGAGAGGAACACCTAAAACACTTCTCTGGAGAATATCATTCTCCTACTCGGAATTTTCGACAGCAAAAAGCGCTTAGGGAAGAAGGACCGAATGAAGATGAGGAGTTGGCCATGGAATCCCCGTTCTCGGAGCTGCCCTAGAATAGTGTGTCTCCTAGTACTGTGGAAAAAAGTTGATGAAAGTGCTTTACTTTTCCTTCCGACACATCCCACCAGTCAACAGCACCGACAGCGAACAATCTTAAAGTGTTTCTGCTAGTTGGTGGAATGTTCAAGAGTGAGAACGTCTAGGCTAGCGTCGCTCGTACCTGTGCGACCGCGGCAGAGACCTCGTCGGCGTCTGCTTCAGCGCCCCCCTGCTCCGGCGCCCTGTTGTGCTCGCTGCACCAGTTAGAACCGCCCTCCAGGTCCTCAAAGAGCGCAGGGTTCTGCGCCGTTTCCGCTCCCCTCAGCAGCAGCATCCGCGGACTCACAGCCTTCTGAACAGCTTCTTTTAGCTTGTGCTGGAGGTTTGTCCTCAGTCCCCCTGCGACAATTAAAAATGAAATGCAGAGAGCGCAGCCATTTTTACATTTTTAATATTTCGTTTCCTACCAAAGTGCGCAGAGTGGATCACTGTAGGGGTCCCCATTCCTAACAGAAATGTCCATCCAAGTGGGAGTGCGGCGAAGGCATTCCCGTCTGAGAATGTATGGGAGCGGATTGACAGACCTGGTCAATGCTTTACAACCAAGGGAAACCTCCCAATCGGAACAGGAGAATTGGAGGTATTTTTGTTTCTGGGATATCTCGTACCACTAAAAAATCCCACGGTAAAAACATGTACGTGTTTATGTACTAGGAGAGTAAACTCGATGACAGTCGGAATTTTGGACGCAGTTGAGTAAATGAAATTTTGAAAGGCGGTGACATTAGCTATGTTGACTGAGATGTGACTTATACCGATGGTGCAGTACTCACCTCCATCTGTATGTCTCTTCTGAAATACCGACTCTGCACACACATCCTGTAAACGGCATGTCAGCCTACTACAAGGGAGTTTCAATAAATAATTCAACTCAAATTTCTTCTGAAAGCCGGCAGATTTTATCCCGTAATCAATATAGCTTATTATCCCACACTCTTTTGGTTACAAAATCCTATTTTTCAACACAATCTCCTTTAAATGCAACGACCTTAGGCCGTAACACGGACAGAGTGACCGTGCGGTTCTACGCATTACAGTCTGGAACCGGTCAACCGCTACGGTCGCAGGTTCGAATCCTGCCTCGGGCATGGACGTGTGTGATGTCCTTAGGTTAGTTAGATTTAAGTAGTTCTAAGTTCTAGGGGACTGATGACCTCAACAGTCACATAGTGCTCAGAGCCATTTGAACCATCAGTTTCCACAGCCGTTATTGTAAACTGAGGTGAAAAAAGTCATGGGATACCTGCTAATATCCCTCGATGTCTCACAACATGTCCTACCAACCGATCCCTTCTTCTTGTCAAGTTGTGCCACAAACTTCTCTTCTCCCAAATCCTATTCAGTACTTCCTCATTAGTTATGTGATCCACCCATCTAATCTTCAGCATTCTTCTGTAGCACCACATTTCGAAAGCTTCTATTCTCTTCTTGTCCAAACTATTTATCGTCCATGTTTCACTTCCATACATGGCTACACTCCATACAAACACTTTCAGAAATGACTTCCTGGCACTTAAATCTATACTCGATGTTAAAAAATTTCTCTTCTTCACAAACGCTTTCCTTCCCATTGCCAGTCTACAGTTTATATCCTCTCTACTTCGACCATCATCAGTTATTTTGCTCCCCAAATAACAAAACTCCTCTACTACTTTAAGTGTCTCATTTCCTAATCCAATTCCCTCAGCATCACTCGACTTAATTCGACTACATTCCATTATCCTCGTTTTGCCTTAGTTGTCGTTCATATTACATCCTCCTTTCAAGACACTGTCCATTCCATTCAACTGAACTTCCAAGTCCTTTGCTGTCTCTGACAGACTTACAATGTCATCGGCGAACCTCAAAGATTTTATTTCTTCTCCATGGATTTTAATACCGACTCCGAATTTTTCTTTTGTTTCCTTCACTGCTTGCTCAATATACAGATTGAATAACATTGGGGAGAGACTACAACCCTGTCTCACTCCCTTCCCAACCACTGCTTCCCTTTCATGTCCCTCGACTCTTATAACTGCCATCTGGTTTCTGTACAATTTGTAAATAGTCTTTCGCTCCCTGTATTTTACCCCTGCCACCTTCATCATTTGAAAGAGAGTATTCCAGTCAATTTTGTCAAAAGCTTTCTCTAAGTCTACAACTGCTAGAAACGTAGGTTTGCCCTTCCTTAATCTAGCTTCTAAGAAAAGTCGTAGGGGCAGTATTGCCTCACGTGTTCCAACATTTCTACGAAATCCAAACTGATCTTCCCTGAGGTCGGCTTCTACTAGTTTTTCCATTCGTCTGTAAAGAATTCGTGTTAGTATTTTGCAGCTTGGCTTATTAAACTGATCGTTCGGTAATTTTCACATCTGTCAACACCTGCTTTCTTTGCGATTGGAATTATTATATTCTTCTTCAAGTCTGAGGGTATTTCGCCTGTTTCATACATCTTACTCACCAGATGGTAGAGTTTTGTCATGACTGGCTCTCCCAAGGCCGTCAGTAGTTCTAATGGAATATTGTCTACTCCCGGGCCCTTGTTTCGACTCAGGTCTTTCAGTGCTCTGTCAAACTCTTCACGCAGTATCGTATCTCCCATTTCATCTTCATCTACATTCTCTTCCATTTCCATAATATTGTCCTCAAGTACATCGCCCTTGTATAGACCCTCTATATACTCCTTCCGCCTTTCTGCTTTCCCTTCTTTGCTTAGAACTAAGTTTCCATCTGAGCTCTTGATATTCATACAAGTGGTTCTCTTCTCTCCAAAGGTCTCTTTAATTTTCCTGTAGGCAGTATCTTTCTTACCCCTAGTGAGATAAGCCTCTACATCCTTCATTTGTCCTCTAGCCATCCCTGCTTAGCCATTTTGCAGTTTCTTTCGATCTCATTTTTGAGACGTTTGTATTCCTTTTTGCCTGCTTCATTAACTGCATTTTTATATTTTCTCCTTCATCAATTAAATTCAATATTTCTTCTGTTACCCAAGGATTTCTACTAGCCATCGTCCTTTTACCTACTTGATCCTCTGCTGCCTTTACCACTTCAACCCTCAAAGCTACCCATTCTTCTTCTACTGTATTTATTTCCCCCATTAGTGTCAATTGTTCCCTTATGCTCCCCTGAAACACTCTACAACCTCTGGTTCTTTCAGTATATCCAGGTCCCATCTCCTTAAATACCCAGCTTTTTGCAGTTTCTTCAGTTTTAATCTAAAGGTCATAACCAATAGATTGTGGTCAGAGTCCACATTTGCCCCTGGAAATGTCTTACCATGTTAAACCTGGTTCCTAAATCTCTGTCTTACCATTATATAATCTATCTGAAACCTGTCAGTATCTCCAGGCTACTTCCATGTATACAGCTTTCTTTTATGATTCTCGAACCGAGCGTTATCTATGATTAAGTTGTGCTCTGTGCAAAATTCTAACAGGCGGCTTCCTCTTTCATTTCTTCCCCCCAATCCTTATTCACCTACTACGTTGCCTTCTCTGCCTTTTCCTACTACCGAATTCCAGTCACCCATGACTATTAAATTTTCATCATCCTTCACTATCTGAATAATTTCTTTTATTTCATCATACATTTCTTCAATTTCTTTGTCATCTGCAGAGCTAGTTGGCATATAAACTTTACTTCTGTAGTAGGTGTGGGCTTCGTATCTATCTTGGCCACAATAATGCGTTCACTATGCTGTCTGTAGTAGCTTACACGCATTCCTATTTTTCTATTCATTATTAAACCTACTCTTGCATTACCCCTATTTGATTTTGTGTTTATAACCCTGTAATCACCTGACCAGAAGTCTTGTCCTCCTGCCACCGAACTTCACTAATTCCCACTATATCCAACTTTAACCTATCCATTTCCCTTTTTAAATTTTCTGTACTACCTGCCCGCTTAAGGGATCTGAAATTCCACGCTCCGATCCGTAGAACGCCAGTTTTCTTTCTCCTGATAACGACAGCCTCTTGAGTAGTCCCCGCCCGGAGATCCGAATGGGGGACTATTTTACCTCCGGAATATTTTACCCAAGAGGACACCATCATCATTTAATCGTACAGTAAAGCTGCATGCCCTCGGGAAAAATTACGGCCGTAGTTTTGCCCTTGCTTTCAGCCGTTCGCAGTACCAGCACAGCAAGGCCGGTTTGGTTATTGTTACAAGGCCAGATCAGTCAATCATACAGACTGTGGCCCCTACAACTACTGAAAAGCCGGCTGCCCCTCTTCAGGAATCACACGTTTGTCTGGCCTCTCAACAGATACCACTCCGTTGTGGTTGCACCTGTGGTACGGCTATTGTATCGCTGAGGCACGGAAGCCTCCCATGCAACGGTAAGGTCCATGGTTCATGAGGTGGTTCACAACCCTACAAAAGGCTAAAGCAGTCCACTCACCTCACCGCCGCCCCACATCGAACCTAGGGTCATTGTGCGGTTCGGCCCCCAGTGGATCCCCCTGGGAACGTCTCACACCAGACGAGTGTAACCCCAATATTTGCGTGGTAATTATGGTGTATCCGTACATGGAGACAGTGTTTGCGCAGCAATCGTCGACATAGTGTAAGTGATGCGGAATAAGGGGAACCAGTCCGCATTCGCCTAGGGAGATGAAAAATCGCCTTAGAAACTATCCATAGACTGGCCGGCACACCAGACCTCAACACTAATCCGCCGAGCGAATTCGACCGGCAGCCCTTCCCGCTCGGGAAGCAGCGCATTAGACTGCACGGCTAACAGGGCGGGCTAAATGGAGGTTACATAACGATCAGAAACATGTGCAATAACTTTTATTGAATCTGATGAAGTTTTTGATGCAGTGGCAAAAACGGGTTACAAAGAGCGTAGTAAATGTATATTTCCGATTCATTGATCCTGTGGTAACTACTCTTATTAGGCCTTTTTCTAGGAAAGCATCTGTGGATGTATCAGTCTTTCGGTATCATGTGAGGGAAGCACCTTGGTTAAGGAATTGGTCCGATGCGACATGTCTGTCTATTTCTAAATTACCGTTGACAGGTGATACTAAAACGTCTGTAACATACAATGAAACCTTCTATAAAACACAGACATTTAACCAGCTTGCCGAAGGGATTACCCAACACTATCTCGAGTAAAATAGTGTCGGATTTCTCAGGGAAAAGCTCATGGGATTAACACAGAACCACGGTGTGTCAGTAGAAGCATTCTCTGACGGAATTCGCAATTTAAACTTGCAGACTTCTCAAATGATGCCTATTGTAGAGGCAGACAGAGTCCTCTTGCAGGAAGCAGAGAATAGGACCTCAGACGTATTTGTAGAGAGTATTTAGCGCACATGTTCCAATGGGCGAGAATAAGGAATAATTGTGATTCAACCTTGGATCTCAGAATTTCTACACACCTTGGCTTCTTCTCCTCTTCTTCTGTACATATATGGACGAGTAAGCTACGTGAAGAAGCAGTGCTGCCAGTCACAGTGCATAGGATGTAGTGAGGTTGGGCAAGAGGTTGGTTGGTTGGTTGGTTTGTGGGATTAAAGGGACCAGACTACTATGGTCATCGGTTCCTTGTTCCATAAACAGCAGGGAAGCAGCAGGTGCGGCGGGCCTGCTCCTGGCGGAAGGTGCGGCCGCGGCTCCCGGTATAGCGGAGCTGGTCCGTCTGAGGTAAACGCTGCGCTTCGCGATAAAAACAACCTCGATCTGATAGCAGGCACCATATCAGATACTGTAACGGCAGCAGTATTGGCCAAAATGCGTGAAACTGTTGAGGCCAATACTGCCGATATTACAGCACTAAAAAAGTCTGTGTCTGAATACGAGAAAAAGGCACGAGATTTGGAAGTGAAACTATCTGCCGCCAGCTAGAACAGTACCAAAGGCGAAATAGTCTACGACTGTTTGGAGTAGCAGAAAATAAAGAAGAAGACACGGACAACCTGCTTATACAGGTTGCGCGTGAAAAACTAGGCGTTGAAGTGACCAAGGCAGACATTGGCAGGAGCCACCGGGTGGGACGATAACTACCAGGTGCTACCAAACCTCGTCCAATAATAATTAAATTTGTGTCGTACCGAAAAAGGGCTGAGATCTTTACCCAGAAGAAGAAGTTAGCAAGGACAGGGCTTACAATAAGGGAAGATCTGACACATGAGAGGCTAAAGATTTTAAACAATGCCATATCCCATTTCGGTCTTCAGAATGTGTGGACTCAGGATGGCAGAGTAATCATTAAGACTGCAGCTGGAAAGAAGACAGTCACAAAAATGACAGAACTAAATAGTATTAAGTGAACCTACTCGAGCCAAAAGTCAAATTTAACACCATTTGCAAATTTTAACAGTCCTATACTCAGATATAGTCTTGTAATTGTATTAACTTTTTAATTGTTTGTACCTTCAACTAATTGTTTTTGTAACTGTATTAACTTTTTACTATTTTTTGTGTCTTTAGCTGTAGCCATTGTTCAGTTTTAGTTACTGCTAATAGTTTTTTTCATTATCTCAGTTTATTCTCTTCCATTCTGTAATAGTTCTATTGCAATTATTAGTCTCTCCTTTAGTTCATTAGTGAACCATTTCTTCGGTTTAAATTGTTCATAACAAAAATCACTATCAGTATCACTTTAGCAAATTTAAATCTAATTGTAGCTTCCTACGATAATCACTACCAGTATCACTCTAGTAAATTTCAATTTAATTCTAGCTTCCTACGATAATCTATTAAATATTAAGCTTACTTCTCTCTGCTGGCAGCATCGGCCTCTTAAATCACTCCCCTTTCCCTTATTTCCACCCTAAGCTGTTTCAAATACTCTAATTACATTTCTCCTCTTAGGACATAGGATACTCAGTGACACACAGCCGTCACCATTTTGGTCATATTCTCCCTGCACCGAATACCACTAATCCATTTTCTATACTCCCGCAACCTCAGGAAATCTCTTGCAGTCGCCTTTCTTTCGGCACTCGCGGAGTCACAAACAGGGCGCGCAAAATCTCGGACATCCCTGTATTATGTCACTTGGCGGAAACACCGGCCAGTGCCCCTCGCGGCAGGTAGTGCCTAACAAAGGGACAAACCAGTCTGCCACCCAACTCCAGGCTGCTCAGCGGAACGCGTCCGAGCTTTTAGCAGCTCACTGCAACATTCAGTCTTTACCTGCGCATTACGAAGAACTTAGCCTCCTCTTCAACCAACTAAACTACCACGTAATCCTCTTATCCGAAACATGGTTGAAACCACACATATCCTCTGCATCTATTCATCTCCCAGGGTACACATTTCTTAGGGCAGACAGATCAAAAAAGCGAGGTGGCGGGGTCGGTGCATATATACGAACAGATCTCAAAGCGAAAGTCTTATGTACGTCAAATCCTGCTGAAGAAAAAGAGGCTGAATTCATGTTCATTGAAATAAATATACAAAGTCGGAAATTCTTGACTGGCGTCGTGTACAAGCCGCCTAAAATAAGCTCAATGTGTTCCTTCCAGTCGGAATTACATTCACTTCAGTGTCAATACGAACATGTCATCGTAATGGGTGACTTGAACATAGACCTGCTAAGAGACACTCCCTCCGCAATAAACCTAAGAAGATTGTTTAGTTGCAACAGCATGAACATTTTTCCATTACAACCTACACACCATACGGCGCACAGTCATACTCTTATAGACGTGATCGCAACGAAACAGACTGACAAAGTAAGAGATGTTGGTCAATCATCGGCCCCTGACCTCTCAGCACATGATGTAATATTCCTGGCCTACTCTGTGCAGCCCCCAAGGATCAAATCGCGTTACATAACTTGTAGGAACATGAAACGTATTGACCTTGACGCTCTAACAGCCGATTGCTCAGAAATCTCATGGCATCAGAGAACCTACAATCGACGGAAAAATTAATGAACTTGGTGATAAACTCACTGCCCTCTATGACAAACATGCACCTGTGTGCACAGTCCGTGTAAGAAAATCTCCTGCTCCATGGCTGACAGATGAATTACGTCAAATGATGACTAATAGGGATGCTGCCCACAGGCGTTTCAAGGCAGATCCGAAACCCGAGCGTTTCGAAGAATATAGAAAGCTACGGAACAGAGTGAAACAATGCATTCGCAATGCCAAAATCAGGCACGCTCGCTCCCTTGTATGCAGCAATCTGACACCCACGACTCTATGGAAGAATCTCCGTAGCTTGGGGGTCGGAAAGGCAAAATCGGAAACTACTTTTCATGTGTCAGCTAACGAATTAAATGAATTCTTCTCTGCACCTCTGAATACCAGCACGGCTGATAATTACCATCCACAAGAATTCCCAAACAGGATAACTAACAACGATACCTTCCATCTAAAACATGTAACAACAAATACGGCAAGAAAAGCAATAATGAGAATCTCTTCTGATGCAATAGACAACGACAGTATCGGTATAACCATGATTAAGAATGTTGCCGATATCTTAGTACCTGTCTTAACTGACATATTTAATTTTTCCCTCGTGAACGGAATATACCCCACTGCATGGAAAAGAAGCATAATTCGACGCATCCCTAAGATCGAAAACCCGCAACTGCCTAGTGATTACCGACCAATTACCATACTTCCTGCTGTTTCCAAAGCACTTGAATATATTGTTCATGACCAAATCACTGAACACTTGCATGAATTCAGTCCATATGACAAATTTCAATCCGGATTCTGTAAACATCACAGCACAAACACTGCTCCAATTAAAGTAACTGATGACCTGAAATATGCCATCGACAATCGAAAGGGAACAATATTGACGCTACTGGACTTCAGCAAAGCTTTTGACACTGTTAACTTTGACATATTACTCAGAAAAATGCAACAGCTTAATTTCTCTGATAGTGCAATGAGATGGTTTAAAAGCTACTTAAAAGACAGACAGCAATGTGTTGTCTGTGCAAATGAAAAATCTTCCTGGAAACATGTTTCTTCGGGAGTGCCACAAGGATCAGTCTTAGGACCACTTTTGTTTTCTTTATATGTCAACGATATTTCGTCGATCTTGTCCTCCTGTAAACATCATTTCTATGCCGACGACCTCCAGCTCTACCTAAGCGTGAGACCTGAAGACGTAAACACTGCAATCGCTCTGATGAATGATGATCTGTCTTCAGTAGTAACATAGGCGAAAAACCTGGGGCTTAAATTAAATGCAAAAAAGACGCAAGTAATCTTAATAGCCCATCAGAAATTAATAAGTTCTGATTTCCGCGAACGGTTACCTCCTATTCTGCTGGAAGGTACTCCAATACCATATCAGAAAACAGTGAAGAACTTGGGTGTAACTTTGGACGAGCATCTCAACTGGGCGGAGGATACAGTCGCAGTGTGCCGAAAGACGTCTGCTTGTCTCTATGCTCTCAAAAAGTTTCGGAACATATTCCCACAGGACTTGAAATGCCAGCTTGTGCAAGCACTCGTTCTACCAAACCTCCACTACTGTGATGTGATTCAACAAGGCATGAGTAGTGAAAACAAAAGACGGCTAGAGCTAACCATGAATGCCTGTGTGCGTTACACCTGCAACATTCGCCGATATTATCATGTTAGTGCTTATTACTCCGAGCTGGGGTGGCTGCGGCCGGACAAACTGCGTGACTACCACACTCTATGTCTACTTCGCCGACTCCTCGTCGCGCAAGCACCCCAGTACCTAGCTTCAGAGATTAAAAACCTGTCATGCCATCATAATCGAAACACGAGGTCACTCTTATCTGGTATCCTAACTGTGCCCACTCACAAAACAAAAACTTTTGCAAACTCCTTCTCAGTTGCCGCTGTTCGCCTCTGGAACAAACTGCCCCGTACCTTGAGGAAAATTCAATCTCCTGTTGCTTTTAAGAAGAAGTTGAAGCATTTCCTACTATCATCTGCATAAAATTCTCCACAAAATTAATGTGCCTGGCCAATCCTCTCATCTGTCAAATAGCAAAGCTAGCGTCTCCTATCTTGCTCCTGAGATGCCTTCTTCTTCATCTATCTCTATTAGCCACGCAGTCTTCTTTTCCTTTATATTTTCCTTAATTATGTTTCATCATGTCTCTCTATTCTTCTCCTCTCTTCACCATGAGTCTCCCTCATACCCCCTGCTGCCAGCACTCCTATCTAAAATCTTTCTCTTCAATAATTTATTTTTCGAGGAGTACCTTTCTAATTGTTTATCTCACTTTTTGTATTAGATGTAGTTTAACATGCCTACTAAAACATATGATTGTAAAAGAAGTAGAATGCCTGGTTAGATGTAAGAGAGGGCCTGATGGCCCTAATCTTGCCAGGTTAAATAAATAAATAAATAAATAAAATACTCTGACAGAGACCAGACAAAACAAATTAAAACAAGAGGTGTGTGACTGCAAAACTAGAACGAAGGATAGGGGCAACAGAAAAAAATGTGCATTAAAAACAACTTGACATCAGAGGTCATTCGCAATAAAAAAAGCATACTGCTAGGACCTGCGCGGAGACTTATTGTTGCTTGATTGGTGCATTGAATAATAAGAAACATAAGTTCTTGGCAGACATGGGTTCATATGTGTCAGCTGTTAGTCTGGACCTCACTGTCTGGAGCACCATGGATAGGTTATGTAGAGTAGGGAACAATGAGGTGAAGTCATTGGAGGAAACACTGCTCACTTTTAGCATCGGAGCTCAAAGTTTTAAGGAGCAAATTAGAGGTTTTGTCACATGTTGGTAAGAGGTACTGTTTCATTCTCGGACACGATTTTCTGAATGAACATCTCAATATAATTAACCTTTTGCAGCGTATGGCCGAACTTGGTGGAATTATGTTTCTCGTAGGAGAGAGAGAGAGAGAGAGACAGAGAGAGAGAGAGAGAGAGAGAGAGAGAGAGCGAGAGAGAGAGCTGCTTGTGAAAGAATGTCCTAAGCTGCAATTGTCATGACGGTGCTACCAGATAAACTGTGTACACATACACTACAGATTAGGTTACTGAGAGATTCAGCAAAATTGATGTGGGGTAATGTAGGTATGGACTTACTGAGGAAACTGTGCATGGTAGAATTATTGGGCTGCAATGAAGAGTTAGGTAAGTCACACTGTATGGTACACAGGTGTATAGTATATGTAACAGATATAGATGAAGAATTTATGGTTCTCATGAATTTAGTCAGTTTTAGCATGGGCAAGGTTAGTCTGTCAAGGACCTAATGGTTGCCAGTTTGAGTGTCTTGGAAGAGGGTTCTGTTAATAGACCAAGTGATGACCTCAGCCACAAGCATACCAGTAGCACTTCTGCACTACATGATAATGTCAAACATTTGATATCGAAATATAAAGAAGAAATGGAAGCTTTATTGCCTAGATTCATGGATCTGTTAAACCAGTGAATTCATTGTCAGTGATGACTAAAACACAGAATAAGATACCAACAGAAAGCGACACTCCGAGGTATAATGAACCATACAGGATTTCAAAACATTTATTACCTTTGATTGAGGAATTCATTAGGCAACAACTGAGTGACTGAATCACTGAGGAGATGATAGCCGCTCGGAATTGAGCATTTTCAGTGTGCCTGAAAAGTCATCGAATGGTACCAATAAATACATGTTCGTTTCTAATTATCGCTTCTGAAGCTCAAATAAAGTCGTAATGGGTAGCCCATCCTGAAAAGTATGGAGACCCTCGACAATCTGGGTCAATCTCAACACTTCTCAACCAGAGATCTGACGAATGGCTAACACCAGCTTGAAGAAGTTTCGAAAGACTGACAACCATGGCGACATTACTAGTATTGTAGGATGACGTTTTGACTGAAAAACACACCACCTACATTTTAGAGCCTCTTGAATGGAGTGTTTTGGAGACTGAAACCTGAAAACTGCATGGAGTATCTCGATGACATAATTGTATTCTCAAAGAACATGGAAGAACATGTCAAATGGTTGAAAGAAATCTTCAAACGACTATAATCAGCATGTCTAACACACAGTGCTGATAAGTGCCACTTTCCTCATCAGAAGAAAAGCATCTGGGACATGTAACTGGCCAGGAAGGAGTTAGAAATTATCCGCAGCTATTATCAGCAGTTTTTGGTGTTGTACCACTTCAGATTAAAAAGCTGTTACAGTCATTTTTAGACCTCTGTAATTATTATAGGTAGTTTGTGAGGAATTTTACACAAATTTATGATCCTTTGAATCATCTTTTAAGAAAAGGAGTGAAATCTGAGTGATTAGTAGGGTGTCAAGCCGTGTTCGAGACACTGTATCATGCTTTGTTATCGAGTTCTGTGTTAGTACTTCGTAACTTTGGACAAGAGTTCATCCTGTCCCGTGATGTGAGCAATAGGGCAGTCGGTGTGTTTTGAGACAAATTGTCGATAGTAAAAGAACATTCTATGGCTTATGCATTGATACAACTGAACAGGGTGGTATGCTACTATTCAACGATACTTTTTCTGTTAGTTATATGGACAATCATTTGAGTTAGTTACTGATCGTGTTCCTTAAGCGGGTATTTGGACTGTAATACCCTTGCAGTAGATTAACGTGGTAGGCACTGATGTTAAGTGAGTTTCATTACTAAATAGTGAACAAATCTAGGAGGATGCACATTTATTCAGATATACCAGGCAGGAATACTGGAAGTCTGTAAGCACTGGGCAAAAGTATGTGAGAAGGTGCAAGCAGCTGACATTGACCACCAGGCTTTAACTTCACAGCTACAGTTTGTGACACACAACGGCTCGCTGTGCAGAAGTACAAAGAGAGAAGCTGCATGGTGGTTCCTGCATTGTTCAGAAATGAATTATTGCAAAAGACATATGACTACCTGTTGGCAGGTCATGGAGTACGTAGAACCAAAGTAGACATGCAGGCGAAAAGTTTTGGCGGAGAACGTAAAAGCAACGTCTTGACAATGACTTGTGTCATGTGTGCAAAGAGCAGATCGATTGACAGAAGCAACAAAACCATTTAAAATACCATTTCATGTATATAGACTGAAGAGGCGACTAAAAATAGCCACAAATGCTACGATAATAATTGGATATTAAAATTTTACCGCAATATTAATTTTATACTATAATTATAGATCAGGGTACAAATTTTGCCAGCCCTCTTGTAGCAGTTGTGTCACCTGATTTCTATCCGAAAAATTCGCAATACTAGCTTCCATTCAAAAGCAAATGATCGTACCAAACAATTTCTAAAATGTTAAATCATAATGTGAATTGTCAGCATGATAATTTGGACTTGTATCTTCAATATATTGTCTCAGTGTGTAATTCTAAGTACACAACAGTACAGCTCTTTCATCATTGGGGTTGGTGTACAGTAGAAAGGTGCCATCTCCTTTACGGTTCAGGAATATAAATTAGGTGCCCCTGAAAAGTCAGTGAAAAAATTTAGAAAGTGATTAAAAAAAGTTTGGCAGCAGGACAAACGAGTGTATAGAAAGCCACTCGAACTTCAAGAAAAGGTGGGGCAATTTTCGGAGACACTACCACGGCATAGAGTGGGTTAGTGTGTTTTGTTAGCTAACCCTTACACACCAGAAAAACAAAAACGTTTTTAACTAGGTACAACATTCTGTATCAAGTGGGAGAGAAAAAAAATGGCCAGTATATTTGAAGGTGCAGCTTACAACAAAGACAACTGTTAGGTCCTTCCAAGGAGTACGATAAGTTTTGACACAGGTTCCAGCATCACACGTGGGGATAAAAACTGTAAGAATGTGAAGAAGCAAGTAGTTAAAATGTTCAGTATTGATGTAATACATCATACGCATTAAGACCACATATTTAGTTTCCATTTGATTGTTGTGTATTTTTAGACTTAGAATTGCTGAACTGTTGAGGTTTGTGTTAATTTGTTTTGGAGGTTTGTTATAATAGGGACGTTAATGCCTACATATTGTTTAGTATTCAGTAGTATTTTATAATACACCAATACTTTTGGAAGGAGGGAGGGGAAGTGATGAGGAATTCCTTCCTTTCAAGTTGAGTGCCAGCAAAGGTAGCCAGGAAGAGTATGGCAATCACGCTGTTCCTACGCCTTGACTAGACAGGAGTAGGGAATGAATGACGGAAACAGCCTCTCTTGAATCTGGAGTGGTGTTCTCAAGACAACCTGCCATCCTATTAATAAGTCATCAGTGGACGCTAGGGTTAACTTTGAATATGTACAAGATGAGAAATGAAGTGTACCGAGTTCGAAGACACCTCTGTGAAATTCCAAGAGGAAGAGGAGAAAGAGTGAATTATGACGAAAATTCACGAGGAGTAGTACGGATTGCAACTCTCTTATGAGAAACTGGGGGCGCAGTTGAAATAGGTGATCAACCTGGTGCTGAGAGCACTGATTTGCAGAAAGAGAGAATGCATAAATACAGGCGGAACGCTGCGTGATCATTCCAGAATGAGATTTTCACTCTGAAACGGAGTGTGCGCTGATATGAAACTTCATGGCAGATTAAAACTGAGTGCCGGACCGAGACTGGCACTCGGGACCTTTGCCTTTAGCGGGCAAGGGCTCTACCATCTGTGCTACCCAAGCACGACTCACGACTCGTCCTCACAGCTTTACTTCCGCCAGTACCTCGTCTCCTACTTTCCAAACTTCACGGAAGCTCTCCTGCGAACCTTGCAGAATTAGCGCTCCTGGGAGAAAGGATATGCGGAGACGTGAATCCTGCATGGGTAACTCAGATGGTAGAGCACTTACCCGCGAAAGGCAAAGATCGCGAGTTCGAGTCTCGGTCCAGCACACAGTTTTAATCTACCAGCAACTTTCATATCAGCGCACACTCCGCTGCAGAGTGAAAATCGCATTCTGGAAACATCCCCCAGGCTGCTGCTAAGTGTCGGAGAGAACTACGTACCCCCCTATTTGCGTTCCCAAGTAATGAGCTACTCTGGATGAATTCGGTATGCACTAAAGAGATTATAATTCTGAATTGTTAGAGTAAAGGAAAGCTCCATGATATGACTACGATGGAGCTAAAAGATAGCGGAATCGTAACTAATAGGGCGACTTGTGACGTAACCGGGACAACTGATATAGGGGGTTGGATTGTTTGGGAGAGGAGAGCAAACAGCGAGGTCATCGGTCTCATCGGATTAGGGAAGGATGGGAAGGGAAGTCGGTCGTGCCCTTTCAAAGGAACCATCCCGGCATTTGCCTGGAGAGATTTAGGGAAATCACGGAAAACTTAAATCAGGATGGCCGGATGCGGGATTGAACCGTCATCCTCCCGAATGCAAGTCCAGTGTGCTAACCACTCTTCCACCTCGCTCGGTAACCAGGACAACGTTTTGCCTATCTGCCACAGTTATCGAGGTAACACATATCTTGCCGTTTTGTCCAGATCAGACGTTAGGGATACTGTCAGTTTGAAACCCAACATTTCTAAATGACACCCTAAACCCATACATCCCTCACGCATTAGACCAATGTATAGTGCCGCAGAAGGGGCAGATTTCAGCAGAACAGATGTTGCAAGACATCCAACAGTACTGTGTGAAACAGAGTATGCAGGTTCTGAACTTAGCATTTCAGCTCGTAGTACTGTAGCGATTCTGATCTCCGTTTATGAAATTTATGTTTGTTACAACCAAAGAACAGCACAACACCCAGAGATACCTGTGCATCAGTTACCTTTTTACTACAGAAAATGATGTTGACTAATTTAAGTCGAATTATGGGTCTAAGCACTAAGAGGTAAAGTAAAGATTAATTAGAAATTAGCGTTACCGTTTAAGGGGATTAAGCTTTACAAAATTAAAATCAACTTAAAACTAACAGTCAGATATTCCATAAAAAATAATTAATAGAAAGTGTATACAGGTTAGTAAAGTGCAAAAATTAGTGGCGAATTTTACAAAGGACAAGGGAATGTTGCACAACATAATAGTAATTAAGTATGAGAACAAAATTTTATTAGGACTGGCTGTGACGACACTAAGTGCAACAAGTCCATCAGGTACGCAAAGGTGCTGTAACCAATGTTAACACTCGGGAGGACTGAAGTACATATAGATAGGGAGCTTATTACGTCACAGAGTGCCAGAGAGAATGTCAGGAACATCTTATTCAGCACATAGACAACAGTGCCAAACATTCTTCTGTAACAAGGCTATGTGCAATAGCTGCACCTAGAGATACAAGAAGAACACCTTTAAAACTGCAAACTTTGCCTAAGGGAAAGCTCTAAAGCCCCAAAGTTAAATATTAAGCCAACCAAGAACGCTGAAAAGCTCAGAAAACTGGAGCACATTCGGTAACTAACACAAGGGAGATCACGCCATGGACTGCTATAAAATCTTTGCCTGTCTTCCACTCTCAGAGTTAGGCCACTCGATCTGCATCACTGATACTGATCGAAAGGCAGCTCTGCTAGTTGTAGGATGTCATGGCGAATGCAAAGAAGGAAGTGATTCACAGCTGCAGCCACCTTGCAGTCCACTGCAACGAGTTGATAGTCGTCTGGCTGTGGAGGAAACTTCAATTCTGCGAGCAGTACTCCCATTCATCACAGCGGTTACTGACTGAGGATTAGCACTAGGCTGATCATTAGTGACAGAAGAACGAATCTACGAGCTATTCAGTTTGGGAGTAGGTCACCTGTGCCACCACTTCTGGGCAATACAAGTACTGCCTTACAAAATGTATGCTGGGACTATCTCTCTGGCTGTCCTTTGTGTAATTGCTACGTCATCCACCTACATGCCAGGTCGACAGCTGACAAAAGGGGGGTGCAGGTATCTTGGGCTGAGCCTAAGTGCAGTTTCACTCAGTGAGAGCGCTGAGGATCCAATAGACACCCACAGACTGTAGCTACGAGCCAGCTGTCAGACCTTCCTATGATGGGGCCACGGCACTGACCTTGGTAAACGCCGGAGCCTGTGACTGCGAATTCCTTGTTGGGCGCTGACGTGCTACCCTGCACCTTTGTGCAACGTAGGCTCAGCAGGGCTGGTGCTAAGCCACAGTGGGAAGAAAAGAAATTCATTCTAAAAATCTCGGAAATAGAAGTCTGTTAACTGAATGATGTCTCATTAGTACCCTGCGCTTCACAGCCCCCACCCCCACCCCCAATCGCTCCCCGTTTGTCTAAACTCCTGTATTAGGTCGCATCTGGTGGGCTCCTACACAATGTTGATCAAATAATGCAATTAAAAAAAATTTGTCTCAGTCCGGAAAGGACTGTAAATTGTATTATGTGCACGCAAAATCACCCTAACGCTGCTATGAAAAATCATCTGGTCAAGAGAAAAATGTATTATGCGCACAAAAAATCACCCTAACGTTGCTATGAAAAATCATCTGGTCCAGAGAAAAATAAAGATATATACATGAAGCCTACCTTCAGAAAAACGTCGTGGCGTTTTAGCTCAGTTACCTCACTAGCAGTAAAGAATGGTAGCTTCACCTTCTTTGTTTTACTGAAGAATGTTTCACCAAAGTGGCGAGAGCATTAGAGGGCACTGTAAGATTTCTTCTTAAAACATAGTTGTAGAAATTACGTTATTTGGAGTGCATAGATCACTATTGTTTATACTATAGCTTTGTAAGTACCTCCAACGGCCTTGCTGCACTGACAACACTGGTTCACCGAAGTTAAGTACTATCGGGCTTGGTGTGTGCGTGTGTGTGTGTGTGTGTGTGTGTGTGTGTGTGTGTTGGGGCTTAAGGGCGCTCAATGGCGAGGTCATCAGCGCCGTGACACACATGAAAAGGAACGAATGGGGACAGACCTAATAAAACCGAAGCACACACGCAAAGAATGCAAGAAAAGAAGGAAAATGCTACATAAGAAAGTAAAACGTAAGGAAAGCGAAAACGTAGCAGCCAGAATGTCACAGAAAAGTGTCATTGGCTGGCCACTTACATAAAATATGGGCGAGCTTGTCACACAGTGAGCAAATTAAGACCCTCACCCTAAAGTCTTAGTAAAAACATTTGACAAGGCACAGAACTTTAAAACTTTAACCATATTCGTCCGAGTGTTTCCTAAAAGAGATGGTAGATCCGCTGGCAAGGCAGCCGCGACCGGCTGGTCAGAAAATAAAACTCAATCCAATAAAACGTGGCGCACAGTGACCTGGACGCCACAAGCACAACACATTGGAGGCTCCTCTCATCGGAGCAGGAAGACATGCGTCATCGGGCTGTGGCCTATTCGTAGCCGAGTGAGGAGAACCTCGTCCCGTCGATGGGGCTGAAAGGAAGTACACCACACACGCGTTGTGGACTTGACTATACGGAGCTTATTGTCAGTCACTTCCAGCCACTCATCCTCCCACCGACGCATGACTCGTGAGCTCAACAGCGAGGTGAGTGCGTGCAGGGGGATAGCACAATGAGATACTTGTGGATCGAGACACGCCTCCTTGGCTGCGAGATCTGCCCTTTCATTCCCAGCAATGCTAACATGCCCCGGAACCCAGCAGAAAGCTACAACCTTCCCCAGTCGCTGTACTTGGAGGAGGGCATCCTGGATGGTCTGAACTATTTTATCTGCTGGATGCAAACGCTGCAGTGAGTGAAGGGCACTTAGTGGATCGGAACAGACAAGGAATTTAGGACAGGAAGAATGTCTCACCTGCTCCAGTGCCCGCAAGATCGCAGACAATTCTGCATCAAAGACAGCAAAAGTCTGAGGCAGTTGAACCTTGAGAACACGATCCGGAAAAACAAGAGAGAAACCAACCAAATCCCCTTGTCCGACCCATCCGTAAATACAGCTACATAGTTGTGGTGCTGAGATAAAATGTTCCATTAAAGACGGTGGCAGGAGTGCAATCTCTGTTGTATTGCACCAAGTCTGAAGGCACTCTGGGCCTCTCCGTCGGGCTTCGTTAGCACTTGAATTAGTGACCGTCCAGTCTGCCGAGCGCCCTTGGCAAATGGGGTGCAATTAGCCCTTGTGAAGTTAATTGAGGAGCTACTTGATTGGGAGGCAGCGGCACCTGTCTCGAAAACTGACAACAATCAGGAGAACAGTGTACTGACAACATGCTCCCCCATGTCTGCATCCACTGCGCGTGTGGGCTGAGAACTACATGGTGTTCAGTCCCTACCGTCAGGCCTTCAAAGTCTGTTTGGACGGAGTCCATCTCCTCCTTCCCCCTCTCTCTATCCATCTACTCCTTCTCCTCATCCTTGTCCATCTGCTCTATACCAACTCTCTGTCCCCCTTCTTCCAGGCCACACCCACTGCCCATCTCCTCCTGCCCCCTGTGGCCATCTTCTCCTCCTCTATCTCTGTACATCTCCTCCTCTTTACTCTCTGTGTTCAAGTCCTTCTCAACCCTCATCCTGCTCATATACTCCTCCTCCTTTTCTCTGTACAACTCCTCTTCTCCCCTCTCTCCGTCCATTTCAACCTATCCCTCTTTCTGTTCAACTCCTCGTCCCTACCTATCTGTGTCTATCTCCTCCTTCGCCCTCTCTGTATGCCCATTTGTTCCTCTCCCTTTTTCTCTCCACGTTATCATTCCTACTACGACAGGAGGCTGGTGGTTCTTACTCCCCACAGTATTTCCTTCCCGATCTTAACTAGTATTCTATCAAAGTTGGTTGAAAATGTTCCAGAGTTCATGTATGGCTTCGCCCACATACATACATGTCAGATATATTTCACAAATATTTAACATATTCCACATTTATTTGTACACATATTTCACCTGTACCTGCTCAATGTTGATCACGTCATATCTCCTGAACTATGTGGCGTACAATGATATAATTTTGCAAGTACATACAGTGGTATAGGAGCATCTCAGTGTTTGTGAAATCATATGTCCGGAACAATTTGTCGTACGATGATATAATATTGCTGGTACATTCAGTGGTATATGTGAATACTGTTTACAAAATATGTCGCTAATACAATTAGTAGTAATGAAGTAATAAATTAAGACTACATGCACCATGCGGCAGTTTTACTGCACAAATTGCGGAAATGTAGCAAGCGATAAACATTTTTTTCATTAAATCATTTGTGAGGGCTGACAGCGAGAAAAAGTTTTGTAAAGGTTTGAATATACACTCCTGGAAATTGAAATAAGAACACCGTGAATTCATTGTCCCAGTAAGAGGAAACTTTATTGACACATTCCTGGGGTCAGATACATCACTTGATCAGACTGACAGTACCACAGGCACATAGACACAGGCAACAGAGCATGCACAATGTCGGCACTAGTACAGTGTATATCCACCTTTCGCAGCAATGCAGGATGCTATTCTCCCATGGAGACGATCGTAGAGATGCTGGATGTAGTCCTGTGGAACGGCTTGCCATGCCATTTCCACCTGGCGCCTCAGTTGGACCAGCGTTCGTGCTGGACGTGCAGACCGCGTGAGACGACGCTTCATCCAGTCCCAAATATGTTCAATGGGGAACAGATCCGGAGATCTTGCTGGCCAGGGCCAGGGTAGTTGACTTACACCTTCTAGAGCACGTTGGGTGGCAGGGGATAAATGCGGACGTGCATTGTCCTGTTGGAACAGCAAGTTCCCTTGCCGGTCTAGCAATGGTAGAACGATGGGTTCTATGACTGTTTGGATGTACCGTGCACTATTCAGTGTCCCCTCGACGATCACCAGAGGTGTACGGCCAGTGTAGGAGATCGCTCCCCACACCATGATGCCGGGTGTTGGCCCTGTGTGCCTCGGTCGTATGCAGTCCTGATTGTGGCGCTCACCTGCACGGCGCCAAACACGCATACGACCATCATTGCCACCAAGGCAGAAGCAAATCTCATCGCTGAAGACGACAAGTCTCCTTTCGTCCCTCCATTCACGCCTGTCGCGACACCACTGGAGGCGGGCTGCACGATGTTGGGGCGTGAGCGGAAGACGGCCTAACGGTGTGCGGGACCGTAGCCCAGCTTCATGGAGACGGTTGCGAATGGTCCTCGCCGATACCCCAGAAGCAACAGTGTCCCTAATTTGCTGGGAAGTGGCGGTGCGGTCCCCTACGGCACTGCGTAGGATCCTACGGTCTTGGCGTGCATCCGTGCTTCGGTCCGGTCCCAGGTCGACGGGCACGAGCACCTTCCGCGGACCACTGGCGACAACATCGATGTACTGTGGAGACCTCACGCCCCACGTGTTGAGCAATTCGGCGGTGCGTCCACCTGGCCTCCCGCATGCCCACTATACGCCCTCGCTCAAAGTCCGTCAACTGCACATACGGTTCACGTCCACGCTGTCGCGGCATGCTACCAGTGTTAAAGACTGCGATGGAGCTCCGTATGCCACGGCAAACTGGCTGACACTGACGGCGGCGGTGCACAAATGCTGCGCAGCTAGCGCCATTCGACGGCCAACACCGCGGTTCCTGGTGTGTCCGCTGTGCCGTGCGTGTGATCATTGCTTGTACAGCCCTCTCGCAGTGTCCGGAGCAAGTATTGTGGGTCTGACACACTGGTGTCAATGTGTTCTTTTTTCCATTTCCAGGAGTGTATATGTAATGTTCGTAGCAAGTCGCTATGTGCTCTTATTCTCGTATAATCGATGAATAAAGCGAGCCAAGTTTGGCTGAAATCGTTCAAGTTGTTTAGGAGGAGATGTGGAACACACATACATACATTCATTTTATAATATGTATCGGTTCTGTCTGTTCAGACTCATCTTGAATCACATTTTCTGTTTCCAATAAATATAAACAACCAAGGTGTTATAGTAAATAGGCTATACCATTTCAAACACAGTGTTGCTAAGGAAAGGTATACATCGTAAAGTAGATGCAATCGATGTAAATACATATCTATGTTTCTGAACCGCGGGTATTCAGGAATGTAGTTAATGAGTTTGTAAGTTTATTTGGATGTGTTATTGCTGCTATTTAACTGCAGCAGGCAGCGGTCACAAATTTAGTGCCAATGGATTCCCAATTCATTCATCTTCAACTTATATACACTACTGGCCATTAAAATTGCTACACCAAGAAGAAATGCAGATGATAAACGGGTATTCATTGGACAAATGTAGTATACTAGAACTGACATGTGACTACATTTTGAAGCAATTTGGGTACATAGATCCTGAGAAGTCAGTACCCAGAACGACCAACTCTGGCCGCAATAGCGGCGTTGATACACCTGGGCATTGAGTCAAACAGAGCTTGGGTGGCGCGTACAGGTACAGCTGCCCATGTAGCTTCAACACGACACCACAGTTCATCAAGAGTAGTGACTGGCGTATTGAGACGAGCCAGTTGTTCGGCCACTATTGACCAGACATTTTCAGTTGTTGAGAGATCTGCAGAATGTGCTGGCCAGGGCAGCAGTCGAACATTTTTTGTATCCAGAAAGGCGCGTACAGGACCAACAACATGCGGTCGTGCAATATCCTGCTGAGATGTAGGGTTTCACAGGGATCGATTGAAGGGTAGAGCCACGGGTCGAAACACATCTGAAATGTAACGTACACTGTTCAAATTGCCGTCAACGCGAACAAGAGGTGACCGAGACTTGTAACCAATGGCACACCATACCATCACGCCTGGTGATACGCCAGTATGGCGATGACGAATACACGGTTCCAATATGCGTTCACCGCGATGTCGCCAAACACGGATGCGACCATCATGATGCTGTAAAGAGAACCTGGATTCATTCGAAAAAATGACTTTTTTCATACGTGCACCCAGGTTCGTCGTTGAGTACACCATCGCAGGCGCTCCTGTCTGTGATGGAGCGTCAGGGGTAACCACAACCACGGTATCCGTGCTGATAGTCCATGCTGCTGCATACGTCGTCGAACTGTTCGTGCAGATGGTTGTTGTCTTGCAAGGGTCCCCATCTGTTGACTCAGGGATCGAGACGTGGCTGCACAATCCGTTACAGCCATGCGGAGAAGATGCCTGTCATCTCGACTACTAGTGATACGGGACCTTTGGAATCCAGCATAGCGTTCCGTATTACCCTCCTGAACCCACGATTCCATATTCCGATACCAGTCATTGGATCTCGATCAACGCGAGCAGCAATGTCGCGATACGATAAAGCGCAGTCGTGATAGGCTACAATCCGACCTTTATCAAAGTTGGAAAAATGATGGTACGCATTTATCCTCCTTACACGAGGCATCACAATAACATTTCACCAGGCAACGCCGGTCAACTGCCGTTTGTGTATGAGAAATCGGTTGAAAACTTTCCTCATGTCAGCACGTTGTAGGTGTCACCACCGTCGCCAACCTTGTGTGAATGCTCTGAAAAGCTAATCATTTGTATATGACAGCATGTTCTTCCTGTCGGTTACATTTCGCGTCTGTAACACGTCATCTTCGTGGTCTAGCAATTTTAAAGGCCAGTAGTGTATTTTAATAACATTCCACCACTGATTATTGTGTCACTTCGCTTAATTGCAAGTACACTTCTTTAAGCGCAATGATATGGCGTTTTCTATCAAGAATACGGGCACTTTTAATCGTATTCATAACAACAATTGAAGTGTGTGTGAATAACGCTGTGTGGCACATTTTGTCGGATTGTGGGTTTCTGATGGAATAATGGAGTTTACCACGTCATGTTACGTCACTGGTACTAGTTCTCGTGGTATTCATCTGTAGCAAACTGTAATAAAACACGTCTCCATGAAGCAAATATTATGTGCTAGACATTAATGACACGTACGATCGCATGACCTCATTGCGCGCATGTAAACTAACTAAATAACATAACCGTTGCAGAACTTGGTGTAAATCTTGAAGGTTTCCAGAACCGAATTCGTAATCATAACAACTGTTTTTATAACGGATGTAAAGAAAGGAATATGTAACTCTACTTAATGATGATGATGGTGATGATTTATGGTGGAGGGTGCTAAACACCCAGGTGATCAGCGCCCTTGCATTAATGTTATACCGAAGAGGGTTTTCACAGTCTATGGAAGAAGATCAATAAATTGGAAAACTACGTTTGATGCCACGACAGTAAAAATAAAGCAACCTCAAGAAGATGAGGTTCATAAAATCCCAGAGAGACACTGCGGGATAACTACGAGTAAATAAAATAATGGGTAAATTACCTGTGAGGATGCTGTTAAAAAAAAGGGACAAATAACCATTGCTGAATGACGACTTAGAAATAATACGTGAACCAGCCACTCTGTGACACTTCAAGATCTCACACTCAGTATTTTGGGAAGAATTCCAGACGCCAAACAAAATTTTAAGACACGAGAAACACTCGCCTCGTTATCAGTTAAAACAGAAGGAAGATCCTGTGGGAGACCCATTTCTACCCTCAAGTCGTTCTAAAAAACGCACTCAGTTAAAAGATGTACTGACAGCTGTGTCCCGCATCTCTGACATACTGGGGACTCCTCCCGACGTAAGAGGAAACCATGTGTCAATGAACAATGTCCCACTCTACGCCGAGTAAGGACTACTTCTCCACATCGTCGCGAGCAGAAGGAGGTGATCCGTGGGCTCACTGAGGTCTTGATGGAACGCAGTTTATTGTTCGTCACTTCCAGCCAATGAGATTCCCACCAAAATATGGCCTTCCAGGTCACAAATGAAGTGACAACCTGCAGAGGACTGAACAGCGGGCAGGGGGAGGAAAGGGAGCAAGCCTCCTTGACAGCAGCATCAGCGAGTTCGTTTCCCTGGATGCCTATATGCTCTGGAACCCAGCAAAAAATCATTTCCTTGTTTTGCCTGTGCAGGAAAAGGAGAGCGTCCTGTACCTGTTGCACCATCCGATCTGCTGGGTACACCTGTCCAACAGAAAGAAGGGCACTTTGAGAATGAGATCAGATTATAGATTTCTTGACACGACGCCTTCTCATCTACTCCATAGCACAAAAGTTCCGCGTAACAACTGAAAACTGCCCCGGGAATCCTGTCCTGAGGACAATATCGGGGAACACGAGAGAACAACCGAAAACATCTTCCTGCTTAGACCGATCCGCGTAGACGGCAGTAAAATCTGGGTGGCTACGTAATATTTCATTAAATTTAATTTTAAAAATTTAATTTTAAATTAATTTTAAAAATATAATTTTGAAAACTTAGTCTGGGGTATAAGGCTTTTTGCAGGCAGTCGGTTATAAAAGCAATCTGGGCCTTGGTTGTAGCCGGGGGGAGACCCTACTCCACCCCTGACTTTGGACCCCAACACCACCACCACCTGTAATAATTCAAGGCTCTCCAGCACCACCACTACCTGTAATATTTCAAGGCTCTCCCTTCTACCGATCCCAAATGGCCGTGTTGCTTGTGGTCGATGATTGACCAGCCGTTCCAGTGGCGGCTGAACAACGTAACTGGATACTGGCGATGTAGGAATGAATAGACAGCGGAGGCTCAGCAGCCTCTGCACTCAAATTAAAAACAAGGTTAGTGCGATAAACCCCTGTCGAGAGCCTCATGTCCCCGTGATGAACTGCATCCAAAATTTAAATTATGAAGGCCTTGTTGACCCATAAATCTGGCATCCGTATTGACGCCGGGGTCGCACAAAGAACTTATAAAGTTGGAGAAGACGCGCTCTGTCGGCTCCCCAAGACATATGACTAAACATTTAAGGATGTTTAAGGCCTGAGAGATGTTTGTTTCAGCTCTTTAAGGTGTGGCAACCATTTTAACTACTCATTTAAGATAAGACCCAGATACTTCAGCTTTTCCTTAAAAGTGAGAACGGTGTGCCCCAGTTTTAAAACGAGAAAATTAAACAGACGGGAGGAACGATTAAAAGTAACACAAACTGTTTTCTCTCATGAGAATTTAAAACCCGTGGTGCAAGACTATTCCTCCAAGCGCCTGATCGTCGGCTGCAATTGCCGAGTAGCCGTGGCGAGGCTGGAGGATGCACAGAAGACTGACATGTCGTCCACAAACAAGGAACATAGTACTCGACATCACACTGTGGTTGTAATACTATTGATTGCAATGGTGAAAGCCGTGACACCTAGAACACTCCCTTGAGGGACACCATTCTCCTGCTTAAAATGGTCAGACAGGTCATTCCCCACCCTGTATCTAAAATATTTGTCCGAGAGAAAGGACCGTATGAAGGTCGGTAGACGTCCACGGAATCCCCACTGATGGAGCTGCGACAAAATATTATGCCACCAGGTAGAGAAGTAGGTCTTTTCCAAACAGAAGAAAACACCGGTAAGGTGTTGCTTACGAAGGAAAGCTTGTTGCATTGCAGGTTCGAGCAGGGTCAGGTTATCGAGAGTGGAGCGATATATGCTGAACCCACACTGGGAGCGACTGAGTAGGGGCCCGGTTTCGAGAACCCAGACTAGGCCACACGATTGGCCATTCGCTCCAGTGTCTTTCCCACACAGCTTGTCAGGCTAATACTGCGATAACTACTAGGGACTGTACCATCCTGTCCTGGTTTTAAAATTTGGAATAAAATAGGTTCTTACCACGAGTTGGGAAAGTCACCAGTTATTCAAATTTTATTGAAGAGCTGAAGGAGGACTTCCTTTGGCCGTCGGACCAACTGTTGCAACTGGTCGTTTCCAGTGATCGCATCGCAAGCAACTGACAATGCAGAATCCAGCTCCCAGAGAGAGAGAGAGGCTCCTTATATTATCCCATGTTGGTAGAACGGAAATCAAGATCAGCCTTCTTCTGGGCCTCCAGATATCGATAGAAGGTTGGATCCTAGCTGAAATCAGCGGTAATGGATTTATGTGACTTAGTTATTGTCTGAGCTATATTCCTCATCGATGTTACAAGATACCCCTGTATTCGTACAGCTGCTATTAGCGGTCTAGAGTTGTGCCTTGAGATCCTCCTGATGGCTTCCCATAATTTACATGCGGATGTGAACTTACTGATGGAGTTCAGGAACTGTTCCGAGACCTATGATTACTCTTACGAATTATTCTCCATGCCTTTGCACGCGTCATTCTAAAGTATGTCTACTTAAGTCTATTTCAAAGTGTCGTGGGAATATCTTGGTTCGACTTACGACAGCCAGTATTTGTACTTAAATGAAGTTCATGGAAGAAAATAAGCTATACAGACAGAAGAAAAGGGAAAGTACTACATCTGTCGAGAGGCAAGCAGCTCTCATATACAAAGTTCATGTAAGAGAAGTTTGACAAAATATTTGTCCCTTGTCGTCACCTTTATATAATAGTTACTTTCATTATATAGTGCAGCTCCCCAACATTTTGTTATCCCATGTTTCTTTCCTTTTAAACGGATTATTTTATGATGACTTACTAAGAAGTCTGAACCGATAACGATACCATATGTGTAACCTGAGGCCGGTGTACAAATAAAAAGGAACTTGTTCTATTCTCTTTCTGTATAGACTATTTATCGTCCACGTTTCACTTCAATACAAGGCTACATTTCAGACAAACGTATTCAGAAAAGATTTCCTAACATCTATGTTTATACTCGAAGTTAAAAAATTTTAGTCGCTCCAGGAACGTTTTTTGTGCTATTGACAGTCTGTATGTTAGTTATATCATGTCTACTTTGACAACAGTCAGTTATTTTGCTACTGAAGTGACAAACCTTTTCTACCACTTTTAGTGTCTCTTATCCACTAAATTCCATTACGTACCTTTTGTGTTTGTCCATATTCATCTTAAAATCACTTTTGAGGTCACTATTCATTCCGTTCAACTGATGTTTCCAGTCCTTTGCTGTCTCTAATATAGTTACGAAGTCACAGCCAATTCTCTGAGTTCTTAATTCTCCTTCCAGAACTAAAACCCCGTTTCGTCATGTCTACAGAGTATCTCGAATAAGTGCAGCTTGCAAATATTGGAAATATGGCGTGTTTATATTAACTTACAGCAGCGAAGTATGTCGAAAAATGTGCATTTTATGAAATAAATGTTCTAATTGAAATGTTAATGTTTCCAAAGAAGTCATGTGTCGGCTAAAACTGACCATGTGCAACCCATTCCCATTCTCCCATACCGTGGGAGGGTTTGAGGGTTAATTTTGAATTGTAAAATGGTAAATCCAATCTCTATTGCATATTTGGACTTAAAGCTAAAAAAATATTTAGGGTTTACCCGAAACATTCATTGCAGATGGCATTGTAATCGAAAAATTAAGTTTTTCCAGTTTTTGATGTTAAGATTCGACTCATTTTATCCTATATTATTTTTGCGATAAAAATGTAGCCTTTTTTTAAAATCTCTTGACACATTAAAATTGTGTGCCAGAGCGAGACTAATACTCTAGACCTTTGCCTTTCGCGGGCAAGTGCTCTGTCGACTAAGCAAACCCAGCACGACTTACGATCCGTCCTCACAGCGTTAATCTGCCAGGAAGCTGTGTATAAGTACACACTCTGCTGCATCATACCCTTCGTATTTTTTGAGGTACTTGGATATTACAAGTTAAAACGAAGACCCTGTATATTCTGGTGTGCAACATTTAAGAATGAAAATAGCTCTCGCATGAGAGGTCTTTGACAAGTAACATAGCTCGATAAAACTCCGACCATATATACACTCCTGGAAATGGAAAAAAGAACACATTGACACCGGTGTGTCAGACCCACCATACTTGCTCCGGACACTGCGAGAGGGCTGTACACGCAATGATCACACGCACGGCACAGCGGACACACCAGGAACCGCGGTGTTGGCCGTCGAATGGCGCTAGCTGCGCAGCATTTGTGCACCGCCGCCGTCAGTGTCAGCCAGTTTGCCGAGGCATACGAAGCTCCATCGCAGTCTTTAACACTGGTAGCATGACGCGACAGCGTGGACGTGAACCGTATGTGCAGTTGACGGACTTTGAGCGAGGACGTATAGTGGGCATGCGGGAGGCCGGGTGGACGTACCGCCGAATTGCTCGACACGTGGGGCTTGAGGTCTCCACAGTACATCGATGTTGTCGACAGTGGTCGGCGGAAGGTGCACGTGCCCGTCGACCTGGGACCGGACCGCAGCGACGCACGGATGCACGCCAAGACCGTAGGATCCTACGCAGTGCCGTAGGGGACCGCACCAACACTTCCCAGCAAATTAGGGACACTGTTGCTTCTGGGGTATCGGCGAGGACCATTCGCAACCGTCTCCATGAAGCTGGGCTACTGTCCCGCACACCGTTAGGCCGTCTTCCGCTCACGCCCTAACATCGTGCCGCACACCTCCAGTGGTGTCGCGACAGGCGTGAATGGAGGGACGAATGGAGACATGTCGTCTTCAGCGATGAAAGTCGCTTCTGCCTTGGTGGCAATGATGGTCGTATGCGTGTTTGGCGCCGTGCAGGTGAGCGCCACAATCAGGACTGCATACGATGGAGGCACACAGGACCAACACCCGGCATCATGGTGTGGGGAGCGATCTCCTACACTGGCCGTACATCTCTGGTGATCGTCGAGGGGACACTGAATAGTGCACGGTACATCCAAACCGTCATCGAACCCATCGTTCTACCATTCCTAGACCGGCAAGGGAACTTGCTGTTCCAACAGGACAATGCACGTCCACATGTATCCCGTGCCACCCAACGTGCTCTAGAACGTGTAAGTCAACTACCCTGGCCAGCAAGATCTCCGGATCTGTCCCCCATTGAGCATGTTTGGGACTGGATGAAGCGTCGTCTCACGCGGTCTGCACGTCCAGCACGAACGCTGGTCCAACTGAGGCGCCAGGTGGAAATTTCATGGCAAGCCGTTCCACAGGACTACATCCAGCATCTCTACGATCGTCTCCATGGGAGAATAGCAGCCTGCATTGCTGCGAAAGGTGGATATACACTGTACTAGTGCCGACATTGTGCATGCTCTGTTGCCTGTGTGTATGTGCCTGTGGTTCTGTCAGTGTGATCATGTGATGTATCTGACCCCAGGAATGAGTCAATAAAGTTTCCCCTTCCTGGGACAATGAATTCACGGTGTTCTTATTTCAATTTCCAGGAGTGTATTTAGCGACGAAGCGTCATTGACCAAAAGAGGTAACGTAAACGAGCATAATATCCACTATTGGGCAACGGAAAATCCATGATGGCTGCGACAAGTGGAACATGTATGGTGCGGCATTATGGGGGATAGGTTAATTGGCTCCCATTTTATCGATGGCAATCTAAATGGTGCTATGTATGCTGATTCCCTACGTAATGTCCTACCGATGTTGCTACAAGATATTTCACTGCATGACAGAATGGCGATGTGCTTCCAACATGATGGATGTCCGTCACGTAGGTCGCGTGCGGTTGACGCGGTACTGAATAGCACATTTCATTGGTCGTCGAAGCACCATACCATGGCCCGCACGTTCACCGGATCTGCTATCATGATCCACCGACAACGCCTTACAACAGGCTTCAGCGCATTGTCAATGCATGTGCGAACATTACTGAAGGTGAACTACTCACTGTTGAGAGGAATGTCGTTACACGTATTGCCAAATGCATTGAGGTTGACGACATCATTTTGAGCATTTATTGCAATAATGTGGTATTTACAGGTAATCACGCTGTAACAGCATGCGTTCTCAGAAATGATAAGTTCACAAAGGTACATGTATCACATTGGAACAACCGGAATAAAATGTTCAAACGTACTTACGTTGTGTATTTTAATTTTAAAAAACCTATCTGTTACTAACTGTTCGTCTAAAATTGTGAGCCAAATGTTTGTGCCTATTGCAGCGCCATCTGTCACAAAGCGAAAAAAGTGGCCCAACTAAAACATCCATATTTCTTTACGTACTACAAGAATATGTAAAGTTGATATCCGTTTGACCTATGGCAGCGCCATCTAGTGGGACAACCATAGCGGCATCTGGTTTCCCCATTTAAGCTAGAGAAAAAATGGTTCAAATGGCCCTGAGCACTATGCGACTTAACTTCTGCGACTTAACTAACCTAAGGACATCACACACATCCATGCCCAAGGCAGGATTTGAACCTGCGGCCGTAGCGCTCGGCTTCAGACTGCAGCGCCTAGAACCGCACGGCCACTCCGGTCGGCCAAGCTAGAGAATTATCGTTCTTTGTAGTTTTTTTTTTTTTTTTTTTTTTTGCGTGGCGCTCACTTCGTGAGATATTTGGCCGGGTCACGATCAATGGACCACCCTGCATTTCTAATTTTTACCAAAATAATCCTGCATCATTTTTTATTCTTAAGTTTTATATTATGACTAACCAAACAATTAGAAAGTAATTCATAGGTAGTTAATATGTAATTTCTTTCTTAAAGAGAGTTTGCCTAGTATCTCTAAGTGAACCATACAGCGTTACAACTTGGAGACGTTCACGTCGGTAGTTAGTGCTGTGATTCATTATGATAAGACTCTCTTACCTGTGGCGTCGGACAGATTGTCGAAGTGCGAGCGGCTGCTCTTGTTGGACCTATCCGTAGTGGCCTCCACGTTGTCGTCGCCTCCGATCGCCACCTCTGCAGCGGTCGGACTGTGAGCGCCGCCACTGCCGCTGACCGTTGCTGAATCCTGGGACTGCTCCTCCTCCTGCTTCTTCTTCTTCTTCTTCTTGTCGCCCTTACTTTTGCCTTCAGTACTGTCCGACTTCTGCTTCTTTTTCTTCTTCTTTCTGAACAGTCGCCTCATTACCTTCAAATAAACAGAAAAGTAGTACTCCATTGGTATATTGTATAAGATTGGTATATAACTTCAGAGTGTTCTAAGTAATTCATATATTTAGTGAAAAGAAAACGAGCATAGGAGGTATAAAGGGATAAGAGGAGACACACTTATTACAGCAGTTATAAAGGGATTTCTGGGATAGCTGGGCGTGGGCGGTGATTTTCTGTCACAGATGGATGCAGGTGCGGCAGTGAAGACAGTTCGTAGATAAAAGTACTTGTCTATTTCTTTTAAAAAAATGTAGTGTGACTAGGGCCTCCCGTCGCGTACACCGTTCGCCAGGTGCAAGTCTTTCGATTTGACGCCACTTCGGCTACTTGCGCGTCGATGGGAGTGATGATGATGAGGACATCACATCACCCAGTCCCTGAGAGGAGAAAATCTCCGACCCAGCCGGAAATGGAACCCGGGCCCTCATAATGGACATTCTGTCACACTAACCACTGAGCTACCGGGCGCGGACTCTATTACTGTTTTCATAGAGCCATTGGACTCTGAAGCTGCCGGCATCCATGGTAAGCCAAGTTAATACACCTATTATGTTGGAGTATAATGACTTTTCTGGAGACTAGAAATCTACTCTGTAGGAATCAGCATGGGTTTCGAAAAAGACAATCGTGTGAAACCCAGCTTGCGCTATTCGTCCACGAGACTCAGAGGGCCATAGACATGGGTTCACAGGTAGATGCCGTGTTTCTTGACTTCCGCAAGGCGTTCGATACAGTTCCCCACAGTCGTTTAATGAACAGAGTAAGAGCATATTGGCTATCAGACCAATTGTGTGATTGGATTGAGACGTTCCTAGATAAGAGAACGCAGCATGTCATTCACAATGGAGAGAAGTCTTCCGAAGTAAGAGTGATTTCAGGTGTGCCGCAGGGGAGTGTCGTAGGATCGTTGCTATTCACAATATACATAAATGATCTTGTGAATGACTTCGGAAGTTCACTGAGGCTTTTTGCGGATGATGCTGTGGTATATCGAGAGGTTGTAACAATGGAAAATTGTACTGAAATGCAAGAGGATCTGCAGCGAATTGACGCATGGTGCAGGGAATGGCAATTGAATCTCAATGTAGACAACTGTAATGTGCTGCGAATACATAGAAAGATAGATCCCTTACCATTTAGCTACAAAATAGCAGGTCAGCAATTGGAATCAGTTAATTCCATAAATTATCTGGGAGTACGCATTAGGAGTGATTTAGAATGGATTGATCATTTAAAGTTGATCGTCGGTAAAGCAGATGCCAGACTGAGATTCACTGGAAGAATCCTAAGGAAATGCAATCCGAAAACAAAGGAAGTAGGTTACAGTACGCTTGTTCGCCCACTGCTTGAATACTGTTCAGCAGTGTGGGATCCGTACCAGATAGGGTTGATAGAAGAGATAGAGAAGATCCAATGGAGAGCAGCGCGCTTCGTTACAGGATCATTTAGTAATCGCGAAAGCGTTACGGAGATGACAGATAAACTCCAGTGGAAGACTCTGCAAGAGAGACGCTCAGTAGCTCGGTGCGGGCTTTTGTTGAAGTTTCGTGAACATACCTTCACCGAGAAGTCAAGCAATATACACTCCTGGAAATGGAAAAAAGAACACATTGACACCGGTGTGTCAGACTCACCACACTTGCTCCGGACACTGCGAGAGGGCTGTACAAGCAATGATCACACGCACGGCACAGCGGACACACCAGGAACCGCTGTGTTGGCCGTCGAAGGGCGCTAGCTGCGCAGCATTTGTGCACCGCCGCCGTCAGTGTCAGCCAGTTTGCCGTGGCATACGGAGCTCCATCGCAGTCTTTAACACTGGTAGCATGCCGCGACAGCGTGGACGTGAACCGTATGTGCAGTTGACGGACTTTGAGCGAGGGCGTATAGTGGGCATGCGGGATGTCGGGTGGACGTACCGCCGAATTGCTCAACACGTGGTTCGTGAGGTCTCCACAGTACATCGATGTTGTCGCCAATGGTCGGCGGAAGGTGCACGTGCCCGTCGACCTGGGACCGGACCGCAGCGACTCACGGATGCACGCCAAGACCGTAGGATCCTACGCAGTGCCGTAGGGGACCGCACCGCCACTTCCCAGCAAATTAGGGACACTGTTGCTCCTGGGGTATCGGCGAGGACCATTCGCAACCGTCTCCATGAAGCTGGGCTACGGTCCCGCACACCGTTAGGCCGTCTTCCGCTCACGCCCCAACATCGTGCAGCCCGTCTCCAGTGGTGTCGCGACAGGCGTGAATGGAGGGACGAATGGAGACGTGTCGTCTTCAGCGATGAGAGTCACTTCTGCCTTGGTGCCAATGATGGTCGTATGCGTGTTTGGCGCCGTGCAGGTGAGCGCCACAATCAGGACTGCATACGACCGAGGCACACAGGGCCAACACCCGGCATCATGGTGTGGGGAGCGATCTCCTACACTGGCCGTACACCTCTGGTGATCGTCGAGGGTACACTGAATAGTGCACGGTACATCCAAACCGTCATCGAACGCATCGTTCTACCATTCCCAGACCGGCAAGGGAACTTGCTGTTCCAACAGGACAATGCACGTCCGCATGTATCCCGTGCCACCCAACGTGCTCTAGAAGGTGTAAGTCAACTACCCTGGCTAGCAAGATCTCCGGATCTGTCCCTCATTGAGCATGTTTGGGACTGTATGAAGCGTCGTCTCATGCTGTCTGCACGTCCAGCACGAACGCTGGTCCAACTGAGGCGCCAGGTGGAAATGGCATTGCAAGCTGTTCCACAGGACTACATCCAGCATCTCTACGATTGTCTCCATGGGAGAATAGCAGCCTGCATTGCTGCGAAAGGTGGATATACACTGTACTAGTGCCGACATTGTGCATGCTCTGTTGCCTGTGTCTATGTGCCTGGGGTTCTGTCAGTGTGATCATGTGATGTATCTGACCCCAGGAATGTGTCAATAAAGTTTCCCCTTCCTGGGACAATGAATTCACGGTGTTCTTATTTCAATTTCCAGGAGTGTATTTCTCCCTCCTACGTATATCTCGCGAAGAGACTATGAGGATAAAATCAGAGAGATTAGAGACAACACAGAGGCACACCGACAATCCTTCTTTCAACTAATAATACGAGACTGGAATAGAAGGGAGAACCGATAGAGGTAGTCAAGATACCCTCCGCCACACACCGCCAGGTGGCTTGCGGAGTATGGATGTAGATGTAGATGTTGATGTAGATGTAGATGTAGATGTAATACACGTAACGGCGTGTCCACCACAGTGTTGGTGCGAGATAGCGGTGAGTGTGCACCTGCAGTGCAACTGCCATGTCGTGGCAAGGCTCGTGGTTCCTGGCGCGTGACGCTGCACCCTGGTGTAGCTGGTCTGCTGTGAATATATCACGCTGTGGTCTATGGCATGGACAGTCCTCTGCTGATACCTCAGCAGGGGTTGTGGTGGCTGGATCCCCCACGTTGCAGTTATGTGGAGGCAGCAAAGTGCTGAGCTGCCCATTCCTTCGGATGCTGAAGTGGCGCACAGAGGTTTGATCATGGTGACGGTAGAGATGATGGGCTCCTTTATACTGCATTTAGCATCACAGGCTCCACGTCACACTGCTGTCCAGCAGCTTGGCTACGGTGGACGGTTCAGGAAGGGTTTAAATTTAGATCTTAAAAGCGGTGGCTCGTTTTTATTTTTTGTCTAACCCTGCAATGCAAAACAGAGGCCACTACTTCCACCACATCAAGTGGATTTCATGCTCACGTACTCACACTGAACCGTGAACACTTCTCAGTTTATCAATAGGGAATAGTTGAACATGATTACTACTGTTATCGGTGCCATGCGTGCAATGGTCGTGCCAGGAGCGCGATATTGAATCTTTATACTACCGTTAGTGGCACGAGACCTGCACGACCTCATAGCAACCGTTATTATTCCGCATTATTCTGTTACACTAGGGGTGAGTTCACGTAAGGAAAGAGAGAGAATGTAGGATTAACGGACTCATTTATTAAACAGTTGAGGATCGAACAATAATACAACCAAATGGCGGTGGGGAGAAGAAAGATTCGAGTTCAGCTGCCTGCCCCAACGTACGTTCATAACACGCCACGATAGCAGGAGGAAAGGAATTTTAGTAACGATCGCCGTATTATCGAATATAATCCCATTTAGTAAAGGAAGGGGTTGCAGGCGCTCAACGACCAACACCAGGAATTCGCCAAAGTCTAAGAAGATGCTACTGTGCGTAAATCGCTCGGTAGCCTCCCGTACTAAAGCAATAAAACCCGCAAGACGCGAAACTATTCGACCTCTCAGGTTCCCTCTGGGACGCAGGGCGCGAATCTACAGTGCACGTCAGCGCTCATGCTTACCGAACTTCATCTCCTGGAAGCGGCACCTCCCGTCTCCGGCACGATCACACTAGAACTGAAGACTGCCCATTTGTCCACCACACATCCGCGGAGGGCGGTTGGCGCCCGCCCGCGATAAACGGACGCGAACCTGAACTGGTCAGTCATAGGGCCGGAATTTCACAGGCAGGCGACTTCGTGACGTTAAAATTGAGCAGAAATAGCGTTTACTAGGTTGGTAAGGCAGGTTGGGAACTGAGAACAAGAGAAACTTTGGCCACTACTGAATGTTCAAACGACACAACGTGCTACCCTGGCGATCGGAAAAGGGATGGGAAACAGGAAGCCATCATGGCTGCTAGCAAGACTGCTGCCAACGCGCATAAATAAAGAAAATCAGTGTGAGACAAGCTGTAATAATCGTAAAATAAATCAGGCAACCCATAGAAATTATTAATATTAGCTGGATTATTACTATACCGAGTACCAGAATGCTGGGATTAGAAATATGAAATAAGAGCAC
This sequence comes from Schistocerca gregaria, assembly GCF_023897955.1. Classification (NCBI taxonomy): domain Eukaryota; kingdom Metazoa; phylum Arthropoda; class Insecta; order Orthoptera; family Acrididae; genus Schistocerca; species Schistocerca gregaria. The sequence continues at coordinate 211,259,920 of NC_064920.1, read as the reverse complement.
TGAATGGTGAATGAAGTGCACGTCTTTCAGTCTCGTGGCTGATTTTGCAGCAATGATCACATTTCAAACGTTCAAATATGTGTGAAATCTTATGGGACTTAACTGTTAAGGTCATCAGTCCCTAAGCTTACACACTACTTAACGCCTCCGCCGGGACCAGCCGCACAGTCCATGACTGCAGCGCCCTTGACCGCTCGGGTAATCCCGCGCGGCTGATCACATTTCTGTGACATGTGAAAATGTTCTGGAACAGAGGCAGTGATGAAAGCGGCTATCACATGTGGCAGTCAGTCAGCTCGTAGAAGCTTCCTGAGGGCTGACGACAAGGCATTGGCACGTGAAAGTCTGTCGGTGTAGGAATTGTGACTAATGTTCTTGAATTGTGATGAGTAGTTACGGGTATCGACTGCAGTGGCAAATACCCGTTTCCTGATGTGCTGTTCTTGACTCCATGCACTACTACAGATCATCCCATTAATATTTCTTTCTCCTAAAAAAACTCAAGTCTCTGGATTTCTGTTGAAAGCTGGCTGAAACATAAGCACTCTTTTATTTGCAACTATTAACACTTTGTATCCCCTTTTTCACTCACTGTATCTTCAACACTATTTATACTTCTTTCTCGATCTCACTCGCACTTGGTTTATACATGGAGTTTTCGTTCACTATTGATTCTGTCCAATGTCTGACTGTTTCTTGTTGGTGCTATTATTACAGATTTGAACCCGAAGGTAGAAACTTTTAGCTTGAACTGGTAGAAAGCAGTACCTACTACAACTTAAATCATGCGTGTCACTGAAGTTGAGGTTTCTATAGTTATGAGTTTGCAATGATGTTCGGAACAATATCTATTTAAGCAGTCTATAAGGTATGCCATCCAAAATCCGATCCAAGCAGGACCGCATATTTGGGTCTGGAGTGTTATTGAAGTACGTCAGTTCGTCTGTACGCAGTATCTCCAAGGGCAGGTTTCGTATGTAAATTGGTGCGGGTGAAATTTATGGGGGGGGGGGGGGGGCGGCCGAGGGCGGGGGGAGGTTCCAGTGATGCTGCTGGATAATCGAATAGTAGGTCTGTAACATTAACATTTGGTGTCATTGATCGATAACCCTTGACTCTGTAGCTCTATGCACTGCGTGTCACTGCAACGTCCCCTCTCATAACAAGTGAACATAATAACCGTTGGGCTTGCCACGGAGTATAACCAATGCACTCTATCTCTTGGTAATATTTTTGTTTTGTCTGTGACTATCTCTTTAGGGAATTCTACCAAAGATTTCGGGGAGCAGAATAACGTGAAGTCACCCGGTGTGTGCCTGTAGGAGAGATGGTGCTCGTCCTTGTTCGGCAGTGAAGAATCCCTGTATGGAGAGCAGTGAGAGAGGATTTCTGTCTAATACTACCCTTTTCTTATAGAAATAAACTGGCTTAGAAAAAAGTCTTAACCCATACTTCTAAATTCCCATGACTAATTGGTACATATATACATGCCCGCCCGGTTGGCCGTGCGGTCTAACGCACGGCCTTCCGGGCGGGAAGGAGCGCCGGTCACCGGCAAGAATCCACCCGGCAGATTTGTGTCGAGGTCCGGTGAGCCGGCCAGTCTGTGGATGGTTTTTAGGCGGTTGAAATCTGCCTCGGCGAATGCGCGCCTGTTCCCCTTATTCCGCCTCAGTTGCACTATGTCGGCGATTGCTGCGCAAACTAGTTCTCCACGTACGCGTACATCACCATTACTCTATCACGCAAACATAGGGGTTACACTCTTCTGGTGTGGGACGTTCCCTGGGGGGTCCACCGGGGGCCAAACCGCACAATGAGCCTGGGTTCGGTGTGGGGCGGCGGAGGGCTGAAGTGGACTGCGGTAGTCGTCGTGGGGTTGCGGACCGCTGCGGCTGCGGCGGGGACGGAGCCTCTCCGTCGTTTCTAGGTCCCCGGTTAACATAACATAACATACATACACACTCACACGAAATAACAACCTTTCTGCTGTTGAAGCCTGTTGAGTATAAAAATTTATAGGTATGATGTTATCTAGCTGTTACAACACGTCGGCCGTAGTGGCCGTGCGGTTCTAGGCGCTACAGTCTGGAATCGAGCGACCGCTACGGTCGCAGGTTCGAATCCTGCCTCGGGCATGGATATGTGTGATGTCCTTAGGTTAGTTAGGTTTAATTAGTTCTAAGGTCTAGGCGACTGATGACCTCAGAAGTTAAGTCGCATAGTGCTCTGAGCCATTTTTTGTTACAACACCGCTATCACATTACTAGTTGCGGAGGTTTAAAAATTAACTGCTAAGATGGGTGACTGTTGGGATATCTTGCCGCATACACCACAGAAGAACGAACTGCACTCTTCTTACACTCTCCATACACCATGACATTGTTAATGCCGATGAACATTGTTCCATTTAAAAAAGTGTTTGTTGGCACAAAAAATACACTTTTTAAGTATTATTACAATCTGTTTACTGGCTAGCGACATACGCTCTTGACTACCAATCCATTCTGTGAAAATTGCATCTCAATGGCACTTTCCTTTTATCCAATACTTGCGCTGCAAATTTTAGGTGACTCACGCTGTATGCAGGCATAACACTAAAAATAACACAAAATTCACAACCGTTTGTAGGCGTGTTTCTACATCTGAAAGATGATGTCTATTCGCATTTTCCGCCAGTTGCTGAAGAATAGCGTTAGTGGCGCCACTACGAGGATGCAAATCAGGTTTGCTTTAAGTACATGCTGTAGCGGTCAGTTACCCTTCAGGCTGGACGTGGTGAGTTGATGTTAGTCAAAAACGCCTTTAAGGCAATAGAGATGCCATTGGCAGCAGCTCACTGAGTTACGAAGTCGTGTAACAGGGCTGTAGGAAGCTGAAAGTCCCTTCTGCAATATTGCAGAAATACTTGGCCGTAATGTAGTCACTGTGGTCACGAGAATGTACAGTTACAAGAGGACTGGGCTACAGACGGCCACATGGCACTACCGACAGAGAAGACCACCGTGTTTGGCATATGGCTCTGGTGCAACGCTCCACATCTGGAACAGCAATCTGAGCGGCAGTTGGCACAACGAACTGTTACAAACCGGTTACTTCGAGGAAAGCTCCGAGACAGAGACCCTGTAATGTGCATTCAACTGACTCCGTATCATCGCCATTTCCGACTTCAGTGGTGCCAAGCGACAGCTTACTGGAGGGGATACTAAAGGACTGTTATCTTTTCTGATAAAAGTCGATTCGGTCTCGGTGCCAGTAATGGCCGTATGTTGGTTAGAAGGAGGCCAGTTGAGGGTCTGCAACCGACCTGCTTGGATGCCAAACACACTAGATCTACAACTGAAATTCTACATCTACATCTACTTACATACTCCGCAATCCACCATACGGAGCGTGGCGGAGGGTACCTCGTACCACAACTAGCATCTTCTATCCCTGTTCCACTCCCAAACAGAACGAGGGAAAAATGGCTGCCTATATGCCTCTGTACGAGCCTTAATCTTTCTTATCTTATCTTTGTGGTCTTTCCACGAAATGTAAGTTGGCGGCAGTAAAATTGTACTGCAGTCTGCCTCAAATGCTGGTTCTCTAAATTTCCTCAATAGCGATTCACGAAAAGAACGCCTCTTTTCCTCTAGAGACTCCCACCCAAGTTCCTGAAGCATTTCTGTAACTCTCGAGTGATGATCCAAACCTACCAGTAACAAATCTAGCAGCCCGCCTCTGAATTGCTTCTATGTCCTCCCTCAATCCGACCTGATATAGATCACAAACGCTCGAGCAGTACTCAAGAATAGGTCGTATTAGTGTTTTATAAGCGGTCTCCTTTACAGATGAACCACATCTTCCCAAAATTCTACCAATGAACCGGATGTGACTATCCGTCTTCCCCACAACTACCATTACATGCTTGTCCCACTTCATATCGCTCTGCAATGTTACGCCCAAATATTTAAACGACGTGACTGTGGCAAGCGCTACATTACTAATGGAGTTTTCAAACATTACAGGATTTTTTTTCCTATTTATCTGCATTAATTTACATTTATCTATATTTAGAGTTAGCTGCCTCTCTTTACGCCAATGACAAATCCTGTCCAACTGATCCTGTATGCTCCTACAGTCACTCAACGACGACAGCTTCCCGTTCACCACAGCATCATCAGCAAACAGCCGTACATTGCTATCCGCCCTATCCAAAAGATCATTTATGTCGATAGAAAACAGCAGCGGACCTACCACACATCCCTGGGGCACTCTAGATGATATCTTCACTCAAGTGGCGACAGAGGTTTGAAAGCCAGTTACGGTTGAGTCGGCTGGATCTTCGATTCAGCGTTCAACCAAAAGAGGGAATACGTCACAGTGTTTCCCTGCTCCTTGACAATGATAGCTGGTCGGGAAGTGGTTTAAATGTGACAGATCCTGGCTGACTTCATGGAAATGATAGCATTTATGTCACACTCGAAAATGTTCTGAAACAGAGGCAATGACCAAAGCGGCTATTGTCATATGGAAGTTGATCAGTTCGTAGAAGAATCCTGATGGCTGACCCCAGGGCATTCGCAAGTGGACATCTGATGATATGGGAATATATCACTAGGCCATCGCACATATAACAGGACATGGTCAGCGTCAGTCCGACCCGCTTCCAGGGCCACTTGGTTTATCCATGGCAACACCGTTATTTTCCTCATTAGCACCAAAAAAACAGTGCTGCCGCTGCAGTGTTAACTACACTAATACAGCCCAGTTTTTCGGTTACTTTGAACTTACAATAATCTTGCTTCCGTATTTCCAACTTTTAATTAAGTAAATTTTTTTCCTTGTCAAAAAATCAAATGGCCCTGAGTACTATGGGACTGAACTGCTATGGTCATCAGTCCCCTAGAACTTAGAGCTACTTAAACCTAACTAACCTAAGGACATCAAACACATCCATGCCCGAGGCAGGATTCGAACCTGCGACCGTAGCAGTCGCACGGTTCCGGACTGCGCGCCTAGAACCGCGATACCACCGCGGCCGGCTTTTGCTTGTCATGTGGGGACTTTGTCTTTAACTGCTAATTTACATTACTCTAATCAATTGGTAATACTGACGTTAGAATGCGCTTGCAACACGCACTGCATTTAGTCACCTTGAAATAACCTCAATCACGGTGCTGATTCGTCTCCACAGCTACTTGCAGCTATATTGTCTGTAGCTGTTCTCACACCTGCAGACGCGCAGCCTGTGTCAGAGGATTCACGCAGAGAACCTATGTTCTGAATCACAGACCATCTGGAAATTTCGAATAGTCAAAGATTATGATCTAAATCCCAGTAGACAGTGAGTGCAGCAGAGCTGAAGCACAGATTCGAATAATTGAAGGATTGCAAGGCAAACGACTACGACTTATTCAAACGAATGATCGCGGAATTTGCTTTAAGCGATTTATGGAAACTAGGGAAAATCTTTACCTGGGTGGCCGAAATAGGATTTTAACTACTGCCTTCCCAAATGCACCAACTCGTCGTGTTACGAAAATTTAATAATAAGATCTACAAGAAAATTCCGGAGAATTTACAGTCTAATCATGTTATGGCATTGCATCAGGTTTTCTTTTTCCCAGTGAAAGGTCATGTTGCATAGATTAACACGATCTCTGTGGATGCATTTGTGTCGCAGTCACTCAAATTTCCATTCATATGGATTAATGCTCATGGCTATAGTAAATGTAATATTCCCAAGATGTTGCAGCCATCTTCATCCCGTCGTCGTTTTGATCCAGCAGTGGATGCAAAATGAACGTACATTGCTGTTTCGCGAAGACATACAGAAGATCATCAGTCCCATATCCACCTGCTTAAACAGTCTCCTTGGAGCCATAACCTATTGAATATAGTCCCATACGGGAGAAAGCATACCGGAAAGTGTATTCATTGTCTCATTCGCAATTGAAATTAAATAATTAATTAAAAGTACAGAATGCCCGAGTAAACCCTAAAATTTTTTCTAGAGGAACAATTTAATTCAAATAAACTTTTACACTGTGATAGAATATGCTTATAATGTGGAAGAAGAGACCGTAATTCAATGAAATTATTGCCGTTCGAAATCACTGCCCTCCATATCCAAGCAGAGTTCGTATTCTCCTCGTTGCACCTGAACACACGCTGCAACATGGCTGGCGTAATTGCAAACCCCGCTGCCGAAATGCGCTCACTCAGCTGTTGCAAATCCATAACCTTCACCTCGTATGCCTGACTCTTGATGTGACGCCATGGAAAGAAGTTTACGGGCATTAGATCACCTGAGCTTGCAACCCAGAACCATAGGACTCGGGCCATCCAGTGTCCTCGGAACTTCTCGCTGAGGTAATGACACACAATGTGCCTAAAGTATGGTGGCGGGGCGCCGGCCTGTTGAAAAACCACCTAATCCAGTATGTTATAGCTGGCCGGAGTGGCCGAGCGGTTCTAGGCGCTACAGTCCGGAACCGCGCGACCGCTACGGTCGCAGTTTCGAATCCTGCCTCGGGCATGGATATGTGTGATGTCCTAGGTAAGTCTCATAGTGCTCAGAGCCAGTATGTTACTGGCAAACAATTGGGGCTGAGAGAATTGCTCGATCGCGTTGACGTGATTGCTGCCTCAGTAAAAAAAGAGCGGACCGTAAATGCGCTGTTCAGTGAGGCACAGCCACACTTTTACCTTTGCAGTGCTACGTTCCCATTCTACGGTGATATATGGTTGTTCAGCATCCCATATCCTGCTGTTGTGGCGATTGGCGAGGCCAGAAGCACGACAGGTAGAGTCAACACCGAACAAGACGTGTGCTAACAAATGTTCATTGCTTACTGCCTCAGTTAAGTAGTAACACATGGTCATGCGTGCTGCATGGTTCTCAGGTTCAAGACTACGGAGAACCGAGATGTGATAAGGGTTTTTCTTCAGTACGAAGAGCAAAGATTGCCACGTAATTGACATAAGGATGACGTGTTCCAGCTGAGGCGACATGTTAACGCTTCTGGTCTCTGGTCGATAGCTTGTCGTGTGGTCTCCACAGCTTCCTACGGCGTTCCTCGTCGCAAATATTCCCTCTTCGCTGGAACTTGTCGACTAAATCTGTAATAATTGTCTGCCATGGAGCTTCTGTACGGCAGCGTCGGCGGAAAGGTTCGTGAACCTTAACAAAGGGAGTTCGACTGATTCATCAACCGACAAGTCTGATTCTGAGATCAACATCTTTTTAGATAATCTGCAATACAGAAACTAAAATTGGACGATGTCCAGAAATGATTAGAGGCTTCCAGGTGCCCTGTAGATGTAGATGTACTTGGTGCGGTTCCATGAAAAACTGTGTCGCACAGAACACTGAATATCCAGAGAAAGACCAACATCACCAACTCTTATGGTTGGAACAAGCGTTTTTGAGATGGTAATTAAAAATTCGCGAAAACTCTTCGTGTTTTATTAGAATTACAATGAGAGCTGCACACGACAATTTAGACCTGCCACGATTTACGCAGCAAACACAGGTAGACAGAAAGGACAGAAGTAGCTGACACTAGACGCACAACCCCTCCTGGTGGAGATGGTGTCTTACTGGAACTACTCGTGAAATTAAGTTGATAAAGCAGCTCTAAACCGTAACATGGCGGTGTGTAACGTAACTATGTCACTGCCTCAGAAACAACGTGCTGCATTCGAATTGCGAATGCGAAGAGTTCGTCCACACACTCCTTTTGCATGACAATGCTAAACCACACACGAGCGATGTAACATTTGGAAAAATCCGACGCCTAGCGTTCACTGTCATGACTTGGTCCCATCCGATTTTCATCTGTCTCCAAAACTTAAAGAACACCTTCAACCAGTTCACTTTGATAGTGATGAAACAATGCAAGCTTAAGTGACATTATGGCTCACTCAACAATTTCAAATATTCTACAGTTACGATATCAAGCAATTAATCTTTAGTTGGGAGAGATGTATTCGTCGCCAGGGTAACTACGTTGAGAAACAGATATGTAGACGTGAAGAAAAACATGTAGAGTATTAATAAAGTCCGTTTTATTTGAAAAGATTTAAGAGTCTTCGTATAAAAAATTCGGAGGCGTTACTTTTCAGCACGCCCTTTGTTGTAACCTGTTGTGATCAAACAACAACGGACGATGGAGAGAGACCTTACGATGAAAACAAGCTAGAAGCAGCGGAGTGACAGAGACAACCAAACAAATCCAAGATGTCCATTAGTAATGAAAACAAAGAACGATAAACACGTTGTCTGTTGTTGAGCCGATGTAACGATTAGACTCGCTGGCTGAGCTGTTTTTTTTTTTTTATTATTGTGATTTCATTCCGCTGCCCCATATGGGCAGGGGAGGGCTGTCAGCAGCACAATCCACCGCTCTTCAGCCGAGTGATATTAAAACATACAAGAAGAATAAAAGGTTACACACATAAGGCGATAAAGGGGAACTGAAAACAGAATAATGGGAGAAAATGGAGGTAACAAATAGACTAACACGGAGACGTTCATGGAGGACAGTTAAAAAAAAAGTCATCAGAAACACAAAATGGACATGCACAGGTTAAAAGTCGGCCACAGTAGTAAAAACACTCCAGAACAACACACTTACAACCAACTTGGAGCACACATGATGAAGAATAAAACTGCTAGGCGTGACCTGCCGAGGGAAAGGGCAGAGAGGATGGAAAAGGAGGAAGGAGGGGAGAGTAAGGGGCAGCAGGTGAAGCGGAAGGATGAAGAGAGGAGGGGCATCAGTGGGTACACGAAGAGGCAGGGGACTTGTGGGGCGGGAGATGAAGAGGGAAGACAGGGCAGAAGGAGTGCAGTGACACTGAAAGGTGGCACAAGAGATGGAGGGAGAATAGGAGGGGAAAACCACTCAGGAGGATGGCGAGGAGAGGGAGCCCTGAGGAGGAGGCAGGAAGATGGGGTTAGAGTTGGTAGGAAGGGTAAATGTCAGGGAGAAACTCATCATCCGGGAGGGGTAGATGGTGAAAGTTGCATTGGGAAAGGAGATGGAGGGTGTGGAGATGGAGAGAGGGTGGGACACAACGGAAAGGCGCGGCAACTGGCTGGGGGTGGAGAGGATGGGAGACACCAGGCGGTGAGGGGGATCAAGGCGGCGGACAATATATAGTGTGCGGATGGGTTCAAGGAAAAGGAGAAGGTGGGGGAAGGGGATGAGGTAGTAGAGAATGCGCGTGGGGGACAGATGGCGGATGCAGAAGGCGAGGCTGAGCACATGGCGTTCGAGGACTTGGAGGCCTTTATAGAACCGGGGGGGGGGGGGGGGCGGAAATCCAAGCTACGCTGGCATAACAGAGGATGGGGCGGATCAAGGACTTGTAGGTGTGAAGGATGGTGGAAGGATGCAGACCCGCACATCTGGCCGGACAGTAGTTTGAGGCAGCAGAGGCGGTTGTGAGCCTTGTTTTGGATGGTAAGGAGATGGGGAGTCCTGGTGAGGTGGCGGTCGAGTGTGAGGCTAAGGTGTTTGAGGGTAGGAGTGAGGTGGATAGGAGGGCCATAAATGGTGAGGTAGAAATCATGGAGGCGGAAGGAGCTGGTGGTGCGGCCTATGATCATCGCCTGGGTCTTGGAGGGATTGACACGGAGGAACCACTGGTTGCACCAAGCGGTGAATTAGTCTAGGTGGGTTTGGAAGGTACGTTGGGATCTTTGAAGGGTAGGATAAAGGGCTAGGAAGACGGTGTCATCAGCAAACTGGAGAATATGATCGGGGAGGGGGGGGGGATGCTAGGGCATATCAGCAGTGTACAGGAGATAGAGGAGAGGGGAAAGGACAGAACCATGGGGCACGCCAGCAGAGGGATAGAAAGTAAGGGAGTTGGAATTGTGGATAGTCACGTAGGAGGGACGATGGGCGAGGAAGGAAGTAACGAGATGGCCGAAGTTGATGGGGAGATCATAGGTCTGGAGTTTGTAGAGGATCCCGGGATGCCAGACACGATCGTAGGTGTTCTGGAGATCAAGGGAAGCAAAGATAGCGGACCGGTGGGAGTTAGGTTGGAGGGAAAGAAGATTGGTAAGGTTAAGGAGCTGGTCGTCGGCGGAGAAGGAAGGCTGGAAGCCACATTGGGGAGGAGGAAGGAGGCGGTGCGGGTTAAGGTGGCGGCGAATACGGCGAGAGAGGATGGCCTCGAGGACCTTACTGAACATGGAGGTGAGGCAGATGGGACGATAGGAAGAGGTATCAGAGAGGGATTTGTTAGGTTTAGCTAACAGCAGGACACAAGAAGTCTTCCACACGTCGGGGTAAAATCCAATGGAGAGGAGGACATTGTACAGGGTAGCAACGACAGACAGGAAGGATGGAGGGGATTCCTTGAGGTGACAGTAGGTGACGCCATCATGACCAGGGACGGTGTTGCGTTTGGAGCAGAGGACGAGTGTGATGTCCAAGTACTGGAAGCTAGGGGCGAGTGGGGGGAGACAGGTGTCAGTGTGGTCAATGACGGTGGGAAAGAGGGAGTAATCAAAATGGGGATCGTCAGGAATGGAGAAGACCTCGGATAGGTGGGAAGCAAAACGGTTAGCCTTACTGAGGTTGTCAGGAATGGGTCGATCGTCATGGAGCATAAGGTAATGCGGAGTGGGATGGCTACCAGTAAGGCGGTGGAAGGCTGACCAGTACTTGGAGGAGTTGACAGGGAGGGTGGAGTTGAAGCGTGTGCATATCTGGCACCAGTCCCGGCGTTTCTTTGCATTAAGGAGGTTGGCGGGTGAGAGCATCCCGGTCACGAGTGCAGAGGAAGGAGCGGTAGAGCCTGCAGGATTCACACAGAAGAAGGTCGGCCTGTGGAGGAAGCGTAGGGCGGTGAGGGTGGATGAGTTTGGTAGGAACATGAGCCTCCACAGCGTCAGTGATGGTCTTCTGAAGGAAGGAAGAGGCATGGGTGATGTCACCAGGGTGGTGAAAGGTGAGGGGGTGGCTTTCTACCTGTAAGGCAATGCTGGCTGAGCGAGAGGCAGGCGCTTAAATGCTCTATTGGGTGCGCCGCTATTGGCCGCTGGAACCACATGTTGCACTGTGGCGCCCTCATGCTAAATGCCGGCCAGTACGCGCGCGTCGCCACAGCTTACGGCGCGATGGTGCAGAGGCCTCTAGGGATCTTCCACGTCCGTGACGTCTGACGGGGATTCAAATTCCGCGGGGCGCGGTAGCAGACACTCGTATTTCTGTTACATTTCCGGTGTAGGTGGAGTAGCACGTAGAGTTAGACAATTCCAACGACGATAGTTTGCTACGATTTTGTAGAGAACTTCCTTTAACCTCTCAGTGTTCTAAATACGGTAGTCTTTGGTCTGCATGACGATGATCATCGCTTTGGGCATTGCAACAGTATTCGTAATACTTACAGACTGACTGTCGCATTCTTTACCTACCAGTAACATCAGCTGAAATCACACGAGGTACGTCATTCGACAGGAGCTGTAACTCCTTTTCAGCAATGTTATCATACTGGCATACATTGCATAAAGACAAGTACGCAAAATGTAATCTTACCTGTGCAGCTCTTATACATGTGCATCAATGTGTTTCAAAAGTGAGTGCATCAACCTGTGGGACCAGGACCTCACCTTTTTAGTACTCTCCTCGTTGGTGCCAAGTGCGAGGCTGTTAGTGGAGAAAGCCCGAAATAGCCGCCGTTTGTGTAGCGCGCGCACGTTCTCCATCTGGACCTCGTTTAACCCCAGATCGTACTCCACCAATTGAGGCTGGGGTGATGTAGCTCCCTGCCTGCAAACAAAGAAAAATCAAAACCCACTGAAGCTGGAGTACCTGTAACAGATTTTACGAGCTACCATCTATAATTCAGTTACTCTCTCTCTCTCTCTCTCTCTCTCTCTCTCTCTCTCTCTCTCTCTCTATTTAGGTGTGTATATACTTATTACCACGAGTATTTTATAAAACACCTTGCAGTATCCCAAAATGTTTTTTTAGTTATTGCTACTTGTTTTGTATCACAGGCACTCTTCATATTATACTTCAGGTGGTACACAGCGTGTTTCAGGACGGATGGTCAGTACTCAGGGATATAACTGGAACGATCACTCGAAGCAAAAATTCTAGTGAACACGGGCACTAACACACACACCTTAAGATCTATGAGCACTGTGTTTTTGATGCCGTGAAACGGACCTCTTCTACTACAAGTACTTTGCTTCTCATATTTCTGGGCGTCTTAGTATGCATCAAAACAAGAAAAAAATGTCCAGTAAGCATAGGTTCTATAGTGGACACCTTAAGACCTACGAACACTTGCTCACCTTCGCTCCTGTGAAACAGATCTCTTCTTACAAACAAGTGCTTATATTTTTTAAAGTGTGCATTTTGGAACTCATGTTTACTAGACTTTTTCGCTTCAAATGATCGTTCCTGTCATATTTTAAATACTCGCTATGCTTCCTGGAATACCATGTTGTACAAACAAAACCCATTACTTTGTTCCAACTTATAAAAAATATGTCCACTCTTCTTTCATTTAGAGACTCTTAGAGTAAACTCCATAAGTGTCGGGCCGACAGCAGCACAGCGTTGGGATTTCTCCGTTGTGTCAAATCTGACACTGCCAGAGCACCTTGGAATGCCGCAGAAGATGCTTTGTAATGTGTCCCTTCCAATCCCATTGCGGTCTACATCTACATCTACTTCTACATGGATACTCTGCTAATCATATTTTTAAGTGCCTGGCAGAGGGTTCACCGAACCACATTTGTCTTTCTGTGCTAGCTCTGATTTTCGTTATTTCATTGTGATGAACGTTTCTGTCTATGTAGGTCGGCGTCCACAAAATATTTTCGCATTCAGAAGAGAAAATTAGTGATTGAAATTCGTGAGAAGATTCTGCCGCAAGGAAAAACGCCGTTGTTTTAATGATGCCCACCCCAAATCCTATATCATTTCAGTGACATTCTCTCCCCTATTTTGCGACAGTACAGAATGTGCTGCACTTCTTTGAACTTTCTCGTTGTACTCTGTGAATCCTATCTGGTAAGGCTCCACACCACGCAGCAGTATTCTAAAACAGGACGGACAAGCGTAGTGTAGGTAGCCTTTTAGTAGATCTGTTACATTTTCAAATTGGTTACCCTTCTACACAACATTTTCTATGTGTTTCCTCAAATTGCAGTTGTTCATAACTGTAATTCCTAGATATTTAGTTGAATTTACGGCCTTCAGATTTGGCTGGTTTATCATGTAACCGAAGTTTAATGGATTTCTTTTAGCACTCATGTGGATGACCTGACAATTTTTGTTATTTAGGTTCAATTGCCAATTTTTGGATTATACAGATATCTTTTCTAAATCGTTTTGCAATTTGTTTAGATCTTCTGATGACTTTCCTGGGCAGGATAAACGACAGCATCATCTGCAAACAACCTAAGACGGCTACTCAGATTGTCTCCTAAATCTTTTATATAGGTAAGGAACACCAAAACGCCTACAACACTACCTTGGGAAACGCCAGAAATTACATCTCTTTTACTCGATGACTTTCCGTTAATTACTACAAACTGTGACCCTTCGGACAGGAAATCACGAATCCAGTCACGTAACTGAAACGATAATCATTTAGCACGCAATTTCACTACAAGCTGCTTGTGTGGTACAGCGTCAAATGCCTTCTGGAAATCCAGAAATACAGAACCAAATTCAAATACCTTATCAATAGCATTCAACACTCCATGTGAGTAAAGAGCTAGTTGTTTTTCACAAGAATTATGTTTTCTAAATCCGTGTTGACTGTGTGTCAATAGACTTCTCTTCGAGGTAACCCACAATGTTCGAACTCAATATATGTTCCAAAATTCTGTTGCATTTCGATGTTAATGATATACGCCTGCAGTTTAGTGGATTGCTCGTACTACCTTTCTTGAACACTGGTGTGACCTGCGCAAGTTTCCAATCTTTGGGTACAGATCTTTCGTCAGGTGAACAGTTGTATATGATTGTTAAGTAGCGAGCTGTTGTATCAGCATACTCAGAAGACATCTAACTCTGGTGGATAAGGTAACCGTATAATTTTGCCCCTTAACATAGCATTTAAAATTTAAAAACTTAAGTTACCCATCAAGTTGAGGAGTTTAACACCACACATGCCGTACTTCAAGTAAAGTGATACTAATATGCATAATGCGAAGGGGCAACGTTAACTCGATACTAACATACATCCGCTGCTTTGCATGTTAATAGTCACGTAAGTATCGCAATCAGTTTGAACCGAAGTCGACGTAGCGAGTTCCCAGCCGTTGAGAGAAGTAGAACCAGGAACGCATTTCGAATGGGTCCACAAAAACAGCCGACCCTTCGCAGAGGGGAGGCAGACACCGTTAGCTAACAGTAAGCAATTAAGTGGGCTTCTCTGACTCACACCTCTGTGGAACAGAAAGAAACAACATAGCAAGCGTCCATGTGGCCGCTTCCAATACATGGAATACGCATTTATAAAAAAATTTTAAGTCGCACGAAATGAAGCAGGGCAGAGACGATAGGACAGAACACACACAGAAAGACCACACCTGATGCCTGGGAAGGCTTCTCGGAAAGGAATGGTTGCAGAATCCAAGGGGAGGCCTTTGACAAGAATGAGAAATATTGTCGCTGTGTTTCTTCTTTTTTTTTCCAAAACAGAAAACAGGCCACAGTGGAAAATACCACTGTTTTTAACGAACACTTACTTATCATGTGATGAAGGCGTGGAGAACACGAGGGTGCACGTGGACACCTTGTGCATGGATGGAGCCTGAGAGTATAGGAGCGAAACATGAATGCTATAGGACAGAAGGAAAATAGTTTCCACCCCAATACGCTTATCAAGCTTCACTGGGCCAAGAAACGACGCAAGTCGTACCATAATCTGCACTGCCCGCTACGAATTGTGGTAGGCGATAAACACAAGCTACAGTGGGGAGTGAACAAAAAAGATATACAGATCAGGGCCTTGAGGAGGAGGAGGAGATCTCTTCAGACCAGGGCTGTGTGTAGATGGAGCACTTATGCACTGTAGGCCTAGAAGAGTTTTTTTAGTGAACATTTACATTCACACGGTTCGAAAATCTCGTAACATCTCTTGAGTGGAGATTACGGATTTCGACCCGAGTTAGTTTTTTTCCGTGGAACAATTACAGACGGCGTAGATTTACACGTCGCTAAGCCAGAGCGAGTGGACATTGCCAATAGTTAAGCCAGGGAAAAACACAGTCTTTCGCTTCATGAACACTCAGGGCAGTTTCCGACTGATGATACAGTCAAAGTAGTAGTAGTAGAGGGGTTTTGGGCGCACGACGGCAAGGTCGTCAGCGCCCGATCAATAACATAGTGAGACGGGTGTCAAGAAAAATCCCAGAACAGGAATATAAAACGAAACAGAAAACATGGGTAACAATCGTTGAAAAACATGTGCTCACCCACACCAAAGCGTGGGATGAAGCAGAGCGTCAGCAGTAAAACATGGACAACACAGTAAGAAGATGATAGAGGGAGCTAAAACAAAGTAGCAGATGGAAGTGGCTGGCTGACCGCAAGGAAAAAAGGGGAGGAGTCAGCCACTGTGCTGCACACTAAAATCTCCAGCCTAGAAGTTTAGGCCAGAGTCCAGACACATCACAAAACTTAAAAACCCTAGACACACACGTCTCATCATTAGCTAAAACAGAAGGCAGATCCCCATCAACTTGTGCTTCTGCCCGTGCATCACGGCATAAAATGCAGTCTGTTAAAATGTGCCGGACAGAGATGTGCACACCACAAGCATCACAAAACGGAGGATCCTCCCGCCGTAATAAAAAGCTGTGTGTGAGAGGACAGTGCCCGATCCGAAGACGTGTGAGGGCCACCTCCTCCCGCCTGAGCAACCGGTCGGAGGAACGCCACGGCCGAGTGGTTGACTTTATCAACCACAGTTTATTGGCCGTCACAGTCAAAGCCAGAACAGTATTGAGTTTTACAGTTCCGCACAGCGTCGACGCGCCACCCTCATCATACGCCTCTGCCGACCACGGCAATCGCCGACAAAGAACGGTAAATACCATGTTCCTCAGGCGCTCAGTAACGGGGTCACTAACTTGAGTGTGCACTTCAATTCTATTGGTGATTGGAGTTGTATTATGCATTTTCTTCTCATTCCCTCATGTCCATGATATCCACGTTTCGCCTGTGTGTTCACAGGGCTTGAAAGTCGAGAAAGATATCAATAAATATACGTTATTGTCCACCTAAAATAGCATAGACAATGGGGTATATAGTAGCGTTGGGAGTGTAATATTTTGGAGGATAAATTGTTTTGTCATTGTTGTATTGTAAGTTACGCTAGGGGTTATGTTCTCACGTAGGAACGCTTTTGAAAGGTTGTTATTTGTTCATGTTTATCGCGATTAATTTCATTTTCGTGAATTCAATGTCAGGATATTCATAATTATGGAGGATTTTCCAATGTCACCAACTACACACTTGAACTCAATGTGTAACAAAAAGATTTAGTACAGGTAACAGTTGTTTGTGTTTTCTAGATTAGAGGCTACCTTTTCCTTATTGAAATATATTAGGGCATGTGTGACAGCTGTTGTTCTGATGTATAATCGCGAATACATCCAGAATCTCCTTACCTTGCACGACCTAGGCTCACAACCCCTTTAATTCTGACAGATATCTTCATGCATGGCAAATGGTAAGGATGGGATAAACCAACCCCAGGGGGGGGGGGTACATTAGATGGTATGCTCTCTGACCAGGAAGACTGCCTCCACTATTCCGAAAATATATACTTCTACGTTACTCAAGTTGGCAGCTGTTCTGTATTCGAATTCCGGAATATATACTTCGTCTTCTTTGGCGAAGGCATTTCAGTGATGAGCAGATAAAGGCTAAAACATGCCTTTAAAAATTTCGTGACTATTTCTGGGTGAAAAATCACTTTGTCCTTTCAATAGCTCTTCTGAGGCTTTTAGCAGGTGGATGTAAACTCCAAGCTCCTCTAGCATTTTCAAAGGTAAACATTTTGGAACTTTGTGGTACATTTCCATCAGTTCTCCTAGTGTACGAAGTTAACGTTTAGTACTTCTTTACATGTGCCTCAAATGCTGTCCTACTATTCTTACCATATCGTTCCTGATACGGGATCTTAAAACTTCACCTAGTTTGGCTTGTGTAACTTTTATTAGATTCAGTTCATTTGTTTTTGTGTACTTTGGAACTGTTATATCTGTTATTTTTTGCAATGCTAGGTTTATGCCTTAAGTTGTGTATTAAATCGCCTCGACTCCAGTTCTCTAAGGCTACGTTGGCTGGAAAAACTTGGCGATACTTTGTGATACTCACCCTTTGTATCTCAGTGATAAATTTCTTCTTAACTTTAATTTTTTTTACTTTTATCATTTGTATTATTTATTTTGTTTGTCACATACGCTGGACATCTTGTACCCTATATTCATTTGGTGTTGCTACTTGTTTGATAATTCCTAGTTCTGTTTACAAATCGTTTTACGTGAGTGGCAGTCTGGCGGCACTGTTGCACATGGCTTAGAAGTATGCTGTGTTATGTTGGAATGGGTGTCGTGAGATCTGTTCTGTAACATTCTCTGAGCAAGTGTCTTCTCGGTAGGCGCTGAAAAGTGTGGCTTCCTTTCACCCTATTGACAGATAAACATAAAAAAATTTATTGCTCTATTCGTTTCAGTTTCTAAAGTGAATGTTCCAATCAAAGTGAATGTTTCCATCAGTTCAGCTACCTACTTAATTTTTCTTTCCTTTAAACAAAAAAGGAGCCATCACTGTACGGCTTGTGATAAATCATCTTCTCTTTAATTTTTGGGAAACAGCTACAAAATTGGTTCTCTACGTTTGTCACAAAATTTCTGCCCTTAGTTAAACCACTGTCTTGCATAAAACCCTTGTCCTTAAAAAGATAATACAGTCCGAATCTAACTTGAACTCTAGCAAATCCAAGTGTTCTGAAATTTTACCCACACTAATTGACGAGTTCCTTCACATTATTCTTAAAAATTTCCAAAGTTTCTCAAAAAGTTAAATTGGTTTAGAGATTCATCAGTTTACAGCTTGTAATAAACCATCGTCTCTCTAGATTTTGAGAAAGACCTACAAAATTTGTTCTCTACGTTTTTCACAAAATTTCTGCCCTTCGTTAAACCAACGTCTTGCATAAAACCCTTGTCCTGAAAAAGATAAAACAGTCCGAGAATGTAACCTGAGCTCTAGCAAATCCAAGTCTTCTGAAATTTCACCCGTACTATTTGACGAGTTTTTTCACACTATTCTTAAAAATTTCAAAAGTTTCTGAAAAAGTTAAATTGGTTTACAGATTCACAATACCTAACAAGACCCGGCGTCCGTCCTCTGGGTACGCCTTTCACTATGATCACAAAGTAAATTTTATTTCTGACATAATAAGCCTCCTGTAATCAGTAAGCCGACTTAAAATTAAGACATAACGCTGTATTCAGGAGCTCATTAACTGCTTCCGTACCATTGCAAATAATTCGCAATGACACATTACATTTGTGCAGCTTTACTTGCACTTTGCTTCTGGTGTTTTTGGAGTCATTTTAGTCAATTTAAATTTTTCACCCAGAGAAAACAAAAATGGCGGATCTTCTAGTTTAGCCTTTAATTCCACTGGAACTTCTTTATCAGGTCCTCCTAATTTAATATTCTCAGTTCCATATTCCAGAATAGACCGCTTCATGTTGTTTCCGTAATCGTTTATGTAGATTACTAAATAGATGTACTCTTCATCAGCTTCGATTGTGATTACATCAGTAGAATCCAATCTGAATTAACTTCATTTATTAACTTCTCTCTTGTTAATATCTTTTCACCGTCTTTTCGCGTTGAATAGTTTCTTTAGTTTTGACTGCTGTACATGTCTCTTGGGATTTAGTTACTTCAGCTTCCCCACATTCTACATTTACTTCTGCGACCATACGCTTCGTTTTCTCTCATCTTTGTCCGAGATCGTGCTTAAGCCTTTTATTAAAAGTGCTTGTTCGTCACTGGTAAAAACAATGCGATTTACATTAACTGCCCAACGTTATGTTTCGCACATTTTCGACTTCTCTCCCTGCATATGCTATTTCTTGACAAAGATTAGCTTCTTCTTATTGCATCCTTTTACGAAATTATTCGTTACTTTCCATTTCTCACGCTAATTGCGCCTTCAGTTTGCCTAGATAGCAGTAGTGTCAGTAGATTACTTAACTATAAATGATAAACTTTCTTTTCCGATACATCTAGACTATATTTCCTGTCTTATCCACCCTTTATTACCAGAAAATTTTGATAGAGACGATTTAGCCTCAATCAACTCACCGCACTGGGGTAGGATGGGCACTCCACCATACATTTGCTGGGATGTTTTCTTCTCTATAATAAAATATGTTTTTCAACATAGAAAACCTTCATTAATCTTTTGCGTATAATGTTTTGGAATATTTTATCTGCCCTGGAAGCGGATAATAAGAAGCCTCTCAGATATAAGTGTCACTTAGGTAACTGAATGCCCATGGTGGAGCATATACTGACACAGAATACAGCCTTTAGTTTCTGTTGTAGCATCTAGCGGATAGCGGTCAGAGTCTGTTCACTAAGTTGGTGTAACTGCTACAAACATGTCTTGATCAACAGACAACTCTTGAAGATTATGATCTTCAACAGAGGTCACCATAACCATCATTAATTTTAAAAATCATGGTGAAACAACAGGGAAGATATCCACTACCTCGCGAGGTATACCGTAAATGTCCTGGGTTTTCTGGTCATGGCATGGAGGAGGAACAGGAACATCTTGAAAATGAGAAGAGTTGGACCTTTTCAAAATCTCTTCGCAAACACTATATTTCTACACGCAAGCAAAATACGCTACTTAGGACAGACAAACGTAAACAGCTTACAGATACACAAGAAAATTTGCGCATCCACCTCCTCGCAGCGTAAGAGATTCATTTTATAGGTGAAAAGAGGCACACCAACAATGTTTGGTACATCATTTGCGATTCACACATTAGTCATAGACAGCAGTCTAGATTTCAGTTCAGTGTCAAAAGAATCTCTACATTAACCTTCCAAAAAGGAAACAAAAGATACGCAATCATCAAAGCACATGCACCAACAAACTATCGTTACAGAAAGAAACCGCGAGAAGTTGAAGACTTTATGAAAGACAAGGAAGAAATAACAAACAAAATATCGGAACGACATATAAATGTGACAGAGGACTTCAATGCACAATTACGCAAAGAGAGAAGAACAAGCAACTCACAGGCCCATACAGAGAACATAATGGCATGAACAAGAACGGAGAAGAGCACATACATTATTGCCAAAATTTTAACTTAAAAATTATCTTAACGAAATTTTAAAAACGAAGACGAAAACTCACACCATGGAAAACGTCCAAACACATAAGGGGACAATTCCAAATAGATCACGTAGCTATAACAAATAAAAAATAAAAAATAAATTTTGAACGTGAGAACAAGCAAAGGGCACCTAAAGGGATCTTCACTTGCTAGAAGTAGAGCTTATGCCATTCCAAGCAACAAAAGAGAACACAGAAGAAAACCATCAGATCAGAACTAAAGAAAATTGGACACTCCTCGCGAAAGCAATTCATAAGGCAATGGACTGGCAGTCAGCTTGCCAGGAAACGCAACCACAGATGATGGAACACTGCACATGACCGTGCCATTCAACGAAGAAACCAGTTATGGAAGTTTAGTAGTAACGGAACAACAGAAACGTGGCGGTAGGATTTCCAAAAAGTCCAGAAACAATTCTCGAAAGGTATTAGAAGACAGAAAAGCGTGTACGACAAAAGTATACTAAATAAATACAAAAGGTATCAGCCTCCCAATATCTATTTCAAAACAACAAAAGCATTCCATAAACAATTAGTAAAAAGCTGCCAAATTCTTTAAAAACCTTGGATGAACTCCACAATTCCAAAAAGCCTAAAAAAATAAATTTCACGACAACAATATCAAATCAAAAATCGTAATCGTCCGCAGTTAAAGTAGTAGTGGAGATTATTAAACAACTAAAAACAATAGAGCCTCGGGAGAAGATGGCATTACCACCGAGCTCTGGAAATTCAAAGACAAAACATCACAAAAAATTCATAAACCTCTCACAGAAATATGCATTGAGAAAATCGCACAGGAATGGAAATGCGCGTTGATCTGCTCACTGCACAAAAAGGGCAGCAACACAGACCCTACTAACTACAAAGGTACAGACAGGGCTGGACAAAAATATGGATTCAGCAAAAACACAAAGACATTACCATGCTTAATAATGTGCAGGGAAACCGTTGGCGTTCAGTACTTCCAGTTGTCTCGGAGTGGATAAATACAGGTCCTATATGGTTCTTAGGGTAATCTCATACCATTCTTCCTGCAAAATATGGCAAGTTCCGGTAATGATGATGGAGGTGGACAGCAAACACATTTTATTCTTTCCAATGTAGACCACAAACATTGCTGTGGTGGCCAGGGGGATGCGACGATTCATCCTCGTGTCCACAAAACCAGTCCTGGACAATTCTAGCTATGTGAACAGAGACCCTGCCGTCTTGGAACACAGCATCACCATTGGGAAACAAACACTATATCATGAAATGCATATGATCAGCCAAAATGATCACATAAACCTTGGCAGTAATGCGATCCTGCAGAGTAACCATGGGTCCTATGGAATACCCCCACCAAGTTTCACATTTGGGTTGCAGACTCGGCCAGAAGAAAAAAAAACAGCTTGAAACAAGACTCACCCGGCCAAATGACATTATTCCATTGCTCTATAGCCCAGGCTTCGAAATAATGTTTTTGTGCTATCGGGATCTGCATCATTGAAGTGTAGTTTCAGAGTTGCACCTCGGACCGCTATCCCTTCTTACGGAGCTCCATTCGTGTTAGTTTTGGAGCTGAGAGGTTACGTGAGTGCGATATTTAGTTTTGCAGTGAACTATACAGCTCTCGTCCTCTTATTTTTCGTCACAGTCGTCTTCAATGATCATCTGTCACGATATTTTCAGAAACGTTCGTCCGCGCTGTGGCTGAGAGGATGATTTTTTCCTGATTTCACTGTATGTGGTAGAAATATTCGATATGGTTCTTCTTGAAATGTCAAATACTTCAGCTGTCTTGGTTACGGAAGTACCCACAATATGAGCGTCACCTACTTGCCCACGTTCGAACTCAGCCAGCGTGACAAAATACAATCACAACTACACAGAACATTGTTCTGATCAGGACTGACTCGTGCAACATATTGAGAATATTCCACAGGTGCCGTTCGTGGT
Organism: Schistocerca gregaria; assembly: GCF_023897955.1. Taxonomy (NCBI): domain Eukaryota; kingdom Metazoa; phylum Arthropoda; class Insecta; order Orthoptera; family Acrididae; genus Schistocerca; species Schistocerca gregaria. The sequence goes on along the minus strand of NC_064920.1, from coordinate 211,237,567 downwards.
CAAATACAACAGCACCTGCAGGATTTGCTAGCTACTACTTATATGTTCAAACATGCTTTTCATGCAGTTCTTCCTTATTTTTGTTCAAGCTCTGTATCTCATTATCACCAGTCGCTTACAAAAGTCTCTCCGAGACACTACTCAGTAGAACAGAACTACAAAGTGACGCAAAGATGGGTGAATACTAAGCAGGCTTCAGAGAAAGGATATTAGCTATTGAACAGATTTGGAATCTGCAAACACTCATGAAGGTCAGGGAGACGGATAACACTATAGTCACATTTTCGGACTTCAAGCGTACGACACTAGAAGCATGTGGAATTGACAAAAATTTTAATGTATTCATACAACAGATAGTACCAGACACAACATCCACAATAAAAGTTATGTTAGAAATCTCAGAACGATTTTAAATACGTAAGGGAGTAGACTACGAAATGGGCTCGTAGCTCATTCATTCAACATACTCTTTGACAAAATCAAACAACGGGAGGATAAAGTAAAAGGAGAAACATGTGCAGACAAAGCAGTCATAAAATTCCTGGCGTGCGACACCAAAACAGATCTACAGATATCGTATAAGAAAACGCATTACATAGAAAGAAAGAACAGCACACAAGCCAAAAAAATACACGAACACACAGATAAGCTCAGGGATCTGAAAAGAATACGCCGACTTACATTCTGTGGACGCGTACTTAGAATGAACAACAGATTCACGAGGAAGATTTTTGATACGATAAGCAGATCAATCATAAACCATTTAGCTTCAAGAAATACAAGGAGACTTACAACAAGCAGGAATCAGTAGGTAAATGATAAATGAAAGAGATAAAGTCAGAAGAAATATTATACGAATATTATATGAGAAGTAAAAGAAAAGAAGGGAACAGGTGCAACGTTGACAAAACAAAGGAAATAAGAACAGAGCCAAATCATGAAGAGATTTTGGGCAGAGAAAAAGACGAATGAAACAACGAACAATACCAAAAACAGTACATTCAAGAATGCTGAAATTTAAATGGTACTTCGAATAACTAACCTGGAGGTAATTAATCGAGTTGGGGAAAAGATCTTTACAGCGCAGCTTATCTAAGAGAAAGAATAAGGTGTGTCAAGGACGTTGCATTGCTTCCCAAAGGAACGGCTGGAGCATGGCCTTCATCAGATTGGCAGTATTGGAGAGGGCATTATCGTGAACAAGATGATTCCTCGTCGGGCAGCATTCCGACAGTCCGAGGGAAAACGGAAAATCTGACAGTGGAAGAATCCGACACCTCCCCCGCCAAAGAAACCCAAAGCTGTTCACAGAAGTTCCGATAGGTTATTATGACCTGCTTCTTCGACTACAAGGGCCCTCTGCTCATCGAGTCCCTCGAGAGAGGGACAACAATCAATGCACAGTGATATGAAGACATCTTGCAAGAACTGCAATGCGCCGTAAAGTCAAAACTCCCAGTAATGCTGTCAGACAGGATCATCCTGTTCCACGATAACGCCCATCCTCACCCTGTCAAATGCATGAAGTCTACGCTTTGGGAAACGCTGTAGCACCCTCCGTACAGCCCACATCTTACACCATGTAAGAGTCACACCTCTGATGACCGAAGAAAGATATGCAAGGACGTCGGTTTCAGTCTGACGAGAGATTGCAAGGGTGTGTGTGGTTGTGGATCTATCAACCGTCGACCGCATTCTACGAAACAGGAATTGATGAGACATTCTTAACGTGTGGTGATTACCTTAGAATGGAACCATTCCACTGTCCCGTTGTGGCGGGTGTTAGGTTTCATTAGACTGCTCCTTACAGAATCGTACTTTCTCGTAGTATTTTTAATAACTTCTGTCACCTGCTCTACGCTATTATGAATGTAAAATGGGAACAAATTATGAACTACTGTCATTATTCAGTAGTATTATATACGTTATTCACCAGAGAATGTTGACTTCACTGTAACATACTGTAATGAGCCAAAATATTATGAGCATTGAACATGCCGTTCTATGGTGTTGTGGCCCATGAGATGGTGAGGCACGCACAAGGTGCGCAAAATAAAAGTTCAAATGGTTCAAATGGCACCGAGCACTATGGGACTTAACAGCTGTGGTCATCAGTCCCCTAGAACTTAAAACTACTTAAACCTAACTAACCTAAGAACATCACACACATCCATGCCCGAGGCAGGATTCGAACCTGCGACCGTAGCAGTCGCGCGGTTCCGGACTGCGCGCCTAGAACCGCGAGACCACCGCGACCGGCGCAAAATAAAAGTGGCTCAGATATTATTTATAAGACTGATGAGGAACTGGCCCATGTTAAAGAACGAGAGAAGTGGCTATAACAAAAAATTTTGGAAATCGGGATTGGTGAACCAGTAGGTTGCTGTTATGTGTCTGCACATGCCCGTCCCACGCATGATCTACCCCAAGTACTTCGTCGTACCGTTACATTTGAGTGAGAGAGAGGAGCAGACATGTTTAGTATGCACTTGAATACAGCAGCAAAATAGTGCTCACAGTAAAACAGCGCATAGCCACTGTCGAATGTTATGCATTGGACAATTAGTGGGAAACGTGTGCGGATCTGTATGCCCAAGAATTCAGCCTAGAAGTGTTTTGACAAAATATCCAGTACAGGATGCAAAGCTCAACTAAGCGGCAAAATGTCAAGGAGCAGGTTCTTTGGTAAATGACAATGATAACTATCAGAAAAGAGCTCGTATACTAGAAAATGTTCCTAGAGTATAGCAAAGCCCGGAATGAAGTCCGACGAAATCTCAACGCCATTACTCTGTGCTAGTGAGAATTAAGGTGTCTTGTCTCTGTACATTATAGAAATGCACCTTCACGCCGGCCGCTGCGGCCGAGTAGTTGTAGGCGCTTCAGTCCGGAATCGCGCTGCTGCTACGGCCGCAGGTTCGAATCCTGCCTCGGCCATGGATGTGTGTGATGTCCTTAGGTTAGTTAGGTTTAAGTAGTTCTAAGTCTAGGTGACTTATTACCTCACATGTTAAGTCCCATAGTGGTTATAGCCATTTGAACCATTTTTAGCACCTGCACCTACAACTTCACAAATTTGCTGTTATCCTTTAGTTAAATCATCCATATGGACTTTTGCCTACTGAGTTCCATCGGTGGTGTCTGAGTGAAGAATAATCACGACTCATGGATCCTCGGTCTGTCGTTTCCTCAGATGAGGCCTGGTTCAGACTGCCAAGGTATGTGAACTCAGGGAATATGCGCCAATATGCACCACAAAATCCCCATTAGTCCTTCGAAGGTCGGTCATATAACCTCAAGATTATGCTGGACATGTAATGTTTGGTGTCTGTTTCATAACACAATTCTTTCACCAAACTGTCAATGCTAATCAGTATGTCGACAACTGTTTAATTCATATATGTAGATTGACACACATAAGATGAAAGACTCCATTGTTATTTTCAACCTTGTCAGGAGTGCGTGAGGTGTTCGTTGAGGAGGGGTAATCAGCAAAGGCAATGTAATATCCTGGCCACCTGGATCGTCTGATGTCTCTCGTTATGGTTTGATACCTGTGCGACAAGCTGAAGGGTCAAGTGTACTCAAATAAACCTCACACACTGGAATACCTACAACACAACATTGGAAACACTACTGCTGGCTACACGTTTCTCCCAATTTGATAAGCCGAGTGCGGTGCTGCATTGTCGTCATGAGTGACCATTTCCAGAATCCTCTGAGGTGTTCATTAAGGAGGATCAATCTTACGTCAGTCTTATTGTAATTATTTTCCAAGCCAGTTGTATGTTGCCCACTCTATATACAAGGAGAGGAGAGACGAATGGAGAATGGTTCTTTTGACAATCATGGCTACAACTGAGAAAACCCACTGATGTAAGGAATTATGCCCCTACATCTGGGAACGAACTTCCTGCAAGTGGCAAATCTGATTGGCTGTTCGTGTGCTACTGTCGAGCATATATGAGAAGTGTTTTAAATGTGGTGAAGCAAAGAGTAGTCAACAAGGTGTTGTACGCCTTGCCTCCTCACAGAATGTAGAGGTCAGACACTTGGCATTCTATAAAGCAAGATGGACGGCAATCCGTAGTAGATCTGATAAGAGAGTGCTTTGATGGTGCAGGCACCACCGTTGCTGAGTACACTATTCAGTTCACATTTTTAACATGGTTTCTGCAGCAGACTGCCCTTATGTGCTCTCAATTTCACCCAACAACACCCTCAATTATGTATGCAATGGTATGGGATTATCTAAGCTGAACCATGGATCAATTGAAACGTGTCACTTGTTGAGATGAATCGTGTTTGTTGTTACACCAGATCAATGTTTGTGTCTATGAACTGCTTCATCAAGGTAAACAGGTATTCGAAACTTGCTCAGCAGGTCAGTGACGATATTAATACGCTACGAGTGCAAGTCAGTTAGACTTCCATGAGACCTGTGTTATTAATCAAATGCACCATAACAGCTGTGGATTAAGTGAACATTGTTGTGGCGTGACCTGAATCTCTTCATGGTTAATGACATCCTCAATCGGAATGGCATCGGCAAGCAGGATAACTGTCTGCAGTACAATAGTTTGAGAAGCATCACGTTGTACTCATGTTGATGTCTTGGCCATTAAAATTGTAGTGATCTGGACCTGAAGGACGACCATACCTGGGACGCCATCTAGCACCAGCTTCGTGCCCAGAAACCACTAGTGCCTCAAACCTCCGGAAACCTACCCAGTACTTATCTGCTGGCCGTTGAGGCCGAGCGGTTCTAGGCCCTTCAGTCTGGAACCGCGCGACCTCAGATGTTAAGTCCCATAGTGCTCAGAGCCATTTGAACCAGTACCTGTCTAACCAATACCATACATAATCACTATTGTTTTACTTTCCAAAGTTGCAGCAACACATTTGTTACTGTAAAACTACCTGAGTATCCAATGAGTATCTATGTCTTCCTATATTCTGCTAGCCTTCTCCTGAAGGCTAAGCGCAAATTGAGACGTGTATAGCACGTATGACGTGACAAGACACTTAAAGCACGACGCGCACGTTAGGCATGTACAGCGCTGGTCCATCGCATGCTAAGATGTGTACACATTCTTTGCATGTGCCGGTTGGCGACGCTCTGCGCTGGCAAAATCGAAGTGCGCGCACCCTGTAATCTTTCACAAACGATTTTACAGAAACTATTCAGTAAAATTATTTGATTTTTGCCTTGCTTCTAGTGTTATACGTCAGATTCGTGGCTAAGAGGCCATCATCTCGCTGATCGTCACACTTATTGTGCTGTACACGTTTCAGTAAGATGCTACGCAAAATTCGAAAAGTTTGCTATGAAAAATAGGGGTCGATATGTTCAAATGTGTGTGAGCTCTTAAGGGAGCAAACTGCTGTCATCGGTCCCTAGACTTACACACTACTTAAACTAACCTATGCTAATAACAACACACACACCCGTGCCCGAGGGAGGACTCGAACCTCCGGCGGGAGGGGCCGCGCAGTCAGCGACATGGCGCCTTTAACCGCTCGGCCACTCCGCGCGGCTGGGTCGCTTTGATTTTGCATTTGCTGCATATTACACCCTATGTTGCTACGCATGAAATTAGCGAACATGCTGAATTTTTCTATAGACTTCGGAGGAGGTTTTTATCTGCCTCCGACCTCGAGAAAATGGATACTATGTACAGAGTTCACATCCGATCACACGCCCGCGAGAATAATATTCACAACATCGCTCATATATCCTAAACCGCTCTAGACACAGAGACGAGATTTTGGCGAGTGATAGAATACATTGCCAGTTCGTAAACACACGGAACTTTCTTATCTATACCGATATAGCAGAAGTCATACTACCTATTTTATTTTTTTCACTTTCGTGTCTGTAATTTCTTAAGAGTTATCGACAGCTAGAGAAACAAGAGTTACCTAGTATGAAAATAAACACGAATTTTTTTCTCTTATTTCCTACAAACCGACACAATTAGGTTTTTCGTAAGCTATTCTGCTCTCTGATCGCCAGTTATTTGTTTAATGAGCCACTCTGCTTAAGAATTCTGTCGCAATAACTGCTGTAAGATGAGTTTGTGCAAATTGTACTGTGTTTTGGCCGTTACTCATAAATGATGAAGCTTCTTCAATGAGAAAATGTTAACCATTCGCACAAAAATAAACTGCCTATTCTGTTGGAATTTTGGTTGAATCCCCGTAATCTAACGTATTTTTAACACTGAACGACTGGACTGGAAACTTACCAAAGTACTTTATTCCTTTTCTTCATCTGAGCAGTATTAAAATAATGACAAGCGTTCTCTTCAGGCGGAACTACAGGCATATGCCAGATGCTGGTTACTCACCTATGACTGGTCAAGCTGACAATGTGTAAATCGCGGATAAAATAGCTGTTTTGCGAAAAATAAGCAATTGATCGGTCCCACAGGAAAATGGTCAATGTGCCGTCAGCAGCTGAGAATAATGAGGGCATCAGGGTTGCCGAAGCTAGCCAGGTGTGTCTTGTGAGAGGGAGTTCACGGCTTTCTAAAAACATTCTCATGAAAGAACATCTACCTTTGTCAGCAATACATTTCAACAAGTTAAGTATATCACCTCACCACATTCTTTCAAAATACTCATACTTTCGGAACAATACAGGCCATTAATTCATTTGTATAGGCCTAATTAGTTCATTTAGTTTACTTCTGGTAGCGTGTATGCCCTGAAATGCTTTTCCTCGTCACGCCAATTCAAACATTGTTATTCGTGAGGGCTTCTCGACTGTTTCTAGCTTACAGTGGAAATGTGATGTCCACATGTACGTAGTGTAATGTCTCTTATTACTTCCATATTGAAGTTAAGATAGCGAAACTTACGTACTTCATATCTTGGACGCTTTTCACCAGGGTAGCAAACGGGTCGTACCTGTGAAAATTACGCCTTTATGGCTTTTTGCCACAGATCGTAGAGATACCTCAGCATAACAGGCAGCAAGTAGGTAACCGTGTTTTACTTGGCAGCATTGCTTCTAGATCATACGATTTTATAATAATCTAACTTCCTTATTCATTACCCTTACGATGAATCATCTGTCCCTTCTCATGATCCGGAAACATTCTGGAGGCAGATGATGTAATCCCAGTGGCTAATGGCTTACCATTCATTGAACTGTGCATTTTTCTCGACAAAAGAATAAACTAAGCAAATAACTATACAGATATATGTAACTGAATACTATTATGTACTAACGAAAAGAGATGAAGCGCTTAAACTGCGAAGAACGAAACACTACTCAGTGATAACAAAATACAATATACTGTAAGGTTCACCTCCCATTCACTGTCCATCTGCTGCCCCTCTCTTTGTCCATCTGCTCCTCTCCTTTGCTCTCTCCACCCCCTCTGAGTCCAACTCTTCTTCCCTCTCTCTCTCTGGCCATCTTCTCTTCCCCTCTCTTTGCCTATTTCATCCTCCCCTCTCTCTGTCCATTTTCTCCTTCGCACTCTCTCTATCCATCTCTTCCTCCTCTCTCCCTCTCCATCTTCTCCTCCACCTCTGTCTGTCCATCTCCTCCTCTCCTCTTTCCTTGTTCTGTCCATCTCATCCTCTGCCTTCTCTTTGTCCATCTCCTCCTCTTCCTTTCCCATCCATTTCCCATTTTCCACTCCCCTCTACTGGCCATCTCCCTCTACCTGAAACCATCTTCTCTTTCCTCCCTCTAAGTCTGTCCATCTCCTGCTCCCCCACCTCTCTCCACGTTATGAACACCACAATAACGGAGGGTTGTAGGTTTCATCCCCCACAGTATGCCTTTCCTCATAGAAGTTACATGTGCACCAGAATTGGCTGAAATCAATGCAGGGGCTTAGGAGTAGCCGTGGCTTTACCAACATACTCACGTGTCATATATATTTCACATACCAGTACATGTTTCACATGTATCTCTATAAATTTCGCCCTGCAGTTTCGTTTACTGCTTCATGTCTCTTGAACTATATGTCGTACGTTTCAAGGTATATCCAGAGGTACATGTGGATACAGTTTGCGAAATGTGTTGCGAATAGAGTTACTGGTAAATAAGTAATAAACTGAAACGTGATGCATGATGAGGCAGTTCTTTTACACGTCTCGGTCCTGGCCACGCCATATCTCCTTAACTATGTATCGTGCAACGATATATTTTTGCAGTTACATTTATAATTTTATTTCAAAACTGTCTACACAATATGTTGCAAAAAAGAGTTAGCAGTAAAAGTGTAATGAATTAAAATAACATGCTTGATATGGTAATTTTACTGCTTGAACAGTTAAAATGTAGTAAACGAAAAACTTTTTAGGTGACATTATGTTAAGAGATCTTCAGAGAGGAAAAGTTTCTCATAGGTTACAAATTATGTGCATGTTGGTTCAGGGCACTAAGTTCTCTCATTCTCCAATATTGGACAAATATAGTCAAGCTGCCTGCACACCGTGAGCTACACTTCTTTCTCTTCAGTCTACCTCGGACCAACAGATGGGGATCCTAGCCCAGAATGATTCTTTCCAGACAGTAAGAGGTATGTGTGCCAAGTACAGTATAAATCGGTTCAGTCATTTAGGAGGAGACGTGAAACTTATATGTATAAATTCATCAATTTTTACAATATGGAGGGATGTCGATGATCGTGTACATACGCTGTCATCCACGCAGTGCAGGCGGTGGTTATAGTTTCTTGGCTCATAAATGCACTTTAGCCATTACAAAAGCTTACTCAGATAGGCTAACTATTGAGCTCTTTTTATTGTTTCACAATTTTTTGTACTGTTTCCTTTGAAATTACAGATTCGCGGTAGTGTTATGAACCAATATGGAATCAACGATGTCTTCACAAAAGCGCCTCAGAACTTCTAGTGAAACAGATGGAAATAGTTCATTTAAGGCTGTTTATTCCCGACAGATATCCACTACGTCTGCGTATAACTCACAAAGTACTTGAGGTTCATCTTTTTTTTTAAATTAATGAATGTTAAACATTTCCCGATAAAAATTATGAAGCCGACGACCATAGGCTGGTGTAATACCAGAAAGCGTGCTTGACTACCTCAAGCTAGTGAAAGTCTGCTTCATCAAACCACTAACAGTCCAGCATAGATGGAGATCTTTGGGGCGCCGTCACCTTAAATGGATCATCACGTACGTTTAAACTTACTAGGGACGTGGCGAATTATTCCTCCCCCCCCCCCTTCCACTCCCCCCAATAATGTATGTTGTTTGCCGTTAATGCAGGATGAACTCATTTACTTGCTGTTTTACTCCTACCCAGGGTATACAAATGCAGTATTGATTGTTGTACTGTGCTAATTCTTCAAATGTATGGAATGAATCATTATAGGTTATGGTTAACAGATCCCCTTCATGAAAAAACGTAGTGAGAATTTCACACGTTGAAGTTTCTCTCACTGGAACAGTTCCTTCATGGACATTGTGCAATGATAATTATTCCGTACATGAGGCAGATGCTTCAAGTTAACTCTGAATGATTTCTGTCTTATTGTATTCAGAAAGAAAATATGTCACAAGGATTCATTTAATTTCTCTGCTTTTCACTCCAACTTATTAGCTCGCAGGAAGAATGCTCGAATGACATTTCTTAACATATACAGAATACAAGAATTAAATAATAGTATAGGGGGGGGGGGCTATGGGTGCAGTTTTGATATCAAATGGATATGCAAATTAATAAATTGATCAATTAATCACCCCCGCTCACCGCCACCACCGATCATTTCCACTCCTACCGCCAGATGAAGCTAAGTGTTTTTCTCGGCGTGCAGAGTTGCCCATCCTGAGTAAAATCAGGAAAAAGAAGAAATTAGACTATTTCGGTGCGAAAACTACCGATCACCGCAGAATATCCTCGCTATTTTAAAACCGTCATCAGAGTAAAGAAATAGCAGTAATTTAAACTCCACAGAAAAAAAATCTATATTTCGCAATTTCTTGAGTCCACTGTCTGCAAATAAACTATCACGCTCTATTTTATTACAAACATTTCAAGACAATCTTTCACTTCATTGGCACACATGTCGGAAAAAAACATTAATTTTACGTTTGACAGCAAGAAGCTATAATTCAAGAGAATGTAGCTTTTTTGTACAGTATGACAGGTCCCCTTTTACCAGTGCGATGCTATATCGTACTAGCGTTTACGAAAAAAATCTTGAGAGCCTGTCTCGCCCTGTCTAGGTGGGAGATTGAAATTTCGTTGAAAGATATAACAAGAAAAACGCCTGTCAAGAATCTTTCCATAGTGTCCTAGCCATCTCTTCCGCTCTTTCTACCCTCCAGGAGGCACATCAATGATATTAATTTCATCGGCTAATTAATTAAATTGATCTTGAGAGTCATTTGTATAGCGAGTTTTTTTTTCAGCAGGCGGATTCCACTCGTCAAGTAGGACAACTGGGAATCCATGGAGGGAACACGATGTTCTTTTCGAGGAACGCTATAGAGAAATGACATCTGAAGCTGACCACAAAGGGATTTTACAACCCACAACACACAATCAGCAAAAGGACCACGCTGTTAAAAACACGATCATAAAGCCCATGTTACCATCACGCTGCATCAAAAGGCGGTATTGAGTCTACAGAGGCACCCATAGGTCACTGGCAGTGCTACGCTTTCAGGCAGAAATGTACGCAAGTTTGGAATCAAGTCTATCCATTCAACCACATATTTGTGTTGGATCCTGTGGAAGCGTCCTTTAATGGTTACAGCTACTTGTGTGCCACTCTCACACCTCGAAACAAGTCACTTTTTTTCTAACCTATCTGCTAAGTATCCCATACACCAAGAACCGCTTTTTTAGACAGTCCCTCTGCATCTTCTAACTGCTGCTAAGTACCTGCCCTGCTCTCACTGCAGCTTAGTCCATGCGATCGTTCAAGTTTAGTCTGACCTGTACAGAAGTCGGAGAGCGCTACACATAAGACCCTCTGCATCCTCTGGGGAAATGGGAAGAGCTGAGTTAATGCGACAGGAGCGCGTTTGACCACTCGGTGGAAATGGAAACATGGTGTCATATCTTCGCCAACCATGTACAGTGCGTAAGGCCATCTTCAGACTAAGCTTTCCCCTGCAACACTAGGTAGAAGAAGAGATTGTATTACTTATGGTGGTGTTTCTTGTTGGGAAATACATGGCGTGGAGGAAGGACAAAGATTTTTCTACTGCATTGCGTCACATTCCAAACTACATACAGGTAGCTCGAAGGAGATCTGTGTTTCTCAGGGTGCATTCATGTCTATCACCCAAAAACATGTGGTAACCCTATTAAATATACAGGTATTAGTTCATTGGGGCAGGTGGTTAATGATCGAAGTTTCTTCCACAGACCGGTGTGAAGTTTCCTCACTTGTACTGTAGAATGACCATATCCAACAGACTGTCAATCACACGAGAGGGTTCCTGTAATGCTCCTTCATAAGCAGTTTAATACACTGTTGTTTTCAGTTATAACACACCCAATTAGTGTACACAGCCGTGCACTTTGTTGTTTTCTGCCATGACTTAGAGATGCGTGTCAGCTGCTGCTAAACCGATATTAACATGTTTCGATCCTGTGGCTCTCACAGAAAACTGAACATGGCATGGCATAAAAGATACAGCTATATTTACTGTACTACATTTACAAGTAATTTTGGAACATGGGACGTGCGTGTACCGGGGAAAGAAACTTTTGTTTTTCGTCGTGAAAACATTCTACTATATGTCTATTGGGTAACAGAGATGCGCGCGAGTTGCTGCTGTCTACGATCCTATCCTGGAGAAAAAGATAACCATATGCCTCATACTTGCATACGCATTAAAGAATGACAGAGTGGATGGAGTGATAAGGTGAGATGGAGTTGTAGTGAGGTAGGATTCAATGGTAGATGGACGATACATTCTAGTGAAAGAGAGGGATATGTCGCTGTATGTCATTTGACCATTTTTTTCGTTGCTGTGTCGAAATACATCAGTTGTCAGACATAATCTCAGAACGACTCCCATACAACTGCCGGTTCTGTGTATGACTTAGAGCACTGTCTACGTGCAGTCGTAAACAGCAAACCTCTAGGTCATCAGAGGACTTTCATCCTGTTTCGACACATTCCTCTCGACGAACGATGTTTTATGCCACTTACTCCATACCCCTGCCACATCTTGAGTATAAAATAGAGTCTTCAGTTTCATAAGTATGATGATTATAGGTTAGCGACATGGGTTTGTGACGTACTACAATCCCCGTGTATACATTTGCTTCACAGATGTCCGGTTTACGGAGTTAGTGGCGGAATGACATGTAATTTCACATGTCAGATACCACTGCTATGGGTTTGTCCCTTTCTTTACAGGGTGTTACAAAAAGGTACGGACAAACTTTCAGGAAACATTCCTCACACACAACGAAAGAAAATATGTTATGTGGACATGTGTCCGGAAACGCTTACTTTCCATGTTAGAGCTCATTTTATTACTTCTCTTCAAATCACATTAGTCTTGGAATGGAAACACACAGCAACAGAACGTCCCAGCGTGGCTTCAAACACTTTTTTACAGGAAATGTTCAAAATGTCCTCCGTTAGCGAGGATACATGCATTCACCCTCCGTCGCATAGAATCCATGATGCGCTGATGCAGCCCTGGAGAATGGCGTATTGTATCACAACCGTCCACAATACGAGCACTAAGAGTCTCTACATTTGGTACCGGGTTTGCGTAGACAAGAGCTTTCAAATGCCCCATAAAGGGAAGTCAAGAGGGTTGAGGTCGGGAGAACGTGGAGGCCATGGAATTGGTCCGCCTCTACCAATCCATCGTTCACCGAATCTGCTGTTGAGAAGCGTACGATCACTTCGACTGAAATGTGCAGGAGCTCCATCTTACATAAACCACATGTCGTGTCGTACTTGTAAAGGCACATGTTCTAGCAGCACAGGTAGAGTATCCCGTATGAAATCATGATAACGTGCTCCCTTGACTGTAGGTGGAAGAACATAGGGACCAATCAAGACATCACCAACAATGCCTGCCCAAACGTTCACAGAAAATCTGTGTTGATGACGTGATTGCACAATTGCGTGCGGATTCTCGTCAGCCCACACATGTTGGTTGTGAAAATTAACAACTTGATCACGTTGGAATGAAGCCTCATCCGTAAAGAGAACGTTTGCACCGGAATGAGGATTGACACATTGTTGGATGAACCATTCGCAGAATTGTACCTGTGGAGCCCAATCAGCTGCTGATAGTGCCTGCACACGCTGTACATAGTACGGAAACAACTGGTTCTCCCGTAGCACTCTCCATACAGTGACGTGGTCAGCGTTACATTGTTCAGCAGCTACTTCTCTGACGCTGACATTAGGGTTATCGTCAACTGCTCGAAGAATAGCCTCGTCCATTGCAGGTGTCCTCGTCGTTCTAGATCTTCCCCAGTCGCGAGGCATAGGCTGGAATGTTCCGTGCTGGAATGTTCCGTGCTCCCTAAGACGCCGATCAATTATTTCAAACGTCTTCCTGTCGGGACACCTTCGATCTGGAAAAACGTCTCGATACAAACGTACCGCGCCACGGCTATTGAACCGTGCTAATCCATAAATCAAATGGGCATCTGCCAACTCCGCATTTGTGAACATTGCACTGACTGCAAAATCACGTTAGTGATGAACACTAACCTGTTGATGCTACTCACTCATGTGCTTGATGCTACTAGTACTGTAGAGCAATGAGTCGCATGTCAACACAAGCACCGAAGTCAACATTAACTTCCTTCAATTAAGCCAACTGGCGGTGAATCGAGGAAGTACACTACATACTGATGAAACTAACATGAGCTCTAACATGGAAATTAAGCGTTTGCGAACACATGTCCACATAACATCTTTTCTTTATTTGTGTGTGAGGAACGTTTCCTGAAAGTTTGACCGTACCTTTTTGTAACACCCTGTATAGGACTGATGCGACCATAATACAATTTCTGAACGTTATCGGATGTGAATTGTGTAAGCTGTAGAAGTCTCGATAGCTATATTGTACTTGTATCACAAGAAAGTAGTTTTTCATTTTACAGTTGATCACCATAGTTTGCGTAGAGAAACCTGCAAGGAGTGTGTCATGCGCTGGAAATATATTTCTTACATTGGGATACTATCAGCGTTGCATTCCATATGACTAATAGGTCCGAAACCGCAACGATCTAGCATTATAGCATGTTTTATGTGAAGAACATTGTAGCTTTAGGAGCACATGTGTTTAAGTTCTCTCTTACCAATACTTCCTTGGTAATGACCCCAGGCACTAGAACAATACTTTAGAATTTCTACCGCATAAAAAAAAAGTTTCTTGTTCTTAACCGTATGTGTTAGCATCAATACCGTTTCACATCCATTGTACACCGTTAAGGGGTGCTAACCTCCTCGACATTCGCCCATCTGGAGAAATCATGTGTGCCAGCCGAGGTGGCCGAGCGGTTCTAGGCGCTACAGTCTGGAACCACGCGACCGCTAAGGTCGCAGGTTCGAATCCTGCCTCGGGCATGGATGTGTGTGCTGTCCTTAGGTTAGATAGGTTTAAGTAGTTCTAAGTTCTAGGGGACTGATGACCTTAGAAGTTAAGTCCCATAGAGCTCAGAGCCATCTGTACCATTTTTGAGAAATCATGTGTTCTTGGATGGGCGCAGGATAGCAGTTACAGCCTCGATTCCCACTATTCCTACACGAAACGTGGAATTAGCGGTCTGCTTCTGGTCAGCTGCAGGGAGTGTTGGCCAAACATAACGCGAGGAGGTCTTTCGGTCTCGAACTTTATCTTAAGAAAGTGAGAATGCCCTGTGACTCCAATTCACATACAGAAAGATCGTAAGCTATGCACTATGATCGAAGTTCTAGAGGTATGTAGGTCGCTGTCTGCTATACGTTGATGTATATGTTCGAGAATTAACAATGAATGAATGTACTGCACAGTCATCTACTTACATTCGCGATGGTACTCGCAAACTAGTGGAGCGGTTCTTTAATGATGGTACAGAAATTGGTAAGCATGCTGCCGCATCACTGGTTTGTGTTGAAATTACGATAAAATTGCTAAAATTGATCACACTATCAACTATGCAGGTTATTATTAGAGTACATCGACGGTGTCTTTTTCATAAAAATGTGTGTGAAATCTTATGGGACCTAACTGCTAAGGTCATTATTCCCTAAGCTTACACACTACTAAATCTGAATTATCCTAAGGTCAAACCCATACACCCATTCCCGAAGGAGAACTCGAACCTCCGACGGGACCAGCCGCACAGTCCATGACTGCAGCGCCTTAGACCACTCCGCTAATCCCGCACGGCAGTCCTTTACATCGCAACACTCCACTGGTAAGCTGTTGATTAACACATAATGTGATTTACACCGTGTGATGTCTAATTTCCTGGGGGTCAATGCCCCTGAAGTGTTAATATCAGTTTAGAATCTGAGACGGACGTCGAAGTTGTGGCGAAAAAAAATGTATGTCAGTGTACAAGACGTATTACAGCAGAAAAAGTTATGTATCAAACAACAAAACAAGGCTGTGGAAGAGGGTTATCGTATAGTACCGACGATGAAACTTCACTGCAGTCTGTGCAAGCGACGTCGATCACTGACCACCTGGATAAATATATTTAATAGTATGGCTGCATTGCTTGACGCCAGCCCGTAGATAGTATTTGTTTTCGATATAGCGCAAGAGATAGATATAGTAAAAATGTATCGGATGAAATTAACGGAGCTTTTATAGTTTGTAATTTTTCTCTGTTGGATGGTACAGAGTAACGATGATAGAACGTTTGGGTGTTAGGCGTGAATGGAACTTGAGGGTCGCAGATCTGCTTTGATGTTAAGTCCTCCTAATTTTGACGAAAATTCACACCACCGTAACTGTTCGTACTGTCATCGTGTTGCAGGAGCAGGCTTCGTTTGGTGCTGACCTTACAAATCGTACACAGGTGGCGGAGCAACGACATGATGTTCTCACATCCACCGAGTAGTCAAAACACTGTCCTATAGCATTACGTCAGCTCACTCTGTTTCTACACAAGTTGCAGAATTTGGTAGATATTGTTCTCTCCGATTTCTGGGTAAAATAGATCTCGCCATCAACCGTGCTGTGTATTACTGCGTGTCGCCCCATATCAATGGTGTCTTTCCCATCCCGACCGTCCACTGGGTGCACTGTTGATTGCCACACAATGACTGATTGACACCACTCCGTTGAGATGGAGGTAAACTTGGCGGAATACCGAATATCTGCCACTTGTCGCTATGGAACATCGGATTAAGTGTCAAGGTCATCACCTTAATGCAGTTCTTTGGAAGCGTTCCTCGTTGCTACAGATTCATCCTATTTCCATAAGCTGCAATGTTATTATTTTAATTTTTTTCACAAATAAGATAAGAGTACCTCTTTTTATTTGTGCTACCTCATGCATGTTGTAAACAGCACCTTCCAGCGATGGTTAACACTAGAACAGTAATCATGAACATGACTGCAAAATGAAGTAACCATGTTTATCGAAATGAAGCACCGTGACATCCGCTACCTGGTCGATGGGAAGATGATATTAACTGAACAGGCCATCAGCTTCGTATACCTGTTGGAAGCGCTCTACAATACAGCAAACGCCTTCAGATCCCATGTGTTGCAAAGTATACCACATTTTTGTCAATGAGAAACATCGCCTCTGTGTTTTATTGCTACCAGCCTGTGTTGTGGTAGTTGTGTAGTTTATGCAATGCGATGTTCAGTTTGCTGTGAGAGCCACAGGATCGAAATGTGTTACGTCAGTTTAGCAGCAGCTGACACTGATTTCTAAGTCGTTGTAGAAAAAACAAAGTGTATGGCAGTGTACACTGATTGGGTGTGTTACACCCGAAAAGAAATGTACACTCCTGGAAATTGAAATAAGAACACCGTGAATTCATTGTCCCAGGAAGGGGAAACTTTATTGACACATTCCTGGGGTCAGATACATCAGATGATCACACTGACAGAACCACAGCCGCATAGACACAGGCAACAGAGCATGCACAATGTCGGCACTAGTACAGTGTATATCCACCTTTCGCAGCAATGCAGGCTGCTATTCTCCCATGGACACGATCGTAGAAATGCTGGATGTAGTCCTGTAGAACGGCTTGCCATGCCATTTCCACCTGGCGCCTCAGTTGGACCAGCGTTCGTGCTGGACGTGCAGACCGCGTGAGACGACGCTTCATCCAGTCCCAAACGTGCTCAATGGGGGACAGATTCGGAGATCTTGCTGGCCAGGGTAGATGACTTACACCTTCTAGAGCACGCTGGGTGGCACGGGATACATGCGGACGTGCATTGTCCTGTTGGAACAGCAAGTTCCCTTGCCGGTCTAGGAATGGTAGAACGATGGGTTCGATGACGGTTTGGATGTACCGTGCACTATTCAGTGTCCCCTTGACGATCACCAGAGGTGTACGGCCAGTGTAGGAGATCGCTCCCCACACCATGATGCCGGGTGTTGGCCCTGTGTGCCTCGGTCCTGATTGTGGCGCTCACCTGCACGGCGCCAAACACGCATACGACCATCATTGGCACCAAGGCAGAAGCGACTCTCATCGCTGAAGACGACACGTCTCCATTCGTCCCTCCATTCACGCCTGTCGCGACACCACTGGAGGCGGGCTACACGATGTTAGGGCGTGAGCGGAAGACGGCCTAACGGTGTGCGGGACCGTAGCCCAGCTTCATGGAAACGGTTGCGAATGGTCCTCGCCGATACCCCAGGAGCAACAGTGTCCCTAATTTGCTGGGAAGTGGCGGTGCGGTCCCCTACGGCACTGCGTAGGATCCTACGGTCTTGTCGTGCATCTGTGCGTCGCTGCGGTCCGGTCCCAGGTCGACGGGCACGTGCACCTTCCGCCGACCACTGGCGACAACATCGATGTACTGTGGAGACCTCACGCCCCACGTGTTGAGCAATTCGACGGTACGTCCACCCGGCCTCCCGCATGCCCACTATACGCCCTCGCTCAAAGTCCGTCAACTGCACATACGGTTCACGTCCACGCTGTCGCGGCATGCTACCAGTGTTAAAGACTGCGATGGAGCTCCGTATGCCACGGCAAACTGGCTGACACTGACGGCGGCGGTGAACAAATGCTGCGCAGCTAGCGCCATTCGACGGCCAACACCGCGGTTCCTGGTGTGTCCGCTGTGCCGTGCGTGTGATCATTGCTTGTACAGCCCTCTCGCAGTGTCCGGAGCAAGTATGGTGGGTCTGACACACCGGTGTCAATGTGTTCCTTTTTCCATTTCCAGGAGTGTATTAAACTGCTTATGAAGGAGCAATACAGGAACCCTCTCATGTGGTTGATAGTCTGTTGGATATGGTCATCCTACAGTACAAGTGATGAAACATTACACAGGTCTGTGGAAGTGACTTCGATCACAAACCACCTGCTCCAATGAACTAATATCTGTATGTTTAACAGGATCGCCACATATGTTTTGGTTATAGACATGAATGCAACCTGAGAGACACAAATCTCCTTTGGGCTACCTGTATGTAGTTTGGAGATGTGTCACAATGCAGTAGCAAAATCTTTATCCTTCCTCCATGCCATGCATGAAGTGTACTCTTCCTAATTTTCCCAACAAGAAACCCCACTGTAACTGCTCGTACTATCTCTTCTACTACCACTTGTTGCAGGGGAAAGCTTCGTTTGGCACTGGCCTTACACACTGTACACTGTTGGTGGAGCTATGACATCATGTTCTCGTTTCCACCGAGTGGTCAAACGTGTTTATGTGGCATTAGCTCAGCTCGTCCCATTTCCCCACAGGATGCAAAAGGTCTTAGATATACTGCTCGCCGACTTCTGTACAGGTCAGACTTAAACTGGGACGATCACATAGACTAAACTGCAGGGAGGGCGTGGCAGATACTTAGGAGCAGTTGCTAGATGCACAGGGACTGTCTCAACACAGCGCTGGAGTTTTAGGTGTATGGGATCCTTAGCAGATAGGTTCGAAAAAAGGTGACTTCTTCCGGGGTATGAGAGTGGCACGAACATGATTGACCAGTGGCTGTAATCATTAAAAGACCTCTCTAC
This sequence comes from Schistocerca gregaria, assembly GCF_023897955.1. Lineage (NCBI taxonomy): Eukaryota > Metazoa > Arthropoda > Insecta > Orthoptera > Acrididae > Schistocerca > Schistocerca gregaria. The sequence continues at coordinate 211,218,436 of NC_064920.1, read as the reverse complement.
AGGATCCAACGCAAATATGTTGTTCAATGGATAGACTTGATTTCAAATTGTGGTCAGCACATCATACATCATTTCTGCCTGAAATCAGGGTGATAGTAACAAAGGCGTTATGCTGCGGAGTAATCTGCAGCACAGTAAAGGGGCCTCTGCTGCCCTAAGTCGCTGCCTGGGGAGGCGGGAAGTGGACGTGCTCTGAAACAAGAACCCTATTTATATAAAGGTTGTGTATTGGGCCTCTGTGGCAGCGGAGGTAAGCTGATATATGCTAGAAATCTAAGAAACTTCAGAACATGAATATACGTAAGGAATGTAATTTCTTTTATGCCAATGATGGATTTCTGCTCTAGGGATTTAGTGACCATTAAAATGGAGCAGGGTGAGGAAGATATCACGACGGAAATTGTTTTGGCCTCAGCATATCTGCTTTACGAAGACAGCTCTCTTCCTCCCTTGGAGGTGAGGAGACTGGTAGGAACTTGCCATCGGCAAGGTAACCAACTTCTGTGGGTTTGCGACGCCAATGCCCACAACCTAGTGTGGGGTAGCAAGGACAGCAGCAGTACAGGTGAGTGCCTTCTTGAATTCCTTTTAGCTAACAACTTAGAGACCCTGAATAGGGGCCATGAACCCACATTAAGGAATAGCAGAAAGGGAGAAGTGATTGACATAACCTTTAGTTCCGTGATGATGGGCAGCTACGTCAAACAGTGGCATGTGGAGTTGGAGCCATCCTCATCGGACCACGTGTACATTAAATTCAAGGTTGAAATTAGAATCAAACAGACCATGACCTGCAGGAATCCCAGGAAAACTGACGGGGAGACATATAGAAGGGACCTTGATTTAGGCTTATCGGCAATTAAAACCTCGATCAGGAATCCAGTAGAATTGGATGAAGTAGCTGAGCATGTTACCACTGCAATAGTGACCTCGTATCAGGAGAACTGCCCAATCACCAAGAAGTGCACAAATAGGAGTGTGCCTTGGTGGAATAACAACTTAGAAATGAAAAGAGAACAGGTACGGAGACTGTTTAATATTGCAAGACGTAAAGAACAATGGGCTAAATATCGTGAGGTCCTTGTCAACTACAATCTTGCAATCAGACAAGCAAAGGAGGCATCCTGGAAGGCATTCTGAGAGGAAGTGGAGAGCATGGCTGCAGAAGCCAGACTCACAAGATTCTCACTAGAGTACCAACCAATCCAGGAGGTACGTTGAGGTAGATGTGGAATATACAAAGACAGCACATGACACGCCGGAACTGCTCCTCAAAACCCACTTTCCTTAATATGCTCTGCCGGACAACACAGTCCAGAACGTGATCCCAGAGAGGCAATGGTTCTCAGGCACTCTAAGAGAGGACTGGGAATGAACTTTAATAAAATGCAATGGGCGATGGGAACATTCCAACGCTTCATGTCACATGGCCCAGATGGAATTTTTCCACCTCTCTTGCAACAGGCAAGAGAGAAGCTCATAAGAGTCCTATGCAGGATATTCAGGGTCAGCCTAGCAGTAGTAATCATTCCCAATGCTTGGAGAGCAGTGAAGGTTGTCTTCATTCCAATGCCAAGGAGAAAGGTTCATACCAAGGCTAACGACATGAGACCAACCAGTCTGTCCTCATTCATTTTCAAAATATTGGAAAAACTGGGTAATGTATATGCTGGAGAGAGGAGGCCAACTAGGGCCCCTTTACATTCAAAGCAACATGCATATCAACCAGGTAAATCATGCAAGTCATCTCTCCAGCTCTCCACCAACTCATTGGGAAGATGGAGAAAGCACTTCACTTCCAAGAAATAGTCCTCGGCATCTTCCTGGATATCGAGGTGGCCTTCTGTAAAACGACCTTCGATTTCATGGTAAGGGCAGCAGAGGTGCAGGCCTGGGGACCACTATATGCAGGAGGACCAGGGCTATACTTAGTGGAAGGAAGGTAGAGGCTACCATGATGAATGAAAATATGGTAATTAACACCACTAGAGGCTGCCCAGAAGGAGGACTTTGGTCCCCTCTGTTGTGGAAACTAGTGGTGAACGAAGTCATAGTGGAATTAAATTCCAGGCAAATCTTCTGCCAAGGATACAAATCTGACCTTGTCATAGTAATACTTGGCAAATTTACTGACACAGAAATCTGACACAAAGAAGTTTGGACATTGTGCAAAATTGGTGCATTAAACAAGATCTGAGGGTTAATCCTAAGAAGACTATTGTGATGCTATTTCAAAGAGACGTAGTCCACATTCAAGTTGGAATCTAAAGCTCTTCGATGAATCTCTACCCGTGAAGGGGACAGTGAAATATCTAGGGGTAACCTTAGATGAGGGGCTAACATGGACCCCTCTCATTAAGAGTATCTACTCCAAGGTGAAAAGTACTCTAGTGATTAGTAGAAGGGCTTGTGACAAAAACTGGGGCCGAAGCCCCAGGGGTATGTACTTGATATACACCATTGTGGTCAGACCTAGGATATGGGGCCGTAGTGTGGTGGAAGAAGGTAGAACAGCGGATTGCGGCTGAGGAGCTAGCTAAGGTGCAGAGATTGGGCTGCTTAGCCATAACAAGGGGAATTAGCAGCACACCAACTGCTGGAATGGGAACCATGCTGGGCACGCCTCTACTACACCTTTGGGTCAAGATGGAGGCAGCAGCTTGCGCACAGACTCAAAACTGCCAAAAATTGGGTGTCATTCGGATATCCAGAATCACACACCAACACAGTGAGTGAGGTAAATGTAGGAACGGCTGAGGAAATGCCTGCCGACTATATAATAACTCCCAACTCAAAATTTCCTGGCAGATTAAAACTGTGTGCCCGACCGAGACTCGAACTCGGGAACTTTGCCTTTCTTGGGCAAGTGCTCTACCATCTGAGCTACCCAAGCACGACTCACGCCCCGTCCTCACAGCTTTACTTCTGCCATTACCTCGTCTCCTGCTTGTCATGTGTCTAACAAAGGCAATATTTCGAGAATGAGAAGGAGTTAGGTAGGTAGGAGACGAGATACTGGCAGAAGTAAAGCGGGAAGGGACCGGGCGTGAGTCGTGCTTCGGTAGCTCAGATGGTTGAGCACTTGCCCGCGAAAGGCAAAGGTCCCGAGTTCGAGTCTCGGTCGGGCACAGAGTTTTAGTCTGCCAGGAAGTTTCATATCAGCGCACACTCCGCGGCAGAGTGAAAATCTCATTCTGGAAACATCCCCCAGGCTGTGGCTAAGCCATGTCTCCACTATATCCTTTCTTTCAGGAGTGCTAGTTCTGCAAGGTTAGCAGAAGAGCTTCTATAAAGTTTGGAAGGTAGGAGACGAGATACTGGCAGAAGTAAAGCTGTAAGGGACCGGGCGTGAGTCTTGCTTCGGTATCTCAGATGGTAGAGCACTTGCCTGCGAAAGGCAAAGGTCCCGAGTTCGAGTCTCGGTCGGGCACAGGTTTTAGTCTGCCAGGAAGTTTCATATCAGCGCACACTCCGCTGCAGATTGAAAATCTCATTCTGGGAACTCCCAACTACTTCGACAAGCCTTACAATATAATAATTGGAAGGAGGGGGTAGTGGGAAAAAACATTTCGACACCGTATGGGGGACATCGTTTGGTTCACTGACGGGACGAAAATAGACCAAGCCGTTGGGGAAGTACAGGGTTGAGCCATTACTGGAGGGCATCATCTCTCTAGGAAAACTGGCCTCTGTATTCCATGCTGAAATTACTGCAATCAGGGCATGAGTGGAGGAGAATATGAGTACGTGTTACAAGGACTGTAGCATCTACATCTATTCAGACACCCAGGCAGCTCTGAAATTATTGGCAGCTCCTGCAACAAGTTCTAAGATTGTTGCAGAATGCCAAAGGGCTCTGGTGGAGATAGGGGGAAGCAATAGGCTAAACCTAGTGTGGATCCCTGGCCACTCAGGGATCTGTGGCAATGAACAAGCTGACAGATTGGCTAGGATGGGGGCAACAACTCCATGTATTGGATCGGATGCTGTCCTGACAATCATCAAGGCTACGATTAAATTAGAACTATGAAACTAGCTTAGGAAACATTACGTAGGATACTGGACCAATGTCCATAAGCAAAAACATGGTAAGCTAATGATGCCCAAGCCATGTTTTAAAAGAAGCTCTGTAATCCTGGGATTGAACAGGAAAGAGATCAAACTCATGACTGGACTGATGACCGGCCATGGGAATTTCAAAAAAACACCGACAGGGAATGGGGATAACGGAAGAGGACCCTAAATGTAGGATCTGTGATGAGGGTGAAGAAACTGCATCACACCTAATCTTCGAATGTATGGCATTGGAGAATAAAAGATAGAGAATCTTCGGGACAACTAGAGCTGAAGAAATTGTGTCTAACAAAAAACTGGTAGAGGGACTCTTTGCACTATTTAAGGGCACTGGTTGGCTTTACTCGATAGACAGGGCGCGATACAGCACAGTAAACGTAGTTTCTGTGCGGGCAGTGGCGGGTTATACCCAAGCTGTTTTAGCATCGCTGTTATAATGAAATCAAATCAAAACATAGGCGTTATGAGCGTGTTTTTAACAGCGCGGTCCTTACCCAAAATGTAAGTTGTGGGCTGTAGAATCCCTCTGTGATCAACTTCAGATGTCGTTTCTGAATAGTGTTCCTCAAAAAGTACGTGTTCCCTCCATGGATTCCCAAGTGTCCAACTTGTTTGAGTGCAATCCGACTACTGAAAAAAAAAATACTCGCCATACAAAGTGACTCTCATGATTAATTTACTTAATTAGTCCTTGAAATTAAAAGAGACGGCTAGGGCGCCACGGAATGATTCTTGACAACCGTTTCTTTTTTTTTTTTTTCGTTGCAGCGATATCTTTTAACGAAATTTCAATCTTCCACCTACACAAAGCGAGACAGGCTCTCACGATCTGTTTCGTAAACGCTAGTAAGATGTAGCATCGCACTGGTAAAAGGGGACCTGCCATAGTGAGCAAAACAGCTACGTTCTCTTGAATTATAGCTTCCTGTTGTTAAACGTAAAGTGATTGTTTTTTTCCGACATGTGAGCCAATGGCATGAAAGATTGCATTCTCTAAGGTAAAGGGGACGTGAATGAGTGTTTATTTACAGATATTGAATGCAAGAAACGCTCTCAGGTCGTGTAATTTGTATCAACAAGCCGGAAGAAATTGCTTAATATAGGTTATTATTTTTTTCTTTGGAGTTTAAATTATCGTTTTTTCCTTACTCTGATGACTCTTTCGATATAAAGAGGACATGCTCAGGAGATTGGTAATCTTTGCAGCATAATAGTCGAAGTTTTGTTATCCTGATTTTACACATGATGTTGGTCATGTCTCTGCTGATCATTTGTGATCGGTGGTCGTGGACTTCGTTGGATGTCCCAAAAAATGAGGTGCGACAGCAGTGGTACGTAAAAACTATACAGATTTTGCTCATAAAACTAAAAGAAAATTGACTTCACCTATTTTCGTAGGAAGAGGACACATTAAGATCGCAAATGTGTTCTGCTTCTTGTAATAGGTGCTTGATTATAGATGCACTGACGTCAAATATAATTGATCCCCGACGCCGAACAGGGGGTCATGTCTGCTGTGGTGGTGGCCAGACACAGCCGCTCTCTGTCCAGGGGGCGGCGTGTGGGGGCTCTATCACTATATTTTGGACGAACAAGTTGCACTTGTGGTGGCCGTACTTCTATGTCCTATTTGTTTAATTGACTATAAACGCTACTGTGCTGGCGTAAGAGCGTCGCCTTAAGGCGGCGGTCTGATGGTGGGAAGCCGAGTGCGGGCAGCGAGGGAACAGAAAAACTACGAGCCACTCGGCGGAGCAACTGACCATTTCAAGAAGCCTGTGTTCCCCTATAGGTGGATGAAAGGAGGGGGGCGTGGACAGGGGGCCTCGATTTTCGGCAGTTTTTGGACGCCTATCGAGGAGAACGCACTTTTAACTACCACCCCGTCTTCTAGGACGACGATTTTCCCCAGTACATGTGCTGCATTGTGACCCATTCATTACAAGTGGGGATTTTTTCACGAGTATTTCGACGTATAATTAGAACTATGAGGAATTTTTTCCATCACTTGTGTTATCGTGTTTTGTGTTATCGTGTTTGGGCTGCAGTGTGATTTTTGAGCAGGTAACTGCAGCGAACTCTGACGTCAAACAACTGTAAATGCAGACCTCAGCTGCATGCTTACAGGTGAAACACTCACTAAAGTCCTCTCTGTCCAACACCAGCATTTCGTCAGTTGAACGTATTTACCACCAAACAGAATAGAGATTACATCTGACTCCTAATACTTTTTCCCGCAAGCTTTAAGGTGCAGGATGGAGATTGGTGTGTCTGTCGCTAGTTTCGAGGGGTACAGCGAATTTTTTTCCTAACAGGATAACACCAGTTGTATGGCATCGTCAGATTTAAGTTGTTTTGCGACTTTATGCAATCCTTTTGCAGCACTATGCAAATCATTGTGTGATTAGACCCGACCTTTGTGATTAATTACTTAATTAGGATCGATCTTTACTTCAGTTTCCGGACCGAGATAAATAAAGTACACTAACCTAACCTTCCCCTCCCGCATCTGGACAGTTTCCATGTGGTAGGGGGTGCACTTGTGCTTCCCATCCAGTAGAATCAGTAGTCGGGTCCCTGAAAGGGCAGTGCCATTTTTAATTTCCCATCAGTTCCCCTGTGGGGGATGGGGTGGGATGTCAGTAAAGCCCTGAGAAAAATAAATTACCGCCAAAATTCGAAATTCCCACAAAAATTTCGAATTTCCCAGCAAAATTCGAAAATTTTGCCAATAAGGTACGTTGGAAGGAGATGGAGGGGTGGGGGGGAGGGGGAGGAGGGACATGGGGCACACGTGCAGGCTGAGAAAAACCCGTGACGTCATCCGGGGCGGGTGTGGGTGTGGTCGGGGGCGGGGGTGGGCAGGGGTGTTTAATTGATCAATTTAATTAATTCGCATATCATTTTCATATCAAAATTGCACCTGTAACGCCTCTATATTACTAATGGCATATTTAAAGCACAGCGCTCCAAATAACAGAGACTATACTTGCAATAGTCTGGTAAAGAGCAACAAGTTACGGTCTTAATGTATCAATCTACTCTGAATAACATTCCGCCTGCTACTTATAAAAACCACCATAGATACAAGTGTACACTTGATCGATAAATAATTGTCGCAATTAATAGAAGAATAAGCGTGACCTACCCCTTATTCGAAGAGTCTCGTTTCTTTCGTTTCCCTGTTTTCTTGACTTTCGGGCCGGGTGATTTCAAGGCAAGATTCGGCACTGAAGCACGACGCATCCATTGGGTTGCTACAGACCTCTGAACCAATAGCTGACTCTCCAGTTTCGTCGCGACCTCAGTGAGCATCGCATGCATGCCTGTGGCTGCGTAGACATGGGTTTCTGGTTTCACTTCAGCCTCAATTATAGACTGAAGAAGGCCTGTCGTGGCTGAGGGCCGTTTCGAGATTGCTTGGGATGGACACTGCACACCCAGTGAGTGCGATGAAAGACGACTCACGCTGAGGGACGTATTGACACCAGTACTGCAAAAGGAAAAAGCTTCAACAGTCAGACTCATTTGCCGACTATGTTTACGCAGCGGCATGGGCGACGTGGCTACAGACTTCCTATCAGGCACTGAAGGAGGGCTGGATTGAGTTGCAGTGGTTTTATTGCCATAAGACAATGTCTTCCGAAGTTCAAGTGTTTCAGTAACATTTTCCGTTGAATAATTCATCTCTGGTAAGTGTAGATTGCTGCGTGTATCCTCGTCTAATTTGCTACCCAACAGTTCAGCTATTTTTCTTACGTCACCCACATCTGTTTGACTCGACGGCAAACCAGCAGTTTGTGTATGCAGTGAATCGAGTAACAGTTGCGAACGCTTTTCTGAACGCGATTCCCGACTGTGAGCTGAATGTGCAGATTTCAGGTCATCCGAAGACAATTTCTGCGGTTTGTATGTCAGTAGAGGTATAGTATCCGTTCGGAAAGATATCATCAACCTCTCAGAGTCTCCAGATGGAAGTATCTTCTCCTCGTCTGTTTGTCTACTGACCTTCCGCTTTTCTGAAGGCAACGAAGTTTGCTGATTTGGTGGTGTAGATGCTTTGCCTTCTGACCCGCCTCTTGCTTTTCTATTAAGTCTTTCACGCGATTCGTTAGCTGTTATAGTTTTCTCGCAACTGACTGCTGGATTTCTGGATACTTTCAGCTCTGTGCCTGACTTGTTCGTTGAGTGTATTGTGGTTTTGACCGTCGTTTCTGCAGAACTACTGCCACATATACTGCCAAGAGTCGAGTCACTATAGTGTTGCTTCACCCACGACTCGCACAGAGAAGGCTTATCAATTATTTCCAAACAGTCGAACTCAACAGACTTCAGCAGCGAGGATTTACTGTCGAGATGTTTGTTTGATTGTTTCTCTGTAAGACCTCGTTGCTTGCTCGGCGTAGGCGCTCGTACTGCAGAATCATTCACAGTGGTACTCTTCAACCCGTGTCCGTGTATCCCAAAAAGCTTCCTCCCATTCCCCGCGTTGGCTGCGATACTCCCTGGTGTGCGCTTGGCGCCAGACGCTCCACCTGAATGGTCCGAGCTAGCAGAGGATCGCCCAATATTGGCACTTTCTTTGTCTACTTCTTTTACAGGACCTCTTCTCTGCTGTCCTATGACATTTGTTCTCACACTTCTCTCTCTCGCTCCGGGTAGTTTCGAGTCACTTCTGAGGCCCCTATTGCCGTAAACTGTTCTGTCCTTTACGCTAGACGCAGCACTTTTGTTCTTGGTGCTACTCGTGCTACAGGAAGACTCACCTTTTCCTGCCCTGACAGCCTCCGGTCGAGTCCCTGCTCTAGGCTTGTCGGTCGTGTGTTTGAAGTTCTTAACTGTGGTCTCTTTGTTTGACGATACACTTTCATTTCCAGCTTCTATCCGCTTAACGCTGTCTGCAGATTGATACCCATCTGCACTTTTCTTGTTTCTTGAAGGATACTCCTTATGTGATGATTCTCCAGTGCTCTTTTCTTCTGAAGCCGACTGATTTTCGTCAAGAGTACTGCGAATTTCTCCGTCTTCGGAGCCGCCACAAAATTTAGTTCTTTGAGTGCGACGCAGAGCTAAATTTTTTGCATACGTTTTCCTCCGTTCGTACACTTCTCTTGCAGACAAAATTCTGTCTCGTGTTTGAGGTCTTTTCGGTCTGTTTCTCTGCTGAGGTTCGCCGCCAGGATGATGCACTTTGTTTCTAACTTCGACAGAACACAACTTTTGTTCTTTCACGCTGCCTTCGACTGAAGCTGTTTTGTGTGTTTCGGCATTATTGCTTCGTTGACTTTTCGTTGCGTTTGACGAGACGCTGCTACTTGAAAAATCTATTGCTTCTAGATCTCGCATATCCTGAGAATCAGCAACGCTTTCTCCCTCCATATCATTGCACGTCACTTCCTCAACGACATTTGGTGTTCTATCGTCTCGAGCGACGGAGCCCTTCGTGCACAACATGCTACAGTTCTTTTCAGTTTTGGAAGTGACAGTCAGCAGCTGTGTATTTGAAACGTTCGCCTCAATGGTGCCTCCGTCCGCATCAGGAACCGATTGCTGACGTTCTTTGGTGTCTCCAGTTTCACGGCTCGATTCCTCTTCGAAGGTGATCGGTAGTGCTTGTGAGGATGCAGAATGTTCAGTCGGTGAAGTATTAATTTCTTCAGGTCCTGTCCACGTAGACTTAGTGCTAGTGTACTTATGCTGACTATTTTGTAGCTGCATAAGGCTCCTCACCACTTCCATGTCCAGCGAGGGCTGAAATGCATCTCCCATGTAATTCGGCCCGCTGCCGCCGCAAATCTTGTTCTGCGCGCAAGGTTGTACTCCTGCAGTTCTGGCCACAGACGTCGAGTTCATTTCTAGTTGCCGAAGAGTAGCGTATAGCATTACTTTAGACAGAATGTCATATTCTAGACTGAATCTTTTGAGGGTTGATTTACCATCCTCGCAAGAAAGAAAATTCCTTCCGCCTTCCTCGCTCGTTTCTGTACATTTCGTTCCTTGGTTTTCGCTTGTTAGAATGTCTTCCCCTGAAGCAAACGACTGAGTGTTAGCTGATTCTGGTACACCTTCCTCTTCGCCTGGTATCAAGGAAACATCACTTTCCGTTGCGCAACCAGTATAGGAGGTAAGCCCATCCATAATCCTTGTTTCATGAATTCCTTCCATAGATGATTTATTTCTTCTCTGAGACCTTCGCTTGTACTTACGGAATATATCGATAATCTCTGTAGACATTTTACCAACATCATCCCCCTCATCCCCCTTACTTTCATCGTCTACTGTCGGCAATGGTGCAGTCTTATTCGTTTCCTCACAATGGCTGGAATTCGCATCATAATCTGCCATTTGAGGCGGCTTTTGTTCTTCTGAGACGACTTCCTTACTTGTTCCACTACTTTCGTTCATCCTTTCCCCGCCGCTGGAACTGCTGCTGTTATTTCCACTTAATCTATTCCCATCTGGATAAAGTCGTAATACCATAGTTGTGCGATAAAGTGTAGGATTCGTAGACCATGATTCCCTAGATTCGAGTGCGGTAACTTCGTTCTGTGTTGATGGCAAAACAATGTCTTCGATATGGTACTCCTGCAGGGGCACGTCACCTATTGGGGTGGGTTCCGGTAACGGTAATCTTTCATTTGAGCCAGAATACTGAGCCGTTCCCGGGGTTCTAGAAACTACTGATGAAACTCCCTGCACCACATTAGTTGGAACATTGGCAGAAGCCGTAATTTCATCTTCATTAACAGCAGATTTTACAGAATTAGGAGTATCTACAACATTTTCACTGTTTTCAGGGTTCGGTAAATCTCCACAACTGTCTAACCCTTGAGTGTACTGTATGACTTTAATAGTTGATAACTGGCAAATCCAACACTCACCGTTACAACATCTGTCTTTGTGAGGAGAGTGAGGCTTGGTGGTTGAAAGATCGGTTGTAGTGACCTCCGAAGTTTCCATTCGATGCGTATCTACGTTGTCAACGTCAGACTGTAGCTGATTAGCTGAGGTGTGCTCATCAGCGCCACAGTCTTCAGGTGCTAATATGGACAAATCCTGTGAATCCCCAATTTGAGTATCTTCCGCTTGTTCACGATTCGTATGAGAGGCCATGGCACTCGGTATTTCTTGTGCAGAGGAACAATTTGTCCCTCTTCCGTCTTCTGATCTAAGATTGTCCACTAGCACCATCGCCACAGTGACCTCTCGTTCGGGTACATTCGCACCTGGGCTGTCTATTGTAATATAGCTTCCAGTAGGTACCTTTTTAAGTAACTGGCTCACATCCACTGGTGCTTTCAAATGGAGTCGAAGCTTACTTGGCGACTTATCGAACGTGTTATCTCCATGGTGTGCCGCTGTGAACAGGTGCTTTCTGTTTAAAGGTGCTGTTCCAGGACGACACGGGACATACTGGAAGCTGACCTCCTGTAGTTGCATCTCATTTCCACTTCCGATTAACTCTTGTATCCCCCCAGTCTCTATGACTTTTTCTACACATTTTACCCCACTGCTGCTAAAAATACTTGACAGTGATGTAGATGAATTGGAACGCTGTCGTAGCCGGCATTCGTATCCATCTTTCGTAGATTTGCCATCCGCAAATACTGTGTCGCTTTTTTTCGCAGTTGCTGGTACTTTAATCTTTTTGCTCGCCTTATTTTCCATCGCTGATCGGTGTTCAGAACTTGAGTCGTGAAGCAAGTGATCCATGCTACTCGAACTGTGATGACGTCGCTTCGATCTATTATGTTTCTTCTTCTCACTTTTCCTGGAACTCCTCTTTCTCGACTGCATCTCTCGCCATGAGTTGAGACGGTCCTTAAGTTTGACATCCTTTGTGGCTCTTTGAAATACACTATGACCAAAGTTATGCTCCTCCAAGTCGTGTAGAGTGCACATAGACAGAGATGTTCTTTTCTTCCCTACCTTCTGCTTCTGGTTATTCCGCTTTGGAATTCTGATTTCTGGGAACCTCAGCTCTTCCTCATCGAATCTTTTTTGGCCTCGGGATCTGGTGCTCCAAGTATAAGAGACATCACTGTCGTTTGTGTGATATGTGTCTTCAGGATGAACAGACACATTTGTGGCCGCATCTGGATACAAGCTGTCGGAGTGGATTTCACTTGTCGCACGGCAGTCAGCATTCTTACTACACGTCTCTTCGTGTTCTGACAGACTGAGACTGCCAATATTCTTCATGCCTTTAAATCCATTATCTGGGATTTGTGACCGCCATATAGTATCTAGAGTGTCCTGTTCTTCTGGGCTCTGTTGTGCAACTGATTCTTTCGACGAAAGGGTGATAGTGGAAACTGACAATAGGTCCGTACATCTCTGGTCATCTGTGATTTCAGTTTTACGAGTGTCAGTTGTAATTGATGTATCTGTAAACATTTCCTCTCCTAGAACACAGAAACAGTTATCAACTATCGTCTTTGCTATTACCGAGAAATTATCAGCAGGATAATTCTGTGCTACACTAGATCCTTCAGTGTCATTGATATTGTCGTCACTTGTGAAATCACGGGTATCCAGAAACGGCGCCCACCAAGAAATTCCTCCCTTGGAATAGCGATGGAAATTAGGGATGGTTGGAGAAGAATTTTCGACCCGCTGTGCTGATTCTGTCAGTTGACAACAAACAGATGTGACACATCTATCGCCGTTATAACTTAGTTCTCTGTCGTCAATTTCTACGCTTCCAAGAGAATCCTCATTGACTGCTGTGAACAATGATGTCTCAGTGCCTTCGTCAGTAGGAGAGGAAGGTCCAACTATCAGAGGGCCAGATGGCGATAAAGACAATGTCAGTGGGCATGTGCTTAGCTCAACACACAAACGAGCGTCCCCTGTTCCTCTGGCCTCGACGTTCTCATCATTCATAGACGACCGTTCTCTTTCCTCCTCCATAACCGATAAAGGCGATTTCAGGGGACGCAGAGGCCTGTCCAACAGAGCGTACTCTTCTGGATCCGCAACCACACATCCATTTTCACCATCAGCCGCATCTGTAACTGCTTCACTTGTCCTGTCCGACTCCTCTTCAACTTCTGATAGTAATGGGTTGAAGGATCTGATAACGGCTCTGCGATGTCCCCTCTGATCAAGAAGCACTAGTCCAACGGATCGGCGGCGTTCGGGCGGTTTAAAGAACGCATCTGCAACATTGCCGCGGAGCTCCGGCAGTTGAAGCTGCATGAGTCCCATGCCTGAGGGCTTGCGTTTTGCTGCCTTAGCAATATCACGTCTCCTGCCCATGTCACCGACAGCAGCAGTCTCTTGGCTTGAGTCGTGGTCACCCTCGCCCGCCGTGCTACTTTGCTGGCTGCTAGAACTCGTCAACGGCACGTGGCTCGCTTCACACATGGCTAACAAAAAAGAAACAAAAGTCAGAAAGTGTGATTTTTAGTAGTGGTTTGAGATACTTATAAGAAGTGAAAGAAGTAAAATTAATACGGTAATATCCTAAAGCTATGTTAATTTTAAGAAATAATGCCGTGGTTCTGCGACATAACGAAAGGGCTACAGAACAACGTAATGCTACGCTCCAAAACAATTCGCAGACAAGGGTCGAAAAGAAATCACTTAAACAATTATGAATTAAATGAAGCATGTTCAAAAAGTATGTAGGAACATCGAAACGGTCACTTCCACAAGGAATAATCACTTAGTAAAAAATGTGGCTACTTCCAGGTATAGCCCGTTACAGCGGTACAAGTCTGCAGTTGACTTACTAAAATAAAGTAAAATGTGCACCGCGGTCAAGCCCAGAGGATCAAAGGACAACAATCATCCCGTATGTCATCCTGTGCCATGTGAAATCGTTTCGATGCGGTATGGAGGGGCATGCGGTCAGGACATCGCTCTACCTGCCACCCTGAGTTCTCCGAACCATGGAGCTGCTACTTCTCACACAAGTAGCTCCCCAGTTAGCCTCGCGAGGAATAGTGCACACAGTTCTAGTCCTTTGAAAGTGGACTGTATCCAACAGTAATGTGAATTGAACTCACTTTCTCCGCACTATAGTGAAACACGCTCTCCGCTCAGTTACGGAGGCTGACCAGTTATAATAATAAGACAGACAACTTCCGATGTCTGCATAACATTAAGAACTCGGAAATGCCCACTAAATTATCAGCTCTTCTAACAAACCGTTCGTCAACGAGCTTGTCGTACTCTTTGGGCAAAGCACGGTGTACAATGTATAACATATACTGAAGTGACAAAACTCGTGAGATATCTCCTAACATTGTGTAGGAGCTTCTTTTTTATAGTGTAGAGCATCAGTTCGACGTGGCATTGGCTCAATAAGTCGTTGGAAGTCTTCTGCAAAAATGTTGTGCCGTGCTGCCTCCATAGCCATCCGTAATTTCGGAAGTGTTGTCGGTGCAGCAATTGACATCTCGATTATGTCCCATAAATGTTCGATTTGATTAATATCGGGCGATCTGGGTGGCCAAATCATTCGCTCGAATTGTCCAGAATTTTGTTCAAACCAGTCACGGACAACTGTGAACCGATAACGTGGCACAGCGTTGTTTGGGTACGTGAAATGGATGAATGGCTTCAAATTGTCTCCAAGCAGTAGAACATAACCATTTCCGATTAATGGTCGGTTCAGTTTGACCAGAGAACCCTAGCCATTCCACGTAAATACAGACTACACCTTGATGGAAACACCACCAGCTTGCACAATGCCTTGTTGGCAACTTGAGTCCATGGAGTCGTGGGGTCTGCGCCACTCTCCGACTCTACCATCAGCTATTACCAACTGAGATCGGGACTCATGCGACCAGGCCACGGATCTCCAGTCGTCTAGGATCCTGTCTATATGGTTACGAGCTCAGGACAGGAGCTGCAGGCGATGCCGTGCTGTTCGCAAAAGGCACTCGTGTTGGTCATCTCCTGCCATAGCCCGTTGTTGTTGTTATGGTCTTCAGTCCTGAGACTGGTTTGACGGAGCTCTCCATGCTAATCTATCCTCTGGGAGCTTCTTCATCTCCCGGTACCTACTGCACCCTACATCCTTCTGTATCTGTTTAATGTATTCATCTCTTGGTCTCCTTCTACGATTTTTACCCTCCACGCTGCCCTCCAATGCTAAATTTGTGATCCCATGAAGGCTCAGAACATGTCTTACCAACCGGTCCCTTCTTCTCGTCAAGTTGTGCCACAAACTTCTCTTCTCCCCAATTCTATTCAATACCTCCTCATTAGTTATGTGATCCACCCATCTAATCTTCAGCATTCTTCTGTAGCACCACATTTCGAAAGCTTCTATTCTCTTCTTGTTCAAACTAGTCATCGTCCATGTTTCACTTCCATACAAGGCTACACTCCATACAAACACTTTCAGAAACGACTTCCTGACACTAAAATCTATACTCGATGCTAACAAATTTCTCTTCTTCAGAAATGCTTTCCTTGCCATTGCCAGTCTACATTTTATATCCTCTCTACTTCGACCATCATCAGTTATTTTGCTCCCCAAATAGCAAAACTCTTTACTACTTTAAGTGTCTCATTTTCTAATCTAATTCCCTCGGCATCACACGACTTGATTTGACTACATTCCATTATCCTCGTTTTGGTTTTGTTGATGTTCATCTTATATCCTCCTTTCAAGACACTGTCCATTCCGTTCAACTGCCCTTCCAAGTCCTTTGCTGTCTCTGACAGTACTACAATTTCACCGCATTGTCCTAACGGATATGTTAGTCGTAGTCCCACACTGATATCGAAGGTTATTACGAAAGTCATGGGATAGCGATATTTATATATACAGATGGCAGTAATACCGCATACGTAACGTTTAAAAAGGCAGTGCATTGGCAGACCTGTCTTTTGTACTCAGATGATTCACATGGAAGTTTTCGAATGTGATTATGGCCGCACGACGAGTATTAACAGACTTGGAACGTGGAATGATGCTTGCAGCCAGATGCAAGGGATATTCCAATTCGGAACTCGTTAGGAAATTCAATATTCGAGATCCACAATGTGAAGAGCGTGCCTAGAATAGCAAATTTCAGGCATTACGCCATACCACGAACAACGCAGTGTTCGAAGGCATCAATTAACGATCGAGAAAAGCAGCGTTTGCATAGAGTAGTTAATGCTGACAGACAAGCAACACTGCGTGAAATAAACACAAAAATCAATGTAGGACGTACGACGAACGATCCGTTAGGACAGAGTGGCGAAATCTCGCGTTAATGGGCTATGATAGCAGACGACCGACGCGAGTGCCTTTGCTAACAGCACGACATCGCTTGCAGTACCTCTCCTGGACTCCTGACAATATGAACCGTGTCCTGGTCGGGTGAGTCCTTATGAACCGTGTCCTGGTCGGGTGAGTCCTAATTTCTGTTGGTAAAAGGTAAACGCTGATGATAGGTTTAGAATGTGGTGTAGACTCCAGGAAGACATGGACCTTGGTTATTAACAAGTCACTCTTCAAGCTGCTTCTTTAATGTAGTAGTAGTAGTAGAGAGGTTTTGGGCGCACGACGGCAAGGTCTTCAGCGCCCGTTCAGTAACATAGTGAGACGGGTGTCAAGAAAAATCCCAGAACAGGACTATAAAACGAAACAGAAAACATGGGTAACAATCGTTAAAAAACATGTGCTCACCCACACCAAAGCGTGGGATGAAGCAGAGCGTCAGCAGTGAAACATGGACAACACAGGAAGAAAATGTTAGAGGGAGCTAAAACAATGTAGCAGATGGAAGTGGCTGGCTGACTGCAAGGAAAAAAGGGGAGAAGTCAGCCACGCTGCAATACACTAAAACCTTCAGCCTAAAGTTTAGGCCAGAGTCCAGACACATCACAAAACTGAAAAACCCTAGACACACACGTCTCATCATTAGCTAAAACAGAAGGCAGATCCCCATCAACTTGTGCTTCTGCCCGTGCATCACGGTATAAAATGCAGTCTGTTAAAATGTGCCGGACAGAGATGTGCACACCACAAGCATCACAAAACGGAAGATCCTCCCGCCGTAATAAAAAGCTATGTTTGAGAGGACAGTGCCGGATCCGAAGACGTGTGAGGGCCACCTCCTCCCGCCTGAGCAACTGGCAGGAGGAACGCCACGGCCGAGTGGTTGACTTTATCAATCGCAGGTTATTGGCCGTCACCGCCGGCCATTCGTCCTCCCACAACTCCATGCACTTCCTGTGGAGTGCAGCGATGACTGACTGCAAGGGAATAGGACACTGGACCATGGTCCTGTGGGCTATGTTTACGTGGAATACATTGGGTCCCCCTGCTCCAACTGAACCCATCATTGACTAGAGAAGGTTATGTTCGGCTGCCTGAAGAACATTTTCAGTCATTCACGGACTTCATGTTCCCAAGCAACGATGTCACTTCACCGGGCGTCAGAGGTTTGCGACTGGTGCAAACAAGATTCTGGACAGTTCGAACGAATGATTTGGCCACCTAGATCGCCCGAAATGGATCCCATCGAACATTCATGGGACATAACCGAAAGGTCAGTTCACGCACACAATCTAGCACCAGCAACACGTTCGCAATTATGGATCTATAGAGGCAGCATGTCACAATATTTCTGCAGAGGTCTTCCCACAACTTTTTGAGTCCATGCCACGTCGCGTTTATGGACTATGGCGGTTATAAGGAGGCCTGACACCACGATACTGGGACGTTCTCTTTGACTTTTGTCACTCCCCCGCCTCCAACCAAAGAAATACATAATTATAGCTGGGTGCATTCTGTAAGGAATTAAAGATCCATAATACACTATATCATACAACCATTAAATTCTGAATTAAAGACATGTTAGAGCCTACAGAAATGCATTGGCTGCATGGACTATATCTAGCCGGTAGCCGAATTCACCCCAAACTGAGCGAAAGGTGTCTTCTGTCACTGAAACTACAGCAGCTGATATTCTGGTTTTTAGTTCATCAATGTCACGAGGTAAGGGAGGAACGTAAACACATTGTTTAACATATGCCCACAGGATGAAATCAAATGGTGTCAAATCAGTGGACGTAGGAGGCCATGAGTGTAAAGCCTGGTGTCGCGGTCCTGTACGCCCTATCCAACGTTAAGGCACGTTGGCATTGAGGAAACTGTGCACGTTGTTGTTCCAGCGCGGTGGTGCTCCATCTTGCTGATAGATGAAATTGCCAGAGTCAAGTTGTGGGAATAACGAGTTCCGTAGCATGGCAAGATATGATTATCCTGTAACGGTTTCTTCCTCAAAAAAGTAGCTTCCATAAACCTTGCTTTGCGAAACAGCACAAAAATATTCACTTTTGGTGAATCTCGTTCATGTTCAATTGTTTCAAGAGGATTTTCGATCCCCCAATACACACATTATGACGGTGAACCTTGAAGCTAATATGGAAAGTTGCCTCATCGCTGAATATCAACTGTGACATAAAAGTGTCATCTTCCATATCCTCTAGAATAGCATTGCTAAAGTCCACTCGTTTCGCTTTGTCAGTATCTCTAAGAGCTTGTAGCAGTTGTAATGGGTATGGTTTGAGGGCTAAACGACGCCATAACACATGCCACATTGTCATGCGCAGTAACGCAAGTTCTCGGCTAGCACGACGCATAGACTTGCGATGGCTCGGCTCAAATGCTCGTCGGATTTGTTCCACTGTTTGTTCAGAAACGCGGTGCTGGCCAGGACTGCCTGTACAGAGGCAACACGTTTCTTCAAACTGCTTATACCACCGTCGAATGTTTTTTGGTGATGGTGTTTGCGAGGACACTTTATTGCGCGAGACTGACTGCACGCTCCAGGTCAGCGCTCATAGCGACATCTAGCGGATTTTTTCTGAAACACTTGAAAATGCCGGTAACATCTAGCGCTGTTTCAGTTTTAAAAAAATGGTTCAAATGGCTCTGAGCACTATGGGACTTAACATCTATGGTCATCAGTCCCCTAGAACTTAGAACTACTTGAACATAACTAACCTATTGACAACACACAACACCCAGCCGTCACGAGGCAGAGAATGTTTCAGTTACCTAGTGACATTTGTCCCGATATTACTACAAGTCAAAATCCGGTCATTCTTCGTGGGACACCCTGTAATTTGGAAAGTTAACAACAAGATTCTGTGAAATTCCTACATAAGGCGAGATTGACATCTAAGTTAAATAAAGTTAGAGACGTCGATGAATCTACGGCATCAACATAGTAGATGGAGATGAATGATTGCAGTCATAGCGCAGCACAAGAGGCCTTAGGAGTAAAGGCGAGTTCTGAGAATATGAAACCGGTAGCTGGACAAAGGGTATTGAGAAAATGGTGAAAAAGAAGAAACAGTTATATCAAAAATGGTTAAGTACACAGGACAGTGAGAACAGTAAATGCTACGCAAGATAAAACATACAGGTTAAAAAAGATATTACAAGAGGGAAAAAAATGATTTAGAACAAAAGTATGAGAAAATCATTAGGTATATCGGAGTTACCTCGCACGGTAAGAGACACCTGGAAAATACTGAAACTTAGAGCAGACACATGACAAAATGCTAATGTCACAGGAGTGAGTGTACAATAGTTGGAGGAGCATTGCACAGAACTATTGAAAGGAAACAGAAATGAGTACAAACAGCCAACACATCAACTGCAAGATGCAGGTAATGTGAATGTCGAACCAGTGACGCTGAATGAAGTAGAAAAGATTGTAAAATGGATGAAACTTACTAAGTACGTTGGGCCAGGAGAAATTCCTATTGATGTAATGAAATATGGACCAAATATTCTATGGGAAACAATGTTGTGCTCGTTTAATAAACTGACGAGGAATGGTGAAGAGCTACAACGGGGTTTTAATATTTCTGTGATAAGTTCGACTTACAAAATAGGAAACATGATTGATGTAACTATACAAGCATCCGTATAACAGGGACTGTCACTAAAATATTACCTAAACTATGACCCTCCCTCCCGATTCCAGGCTGTTTGCATTCAGACGTTTTACGCCTTATACGCCAATGACTGGTGCAGCATAAAACGTGATTTTCTGAAATGGTCAACTGTCACCACATATCGGACGTCCAGTTGCGATACTGACATGCAAATTCCGGCCTTCGTCGTCCATGAACAGCAATCAGCGTGGGTACATGAACCAAGCACCTGCAGCATTGCGCAGTACGCAGCAACGTTCACTAGACGGTCGTTGAGCGGACAGCCCCTTGGTTCATCTGGACCGTCAGTTGCTCAATATTTGTACGTCACATCGCCTGAACACGTCCCTGTAGCCGTCGTTCATCCCTATCATCTACGGACAGTGGTGCACAACACGATACACACTTCCTCAAAAGTAGTGGCTGGCCTACTGTGACGAGCCAGTAGCACGGCCACCGTCAACCAGACGTTTTCAATTGGTGAGAGATCTGGATAATGTGCTGGCTAGGGCACCAGTCGAACATTTCCTGTATCCAGGAAGGCTCGTGCAGGGCCTGGAACATGCGGTCGTGCATTCTCCTGCTGAAGGATTTCGCAGGGATCGAATAAAGGAGAAGCCAGAATACCCAATTGGAAGAGGCCGTACTGCACGACGCTGAAGGGAACAACATCGTTCGTAGGCGCCATGTGTGCACTCAACATGGTGTTCGAACCTCACTTATAGTTCTTGACGCCGAGCGCTCCGATTGGATGCGGGATTGCCCTGTTGCTGGATGCTCTGGACAACGCATGACCGCGAATGCTTTGCCTGCCGGAGATCGCGACGTATCCAAGAGGGCCAGCACGATCGGTGGTAGCGCGCCAAAATTCCACTCTGGGCGCCTGGGGGCGAAACCGCCTGGGTCCCGACACATCCACTGTAGTATCATGAGAAGATGTACCAGAAACAAACCCATCAACAGTTGTTAGTTCGCGTACAGAAAGTTTTTTACAAATTGTGTCGGCCCAGAAAAGAGCCTTTTTTGTTGCTAGGACATGTCCGAAAGAACAGACACGGTATCCATGTAAGTGTACAGTTCTGTCAATGTCCGCCACGACCTTCTTCTTCTGTGCGGATGCACGCAAATTCCCCGAATTCTTACGGGATTTGGTAAGAATGTCTTCCACGAGTAATGAATGTGTTGGGGTGAGACACTACGAATGCAGTGTGTGGACATAAAAGGTGAGAATGCGGGTCTCGCGGGAGGCGTGCGCGAGGTAGTCCCTGCAGCATCATTGTCCTCCGTCACCGCGGTGGCTCAGATGGGTAGAGCATCTGCTATGTAAACAGGAGATCCAGGGTTCGAGTCCCACTCGTGGCACACATTTTCACCTGTCCCCGTTGATGTGTATCAACGCCCCTGAAGGTATTAAATTCATTCTAATTTGTTTACTTAAAGCAGGAGCTCGAACTGGCGAACAAGCTTGGTAACGTCAAACGGTGTTTTACGGAACTGAAGTGATTGGTGGCATATTGAATACGATTCATTAACTCCTGTTCGTTACTAGGTGGTTCGCTTCCAGATGGGGCCGGCACGGTAACTCAGCGTGTCCGGTCAGAGGGTTAACTGTCATCTGTAATTAAAAAAAACTGAGTTGATGGATCAAGGAAAAACTGAAACGGGTGTCTTTGCGACGTCCGCCCCGAGCAGATACAACAAACAAAACGAGATTTAAAAAAAGATGGGTAAAATACCAGGTTTGAATGAAAAGTAATGCCTCCACCTTCGTTACTTGGGTTTGGATGACAATATTTTAATAAACAAAACGCAGAAATAATCCTTAGAATGTGATCTTTAATAACCAATATTCACTTTTCCACATAATCATCAGCCAATTGGATACACTTCTGCCAACGATGAACAAGTTTTCTGAAGCCGTCACAGCAGAAGTTGACACTCTGCTTCCGCAACCACAGTCTCACAGTTCTTTCAACGTCTTCCAAAGAAGCATAACGATCTCCCCACAGATCGTCTTTCATTATCGGGAACAGATGGAAGTCAGACGGTGCTAAATCTGGACTGTATGGAGGGTGCCGTACAGTGGTGACACCCAGTCTCTGGAGTTCTGCTGTGGTGGTACGTGAAGTGTGTGGTTTGGCATTGTCAAGCTGCATGAAAACATTTCCCTTTTCCCTTCGGGCCCTTGTTAGCCATTTCTCTGGGCGATACGATAATTGTCCTGAATCAGTCTGTCAACATTTTGCATGTGAAACTCGATGGTTGGCGTCACAGGACGTCCAACTCTGTTTGTCACGCAGGTCAAATGTTCCCGACTCTACATGTTTAAAGTTAATTGCCCAGCGACGCACAGTACTAACATCAACACAATCATCATTAACTGCTTTCTTTCTCTGATGAATCTCCTTTGAGGTAACACCTTCTGCTATCAAGAATTCAATGACTGGACGCTACTTAAATCTCATTGACCGACCGTCTGCACAGGATTCCATACTTTACAATGTAAGAACACAAACGTTGAATGCTAAGGCTTCCGGTCAACTGGAGCTGTAGAGAAGAGGCTACGGAACAAGCCCGTACCTGCCGCATACCAATGCTGCCAACTGTTGAAGAGTTACGAAGCTAGCGGCATTACTTTTCAGTCGACCTTGAAGAATCCCCACAGGAAAAAGTCCGGTGGTGTGAGGTCTGGTGACCGCGGGGGCCATGTTCTACTACCACCTCTGCCAATTATCCGGCCGTCGAAGAGTTCATTTAAATATCTCAGTATGACTGTTATGTGTGGGCGTCCTATCATGCTGCAACCACATATATGTCCAGGGAAACATTCTCCAGCAGGTCGGGTAAAGTTTCTTGGAAAAAAGTAAAGGTAAGTTGCCCCAGTAAGTCGAGGATATGCACGGACCGGCCCAATAAGATGGTCAACCACAATGCCTGCCCAAATGTTGAGCGAAAATCATTCCTGGTGTCCGTGGACGTACGTGACGTGAGGATTTCCCCTCGCCCAGTTGCTGGCCATCGTCCCTCAAAACCTCCCAGACTAGCCGATGAGTGACCCCCTTGTCGTGTCCAACCGCTAAAGTATTTGTCATAGTTGCTTCCACGAAGCGTCCGAGAACAGTCTGTTCAAATGCAGCATCGGGCCGTGTTCGAGCTCTTCCAGCATCACCATGATGTCCCGCTAACGAGCTTGTTTCGCCTAGTCAACGGTGAATTGCTGTAAATGTTTGCGGGTGTGGGGGGCGTCTTCCTGGGAACCGCTCCTCATACAACCATCGAGCTTCATGCGCGTCACCATCGGCTCGTCCATAAACAGAAACCATATCTCGTTGTTCTTCAAATGAATACTGCGTCGCCATGCTTACTGTATGGATAATAGCAGTTAACGTGCATGTGCTCCGATGCTAACCTTGCATGTGAATGCCTCTGACGTGAGATGGAGACAAACAGAAAGACCTATTTGACACGTGTGCGTATCACGTTGGGGCAGTGACCGGGCGAGGGATGGTTGTACGTGGGAATCAACAACCATAGCGCTGCCCGTCAACCGACGAACGGCGATAGGTATCCGTAATTTAAAAATTGTGCGTTGTCGACCTACACAACACTAGTAATTTTCGTTACGAGGCCATCTTAGGTTTTTTAAATGAAATCCTATATTAAATTTTAGCTAAACGTGACGGGCTTAAAAAGACGTTTTCAAATATGTGTATATCATAATATTTAGGCGAATAGTTTTTGAGACACAGATATGTTCTCGTATCGTGTTCGTCCTTCGAAGCAGCGTTGTCTAATGCGACCTTTCCTGTTGTGTAGAGTACATGGTAAACATCGCCAGTCCGCCCTTACACAAACACGCCCATTTACCCGACAATAGTAATACATACTGCGATATTTTGCCCAAAAATTAACTGATGATGTGACGCAAATATTATTCAGTTATTTGACAACTGTGATACCAAAATAGTAGACAACACACAGCATTAAAATACTACAAGATGTTAATACATTTTAAGTAACGGAAATACAAATGTAAATGAGGAGGCCCTTATTGGTCAAAATTATTTCGTACGTATTTGTTTATTATTTGAAAATATTTACTATTGATCACAATATGAAGAAAATACACACAAAGATGCAAAATACATACTGTACATGATACAAAACTTTACTGAAGCATATCCTCACAATGCTTCCCCCCTGCTGCAATGCACATTTGTAGTCGCCGTTTGAATGATCTCAATGCACATTTGTATTCGCCGTTCGAATGATCTCTGAACGGCTGCGAGGGTGTCACGTGAGATGTCAGCGCACGCTTCGATGATATGTTGCTTCATATCTTCTGGAACAGTTGGTAGTTGAGCATATGCTTTATGTTTGATTTTTCCCCACAGAAAAAAATCAAAAGGGGTCAAATCAGCAGACCGAGCTGCCCACTTCACTACAGCACGTCGTCCTACCCAACAATCCGGGAAATTTTCATTTAACAGCTCTGTAGCCAAACGGGAAGAGTGAGCAGGACAGCCGTCATGTTGGAACCACATGCACTGGCGCGTAGTCAGTGGTACCTCTACCAGCAAAATGGACAGAACGTTTCGTAGGAACTGTGCATAGTTATTGCCATTTAGTATACGCGGAATGACGTACGGCCCCACAAGGACATTTCCGAGGATGGTGCACCATACGTTAACACTCCACGGTTGCTGATGCTGTACCTGTCGAAGCAAATGAGTGTCCTCTATTAACCACTAATGCACATTATGCAAATACGCATTACCGTGATTGGTGAAAGTCGCTTCATCAATAAAAAGCACCCGTTGAAAAAACGTTGGATCATCTTGTACGCGCTGCGGAGCAAACCGACAAAATTCCTGGCGCCGTTCGAAATCCACACCGGAGAGTGTTTGATGTAATGAGACGTGAAACGGGTAATATCTGTGCCGGTGCAATATGCGTAGAACACTTCTTTGACTTATACGACATTCCGAGGCGATACGTCGCAACGAAACAGTAGGGTCGTTATGCGCCAACGCTAGAAAGCCCTCTTCATGTACCTCGCCAGTTGCAGTTTCCTACCCTGTCCTCTGTATGGCGTTCCATAACCCTGATTCAAGTAGTTTCTTGTAAATACGTGCAAGAAGCTGACGCGTAGGACGCTCACGATCAGGATACACCTCTCCATATCGCTTTATTGATCTAACAGCATGTATTCTGCTTTCACTGTACACTACAAACATGTCTAACTATTCTTCGTTGCTTTACATGTCTGCTCCAAGAAACTGTGACGGGAATGTGATGTCTCACTACCCCAACAGCACATTTATACCCTTCTCTCCAGCTACCTCGTGCGTCACCTTGCGGCGTTAACGAGAAGCAGGAAAACATCTCCTTCCGTATTAAGTTCCTCATTGGTCAACAGGAAAGGTCGCGCTGCAGAACGCCGCTTCGAAGGACGAATACGATACGGGAACATATCTGTGTCTCAAAAACTACTCGCCTAAATATTATGATATACACATTTTTGAAACCGTCTTTGTAAACCCATCATGTTACGCTAAAATATAACATAGGGTTCCATTTAAGAAAACCAATTCCTTGCAATTCACTGTCCAAGCGGCATCTTTGTATCTATTATGGTTGGGGAGATACAAGAGGTGTTATTACTTAGCTGCCTGAAGAAAAATTTGCAGCAGCGCGATTCCTTACGTGCTAGCAACATAAAAATGTTTCTCACGAAATTTCGTCGTGCTCGTATTTCCGATTTCCGGCAGTAAATGGATCATAAAGATAAACAATCTCCCAACACTGTAAACTTTGCCAGTGTATGGGACTGGGGTGTGCAGTTGATGCGCTGGGCAGAGTTCTGTGTTCGCATGCAGGAGTTCGATGGTTCCATTCCGGGTCGAGGCATATTTGTTTTTATTTGCTAAATGCAGTCTCCGTAATACGGTACGTTAAGTGAAGCAGCCCCCCCCCCCCCCCCATGCGACTAATGCCGTATTTATACGGCAAGTGCAATCGTCACCAACAACCTCGGATACCAAGTGCGATTTGACATCGATGTCGCGCCAGGGATATTGGGAGACAGGAGTTCGGGTTCCTACATGACGCCTGACCAGTTGACTGTGTGAAGGTATCATATTTCTCTCAAACTGTTTGCCTGGCGCACAGGAAGATGCTCTACATCGTGTTCGGCAGAGGTTATTCTTTTAATACGATAGTGCACCTGCACAATTTGGAATTAATGTGGGACGATATTCATACAGAACATTTCTACGCAAATGGCTAGGACGGGGAGGTCCAGTTGTATGGCCTCTGCGTTTACGGGACATAAATTCCCTGGATTTCTTCTGTGGGTGCACATGAAGGAGCATGTGTATACTACTCCGCCGACACATGTCGATGAACTGATAGCGTGTGTTCATACCGCTCTTGTATCTGTGCATGCAGCCGTGTTGCGAAAAGTCCATAGCTGTATGGTCCAGTGGATCGCGCAATATTTGGACGTGCAGGGGTCACTTTGAGAATCTGCACTGAGAACAACGTATTCTTCTGTAAAGTCATGCGGTCATTGAGATAGTAATTACTATTCTCACGGGTTACTAATCTGTTACATCTGACCGGACGTACTGCAAGTAGTATAAGTGACCAATAGATGCTGAGTTATTGAATTGTGCAGTTATCTTTAGCATCGCGAAATTGATGTTGTTTTTGTAGTTATTCTGTCCTACGACAGGTCATTTTTTCCGCCGTCTCTTTCTGACTTTTCAGACCATGTTTTTGTTACGTTCACCGTTGCAAAGCACTGAACTACGTAAATATCGGATAATTGTGGCTGAAGAGACGTTGTATACTACAGTATTATATGCTAGAATGAAACTGGCAAGTAGAGAAGTACGCCTCGACCCACAATGGAACTCTCGACCTCCTGCACGCTCCCTTAGATAGGGCGCTCGCAAATTACTATTATCGGATATCCATTTTCTCCATGCGTATTGTCCGCAGCTCGTGGTCGTGCGGTAGCGTTCTCGCTTTCCACGCCCGGGATCCCGGGTTCGATTCCCCTGCGGGGTAAGGGATTTTCTCTCCCTCGTGATGACTGGGTGTTGTGTGATGTCCATGTTAAGTTGTAGGGGACTGATGACCATAAATGTTAAGTTCCATAGTGCTCAGAGCCATTTGAACCATTTTGAACCATGCGTATTAACGGGACAGTGAAACGTGGAGAATAATCAGAATCGAGCAGCTAGACAGGGCTTGATTGGCGGTAGTCGGTTAGCAGTCAGCGCGGGACAGAACGGTGCTGTCACTGCTGGGGCGATGCTTATTCATCGTGTTTCACTGTCACTGTTAATATAGCATCTGACGACCCTCAGGAGAGAGATATTTGGAGTTCCGTGCCCACTCGTCAAATGTTTGTATTCTTGATTGAAATGTAACTTTTCTACGTATTTTGGTAAAAACGAGATTGTGTAGTGACCTTCCGAAGTTTGATGGATCTGTCCATTACTATGCCGTACTCGTACTTGGGTAATCTCTGTATGTATGTAAAACACAGACAGGGTTGGTTTCGTTTAGCATTGTAAGTAATATTTCCTCTTCATGGTGAGTCAACGAAAATGAAAAACTAGAATGCTGTGTCTCAGTTGTGTCAGTGTTGTGCAGAACTTCAACCCTGGAGGTGATGTACGACAGACAGTGTATTCGCTATTATGTTTACGTGAGCTAACGTTTCAGAACACTGCAGCAGCGTCCTTTGCTGAAAGATTTACCTCTGAACATACTGTCGGTAAGCTCTGGATGACGTTGTGAGTGCTGGTTCGCAATCCTAGGGAGCCAGGGCTGACTGCTAGACGTGTCTGTAGTCTCGCTGTCTCCAGAACTAAACATGGTCAGCAACGACGCTTCCTCTTCTGCTGCGTCTTGGTTCTTGTTTTTACCGAAGCATCCTGAAAACATCAATCACTGCTCAAACATTTCATATTCCACAGTCTATGGTAACCTTTACTTACGCCGCTGTCGAATGGAGTTGTTAACACAGTAATGGTCGCGCACTCCAGGTAGACTGCGTGGACGGTGGTTGATGAGAACAGCTGAATCGATAGCAAGCAAACGACATCGACCAGTATCTATTTCCTTCTGGCCGCTGCTAACGTGGGCGAAGAGTCGACATTAAGTTTAGATCGATTCCACCTCCGATACCAAATGTGATACGGCGACTTAATGATCGTTTCAACGATTTGTGGATTCAAATTGAAATCTTCCTATTTGTTGACGTGCTAGACGCATTAAACTCTTTGATGTCTGCTAGCCAAAATTGGTAGCGACCGCAAATCTTCATTACAGATCATCGTATTTTGATTTTTATCGACAACGCTTTTCTCTTCAGCCGCTTTGACAGAAGTCTGCTTGGAACATGCATACAGGGTGTCTCAAACGTTTAGGTCAAATTGAAACGGGTGATATTGCGCCCACAACCGACTATATTGAGATAGGGGACCAGTGGCTGGAAATGAATATTGATTGTGTTATTTACATATACAGCGTACACCGCTTAACAACAAGCTCATAGTGATGGTTCAAAGCCACGACCGCCGGTCTCAATGAATGCATTGCAACGGCGCATACAGTTCTGCTACACTCTCGCGAAGATCCCAGGCGTCAGTTGTAGACTGGAATAGGCAGCGGGTGATAAACAGCGTAAATCCCTGACCTCCAAACAGACATTTTGCAAAAAACATAGCTGATAGCACGTGCGTTATGCGACGAACGCATGCATCGTACCGGCGCATTAACCTGTGCCGCATACACACTACTATCCGTGGAGCCAGTGGTCCATTGCATCAGACTGCTTTTGATGTGCCCATGGAGAGGTGTGTTACTGTGTACAGCGCATGACACACGGTCAAATATGGTATGTTACGCGTCATGAGACTTGTCAGACATGCATATAGTGTACGGTTCGACAGGAAGTAGCGCCCCCAAAGCAGCATTTAATGTATGGAGAATGCTTTGCCAAAGGGCGTCATTGGAAGAAGTTTATCCCGGTGAATAGCAGTTTTCGAGAGATGAAGTCGTTCACGCCACAGAGAGGTGGCCAAGGTTACCATCAAAAACATGCCTGAATACCAGACTTTGAGGAGACAGTATTCGATGGTGTAGCCGGATCGTGTGGCCCATTCCAATTCCCCTCCCCCCCCCTTCCCCCCCCCCCCCCCCCCCCCCGCAATACGCGTACATCAACCAACGTACATCTTCGAACGAAATGATACAGTATGAAGAGCACTGGTGCAGCCAGTATTACACCCTTATCATAGACAATGTGTGCAAGCTCGAGTTTGAGCTCTTCGTTCACTACTGTCGATGGATTATACGCTGCAGTGCTGTAGTGTCAATTTTGTACAGTTAGTATTGTTCACGGATGAAACTTCATTCACCCGTGATGGTGTTTTCAACAAATGTAACCGTCATGTTTGGAGTGAAGAAAATACATACAACACCCACATTTGCTTCCAGGGCCTACGATTCTCTGTCTACATAAGGGTACGCTTTGTCCAAGATCACCTAACAGGACTTTTATTTGCTGCATCCCTGTTTTATTCGTCCACGTTTTCTTGTATTCCAGCGAGAGGCACTGCCACAGTTCCTGGAGACTGTACTCCCTATTGTCCACCATAGCATTTGGTTTCAGCACACCTGTCCATTTCGATGTTACTGTTCGCAAGCATTTGCAGAACAAGTACACTCATCGTTGGATTGGAAGGGGAGGTCCTGGCCGTCCGCTGTGGCCGAGCGGTTCTAGGCGTTTCAGTCCGGAACCGAGCTGCTGCTACGGTCGCAGATTCAAATCCTGCCTCGGGCATGGATGTGTGTGATGTCCTTAGGTTAGTTAAGTTAGTTCTAAGTCTAGGGGACTGATGTCCTCAGATGTTAAGTCCAATATTGCTTAGAGCCGTTTCAACCATTTGGAGGTCCTGTCCCATGGCCATTGTGATCACCAGTTCTCACACCTCTAGACTTTTTCCTCTTACGTAACGTCAAGATTTTGGGTATGAAACTCTCATAGGAACGGATGAAGACCTGCTTGGTAAAGTTCAAGCTGTCTATCTCCTGGTACCAGACACAAGGGGTCTTTGAATGAGTGAGGTAGAATTCATGCACCGCTGCTGTGCATGCGTTGAGGATGGCGGTCGTCACTTTGAACAATTATTATAAATTCTGTTGTTGTCATACAGTGCACGCTGTGCATGTCCATGACACAATAAATATGCATTGCCGACCATTGTTTCCCTATCTCAATAGAATCGGTTGTGGACCCACTATCGCCTGTTTCAATTTGACACAAAAGACTTAAAACACCTTGTATTCGTCAAAAATGTATAAAATATGTCAAAATACGTTTCACAAATTTGGAAGCAAGCTGTGCTAAAAAATTAATAGATTAAAAAAAAGAAAACTGCTGTGTACTCTAGGTAACAAAGGAAACCCTGATATCTCGTTCTTACAGGATAACGCTTCTGCAGACTGATTGTGTGGCATACTATTGTCTATGATATATTGGCATGAGATATACTAAATTCTTGGATCTGCAAATTATTACCATTACGACGCGAACATACAAAATAGCTAGACGTAACGCCACTTACACCCTGTATGTAAAGAAAGATTACGCATTGGTTGTTCGTGAGAAAATCATGTTATGCCTCGTATAAAATGCGACATCCAACAGCATTCGTCTGAGTTAGACAGTGGCATGATTGTGGCCTGTGGGGACCGCAGTTTACCTATCTCACGATTAGATATTAGTGTTCTCATTGGTCTGGATGTCACGACCGCCATGCGGATAAGTAATCGGTACTTTTAGGGTTTCCCTATTGAACGTCATGCAACACCTAACCGGTGACACGCGACTATCTCCTGAAAGGACACAGTTAGTTATGTGATCTATTCATCTTATCTTCAGCATTCTTCTGTAGCACCACATTTCGAAAGCTTCTATTCTCTTCTTGTCTTAACTATTTATCGTCCGTGTTTCACTTCCATGCAAATAATTTCAGAAAAGACTGATTTACACTTAATCTATACTCGATGTTAACAAATTTCCCTTCTTCAGAAACGCTACCCTTGCCGTTGTCAGTCTATATTTTATATCCTCTGTACTTCGACCGTCATCAGTTATTTTGCTCCCCAAACAGCAAAACTCATTTATTAGATTAAGTGTCTCATTTCCTAATCTAATACCCTCAACCTCACCTGATTTACATTCTACTGTCCTCGTTTTCCTTTTGTTGATGTTCGTTCTACATCCTCCTTTCAAGCCAGTGTTCATTCAGTTCAGCTGCTCTTCCAAGTCCTTCGCTGTATCTGACAGAATTACAATGTCATCGGAAAACCTCAAAGTTTTTATTTCCTCTCCATGGGTTTTAATTCGTACTCCGAACTTTTCTTTTGTTTCCTTTATTACTTGCTCGATATACAGATTGAATAACATCGGGGAGAGGCTACAACCCTGTCTCACTCCCTTCCCAACCACTGCTTCCCTTTCATACCCTTCGACTCTTATGACTGCCATCTGGTTTCTGTACAAATTGTAAATAGCCTTTCACTGCAAGTATTTTACCCCTGCCACCTTCACAATTTGAAAGAGAGTATTCCAGTCAACATTGTGAAAAGCTTTCTCTAAGTCTACAAACGCTAGAACCGTAGGTTTGCCTTTCCTTAATCTTTCTTCTAAGATAAGTCGTAGGGTCAATATTGCCTCACGTGTTCCAACGTTTCTACGGAACCCAAACTGATCATCCACGAGGCGGCGTCTACCAGTTTTTCCATTCGTCTGTAAAGAATTCGAGTTAATATTTTGCAGCTTATTAAAAGGATAGTTCTGTAATTTTCACATATGTCAACACATGCTTTCTTTGGGATTGGAATTATTTACATTCTTCTTGAAATCTGATGGTATTTCGCCTGTCTCGTACATCTTGCTAACCAGATCGTAGAGTTTTGTCAGGACTGGCTGTCCGAAGGCTGTCAGTAGTTCTAATGGAATGTTGCCTACTCCCGGGGCTTTGTTTCGACTCAGGTCTTTCAGTGCTCTGTCAAACTCTTCACGCAGTATCAAATCTCCCATTTCATCTTCATCTACATCCTCTTCCATTTCCAAAATATTGTCCTCAAGCACATCGCCCTTATATAGACTCTCTATATACTCCTTCCACCTTTCTGCTTTCCCTTCTTTGCTTAGAACTGGTTTTCCATCTGAGCTCTTGATATTCATACAAGTAATTCTCTTTTCTCCAAAGATGTATTTAATTTTTCTGTAGGTAATACCTATCTTACACTTAGTCATATATGCCTCTACATCATTACCTTTGTGCTCTAGCCATCTGTGCTTATCCATTTTTCACTTCCTGTCGATGTCATTTTTGAGACGTTTGTACTCCTTTTTGACCTGCTTTATTTACTGCAGTTTTATATTTTCTCCTTTCATCAATTAAATTCAATATGTCTTCTGTCACCCAAGGATTTCTACTAGCCCATCTCTTCTTACCTACTTGATTCTCTGCTACCTTCACGATCTCATCCCTCAAAGCTACCCATTCTTCTTCTACTGCATTTCTTTCCCCCGTTCTTGTCACTCGTTCGCTAATGCTCTCTATGAAACTCTCTACAACTTCTGTTTTTTTTGCAGTTCATTCAGCTCCCATATCCTTAAATTCCCACCTTTTCGCAGTTTCTTCATTTTTAATTTACCGTTCATAACCAATAGATTGTGGTCAGAGTCCACATCTGCCTCTGGAAATGTCTTACAATTTAAAGTCTGGCTCCTAAATCTCGCACTTACCATTATATAATCTATCTTAACCTTCCAGCATCTCCATGCCTCTTCCATGTATAGAACCTTTTTTCATGATTCTTAAGTTATGCTCTGTGAAAATTCTACCAAGCGGGTTCCTCTTTCATTCTTTGCCCCCATTCCAAATTCACCCACTACTTTTCCTTCTCATGCTTTCCCTACAATCTAATTCCAGTTCGCCTTGACTATTAAACTTTTGTCTCCCTTCACTACCTGAATAACTTGTTTTATCTCATCATACATTTCTTCAATCTCTTCGTCATCTGCGGAGCTAGTTGCCATATAAACTTGTACTACTGTGGTAAGCGTGGGCTTCGTGTCTGTCTTGGCTACAACAATGCGTTCACTATACTCTTGTAGTAGCTTACATTTTTTATTAATTATTAAACCTCTCCTGCATTACATTTGTTTTTGCGGTTATAGCCCTGTATTCACCTTACCAGAAGTCTAGTTCCTCCTGCCACCGAACTTCACTAATTCCGACTATATCTAACTTTAACCTATCAATTTCCCCTTTTAAATTTTCTAACCTACCTACACGATTAAGGGATCTGACATTCCAAGCTCAGATTCGTGGAACGCCAGTTTCGTTTCTTCTGAGAACGACGTTCTCCTGAGTAGTCCCCGCGCGGAGATCCTAATGGGGGACTACTTTACCTCCGGAATATTTTACTGATACGTTAATCGTAACAAAATAGTTAATCTAAATTAGACACAAAAAAAACGTCACTCTCCAAAGCAAATAGGGGGCGGGGCCAAGGGGTGTACCTGTTTCAGAACAGATGGCCTATACTCTGTATGTAATCACTGATATCACTTAGCATTAGCCATTGCGTAAACAAACCTTGCACGTATGCTCAAAAAATGC
Source organism: Schistocerca gregaria (assembly GCF_023897955.1). Lineage (NCBI taxonomy): Eukaryota > Metazoa > Arthropoda > Insecta > Orthoptera > Acrididae > Schistocerca > Schistocerca gregaria. The sequence goes on along the minus strand of NC_064920.1, from coordinate 211,184,741 downwards.
CTCTAAGCACTATGGGACTTAATATCTGAGGTCATCAGTCCCCTAGACTTAGAACTACTTAAACCTAATCAACCTAAGAACATCACACACATCCATGCCCGAGGCAGGGTTCGAACCTAACGACCGTAGCAGCAGCGAGGTTGCGGACTGAAGCGAGTCCTCCCTCGGGCATACGTATGTGGGTTGTCCTTAGCGTAAGTTAGTTTAAGTTAGAGTAAGTAGTGTGTAGCCTAGGGACCGATGAACTCAGACGTTTGGTCTCATAGGAACTTACCACAAATTTCGAAAACTTTTCCTTCCTCTATCTGACTCCCCCTATTCTTTTCGTCCATATGGGTGAAATAGAAGTGGCATGCTGAGAGACGTATGATGTCCAACATTTTGACATTACTGTGAAATTCAAAGGCGTGTTGTTCTATTGGTTGATTTATCTTAAAAACTTTTATGGCCCAGTATGTTATTCCACTTATGTAACTTTTTATAATTCATGGTCATAAAAAAATTTTGGCTCCCTCCATAAATACATCACTCTTACACTAATTACCATGCTGACTCAGAAAACAACAGACACTTTTCACAGCCAAAGGCCTTATAATTTACAGTGCATGGCTAGCTAACAAAGTAAACAACTACAAACAATCTACTAGACTAATACCAACCAGTTTCTCGTTAACGTAGCAGCACAACATCTGCCTTAATGATGATAACGGATGACCTGAAACCTACCATGAACGCACAAGATTTGTTTCTTAGATTACAGCAAAGTCCTTGACACCACCGGCTTCTACATTTTACTTGTCAAACATAGCAGCCTAAATTTCTCGTCAAGTGCTGTGCAAAGGTTTCTCTCATACCTGATGTCTGGGCAACAATGCGCCATGCCTGTTGCCATAAAGTCGTTATGGAAGCAGGTAGTTTCAGGCGTTCTCCGAGGTTCGGTAATAGATCCTATGCTCTTTTCGTTGTACGTGAACGATGTGTCATTAGTCTTGTCCTATTGCAGATACCACATGTACGCTGATGATCTCCTGTTGTATCTAAGAGTAAAACCTATAAACCTGAAGACAGCTATGGAGAACCTCGATACCGATCCGCGCTCAGGACCAAAACGGGTGCAGGATATAGGATTAAAGCTCAACTCATCAAAAAGAGGAACTTGTTGGTCATTCATGAATCCCTACCATCTGTAACCCTAAATGGGACAAATATCAACTTCTCTCCTTCAGAAGAAAGTCTAGAAGTTATAATACATGAAAAACTAAATTGGACTGATCATGTAACTGCAATGTGCAAGAAGGAATCAGCATCTCTCGATGCCCTACATTCCTTCTTGATATGAAAATGAAGCTTGTACAAAGACAAATACTACCAATTATTGATTACAGCGATGTTATCCTGTAAGGCTAGTCAAGAATGCTCACAACTCCTGGAACTGGTCAGGAACGCCTTTTTTCTTTATATCTGTGATGTTCGACTTATTGATCATACTTCACCATCAAATGCACAGGTTTCCTGGCTGTTTGGAGACTAGTGCAGGGATTTTCAAACCCTCCATCCACTCTACTGTCTTATCAACAAGTAATGTCTCTCATATCTCTTTTCGACCTTAACGTTCTTCTCTGAACAACGTGGAAAAACACCCGTTCCCATCAGAACAAAACCCTTTCAATTCCACAGCACAGTTCAGCCAATTTCTCGAAGTCCTACTCAGTCGCAGGAACCCGCCTATGGGATAGCCTCCCTAGTAATATTAGAGAAATGAATAACAGCTTCAGAAAACAGTTAATGACACATCTACTGAAGCAACAATAAGGATTACCACAGTCGCTTTAAGCACTCGTTATCCTTATACACTGAAGCGCCTAAGAAACTGGCACAGGCATGCGTATTCATATACAGATATACACTCCTGGAAATGGAAAAAAGAACACATTGACACCGGTGTGTCAGACCCACCATACTTGCTCCGGACACTGCGAGAGGGCTGTACAAGCAATGATCACACGCACGACACAGCGGACACACGAGGAACCGCGGTGTTGGCCGTCGAATGGCGCTAGCTGCGCAGCATTTGTGCACCGCCGCCGCCAGTTTGCCGTGGCATACGGAGCTCCATCGCAGTCTTTAACACTGGTAGCATGCCGCCACAGCGTGGACGTGAACCGTATGTGCAGTTGACGGACTTTGAGCGAGGGCGTATAGTGGGCATGCGGGAGGCCGGGTGGAAGTACCGCCGAATTGCTCAACACGTGGGGCGTGAGGTCTCCACAGTACATCGATGTTGTCGCCAGTGGTCGGCGGAAGGTGCACGTGCCCGTCGACCTGGGACCGGACCGCAGCGACGCACGGATGCACGCCAAGACCGTAGGATCCTACGCAGTGCCGTAGGGGACCGCACCGCCACTTCCCAGCAAATTAGGGACACTGTTGCTCCTGGGGTATCGGCGAGGACCATTCGCAACCGTCTCCATGAAGCTGGGCTACGGTCCCGCACACCGTTAGGCCGTCTTCCGCTCACGCCCCAACATCGTGCAGCCCGCCTCCAGTGGTGTCGCAACAGGCGTGAATGGAGGGACGACTGGAGACGTGTCGTCTTCAGCGATTAGAGTCGCTTCTGCCTTGGTGCCAATGATGGTCGTATGCGTGTTTGGCGCCGTGCAGGTGAGCGCCACAATCAGGACTGCATACGACCGAGGCACACAGGGCCAACACCCGGCATCATGGTGTGGGGAGCGATCTCCTACACTGGCCGTACACCTCTGGTGATCGTCGAGGGGACACTGAATAGTGCACGGTACATCCAAACCGTCATCGAACCCATCGTTCTACCATTCCTAGACCGGCAAGGGAACTTGCTGTTCCAACAGGACAATGCACGTCCGCATGTATCCCGTGCCACCCAACGTGCTCTAGAAGGTGTAAGTCAACTACCCTGGCCAGCAAGATCTCCGGATCTGTCCCCCATTGAGCATGTTTGGGACTGGATGAAACGTCGTCTCACGCGGTCTGCACGTCCAGCACGAACGCTGGTCCAACTGAGGCGCCAGGTGGAAATGGCATGGCAAGCCGTTCCACAGGACTACATCCAGCATCTGTACGATCGTGTCCATGGGAGAATAGCAGCCTGCATTGCTGTGAAAGGTGGATATACACTGTACTAGTGCCGACATTGTGCATGCTCTGTTTCCTGTGTCTACCTGCCTGTGGTTCTGTCAGTGTGATCACGTGATGTATCTGACCCCAGGAATGTGTCAATAAAGTTTCCCCTTCCCGGGACAATGAATTCACGGTGTTCTTATTTCAATTTCCAGGAGTGTATGTAAACAGGCAGAATACAGCGCTATGGTCGGCAACGCCTATATAAGACAGTTAGTGTCTAGCACTATTGTTAGATCGCTTACTACTGCTACAGTGGCAGGTTATCAAGATTTAAGTGAGTTTGAACGTAGTGTTATAGACGCCTCTCGAGCGATGGGACACAGTATCTCCGACGTATAGATGAAGTGTGTATTTGCTCGTAAGAGCAGTTCACAAGTGTAGTGAGAATATCAGGAATCAGGTAAAACATCAAATTTCCGATATCGCTGCGGCCGGAAAAAGATCCTGCAAGAACGGGACCAACGACGACTGAGGAGAATCGTCCAACGTGACTGAAGTGCTACCCTTTCGTAAACTGCCGCAGATTTCAATGTTTGGCCACCATCAGAATGCGAACCATTCTACGAAACATCATCAATATGGGCTTTTGGAGCCGAAGGCCTACTCGTTTACCCTTGATGACTTCACAACACGAAGTTTTACACCTCTCCTGGGCCCGACAACACTGACATTGGACTGTTGATGATATGAAACATATCTGGGAAGCCTTGCAACGTGCTGTTCAGAAGAGCTCCCCACACCTCGTACTCGTAAGGATTTATGAACAGCGCTGCAGTATTCATGGTGTCAATTTCGTCCAGCACTACTTCAGACAGTAGTCGAGTCGATGCCCCGTTGTTGCGGGGGCCCTACACGATATTAGGGAGGTGTGCCAGTTTCTTTGGCTCTTCAGCGTATATCCTTCTTTCCAACCAGATTTACCTCATTGCTCAGTTTTCTTAGCTGGTGAAATCTCCTTAAATTTCCTTTCCCAATAGTTCGCTATATCGGAAAACATGTATCACCTACTCCTATAAATTCTTTCAGGAGACTCAAATCATTTTAATACTATTGTAATACTAATTTTTAAAAAATAAGATCTAGAAAAGGTACTGTATGTCTAAAACCCCTGTCTGATGTGAGAGAAGGCCCGATGGTTCTAATTACATCCGTCTAAATAAATAAATAAATATATTAAATATATTGTTTTCATTCATGTTTTTTATTTTAAAATTGTGGTGCTGTTGTGTGTAGTGTGGACATAATGAGTGACTGTACAGTCAATTTATTGGTATTATTGTAGGGCATTTAACATTATAATACTGAATAAATGATTATGACTAGTAATAGGTTATTGTCTTTATCATTACAATTCTGTTGGCACCAGGAACCTAAATGCCAACATCTCAGATGGATTTAAGAGTTTCAGTGAAAATCGGAGTTTTAAATTAGATGCTATGAACAAAGAATTAAGAAATAATTTTGAAACCTTTAACGATGAATTAAAAACTGACTTTAAAACCACAAGTGATGAATTAAAGTATGAGTTAGGTACTAAAACAGAAAACAGTGGAGTTGAATTGTCGAGGAAGTTTAGGCAGGAAGAGAAGGAAATTTAGCTAAGACTTCAGATTTACAGAAAGCTACAAATACTTTAATAAGTGAGTTACATACTGAGGTGAACAAGCAGTGTGATGTAGTAATAAATGCGGTTAATGAGCAATTACATGAGTTAAGTAAAGACTTAAATCAAATGAAAGACTGTCTGGAGCAAGAGCCTACCAACATTAATAAACGTATCTCAGACAACCAGGGACGGTAGAAAGTAATGGAGCAGATAAGGAATCTGGATGTAACAGCTAATCCTGATACTAGTTTTACTAGTTGAGTTAAAATTAATTTGTCAAGAAGGTGGTCTATGAGAGAACTGGCTTAACTGTAATTACACCTAATCCTGGAAAAGATTTATTGAAAAATGAATGGGATTGTCAAAAAAATCTTGACAAAAGTAGAAAAAAAAGGATGGCTTTTTGTTGTACAGCTGCATTATGAAAGCTGATTGTTGCATACTAAATTGATATGATAGGTTTTATTCTTTCAAGAATTAGAAATAAGAGGTAAACTATATAAAAGGACCACAAAATATAGTCCCTGTTGCTTTGTCAAGACTCCCATTAGGAATGAACGAAGTGATGCAAATAGAAAGACAAGGAGTTATTTTCATGATAAGCTTTTATCTAGTAGTTGCACTAACAATTAACTTTCTATATGAAGCAAGAGCCATGTACAGATAGCTAGTTTGAGGAAAATCTACAATTATGTAAGTGAGCTAGTTTTCCGACTAATGAAAAATGTTTGTGAATTATTTAAGAGGATACCTCATTTTGGTGATCGAAAGAAAATTCAGTACCGTACATTGGAAAATGTGTACCCACCAACCAGTCGAAATAGAACTGACATGGTGAATACCGAGTGGTTATAGTAAAATGCAGGTCCAATGTGAGCTGTAATTATAGCATGGCAGCGAAACTTGGTAGATACGCTAATAAGTTAATACAGAACCGAATTACGCTGAGGAAAACTATTAGTTCCCGTTGTAGCCATCAGGTGCAAATCTGGTACTGTACATTGTTTGTATGATGGTATGACATACACGTTATCGTTTGACAAGCCATAACGTGAGAGGAACACTAAGGGTATTGAGAACTGGGACCTATGCTGTTAGTGAAACAGTTTTATACTAACGGCAGCAATTACAGTGCTACACTGAAAAATCTGAGCAGAGGCCCCAGTTCATTAACTATTTAAGGAAGATGATAATCAAATTCGAAAACACGGTAAATTGCCCCAGCAGCCTCTAGCAGTGTCACGAGAATTGTCCATCCCATGGTCAATAGTACGGAAAGTTATGCAGACTGAAAATAATACACCCAGAGTGCCTGTCTGCACATTATCGAAACCTCCTTGTTAAGAATGAGACTCCTGTTTTGAAAGAGTGCAGATGTGTGGGAACCATTGCTTTCTTGTAAGGTGTGGCAACACCTCATGTGGCACATCCAGTGAAAGATCTGATTAGTGCAACTTCCCACGATCATGTTGTCCTTCCAAGGTTTTCGACACGCATGACCTGCAAGATCACCTGATCTGATTCCAAATGACTTTTTGCTCTTGGGATATCTAAAAGGCATGCGTTTACCGGGGACACACTCGGTCCCTACCTGATTTCAAGTCCATTACACTCGAAGACGTTCCTCAGATTCCACCAGAATTGTTGCGAGCAACTGTTGATGAGCACATCGTAAATCAACTCCAACGAACTCGGTTGACAACTGTTTTCAGCTTGAAGTTTGATTTAATTTTCAACTCTTGTCGACAGTTGTTTGAAATCGCGAGTTTGAAAAACTATTCAATGTATGTTTTGTGTCGAGTTTGTAGTTTACAGTCAGTGAGCAGCAACACAGAACAGCTGGATGACTGGTGTTTGCACATTGCTGTGTCGTCTCCTTTATTTCTTTTTTTTTGTTAATACAGTGGCGACACATGAGTGGCTCACAGAAGTAGTTATTCAGTTTTTATTAGAAACCAAAGTTAGGAAGACTCTGCAGTGTCCTGCTGACTAAAATTTTATCAATAGATTGTTTCAATTTAAGTACCTTCTTATTTTATTTTAAACCATTTTAATGGGTTAAGTGGCAGCTAGCTCTAAATGTGGAAAAATGTATGTAAATGCGCATGAGTAGGAAGAACAGACGTGTGAAGTTCGGTTGTAGTATTACTGATGTCCTGCTTGACACAGTCAAGTCATTTAAATATCTGGACGGAACGTTGAAAGAGATATGAAATGGAAGGAGAGTGTGAGAACTGTGGTAGGAAAGGCGAATCGTTTATTGGGAACGTTTTAGGAAAGTGAGGTCGATCTATAATACAGACCGCATATAAGACGCTGGTGTGACCTACTCTTGAGTACTGCTCGAGTGTTTGGGATCCATACCTGGTAAGATTGAAGGAAGACATTCAGAGGCGGGTTGCTAAATCTGATGCCGGTAGGTTCTAACAACACGTAAGTGTTATGGAGATGCTTCGGCTACTCAAATTGGAATACCTAGAGGGAATAAGCCGTCCTTTCCGAGAAACACTATTGAGAAAATTTAGAGAACGGGCACTTGAAGCTGACTGCCGAAGGATTCTACTGTCGTCGACATAAATTGCGTGTAAATACCTCGAAGATAAGATACAAGAGCTTATGGCTCATACGGGGGCATATAGATAGTCTTTTTTCCCTCGCTCTAGTTTTTAGCGTTGCAGGAAATGAAATAACTAGTGGTGGTACAGGATAGCCTCCGCCACGCACCATACGGTGGCTTGTGGAGTATCTCCGTAGATGTACTATGTTCATTCTGGATCAAAAAATATATTTTGTACGGTTGCTTTCTGAGGGAAATGCTGGCAAGATGTGTTGTACCTGAATGTAGGTGCATATATTTAAAGTGTTTCCAGACCTTCCTCATAACTTTAAGTTCCTTGCCTTCAGATGCGGGATATTTGGAAGAAACTGAATATAGACTGTAGTATGCGCCGATAAATGCATGCACTAATTTCTTTAGAACGTATAGATAGTTAAATAACAATACTTACTTCTACAAAATCCTTGATTACATTAATGATAACCCAGATCACTCTATGCGCAGTTTAATTAGATGAGCGTGCATTTATCCTGGATTTCTGCCACCTGTAGCAAAAATCGAAGAAGTAAAAGGAGTTTTTCTGATGGTGATAATGTAGCAATAAAAGATGTGACTTTCGGTTGAATATGTTGTGCTACTAGCCTCAAGAGTTCTTCAGACTGCCTATATGTCATTCTGACTATATTCTTGAAACTTTTCCTGTCTTTATTATAGACGTACACAATTGTAAGCTCCATTTGTTTCTCTTTGTAACAAAAGTTTACTGGGCCATTAGCGTCTTCTTTTGGGTTGAGTTCAACAGTTTGTAACTGTTGTCAACATTTAGTAACTATTGGCAACATTTGTAAGTTCGTCGAATTCACAACAGTTGCAAGTTTGCCAAACTTACAAGAGCCGTGTGTTTTTATTTGTTGGAACTGGTTTTCAGTGTGCAGGTACCTTTAAGGATGCAGCATCTCATTGACATCCCCAGTGCTCACATTGAACAAACTGTATGAGCAGTGGTTCATAATAAAATCAAAATGATGCCTTTCTCATTTGTCCATGTCCCATTGTTAATCCATTACATATGGAAAGATTTCTATTTATACCTTCCTTGGATTCACAGATTTGCATCTGGTGGCCAAAACTGTAACTAATTTTTTCCAGTGTAAACCTGTTCCGCATTAGTGAATTAGAATATGTACAAAGTTTCACTGCGATACAACACTTGACCTCTGTTAGTAGTTGCACTTTTACTGTAAACAGCCAGTAGATAAAGGTTACAGCTATTTGCCACTCACAAATGCATTAAGCATATGAAAAAATTTTATTATTTTAGTAATCTAGACGAGACGATTATAAGTGCTCTAACGAAATGTGGAGTATGTCAAATGGTGGAAGAAGATAACAGTTATGCATTATATAAATTACATCCAAGCACACTTAAGGCATTAAATAACTTAGCCACTATCAACTTCTATGGTCCTCTGCTGAAAGGTAGAGGTGAAGTTACGTATATGTTAAAATTAACAGGCTGTCGGTCAAAGTATGTACAACTTAACTCTTCAGAATTAGCAGATACAGCAGATATAGGAAATTACTTGGGAGATTATTTTACAGTCGTATGGAAACTTAAGGGATATTACCACGTAATGATCATGGTTCACTAGTAATAACTTCAAGCAATTCAGTGGTTGGGAAGGCATTTAACATGTGACCACTTCCAAGTACTGTCCACAATTGAACCCCTGTGCGAGGATCATGAAGGAAATAGGGAGACTGCTTAGAACGCACTGCTTTACGAAGCACACTACATGGACACACATTATTTCTGAGCTTCAAGTTATCTGGAACGAATTACCACATTTATCTAATAGGCTATCTCCAGTAGAAACAATCAATAGGAAATTTGTTGGGGAACCACTGTCAAAGTTATTTGCTTGGCTGAAGAACCCGAGTGTACAATCTGTCGAACTTCAGAACCTTGTGAGAGGACATCTGAGCAAGTAAGCAGATTTCAGTGTGAGAAAAATATTAGTGGGGCAATTACACCCATATTTTCCTTCGATGACCTGGAATTAGTCAAAAAGTCTCATGTATTTAAAGGAAACTAATAAGTTTTTCCCACATTAAAATGGACCATATAAAACTGTGGCACTCGCCATCCTAAAGCATTATTTATCATAGATCCCAGGATGGTCAACAGAAAGCATTGTGTAGTATCCATAATATGAAAACATTTAAAATCTAAGGAAAATCTGCTATCTTCGCAGATTTGGTGGATTAACAGTCGCTGAGTTCTGAGTTAACTGCTTCAGCCTTTCATGTTTCATTTTCCCTGTAGCAGTTTATTCAACTCTTACCTTTTCTATCACCTAGCAATGAAGTTTTCTTCTGCTGTCCTATCTTAGTAAGATTGGTGTAAACAATCACAGAGGTTAGATTACATTAATTAACAAGTGGATATTACTTATATTTGTCACTATCGTTAATGTTAAATACCTTGTCACGTATTGCTGTTTATGAGATAATTAGTTGAACCACACTGCTGTCATCAAGTTGAGCACCATATCCATTTAGATAATGAGCAATTACATATCCTGGAATTTGCCTGAAGCGGTTTCAGGGAAGCATTCGAAACCTAAATCAGGATGGCTCGACATGGGCTTAAGACGTCGTCCTCCCGAATGCGATTCCAGTGCGCTAACAACTGCGCCACCTCGCTCGGTGGTAGGAGTGTTATGCAATGGATGCATGCTGAAGTCATTGCTACAATAATAATTCAAGTTGCAGACTGGAGAAATAACTCAAATCTAAACTTGTGAGAAAAATTACGATTGGTGATTACAAACAAATTGTTGGCGATCCTAACAGGAAAATTAAAAAAAAGACTTAGAAAGAAAACTGAATGAGTACTGAGTACAAATGAACTATGTTCACGATTCGAATTTGTTTTTATTTAAAGGTAAAAAAAAGAATTGAAGTATCTAATAGAAATAATGGGTTAATGCGTAACATGTAAATGAACAGAGTTTGTGGGAAATAGTATTGTAGGAATGCTAGGTAGAGAGTTAGACCTAGTGGGCAGACAAACGATTGTAGGGAACACTTCATTAACAATCACCAACATATAAACGAACATTCAACTGCACAACTTAAAAACACCCAACGAAAAGGCCAAGAAATTATGTAAAAGGTATACCACGCTTCGCTGTTGCAATCTCTTGTTATTTGTCAATCGTTAGGATGCTATACCAGCGCCCACCTCCACTTCTTTTAGAAACTTGGAGCCCGGGAATTCCTGGGAGCTTCTGTTTGATCACGCACCTGGCTTCCATCCTTGTGAGCAGAAATTTCTGAGTGCCTGGCTGCTGAGTCCCAGGCCCAATGTTGAAGTTGCTCTCACCCACACTAACAGACGATGGTGTGCATACTGCTGGAAGAACACAGCCTGGAGGTGGGTGGGCGGCAACCGCCATGTCCCCGGCCTCCATATCCAGATGAGCGAATTTGAGCCTTTTGACTGATATCAGTTTCTCTAATCGGTTCCAGAGAATGCTGAAAGTGTTTGGGCCCCATTGCACCACCTCAAACGAACCCAAGTAAGGAAGTGATAGTTGGGAGGTGGGAGGGCGAAGTGAGTCGTCATGAAACTGCACTTGAGGTCAGATGAACAGGTATCTGTGGACGAAAATGGGTTCGTCCCTGTGAGTCTTTGGAGAGTTGGTCTAAGGAGACCCATGGTCGAAGTAAACTGTCTTCGAGACTCAGAAATCGACAGCTTGTCCGAGATTAATTCAGCTGATAGATGTAATGCTCTGCCACATACCAACTGTTCTGGCGTATGTTTCACATTTTCCCTGAAGGCTAACAGCAACACTAACAACGTAATCGGTAGAGGCTCAATCTGAGTCGCCTCCCTCATTACACGATTCTTAGTCCATGAATCGCCCCTCTTATTACACATCTATGCTACATTCAGTGCATTGCGCAATCTTTTCATCATTCCATTACTGGATGAGTGCTAGCTTGTTGTATGAGTGACGGTGTAATTGGACAAGCGAAGTAACTCCCTAGAACAAGGGGGCCTCGAATTGTCGACCCTGTAGGTTGTCATTGGTTTGGGGTTACCTAATCTTGCAATCCAGCTGCTGAGTAGTATCCATCCCATGCTTTCGACAGTGATGGCGGCTGCATGGAAGGCCTCAGGTCATCTCAGGAAATTGTTCATGTTTGTAACCATATAACAGTAGCCATTCAAGTATGGTAACAGCCCAACCAGAACCACATGGACCTGCCCAAACCATGCTGTAAGAATGACAATGGTTGCTTCCAGTTCAGACACATGCCTGCCCGCTTTGGACTTCTGGCAGCGATCAGACATTCTTTCTTTATTCTGGGCCGCATCATCTTCTTAGTCAGCAGCTATATGGTAGCCCATACTCCTGGAGCCAACACAACATATAACGCAGCAAAAACGACATGCTGAAAAAGCCTAGGTGTGGAAATCCATGTCATGACGTGCGAAAAGTAGCACCAGAAAGTTAAACTGCCTGACGGTGTCTTCGTTTGCTTCAGGCTCGAACTGGATTGTTCCTGCCCCTGAATAATGTAATGCTTCTGCGTGGACAGTGTCGGTCACATTGTACAGTCTTCACAGCTGCGCAACATGTTGACAGGCAATCAGTGGCTATGTTTTTGCTACTGCTGAAGTGGCATACGTCTGTTGTGAACTGTGATATTAAGCCTAATCAACCTGGGAAAATCGTTCAGCTCTCCTTTCTGGACTAGGGCTGTAGTTTGCGATTGTTCCAGATGTATCAAGAAGTTTGCTCATCTGTGGGTAGCCGGGAAAGAAAGCTAAAGGTTTGCCAAGCACGCTCGACAAATTGCTGGAGTACCGCCTCCATGGCCATTTCACTTGCTTCAGCCTTAAGAGCCATTGGCGCCTTAAGCCGTGGATGTGCCAGCAAAACCAGCTGTACAGCATATTCCTTCACTTTCTCGAACACTGTCATTTGTTCTGGATTCCAAGGCAAGTAATTTGAGCCCATCATGTGTTTTCCTTTAAGCAGTTTTGTTAATGGCGCTGTAAATGTCACATCCTGGGGTAAGTACCACTGATAACAACTTACTATTCCTAGCAGTCGTCTTAGATCTTTGAATATTTTTGGCAAGGAAACATTCTTGAAAACCTGAGAAACTGCACTCTGGCAAGGCCGGAAACCCGCTTGTCTTTGTTAACTATGGCACCAGTATTCCATATGCCAGCATGTAAAATCTTGCCAATCTCATAATTGTAAAAGATTAGAATGTCAACCATACAACTGAACAAACAGTCGAGCTCACAGAGTACCTGTTCAATGAAACGCTGCCACGTTTTGCAGCGTTTTTCAATCCGTATGGCATATAACAGTATTCAAATAGCCCGACGCGTGCGGTGATTGCCGTCTTGTTCATGTCAGATGGTGGCACTAGAATCTGGGAGTATGTGCGGGTGCAGTCAGTGACGGAGAACATTGTTGCGCCCGCCACTGAATTGCTTATTTCCATAAAATATAGTTTAGACTACCGATCCGTATTTGTGCTTGAATTTAATACCCAGTAGTAGCTGCACACTTTCCACGTTCCGTCGCGTTTCTGCATCATCTGTAATGGCGAAGCCCATTGACTTTCCAAAGGCGTCGTCACTATTTCAGTGATCTGTCTATCAACAGTTCTTCTTTTTCTTTCTGCTGTAAACTTCAGAGCCGATGCGGCGGGGTTTAACAGCCACCGGCTGTCCTGGCGTGATGGATATGAAAATCTGTCTGGAAGAAATGCCTGGAAGTTCATTGAGAATGTGGCGCCACTCTTCGTCCTGACTAGCCATCGTAACCGTTGCCATTTTTAGTGGTCCCTCTCGATAACCATGACGTGATCAAAATAGTGCAAAGCACCTGCTCCCAGATTGGGCTCTGTGACGTTCCAATTTATTAGTTCCTGTAAACTAATATCTCATACCATATTCCTTCCGCCATATGCTGTAATTGTTGAATTAACCGCTGCCGTTAAGTGCTGCTACGCTGTCTGTACGAAACAAGCCTCGCAGCACACTAATACCAGAACCTGCGTCAACCGATAAGTCCTTCCCTGACCGTCTGTCTGTCACGAACAATCGTTTGGAACAGTCTCAGGTGGTTGTAAATCCGCCTCTCAAGATGCTGCTCTTTCGCGTTCGGAGCTACTGTGACGGTATAATAATCTTCTTTCTTTCTTTCAGTGTTCAACCGTGAGGTTGGTTTGGAGCAGAGCGCCATTCCTCTCTTCTGTCTACCTTCCTCTTCATTTCCACATATGTCTTACATCCAAAGTCATTCATGATCTGTTGCATGTATGATATCCTTGGTCGCCCCAGCCGATCCCTTCCCTCAATAGCTCCTTCTGCTATTGTTCTAATGATGTTGTTGTGTCGTAGGATGTGCCCTACAAGTTTGTCTCTCATTGTTTGGATGTGCCTCCACAGAGATCTGGTTTCCTGTACTCTTCTAAGCACCTCTTCACTTGTTGCTTTGTCTCTCCAGCTGACCTTCATCATCCTTCTATAGCGCCACATCTCCAGGGCCTCTAACCGTCTTCTCTCTTCTGTTCCAATTGTCCAAGTTTCACATCCGTATAGGGCCACACTCCAAACGAAACCTTTAATGATACGTATCCTTATTTTCAGAATGATGTTGTTGCTGGTGAGTAAGTTCCTTCTCCGATTAAATGCAAATTTGGCCTTTTGTGTTCTAGTCGCAATTTCTTTCCGGCTTCTACCATCTCTTGTAATTTTGCTGCCCAAGTAAGTAAGTCTGCCAAATTAAAATCCTTGCAACTGCATGCGAGTGTAATGTGTAGCCATGCATGCAGTTAACTCCCTGCCAGGAACGCGCTCTAATTTACGGTTCTGCCTGCGCGTCGTTTCCTGTGTGCTAGTCATACACCAACGCCTAGTGCTGCTGCCAATGAACTGTGGACCATCTACTAATATGAAAAGTTGGGTGTGGACTAAGAACGTTGATCTGACATTTCCATCACAGACATCATGCGTTGCGCATCATGACGCGCACCTCGGGTATCACTTGCGAACGACCCCTGTGGATTCAGAGCAATAGCGACGACAGAGGGGGTTAGTGGAGGGTGGCACAATTTTTGTGAGACGACTTGGGGCTGCCCCTTAGAGCCCGTCGAACTAGTTAAGATACTGACATGGTGTCATGCAATTGCGTGTCTTGTCTCTAAACCTCTGCTGGAGCCAGCACCAGTGATTCTTATCTTTCCATACCCGTCGTCACATTGTCTGCTGCCTTGCCATTGCCAACGTCTGATACATGCTGCCACAACCTGAGTACTTCTGTAAGCCAGTGCTTCGCTCTTTAATCTCGATTCGGGACCGTTTCCAAAACGCTCGGTTTGGGTCTCTCCAGCCGAAATAATGCAGTCGAAAGCGCTGACAACTGTTGGTTACAGGCATGTCGCCAAGCCTCAGCTTCTTTTGCCAACACTTGAAGGGGCACATCTTTGTCTGCAGCCAAAATTATCCTTATATTTTCCGATATCCTCTTAAATCAAAGCATGCTTAAGAACTGTTCGGGAAACAAATCCAGTGCTGCTAGCTTCCGAAGTTCGCGCAGATGCTGACATGGTAGCTTGTTACCCGACGCTTCGTTGGCCATTAATGTGTCTAATCTGGATTTGGGTGCCGGGGAGAAATGTTCAGTTAAGCAGTTCCTAAGCGGTGCTTAGTTGCGAGAATGTATGACTCCTGCCAGAAGCGTTTGTGATTCGCTGAGGTGTGCTATGAGACAAAGTAATTGCAAGGTGTCATTGTGAATACTATTCTGGAGAAAAATGCTCTCCTTGCACAAGAACCAAAGATGAGTCTAGACGTCCAGAACATCAGCGATTTACAAGCTGTGCAGTCTTCCTTTCTGCTGGAGACTACTGATTTCTGTAGTCGTGGCTGCAGGGTGTCGCAAGTACCTGATCCCATACCTCGAAGTGGAAACTGTGCTTTGCAACAGTCCTATTTTACCCCACTGCTGCCTGCTGGAATCGTCATTCTTCTTCTCGAAGCCCAATCACCACTTTAGGAATGGTAGGTGGAGAGACAGATTCAGTAGACAGACACAAACAAATGTAGAACAGAATTCTTTAGTAATCACCAACATATAAACAAACATTAGACTGCACAACCTCAAAAAGTGCTACAAACAGAGAACAAGAGATTACATGAAAGATATACCCCACTCAGGTTTACTGTCACATGTTGTATGTTGATCAGTAGGTTGCTACAGTATTTTTTATTCTCTTATGAATGGTTTAGAGCTACATCATTCGTCCAAGGAGAGGGATATGAGATTTGCCACTTCTTTGTTTTAATCAAAATATTGTTCTTTTTCGTTTGGGTCATCTAAGAACTGCACACCAACTTCAAAGCTTCCTTCTTTGTTGTTCTTTCTTTTTTCTTCACTATTCTTTCAACTTTTCACTCTGTAGGCTTTTTCTCTCATCGGATCATTTTGACCCAGTCTTCTTCTCCCTCTTTCCTTGGAATCCTTCCATTTTTAACACTTTCCTCTTGAAAATCTCTCTTTATATTGTATATTTTTCACTTATGATCTTTCTTTCCAAAACTTTCCTAACTTCTTGAATCCAGGCTATTGTTGACTTCTTGTCCCAAAGATATTTACAAATCTGTTTCGTTAACCTGTTGCTGTTCATTCTGTATTAGTGTTACAAAATAGCAGGCGACTCTTTCGTAGTGTTTCATTTGTTTTCTGTGTTGCGATAAACTTCGTCATTGACATCTTGGATATTCGGGAATCCAGCCGGATGTTCGTGTCGTTCGCGTCTTCATCATTGCTTCTTAATTTCCATACCTCTATATTTTTTGGGGGCCCAAGTATTTTTCCAATGATTTTTCTTTCTAGGACAACAAGTTTGTGTAATTTGTAGTTCAGTGCTAAATATTCACTTGCATAAAGACATTCCGGTTTTACTGCTGTGTTGTAGAGCTGTATCTTCAAGTTTTTAGACAGACACCTTTTGTTGTAGACATTCATAGTTATTCCATAAACTCTCTCTATTTTATGTACTCTTTCTTCTACAGCGACTTCTTCTAAGCCATTTTCTTGGATAACTTCTCCCAAATATTTAAATTTATTTACCTCCTTTATCTGGCCAACATCTGTTGATAGGGATTCTGGAGTACTTTTTTATGTGTAATAAATTTTGTTTTTTTCTGCAGATATTCCTAAACCTGCTTTGTTGGCTATTTTTTCTAAGAGATTGATTTGTATTCCAGCATTTGTTAGGTTTTCAGAAAGAATGACAAAATCATCCGCAAATAAAGTATTATATATTTTGCTCAATTATTTTATTTTAAAAGGTATTTATTGTTCCTTTTAGCAGTATTTAACAAACAACTGTCCCTTCTAAACAGCTTCACAGAACTCTTGTAGTCTATATTAGAGATAAATAGACAATCAGTTTTTATTAAATTCAGAGACACTTTGTTGTTTTCGTCCCGCCTCTTAATACAGAGCGTTGTGGTACATAGCATATGTGAGCATATGTTGCTGTTACAGTTATGTTCGACTATGGTTCGTTTGCGTGCTAGCCTCTCTGAAATGTGGAGGACGCTGTTGGCAGTTTCGCCTTCACAAGGTAGGCAGGGAGTGAAGGAGACATTGTGCATTACTGTCAGTAAACATCAAATTAATTAACTCAGAGTAGGTGCTCAATGTGAACACCATTTGATTAGCAAAATTGTCAACAGGTGGATTTGACATGGAAGATCAACAGCTTAGCCTCCTCACTCATTGCACCTGACACTTTTCGATTTTCATTTCTGCACGTACATGAAAGCCCTACTGTATGACAGTGCCATGGTGGTCCTGCGCTACGAATAAAAATAGCAGATGGAGCCATCTGTGATATGCCTGGTAGCTTTCCAAGGGTTCCGCAAGATATTAGCAAATCATGATCAAAAGATTGCCATCTACGAATCACGACGCCATGTAACACACCTTTTGATACACCCACTATTTACCACAGAAGAAATTCTCTGTGAATGCCTCGCCGCATTCGCCAATAGAAATGAAATTAATTACAACAGATTTGTAAAATCATCATTTCTCTTATTAAAGATTTGTTGCCATTTTTGTCTAGTTGATAATGAAGCTAAACCTTCAGAATCGTATATTTGACCATATAATTTGTTTAATAATGCAATTTCTACATAAGGATCATCAGTATTTGAAATTAGTTTCTGTAGATTTAAATCTTACACTACGTTACCAAAATGGTCAAATTCAACATTGCATTTTAAATTTATTGACAAACTACTACTCAGTTCATTGTCCAGTTGCTAAGCCGATCCTTAATACGCAAAATTACGATCAGCTTTTGTGGTCATTTTGTGATTTATGCAAAATGAATCCTACAAAAAATTGAACTACGTGAAATTTAATATTTTCATGTGTTTTCTTGTTCGCATAAGGTATAGACGACAGTTCCTCGAAATAACGTACAATACTTCATAATAACGTACAGTTGGCACAATGTTAATGGTACTGACGAATGATAAATCACGAAGTTAGTTGTTATTAAGAGCCTAGAAAACGCATATTGTGGGGACAATTTGCATTGTTTGTGCATGTTAAATGGTGTGATGGAAACAGCGTTTCTGCAAGAAGGAGGCGGCTCTACAGTTTGGTCAAGCTCTTCGGCGCCTGCTGATTTGACAGTTATTCCGTGAGACTGTACCCTTGTTCCGAACGCATGCTGTGCTCCATATAACAGAGCGTGCCTTAGCCAAGTCCCACGTCCTGGGAAAAAAAAGAACGAGTACCAGTGGAGAGTCTCCGCTAAAGCCGGTTAGAAAGCGGCTGTTGAGCTGTTGATAATTTTGTTAACATTCGATGTAACTGCCAGGCAATTGTACATGGGCGTTTCCAGAGTTGTATAAGTTGGAAAAATAAGTTCATTTCTTTAAAAAGATGCTTAGGTTATTTGGAAACTTGTGGGACCAAGTTACAAACAAACTTTACGTTATGCACAGACCAGACTGCATAGGAGACGACCCCAAGGAAAGAAGAAAGAAGATACAGAGAGGGGATTATACACTCATTAAACAAGTCACTAATTGCAAATCTGTACACCACAGTCTCGCAAGTATTACACGAAGTTCCTCCTCGTCTGAACATTTGTCAAATACAACAGGAAACACTTCACACTTCCACCCACCTCTACTCCACGGAGGATGGGGAATAGGGAAAACTGGGAACACGCCGTATTTACATGGCAACGCAGTGGTGTTGCATCCGACCTTGTTTCATATTCCACATTGCTTAGAAATACGGACCACAAACGAAACATATTATCATTACTTCTTTAATTATTGTGGATGCGCTGAAAACATAATTTGTATCTGGTTCAAACTGTCGGCAGACGATTCCTTAATTTCGCTGATTTTCGCGCCCAGGTTATACGTAATCTTGAGTTATTCAGATTGATTATCGAGAAAAGGTATCAAACACACACACCATTGTTGTTGTTGTGGTCTTCAGTCCTGAGACTGGTTTGATGCAGGTCTCCATGCTACTCTATCCTATGCAAGCTTCTTCATCTCCCAGTACCTACTGCAACCTACATCCTTCTGAATCGGTTTAGTGTATTCATTTCTTGGTCTCCCTCTACGATTTTTACCCTCCACGATGCCCTCCAGTACTAAATTGGTGATCCCTTGATGCCTCAGAATATGCCCTACCAACTGAGTCCCTTCTTCTAGTCAAGTTGTGCCACAAATTTCTCTTCTCTCCAATTCAGTTCAATATCTCCTCATTAGTTATGTGGTCTACCCATCTAATATTCAGCATTCTTCTGTATCACCACATTTCTAAAGCTTCCATACTCTTTTTGTCTAAGCTATTTATCGTCCAAGTTTCACTTACATACATAGCTACACTCCATACAAATACTTTGAGAAACGAGTTCATGACATTTAAAACTATACTCTCTGTTAACAAATTTCTCTTCTTCAGAAACGCTTTCCTTGCCATTGCCAGTCTACATTTTATATCCTCTCTACTTCTACCATCATCAGTTATTTTGCTTCCCAAATAGCAAAACTCATTTACTACTTTAAGCGTCTCATTTCCTAATCTAATTCCCGCAGCATCACCCGATTTAATTCGACTACATTCCAGTATCCTCGTTTTGCCTTTGTTGGTATTCATCTTATACCCTACTATCCATTCCGTTCAACTGCTCTTCCAGATCCTTTTGCTGTCTCTGACAGAATTACAATGTCATCGGCGAACTTCAGAGGTTTTATTTCTTTTCCATGGATTTCAATTTCCTACTCCGAATGTTTTTTGTTTTGTTTCCTTTACCGCTTGCTCAATAAACAGATTGAATAACATCGGGGATAGGCTACAACGCTGTCCGATTCCTTCCCCAAGCACTGCTCCCCTTTCATGCCCCAGACTCTTAAAACTGCCATCAGTATTCTGTACAAATTGTAAATAGCCTTTCGCTCCCCGTATTTTAACCCTGTCACCTTCAGAATTTGAACGAGAGCATTCCAGTCAACGTTGTCAAAAGCTTTCTCTGAGATTACAAATGCTAGAAACGTAGGTTTGCCTTTCCTTAATCTATTTTCTAAGATAAGTAGTAGTGTCAGTATTGCCCCACGTTGCCCAACATTTCTACGGAATCCAAACTGAACTTCCACGAGTTCGGCTTCTACCAGTTTTTCCTTTCGTCTGTAAGGAATTCGTGTTAGTATTTTGCAGCCGTGGCTTATTAAAATGCTAGTTCGGTAATTTTCACATCTGCCACACCTGCTTTCTTTAGGATTAGATTAATTATATTCTTCTTGAAGTATGAGGGTATTTCGCCTGTCTCATACATCTTGCTCACTACATGGTAGAGGTTTGTTAGGCCTGGCTCTCCCAAGGCTGTCAGTAGTTCTAATGGAATGTTGTCTACTCCGGGGGCCTTATTTCGACTTAGGTCTGTCAGTGGTCTTTCAGTGCTCTGTCAAGCTCTTCACGATGTATCATATCTCCCATTTCATCTTCATCTACATTCTCTTGCATTTCTATAATTTTGTCCTCAACAACATCGCCCTGATATAGACCCTCTATATACTCCTTCCACCTTTCTGCTTACCCTTCTTTGCTTAGAACATGGTTTCCAATTGAGCTCTTGATATTCATGCAAGTGGATCTCTTTTCTCCAAAAGGTCTCTTTAATTTTCCTGTAGGCTGTATCTAACTTACCCCTAGTGATATGCGCCTCTACATCCTTACATTTGTCCTGTATCCATCGCTGCTTAACCACTTTGCACTTCCTGACGACCTCATTTTTGAGACTTTGTATTCATTTTTGCTTGTTTCATTTACTGAATTTTTATATTTTCTCCGTTCATCAATTAAATTCAATATCTCTTCTGTAACCCAACGATTTCTAGTAGCCCTCGTCTTTTTACCTACTTGATCCTCTGCTACCTTCACTATTTCATCTCTTAAAGCTACCCATTCTTCTTCTACTGTATTTCTTTCCCCCATTGTTGTCAATCGCTCCCTAATGCTCTGAATGAAGCTCTCTGCAACCTCTGGTTCTTTCAGTTTATCCAGGTCCCATCTCCTCAGATTCCCACATTTTTGCAGTTTCTTCAGTTTTAATCTACAGCTGATTACCAATAGATCGAGGTCAGACTCAACATCTGCCCCTGGAAATGAGTTACACTTTAAAACTTGGTTCCCGAATCTCTGTTTTACCATTATATAATCTATCTGAGACCTTCCAGTATCTCCAGCTTCTTCCATGTATACAACCTACTTTTATGGTTCTTGAGACAAATGGTAGCTATGATTAACTTATGCTATGTACAAAATTCTACCAGGCGGCTTCCTCTTTCATTCCTTACTCCCATTCCATATTCACCTACTACGTTTCCTTCTCTTCCTTTTCCTACTATCGAGTTCCACTCACTCATGACTATTAAATTTTCGTCTCCCTTCGCTATCTGAATAATTATCTTATTAAACGTACTCCTGCATTACCACTATTTGATTTTGTATTTATAACTCGCTATTCAGCTGACCAGAAGTCTTGTTCCTCCTGCCACCGAACTTCACTAATTTTCACTATATCTGACATTAAACTATCCATTTCCTTTTTTTAAATTTTCTAACCTACCTCCCCGATTAAGGGATCTGACATACCATGCTTTGATCCGTAAAACGCCAGTATTCTTTCTCCTGATAACAACGTCCTCCTGAGTAGTCCCCACCCCGAGATCCGAATGGGGGACTATTGTACCTTCGGAATATTTTACCCAAGAGGACGCCATCATCATTAAACCGTACAGTAAAGCTGCATGCCCTCGGGAAAAATCACAGCTGTAGTTTCCCCTTGCTTTCAACCGTTCGCAGTACCAGCACAGCAAGGCCATTTTGGTTAGCGCTACAAGGCCAGATCAGTCAGTCATCCAGACCGTTGCCCCTGCAGCTACTGAAAAGGCTGCTGCCCCTCTTTCAGGAACCACATGTTTGTTTGGCCTCTGAATAGATACCCATCCATTGTGGTTGCTCCTACGGTACGGCTATCTGTATCAAATATGGTTCAAATGGCTCTGAGCACTATGGGACTTAACTTCCGAGGTCATCAGTTCCCTAGAACGTAGAACTACTTAAACCCAACTAACCTAAGAATATCACAAACATCTATGCCCGAGGCAGGATTCGAACCTGCGATCGTAGCGGTCGCGCCGTTCCAGATTGTAGCGCCTAGAACCGCTGTTCCACCTATCTGTATCGCTGAGGCACGCAAGCCTCCCCACCAACGGCAAGGTCCATGGTTCACGGTGGGGGGGGGGGGGGGACGATACATACTGTATGTTGACCGAAACAGTGTAGCAATTTTGCAACATCATCATGGAAATGTGGAAACTCTACCTGAGAGAAACGATGTAGACTTTCCCAGACCGTTTTAACGTAAAATAACTTGTCTTTGTACGGGAAATATATTTAGATCAATTACTTACATCTGCACATACACTGGGACACTTTAGGAAACAGCTAGAAAGTAGACGTAAGCTTGGCAGTGTCCTCAAAACGCTTAGAAAACTGTACTTGTGATTCGTTGAATTTTTCAAACTTGGAATTTTCTTTAACACCAGAGAGGTACGGAACTGACCTGCCTTAAACAGAATTTACAAATGCGATTTTCTTTGTAAATTATCCCTAACAAATCAGAAATGAGTCTGCTAAAAGATGTTTTCATATTCTGGCCCCTATTTAGATAATGGTACGTCTTCAAAAGGCTTGTTGCTGCTAATATAAGTCAATAATAATCAGGAATTTTTTTTTAATATTTTACGTTGAGGATAAAGTATCCCACCCAATCCTCGCCCCTGGTAACGTGCGTTTTGCGAGGTCTGCAAACATTCCTTTTTATCCAATTTTTTAATGTGTGTGTTAAGTACCCCTCTTCAATCCATTCCAGGTGTTCTTCCTTTCGTTCCTAACCTCCTTTTTCCTCCACAAATTCAACAATAGCCAGTTTTAGATCGAAAAATCATCCTAGGCAAGTCCCTTGACTTAAACGAACGTCGTTGTTGTTGTGGTGGTCTTTTGTCCAGAGACTGGTTTGATGCAGCTCTCCATGCTACTCTACCCTGTGCAAGTTTCTTCATCTCCCAGTACCTACTGCAACCTACATCCTTCTGTATCTGTTTAGTGTATTCATCTCTTGGTCTCCCTCTATGATTTTTACCCTCCACGCTGCCCTCCAATACTAAATTGGTGATTCCTTGATGCCTCAGAACATGTCCTACCAACCGGTTCCTTCTTCTTCTCAAGTTGTGCCACAAACTCCTCTTCTCCATAATTGTATTCAATACCTCCTCATTACTTATGTGACCTACCCAGCTAATCTTCAGCATTCTTCTGTAGCACCACGTTTCGAAAGCTTCTGTTCTCTTCTTGTCCAAACTATTTATCTTCCATGTTTCACTTCCATACATGGCTACACTCCATACAAATACTTTCAGAAATGACTTCCTGACACTTAAATCTATACTCGATGTTGACAAATTTCTCTTCTTCAGAAACGCTTTCCTTGCCATTACCAGTCTAGGTCTACCATCATCAGTTATTTTGCTACCCAAATAGCAAAACTAATTTACTACTTTAAGTGTCCCATTTCCTAATCTAATTCCCTAATTAATTCGACTACACTTCCAGGTAATATATAAAGCTTCCTGTCAATGGATGTAATTTATTACGCTTTCATTGTTAAATAAATCTTTAAATTCTTATTGCATGGAGTTGTAATGTTCATAGTAACCTCATAGTAACGATCATGCTTTCTGCCAGCAGTGGAAATTTTCATCACGATAATGCGCAATGCCACAAGGCCAGAAGTGTAGCGGAGTTGTTTGAGAGACACAATGGTGCGTTGCAATTGATATGCTGGCCGTATATCTCGTCAGATTTGAACCCATCGGAACACATCTGGGATGTGAGTGAACTTGGCATCAGAGCTCATCCACCCATCCCCCACTCCCTGGAATTTACGCGAATTTTATGACTTGTGTATACACATGTGGTGCTAACTCCCTCCAGCGACCTAACAAAGTCTCACTGCTTCCATTCCATGACAGGTCGCCGCTGTTGTATCTGCCAAAGATGGACATATCGGCTATTAGGTAAGTCGTCACAGTTTTGAGTCATCAATGTATTGTGCGTGCATGGAAGTGAGCCGAGAGAGGTGCTATTGAGAGATGTTCGTTAGGGAATTCGAAAACTTGTTTAATTAGCAAGGCATGCTGATAATACCACACTATTATGAGACAGAAAACAGACTGGTCATAAACCACCTATGTATCAAGAAATGTATAGTGGTCCACATGACATGCAATTAATTATAAAAAAATATCACCTTACAACTAAACGACAGTGTAGTACAGCAAAGTACTAGCCCTAGGAGATCTGTTGTTGCCACTGTAACAAATAAATCATCAGATAAAATGAGGAAGTATAGATTTTGCTTGTGATTTTCGCTAATTAAACAGTAGTACAATGACGCATGTATATTTCATATCAAACATTACAAAACTCCAGATAGTATAAAGCAGCGTGTGTACTTCACCACAGACGTAAATACGATGAATGCTTCCGCTGGTAAATGCACAACATATTTTAATGTCCAACAGTGGATGTCTAGACACTTTGGAACATATAATGTGTGCACCGAGTAGATCACACCGTGCTATAGACGTAATCAAAAGTGGCAACCTCGTAGCTGTTTCAGTATTATCTATTTCATGTGGTGGAGGAATGGGTTCTGTAAAGTGAAACATAAATGTCCTCTTTCTGGCATTACACCAGTAACAGATTACACTCTGCTCACAAAGACAGCGTCTTTGAAGCTAAATGTAAGTACGGGACGTGAATGTAAAATACCTTTTTTGTGCTTGAGGGTGGTAGAAGCTATGTTTCATCACCCATTGAACGCCGAAGTAGCACCCTATTGAAGACCAATGACCTCGACAGTGGTTTTTGCAGTCCGTATGTTGTTTCTGTCCTGGAGTTTCGTACGCTTTAAATTTCGTTACCAAACTGTGTATATAGCTGAATACAGGTAGAAACAGTATGCCATGATTTCAAATTAAAAACAGTCTTGATCACAACTTTTTATTTTTATTGGAGTAACCGGTTTCGATTCTATTTAAGAACCATCTTCAGACTCTGAAAAAAATATTGTCAGATACAGGGTTCGTTATAATAGTAAATATATAGCAAAATGTAGGACTAATAAATAAATATACCCAAAACGGTGGGTGGACACTGTTGGGTTATTAAATAGGATGGTCACGCCCATCATCTTGAGTGTGACATCATTACTAGCCAACCAGAAAGACGTCTACGATTAGGTAAACACAAGAAGTAGATTAAAAAGTGTGTTATACTTAAATTACATCGTAACATGATTATAAATAATTATTCGTCATAAAATATAAATTATAAAGGTTCTTTGGTTTAAAATCAGCTAAAAGCGCGCTGCCCTCTAACGTCTATTCTGCGAAGATGCACCAAAGGTTGCTAAATCAACAGGGAGACGCTATTAGCAAAGATGCATCAAGGGTTGCCGTGGAAACGGCGTCCAATTCCGATGAGCAGTCAACAGTGCTGTCAAAGATTACAATACACGAGGACCAATATCATTATATTATATCATAACATCACATAAGTCTCATTATTCGTCATGAGTTAGGGCCTATAAACTGTAAAGACTTATGTGATGTTACGATATAACTATAATTCACTTTCTAGTTATCTCCAACGTATTATATAAACAGAGGCCGTTGGTCCTCGGCTACTGTAATCTTTGACAGCACTGTAGACTGCCACATCGGAATAGGACGCCGTTTCCACGGTAACCCTCGATGTATCTTTGCTAGTAGAGTGTCCCTGTTGATTTAGAAACCTTTGGTGCATCTTCGCAGAATTGACGTTATAGGGCACCATCCTTTAAGCTGATTTTAAACCAAAGAACCTTTATACTTCATATTTTATGACGAATAATCATTTATAACTGTGTTAGGATGTAATTTAATTATAACACATTTTTCAATCTACTTCTTGTGTTTACCTAATCGTCTTTCTGATTGGCTAGCAATGATGTCACACTCAGGATAGTGGGCGCGACGAAGCCTATTTATTAACCGTTCCCTCCTTGTTTGATTAGCTCCTATGTCACCATCCATAACACGGATTCCTACACTTTCTTCCCCTCCGCCGGTGTCCCCCAAGGTTCCGTCCTCTTCTCTCTTCTCTACCTCCTATATACAGTGGACATGCAGCCACCTTCACCAGTACGCCAATGACAACGCCTTCCTTGTCCTCGCCCCCACCCTGCAACGCCCACAACACCTACTCCAATCCAATCTTGACCGGTTCATTACTTGGTGTAGCCAGTGGTTGCTCAAGGTCAATCCTTCAAAGACCCAGGCAATCATTGTAAGCAAAACCACCCCTTCCTTCCATCTCTTCGATTTCAATATCACCATCTACGGCCATCCTATCAACCTAACCCCTACCCTCAAGTACCTTGGCGTCACCTTTGACCGTCGCCTCTCCTGGACCATCCATCTCCGGGCAATCCAATGCAAGGCACACTCCCGACTCCACCTCCTCAAGCTCTTTCTGGCAACACAAGGGGTCTGGACCCCTCTACCATCCTTCACACCTACAAATCCTTTATCTGCCCTATCTTCTGCTATGCCCATCCTGCCTGGATCTCCACCCCTCCTCCCTTATACAAATCCCTTAAAATCCTGGAACGCCATATGCTCCACCTCACCTATCACATTTGCCTCCCCTCCCCCACTTGGATCCTGTATGACCTAATTCCGTTCCCACACCTCCTCCTTTTCCTCGAATGGATACAGATCCTCTACACCTCCCTCAAACTTGATCCCCCTCACCTGCTTGTCTCTTCCATCCTTTCCCACCCCCGTCCGCTATCGTGACAGTATTCCCACATCCTACCTGCTCTCCATCTCTCCACTCCCCATACCCTTGACCAAGGTGGCTTCACCCAACTCCCCCTCCCTGGTGATGTCTTCATTCCCTCCATCTACCACTCCTACCAACTTTGACTCTCCCCTTTCTCCGCCTGTGTTTTTCACCAGGGCACCCTCTCTCCCTTCTCTCCCTCCTCCTTCCTCCCTCCATCCTCTCCCCCTGGAATTCCCCTACCTCCTCCTACCTTCTTTCCTACCCCTCCCTACTCCTCTGCCAATGTCAGCTATACCACCCTCTTTCCCTTCTACCCCCACCTTTTCCCCTTTGGCAGGTCCCCAGATTTGTACATGAACAGTGAACATTCGTGGCCGGAGATCGTCGCCAGTGTTTGTGTGTGCCTTCATGTTAGTGCTTCAGTGTTTCACCGTTTGTGCTCCATCGTTCACGTACGTCGTTTTTGTCTCCTCTGTTCGTGTACAAGTGGTAACCGTTTTTCATTTGGACACTACGCCTGTGAACGGCTCCATGCATTTTAATTTATCTGTCTACTGTTTTTTATCCACCGTGTTTGTTTTGTTTTTCCATGTCTCCTTATGTACTGATTGTATTACCTGTGGCCGAAGAGCGGCGTAGTGTTGCCGCTGCCGGCCTACCTTTCCTATAAAGGTTTAAAAATGACAATAAAGGAAAAAAGGAAAGAACGTATCCGATTAGCAGTTATTCGAGCGTCGAGTGTCGGCGCAACTTGCTCTGCGTTGTCCACCCACCGTTCTGGGTATATTTATTTATTAATTCTACATTTTGCTACATATATTTACTATTGTAACGATCCCTCTATCTGGTAATATGTTTTTTCAGAGTCTGAAGATGGTTCTTAAATAGAATCGAAACCGGTCACTCCAATAAAAATAAAAAGTTGCGATCAAGACTGTTTTTAATATTTAAATTTTAAAGGTTGTTGATAATGTTTTAAAAATTTTTATAGTATGCCATGATGCTGGAATGTTTGTAATATCTCATTTCTGGAAATATTCTCAAAGACTAAGAGACAAGTTACATACAAGTTGTAGAGTGTGTTTAAAACTGGTGGCTCTGGCTGGGCCCTAAATAGGCCAGCAGCCAGCTCGATGACTCGAGACCGAGGCTCTCTATTCTCGCAACTAAAAGGTGGTAGTTAAACGTCTATATAGTTAACCGCCCATATTCATTCATAGCAGCATGAGCCACAACGACAGTAGCAGCACAGCCATGGACTGTTGGGTGCGGCGTGACGAAGTGAAGCATAGTAGAGCCCAGAGAGAGCACATCACATGGGAGGCAGCAGCAGCACTGGCATAGGCATGAGTGACCAGGGCACTCCTCCTAACAGTTTGTGTTAAATAAAGGGCAAACCTGTCCTGTTCCTGTCAGAGTGGTGACGTTGATAGCAGCACAAGTGGGTGATGGCAACTGGTAAAACATAGGATATATTAAATTAGTTATGTGGAATATCACAATGGGCAATAATTTATTAAGATACTTCAACCAATAAAACATCCTTCCTTTGAATTCCACTGTAATGTCAAAATGTGGACTTCGTAAATCAAGTAATTCAGCCTGCCATGCCGCTTACATCAACCTATTGCGCTAGAAGAATAGGGGGTGTAGGGTGGAGGAAGGACAGCGGTGTGGTGGCAACATGGAACGGTCATATGGCTAAACATCCAAGTTAAACAAATGATAAGAGTATAAGTGCCCATTTAGTTAATGTAAGTGATGCCATTCTTTATATAAGAGTTTTATACAAGTAAGCTGTTCGTTTATTTAGATGAAGTGATTTTTAGATTTGTAGGAGGAGACATGCGTGGATTATTTGTATAAGGGACACGGCCAATTGTCACTGTTTACTCAGAGGAACCAGACGACAATGTCGGAGATAGCTATCGGAAACTCGAATGTTTTATTTGAAAAGAAACGGCTTGTAAAAAGACAAATATAAACCTGCATGTCGCCACAGTAGACAGCGAAGAAACAATTTGATCTTGCTCGAACTGTCCACGCCTATACTTCCGGTTCATAGTGTCCAACGGGCATAATATTTCGGCGATCAGACATATCGCCATCGTCTGGTGCGCTGACGAGTATTATGCCCGTTGGACACTATGAACCGGCAGTATACCCCTGGACTGTTCGAGCAAAAAATACGCCGGGAGAAACTGAAGAATCACAATGTGATCTTTTTTCTGAAAATGGCACAGCCCGCCTATCAAAGCTACTTTGCGTAACTGAAGACATTATTAGCTATTAGTCTGTTGTCAATAATAAATGGAAATAACTGGTCCCATTAACTTGTTCTTTGTTAGTTTATCACGTATACCAGTTCAGTAATAGGATCCGGCTGGACTCCACTGACAATTAAAATGTCTCAGACATCAGCGAACCACTTCTCCGTCTCTAAGGTCAATGCCACAATAATAGGTTTCAGGACATTACCGTCCTGAAAATAAATCCTCTGCAAGGCTATGCTATTTGAAAACCTACATTGATTACCAGTTCTCATGACATGCAGTACCTGATCAAAAGTATCCAAGCACCAAGCACCTTACAGCCGACATCAATATGCGGTGTATGCACCCTTCGACTTTATGACTGCATGACCTCTGATGGTACCACTTTCAGAGAGGTGTCTGAATGTCTGTAGAGGAATGACAGTGCATTCTTCCTCAAAAATCGGAACCAGAGAACGTAATGATGTTGGACGTTGGGGTCTGGAGCCGACGTTCTAACTCATCCCAAAGGTGTTCCAGTGCTTTCTGAACCGCAATAGGGGGACCACATCTTAATCACAGACTGCATCCAAATAGCATAACACCATCTCCTTCGTTACTGCATTGTTGGCATTACGCATGATGGTAGCTTAACGTTAATCAGGTATTCACCAAAACCCATACCCTTCCATCACATTACCACAGGGTGCAGTGCGATTCATCACACCAAATCACATGCTTCACATCGTCCACTGTCCAGTGGCTTCATTCCTTACACCACCTCAAGAAGCGCTTAGCACTGCTTAAATATGTCTGTGGCTTACAAGGAGATACTCGCCCGTTGTACGACATTCCTTTTAATTCACTGCTCAGTCTTATCACATCAAATGTTCAATACTTCATTACATAGAGGTGTCCTGATACGTTTGATCAGGTATTGTTTTTGTATTTATGAGCAAAAAGTATAAATTGTTCGATAGTGCATGTTTGCTAGATACATTACTAAATTTGTTATTACAATACTTATTTTAGGTTCATTTAGTATACACAGAATATACTAGCGTTAAGCAGAACCAGGCAAAATTTTTATAATATTATTGAAGAAACATCTTGTTGTGGATAGTGACCAAAGGAAGAAGTAGAAGAATAAAAGTGTTTTATTTAGGTTATCATATTACACATTTCTGGAAACGTTGTTAGTAATACAACTACAACACTAGCACGCTACATATAATATATATCTAGCTGGTAACAACGTAGCAACAGAACCATATATCAACAATGTTCAAATGGTTAAGGAACATACTGAAACATTATTAGTGTCTCAACAACGATAGCAGCACAGCTAAACTTAGAATCCATCTAACTGGGAACAGCATATTAACAGAAACGCAAGTCAACAATGCTTGAAATGGTAGAGAGAATTATCAGTAATTCAACAATGATAATAGCAAAACGCAACATAGACTCCAATTAACTGGTAACAACATATCAACAACAATGTAAAACAACAATGCATGAAATTGTAGAGAGAAAGTACAGTTCGATATCGGACTGGAACCCATCTGTCTGCTGCATCCTCTTCTTCTGCAATCCACGTAGTAGTTGTTACCTATTATGATGCTACACATAAAAAACTCAGTCTATATTCGGCAAATAGTAACAAAATTTGGCCTCACCTATAAATATAAAAACAATACCAAGATATGATTTACCACTGGTCATAGAAAAGTTACACATTAGAAGAGAGGAATTCCGGCTTATCTAAGACATCGTTTTATAGTTAATGCCCCAACATGCTTCAGCACTGTATATGCTATCTTTAGCACATTTTGTTTTGTTTATTTTCTTTCTCGCAAGACGCTATTAGTTGTGTATTGGTAGCTTTATATCTACCATACATCTTTTGTTGTGGCCATTCCGTGCTGTTACACATCCAGTTCATATATTTTATCACCGAAGCACAAAGTTTATGCTATCATTTTACTTATGAACGAAATAAGGGCCGTCATAAAAAGGGGAAGCAAGACCACAACATCAAAAAACAATGAGAAGCTGAAGAGTCTCGGGTAGATATGAAACTACCATCATACACAACTAATAACGTCAGATGAGAAAAAAAGTAACCAAAAAATCCCGAAAAAGATGGCATACAAAGTACTGAAACATGTTTGGATAATAACAAAATTATAAAGCGGTGTCTTGCAAAAGGCAGAACTCCTCTCCAGTTTTTCTTAGCAAACCCCGAAAATATTCATCCAGAAGATGATTATGTCATACATCAATTAGGCGAGGAAAGAAAGGAACTCTGAATAAAGTGCACCAAGAACTGAGGTCATGATAACTTACTTTTATAATTTTCTACTTCCCTACTCAGATTTGATTTTTATTCTACCAGCTTAAAACGAAACACTAAAAAATGAACATGTCAAAAGCTGTGATATGCAACTTTCATACGTCCATAAAATAGGTACAGCTACAGTGATATCTTCATTACA